>NC_047082.1:2521595-3775394 GCF_902459465.1 Asterias rubens
TACAAGGCTTCAGCTGAAGTATTGTATTATTCGAGTGAAAATTACCTCTTTCTCAAAAACTACGTTACTTCAAAGGGAGCTGTTTCTCAAAATAATTGATACAGCTCTTTATTGCTCGTTGCGTCCGAAGTAAATTTGTATGTTAACAATTATGTTGAGTAATTTACCAACAACGTCCAGTGCCTTTAAGAGAAAAAACACAGAGCTAACAGATGGATGCGTGGGGTTTTCCGTTAGTTTGGAAATTACTAGATTATGTTGTGTGACTGGAATCCTATACCAGCCGGCCTTCTGGGAAACCTCGTCCCCCCAACGCCCGTCAAAAGGACTTCCCCTTTCAACATCTCGAGGCGAGTGGGTTCGATCAGCTGGCGTCGAGGTCACGAGGCTATTAGTCATACTTTCGCACATCAATAGGGAACTCGTTTATGGTTTTAAAGGAGTTGTAAATAACCCTGACGTTTATTGGGCGACTATTGAAAAGTGTGGAGAAACGGTGGTTCACTGTCAATGTTCTGGGAGTGTTTCAGGTGGTCTTTCTTGTCTCTAGTGCACCCTAAACAAAATGTACATGACTTAGCCTATACCGTATACAATTAAAGTGTTGTTTGTTTGTTTATTTTGAGGATTTTTAATTGTTTGTTTGCTTTTTTGTTTTTGTTGTTGTTTGGGTGTTTGGGAGGGGTGTCTGCCGTTTGTTGGTTATTGTTTTATTTATGTTTTTAAGGCAGGAGAGTGTTTTTTTTAACGTCACTCCGAAGCTCGTTTGTATCATTTTTAGTCTACATTATAGTTTAGATAAAAGCCGTTATATATCAACTGCACGGTGCAGTTGTTTGACTGATAGTTTGTGATAAACTACCCATAACTTTGTCCTTATGTGCTCGTTTTGGAATTGCGAAATCTTAAGTAAACAAGGGTGATCACATACATTACCAGGAGCCATAATTTCTATCCATTAATCATTTTTAAGTTTACAAGTCATGTACGTTTCAAGAGAGAAAGACGATTTCAACAAAACAAGTAGAAACCCGGCTGGTCACTTATAAAGTTCTGATCATCAAAAACACTTTTTGCTCTAACAATAGTTGAAATAATAATAACACCAGTGTATGTTTAACGTTAAACTTGCTGGGGACTTATCCCACGCAGCACCGAGTTGTTGACGAAATAAATCCACAATGGTCACACGTAAATCCATAATGGTCACTCGAAGAAGAAAAAAAACCTGAACACCAAAAGCCTTGTTATTGCTCAACCTAGCTGTATGGTAATCATATCCCCAGGTACGCCGGGGCAACTCCCAGAGCATAAACCCAATGTGCTTGGCCAGCTGACAATTATCGCTATAAGCTTGACCGCACTCCCTTAATACGCTGCGGTCCGCATGTTTTTCACTCCAACAACAACCCCCCTATAACTGTAAACACCGGATTCTTTCTCACTCTCTTTTCTTCCAACACAACATCCCCAGTAAAGTTGCTACTGTATGCAAATGAGATGGGAGGGAAAAAGTTCACCAGTGACCACAGAACAGTCCCCCTCTTAAAAAAATAACAACCGCAAGAGAGCTAGACAGGCCGTGACCAACCGCTTTACACAATAAACCGGTTTTTAGTTACCCACCAACGAGATTACATCATAGCGATCCTGCAAAGTAATGTGTTTTAGATTTGAAGGGCACGCTCTAAAAACCTCAAAGCATGGAGGTGCTCAAAGGAACCAATATCACCATCTGTCAATTTTGAGTGGGTTTTTTTATGGAAAAAAAGGTGTTTCACTTTTGTTTTGCTCTCACAATTTCACAAATACGAAACTTGTATTTTCTGCATGTACAACAGGTCGCTGAATGCATTTGATACTATAGTTAACCTAAAACATTTTCCAATATCTGCCCTTTTTTTTTTTTTTTTTTACAAACAAGTCGCCTTTATTAATTTTTTTCCCTCTAAAATCCAGAAATAAAACAAAAGCCTCAAAGAAACAAATAGCCACATCAAAACAAAAAGGTGCCTTCAATTTTCTTGCTGTCACGAATCCAGAAACAAAACTTGTATTTCCAGCATTTAAAGTAGGTCCCTGAAAACCTGTTTACCTGACACACGCTTGACGGCAACCTCTTTTTAAAACCTAAGCTCTGGAATATAATAGAAGGGTTCAAGAGGTGCCTCGATCAAAAACTAAGCACGTGACCTTGGGGGCGGAGTCCACAGATAACAGACAGGGCAACCCCAATCCAATGACGTCAGCAGTAGAGAGAGAAGCCCGTATACCCCGTACGCTGGGGGTCGAAGGGTCAGCTGTGCATTGCGAAACGAGGACCCTTGTCCAATCAAATGAACCTATTAAGTTAAATCTCAACTAGCGCATGCGCTGATCTTCCCTAGTTTCAGAGAACACAAAAGACTTATTGTGTTTTAGACACAAAGACATGGTGGGAATACAACAAGTTTTAGTTAAATTTTTATGACAGAAACAGCTCTGCAATTCCTTTCTGTAACACCAAAACCCTTACAGATTTATAACCTCTATTTTTTAAGCCAAGCTCAACAGTGCATGTTTACGCAAAGCTTAACAACACAACAACAACATCAAAACTGAGTATATACAGAGCTAACACACATCGGTGTAAATGGTATAACCAAAATGAATAACATCACAACGATTCCAAGCTGAAACGGCACCAGGGAAATCCCTAAGTATTCATAGCCTTTCCAATAAGTCAGAATCAACTGGTACTCTCCTGGTGTAATAAATTTGTATTATTCATCACTTTCCCAGCCATCCTTGCAATAATAACCTTATTATTTCCCATTTCACCAAAAGCCCACGCAGTTCAGCGAATATCCATTATTATTATTACTTAACATTTTATGCAATCGCCATTGCATGCTCGCAATGCCAGCTAGCTAGTATTGCAAAATGCATTTTAATTATTGCACCGGCCTGCGTCCAAGGACAACTCGTGTAATTCATTTTTGCAAAGCATTCGAGGTTTTTTTTTCCCTCCAGGTATCACAACACTACTGGTTGGAATCGCACAGAAATCTCATATACTTCCAATCTCATAAAGCCCGTAAGCACAAAAACTTGCTAAGCAAAAGGAAGTATTGACTAACAGAAACAGAGTACCAGCTAATTTACATCAAGTTTACATTGTTGTGTATGGTGCCCCACTCAATTTTTGCTTAGCAAAGAGATTCGTCATGCATTATTTTCTGCTAAACAGCACGGGCGTTTTGATTTTACTTTAATATCTTGATGTAATACGATACATAGGCAGACCAGTTTTCAAACAGTGGAAGGGAAACAAACGAACTTCTAAACAACACGCCATGATTTTAAATTCTCTGTTCCACCAGGACTTGCATAAAGAGGACACGGGTCCCAAGTCCCTAGACCTTCTGATCCTTTTTATCGAGACATAATAACTGACTTATCATCATAACTAACAGAGTGTGTAAAAAAGAAGATACTAAAGGATTTGTTGTTTCACGTTGTGCACACTAACATCTGTTTCAAATTTCACTGTGGAGGCACTGGGAATAAGGCAAGAATGACTCTACGTATTTCGGTAGATTCCAGCTCGACCAGTAATGACTAATGCTGGGATCATCCCGAGTGACAAGGACGTACATGTGTTGTAATGAGTTGAGCATAAGAGGGAAAAAGTTCATAGAGCTCACAAACCCTTTCATCAATTTAAGACTAGAAAATATTACTTGCAAAATCCACTTAAACAATAACCCTTTAGTTAGAAACGGATTCAACCCTACCTCTATACCATTAAGTCCACAAAAAATAGCTTCTTGAATAAATCCAATCGAAACATTTGAACACTTTATAGCCAGCCGAAGCTAAAGCAACGTGTGGTTTTAAACTCATGACAGGACTCATGTTTACTTGCTTCCCCACATCCAGGAGAAGAAAACTAACAGAGTGAACAATGAAATTTGTTTTCCTATATTAGATATGAATTTTCTTTAGGTATTATAGAGCTACATTGCACAACACAAAGTGATTGAACCATTCCTCCATGATTTAACTAACCATGAATGTAATTTTCAATCCCCCCTTTAACAGTCATGTGTAGATTTCAACTGATGTTCATGTGTGCACGTACACAATCAAGTGATACGTCATTATAAATGCAGTGCACATAAACAATCCGTCAAATGCTGCACATTTTATTTCACTACCCGTGCCATCAGTTTGCGTTCACTGTACCCTTCAACACAAAAGCATACAGAGCCCTCGTTACCTTACTGCACATAATGTATACTGTTAATGTTATTATAATGCTGTCACATGAATGAATTGCTCACAGTTCGGAATTCAATCAATTGCGCAGGAACCAGTCATTTTTACCAACCACAAAACCCCACAATACACTAACATATGGCATGGAAAGCTGGTTTCAATTTCAACACGGCCACTACGCTTTAATGTTGATAGAGTGTGTACAGTATGTTACATACATGTGCAATGTACATTACATGTCCACGGTAAGTGTGATGCGTTCTTCATGTTTCAAATGAAATATTGAGATGGGTTTTAAACATCCGTTTTGGCGCAGGTTTTTGCCTCATTTTAACCATACTGAGTGGGGATTGAAAAGTATGGTTCCATATGTCAGCATCTGTGTTCAGTTTAGGTGTCGACAATGCATTGACAATTAATACCCACCTTTAGTAAACGTGTGCAGAATTGAAAATGTCATGTACCTGGCTGGTTGGCCGTATGTGTGAACTATATATTGTGTGTATTCGTGCACCAGGCACAAACACACAATTTTGTTTACTCTCTGTACAAGCCAAGCAAATAGAACCAAACATTCATGTTTTACAGAGTATTATTTATTTAACGGGATGCTGTGTACAGAATACTACATGTTATTTTTCAAAATGTTATCAACTTGACAGTTTGCCTAAGAAACATTTCAATGCTCTTTAATGCGAGCTCAGTGAAACTGTCAGAATATGAACATGAACATGTACGTACTGTGAACCATGTACACGTTACATAAAAATATGGTATTATGTACCACAGTGACCGGGTTTGATCCCATGTGTCACCGGGTAAAAGAGAAGCATCTTAAGGGGTCCGATAAACGGGTTATGACTTGGGGGGTTTTGAGTGGCAGTTCAGGGATTGGGGTTTACTGCTGTTGTAGTGCATGCAATGTCGAAGTGCCGTCTGAAGATTCGTTTTTATCTGTTGTGTCAAAACATGGAGCTATAATAATCAAAAGAACTAAATGGATCTGATGATCGTGTATACGAACGCAATACAAGTTCAAAGAATACAATTGGTGTATCAGGTATTTTGGGGTATATGTTGCACCATTTACCATTGCATGGGATAATAGAGATATTACTATGGTAAAACAACCGTCGGTTAACCCGACAATTCTGAAAAATGCATCAGAAGTTTAACTTATGGTATATGGTTTTTCTAAATGCATACCACCATCAACCACTTTGTGACAGACGAAATCCCATAAAACCTTGGGCACATTTTACAAATTTCGTACACTCAAACATAACATAACAATTAAAATTTATAAGGCGCTGTTCCATCAAGATCATAGTGCACATGAAAGCAAATAACATGGTTTAAGTTGTCTTTAGATACGAAATGTTGATGAAGTACAATACAGTACAGAGTAAAAATTACCACTGAATTTTGTGGTGGCCGTCACTTAAGTATCCAAATCTTATCAAATTATTTTTCACGTGGGTCCCTTCGTTTGGAGCAGTGTTTACTGAAACTTGAGTAGCGGAGCTGTCATATGATTTACACGAACAGCTACGGGCTTGGGGCCCAATGGCCTTGACACAACGCGGTGAGCTAATGCACGATTCACGGTGTTATGAACGGGGTAGACCCCGCGGTGCGTGTGTGTAGTGAATTTGTAGTACACTGTATTTCTGTTTTTATGTATATTGTATGATATTTTAGTTGTATTGAATGTGTGCAAGCATGGAGGAAGGTGCAAGTAAGCGCAGTGCGAAAATTCTGTGCGGTTATTTCAAACGGTTACAATATTCGAAGTAAAAAAAAACTGCTGGTTGGAAAGGCAATTTTAATGGTTTTGTTTTTGAGGCTACCACAAGTCAGTGGCGTGTTTCTCTTTACGCGTAATATTGGAAGTTGTTCACTGGATCTGTAGCTCAACTTGCCACCTGTTATTAAGGGTTTGTTTTGTTTTCTCACAATTTCAAGACGGTCAACGCTGAGCAAGTTTGACATGATGTGATACAGTTGGCAACTTGAGTGTTCTCAAGAAGTGGTGTCGAGTTTTGCTGCTGTGTGTTTTCAGGCATTATGACGGCACGCAACTGAACTAGAACTTCACCAAAAAAGAGGAAATTACAAAATTACAAATTTCCAATGGTTTTGTTACTTTTTTTTTTTTTTGATCCGAGGAAAAAAGTTGCATGTTTTACGTGGTGTATTTTTGTCAGACTACTCTACTCACCAAGCATTTTACTGAGGTCAGCATTGTGAAGATCTGGGTTCTGGTCAGCGAGCCTCTTTCTCTCATCCTTGGCCCACACCATGAAGGCATTCATGGGCCGTCTTATCCTCGTCTCCCGCTTGCCTCCTCTGCCGTTACTAGCACCCTCTGTGCATGTGTTCTTCTCCTTCATCTCCTCCAGCCACTTGCAGCCGTGGAGCAGCGAGGCAGTCCCGGGTTCCGCCAGGAGAGCCGCGGTGTTCAAGCCCCCTCCACGGATCATTAAATTATTCCTCGAGAGATTTAAGTCCTGCTGTAGCATTTCCGAAACGGTTTTCATGGTGGAAGTTTTCTATAAAATAACTCTGATTTTCAGTGAAGATGCTGTTGTTCTTATCTGTGTGTTGCCACACTGAGATCTCAAAAGTTTGTGTTGATGAAATAAGTGGGGTGCCCCTTTTTGTGGACCCGATCAGCTGGTCAACAGCTGTGGCTCATTGAGATATTAAACCACGTTAAATCATGGGCCCCGGCGATGGACACGGCAAACCAATCAGCATTGAGGAGATGACTGTTGCTATGCTTAACCTGTATGCAGCGCTCGCTAAGCTCCTCCCATGGGAGGAGCTTAAAGTCAACTCTCACGCGGGAGAGTAGTGACTCAGTCACCCGCCCTCTATCGTTCAACTCTTACCGGTTGTTGTCCCCGTGCGCGTGAACGCTAGATGTTCATACCAGCATCTGACAGGACACCAATTATGGCGTAATAACAAAATCGAAACGGAGTGCGTGTTGTTTATGACCTTGAAATTATTTTGAGTTGTATAGAGAGCTGAAGGAATGATTGATTATTGAGGGATTGTTACCTATGCAATGGATCGCAAGCTGGTGTTAAAAAATCTCCTCCAGGTTTTTTACTCGCAAAACCTTGGCGCTAGGCACGTACTAAGAGGCGAGATATAAGGGTTTTTCCAATCAAGTTTGCCGTGAAAAATCAAACAATGGACAATCTTGATTGTTACTCCATCCAAAGCAATTAAAGTTCTCAGCACATTTTGCTATATTCCAGTAGATTAAAGGATTTAGTTTTGGTAACTTATTTGAAACTTTCCATGGTGGAATAACGATCTAGTATTAAAGTTTTGCTGTAACACCATGTAATGATAATCTCTAATTGAGTTTGGGTAGTTCTGAATCATAAATCGTAATTTTAATTTGATTTTTTTTTTTCTGAAACAGAATTCGATGATTGCACGAATCCCTTCTTGAAAGAGATTCCAGTTGAAGTGTTTTGGAATTTTGAGTGGGTGCAATTTGCCTGCTCTTGAAACCCGGAATACTTTGGAATGTAGGAAGAAGTTTAGTGTGGATTCGATTGATCTTTATCTTGACACTATTGGTAATTACTCTAAATTCTTTTTGGCATGACAACTTACTTGTAACGAGTAATGGTTAAAGTCAGTGGACACTATTGGTAATTACTCAAAATAATTATTAGCATAAAACCTTACTTGTTAAAGAGTAATGGGGAGAGGTTAATGGTATAAAACATTGTGAGAAACGGCTCCCTCTGAAGTGCCATAGTTTTCGAGAAAGAAGTAATTTTCCACGAATTTGATTTCGAGACCTCAAGTTTAGAACTTGAGGTCTCGAAATCAACCATCTAAACGCACATAACTTCGTGTGACAAGGGAGTTTTTTTCTTTCATTATTATCTCGGAAGTTTGATGACCGATTGAGCTCAAATTTTCACAGGTTTGTGAAGCCAAGTCTTTGACAATTACCAATAGTGTCCACATTGCGAGAAACGGCTCCTTCTGAAGCAACGTAGTTGTTTAGAAAGAGGTTATTTCTTAGTCAAGTATTAAAAGGCTTCAGGCCTCCCTGAAGTCTTTTAATATTTTTTAGGCAAATTTATGCAACAAGGGTGTTTTTTCTTTCATTATTTTCTTGCAACTTTGATGACCAATCGAGTTCAAATATTCACAGATTTGTTATTTGATGCATAATTATGTTAGGATATACCAAGTGAGAATACCGGTCTGTGACAATCACCAAAAGGTGTCCACGGTGCATTTAAAGCCATTGGACACTTTCGGTAAACAGTAATGTCCAAGGCCCACAACTTTGAATTGTTTTCTGTACCGAAAGTGTCCAATGGCTTTAAGTCATTGGACACTTTCGGAACAGGAAAACAAAAATCACAGATTTACAAATAACTTATAGGGTTTACAGAAGGTATTGGTGAAAGACTTCTCTTGAAATATTATTCCATGAAATGCTTTACTTTTTAGAGAAGACATTAAAACAATTATCAATTCTCGATATCGAGAATTACGGATTTATTTTAAACACATGTCATGACACGGCGAAACGTGCGGAACGAGGGTGGGTTTTCCCGTTATTTTCTCCTGACTCCGATGATCGATTGAGCCTAAATGTTCACAGGTTTGTTATTTTTATATATAAGTTGTGATACACGAAGTTTGGGCATTCGGACAACACTGTTTACCGAAAGTGTCCAGTGGCTTTAACCGAATAAGTTTTTTAAAGTCAATCATTTTTGGAGTAATTACCAAAAGTGACCTTCTTTTTTAATCCCATTGAGGTGACAAGATTTTGATGATTTACGATGGCAACATGTTTACAGTTTCAAAGAAAAATCCTTAATTAGTCCCACTGGAGATAATTAGAGAAATAAACAACTTTTAAAATAACTGTTGATATTTTTTCCTTAAAATTAGTAATTATCTAATAAAGAATTCCGACCCACTTCCAAAATAATTTGGTTAACTTGGGGAAACCAGTCACAATAATTATGAATAATGATGACAAAACTCAACAGCTGGCATCGTAGTGGGGTTTCGCCCTATGCTACATTTTAGGCTAAATCTGTCAAGAATTAATTGCACCTTTCTGGTTAGGATCAGAGGAAAGATTGAATTTGTTAAGTATTCCCACATCGCACGCTAATTAGATTGAAATTACAGCACCTAATGTCCATCATCCCATAACCTAAACACAAATCCAGACCAGGGCACCATAAATCTTTCATTTCGTGTACCTTTTTCCTTCCACACTGACACTTGCCCCAACAAAAAAATTTAAGGGGTGTGGGTTCTAAGGACTAAGAAGGGAAGTTGAATTTCCAAACATCCGGAACTTAAAACTTAATAATTATTTTTTGGTGTACTTTTTGTTTTTGACAGGTCGGACCCCATGGTGTTTTCAGCCACCCTGGCCCCAACATTTTTAGTCTGGACCCACTGCGGTGCTCCCAAAGAAAGTGATATTATTATTATGAAGAAGGATACTAAACAAGATCATGAGAATGGTAAGTTTTTAACCAAATGACTGCAACCATGTAATGAAAAAGTAGTTGGTGAATCTTTGTATGTGTGTCGTGGTCTAGTCCTTGTGTTTCCGATCAGCAGAGTGTGGGTTCGAGTCCTGGATATGACACGTATCTCCTCTGTTTAGTTTTGAACAGTACATATTGTTTTCACCATTTATAGTAATGACTGGAACCGTGTAATGAACAATTGGTAATGATTAGTTATATATGCATTTCGTGGTCTGGCCAGTGTTTCTGATCAGCAGAGTGTGGGTTCGAGTCCTGGTAATGACACTAATTATATCGCCTTCGTTTAATTTTGAAAGCACATTGTTTTAACCAATTCTAGAAGTTGTTGCAACCGTGTAATGAACAATAGTTACTGGATCTTTATATGCGTGTCGTAGCCAGTATCTTTTAATGTGTTTGATCAGCAGAGTGTGGGTTCGAGTCCTGGCCATGACACTTGATTTCCCTTTTTTTTTTTTTTTTTGAAAGTACATATTGAACCAGTTAGGAAATAACTGCATCCATGTAATGAACACTAATCATTGAATCTTGATGCGTGTCGTGGTCGAGATCTTGTATTTCTGAATAGCAGAGTGTGGGTTCGCGTCCTGGTCATGGCACGATACGTTAACATAATACCTTTGTGTTGCAGATGGGCTTTAATAATTGAAGAATACATAGGGTTCTTTAATCTCGGTTCAGACATCTTAATTGATTCTGCAACAGCGGGGGCATTGTTATCACAATTGTACTCCATTTGTGTTTATTTGAGAATTTGTGAACACCGGATAACATAAATCCATGGCCTCTTAATAAGCCTCACAACAATAGGAATGGATTATATGAGATTAAGGTGAATCGTCTGTCCATAATTTAAGGGTACCCGGATAGTGTATCCATGTTAGATTAAGAAGAGGATGAATGCTAATCTGATTAAGCCCAAAAGTCTAAAAGTTCTGTTATTATTTGCGGTAAGGCTCTCAGTTGTGCTCATCAGTTCATATAGTAAATCATTAAGGTTGACGAGGTATGACTAAGTACGATTTAAAATAAAACCTGACAAAAATAATTAGCTGTTGCGAACTGCTTACCTATGGTATAAATGCAGAAAATAAAAGCCTGCGTGTATGAAATATAAGTTAACTAAACGGCTTATGCTACCAGACTAGATGACTAAAGAGATTAAAAACGGATCATCTATTGAGCCCCAACCGATTTACACACAGCTAGAACCAGCCGATTTACACGCAGCTAAAACTTCGTGTCCCCCCCCCCCCCACCACCACCACCCTTTCCACCACCACCCCAACTGTCAGTTACTATCCCTTTACACCCTGTCAGTCACAGTCAATTCTAAGTACCGCATCAATATAACTGTGTGCTGTGGTTTGGGGGAGGTTGTAAACAACCCTGGCTCCAAACCGCAACTTGAGAGCACAACTTGTTTGTCGTTGTTGCTAAGAGGGCCAGCTGACTGGGGTATAAAAAGCTATGGTTGAGAATAAAACATAAAATCGAGTTTTCGGACTTTCGAACTGTGTTAAAAAAAGCATTTAAGCTGTTTACGGTATGGAACTTTATTGTGACTCATTAATAACAAGTCATTGGTGATCGAGTATTTGGTGGTTGTTGTCGAAACTGTTGACGTTTCTTTTTTTAAGAACAGATAAACATCATTGTTATGTCAACTGTTCAAACGCATTGTTACTTGTCATTCCAAACACGATTGTTGAAGATTGCACAAAAATGTGCCAAGTTATAACAGAACAACAACAAACACCTCTCGGTAGAATGTTGATTTCAGGCCTGACACTTCACGGAGGCAATGAAGGCGATTGCCTCCATGCCCCCGAGTTATTGCCTTGGTGCTCAGAAATGCTCCAGTAGAAATTTACAATTACTTCATAGGGTGCCCTTTACCAAGGAGAAACCACCTTGGTGCCCTTGCCCTTTCAAAAATGAAGCATGCATTAACCCTGTTTTACAACTAAAATTCAAAATAATTGATTGTTCTATTCAGTGCTATTCACATGACAGCAATTTAACTGGGGTCCCTTGCTTAGTTTTAGCATGGTTGGAAAATGTAGCAATGTTTGACAAGACTTTGCAAGAAAACTTGAAATTATTGTCCACACAAGGTACATGCTGTAAAATTTAACAATCATCCTACAATTTAGCAAGCGACCCGTGCTAAATTGATTTCGTGTGAAAGGGGCTTTAACTTCCATGGTTAAAGCAAACCGTCAAGCACAAACAGTAGTACTAGAATGCAGTGTTGATCTTCGAAGCATTACGCTCAATTGTGTTTTATTTTATTTTCTGTACTTTATTTCTGTAAACAATGATCAACTCGTGCGAATATTTCACCTGCTGAGCCCTTGCATTGCAAAGTATAACCTCACTTCTCTGTTAAATATGACAGGTAGCCCAACACAATCGAATTTAAACACAAAGTCTGTTTTTTTCTGTTTCCCTTTTTACTCGAAGAATATAAATATTTTGCTGGACGATTTGATCCAGTGAGTTTTCTGTTTGGGATTTCAGGTGATGATTTCACAAATTCCTCAATCTATAAATCGAACAAAACACTTAACAAGTTGGGTTTTAAAAATAGATTCGACTTTGGTCCAAGTGTAGTATAGCCCCGCTTTAAAAAGTTTCGACGATGTACGCATGCCTGATCATGCCCGCGGCTCGTGAGAGTGCGCTCGGGAACAAACAGGGCGAACAAAAGGGTCCTTTGTCTCTTTGTTTGACCAATCCAAAGTAGCAGCAAAACAACTCATTGTTAGGCACCTAAAAAGTGCAAATTTACTGTAATGAAAACGGGTTGTAATGTTTCGGTATAGCTACGGACTTGACTGTGTGTGTGCGTGTGTGTGTGTGTGTAGATGAAGGGCGTATTTTCGCAAAGTTTATCTGACTAGATTTTATGAAGAAACTGCAAGACTTAATATTTTGGCACATACAACAAATATCACAGGGTCAACGTTCATTTTTGATGTTATTTGTACACTGGTGATTATGAGCAATTTCGTGTGGGTTTTTGCCGTCCAGCGGTATGTGTTTTTTTATGAAACAGTGTGTAAGCTTTCTGTAAGTGTTTGCGGTTGGGACATCTGTTGTGAAGAAAGTGTAAGGTCGTGGGTTCAGCTCCCACCTGGGGGTCTTTAAGAACTTTCTTCCTGGAAACGCCTTAACTATATTTCAGCATAAATTCTTATAAAAATCACACTGTGCTTTTCATGTCACAATGTGGTTCTCTGTGAATGGATTCTCATCTTGGAGATTGCCTGGTATTGGTTGCCTGATGTAAAGGCCACGTGTCACATGGCCCGTATCCTAATTCAGAAATTGCACTCCATGTTTGAAGTAGCTAATCCAACCAGTTCGAACTTTTCAAGTAGCCAAGTTTTCTGTTACAGTCGCGTCCCCGTCTCTCATTACACTTAATATTCCAGTGACCAGTTTGTTAATAAATACCCGTCTCGTGTTTGAACGTATTCCATTAATCGAAACGAGCACCTTCGGGTGGGGTTGATTTTTCGATATGACGTCGTACTATAGACTTGTCATAAGTCTATCTGTGTTTTTTCTTTCTTTACTTGCTTTGAAGCTATACAGCTTTATTTATTCAACACCACCAACAGCAACCAAACTATACATCAATTTCACAAATTGAATGTTCAAACATTATTATGTTTGTATTTGTTTTAAATGTGACGTCACACTAGACTTGCGTAACAGTCTTTCTGTCTTTCGGCTCACCTATAACTGATGACCTATCTCATTCGAGGCAGAGGCGTAACCTAAAGTTTTAATTTTAAAAGTAAAAGAAAATCATTTTTGTTTAACTTATATTAGGTCTCAATATAGGCCATAAAGTCAATTGTTTATTATTATTCTTTTATATTTTTATTATTATTTATGAGTCACTCATAATCGGCGTTATAACTTGGCAAAAGCTCACCAGAAGAATGCAGAAATACAAATCATAATATTTGGCGAACATTGTTATATCACCACGCTTCATTTTGTGAGTCAATAGCGACCTTGGATTATTTAGTCAACCGTGGAATTACTCTATTTAAAGCAGGTTTAATTAAAAGTTACAGCTGCAGAGAGACATACTATCAAGAGATAGCCTATAGTTTTAAATCGAAAAGTCTGCATTTATCCAACTGTGAAAACCCCCAGAATAAGCTGTTGCAAACTCTACCCCCCAAAAAGTTGTCAGCGGCCTGACGTTTCGACCCTATATTTCTCGTTCATTTTAGTCTTCAAGAAAGACTGTGTTATAGGGTTGAAACGTCAGATGAGCTGCCAATCTCTCCTTAATTCTGCAGAAAGTTCCCTAAAAATAACCCAATCTCGCAATATTCTGATGGACAAATTTGAATCATGGCGACTGAGTTTCCGTTATAATTAATGTAACTCTAAATGCCTCCTCTCTGATTGTTGCACAAAAACCTCCCGGATTGCAATATGCAAGTGGCTCTGTGTCAGGCACTAACGAAGTATTTAATTGCATGTATACAACACTGTGTGAAACAAATAGCACAACATCTCCAGATGTGTCCTACTACTTGAAAAATAGTGTTCAGAGTTTGAACACGAATTGTGTACCCACTTTTTAAACTGTTTATTAAAATAATGGTAAAATTTATTTAGATTAAATTAAAATATAATTAAAATAATGCCTCTGAAGAAGGTCCGGATTGGATCGAAAGCTAAGGCCATCTACCCTATTCATTATATAATTAAAATAATGATATATAAAACTTAATTAAAATAGCGATAAATATGCTTAAAAGTGGGTACAAACCTATGCTTAGACTTCTGTTGAAAATGGAAATTCTAAACAATGTTTTTACAGTGTACATATATGTCAAACTAACTGCTTCTTGAGTGGAAACAAACGGTTCTTTTCAGAACCTCCCCAGCTCATTTAGAGATGTCATTTCATGATGTTACCCACCACAAATCTTAACTTATCGTATTTCCACCATGCAAAGTTTCCAATCCTATACCCAACTGCTGCTTGTTTGCTTGGCTTCCTTCGAAATAAGGACAGATGTTCTCAAATCGTTTTAATCGCTAGTCGTAGCTTGTTAACAGTCAGAAACGTGTACACGGCACATTTAATGTGAAACATGGTAATTAAAATCCGTCAACCTTGGTGACTTAATGAGCTAGAATTTATTACCGTATGCAAACTAGTCATTGAAGGTGGTCACGTTCCGTGTCTTCTTCATGTCAACTGTGCCAGCAGTTAGAAGGTAAAACAAACAAAAAAAAACACCTTGGTTCTGACGCGTTTAGCTCGTAACATTTTAAGAGACACTTGCACTTTTTATGCCAGATTTTAATAGGAAGAAATGTCATAATTGTGTTGGAGACCTATACCTCTCTTAATAATTATGCATGACGTCACAGCTCTACCCCCAAATTGATGCCATCGGCGCACGTCACGCCACCACCAGTGCAGTGGCTGCGCAGATGGCCTCGTTTTGGGTTAGAATGGTGACGTCATGCATGAATATTAAGAGAGGCTTATTTTTCCTCCATGCTTATACTCACCGTTTTCCTCAACTAGCTCCCAAGGTCAATTTGAGATTTGCGACGCACTCTTTTTTCAATAGATAGAATCCTATGTTGGATTTGAAACTTTGAAAGGTGGAAGTTTAACTGGATATAACTTTAAGAGAGTATTGCGGTAACACCATGTGAAAATCTCGTTTTAAGTAGTGTTGATTCTGAAAAGACCCGGTGGTTAACGACTCAATGTTTTGATCAGAAGTGGTCGTCTTCAAAATGAGGTTTGCGACGCACTGATTTTTCAATAGATAGAAACCTAGGATTTGAAACTGTGGTGGTGGAAGTATAACTAAGAGAGGGTTGTAGTCACACCGTGAGAATATCTCTTTTGCCGAGTGCTGGTTCTAAAAAGAACCGGTGGTTGACGACTCAACTTTTCGATCAGTAATTATGCCCTGATCATGTAACGCACTCCTTTTCAATAGAGAGAATCCTCATATAAAAGTGTGTGAGGGTGGATTACAGTAAAAGTCACCTTTGTGAAGTGTTTTTATTTTGATCACCCCAATAAAGACAATCGAAATAAACAACAAGAGTTTTTAAAATAAAATTTTCCATCCCCCAACAAATTTTCTAGATTGTGACTATAGCTCCAAATAAAAAATGACAAGCATCTGTAAATAGATACACGTTTTGTCTCGTAAACCCATCGTTCGATGTGTCATTTTTTTTAATTTTTGCTGAGCTGATAGGGCCTATGCTTAAAGGCAGTGGACACTATTGGTAATTACTCAAAATAATTGTTAGCATAAAAACTAACATGGTAAGGAGCAATGCAGAGCTGTTGATAGTATAAAACATTGTGAGAAACGACTCCCTCTGAAGTAACGTAGTAATTTCTCAGTAAAATATTTGAATTGAGGTCGATACCTCAGCTGAGGTCTCGAAATCGAGCATCAGAAACCACACAACTTATGCGACAAGGGATGTTTTTTCTTCCATTATTCTCTCGCAACTTCGACGACCAATTGAGTTTATATTTTCACAGGTTTGTTATTTTATGCATAATTATGTTGAGATACACCAAATGAGAAGACTGGTCTTTGATAATTACCGAAGGTGTCCAGTGCCTTTAACAGGTTTTTTTTAATGAGTTTTCATTTCACGAATGTTGCGGGCAGTACCAGGTAAACGGATGGTATATAAATGGATGTCAATTCAGCTTCGTCAAGTGTTGAAGGTTGCTCGTACTTCCGCATTTTTAGCGACGTTTAGTCACACAAAAGATGCGGCCATCTTGGCACTCCACTGTTTGGATAAATTTGGCTTCATTTTTTGTTAACTCGAGTTCGAGTGGGCACATTCAGTCGACCGCTGATTTACTACTGGCCAGCATGCAACGTGCATACGCAGTGACGAACTCACTCGAACGACTCATTTGGAAGTCTAGTCTAGCCTTGTCGCTGTAGTGTCTGGTGGGACCAGTGAAGAAACCATGGGCTCGGGCTGGGTTTAAAATGGTCTACCACATAGTCAACCAATGGTCGACCAGCCTGGGTTCGAGTCAAAATGCTAAACCTTTAGTTAAAGACACTGTACACTATTGGTAATTGTCAAAGACTAGTATTCAGAGTTGGTGTACCTCAACATAATGCAATTAATAACAAACCTGTGAAAATTTGAGCTCAGTTGGTCGTCGAAGTTGCGAGATAATAATGAAAGAAAAAACACCCTTGTCACACGAAGTTTTGTGCTTTTAGATGGTTGATTTCGAGACCTCAAATTTTAAATCTGAGGTCTCGAAATCAAATTCGTGGAAAATTACTTCTTTCTCGAAAACTATGTCACTTCAGAGGGAGCCGTTTCTCACACTGTTTTATACCCTCAACCTCTCACTATTACTCGTCACCAAGTAAGGTTTTATGCTAATAATTATTTTGAGTGATTACCCAATAGTGTCCACTGCCTTCAACCATGGTGCACATTTGAACTAGATTTGGACTAATCGACCCCTGTTACTTGCTAATTTATGCTGATTTTTACTGACTTGTCCACAAGATGATTGCACGTGTGTGTTTTTAACAACTAGAGAGTTATTTTATTTTGAAAACAAAAACTGCTGCCCTTTCCTTGTAGTGTATGAGAAGCTTTGCCCTCAAGCTCCGGTCATTGACCTCTCGAAGTCTAGGTGCCTAGTCATCGACGATCGGCTGCAATGATGCCGTGGACGACTCTGGTGTCAAAATACTAGTGACCAATGTCCCCTCGTTTACCTGTAGACGCGACGGTCAACCGGTCGAAAAGTGCAAGTCTGTTTTTATAAAAACATTTTATACATTTGCAATTTTCGGGTCCGTGCCAAATTTCATAGAGCTGCTTAAAGGATTCGGGTACTTTTTCAAAATATCCACAAATTTACATTAAACTTACAGGGTTTGAAGATAATGATAGTGGAAAGCTTCCCTTCAAGTATTACTAACTAAGGTTGTGTAGTTTTTGAGAAATGAGTAAAACAAGTCACAAAATAGTTTTGGTCTCATGAGACCAAAACTATTTTAGCATGTAAAATCCCCTTAACCAGTTATGATATTATACCAAAACCATTGCATAACTGATGGTTAACACGTTTTTACATGCTAAAACTGAGATGAAAATTATTACTTTTACTCCTTTCTCAAAAACTACAGCACCTCAGTAAGTAAAATTTCAAGGGAAGCTTTCTACTATCATAATCTTCAAACTGTGTAAGTTTATTGTATATCTGTGGACATTGTGTTTTTTGTTAGGAAAAAGTACATAATTATACCCTTTAAGCAGACAATATTGATATATTATGTTATTTGTTAATTTTTTTATTTCATGCATATGTTGAGATACACCATTGTCGTTGACAATTACCAAACGTGTCCAGTGCCTTTAAATATAAGTATCATGTTTCAATTCAATCTAATGCAGCTGCTTATAAGAGATCAATAACTTTTACAAAGTATTATAAAATTACTGAATATGCATATAGATTGACTGTTTGTATTTAAACTTCAGTATCAATCATAACGCTAAAAATGAAACCAGTTTACGGCATGAACAGGTGGAAACTCTGGCAGATTTGATAATGGATGAAATACATAATTGTGGACCTGATTGATCCAATTTCAAAAAGCTACATTTTAGCAGCTGTGAATAGTGCTTTTTACTTTCCTGCTTAGCAAATTTGAGCAGGATACCAGTCACAGATGACACATGGGGAATGTTGGGTTAGCTGGTGACCTTATTATGGTAAGCATAGATTTGTTGTGCTTGCCTATTTTAAGAAAAGATAAGAACATAACATAATCCAAAAGCACTATTGAGTTGTTCAAGGATGTTTAAGTGTTTTTTGATAACACTTAAAGGGAAGGTACACTATTGGTAAATGTCAAAGACCAGTCTTCTTACTTGCTGTATCTCAACATCTGCACAAAATAACAAACCTGTGAAAATTTGAGCTCAATCGGTCATCGAAGTTGCGAGATATTAATGAAAGAAAAAACACCCTTGTCACACGAAGTTGTGTGCTTTCAGATGCTTGCTTTCGAGACCTCAAGTTCTAAATCCGAGGTCTCGAAATCAAATTCAGAGGAAGCCGTTTCTCACAATGTTAAACACCATCAACCTCTCCCCATTACTCGTTACCAAGTAAGGTTTTATGCTAATGATTTTATGAGTAATTACCATTAGTGTCCACTGCATTTTTTTTAAAGAGGTAGGGTTGGTAGGGCTAACAAAATAGTCATGAACTAAAAAAAAAATAAAGGGGTGAAAACGTGTGTCAATCCGATTTGTGAATCAGAAGAAAATAGTGAAAAAGCATCCACAATATTCAGAATTTTTCAGGAGTTCGTTTACAGTTTTCTCAAATGTGACTTCATTTCTGAGCAAAATGTTTCACAAGACAAATATTTTTCTAGTATAAACTTCATAATCAGTCACAGCTTTCAGACTTAACTTAAACAATGATGTTTTTATCCACACCAATCCTGTATGATACCTTTACTAAGTAAATGATTCATTTGTTTTTTCAACTTGTTGTTGATACATTCAGACGTGTTTGGGATATTCGAAAGAAAAAGTAAAGATATGTACACACTTGGCGGATTGCCAAAGGACTGTGATAAAGACTAGCAAACTATCGGTCATAGAACCTTATTGTCTCTTCCCTAACCAGTACAGGGCAGTTTACGCCCTTAGATATAGCTTAAACATTGTGAGACCGCACAAGTAATTGATGTAATTTTACAGGTTTATACCAACATCGGAAATACGTCAGAAAATCTGCCAAACTCCAATGTTGTTGCAACTTTCATGATACCTTAGTTTTTTTAAACTAATTGACTTGAGACATGACTTAAGGCTGTGTATGTATACTAAGTAAGTAAGGTTTGCGGTGACACCATGTTAACATTACTTGAGTAATGTACAGTGACTTGAATAATGTACCCATTTAAAGGCACCGGACAAGGCAAAGGCACCGGTAATCGTCAAAGACAATTATTTTCACTTGGTGTATATCCCAACATATCCTTTCAAAAACTACGTTACTTCAGAAAGATTAGTTTCTCACAATGTTTTATACTGTCAACAGCTCTCCATTACAATTATTTTGAGTAGTTACCAATAGTGTCCACAGTGCCTTTAAAAATCCCAGTGGTGCATCACACATTTTGGCACGCTGTGAGCCACACGTTGTTTTTTGAACAAGCGACAGCCCGCCAATTTGTTCACAGGAACCATTACATTTAGTCAGGTCGTTATCTTAATGATTGAGATCATCGGATCAAATCTTATGGTTTTCCTGCATGAGTCATTGAGTATTATTAGGGCGGGAACTGCAATGCTTGAACGCAGTGTTTACGATTACCTGCCAGTGCCCAGACAAGTGTGTGGTTAGAGGTAACTCGATGAGCAATACAACGGTAGTGGTGTTACATAATTTAAGTGGGTGTAGGGTGGCTGAGGTTTTGCTTGCTGAGGAGATGAGAGAGAGATGAGGTGGGTTCCTGAGGGTTGAGGGGTTGGGGTTAACGAGGGGGTTCCCGATGGTGAGGTTGGGGTTGAGAGAAGGATGGGGTGGGTTGTAAGGGGTGGGGGTGGGGGTTTAGGGAGAGGTGAGATGGGTTTCTGAGGGTCGGGATGGGGTTAAGAGAGAACTTAGGTTGAGGGAGAGGGTTGAGAGAGGGCTGAGGATGAGGATGGTGTTGAAAGAGGGATGAGTTGGGTTCCGGAGGGTGAGGGTTGGGGTTGAGAGAGGGTTGAGATGGGTTCCTACGGATGAGGGTGGGGTTAAGAAAGGGATGAGGATGGGAAGGGGGTTGAGAGGGGGCTGAGGATGAGTGATGGGCGTTGAGAGAGGTGTGGGATGGGTTCCTGTGGGTTATGGTAGGGGTTGAGAGGGATGAGATGGGGTTGTGTTGGTGAGGGTAAGGGGTTGAGAGGGGGGTGACGTGGGTACCTGGAGGTGAGGGGTTGGGGTTGACACAGGGGTGGGATGTTTCGGGTTGGAGAAAGTTAAGGGGGTTGTGTGCTTTTTGAGAACATTGGGTTTCCATTGTATGTGGACTTGTGGCGACGGGTGGCTGAGGTTCATGTTGGGTAGAGCTTCATGGTGTGAGGTGAGGGGTGTTTATGTTGCGAGGGGGTGTCGGTGTAGTGGGGCAGAAACCCTTTTGCTGGGAGATGAGGTTGGTGGTTTGATCCAGAATAATGAGTGTACTTGACCATCAAACTGGTTAAGACATACAACTTTGACCCATTAACTAAGTTAAGGAATGTTTGACCCTGAAACTGGTTTAGACGTAACAATTTTGTCCCATTAACTAAGTTATAATGAACGCCTTTGAACCTCAATCTTAGTTAGACGAAACAAGTTAAACCACAAACTTTGTTGTAATAAAGCGAATGTTTCCGATCCTCGAAATTGGGTCAGACGAAACCAGTTTGACCCAGAAACTTGGTTAGTGAATGCATTTGACCCACAAAATGGGTTCGACGAAACTGCAAGTTTGATTATAAAGAATATGTTTCAACTGATTTGGAAGGATCTAGGAAAGAACATTCTTGACCCACAGAACTTAACCCACAACGTAGGTTAATAGGTGAGTCTGTTGCACGCAATATACTTCCGGTTGATATAGTCGACGTTTTTTTGATTGTCTTTTTCCATGGAAACCAGATATTGTTTGGTTTTTGTCTTGTCTTGGAGCATCAAGGAACTTGTCTCTTCAGAAAGGTTTACGTTGTTTCTAACAAGAGTGAAACAAAGTCTTATTATGATAGTGTTTGACGTAACAGGGTTTTAATTTGTATTAAAAAAACATTAGTTTCGTTTTGTTGGCCTTTGCTTTTGTGTGGTTTCCAGGGCACTAGGGTTTCGCATTGGTTTGTTTGATTGAAAACTGTTGGTGCAGGCATGTTAGGTCTTGTCGAGTGACGTTGGTTTAAAAACAAAACAAGCGATACTCTCTTGTCAATTATTGATTTGGAAATGTTAAAGGAGAGTCGGGAATTACGTTTAAATCAAACCCTTTTTGGTCGTAAATGACTTCAAACTAAATTTTTATTTTTGTGTAACAATTTTCTTAAATCATTTGTGGATAAAACTTGGAGGAATTCGGATGTTCACTGTTTGAGTCAAGTAAAGAGAACATCCCGATAATGAAAATGTAGGACTCAAACAGGAAATATACGTCTCCTTTCGTTAAGTGAGCATTTTAATTTGGATACCTTTGTGTCACGGTCAATTTCACTCAACGTCTTGTAGAAACAATGTTTAGTTGCCCGGCTAGGCTTCGCCGGTTTGTGGATTGGTTGCCCGGCTCGGCATGGCCGGTTTGGGACTCGAAGTCCCAGTGGCTAGGCATGGCCAGTTACGACCAGTTTGGGAGAAGGAAGTGGGTGTATTGCCCGGCTGGGCTTTGCCGGTTTTGGGGAAGTTCCATGTTGCCTGACTAGGCGTTGTTGGTTCCAGTGGATTAGTTGCCCTGCCCGGCTTGGCGTGGCCGGTTTGGGAGAAGCCCCAGTTGATCCGTTGCCCAGCCGGTTATGGACAATTTAGAAGTCTCAATGAATTGGCGACCATCAGGAGCAAGTTCGAGCAGTGACCATTTTGTCGACCACTAGTCAATTTTCCATGGTTACCTACGCATGATGCAATACATCCGTTAGTCCGTCACTCCATGGAGGTAGAAATAAATCGATTTTGACCCAAGACAAAATATTGGGTTGACCATCCGCTGTTTGGGGCACTCAATACAGCCATCACCGCGGCCGCGATCGATAGAAATAATCATGTGTTTTCAGAATGAAATTCGTTTTGGTTTTCCATGAAGGCCTCTCTTCTCTACTGCTGCTTAAAAGTCCTTGTATATTTCTTGGCACATTAACAAACTGCTTCTTCCTGGTTTGGGTTGGAAGGGGTCAATGACCGGAGGTAGAAGATGCCAGGTCGACGAACGTTAACAAGAGATGCTCAGATATCCACTAGCTATCTTGTAGTTCCAGGAAAAGGTTTTTTGTATAATTTGCACGCAGATGTGTTTCTGTATTGGTATTGACTGGAGGGGCAGTGTAACGTCGTATTGACTGGCTATCAGCTGTAGGAAGTCATTAGTTGCTAACGGATGTCAACACGTTATCCTTCAACCGGGCTGATGTGTTATTCAAAACCATGATTTGGCATGAAAGTAAATCTAGTTTGATATTGGACGTTGGACATTCACACAGCGAAAGTATAATTTTTATTATTGGACATTGAAAGAAACTGGACACTATTGGTAATTGTCAAATACCAGTCGTCTCACTTGGTGTATCTCAACAACTGCATAAAATAACAAACCTGTGAAAATTTGAGCTCAATCGGTCATCGAACTTGCGAGATAAGAATGAAAGAATAAATACCCTTGTCACACGAAGTTGTGTGCGTTTAGATGGTTGATTTCCGGACCTCGAATTCTAAATCCAAGGTCTCGAAATCAAATTCAGAGGGAGCCGTTTCTCACAATGTTTTATACCATCAACCTCTCCCCATTAATTGTCACCAAGTAAGGTTTTATGCTAATAATTATTTTGAGTAATTACCTATAGTGTCCACTGCCTTTATACTATACACCGAATGTCTATTTTTTGTTATGACAGTAAAGTTAGTTTGATATTGGACGTTGTACATTCACATAGGTTTATACAGTGAATGTCTTCTTTGTGCTATGTTAGTTTGATATTGGACGTTGTACATTAATAGGTTCATACAACGATTGTCTATTTTTTATTTCGATATTCGCTGTATCAACCGTACGTGAATGTCCAATAACGATATAGCAAAGTAGAATATTATTCGGTGTACAAACATATTTGAATGTCCAATGTCCGATATCAAACTAAAACTTTACTTTCATATAACTGGTGGGAGCTTGCACATATCAAATTTGTTTTTGGGGAGGGTCGGAATGGTTAATTAATGCACCCCAATGGGCAGGATATTGTTTGACCCAAATTCAATTTAAGAGTCTACATCCAATTGGACGTTCAACCGCTCCCATAAATGAACCCCTTCTTATAAAAGAAAAGCAAATAAATATGTCTCCGTCCAAGCACCCCCCCCCCCCGCAGACCTGACACAATCTTGATTGTTTCTCTCGTGAGTACAATAATAAGCCGAGGTATAATTGAACTGGATAGCTTTCCCCAACCACACTTAAAGACAACCATCATTCTGACTTCACAAATCAAATTCACATCCCGTCCAATAAGTAACTAAGGGGGCAATCCTATTTGCGAACTGGTAAACAAGCTGTTCAGTTCAATATATTACAGGTGGAATCAGAGTCGACAGGTTGGCTAGACACGTCAGTCAAACACAGTTTTATTGATCGATTACTGTGGTTTTAAATTTTCGAACTCTGGTATTCGATTCTTTGTTGCACAGCAAGTTTGTATTTAAATGTAAACTTTAACTTAAAGCTGTCAAAAGTACCCCCTTTAAACCTGATGAAAAAAACTATTGCAAACTGATAAACAACCAATATGTTAATATTGGCTTTAATGCAGACCATGCAGTATATTCGTTTAAAATTCAGTCGGCACGCTCAAAACGTATTATGTTGAGTACCATTCATGTACATGTATGTGATGTTTGAAGCTGCATGATGTGAAGGATAAGAATAAACTATCAATTAGTAAACTTGCGGGTACAACCATTTTATAATTCTCTTTTGAGGGAGTTTTGGCCCTGAAAAGAGCCGGTTTGGTCTTGACGTTTCAAACAGTGCTCTCCAAAGAGCTAAATTGGTATCGACGTTTCGAACAGCACTGTTCGAAACGTCGATACCAAAACCAGCTCTTTTCAGAGCCAACACTCCCCACAGAAAGAATTATTACATCATGGTTGTACCCCCAAGTACACGTTAACTATTATTACTCTGATCATCTTCAAGAGAAAACCTGTCATACATTGTATACTTATTATACACCTTGTGGTATTCATCAGGAGGACCTGAATTCGACTCTGACTCTCGTACCGTATTTGACGATGTAATCGATACCGTCTCCAGCCACCACATTCCCTGTCTGTTGATCCCCGTCAGGTGCGGTATCTGACCTGTCACCGGATATTCGACCCTAATCACAGGTGAGTCTCATAATCGAGTCTTGGGTGTGTCACCAAACCTCGAGACAAGACAGGTAGTTAAGGGTGTCTAGTGACCGCCAAGCCACGGCCGGACCGGGCTGACCAAATCCCGGTTATAGTCCTAAATACAGAATATAGTCCCGCTGAACCATGGATGCTGAACTTGAAGTTAGACAGATAACCCCCAACCCACTCCCCTCCCAGTCTAGACGGTCATTGACTGGCGATCCTAGACCCAATCTCCTGTTTGTAGACCGTTTAACATTCAAAACACAACATGTAACACCTTTAAATCTATAGACATGTAAACACTGCCATTAATTTGACATTGATTGACGGTTGTTCCTAAACTTGAATCCGTTATCATTATCTCATCGCTTTCCTGTCCACAATTAATTTATCCGAAGGATTCAGATTTGCAATCCTCAAAAAAGTTTGTTTAAGGTGTCCCTTTTTGAATCGATTTAGAAAAGAGAAGAAAAAACATTGAAATGCATAACGGCCCTGGCATTCTTAATGTTCAGAAAAAAAACAATGATTAGCTGTTATCTTCCCACTCCAATCCAAGTCTCCATGTAGTGTTGTTCCTCACATATCGAAAGATTTTCTGTTCTTAACCAATAAGATTTTCGTGCCAGCTCTTTTGAGTGATCTGAGGGAAAGTTCTGGGTCAAAAAGCATTTATGGACCAAGGCATCGCCCTCTTGTCATTGGGGAATCTGTATAGTGTAGGCCAATCTCTATTTTTAAGTAACTCGAGGTGTATCCGTGATAACGGTGCAACAAATCGTAATTATTGTTGTAAGTGTAGGCATATCCATATTAACGTTGCAACAAATCATTATGGATAAAAGTGAATCATCAAATCGTCACGGTTGAAAGTGTATCCGTAATAACAGTGCAACAAATCGACGGTGTAAGAGTCGTAACGTTTGAAAGTGATTCCGTTTGTAACGGTGCAACAATTCGCAATGGTTGAAAGCGCGCTATAACGGTGCAAAAGTCGTAATGGTTAAAAGTGTTTCCGTTTATAACGGTGCAACAATTCGTAATGGGTGAAAGTCCGTAAAAGCCGTGCACTAACGGTTGAAAGTGTATCCGTAAATAACGGTTCAGCAAACTGTTAGTTATGGTTGAAAGTACGTAATAATGGAAGGGGTTCCGTTAAGGAATATTCCCTATATTAATTTGAGTCAGCAACGCCGTGATTGAGTGAGTGAGTAATCTGAATGATTGCTGATCTTAAATTAAACGTGGATGCAAAATATTAAAACTAATTAGAATCCCTAATATTTGATTACAGACACTGGACACAAGTATTTTCACTTGGTTATCCACACATAATAGGCCTACGTTTCCATTGCTCGCTACCAAGTAAGTTTTTAATGCTAACATTTTTTTGGAGTAATTACCAATAGTGTTCAGTGCATTTAAGTTCGTTGGTCCACGGTAATCAAACTAAACAGTTAAAACCATTTGTTTAAGTAATTGCTAAACACAATGTATCATTAGACCGATGTCGCGGTATTGGCATGATCAGTCTAGCGATGCTTTCAGGGGGAAGTTCGAACTAAGGACACAATAAAGTGAAGCGAGCGAGGCCAAAATTGTTTTGGCCGTTTTTCTTCGGGGGTTAGCCCTCGCCTGAGGCCGAGTACCTACGCCCTTCCCAGCCGAATTCGCACCCCTTAATTCATTGCAGAGAGACCCGGTCTCCAGGCGGATATTCCTCGTTCAAACTGCTACCTGTAATTATCTCGACTGGTAATTACAATGACAAAGGAGGGGTGTGATGGGGTCATATTTAGGGGGTCAAGGGAGACTGTTTTTGGGGGGTCCCACCCTCTACCCCGGTCGGTACATAATTCATTAGAGTCTTCTTTTTTCCATCTTGTTTAAAATATTTTTTTGTGAGTTTATGAAACAGGATGTTTATCGTATATGGATAATTATTCCCCCATAGGACCTAAAGGTTGTTTTAAAGATTGAATCAATAAATAACTCATCGGATTATGAGCATTTGTTTGCTATGGTCAAAATTGTTCACATATTTTCGGTTTTGGGAAAAAAGTTGTGAAAAACTTTTTAGGGAAGGTGCTTTTTGAAAGGCGGATGTAAACTCTGTAGGACATTGACAGTCTCTCTTTTGCTTTCTAAACTTCAGTTCAAAAAAAAATCTGCACTCTGGCAAAAAGAAAGAGGCACCACTCAGTTTCTTGAACAACTGCTAGATTTGTACTTGAGGGTGAAGAAGATAGCTGCCGCCGATTTCACAAGACGCAAGTTAAATCCTATCTCTAGTAAGGACGAGTATAGGATGAATTCAATGCGTCCTAACGTCTAAGGATACGGAACTTAACTCGTCCTGCCGTCGATTTCACAAAGAGTTAGGACTCGTCTTCTCTCGAGTTAGGACGAGTAACTCGTCCTAACTTAGGATTAATCTTAAGGTCTGCATGCTACAGTGCAGGGTTGGGACTCGTCCTAAGTCCTAAGATTAGTCTTAAGTTGGGAAGAGTTTTGTGAAATCGACGGCTGAAGTCCTAAATCCTAAGACTCATCTTAATTAAGGAAGAGTTTGGAGAAATCGACAGCAGGCCTGATATGCATGATTCGTTGTTGAAACGGCAAAGGGCACCAAGGCATTTTCTTCTCGGTAAAGGGCATGCCCAATCGCCTTCGTTGCCTCCGTGAAGTATCAGAGGTTAGGCTACTAGAAGTTCTTATCAGTTGGACACGCACAGTTTCAGTGAGGTATAGTCACAAAAAGTGACGAATTGCAATCAATCAATGCGAATTAATTATCGGGAAGTCATCCTCAATAGAATATTTCCTAAAAACCTTGTCCTTTTTCTTCTATCCCAGTGCAATAACCATGTGCTTTGCTTGTTAAAAGTTTATACCTACATTGTCCTACATGAGTTCCACATTGGCTCATTCCAATCTGCTAAGCACACTCAAGTTTGCTTAGCGGGCACAGGGTACCAGCTCAGTGTGCGTTGTCCGGACGGATCTGTGGACGAAGGTACAGCATACATGAACCTATCTAAGAAAATTTACACCAGTGTACCATAAAACCATGGTCCCAAATTCATACAGCTGATTTAATACAAAAAGTTGATTAGCAAAACAAAATTTTCCTTAAATACTACGTCTCCTGCATGTACGTCTCCTGCATGTATACATGCAGGAGACGTAGTGTTTAAGGAAAATTTTGTCTTGCTAGAATGTGTGGCTGGTATCCTGCTCATTTCTGCTCAGCAAACACATTGTTAAGCAATGTATGCTCTATGAAAATCCTTAAATATTCTCTGCTAAGCAGAATGAGCAGGATACCAGTCACGTATTATACAAGTGACATGGTGGTTTGGCTGGTAACCTTATTCTGGTAAGGATAATTTTGTTATGCTTAGCTCTATGAAATTAGGCCCTTTTATCTGAATGAGGTTCGTGCGGGCATGATGTACATATTATAAAATCCCTCATTAAACGAAGCGGCTGATTGCCTCAAAAAACCTTCATCTACATTACAGGATGGCCTTGCGTTTTATATACAGTACCCTGGTTGATAGAAAAGCATGTCACGACATGTCTCTGGATGCTTTCCATCATTAAAGGCACTGAACACTTTGGGTAATTACTCCAAACAACTAGTAGCATAAAAACCTACTTGGTAAACGATCGAGCAATGGAGAGCTGCTGATGTATTGTGAGAACGGCTCCCTCTGAAGTAACGTAGTTTTTTTGAGAAAGAGGTAATTCCTCACTCGGAGTTTGAAAGAGACTTCAGGTCAGAACAACGTAACGACAAGTTACATGGAGAAAGGGTGTGGGCAAAGAATGTGTATAATTGTGTTTTATGACGACTTCGTAGACACTCAAGTTAGATTGGTTTGTCAGGTATCATTTTGGAATGTTAACTTCTGCATGGGAAATTGAAAATCAATCAATGAATCAGAGGGAATTTAAATGTGGCGCCAAAATCAACCAAAGTTGTTCAAAGGCGCTCAAGACAGTTAGATGAAATTAATTTTGATACACTTGTTGGAATAGAAAACATTTTTGAGGAGTTTCTTGAAAATGTGAACAGTGTTAGCATCCTTGATGTGGTTAGGGAAAGTGTTTCATTTTGGGGGTCCAAAACAGGAGAGTGAGCGATCTGCAAACGACACAGCATGGGGTTCTGGGCACGATAAACTGATGGGAAGACGTGGATGATCTAAGCTGTCTGCTTTGTGGAAAACGTTGACACTGAGCTTTTTCTAGCAACATGCCGTATGTTTTGTCGGGAGTCATTTTATTGCCTGATGCATTTAGTTCTGTTCACCTTGAAAAAGTACTTTTGAAGAAGTACTTTTGAAACAAGCACTTTGGAAAAAAAAAAGTTTATGTTACTGAACTCTAAAAATTCAGGCTCAAAATTGATCCGGATCCAGGTTCCTTGAGGCCTAATGGGTCAGTATAACTAGCTAGGAATATGTACGAATGATCCCTAAATGGCTAAATGTTTCTAAGATTCGGAGTTAACATCTGACTTCTGTCCATTTTCTGGGTCAGCTTGACTCAGATATGGGTCAGGTCCACTGGGATCTGGATCAATTCTGACCGGGTACTTGCAGTTGTTGAAGAGGAGCGTAGGGCCTTCTTGCAGGCACACGATTATTTCCTGCTGACGTCTTCTTGCAAGCACACGGCTATTTCCTGCTGATGTCTTCTTGCAAGCACACGACTGTTTCATGCCCATGTGTTCTTGTTCTTGCGAGCATACGACTATTTTCTGCTGATGTCTTCTTGCAAGATTAAGACTATCTCTGCTGCTGTCTTCTTGCAACCCACGGCTATTTCATGTCTACGTCTTCTTGCAAGCACACGGCGATTTTCTGCTGATGTCTTAATGCAAGCACACGGCTATTTCATGACAATGATCAATCGAATGGACTGTTGACAGTCACGTATTTAGCAGTACGGTAAATAAACCCACCCACAGTCCCTGATAGGTTGCATTCGGTGATAAATTATTGAGTGAATTAAGTTTAAAGGTCGCTAAAGGTTTCAGGATCTTGGCACCTGCTTTTATATATCTGTACGTGGCCTTACGCACGTAAGCCTAAAATATGGATCAAATATCAAGATTTCATATTTTCCTGCCAAAATATGAAAAAAATTGTCATGGTTGATCGAGTTGATATTTATAACTCATTGTACTATGTTTTGACAACTGTCCAAGCAAATGAAATATGGTTTTCAAAGGTTCATTCTGTTTATTGTTTTGTTGTTTGATGATGTTTGGTCAAATTTAGGGAAAACCCTGCCATCTTAGTACACATACTAATTTTTCAGGCCACAAATAACAAATAATAATATCACTGTGGCCACTGCTGTCCAACCTCAAGAAAGCATGAAATTGTTGTGTTTATTCATATTTTAAAATTAATTAACTATAAAAGCCTTCTATTTAGTGTGAGATTAATGGCTTACATTTTGTTATTAAAAATAATGACAAATTGAATAGAAGAAAACAAAAGCGTTTTGGAGCTCAGAGACGGCTCAGGTATAAACTATAATAAATTATTTGTCAAGCTTGATTGCCTTTTTATGGCGTCCCCAGCACGGAGCTCATTTTCTCCCAGGTACGTGTTTAATAAGCCTGTGCAAAAATCAAATCTAAGGCCATTTAGTTCATCGGTCGTAAATAACGATGAGCCAATCTTTCTCGATTTGTTCTTATAAAAAAAAATTGCCGTGGACTTTTTCTTCTCCTTCTTCTGTGTGAGTCATGGCTCACTATTTCTCCCAGGGTAGTTGAGAAATCAACCTGCAAAATCCCCAGGGGCCTCCTTATATGAGAAACCAAACTGCGAAATCCCCAGGGACCTCCTTATTTGTACAATGGGATCAGCACGTGCGTGATCAACAGGTGAGGCTGGTACTCGTGTCAACTATTGTTAAGGCTGAACGCTTATTTCGGTATGGTTGGCTGGAAACCAGTTGTTTAGGTTAGAACAGGTGTTGGTGTTTCTGGAGTGACGCATTTTTTGTGTGAACTCAATACTTTTTTTCCTTCGGTTTGTATTGCCCTGCGATATAAACATTATCTAACCCATACCACTCAGTAACAATTTACATCAAAGTGTAGATGGTTTTCTTCTCTTGTTTGAAGTTCGTGAGTCAGTTATCTTGTGGTAATGTGCTGGAGAATCTTGGGCAAGAGTTACATATTAGGTTGACTTGAGAACAAAAGAAGTTCACACTATATAGGGACTTGAAACATTATGCTTTGTATGGCCTCAGTGGTACACCCATTAGGTAACCAATAATTGTACATCTTCGGCTTATATGGATGCAATTGGAGTTCGATTTTGATTTCATGAGTCAGTTCTCTTGTGGTGGAAACTCGCCATGTATCGTTAAGTGAGTCTCTGTGATGCCAGGCATACCCGAAAACTGGTTTAGTAATAGTATGTGATTTTAGCTGGGATTCTGCGTCAGTTTTGACCGATTTACCCGGATGACAGATTCCGGGTCACAATGATCCAGAAATTGGTCAAGATCTGTAATTGGGTCAGTTGTGATCCGGGATCAGTTTGTGATTCCGGATCAGGGGTAGATTTCACAAAGAGTTAGGACTAGTCCTATGAGATATTAAAAACTTAAGACTGGTCCTAATTAAGGACGAATAAATTGTCTTAACTCGAGATAACACTAGTTCTAACTCTTTGTGAAATTCATCCCTGAATCACCAATTGCGTTCAATGACAACATAAATTGTTATAGGGTTGTCCTGTTTCCTTGTAATATGAACGGATAGTTTAAGGTTGCTAACTTGATGGTATATGTGTGTCAGTGGGTCAAGGTGACTTTGCTTTATATAAATTGGCAAGCCGCCATGGAAACGTAGGTAAATACAGTGCATTTTGTTAAAGTGAACGTTTTTCAAGAAAACGACAACACGTGGATATTACACAATGGGTTGTTGTTCTCCTTTGCTGATATTGAAATGTACACAAAGCTAAAGGGGAATTCTATAATAAAATAGATGGAAATTCGCATAAGGGATAACGAATTTTGTTTTTGTTTACCCATATACAGCGATGTGTGTTATCACTGTATACTCAGTACTTTCCTGAGCTCTGTAGTAGAAGTGAGCAGGATACCAATCGAACATATCACATGTGACATGGTAGTTTGACTGGTAACCGTATTATAGTAAGCAACATTTTGTTGTGCTCAGCCACTTTTTTCTGCTTAAGCAGCTCTATGAAATTGGGCACTGAGCTTGATATTACAACGCAATAAATTCAATCGGAAGACAAATTGACAGTATCACCATAGTGATATGTACTGTGACATTAAACTTAACCAAGCAGCTACGTTTCATATGCAACTAAGATCAATCTTAGCTCTTTGTGAAATCGGCCCCAGGTCTCATAAAAATCCAATACAGAGACAATCCATGCACCATTTCTGACAACCGACCAACACCAAACCCCCCTTTAAAAATAGCAACGCTGGTCCAGAGAGTCAACATGACGTCATCGATTCGTAATAACAAGTAAACATATGTAGGTGAAACACCCATACGTGAACTTGAATCTGTCGTAAACAAGCTCATTTTAGCTTGATCTTTGGTCAGTATGAAACACTTGAACCCGGGGTGAATATCTACTATTAATTTTTGGCAGATGCCTCTAACAATACCCCCCCCCCCAGGCCTCATCGAAATGAAAAGAACGTGCGAACAATGTTGCGTTGTTAGTTGATATTGCAACACACCTAGTGATTTCAACAGGGAAGTTACCCTTTCGATTTGTGCGAACGTGGCATTTTTTGTTAGAATTAAAACAGCAATAATTTTGTTTTATTTTTGCAAAGTTTTCGCATTTTCACAACTAGTACATAATCAACACCTACTACACAATCCACACCTAGCAGAAACAATACCTAGTACACAATGCACACATATCCACGCATAGATCATCTCTTCGGTACATATAAAATATAAAGTAATGGCCTGTAGTTAATGGTACCAAATGCTATGTCCGCTACATAAACAGTACAGCAAAGTTGATTGTCAAAAGACCCACACTAAAAGTTTTGAATTTTGAGGCCCAATTATGTAGCACGGTGCTACGGTGCATTTAGCAGCCGCAGCCAGGAACACCGGGGCGAACCCCTCCTCTTTTCGATAAGTGCACTATGGGGCCGATTTCACAAAGAGTTAGGACTCGTCTATCTCGAGTTAGGACGAGTAACTCGAGTAACGAGTAACTGGTCCTAACTTAGGATTAACCTTAAGGTCTGCATGCTACAGTGCAGGGTTGGGACTCGTCCTAAGTCCTAAGATTAGTCTTAAGTTAGGAAGAGTTTTTTGAAATCGATGGCAGGATTCTTTTACATGCGTTACACAACACATGGGACCAATGGCTTTACGTCCCATCCAAAGGACGAAGCAATGGTTAAGTGTCTTGCTTAAGGACAAGTATCACGGCTGATGGGGATTCGAACCCACACCAGAGTTTGAATTCGGTGCTCTTAATCAAATTACACGTTAACAATTGGTACCTGCTCTTAGTACTTAAAGGTAGTCATTTCGGATGTTAATCCATGTGATTTAACTGCATTCAAAACAAGTGTTCACTTATTTTCAAACGACGAATTAAGTTTGGCACTCATTTAAAATTCTGATTCCTTTGGTTTGACTCAATGTATGCAATAAGCATTAACCACGTGAAAACAAAATCTCTAGAATGACAAACCGATTGCGCAATCATTGCGGGGAAATACTCTGTCTATTTTAATCAAAAACATCTTTCATAAAAAAAGAAACCCTTACCAAAGGTGCAGGTACTTGTCACAAAAGGTAAACTCTTGTACTTTGTACTTATTTATTTCGAAATGTTCCAAGCATATCACACGCTCGCACACGCCGAAAAGTAAAAAAATAAAAAAAAAAATCCCTGTTTCTGTACCAGCACGAAACGCTTCGGTAAACTTGTTTTCGCGAGCTTTGTACCCGAGAGTCAACAAAACAGGGCCTGGTATCTAGAGCGTTGCCATGGTAACTGTTCATTCGGTGACAGCTGTGGAGTTGGGAAATCGGTCAAAGCCCGGCTCAAAGTCGAAGTGGGGAAAACCTGGGTGCTGGTATTCCCTTGCACTCCTTTACGTTTGTTTTATCAAATTCAAAGTTGATTTAAAGGCACTGGACAATATTGGTAATTACTTCAAACAATAATTGTAAGCGTGCAAACTTGGTAACGAGCAATGGAGAGTTTTTGGTGGTGTATCACAGTGTGAGAAACAGCTCCCTCTGAAGTAACGTAGTTTTTGAGAAACAGGTAATTTCTCACTCAAATATTAAAAGACTCCAGCTGCAACCTTTTATTTTGCATCTGAAAGCAAACAAAAGTAATGCAACACGTGTGTTTTTTCTTTCATTTTCCCCGTCGAATCCCACCCAGTAACGGTCCAATATGGATAATTATTGGACAATTCGAAGCGTCGTTCCCAAAACAATCGCTTCCTCAATTTGTCCATACGAGACAAGGTCGTGTCACAAACAACGGACAATTGTGGTGTTTAATCGTCCACGTTGTATAGAAAGGTTTTTGAAAACAGGGGTTGGGCGAGTTTCCATGTCTATTGTTTGTTTACTGTGTAAACAAAACTCAAGTAAACAAGGATTGTGTGAGTTGTACACAAAACAAAAATGATACATTTTGTTTGTGCTTTGTCAAAGAATAATAACCACTTGGTCAATGGATTTTCCATTGAACTCGGCCTCACCTCGTAACACATGGAATACTAGTCGATTTCGTGTTATGGTTCTATAGTTAAGTGCAAGGACTCTCTCGCAGTGGAGTGCCGTGTAGATGACCAATTGTGACCAATTGCGCCCAAACTTTCACAGGTTTGTTATTTTATGCATGGGACAAACCAAGTGAGAATACTGGTCTTTGACATTTACCAAAGGTGTCCAGTGCCTTTAATCATACTATTTTGACATCTATACTTTAAATACAAGGTTCAAGTGCTTGCTATCCGAATCATATTGGGGCAGATTTGGTGGTGACTTCTTGGGGAGTACCTGGGTTGTTTTTCTCCCTCAAATGTTCAAATTTTATACCTGGGGAATTATTATCTTTCACAACGTATGAGTTTTTGTTTGAGCTTCGATTTGTTGACAAGAAATGATCAAGGTGTTTATTTGCATTGGGTTGCAAATTAAGTTTGCTTTGCAAATATTTGTTTGTATTTTATTTATTTTGTTCAGGACATTTTTGATAAAGCTGATTCGGTACCTTTATGAACCCTTTGCTATCCTTATATCTTCACATTTCATAGGTTGATATATTTTTAACCGACGATACCTTTTTGAACCCATTGCTAATCTAATACTTCATATAATGATAATTTTTTAACTGATGAAACCTTATTTCGTATGGGACAAAGAGCAGTACATATATAGAATTCTATTATTATTGATTTATTTTTAATCATGTTTTTTACGGGATTGATAAGGATAAAAACATCATTGATTAATTTTAGTCGGACTTCGCTTATTAATTATTAAGTTCATACATGAGAACCATTTTTTTCAGCAACGTTTTTCCCTCTAAAATTAATTAGCGCCTATTTCATAAAACTGCATCTGAAATCGTATATAAACGCAACAGATGAGTTCATTGGTTAGAACATATGCTGGAAAATTTTCATGGTTTTCTCTTGGCCCACAAAACGGATTTAGCCCAAAATTTCACAGGTTTGTTATTTCACAGAGCATGCCTTGTACAAAACAACAACACTGTGACTATTTTGATCAGTTCTACCAATCCTGTAAAAAAAGTTTGCAAAAGAAAAATGTTTGCAAACTTACAAATCTTGTTTTAAAGGCACTAGACACTATTGGTAATTAATCAAAATTATTGTTAGCATAAAAACTTACTTGGTAACGAGCAATGGAGAGCTGTCGATAGTATAAAACCTTGTGATAAACGCCTCCCTCTGAAGTAACATAGTTTTTGAGAAAGAAGTAATTTCTCAGTAAAATATTTGAACTGATTTCGAGACCTCACGGGTGAGGTCTCAAAACCAAGCATGAAAGCACACAACTTCTTGTGACAAGGGTGTTTTTTCCTCCATTATTATCACGCAACATCGACGACCAATTGAGTTCAAATTTTCACTAGTTTCATTGTTATTTTGTGCTATATGTTGAGATACACCAAGTGAGAAGACAGGGCCCAATTTCATAGAGCTGCTTAAGCAAAAAATGTTGCTTTAGCAAAAAATTCATTGCTTAGTACAATCAGATTACCGGCCAAGACTCCACTCAATTGTAATGCTAAGTAAACAACAGCTTTAATACTAGTCATAAGCAATGTATATGGCAGGAAATTTTGGCCAGTAACATGTGTAAATTAAGCGAGATATTTATGTGCTTAAGCAGCTCTATGAAATTGGCCCCTGGTCTTTGACAATTACCAAATGTATCAGTGTCTTTAACCAATATGTATAAGTGCACAAAAAAGCTGAATGGCAGTCCAATGGAAATCAGTTTTCGAGAAAGACTAATGCTAGGGTCGAAACGTCAGGACATAAATCTGTTTCTTGTGTAATGTATATTTCGTAAGAATGAATCACACTGCCTTCTACAACACGTTATTTGTCATAGGATGGAGCGGGGAGCCAAAATCCAAATTGTTTGTTTCTTTAAAGCGACAGACTGGAAGAGTAGTTCCGCTTCTCTATGATTATAAAAACTACCCACGTTCAAACAACAGGAACTACCAAAAAACCACGGCCAATCCTGGCCGACAAAATTAGTGCAGTACCCATTTAATTTCATTTACAAAACCAACATGAACTTGTGTTTTCTCTAAATGTGAATGTTTGTTTTCCATCTTTTTCAAGGGTTATTGAGAAATACAGAAGCATGTAGGTAGAAGAAAGTCACATTCTGATGACTTTTTGATGACTTAGCATAATTAAGGGAATAAAAGGGTAGCAACGAGCTCTTAAACGGCCGTTTAAAACCGGCAGGGTCGTTGCCGTGTGATAAAGGCCCGATTTCTCTCTTTCGCAATGCTCATGTTGTTTCTTGTTGTGTAGTGTGTGAGCTTCTTTTAATTACGGGGGTTGAATTCATCTTTTCCGTTTTTATAATAATTTATCTCATGAGTTTATTTGACTGATCATTTGGAGGTTATACGATAGCGCATCGTCTTTCTAGTTGTTATTACGAAAGTTTTATCCAAGTGCAAATAATTGGAAAAGCTCTTCACCGCACAACAAACAGGAAAGACAACCGCCTATTTTTCCAACCTTATCATCATTGAGAGTAGCACAGCCATGATACGCCGTATGTGGTCCCCAGTTTTATTCATCAATTCATGATTCTTTTTTTAGCTTTAAAAACATCTACGTGGTTTCCTTTTATTTGTTGGCAAAAATCGCGTGTAAGAGAGCATGACACTCTTGAAATAAATATTCATAACCACATCATTGCAATTTTGTTAAACAACATTTTTATTCTGAAACGGAAATCGAGTCGTGGGAAATACGGGGGAAGGTAAATGCGTCAGGAATGTATTTGAAGAGTGAAGATTATGAATCTTTTCCACGAAGATTCAATAGGATGAAACTAAAAGTTGATTTTAATAACTTGCACAATAGAGGAGAATTGTGGAAACATTGGGCAGTATTGTTTGAGGTTTGGGGTAGGGGTTTGGGTTAGGTATAGGACGTTGCTGCCCAAGTATTGGGATCATGTTGACTCAGTGGTTTATGTCCCTGCATGCCTGCCTTCCGCCTCTGCAAATCAGGTTCAAATCCCACCTCCGACCAGAGCCTTGTAAGTGGATTGGGTTTTCAGTCCCTACCTGATTGCGTGGGTTTTCCCCCATTTGGGTTTTCCTCTCACATCTAAAACTGAACGTTTCTGACCTTCTCATTACCCATCCATGCTAAATGAATAGATAAATAAGAAAATAATACCAATGTTCTTTGCATCACATACATGCCATCGCTGACGTCAAACAATGGAGCGTGTACGCCCCCCCCCCCCCCACAACTCTCAACCAATGGTGGGTCTTCGCTCGGCCCCAGCGGCCAGTCTATCCACGACCGCTGGGATGGGCTAATCGCTTGCACAGATTCTTGTTTAGGAAGTACGTCATGTATGCAGTGCATAGAAAATGGTGCAGTGTAAGTGTGATGCATGATGGGACTGCGCAATAATAAACCAATGACAGTGCATGATACGTTTGCCCATCCCAGCGCCTTTGGTAAAGCAAGGCACTGGGGACGAGCGAATGGTGGGTCTTCCTTTCTGACCTCAGTGAGGGCGCTGTGGTGGGCTTGTGACGTCATACAAGGGGTCGACAAACAGATAAAATGTTACGTCTATAAAACCTAAGCTGAATTTTAACATTTAGCTATATTCAGTTATTACCACAGAAAAGAATATCAATGCTTCACATACATGAGGTTATACAAAGTTCACACCAAGTTGAAGCTTTCAATTATTAATTCCATTTTAACATGTTGATCCCGGGAACCTTACACTTTGAAGTTCATATTAAAGGGACTAGACACTATTGGTAATTACTCAAAATATTTGTTAGCATAAACACTTACTTGGTAACGAGCAATGGAGAGCTGTTAATAAAACATTGTGAAAAACGGCTCCCTCTTAAGTACTTTTATGAAAATATAGGGTAATTTCTCATTCAAATATTAAAATACTATTAAAAAGGCCATTAATTGCACATCTGAAAGCACACGTGCGACAAGGGTGTTTTTTTCCTATCACTATTCTCTTGCAACTTCTGACCAATAATTGAGTCCAAATTTTCACAGATTTTGTTATTTTGTGCATATAGTTGGGAGACACCAAGTGAGAATACTGAGGTTTGACAATTATCTAAGGTGCCCAGTGCTTTTAAAGGTATAGGGTACAGTAGGTGAGCCACATAGTTGGTGAACGAGGTTGCATGAGGGTCACCCAGGGTACACCTTCTACAACAATGAGATTTTGACAGGAAAAGAATAGCTCTTATCACTGTTATTACACTGGAACATGATTTAAAAACAATTAATTATGTCATTGTGGAGTTTTCCCCTGTGAAATCGTGAAAGAGTGCACGTATAGCGAAGGTTTGTAACATTAAAAAACCGCAATATTTCAAAGGTCTTTCCGATATCGAAGTTTTCGATGTTCCAAATGACTCAGGTGTATATTATCGCTTTGGAATGATTTGCTAAACGGTGATGGTTACCAGCTAAAAATGATAGGTTGGTGGTTACTGTGTAGCGGCTGGTTCGCGGTAAATTGCAATTAGTTAAGCTTTGGAAGGATAGGGTTAAAGGCAGTGGGAACTATTGGTAATTGTCAAAGACTAGCCTGCAAAATCGGTGTATCTCAACATATGCATAAAATAACAAACCTGTGAAAATTTGAGCTCAATCGGTCATCGAACTTGCGAGATATGAATGAAAGCAAAAACACCCTTGTCACACGAATTAGTTGTGTGCGTTTAGATGGTTGATTTCGAGACCTCAAGTTCTAAATCTGAGGTCTCGGAAATAAAATTCGTGGAAAAATACTTCTTTCTCAAAAACTTTGGCACTTCAGAGGGAGCCATTTCTCACAATGTTTTATACCACCAACCTCTCGCCATTACTCGTCACCAAGATATGTTTTATGCTAATAATTTTTTTGAGTAATTACCAATAGTGTCCACTGCCTTTAATGCTTTCAAATAAATAGTGATAGACTGTCAATGCATTAAGTTAAATCATCAATGTTGCGTAACCCTTCGGTTTTAACAGTCACTTTCAGTTTCTTAAATCACTTTCACAACAATCTGTGTCTTGTTCCCTTTGCGTACAACAGTGAACACCACAGTTTCCCATCCGATTAAGGGGGACAGACTATTCTGCTCAACTTGCCTCGTTTCGGTTACATTGCTTTGGATGAGATTGATTGAAAAATGAACAAAATGGCTACCTACGGATTTATACATACACCAAATTGACAATCGTCCAGCCTAACCTTTCTTTTCTTTAGCCATATCTAATCCTCCTTGTTCTTTCCATATCCCGCCCACTGCTACAGCTTAAACTCAAGGACAGAAAACCCCGGTTCTTAGAAATCGCACACACAAATAAAAAGACCTTGATACCAGTAGCCCCTCGTGATCTTGATAAACTTTCAATTGCAATTATTCACCCGTATAACAAGTGCTGCCATAACAATTCAGCCATCTCCGGGGTCAACCAACTTGTTGTCATCTGGCAAGGACCTCGCTATGTTCCGATACCATAAGGTTATTGACGTGAGGGAAGTGAGTTTATTGTGGTATACTAGTCATTTTCTTATGTCACTACATCTTATGTCATAAAAACAAGCACTATAGACCTTTTCGCGAATACCCATTTCGCAAGCGCTTACTGTTGACTGAGGTACATGCTGGTCTAACTAGCGATCAAACTTGATCGCTAGCTAGACCAGCATGCAATTCATTCCACGCCTAACACGCGCGTACCGAGTATACTAGTTGTACGGACTTTCATCATCCTGCCACCAACCCGGTCAAGTTCCCAGTGTTCTAATAACAGTAATGAATGCTTAAAATTCATCGTGCAAAGGAACCAGACTCTTTTTCTTATATCAGCCTCGGCTTGGTTTGAGAGAAAATAAAAAAGTATTTTTCTATTTGAGTGAGAAATTACTTCTTTCTCAAAGGTACGTTAATTCAGAGGGAGCTGTCTCACAATGTTTTATACTATCAACATCTCCCATTGTTCGTTACCAAGTAAGTTTTTATGCTAACAACTATTTTGAGTAATCACCAATAGTGTCACTGTCCAGGGGTCGATTTCACAAAGAGTTAGGACTAGTCCTAACTTAGGACCAGTCCTAGGAGATATCAAAAACGTATAGCTAGTCCTAAGTTAGAACGAGTACCTCTTCCTAACTCGAGATAAGACCATTCCTAACTCTTGTGAAATCCACACCAGTGCCTTTAACTTGCATTTTGGCAGGTAACAGCTGTTTGTTGCTTTCATATTATGGCGCTATCGGAAACTGAAAGTGGAAATGTGTACATAAAAATATGTCACTGTCGCCTACAAGGTCATGTTAGTGCGAGTAGAATGACGTCATCTTTATGCGTGGTTCAATACAGGGGACTTTTTGGACGCTTGGTGGCAGCAGACTTACCAGGTGAAATAATTTTTTCTCGGTAGTGTACGCATGCTCAGAACTACATAAACAATGGAAACTCACCTAGTAAAGTTGCTGCCACCTACCGTTCTAAAGTCTCCCATTGGATGGGACTTATGAGTTGGAGGCATGGGCCCACTTACATGAAGCCTGTAAGGACAACAAATCTGCTTAGCATGAAATTTCTTCTTTGATAAAATGAGGATTACCAACCAAATTTCCATTCGTTTCACAGTGCTTGTTACTGGTATTCAGCTGTTGCTTTCTTTTTCTGAAAATCAAATGGAAACTTGGTTGGTAATTTTGCTTTATCAAGGAAGATATTTCATGCTAAGCAAATTTTTGTGCTGACAGGCTTTTGTGAAATTGGGCCATGAACATGTTGAATCTGTCCCCAACGGGTGGGTTTTGTCGTGTTGAAGATCGGCCTGTGTACAAAATGGTATTTTGCTAAGCAGAGATTATTAAGCAACATTTTTTGCTTAAGCAGCTCTCTATGAAACTCGGCCCAGAAACCACGGAGGAAGGAGAACTGCCAAACTAGAAATCTAAGGATTGCTACGGTTGCACAGGTGCGCATGGCCTGTGGGATATAGGCTGGCATCATGCCAAGCCAGCGGCAAGGCATTTTACCTTATTCAAAATTGCGTACAACCAAAAATGAAAATGTAATGTTTTCTTAACTCATGACCCTGAAAAAATAACCGTTAAGCATTTTCTGTTTTCAACGTGACCCATTCAAATAGTATGTCAGTATAATAAGGGTAAACTAAGTTTGACATATTACTTTTGATTTCCTATCCTCATAGGTGATTCGCTTATATCATTGGGTCTTTGTGGTTGAAACGTTGACATACTACTCAAATGAGATTTACACATGGTGCTACCGCAAACCTCACCTGATTATAGACCTATTCCCACCGTTCAAAGTTTCAATTAGCTAGTAGGTACGACACTGCGCAAAGGTCGTGGGTTCGAATCCCACCAGAGTATTATGCGTGTGATTTTGTTTTCCAGAACTCGGAAAGAACCGAGTATGAAGTGCTAACACTCATCAGTGTATATTGGTTAAAGGCAGTGGACACTATTGGTAATTGTTAAAGACTAGCCTTCACAGTTGGTGCATCTCATAATATGCATAAAATAACAAACCTGTGAAAATTTGAGCTAAATCGGTCATCGAAGTTGCGAGATAGTAATGAAAGGAAAAACACCCCTGTCACGCGAAGTTGTGTGCGTTTAGATGGTTGATTTCGAGACCTCAAGTTCTAAACCTGAGGTCTCGAAATCAAATTCGTGGAAAATTACTTCTTTCTCGAAAACTACTGCACTTCAGAGGGAGCCGTTTCTCACTATGTTTTATACCATCAACCTCTCCCCATTACTCGTCACCAAGGAAGGTTTTATGCCAAAAAGTTATTTGAGTAATTACCAATAGTGTCCACTGCCTTTAAACCAAAAAGAATATTCTTTATCCCCGATGCAAATTTAACATTATTAAAGAATTAGCTGTTGCACACTGCTAACTAACCAATGAGGACCTGTGGTATTATAAAAAAAATTACAACTGAATGGATAAGTGCTCCGGAAACTAATAAATTAATATTTTCCAATGAAGGAATTTTATTATTGTTAAACCTTCCATATAGTTCGATTTTGTCATCACACGTGTTTGGCAGCGGGTCGCTCCGCAGAATTCGCCAGGGGCGTGTTTATTTGTAGAGGCCGCCTCTGTATGTCACTCAAAGCTCGTGCGAGACAGCACAAAAGATACATTTGGAGCAAGGAAATGGTGATTTATCAATAATGATATTCTAAATAATCCATTTGATCCCGTGGACCTCCCTATTGTCACTCTTTTGTTTATACTCTGCTCAAATTGGTTTTGTACACGTTTTCAAACTGTGGACCTTTCCTGAACCGTGGATATCTACCCGCTCTCGCGCATTGAATATTAAGTAAATACAGTTTTTTTTGCTGAACAACTTCACCTGCTCATTACTGAAAACGCCCGGGCAGGGCCAGTCTTAAACACCATCCCACAACAACTCCTAGAACGAACAGGTAACCTTGAAGAGTTGGGTTCAATGGTTCAATGTAGTCCATTTATGTTGTTACGCTAGTGCGCATCCTGTACTTCTCCAGGCGTGGTGCCCATTGGTAATGCAGGTTGTCAGTAACTGTTAGTAAGAAAGAACCCTGACTATATTGCATCCCAGACTCGATTTGGTTAGGTTGAATTCAATGGTCGGAAATATGGTTTCCAAAACTGAAAGAGGATACGCTGACTTTCGGTTGGCAGACTGAGGGTGTAGCATTAATGCAGCATTTAGTAACACCATGGGAATATCTCTTTGTGAGAAGTGGTGGTTCCGAAAAGAACCAGTAGTTTTAACCAATTCAACGTTTCGATCAGTATGCTGTGATTGTCTTCAGGAGAAAGGAGATATTCACATGTTTCCGCAAAACTCTCTTTAGTTATATACCATATAGAATGGAGCTAGAGCAAGGACTCGACTTCCACAATGCAAAGTTTCAAATCCTTTCATCCCTAAAGTGGTTATAATAGAATCTTAACCAACTTAACATTCCAATGTGCAACCATAATTCATTTTCTGAGGATGGACAGTAATGTCTTGACTAGACCCTTATATGGGTGTATTCGAAGCAGGCTCCTTAAACCATAGCTCTTCCACCACGTGGTGCCTGTCCATATGGCTTGCCTACCTGATGTCAGTCAAGCGGACAGGTAGAAAGAGAAACCAACAGCGATGTACACTTTGTCAACAGGTGTGAATGCAACACGTTAATCACAGTGAGTCACGAGTAGGGCCCAGGTAGTCACGAGACACTCCCTACTCAAGGTCCTTTGGGTTCTACCCCCCCCCCCACCCCGCCTCCCCCAGAAACACAAATTGACGAAAGTGAAAGCTCTTGTTTGTATGAAGCGTTTTGGGGTTTGGTTTGACAGGGAGATGATTCAGCCTTTGATATAAATGAGTTGGAAGTGTGAATTTGAAACGGTGTCAGAAATTATTATTTTTGATCGTTAACGATCGGTTTATGGATTTCAGATGATAGGGTGTGCGGGTTGAAATATTTTCATAAAGATGATGATATAATGGGGATTGGATTTTGAAAGTGGTGAACGCGGTGCAAGTGTGATGGTTTCGAATTGTTTGTTATAAAGGGTGGAAATGTTTTTGAAAATGGTGAATTTGTGGTGAAAATTATAGAACTATTTGTGAAAATGATGGACGTGGTGGTAGATTGTAATCGTTTATGAAAATGGTGGAATAGTTTGTCATTTGTAAAAATGATTGAATTTTTTGTGAAATTGTGGATTTTTTGTGAACACGTTTGAAATGAAAATTATGAAAATTGTTTGTAAAAATGAGGGAATTGTTTGTGAAAATGGTGGACTTTTTGTGAAAATGCTGGGCGGGATGGAAGGTGAGATGGTTCTATGACGACGGTGACTCCATCATACGACCATCGCCCTTTGTCATCGCCATTGTCCTAGTAGTCGTCGTTAGCACTTTAGTCACATCTTTATAGACATGAAGGATGGTGACGCCATTTTGTTTCTTTTCCATTAAACTCATTGTAACCAAATCGAGGTTGGGGGTTAGTTTCGTCTTTAATTAACTGGAACTAAAATGAGATATAAAATCAATCAAGCCCATCCCACTTCATATTCCAGCACGCACAAAGGAATACAGAAGTTGTTATTTTTTTTCTTTCTTGGAAATATTTTTTATTGATGGCTGCTCCAGGGCTTATCCAAACAATAGAGCACAATTCATTGATTGCGTAAACCTACTGCCTGAATTGAGTTCAATCTATTAGCTTGTCGATGAATGGAGATTTATTCCATTTCATCGCACTCTTTGTTGCAACAATGTGGTACCTGGTTTTTCTTTTCTTTTCTATTGTAAGGCAAATTGTAAAATATTTGCGAGTAGAAATGTGACGCGGGTCTAAACTGCACGTATTGATAGCACTCGATCAAATGAACCAAATTACCATATTACCAAAATGTGGTGGTGTTTTGGCGGCAACGACGGATAGCACTTCACATCGTTGGGCACAATTTCATAGAGCTGCTTAAGCAGAAAATAATCCTTTAAAATGTCTGCTTAGCAAAAAATATATGCAGGGGACCTGTCACAAACTGTGCACAAAACATGTTATATTGGCTGGTTACTCTTTTCCAGTACAATTGTTGAGTTTAGTAAAGTTGTTGTGCTTAAGCAGCTCTATGAAATTGGACTCTGCAATCCAATTGGATGGGAGACTTTTGAACGCTAGGTGGCAGCAGACTAACCAGATAATTTCACATTGATTTCAACCTTGTGAAAAAAATACATCTTTGTCGAAAACAACATTACTTCAGAGGGAGCCGTTTCTCACAATAATTTATACTATCAACCTCTTATCTCCCCATTACTCGTTACCAAGAAAGGTTTTATGCTCATAAATATTTTGAGTAATTACCAATAGTTTCCACTGCCTTTAAACTGGAAAAAAATCAAGATGGCCACACCATAATAAAAGTGTATTGTTGTATTCTGATCAAATGATGTCGAAATAATTTCGGTCAGTAATACTAAACCGTGTCAATTGTTATCGAGTTCAGCGACTTTAAAATACTTGTACAAGAAACCAGTATTTTTTGTAAAATCCATAATATTCTCGAATGTTTTTTTTATAGCCACAGTTAAGTTTTTTTTTAAACATCCCCTTTTGATACATGAACCATGATGCTGGTAGGAGACTTTAATACAGCATGGCTCGAATGTTGGTTTGGGCTGTAAAATTAAATGAGCCAGCCGCTAAGTGAAATGAGTTCCTGTTGACATTTGCGGGAAACCTAAAGTAACTAAATAGTTGCTGCAGATATCCTTATGGTGCAGTGTAGTTACTATTTAAAAAGTATAAGACAAGAACTGAGATCCCAAGAACTAGGATCCCAAGGATTGGGATCCCAAGAACAGAACTGGGATCCCACGGAATGGGATCCTAAGGACGAGGATTTACGTCAGAGGCCACTCTCTGGGGTTATTCACGAGCCTCGAAGTGTGACGTCAGATGTTCAGGCTGTTGCGATACAATCTTAATATTGATATGTTGCCGCGAGAGGGCGTGGGAACAGTGATACATTTGTTATTCTTTATTGACTCTGGTCCAAGAATTAAATGATTTGCTATCTTGAAATTTATCCAAAAGGTAGGCGTACGACTCCGCCCATTAGGAGGACCATGATGGTATCACAGTACATGACCCTGTGTCTTCAATACCCGACGAGCATGAAACCCGCTAAACTACGTCACACGTCAAAACAATCCAGGACCAAGGATGACTCATCCAGGGTTTCTGCGAAGTGACGTAACCGGTAAGCCCTCAGCTATCTCTCCCTGCCTCCCTACAATCAGTAATCCCACTTCAAATGTATAGGCCCTTTTCGAAACGACGGCTTCGGCTCCGGATTCGGCTCAGGCTAGCTTGGCCCCGCTGGTTGTTTTGACAATATTGCGCGTGCTTTGCGTATACGCATTCAGGGCTTCAGACGAGAGAACGGAGCCTCAAGCAGAAGCCGTGGTTTCGAAACGGGCCATAGAGTGAAAAGACCTTGAATATTATGATTACGTTAATAATACAGTCACTGACCGTCATTGGTTGTTGTTACGTAATATTAACGGGAATGGTCATAATGGCAAGTGCAACAACAGGAGCAGCTGCGGTGCCGTAATTGTCAAAACGGTCTCTTAGGATCTGGTCTTGAATTGGTTTATTTTGTTGTAATTATTGGGATATTTTGAAGTGGGGATTGGAAGCGGGGGGATTTCTGGGAATGGGTTCTGAAAAACTAATTATTGTTGGGGAAATGACTTATTAAGTGACAGCTCGTTAGTATTTGCACTTCGTATAATTCTTCCATGAAATACTCCCGTTTGAATTAAGTGTTACAACTGAGTGTGGTACATACTCCCCCCCCCCCCACCCCAAATAAATATGAGCCCCTAAGTGTTCACCATTTTGAAATCCGGGCCTTTTTTATTTCAATACATTTCATAAGCTTTAACGATGATAACTCCAATGTTTTAAATATATGTATTTGTTTTTTAAACTCATATCGGATTATTTTGTATAAAATAGTAAATGGCATGAGAATGGCGTTTAAAAGGGCTTGCTCTAAAGAAGTGAGAATGTTACCATAGTTTCGGCGCTGTTTGATCAAAGTTAATTGCATTTGAGGACCCCAAACGCTGCTTATTTCAACGACCATCCCGTGACACTGTCATATTCCCTAATTCACGAACTTCTTTGTGTTGTTTTGACGAAAACATGGATGAATTTGATGAAGTAGTCACATACTGGCTACTTTTATGAAAACTGGATTGGAATTATAAACCAATCTTACACAGTGTCACAAGAGGGCGACTTTTGTGCATTTATGTTCTTATTCATTACGTCATCAATAACTTTACAAAAAAAAATTGTTTAGTTACTTTTTATCAAACTTTAAAAACGATACAGCTTCCGAGTTCGAAATACTATGATTGCGAAGAATGGAAGAAAGGTCCTTGCAGCAAGCAGCAAGTTTGTCTGTGAATCGGTCAGAATAACATGTAGTAACAAACACATTCTAAGAATTTCACTTATCACCTTTTGGAGAAAGAGTAATTTTTTTTGCTCCTTTTCGAGCCGGAAACGTTCTTTGTTTGTATCTTCCAAAGAATCGGAACAAAGACTTGTCAATCGATACGTAGGGAGGGAGGGGGGGGGGGCGTTGGCTGCTGACAAACAAATCTTCTTGGGTCCACTTTTGCTGGTATATTGCTTGATTCAACCGTGAGCAAAACCCATCTAGTCACAGTTCCCTGCACAATTATATTAACATTTATCAATTTTTCAAGGAGTGATATCCGACTCTGAAGTAGTTCATTATATTATTGAGGGATAGAAATGTTTTCAACCTTTTGATAATAACCACTTATTGTGTTGATACCGCAGTTCGCTTATTGCGTAATACTAGAAACGAAGTGACCTTCGGGTTTTGCGGCAGGTTTCTGTGAAATGTTTTTTGGTAAAGTAAATAATAAAGTACGCGTTAAAGGCAGTGGACACTATTGGTAACTACTCAAAATAATTATTAGCACAAAACCTTACTTGGTAACTAATAATGGGGAGAGGTTGATCGTACAAAACATTGTGAGAAACAGCTCCCTCTGAAGTGACGTAGTTTTCGAGAAAGAAGTAATTTTCCACGAATTTGATTTCGAGACCTCAAGTTTAGAACTTGAGGTCTCGAAATCAAGCATCAGGAAGCACACAACTTCGTGTGACAAGGGTGTTTTTTCTTTCATTATTATCGCGCAACTTCTGCGACCGATTGAACTCAAATTTTCACAGGTTTTGTTATTTTATGCATATGTTGAGATGCACCAAGTGAGAATACTGGTCTTTGACAATTACCAATAGTGTCCAATGTCTTTAATCTCGTTAAAAAAACTTGGCAGCTTACACTTTTAATTTTCATTTAATCCGTTGCCAAGGTTGTATTCTGGGAAACTGGGCACTTGTGGATTTTGGATTACGTAACCATTTACGGGTGAAATGTTGTGTTTTGCGCGCGAGAGAAAAGAAGATGCGCGCCCCTGCTGGGTGATTTCAAAAAGACCACGTGATCTTGTTTGCTTTGAAGGCCGATCCTTGAGTTTATTAGGGCCTCTCTTGGCAGCCAAGTTTGTGTTAAAGCCATTGGACACTTTCGGTAAACAGTATTGTATTGTAAAGGCCCATACTTCGTGTAGCACAACTTTTATATAAAATAACAAATCTGTGAAAATTTAGGCTTAATCGGTCATCGGAGTCGGGAGAAAATAACGGGAAAACCCATACCTTGTTTCCGCACGTTTCGCCGCGTGACATGTGTTTAAAATAAATCCGTAATTCTCGACAACGACAATTGATAATTGTCTTAATGTTTTCTCGAAAAGTAAAGCATTTCATGGAATAATATTTCAAAAGAAGTCTTTCACCATTACCTTCTGTAAACCCTGTAAGTTATTTGTATATCTGTGAATTTTTTTTTTCTGTGCCGAAAGTGTATAATCGCTTTAAAGGGGAAAGTTTTATCTTTAACTGCTTGTATTTTTTCCACATCGAATTAATCATATTATTTGAAAGAATCCCGGCTGAGTGAGTTTTCTTGTGTGACTGACCATTTCCTTTGAGAGAGAAGTACTTTAGTTCCTTCCTCTGCAATATGCAACAACAAAAAACATACAAAGAAATAAATCACATCAGAAGGGAAAGTTGATACAAGCTTTACTGATAACGTCATGAAATGCATATCTACATTTGTATCTTCAATATAGACCTTTTGACATATGACATCACGTTTACAAAAGAGACACTGCGACTAAACTTCGTGCCATTATCACTTCGGCCTATGCACATTAAAGGAACACGTTGCCTCGGATCGGTCGAGTTGGTCCTTGAAAAGCGTTCTGTAACCGTTTGTTATAAAATCGATATGGTTAGAAAGATGTTGCAAAAGAAGAATACAATGATCTACACAAATATGCCTCGAAATTGCGTGGTTTTCTTTTTACCTCGTCGATTAACACGGTCGGCCATTTATGGGAGTCAAATTTTTTACTTCCATAAATGGCCGACCGTGTTAGTTCGCGACGTAAAATGACAACCGTGCAATTTTGAGTGATACTTGTGTGGACCATTATATTCTACCTTGAAACCATTTTTCTAACCAAGCATTTCATAACAAACGGTTGCAAACGTGTTTTTGAGACCAACTCGTCCGATTCCAAACATCAACTCTGATATTTTATGGAGGTTTTTATCATATTTATATATGACGAAAGGGGTACATCATTCTCCACACTTTGACATTTACCAAAGGTGTCCGGTGCTTTCTAATCGAGCATGAATTTGTCTTGAGGTTGACCCGTTCTTCCTGGTGGGTTATGCGGCACAGATAACGGTCAACTTGCTTGATATAGACCGGTGCACTATATGAGATTGTTTATGGAATGGGTATAGCGTATGGTAAATGGGTAGGCGTTGAAAATAGATAAAAACCCACGATGGTTTGGCGTTTCGGAATTTGAGTCTTTCGCATTAGACTTTTGTTGTGGTTGTCAGATTTCATTCTCTCCTCCAATTTTAAGGTCCCTCTGCTAAGATTTATTGATCCTTTTTGCGTCGTACGGAACTATGTTTAGTTCATAAATCAATAGTTTAAGAATCCTTCACGGTAAGACATTTGTTGATGTGGATGACACCTTAGTTGTCAAGGGTGGGGCGGGGTGGGGGTGAGTAGGTGTTCACATTCAAATAACCCTCCAGGGTTCGGGAAAGTTCCACAGTTGGGAACCGTGTCCAAAACCAATGGGAGGTGTTGCAAATAAAAGTGTTACCAAAAGAGGAACAGGAGGTCCATGGTTGCAGGCGTACACAAGCTTGGTGGGTGAGTGGGGATAAATACCGACCACTTCAATCGAGGGTGGTTTGAACCTTGACCTAGTGACGTAATGTCAGCCTTGAGTTTATGCCCGAAAACGGGCCTTGTGTGTTTTTGGGGTTTTGTCTGTTTTATCACTCCTTCATGGTTCGCTGGACCGGAACGTAAATATCTCACAAGCAGCTGTTTACTTATTGTCCAGCTTTATGAATGAGGTCACCAATGCACCAAACGCGTAATGGAACAACTTCAAAAAATATTATGAACACAGCTGTGATATCGCTTTGGGGAGATGAACCGGGACAGAATTCAGTATTTGGATTCGACCTGACCTGTTTAAAGACCATAACAACAGAAGTAGAATAGATTACTGCTTTGGGTTTAATAACAATGCCAGTAACTCGCCTGCATTTCAATGTGTTGTTATAGTATCTCACTGAAAAGTCAACTTGTATGTTTTTAGAATAACCATGGAGGTAGAAGGGATTTGAGGCATTGCATGGTGAGGTATCAATATATATATTTGGTTTGCGCATTGAGCAAGGAAACACCACGGGTAGGCTGTATCTTATACTTGCAAGGAGAGTTTTTTTTTGGAGAGCTGTTATTCTATACATACGGTTATTCAAACGCTTTTTTGTAGACCAACTCGCCCTACATAAACTTGTGTTCAAACATCTCGTCTATACCCAACACTGTACTCCATTGTGAAAGTCCTTGCCCTTAACGAATAGAACCATAAAACGACATTTAATGTCATTTTTATACAAATAAATATCGCATATGGACTTGCTGTCCCATACATTTTAATAGAGTTTAATAGAAATGCACATAAAATTAATACATTAATTTCGTTGTAGAGTAATTTCTTTTTTAATAATGATGGGAATAGATGACTATATAATATTGATTGTTCGCTGAAAATTAATTAAGTTTTCGCTTTGTATGGGCAATAACTCCTATCTGGAGTGAAACATTTCTACCAGGATGCTTGAGGCGGATTATAGCTATAACTTTTATAGTTTCTAATTTAATTTTAAAACTTTATGTGACGAGTTTTGTACTGTAAATGCCCGTCCGCCACGTTACTCACGATTGGCAATTACTTTATATTTTTAATCGAACAAAAGTCGTAGCACCTGGTTTCAAGAGACATTTGCATGAACATTGTATGTGACAATTATGTCAATTCTACAACTATCAGGGCGTGTGAACACATACACTAGTGAAAATAGAGGCAAAAACGTAAATTTTTAATTTGTCACGTTATGCATATTTCCACTGCTTACCCCTTTCTACTTTTTTGATATGTTGTTTTTGGAGGGTTTAAAGAGACTGTTGCCAAAAAATAATTTATGTTGCAATTTTGTCTAGGTCAAGCCATTCTTTCGCTTAGATTGACTAGACTAATGGGTGCGTTTGTTTAGCTTCCCTGGGTCTACCCCGTCGTGTGGCGTTTTTTTCCCAGGACGAAAGTGTGCAGATAATTACCCACTTTCGTCCTGAAAAAAAACCCACCACCCACACACCGGGGTCGACCCAGGGGAGCTAAACGAACGCACCCATAGTTGGTATGACCATACCTCCATGGTATGACACTGCTCAAGAACAACAAAGGTCATCGGGTGGGTTCGAATCCCACCCGAGTAATATGCCTGTGATTTTTTTCACAGAACTCGGGTAAGTACTGAGTATACAGTGCTGTAACACACATCGGTGCATATGGGTGAAAACCAAAATGAACTTCTTTATTCTTCCCAAACTTGTCACCGTATCATGGCAGTCGTTGTGCAAGGCAGTTTCATGATTACAACACATAGATTGAGATTTATTTCTGACATGGAACAGCCGTTGGTTGCAAGAGCAGTGCCTGAGTTTCGCTGTTGTGATACCCATGGCCTAAATACGCTACGTGGTTATTGGCGCACCATGGTGACGTCACACCATTATACGAGATAAGGTCGAGATTTTGAGAGAAAACATTTGGTCGGGCGCGTTTTTATTTTCTTACCAAGTACGCAAAACATATTTTACTAACACTCCTGCCATATCAGTTTATTGTTAAATTCAGCAAAGGCAAGCCACCCCCACTCAACTTTCAAAAGACAAAATTTCGACATAAGTTAAAAGTCACATTGACATGCCCTATAGCAGCGTGCAGGGATTGTGTTTTGCGAAATGTTTTCTTCGAATTTGAGCTGCGCTTTGTACTTTTATTGAATCCCCTATTGAATTGGAATATTGTGCAACGGGGACAATGAAGTTGGAGTGGGATTTGAGATAGATGGTGTACCGTTGAGGCGTGATTTTACACGGCCGGGGTTGTGGCCCTGACCCGCTTCGATTCAAAGCCACTGTCGTTGCATAATGAGACGTTCCTTTCCCTGAAATAAAAACCCGTTTTAATAAAGACGTATTACATTTGTATACATGGTACACCGGGGGCCGTGGTAAGGTTGAACACTGTTCACTCCTTGTGTGATTTACTCTTTGATCCAGAGAAGCAATTATGGTTGAAGAAGAACTAATTGCCTTTCCAGATAATCAGTGCAGATTCATATGTTTGTCCTGTTTTTTAGTGTTGTGCATATCCTAATTTGTTGAAATGATACACTGACTTGTGGCTATGGTAAGGTTTACTCCTTGAAGCAGAGCAGCAATTATGGTTAAAGACAATCTTATTGTCCTTTTCAGTTAACAGTCATTGCGGGTTCATACGTATTACTTGTTTTTTGTTGTGTATATCCTTTCACTAAGGTCTTCAAAACGCAGCTATGAAATAAAGGAAAATATTCTTGGAAACATGTCTCTGTCCGGAGGCTGTTGCACTCGTGCTACGATCCGACAGGAGAAGGGATGGTGATTTGAAAGGGTTTATGGTGATGTGGTTACCCATGCATGTAGACCTACCAGTCATTTCAAACACCACAATGCCCCTCGGCTATCCCTACCTTCATCAATAACCATCACTTTCAATTCAAGTCCGCGGAATTAGGAACACAACTTCAAGATTCGGTTTTATACACTTTTGTTCATTCCCTTTTTATTAATATATTAATTGACAATTTAAAGTTCATGAGATTTGTTATACTCAACTCCCCCATCCCCATCCTCTACCGATCCCCGACCCCCGCCCCCCCCCCTCGTTTCCCTACCAGCATATAGTACTTTTTATGTGCGATAGTACTTTTTATGATACCTTTTTATGTTCTCTTTATCCGACAGTGGATCATTTTCCAATTATGGTTTACGATTGTTTGGAATATTATTGGTATAATTTTGGTTTGCGGTGGCACCATGTTTGCATCTACCGGCCAGGGCCCAATGTCACAAAGCCTGTACGCAGATAAAAAACAAGACTACCAACCAGATTTTAACTTGTTGCATATTGCTTGTTACTGGCATTCAGCTATTGTTTGCTTATCCTGAATATCACGTGGAAATTTGGTTGGTAATCCTATTTTTATTAAGGAAGACATTTCATGCTAAGCTGGTTACCAGCTTTCTGAAATTGGGCCCTGGTAGATTGTGTTCTTTTGAGAGCTTGCCTTGCTTTATATTCTACTGTGTATTATTGGTCTTCTAAAACCCCAGTGCTCAATCTTTGAAAGGGCGCTAGTGTTATTTCTGTTGGACAAAGGTAGAGATCATGTGACTAAAGGGGGGGATCAAGGTCACATGACATCTTCCAGTTAAATGCTGATTGCCCATAATTTTGGTTCGCACCTCAGTGACCCTTTTCATGTCATTTTTATCTATAGGCACGTGCGTATATTGAGCCTTCTTATAACTTTCGCTTTTGGTGGTGTGGCCCGTATAGTAAACACCTATGTATACGGCTGTTGCCTGAACACTTGTTTCGCTTTCACCTGCGGCTGTGTTAATGCATTCCAAGTTTGTTGACCTTTTCAAATTTCGTCATCAGAAGTTTCTCGATTTAAATTGATGATTTTTCTTTGAAGTTCAATGAAATGAGAAGATGAGAGGTTTTTGTTATATATAATAAATCTATCATATTTCACAACACTTATAAATGACTTAGTTATTTACCAAAGCTTGCCTATTTGATTTTGATAACCATTTAAACGGGAACCTTTATCTTGGTTTATATCTATCGTTAATTTCTCTTTTTCAGAACCAGGATGAAACTTCTCATATAAATGGTCCACCCCATTTTGATTGATTCACGATTTGTAGCCCATCCCTAACCCAAGCCTGTATACCTCATTTTTAAAAGGGCAAGGGCACCAAGGCATTTTTATCCTTATAAAGGGCACCCTATGAGGAATTTGTAATTTTCTGCTGGCGCATTTCAAGAGCACCAAGGCATTACCATGGGGCATGGGGGCAATCACCTCCATTGCCTCCGTGAAGTACCAGACCCTGCTAACCCTAATATTACTTTTAATAATATCCTTGTCATATATAGCGCACGTATCTACCAAACAAGGCCGGTACTCAAGGCGCCGAGATATACAAACTTTCAGTGATTCTGAGACCCGATTATTTAGCACCTTCTAAGGGTTTACAAGGTGCTATGGCGCCTATATAGCAGCCACAGCCAGGAACACCGGCGGGGCGAACTCTTTCTCTTTTCGAAAAGTGCACTGGGTTCTTTTACATGCGTTACCCAACACATGGGACCAACGGCTTTACGTCCCATCCGAAGGAAGGACGAAGCAATGGTTAAGTGTCTTGCTTATTAAGGACATAGTGTCACGAGACTGACGGTTGCAACAAGCCAACTTTATTTCTCTGTTTGTTTCTTCCGAAACTTCACCATCCTCGTGAAAAGTTGACCCCCCCCCCCCCGCTCCTAAAATAAGATATTCTTACTTGAATGTAAAAATACAATTTCGTAAAGCTGTTCAGCAGAAAATACTGCTTGACAAATTCTTTTCTTCGAGCGGAGCACCAGTCACAACAATGCAAATTAAACCTAGTTTTGGCTGGTAACTCTGCTAAGTATTTCTTGTCTGTGCTTAGTAAGTTTGTATTGCTTACTTGCTTTATGAAATTGGGCCCAGCACGGAATAGCCGTACTCTACAGATATACAAATATTTGTGAATAATATGCGACCTCGTCAGCCCATACATGATTTATACAAGCGTGCAAAATGTATTATTTAAATAAACTCTCAATGTTATCCCAGTTGTGTGCCCATTCTTCTGACCCACGAGAGTTCGTGGACTCGAAAAGGGGAACAAAAAACAAAAAAGAAAGTATTTTTTTGCAATAATATTTAGGGAGTACGCCTGACACCTTCAGAGACATTGTTGGTCTTCTTCCCCTTGTCACTTCGAATGACTCGACGGCACGTTCCATATCCAAAGTCAAGGACCCCATGGGTATGTCTTGCAAGAACACACCCACGCGTCACGTGCCGAGAGTCACCTGACTGCCACTATACCTTTTGTGGCCCTTGATTGTACCTTGCTCAATGGTAGACTTGATTCAAGTCTTAGATCGCAATTATCAGCCACAAAAATGCCCCCCACATTATAAGCTAACACGCGCGCCGGTGTCAGATGCAATTGTGTCCGCCATGCAATACTCTCCGCTCCGGACACTTTTGCATATGCAATCGTGTCCGGGGCTATGCAAAAACCGTCCGGTGGACCGTGTACATGACTAATCTGTACATGTGTGTGCGCGCGTAAGCGAGCGTGCATTACTGAACCTACGTATCCCAACATGAATATTTTATGATTGCAGCGAATACCCAACGGCCAAACATTTCCCATGTCATTCATGACATGCACTTAGCTTGTAAAAAAATGGCGAACGTGTCCCGTCGGCAATGGGCGTTTAGTTTACTGCAAGGACGGTTTTGCACGGGGGCGGACACAACTGCATATGCAAATGTGTCCGGGCGGACACAATTGCATTATGCAGCAGCGTCCGGGCGGAGACGAATGCATATGCAAAACCGTCCGGCGGACATTATTGCATATGCAGTCTTCCGGATAGTATTGCATAGAGGACATAATTGCATGCGACACCGGCCCTAGATGAGCTAAATGACGAAGGTTGAACACAAGAGGGCGCTGTTTGTAGCGGCTATCAGGACGAAAGACTTGGAACCAAGTCTAGCTCTATGGTACCATTACCAACCTTGGAAGAGATACACTATTATCTTTGTTTTTCCAATCTTGTTGCTATATTCCTTCACCCACACACTTCATAATATATCGCCCCAAACATGCCAAAGTTGAGCCAACTGTGGAGTTTGAATCACGTTATACAACGTAATCTTCGAGAAAGACTCTGTCGATCAGGGTCGAGACGTCGGGCCATTAGCTATTTTTTGCATTGATATTACCGTATGTAATGTTGGTAAAAGCTAATTCTATTTTTCTCACCAAGTAACCTAAGTTCATGTTTAAAAAACATTACCTCAAGTCGTACAAATCGCGTTCATTCCACCTAAGTCTACTGCCGTTTTTGGCACCTTATGACCACAATATCACGTGTGGACGTTCCTTTCCTTGAGGAAAATCCTATTCCTCGACACTTTAAATAACACTGTGTGGACGTGTCTAAGTCTACACATAGTGATTCAAGTACATACACTATGTGGACCTCATGTGGACCTCATCTGTCCACAGGTTCACTACAAGGCCCTAAATAGCGTTAAAACAGGAAATTTAGTAAAACAATCTTCCAACACCTCGCTTTACATCTTGAAAACAAGAGATAATCGAATGATTCAATCACCGTATCACTTAACATGAAGGTTTGTTTTGCTGGGGTTGTTGTACCGGTACCAAAAGGCGACCCTGGGCAAAATTTTATAAAGTAGCTCAACACAATTATGCTTACCAGAATACGTTTACCAGGCAAAATACCTGTGTCACATGTACTACTTGTGACTGGTATCCTGCTCATTTTTGCTTAGCAGAAAATGTGTGAGCAATATTTCTTGTTTAAGAAGCTCTTTGACATTGGGTCCTGGGGTGGATTTCACAAAGGTAACCTAGGCAATGCTAAGAGATAGGACTGGTCCTAAGTTAGGACCAGTAACAGTAACTCATCCTAACTTAGGACTGGTCCTATCTCTTAGCATTGCCTAGGACTAGTCCTAAGTTAGGACTACCTTTGTGAAATCCACCCCTGGACATTGGGGGGGGGGTCGCTGCTGACAAATACAGGGTTTCAACTTCAAACACTAGAGTGATTCTAACAACGGAATGTCAACACTCTCTTTATCGTTCGCCTTGATGTTTATTGTTGCAAAATGAAAAACACGCGTTTACGAACGTGACTATCGCCCCTAGGGTGAACATGTACATGTATAGCCAATGTAGTTATTAGTACTCGTAGAAGGGTTACATTTCTTAATGACACATTTCGAGTCCTAATCATTTTTATGAAGTGTTTATTTGAAATGCATAAAGGATTATCTCCACCCCCGTTTACAAAATCTACAATCCCGGCCATATCTCGTTGGGCCCCCAGCCCCCCTTTCAATGTTAGTTCCCAATGTTGGTTCCGAATGCCAGTGTCAGATGCAATTGTGTCCGCCATGCAATACTGTCCGCTCCGGACACTTTTGCATATGCAATCGTGTCCGGGGCTATGCAAAAACCGTCCGGTGGACATGGATTGTGTATGACTGTACATGTATGTGCGAGCGTGCATGCACTGAACCTACGTATATGCAGCACGAATTATTCACGTATTATTTATGATTTCCCATGTCATTCATGACATGCACTTAGCTTGTAAAAAATGGAGAACGTGTTCCGTCGACCAAGGGCGTTTAATTTACTGCAAGGGGGTTCTGCACGGGGGCGGACCCAACTGCACAAGCAAATGTGTCCGTGCGGACACAATTGTGTTATGCAACAGCGTCCGGGCGGACACAATTACATTATGCAACAGCGTCCGGGCGGACATTATTGCATATGCAATAATGTCCTCCGGATAGTATTGCATAGAGTGCATAGAGGCCATAGTTGCATGCGACACCGGTCTTTACAGTCAACATTCAACATTGAGCGGGGGGACGGGGGGGCGGGGAGAAAATGTTTATTGTCAGTGGGAAGTGGATATGAAAGGTTTTATATAACGTTAGAAATGGGTGGCCCAAGCATTTTGGCCGGGATTGTAGATTCCAAAAAAAAAATTATTTGCGTTCGCCTAGCAACTATAGACCTACATATATTTTGAGGTATAAAGATTGACAGCAAACACCATTACTTTAATCACAAGGTCATTGTTGACGACTCTATCGGCAAAAAGGCACTCAGTGTGTTTAACCTTTGAATTTAGAAAATAATTATGAGCTTTTTCCGCATAGTGTTTTTGTTCAAAACACTTAAGGATTAACCTAGAAAAGCTTGTTCCCACTTATTCTTATCATTGATACAAATAAATGTTCATAAACATCAGATATTCTGGTTTGTGTTTCTTGTTTTCTTGATCGATATAACAAGGTCCTAATGAACGTCATTGGATTCCCCCCCCCCCCCCCCCCCCCCCGCAACAAAAATAAAATTAATCACCGGTAAAGTTGAATACCGCCCTCTATTGTCAACGAAGCGGACGAAGGCCGCCATTTTCAAAACCAACACTCCAAACAGTTTCAAGACAAGTCTAGTCTTGTTCTGTGTCATAATGGAGTTCATACGGAAGAGAAAGTCTTCGAATTGTTTGTCTCTTCAGGTAATGATGATTGGCTTATTAACACACATTTTTTAATCAGTATGTCGACCATATTTGTTCTAGCTAAAACAAAAGTTCAAAAAAAGAAGAAAAAAAATGACGAGAATTAAACGTACGATTTTTTGTGTGTTACTAACCAGTGACGATGTATGGCTTATTTATAATAACTTATCTGTTTTTGTTTCGGCTCTATTTTAAAATGGGTGCTTATCAGCAACTTAGGAAAAGTTTCCGTATGGTGCCACCACTTTTTCATTCGATATGAAATAATATAGTATCTTATTTACCTCAATTGAATTAGATAACCCTTTTTGTAAAAATTAGTGATAAAGTGGTGGCGCCATACGGAAAGTTATCCGCAACTTAGTATAAGGACCTGTTGATAAGAGATGTTTAGAGCCATATATTAATATTTTTAATTTAATAAATATCTTGATCTTGAAATGATGCCAAACTAAATTAAAAACTTAGCAGCAGCAGGGCTGAATAACTTGGGCTAAATCATTCTGAATTATATTTTGAATAGCACTCCGCAAATTCACATTTTCTCATTATTGGTCGTACTACTACTAGCTACTTACTAGCTAGTAGTAGTACAACCACTTGCTCTATCTATGTGGTACAACCGATAACGACAAATTCGAAAAAGAGTACAGTGCCCCAGTAACTGGGTCTTCATGCAATCATGGAGGTACGGTAGGAATGATCTACTGTACTATCTACTAACTAACAACAAGATTTTGTTCATGTCCAAGCTTTATGTTAACTCGCGCATGTAATAATAATAATAATTTGGGGGGCTAATCATCCTTAATACTCGCAGCTAAGAGCTGAATTGCGAAGGACGTGGCTACAACGTGTTCGGGAAGCAGGCATGCAAGGGCGCATTTGGCTGCCAGCCACATCAACCCATTATGACCACAGAGCACAGCCAAGATCGAAAGTGTTTGATTTTTCCCGAGGGAGGAAAACCAGATGTTCTGGAAAACCCTCGTAGCACAGCAGATAACCAACGCACAACTCAACTCACATATGGCCCCGTCCAGGAATCAAACCGGGTCACCTTGGTGAGAGGCGAGCGCTTTACGGAAACGCCAACCGTGTGCATGTACTAACTGTGTAGTTTTGCACCCAGATTTGGAAGTGTCGTGGCCGAGCGGTTAAGAGCACTGTATTCAAACTCTGGTGTTTCTGATCAGCAGAGTGTGGGTTCGAATCCCCAGCCGTGACCCTTGTGTCCTTAAGCAAGACACTTAACCATTGCTTCGTCCTTCGGATGGGACGTAAAGCCGTTGGTCCCATGTGTTGTGTAACGCATGTAAAAGAACCCAGTACACTTATCGAAAAGAGAAGGGGTTCGCCCTGGTGTTCCAGGCTGTTGCTTCTGTATGCACCGTAGCACCTTGTAAACCCTTATAAGGTGCTAAAAGTAGGGTCTCAGAATTCATCACTGCAATGACCTATTATTTATGTAATAACCTCAACACTAGATCAGGAAAACTGACAGGTAAATTTTAAATAACTTTTGGTTGAACAAAGAAAATATGAAGAGGGCGCTCTCTCCAACTATATTTTTGTTACTGAGTTCAAAGTTTTGTTTTAATTGTTAAAAAATTGTTTGTTTGTTTGTTTGTTTTTTAGAAGCCGAAGCATCATGATTCTCTGACACTGGATGCTTCCATTACCAGCCCGGGGGTGAGCAGTTCTGCCGATGAGGCCATGCTCATAGACAGCGATAATGAGAATGATATTCCTGACATGGAGCCATTGGATAACAGAGTACTAAAGGGTAATCACTGGAGACGCCCTCCTGATTCCGCGAAAATACAGGGCTCAAAATTAACACTGTCTGATTTTTATAGTTGGGTCTGTTTATCTGAATAAATTCAATCAATCAATTATTCAACCTTGTTTCTTCCTAGATGTTGTGGCTTATGTTGAAGTCCGAACAAAAACGGAGAATCGTTCAAACAGCGTCAGGAAACAGCTGGAGCGTCTTGGGGCAACGGTAAGTTTCTTTTGTCACTCAAGATATAAAAAAATGTGTGCACTCCCCATAGACTTTAACCTTAATAGTGAAAAAGTCAGACTAAATCTGGTATTTAACCCAACTAAATCAGAAGTTTGAAATGGGTGTCAAGAACTGCAGACAAAATTAAAGATTAGGCCTTCAGGTTGCAAATGTTTAACAACAACCATTTGCTCTTGCTAACAATTTCCACTAAATCGTTATCTTTTTGGTTTTTACTCACTGTATATAGTGTTTTTCAAATCTTTCACAAACATAATCCAATGACTACTCGGTGGGATTTGAACCCACGACCCCTCATCTTCTAGAGTAGACATTTTACCACTAAGCAAGGAGGGAGACTCGCAGGCCTCCAATTCCAACAACTTATTGAAACTTTTTGTTGTTCTGTTTTATTTGGTATCAGGTTGTGATGAGGTTCACTAATGATGAGCCGGTAACCCACGTCATTTGGAAAGACGGCAAGAAGAGTACTAAGGACAAGGCACTGAAGAGAGGGCTACATCTGGTCTCGGTGCTGTGGGTGGACAGGTATGTGTCTGATTAACAGTGACGGGGGAATTAGTAAAATATCTCCAAATATTGTCTACTCATTATCTTTGCCACTCTAGAGCAGATGTCTTAATGGCTGAAGAGCGGAGTTTGTGTCTGTATGCAGCAGGAATATAAAATAAGAGAAAAGGGAGATTAAGAGTATATTTTCCAGTACCTTCTGTCCCCTCTGTATACGGGTAAAACAAAGTGAGTGCGGTAGCCACATGCCTGTGCTGGCTAACCAATGGAATGTTCTTGTGGGTATTTACATCAGTCGTCTGACTTACTACAAAGAATCGAGGGCGCTCTGGCATAATCGGCGTTAAGTGGAGTGGTTGAATTCCCGGCCCTAAGCAAATGAAAGCGTAAAAAAAGATAGATAGATCACTATTAATGGCAGTGGACACTATTGGTAATTACTCAAAACAGTTGTAAGCATAAAAACTTACTTAATAACAAGCAATGGTGAGCTGTTGATAGTATAAAACATTGTGAGAAACGGCTCCCTCTGAAAAATAGTTTTTGAGAAGGAAGCATTTTTCCACGAATCTGATTTCGAGGCCCCAGAATTAGATTTTGAGGTCCTGAAATCAAGCATCTGTCAGCTGAAAGCACACAACTTCATTTGACAAGGGTGTTTTTTCTTCCATTATTATCTTGCAACTTCGACGACCAATTGAGTTCAAATAATCGTTATTTTATGCATATCGTTGGGATACTACAAGTGAGAAGATTGGTCTTTTACAATTACGAAGGGTGTCCAGTGTCTTGTCTTAAGATGTGTACCATTGTTAAATTCCATTTCATTCTCTCCACCCTTCCCAAAACAACAAATATTTTAAAGGATTTAGTTTATGCATTGAGGATAGAGACAAAAATATCCCCCCCCCCCAATAATATCAATAAATGAAATGGCTATTTTAGTTTGAATGTTTTAAATTATTTCAGTTGCAAGAGGAATCAACAACATGTGGCTGAGTCTATATTTCCTGTGACTGAAACAGACAATGGTAGTCCAGTTATCATTCCAAGGATAAAGGTACACCAAGTCAGCCTAAGGTTTTGGATAAAAATAATATTTTAGTTTCAATAAACATACCAATAGACTTAATAGACACAGTTTCAGAACTTGTTGCTAGCATTGACATTGAGTTTCCTGTCCTTGTTTATTATTCCTCAGCGTTTGAAGTCCATGCAGCCCAAATCATTTGAGGAAGATGTCCAGAGTAGCACAGAGAGAGCAGCTAGGAAGAGAAAGAGGAAGGCTCTCGTACAACCCTTAAATATCCGTCTGAACTCGCCCGGTAAAAACACTCTCTCTACCCCTTGGTGTTGTGGCAGAGCGGTTTAGGGCCGTGGGCCGAAGTCTTTATTGTACAGAATGTGGGTTCGAATCCTGGCCTGGTCGGTTGCGACATCTGTGTCCTTGAACAGGGCACTTTATCAATTGCTCGCAACCAGTCGTAACAGTGTAAACTTTACTCAATGTTGGCCGGTGACCTGTTTTTGCTAAGCAAGATTTTCCTTTGCTTAGCCGGTTTTTGTGCCTTGACCCTGTTAACCACTTCAAGACATATTTTGCTGACTTATCAATCAATCAATCAATCAAGTCTGACTCCATGTAATCCCAGGCCTGGGCGTAGCAAAGTTGACAATCTTGTGTCTGTCCTTATTTTCACAGGTTTAGCGTCATCCAACAAGCCTCATGTCTACGTTGAAGAGACTCAAGATCCCTACACACCAGTAAGTCTGAAAAGTCAACCCTCCTACTACCTGACCATTTAATATCATCCACTGTGGTTTTGAATTAAGCCAACTTCCAAGTTATCATGTGATGAATGCAACTTAGCAATAGTACACAATCAACCCTCCTACTGTCTGACCATTGGTTTTGAATGATAGATACACTATGCCAGCCTGCAATGATATAATGTGGTGACTGCTTAGCGCACAGTCAACCCTCCTACTACCTGACCATTTAATATCATTCACTTTGGTTTTTAATTATAACAACTTCCAAGTTATTATGTGATGAATGCATCTTAGCAATAGTACAAAATCAACCCTCTTCTCTCTGACCATTAGCTTTGAATGATAGATGCACTATGCATCCTATATCAACATTAATCAACTTATTGGATTCAGGTGGCTTTCATTTCATTTAATTCAATTGATTTTTCATTTATTTATTTATTTTCCTGTACTAAATATTTTTGTAAGCGCTGTGATTTAGTTTTCTAAGTAGAGCGTATTTTAAATGCCGTTTATTATTATGCCAGCCTGCAATGATATCATTTGGTGACTGCTTAGCGCACAGTCAACCCTCCTACTGCCTGACCATTTACTATTATCCACTGTGGTTTACCAACTTCCAAGTTATCACGTGATGAATGTATCCTAACAAATATACACGATCAACCCTCCTGCTGTGAGGCACTGGACACGTTTGGTAATTGTCAAAGACCAGTATTCGCACTTGGTGTATCCCATCTATGCATAAAATAACAAATTTGTGAAAATGTGGATTCAATTGGTCATCAAAGTTTTGGGTAATTACCATTAGTGTCCAGTGCCTTTAAGCAGCACTATGAATTTCGGCCCTGGTGTATTTTAACAAGTCCTGTATCATATCACCATCAGGTTGGAACCCCTCAGCTACCTGGGATAAAGTTGACTCCTTCGTTAATCCCTGACACACCGGCAAGTATGAGGGCGTGCTTAGACGCACTCAGTCGTGTCCGAAACAGTGGCAGTACGCGCATATCAGGTGTGTATAGTCCTTTTTTAAAGATAGAGGCCTCCATACTTTATTTATGTATTCTCTGCCTTGCTTTGTTTATTGGTTACTTCTTTTAAAATTATTGTTATTGCTGTGTACTGTTTTTATGAAGTATGGAAATAATGTGAGTTTGAATAGAAAAGTAAAACTGAATTGGAGGCAAAATTGCCAAGACAAATGCAATAAAAGTCACCAGTGAAAGTTTCAGTTGAATACTGTGTCTGCTGAGAAAACTCATGGTATTATTAAACAAATGTCAAATCCATGAGTCCTTGATGTAGGATGGAGTTAGTCCACTACGAGCCTTGTGGGGGAGAAGGAGGATCTTGTATTAGATGCATTGTTGTATGGGCAGCCAATGTAGAGCTCAAATGCTTGGGGTTATGTGTTCATGTTTCCTTGTGCGTGAGATGAGACGAGCTACGGTGGTCTGGATGCAGTCATCATAGAAACTGTGTCCTGGGCCCAATTTCATAGAGCTGCTAAGCACCAAAATTTGCTTAGCATGAAATTTCTTCCTCGTGATAAAAACAGGATTACCAACCAAATTTCCACTTGATTTTCATGATAAGCAAACAACAGTTGAACACCGAAACCAGCAATATGCAACAAATGGAGATTTGGTTTGGTAATCCTGTTTTTATCAAAGAATAAGTTTCATGCTAAGCAAATTGTTGTGCTTAGCAGCTCTATGAAATCGGGCCCTGATGTAATCAATCAAGCAATCAAAAGAAATTCATAAAGTGCCAAAATCAAAAGGTTACTCTAAGGGGCTGATGTATGGGCACAAACAGAAGAAACGTTAGTGATGATACACCTCCTGAAACAGGTGAGCTTTCAGGAGTGTCTTGAATGTTTGCAGTAAAGTGGTATCTCTGATATATTGTTGAAGTTTGTTCCAGATTCTGGGTCCTTATAAATGTGAGGAGGTATTTAATGTTGCCAACCTTTATTGTCATCTCGTTGTTTTCTGATGTTTTGTGGAATTTCACAGAGAGACTGACCGTTGGTGACTCACCAACATCCGGCGCAAAGCCAGATATTCTGCAGAAGAAATTAAGTTTCAGTCCGTCGGTTGACACAGAATCTACGTCCGCACCCAGCACTGAGGCTACAAATGCAAAATCTGCAGACAGGAATAAGAAGAAAGGTAGTAGCTAGTATTTAATGATTTATGATTCTGCATTTGTTGTCTAAACTCAAACTTTTTAGGTAAAAAAGTAGCTGCTTTTTTTTCCTTCAGATACAAAAAGTCATGCTTTTATTTTTATTTTTTGAGTGCAGAGAATACAGGGGTGGATTTCAAAAAGAGTTAAGACTAGAGTTATGTTGAGTGAGGACTAGCCTTAAGTTTTTAATATTTCCTAGGGTTAGTCCTAAGTTAGAACTCTCGTTGTGAAATCCGCCCCTGTGGTCCCATAAGTTCCTTGGAATCTCTAACTTTAGGGGTTACCAAACAGTTGAACGTACTTCCTAACATTTGGATCCATCATTGGAAATGGTTCTGGACCTGACCTTTACTTCAACCTTTTTGGTTGAGTGAAAGTAGGTTAGATGGTACAGCTTTTTGTGGGTGCTATCGGCATTTTTGTAGAAGCTGTTTCCAGCCACTAAGGCCTCTTAAAAGTTTAAACTCAAAACTACAGTCGCCCACAATTCATATATTTCAATTTTGTGATTTTGTAAAATGGTTTTCTTTTATGAAATCCTTCAAAGACATTGCTTAAAAGATGATGATGATATTTATTTTGGTTTTACCCATTTACACCGATGTGTATTAACACTGTATACTATTATATAAAAGTACTTTCCCGACTTCTGTGAAAAAAAATCACAGGCATATTACTCGGGTGGGATTCGAACCCACGACCTTTGCAATTCTAGAGCAGTGTCATTCCAACTAGACCACCGAGATTGAAAATTATACCTGACATTCAACCATCCTTTATGTCTTTAAGGTCGAAGGTCAGAAGCAATCCAAGGGTCAGCCAAGAAGGTCTCCCCTAAGATGCGAAGATTATCGCTACGAATCGAGACCAATTTGAGCGAGCTCGAAGCAGATGAAGACAGCTGCCTTAAAGCAATGGACCATCCCGATCCAAAAACAACATTAGCTCAGAGAAATCTGATCCCTCTGTCCAAGAAATCTGGGAATCAATCAGATCCATCCAAAACCAGAACGACTAAGAACGTCTCTTTTATAAAAGAGCAGTCTGATTCACGTCCCGAGCCCGCGATGCCGAGCCAGAGAAAGCGTAAACTTCTGTCATCCAACGCGGACGCTGGGCTGAATCAGGTTCTAACTGAGCCAACTAAATCCAGCAAGAAGGAAAACCAACCAAAGGAGTTTAGACGTTCCTCTAAGTCGTCTAGAAAACTCAGCGAGAAGTTCGACAGGGATTGCGGGAGCTCAGACCTCTCAGAGAAACAACAAGGAGACCAGACTGAGAACACTTCAGAGATCTCAAAAGGGCTGGAGAAACGGAAGAAAGAGCCCAGGCGCTCTTCTAAGTCATCTAAGAACCTTGGTGAGAAATTCAACAACTCGAGGGACAGTAAAATTATTCCTACAGGCCAATCCAATAACCAAAGTGGTGACTTGACCGACAGATCTCCTAACCAAGATGAACTTGTGTTGACCTCGATCAAGACATCCGAGGGTAAGAAGTCTTCCAGGGGGGTGAAGGGAACAAGGAAGAGAAAGACGGATGATTTATCATCGGGTTCATCGGAGGAAGAAACTGGGAAAGCCGCAAAGAAGAGAAAAGGTGAGTTGGCAAATTTTCTCAGAACTATAAGGGATTGAGTAAGGAATGCTCGATCCCAACAGAGGCATTAACATTTCTAGTGTTCCCTTACAATGCATGGTGATTCTCAAAATCTATTATTCTGGTCCAAAATTGCCCTGAAACAATCGCTGCAAAGACTATACGAGCAAGGGTGTTTATGTTTTAAGTTTAGGTTTTCCGTCAAATACTTTTCTTATATTTTGTTCAAACAAGCTGATACAAAAGAAGTCTTGCCAGCATCGTCAACAGAGGGACCCCACGCACCAAGCAAAGGTGGTGTCACATCAAGCAGAAGAAGCCTTGATGACTTCTCCCAGCGAAAAAAACGTATCGGCCGTCTCAAGACCAAAGGACGATCCAAGCCCCGTGGCAACAGGACTGTCTCCTTAGCAACCCCGCGTCCGGATACCCGAGAGAGCAGCAGTGAAGACGACATCTCAGCGATCTTGAGAGGGAAAAAGGGAAGTCGATCATTGTCTCTGATCAGCAAGTTTTGGTTAGACTCTTCATCAGATGGTTCAGAGAGTAGTGTTTGTCGTGAGAAGGGCGCACGGCAAGGCAAGAGTAAAACCAGCAAGAAGGGAAAGGTTAGACTGCCTGTTTTGATTTTGACAATGGAAACTTAATGGTGTGATTTCCCAATTTCTTTACTTTATAAAATTGTCGCAAAACTTTGGGGAGCATTGCAAAAGTCCAAACAGTAGGAACGTTTTAAATGGATAGGTTAAGTATTCCAGTGGGGCGGTCCAATGGCCTGTTGGAACGTTCCATTGGATGACTTCTGTCTTTTCTGTCTGTAGATTTGCTCCTGTAGTTCGGCACAATGTTGTGGTCCAGCTAAACGTTCTGGCGGTCCACTGGGTTGCAGGAATTTTCCCACGTTTATGTGCACTTAGATTAGAATGTACCGTATTTGTGAGCTGCTTCACTAAAGATAGGGTAGAGCCTCAATGATCATAATTAATATTCTGTCTGTCTTTCTGTCTTTTCTACAGCAGAGTAAGCCCTCTCTTGTGATGACCAGTATTCATGGGGGGTAAGTAGTACTTTTACACATTTCATCAAATCTGAATATGGAGCAGAATTCAGAATTGAAAATTAGGTGTCTGAAGTTGCTTGTAAATTGACAAAATTGCATGGTTCACTTACCAAGCTAAACTTTGGCTATGGTGAACACCTGGAAATAGTTCAACTTCTTGCTTGATAGGCTCTAGGCCTGGAATTTTAACTTTGAAAGGACAATGCCATTTTCATTTTGCAAAGGGCACTTCCATTGGAAATTTTTAAAGACAATGGGAAACTTTTGAAGGGGCACCAAGACTCGAACCTCGGTCAATGAAGGCCATGGCCTCTGTGACCTGCATGTAATCCAGTCTTTAGTGTTAGTTGTTATCCATGTGAGTAACTTTTCTGTTTGTCCTTTCCTTCCTTACAAAGTGATCAAGACCTGGTCCTGTCAGTCGTCAAGAAACTCAAAGGCTTCAGTGTAGAAGAGAGGGTTTCAACGACAACAACGCATATCGTCTGTGGTGAGAACCGACGGACGTTGAACGTCCTACGAGGTATCGCCAGAGGTTGCTGGTTCCTGTCCTTAGAATGGGTAGGTCCACTACAGCGCTTAGTTTCATAAAGCCTGTAAGCACAAACAAAAACTTGCTAAGCACAGAAAAGTAATGCTTAACAGAAGTAAGTTACCAGCCCAAATTGTATTCAGTTCACATTGGTGCGACTGGGTGCCCCACTCAAAGTCTTGTCAGTGGACCTGGAGTTTATCAAGTTATTTAACAGTATAATAGATCTTAAATTTGCATCAGGGATAAAGAATTTTATTTGGTTCACCTTTTGGTGTGGTACCGCTGCTAAAATAGAGGATTCCAACTGCCTCTAGCTACCTGGCAAGCTTGGTTGTCAAGTAAAGACATCTAATCTGGAATGGTTGAAACTTACTTGTGTTCCAATAATTACTAATTGTGTAAATGGTCTTTAAGTTTGACCTATTTTTTGTCTTCTTTTTTGTTAAGGTACTGAAGTCATTAGAAGCAGAGAAATGGCTTCCTGAAGAAAATTATGAAATAAAGGATTTTTTCCCATCAGCCAAGGTTTGAATCTGTCTCGTTATGTTTCTGTTTCCTTTTTAGTCTTTGAGGTTGTTTAGATACAGAACTAAAGTTGGTTTAAAGCAGTTTTAACTCATTCAGCTTTAACTTTATGTGTCGGAACGCTCTTAAAACTTTGACGACTGGTTTAATGCTCAACCACTTCAGTTTTAGCCGGACAGAATAAATACAACCAAATCCGGTTTTAACTCCTCACAGGTGACCGGTGACCCAAGACATGCTCCATAACACGCCATCAGTTGTGAAAGCAAGCATCTTTTCTACTTGCGTGTAGAGGATGTTGTTGTGTTGGGTCACGGTGCTGTGTGACCTCTTAAAACCCAAGATAAACTGTATCTGGTTTAACTTTGAGCTGTCTGAATGCAGGGTGGTTTTATTTGTATGACTGCCCCCCGCTACTCGTAAACTTTAAATCGTTTGGTTCTAACTTTAGTACGCTGTCTGATTAGTTACATGCCTGCTTTATATTGATCTGGATCTCAGTTTTTATTTTCTTTCCCTTACCCCCTTCATCTTTCTTGACCCCATTCTAGATGGCAAGATTAGAACGTTCCAGCTCCACAGACTCCTTCAAGCAAGATCTCTTCTCCACCATGGGAGCGGTCTTCATTAGGGACACAACAAGCCCACCCAAGGCAGACCTGACGGAGTTACTAGAACTCTGCTGTGGGCAGACATGTAGCAATGTTAAACAAGCTAGTATATGCATCGGGGGAGTGAAGAATCAACAAAATGAAGTACCAGTTGTTTCAGAAAGGTGGTTGTTAGGTAAGTAGGGGTGGAATTAGGGAAGATGTTGATATACTCTTTGAAGTCCGCGGGAGGCTGGAGAGATTCTTTTTAGGGGTCAATTTCACAAAGATGGTCCTAACTTAAGACTGGTCCTCTTTGCGAGTTATTAAGAGCTTAATGCTAATCCTAAGTTAGGACGAGTAACTCCTCCTAACTTGAGATAACACTAGTCTTAACCCTTTGTGAAATCCACCTTAGGTCAGATACCTAAAGGTTTGACTAAAAATTGTTACTTCTCTACATCCACACCATAGAAAGTTTTAGACACCCTATAAGATAAATGTATGGAGTGCAGAATTTGCAAACGGAAATCAACTTGATACCAATGCCTCTGGATGATGTACGGTGTTGACTATAGCAATTGATAACAATGCCATTTCTTTCCCATGTATTTTCTAGACTGTGTAACTCAACATCGGCAACTTCCATTTGAAGACTACCTGCTATGAGTGTGACATAACTCTTTGCGTCACGTTCAACAAGAAATATCCGATTCGGCTGTTATGAAAACCTGACTTCTTTCATCATCCACGGCTCACCACAATTCCAGAGAACGCCCTCTACTGGTGGAATGGTGACATGTATGTAGTGTTGAGTCTGCATGGTTTACTAAAATGAACACCTTGGACCAAGACTAAAGAGCAATCAGTTATTGATACTCAATGGAATGGAATGAGTTTCTTTGAAGGGTTTAGGTGTCATTCCTGCAACGAGATAATCCAACCGTTAGAGATTAAATCTTTATAATTTTTTATAATTTAAAATTTTGTTCCTTTCTTGGGTACGATATTTGGTGATTGATGATCGCCCTTCCAGCAGGAGATCTTCCAGTGATACTTATGTTGTCAAAATTCAGTGCTCATGGGTTTTCAGTTAGGACTTTGTGTAAAATCGATTTAAAAAATGTATGCACAAGAAAAGGAGCAAACTGCCTTGTAACCGTATTACTCATTCACTTTCAACCTATCTTTATATATACAGACAATATAATGAAAATTTAATTTAATTTCATGGAACTTTCAGAATGTTTTTTTCAAAGTTGACTACGGTACTCAGTTAGTTTATTTATAGGCATGTTAAAGATACTATGTCAGATTTTTTGCAGATTTGACCCAAGGTATTTTGATGGGGGTCGAAAAAGTTACAAGCTTTCATTTGAGCCATCGCTCGAAAAAGTCTGCCAATTATTAGTAGCAGTGAAATAAAGTGCTCAAAATAAGTTTTTGTCGGGATCTCGACAATATATCACGTGACCAATTCTTATGTGTTTTATAAGAAACGTTTTAAATTGTTCTCATGGTTCCTGACCATTAAAAGTAAAAGTTAAACTTGTTTTCGTTAGAGCGGGTGATACTCTTTAAAATACCATTCACTCAAAAAGAACTATTTATTAATGTTTCGGGCCAAAAATCTGACATAGCATCTTTAATAATGTATCAACCAAATTGCATTAAACGTAGGGTCAAACTTATATAACGCCCTCGACCAAGTTTGTGTACAATTTATCCAAAAGCTTACTTGTTCTAAAGATGGTAATAGTAGTAAGCATCCTGCGAAAATGTTTGTACAAAAGTGCTTATGTTGATTTAAAAACCCATTCACAGAATGTCAACGGAGTTGAATCTCCAAACATTCCTAATAAGGGGACTCTGTGAGATTCACATTTCTGTGATGTCAGTTTGTGAACGCTGTGGCCGATATGTGATATGCACCTGCCGTCATCTCGCTAAATGTTGATGTATTGTTCAACGTTCTTGATGAAAGTACTGTAATTTTTTTCGCTGTTTTCTAAGCAAGTAGACACTTGGCTCAGCAAAAACTTTCAGAGGTGCCTTTTATTGTGTCTTTATTGATAATTTTGCCCATAAATCAACAATAAGATGACAAAAGCATCCTATATAACGTTACCCTACTATAAGTTTATGATTTTTTTTTAATGAGTTTACCTAACTACTTTTGTAATAAATAATTTTGCAATGAATTTTGAATGACTGAAAAATAAAGAATTAAAATCCTTTTAAATAAATATTTTTGTTTTCATCAGTAAAAGTGTTTTCTAACTTATGTTGGTTCAACCCATAGAATAAATCAATTGTCTTTGGGGTCAAATACTATGTCTGAACAAAACTTTAGCTGTGACAGAAAGTGGTGCTACTAAAATCTGCCACTTAAGAAGAGTTCCCATTGGTGGAAAGTTAAGTCATTGGTCAATCTCTTGTTAAATTAACCAATCAAAGACAAACACTGAAGTAGGCCTAATCTTGATTGGCTGCCTTCTGCAGGTGGATTCCTAGGATGTTGGAAAACTTTCTTTGTTGAAGGGAGGGTAATGTACTTTAGGGAGTGGGCCAACCCTTTTCAAAGCCTGTGTGGCCAACTTCTGATTATTGAACTGTGAATAATCTTGCAGGTACAGCTATTTGGAAAATACCCTTTGAAATCTCACAAAAGAAATTTACACATGGTTGTACTGCAAGATTACTATTTATCTACATTTTCCCTATTTATCCCCACCCCCATGCAAAGCTTTCAAATGCGACTAGAACAAACCAAAATCGGCATTCGGCCGAGAGATTGTTAAACTAGCTAACCAGTCCTTATAACAGTGTTAACCGCGGTGGTGCAAACCACCACACACAATGCAGCAGGGTCCGGGCGGACATGATTGCGTATGCAAAACCGTCCGGCGGACATTATTGCATATGTAATAATGTCCTCCGGATAGTATTGCATAGAGGACATAATTGCATGCGACACCGGCAAGTCCTGAAAGTCGGCCACCGACTTTGGCAAGTCGAGTAAAAATAGTCTTGTACCCAAACTCTGGATGTACTATATCTGCATTATAATAACGCATTCTAAGTAATTGGTTTGTGTGGGGCACTTGCTATGTCACCTAACAACAAATTGGACATCGATTCCCCTTGAATATTGAGGAAGAAAGTAAAGTTAGTGTCAATAAAAGTTGCATTTTGGGGGGTTCTGAGGTATTATTGTAGCCCAAATGCGATATTAGTTGTGCCTTCATGGAGTCAAATATGGAGAATGCAGAGTTAATGCCCACGTACGGCGTGTACATGGTGTATGTTTTGGGTGGTTTTCTGGCCAGTGTTGTTGGAGTAGTTCTGCTATTGATTGCGTTTTGGACTCAGTACACACACAGAGTACACCAGAAATATCGGCACATACCTGGACCGAAGTTAGGACAGTAAGTATAAATTATGATTTAATTCAGGTTTTCTTAGGTAGTGGATTTGCCGGTACTATGAGGGCTTTTGTTGGCGTTTCCCGGTTTGTGTGTGGTCCAACAAACAGTAAATGAACATGGGTGGAGGAAGTTAAAATGAAAATGAAAGAGGGGGTTCTCAGCATCGGAAGAAATTTCTACACAACGAACTGAGGCTACCATTTCCAGAAAACCAAACTCTCTGCAGGGGTTGCGCAAATTAAAATAAAGCCCATCTTCAAAGATTGCACCCAACACATTAGTGGTACACAATATTAAGTCACTGTAAGTCGCGCACATCCGTGCACAAGGCAAGACAGTTCAGTGTTCAGGAAATCTCTTGTGGAAACGTCAATTTTCATTTTATTTTCAATAGTGTCTTCCTACCTTACCTTGCCTACAATCTTATGATAAAAATCACCATTTCTCAACTAATCAGGCTGGTAGCTCAGGACTTAATAAATATGTGATTAAAGTTCGGCTTTCTTAATTACTGTAATTGAAAATATAAATAAAACTATGAACAAATTAACACCAAATAATTTGTTCGCAATTGTACAAGAACATACTGTGTGTATATATATATATACCCTGACTTTGTCACTTTGTATATGCAACGGACGAGTCCAACTTGGGCTAAAAAATCATGTCGTATAATGTTGTGATCTTTTCTACATTTTAGCTTCTACAGTGGACACATTAAAAACTTTCAGGATCAGCTGAAGTCTGGTGAGAAGATTGTTGGAGATCTCTTCCGTCAATGGTAAACAAAAACTAATTAAATAAATCATGAAAATACAGTAACTATCAATCTGTTTTTTGAGAACTTCCCCTGTGAAGATCATCATGTATTCTCCTTGTTGCACAAGATGTGCTTTGCTTTTTCTTTTGCTTAGCCTTTTTTGTAACCAGCTTTATGTCACAACTGAAGTTTTTATTTAAAATGTTTTGATATGTTATTAATTCCAAGATTTCTTTTGCTTTATTGTAGGTGCATGGAGCATGGACCAATCTGTATTTTGTTTTTCTTTACTCGCCCAGTTCTACTTGCCTGCTCACCAGAAGCTGTGAAAGTAAGACACATTTTTAAATCTCTTTAGTAAAAATTCACAGATATTTGTTGCATTTTCGCCAAAAATAACCACAAAGTGAAGTTAAATGAACATTACATAATTGGTTGTTGCTAATAAACCGGTTGCTGGCAATGTGAGCACTTTGTGTAATCCACCATATACATAAACTGACAAACCTGTAGAAGTTTCTGACACTCAGATCGATTGGCCATCTGGGTGACATTTTTCTCATAAAGATGCCCGTAACAAGAGTAAAATTGCCGTTCCCCGTCACGAGCGAAATTCAAGGACTAGGTATATGACATCTTTAGACAATATCACTGCAAGATTCGTCTCTTTTTATTGTCACTTTTTCCAGGAGTTGATAGTTGCGTCCAAGCACCCCAAGGATCCAATGACCTACAATGATGTTGCCAAGCTCTATGGGACAGACTTTATGGGATATGGCCTCGTGACCGAGATGGATCACAGTATCTGGGCCATAAGACGAGGGATTGTTGATCCGGGATTCCACAGAAGGTAGGGCCTTAGCCGAGAATCTGTTCTGGTTTTGTAGTTTCAGATGTTTCACTGAATCCAAAATAAGTTAAGTGCCTTGCTTAAGGACTACGAGCGCCAAGACTAGGGCCCAATTTCATAGAGCTGCTTAAGTAGAAAATATTGCTCAACAATTTTCTGCTAAGCAGAAACGGGCAGGATACTAGTCACAATTTTTACATGTGTAATGGTAGTTTGGCTGTTAACCTTATGCATAATTTTGGTGTGATCAGCTATTTTTTGTGCTTTTAAAAGCAGTTCTATGAAATTGGGCCCAGGACTCGAACCCACCGAGTCTCTGCTGATCAGTACAAGTTAACAAGTGCACTTGATCGCTCGTCTGCGATATCTGGGTCAGTTTCCCTTGTGGGTTTATTCCTTGTTTAACTTCTCTTGTAGGTATCTGAAGCAGTCGATGACTCAGTTTAATGACAGCGCTGACTTGATGATAAAGAGATTGCATCCGAAAGCAGATGGGCTCACCAAGGTCACCATGCTGAATGAGCTTAACAAGGTGACACTGGATGTCATCGCCAAGGTGATAAATGCAACCCCTTCCCAATTTAAAAAAAAGACTTGTCAGCCGCAAGAAGTCCCTTGGGTTCCCGGCCAAAAATATCTAGAACTCTGAATCAAACTTTCTTGCAAACCTATCGCAAATTGTGACTGGGGTATAAAAGAAGCAGTCAAATGGAAAGAAATGGAAGAGAGAGACTTATCACAACCTAGTAGTAAAGAGCACCGGATTCAAGCTCTGGTGTTTCTGATCGGCAGAGTGTGGGTTCGAATCCCGGTCATGACACTTGTGTTCTTAAGCATGACACTTAACCGTGATTGCTTCGTAAAGTTGGGGAGGTAGTGCTTTCTGCTCTACCAGCCAGGCTTCTGATGGATGATACCCAAACCTACATTTGTATGGACTGTGAAGGGAGTAACCCTGTTTCAGCCCCAGGAGTAGGTGGCAACGGCCCCTTGAAAAATAGTTGATTTGTAGCCCACACCTTGAAGTGGCCTTCAGGCCTTGTGGGTCTTGCAACTTGCATAACGAAAATCAACAAATAGGAAAAAAATGATTTCATAGAAAAAGCAAGGGATTAACCATGAAGAATGCACAAGGGGGAAGGGAAGGCGATGGTTTGACAACAACACGCTGGAAACACAAAAGATAAACTTAAACGAAAAAAAGGAGGGAGAAATAGTAAATCGATAGTGAATGAGTCGAACTAGAAAGGGATTATCTTTAAAAAGATGGTGCAAATAATACCATCATAGTTAATGTTGAATTTGAATGCTGAAAAATAATTGGTATTAATCTGTGGTTTTTCTATTGGTGTTTAGGTGGCGTTTAGTTGTGAGCTAGAGATCATGGGAGAAGGAGTTTCGCCTTTCACCGAGGCTGTGCAAGCAACATTTAGTGCACTGCAAATGAAAAGTAAACAACCCTTCATAAAGGTATAGAATGAAAGAATCTCTTTGTTAAAAGTGCTATCTTTTTTGGCCGAATTGTCGACTACAGCTACGACTTTGGCTAGATTACTGTGTCATCATATGTGGAAGTAAGTATTAAGTCCTTAGCATTAAGCCTGGGAGACTAGTGAAATTTACTACTCGACAAGTCGTGCCTCAAATAGTTAAGACTTTGAAATTAGTCATGACTCATTTTTAATTCCCAAGTTGCATTGCAGCATATTGTTTGCCACAGGCGCAATAGAGTGAAATTTGTGCTGAAGGATTGTGTCACTGATGTCCAATTGTGTTTCGTAAGTAATTATGTTGTGAACAGTCGTGAGCAACACAGTTGGTTAACCAAGCAGGAAGTCGCGACTACTTTTGTAGTAGTTGTGGTGGCACGAATAGCTGAGTAGTTGGATAGCGGTAGTTGCGACTCGACTAAGCAATCAATAGTCGCAATTTCGACAATAGACGCACTAGTCGCCCAGGCTTACTTACAATGTACATTAGCTGCGATCATTAGGTCTGCATTGAACAATCTCCTTTGAACTCTGACCTAACTATTTTGATTCACTGCAGTGGAACCCATTCAAGGCGGCAAGAGAACATCGTAAGAAAGTACGCCAAGCCTGCTGTCTCATTCGAGGCCTTGCAGTGAAGACTATTAAGGAGCGTCTGGCAGCGATAGAGAAGGAGGAAGATGTACCCACTGATATCTTATCTTACATCATCAACGCTACAGGAGGACTTACTCATCAACATTATAAGATGCAGAACATGGTGGATGACTTCGTTACTTTCTTCATAGCAGGTAGTTTCTTTGTTCGTTAATTTCTTATTTCGCTTTTTTTGCTTGGGGCAAATAGATGAAAACAAGATCAACTTTATTAATTTTGTATTATATATTTTTTGGAGTGAGAGATGGATTGACTTATTTATTTATTGGGATATTTTTTTATTGATTGACTTGATTGATTGATTTATTTGATTGATTGGTTGATTGATTGATTGATGGATTGTTTTTGTTGATTTTGTAGGCCAGGAGACGACGGCTAACCTTCTTGCATGCGCTTTGTTGCAACTTGGTCTTCATCCAGAGATCTTGTACAGGTTAGTCTTGCTCTTAAAAGACACTGGACACCTTTGGACTCAATTGGTCATCGAATTTGCAAGAGAATAATGAAGAGAAAAAACACCCTTGATGCATATTATTATTTGTGTGCTTTCAGATGCCTAAAAGGCCTGAAGTCTAATATAAGTCTAATATTATTTGAATGAGAAATTACGTCTTTCTCAGAAAGAGAGAGAGAACCATTTCTCCAAATGTTTTATACCATCAACAGCTCTCCATTGCTCGTAATCAAGTAAGTTTTTATGCTAACAATTATTTTGAGGAATTACCAATTGTGTCCAGTGCCTTTAAACGATAGTCACAAGTTCCATTTAACCATTAAACGCAGAAGCATAACCTAATATTTTATTTTCACCGTCATTCAAGATTTCAAATCCTACTTTTTTTCTTCCTGATTGACACAGATTGAAAAATGAGGTGGAGAGTGTCATGGGAGATAAAACTACAGTAGACTTTGAAGATCTACCCAAGCTACAGTACATGGCAGCAGTAGGTTACTTTTTTGGTCACAACTTTGTTATGGTCCAAATCGCTGGTTTTTTTTTGCTGTTCTTTAACCCTTTACTGTCTGATCATAGATCATCCACACTGGTTTTGAATGATAGATAATCTATGCTAGCCTTTAAAATGGTATCACAGGGTAAATGCATCTACACAGTTCAAAGGCAACCTTCCTACTCTGTGACTATTTAATATTATCCACACTGGTTTTGAATGATAGATAAACTAGGCCAGCCTGCAATATGGTATGACCTGTTGAAGGCAGTGAAGCAGAATAGTTCTATTTCCTGGACTAGGTCACAAATGTCTCACATAAACCTAAATGGAGAAACCTAAGAAATATTTGCAGCAATGAATTGCATACAAAGGATATTTGAAAAACAAAAACAAAGTGTTTTTTCATCACTGCAGCTGTTTCTTATAATCTTAACAAGAAAAAATAATTTGGCTGTTGTGATTTTTTGGCAGTTCCTGAAAGAGTCACTGCGTTTGTTTCCACCTGCGGGAGGAACTATTCGTTTGACATCTGAGGAGTGCTACATCAATGGATACAGGATACCAGCTCAGACAAGCTGTTTGGTAAGTAATACAAGGGAAGTCGCACGATTGTGTGCACCATGAATTGCCATGGTGGATTAACGGCCCTGGGGTGGATTTTACAAAGGTAGTCCTAACTTAGGAAAAGTCCTAGGCAATGCTAAGATATAGGACTGGTCCTAAGTTAGGATCAGTAACCCATCCTAACTTAGGACTGGTCCTATCTCTTAGCATTGCCTAGGACTAGTCCTAAGTTAGGACTACCTTTGTGAAATCATTCCCTGGGCCAAATTTCATGGCTCTGCTTACTGTAAACAAAGAATCGGCGCTTGCTGAAGCAGCAAATTTTTAGCTTATGTCAAGCGTATTTCACGGGCAAATTTGAATATTGACAACCTTTTGGTTGTTTTTTATTCAGATTAAATTAACCATAATAAATAATAACAATATCTAAACATTGACAACAGTTTACCAATTGTTTTGACAGGTATCCTTTTATGCTCTGAGCCGTATGGAAAAACACTTCAAGGATCCTTTGCAATTTGACCCTGATCGTTTCACCAACAACCAAGATGAACAGTAAGTGGATGAATTGAGTTTCATGGCCGAGTGGTTAAGAGCATCGATTTCAGGTTAAAGGCAGTGGACACTATTGGTAATTGTAAAAGACTAGCCTTCACAGTTGGTGTATCTCAACATATGCATAAAATAACAAACCTGTGAAAATTTGAGCTCAATCGGTCATCAAAATTGCGAGATAATAATGAAAGAAAAAAACACCCTTGTCACACGAAGTTGTGTGCGTTTAGATAGTTGATTTCGAGACCTCAAGTTCTAAACTTTAGGTCTCAAAATCACATTCGTGGAAAATTACTTCTTTATTGAAAGTTATGGCACTTCAGAGGGAGCCGTTTCTCACAATGTTTTATACCATTACTAGCACCAAGAAAGGTTTCACGCTAATAATTATTTTGAGTAATTACGAATAGTGTCCACTGCCTTAGTGTGGGTTCGAATGCCAGTTGTGACACTTTTGTCCTTGAGCAAGATACTTTACTATTATTGCTTCTCTTCACCCAGTGGTATAAATGGGTACCTGCGAGGGTAGAGGTTGATATTGTGAATTTAAGAGCCTTCGGAGCGCCACGGCAGCTTGAGGCTGTATACTCCCCAGGGAGCTAAGAAAGAATAAAGGGATGTTATTGGCCCAATGACCAGGGCACTAACAGTTAATTGTGAATTGCGCTTAATAAGAATTTGTTATTATTGAGGGTTTTGGATACCAGTGTCCTGAAGCAAGGCACTTAATTGCCTCTGATGTTCCGTCGTGACCAAAGCTTTTATTTGTTAAACACAAAAGTAAGCAATCTTTTATACATCCTTCATTATCAATCTATTTCAGCACGCTGTTCTCCTATTTGCCGTTTTCTCTTGGGCCAAGAATTTGCATCGGCAAGAATTTTGCAATGGTAAGACTTTGATATTTAACTCTGTCGTTAGAATAAGTTTGCAATAGATTTGTACAATTTGAGTTTCTATTAATTTTGGTTTTTACCCATACACCGATGTGTGTTAGCACTGTATACTCAGTACTTAATGAAATTTGAGTTTCATTGGTATTAACATTTGGTAGGAATTGATAACTTCACCTTTGCCTTTTATACCTTGTGATGGGCAATACGATATTATTTCATTGTCAGATTGTTTATTTGAGTTATTTATTTTAACCATGTTCTCTAATTCTTTTTGTTTCTATCCCAACCAGATCGAAGCTAAAGTGCTTCTTTGCAAATTCCTTTCCAACTACGAGTTGACTCTGGATCCTGATCAGTCACTTCTGATGGAAACCCAGGGTACTTTACGCCCAAAGGATGGGTGTCGGGTTACTCTTAAGCCCACTAAGGCGTAAGGCAATTTGGTATCTATATTTTGGGAGTGTCGTGGCCGAGCGGTTAAGAGCACCGAATTCAAACTCTGGTGTTTCTGATCAGCAGAGTGTGGGTTCGAATCCCCAGCCATGACACTTGTGTCCTTAAGTAAGACACACAACCATTGCTTCGTCCTTCGGATGGGACGTAAAGCCGTTGGTCCCATGTGTTGTGTAAATGCATGTAAAAGAACCCAGTGCACTTATCGAAAAGAGAAGGGGTCCGCCCCGGTGTTCCTGGCTGGATTGGCAGCATATTGCGCCACAGCACCTTGTAAACCATTACATGGTGCTTAAGGATTAGGTCTTATATCTCAAAATTTGCCCCACTCCTTGCAGTAATAATACCTGGCGCTTTGTATCCTTTGGCAAAAGGCGCGTTATAAATACGGTTATTATCTTTGCTCAAATTCATAGAGCTACTTCTAAGATATGCTGAACAAGCTAATGAAGAAAACAAATTGTTAGAGGAACCTTGCATCAGTATGTTAAATCATCTGAAACAACAGTATTGTAGCACACGTACTTAATACTAATATTGGAGTACTGCTCTAGTACCATTTTGATCTTACATGTTCTCATACTTGTTACTCATACTGGAGCACTACTCTAGTACCATTTTGATGGTACTTGTAGTTATACTTGGAACTTGTACTCGAGAACTACTATAGTACCATTTTGATGGTACATGTACTCATACTTGGTACTCATATTTATACCCAGATTGCAAAATACTTCTATTAAAAGTCCATATTCCGATACTTGACCGAAAAAGAATCTACTTAAATTATGTAAATCAATACTCAACTGAAAATGTACTTGGATTCTTATTTGAAGAAAAACAACAGCATTCCTTTTTGTTTTCTGACAATGCATCAATTCAAGTAATATAGGAATATAGCTCTGGAATAGATTTTTCACAAAGTTTTTGAAAAAAATATTTCAAACCTCGAATTTTTAATTGTTAAAGTGTCTATAATTGTATTATTTAACATTTTTTAACAAAAGGGCATTTATGAATGGGAATAAAACAGCAGTGACTGGTTCTTAAACGTCCGTTTAAAACCTTGCAGGGTCGTTGCCGTGCGATCTTTATCACACGGCCGCCGACCCTGAAAAGGTAACATTGTCGGACCTATTTATAGGTGTGATGCAAATTGTCATTTTTTAATTGAAGTAAGATGACAATTTTATGTACTTAAAATTTATTTTTTCAAGCTTTTTGGTGAATTTTCATAGTAAAGAAATGTGGGAAATTTTTATTAACTATATTTAATTTGAAAGCTTACTATTAGTCTTCTTATCTTATCTGTTTATCGACTGACTGAAATTTTATCTTTTGTCATTCCCTTCTTGTTTTATTTTAATGTTTTCAGTATTTTTCAAAATAATGACCTCGGATAGAAGGAATTATGAGTTTATTAATAATAATGTGTGTTAGGAGTTTGAACAAATAGAACAGAATGAAGTGTTTTTTAATTAATTGTGCACCATACTTTAGGTTTATTTTTATTATGTATGAATTTATTTGGCAACTTTATGAAAAAGGCATTCAAACTAACATCATTCGGGTATCAGTAATTGGTTTTCAATTGATGGGACCAACAGGAAACATTTATATATTTATTATATTTTTAATCTTATTTAATCACATCTTTTTAATTATAAATAAACAAATTAATCTTTCGCTTATTGGATGTATATTAGTTTTCACTGCATACTGCGATTCGATATTGTTGCACACTTACTGCAGTTTTTGACAACTTATTGTCGGGATCTCGACAATATATCACGTGACCAATTCCAAAATCGGCATTCGGCCAAGAGATTGTTAAACTAGCTAACCAGTCCTTATAACAGTGTTAACCGCGGTGGTGCAAACCACCACCGCGGTTAACACTGTTAACACTGTTATAAGGACTGGTTAGCTAGTTTAACAATCTCTTGGCCGAATGCCGATTTTGGAATTGGTCACGTGATATATTGTCGAGCTCCGGATATCCACCATCCAGGGGCCGGGTGGTGCAAACCACCACACACAATGCAGCAGGGTCCGGGCGGACATGATTGCGTATGCAAAACCGTCTGAGATATTATTTTAGCCCAAATGCGATATTAGTTGTGCCTTCTTGGAGTCAAAGATGGAGAATGCAGAGTTAATGCCCACGTACGGCGTGTACATGGTGTATGTTTTAGGTGGTTTTCTGGCCAGTGTTGTTGGAGTAGTTCTGCTATTGATTACGTTTTGGACTCTGTACACACACAGAGTACACCAGAAATATCGGCACATACCTGGACCGAAGTTAGGACAGTAAGTATAAATTATGATTTAATTCAGGTTTTCTTATGTAGTGGATTTGCCGGTACTATGAAGGCCTTTGTTGGCGTTTCTCGGTTTGTGTGTGGTCCTAAAAATAGTCTAGGTTCCTAGACCATTGGTGTTGCGTGGTCACACAAAACCAACGTTCCGATTATGCACGGCAAAAACTGTACACAGGACATTTGCAACGACGGGTCATAACTTTTTTATTGTTTTTCGGCAAATCTCCCCCGACTTTCCGGTGGAGCCAATCAGAGGCTGCGTTGCGGTTGGCTCATGAATAATTCATCAGTGTTGTGCATGCAGTGTGTACAATGCATGCAGTAATTGCGTTGCATGGCTTTTGCTATACTCTGCATGTGTGTGTGTGGGTATAATTATGTTTTTATCGGAGTATAATAATGTCCAGATCAGTACGATTTGAAACTTTGCCACATGGTGGAAATACGATAAAGGAAGGTTTGCGGTACCACCACAAACCTTTCTATGTATAATATCCAGATCCAGACTACTGCATTGCCATGATGCAGCTTGAAATGCGATCGTGGCGTTATGCTCCCGACGTGCCAGGGCCCACACTGATGAAGCCTGTATTGGCTAAACAATTTGCTTATAGTTAAATAGTATTGCTTAGCAGAAACTGGTTACCAGCCAATTTTTAATTAAATTTGAAATGTTGTAGACTTATGCCTAGTGCCCACCTAAATTTTTGGATAGTAAAGCAATTTTGTACAGTATTTTCTGCTTTAATAACAGATATTAACTGGTGGGCCCTGTAGTGTTATTCACAGTGAAAGTTTTTTAATCTTGGGGGAAGGAAATCTTGAGGGATTCAAAAGCGTCTTTGTGAGAATGTATTTTGAAACGTAACCGTAGCTGCAGATCTTGGAACGTAAGCGTAGCTTGACTCGGGATTGAAAGCGTACTTTTTGATATTGTAGCGTAACCTAAACGTATCTTGGAGTGTATAAGCGTAGCTGAGTAGCTGCGTAGCTTGGAACGTAACAGTATCTTTTGGAGCGTAAGCATATCTTGGAACGTAATTCGTAGCTGCGTATCTTGGAACGTAAGCATAACTTGACATGGGATTGAAAGCGTACCTTTTGATATTATAGCGTAACTTGAAGGAACATAAGCAGATCTGTAAGAGTAGCTGTGTAGCTTGGAACGTTGACATCTTTTGGAACGTAAGCATATCTTGGACTGAAGCGTAGCATCTTGGAACATAGAGCTGCGAACACGTAGCTGCGTATCTTTGAACGTAAGCATAGCTTGACTCGGGCTTGAAAGCGTACCTTTTGATATTATAGTGTAACTTGAAGGAACGTAGACCTAAGCGTATCTTGGAACGTAAACGTAGCTGCGTGTGTTGGAATGTAAGCGTAGCTTGACTCGGGCTTGAAAACATACCTTTTGATATTATAGTGTAACTTAAAGGAACGTAGACCTAAGCGTATCTTTGAACGAAAACGTAGCCGAGTAGCTGCGCAGCTTGGAACGTAACCATATAATATTTTTTGGAATGTAGTCGTAACAATATCTTTTGGAACAACTCATGAGAAATTGACAATTTTGATTGCTTGTCGGGTGGCGACTACTGCTATTCAACTCCCAGTTATTTGAGGCGAATAGTCAGGTCATAAATTCCACTAGTTGCCCAGTTTAATCATTACCTCAAAAATAACTCTTCATTCACAGAATTAAAAAATAATACTTTGTTTGGCAAAATTATGCTTTGAGGGAATTTGTTTTAGCATTATTTTTATTTCAACCTTTTATAAAAAATTCTCATAATATTTTAAAGCTACTCACACAATAACACTGTTAATATAACCATGGAGGTAGATGCAATATTCCTACGTTTTGACATCATCAAAATTACCTGAAAACTCATAACAAAAAGAAATTAGGGGGCCATGAATCAAAATGGAGCATTGGAACGTTGCAAAACAACGGAGTCGACACCCGCAAGCTAGGAGTTCATAGCGCCCGGGATTTAACACCTCCAACCCCCACGAGAAACGGCATGGGCGGTACGTGATATTCCACAAGGCTTATTTCACGTTCCGATTGCTCCATGCACGCCGTGAGGCCATACAAGCGTCCGTTACACGGACTCTCTGAATGCTAATCTTACGTTCGATTTTTGACCATTATTTACGATTTCAAATCATCACGTATCCATAATCTGAATAGGTACATGTAGTCTATACTTAATTCACTGTTTTCCTTTTAATAGGCCTATAATGACCACGGAATTACTCTTTGAGCAAAGATTATTAAAAATAGAGCGCCGATCATATTGACCTTTGACTCGGTCTAGTTCAATTCGTCACGTGATATGAATATTGCATACATTAAAAGTAATTTACATAGTCTGGCCACGCCTTCAATTTGCAAATGTCCTAGACCTTGGTGAGCGCAGGACATGGGGAGATCCGGAAATCAGAGAAACAGAGCGCCCGCTAGCGTTCGTTCATTACAAGCGTGTACAGTTTTTGCCGTGCATAATCGGAACGTTGGTTGTGTGTGACCGCGCAACACCAATGGTCTAGGAACCTAGACTATCCTAAAAACGGTAAACGAACATGGGGGGGGGGGATGGGGGGGGGGAAGGAAGTTAAAATGAACGAAAGAGGGGGTTCTCACTCTCAGCATCAGAAGAAATTCTTACACAACAAACTGGGGCTACCATTACCAAAAAACTATTTTCATTAGTTTAGTGTCTACCTATACAATCTTACGATAAAAACCACCATTTCTCAACCAATCAAGCTGGTAGTTCTGGACTTAGTAAATATGTGATTGAAGTTCGGCTTTCTTAACTTAAGGTAATTGAAAATATGAATAAAACTGCGAACAAATTAATACCAAATGGTATTAATTTGTTCACAATTGTACAAGAACATAACTGTATGTCAATATACCCTGACTTTGTCACTTTGTATGCAACGGGCGATTCCAACTTGGGCTAAAAATGTAGTGTAATGTTGTGATCTTTTCCACATTTTAGCTTCTACAAAGGACACATTAAAAACTTTCAGGATCAGCTGAAGTCTGGTGAGAAGATTGTTGGAGATCTCTTCCGTCAATGGTAAACAAAAACTAATTAAACTAGACATCAAGTGTTTGGGAACAAACACAGAGCTGTTCCTTTTTAATTTTCAAGGTTCAAGGGGTCTATAATTGAAAAGAAACTGAAGATCGGTTGCATGGTTCTTGAGATATGGTCCCACTTCCGGTTGACCCGGAAGTAAAGGTCAATTTGGGGTCAAGGTAATCCAAGTTCAATCTTTAGAGCTCAAAGGGTCTATAACTGAAAAGAACTTGAACATTGGTTGTGCAGTTCTTGAGATAAGGTCATACTTCCGGTTGACCCGGAAATAAAGGTCAACATGGGGTCATACCTACCCGATGCGATTGTCCAATGCCAAAGGAGCCCATAACTGAAAAAAGTCTGAAAATCGGTTGGGTTGTTTTTGAGATAAAGTCCAACTTCCGGTTGACCTGGAAATAAAGGTCAACATGGGGGTCTCAGTTTTCAAAGCTAATATTTAATGCCTAAGTAGTCTATAACTAAAAAAAGTTTGAAAATCGGTTGTGTAGTTCTTGAGAAATGGTCCCACTTCCGGTTGACCCAAAAGAAGAGGTCAAAATGGGGTCACGGATTTTCCCCCACAAAATTTAATGCCTTAGGAATCTCTAACTAAAGAAAAAAATTAAATCGGTTGTGTAACTCTTCAGATTTGGTCCCACTTCCGGTTGACCCGGAAGTAGAGGTCAAATCGGGGTCACGGTTACCCGAGGCAATTCTCCTATGCCTAATGAGTCTAATACTGAAAAAAACTTTGAAATCGGCCGTAAACTTCTTGAGATGTAGTGCTGCAAAGAAAAACTCATTAAAGCTTCTACTTAGCATAAATTAACACGTGATGACGTCACAGTCTTAAAATTGTATTTTTCGTACTAATGAATTTCATAAGGTACACGATGGTATGCAACTTACCCCAATGCAATGCCTTTTGCAAAATCTCAATTTTGTATTGCATTAACCGTGGAGAAGCTATTGCAATGCGTTGAAAGTGACTGCATCGAGTTTATGAGGTACTACGTTGTACCCATGATGCCAAGATTTTTAATTAACTGTTAATTATAGACATACTTTGATTGATTTTAATGGACTAAAACATCTCTTATTAGAATCAGTTACTCCAATCCCCAAGGAGTCTATATCTACAAACAGTTTGTAAAAAAAATCATAACTCCTTAACCAGTCATTGGATTGATGAGGTAAAACGTTGTCACCAATTCATTCACTCACTCACCACGAACACCTTGTTTTTGTAGTAAACAAAAACTGTACATGTACCTCTAGTTTAAAATGTTTTGATATGTTATTAAATCCCAAGATTTCTTTTGCTTTATTGTAGGTGCATGGAGCATGGACCAATCTGTATTTTGTTTTTCTTTACTCGCCCAGTTCTACTTGCCTGCTCACCAGAAGCTGTGAAAGTAATACACATTTTAAAATCTTTTTAGTAAAAATTCACAGATATTTGTTGCATTTTTGCCAAAAATAACCACAAAGTGAAGTTAAATGAACATTACAGAATTGGTTGTTGCTAATAAACCGGTTGCTTGCAATGTAAGCACTTTATGTAATCCACCATATACATAAACTGACAAACCTGTAGAAGTTTCTGAAACTCAGATCGATTGGCCATCTGGGTGACATTTTCCTCATAAAGATGCCCGTAACAAGAGTAAAATTGCCGTTCCCCGTCACGAGCGAAATTCAAGGCCTAGGTATATGACATCTTTAGACAATATCACTGCAAGATTCGTCTCTTTTTATTGTCACTTTTTCCAGGAGTTGATAGTTGCGTCCAAGCACCCCAAGGATCCAATGCTCTACAATGATATTGCCAAGCTGTATGGGACAGACTTTCTGGGATATGGCCTCGCGACCGAGATGGATCACAGTATCTGGGCCATAAGACGAGGGATTGTTGATCCGGGTTTCCACAGAAGGTAGGGCCTTAGCCGAGAATCTCTTCTGGTTTTGTAGTTTCAGATGTTTCACTGAATCCAAAATAAGTTAAGTGCCTTGCTTAAGGACTACGAGCGCCAAGACCAGGGCCCAATTTCATAGAGCTGCTTAAGTAGAAAATATTGCTCAACAATTTTCTGCTAAGCAGAAACGGGCAGGATACTAGTCACAATTTGTACATGTGTAATGGTAGTTTGGCTGTTAACCTTATGCATAATTTTGGTGTGATCAGCTACTTTTTGTGCTTTTAAAAGCAGTTCTATGAAATTGGGCCCAGGACTCGAACCCACCGAGTCTCTGCTGATCAGTACAAGTTAACAAGTGCACTTGATCGCTCATCTGCGATATCTGGGTCAGTTTCCCTTGTGGGTTTATTCCTTGTTTTAACCTCTCTTGTAGGTATCTGAAGCAGTCGATGACTCAGTTTAATGACTGCGCTGACTTGATGATAAAGAGATTGCATCCGAAAGCAGATGGGCTCACCAAGGTTACCATGCTGAATGAGCTTATGAAGGTCACACTGGATGTCATCGCCAAGGTGATAAATGCAACCCCCTTCCCAATTAAAAAAAAAGACTTGTCAGCCGCAAGAAGTCCTTTGGGTTCCCGGCCAAAAATATCTAGAACTCTGAATCGAACTTTCTCGCAAACCTATCGCAAATTGTGACTGTGGTATAAAAGAAGCAGTCAAATGGAAAGAAATGGAAGAGAGAGACTTATCACAACCTAGTAGTAAAGAGCACCGGATTCAAGCTCTGGTGTTTCTGATCGGCAGAGTGTGGGTTCGAATCCCGGTCATGACACTTGTGTCCTTAAGCATGACACTTAACCATGTTTGCTTCGTAAAGTTGGGGAGGTAGTGCTTTCTGCTCTACCAGCAAGGCTTCTGATGGATGATACCCAAACCTACATTTGTATGGACTGTGAAGGGGGTAACCCTGTTTCAGCCCCAGGAGTAGGTGGCAACGGCCCCTTGAAAAATAGTTGATTTGTAGCCCACACCTTGAAGTGGCCTTCAGGCCGTGTGTGTCTTGCAACTTGCATAACGAAAATCAACAAATTGGAAAAAAATGATTTCATAGAAAAAGCAAGGGGTTAACCATGAAGAATGCACAAGGGGGAAGGGAAGGGGATGGTTCGACAACAACACGCTGGAAACACAAAAGATAAACTTAAACGATAGTGAATGAGTCGAACTAGAAAGGGATTATCTTTAAAAAGATGGTGCAAATAATACCATCATAGTTAATGTTGAATTTGAATGCTGAAAAATAATTGGCATTAATCTGTGGTTTTTCTATTGGTGTTTAGGTGGCGTTTAGTTGTGAGCTAGAGATCATGGGAGAAGGAGTTTCGCCTTTCACCGAGGCTGTGCAAGCAACATTTAGTGCACTGCAAATGAAAAAAAAAAACCCCTTCATAAAGGTATAGAATGAAAGAATCTCTTTGTTAAAAGTGCTATCTTTTTAGGCCGAATAGTCGACTACAGCTACGACTTTGGCTAGATTACTGTGTCATCATATGTGGAAGTAAGCAAGTCCTTAGCATTAAGCCTGGGAGACTAGAGAAATTTACTACTCGACAAGTCGTGCCTCAAATAGTTAAGACTTTGAAATTAGTCATGACTCATTTTTAATTCCCACGTTGCATTGCAGCATATTGTTTGCCACAGGCGCAATAGAGTGAAATTTGTGCTGAAGGATTGTGTCACTGATGTCCAATTGTGTTTCGTAAGTAATTATGTTGTGAACAGTCGTGAGCAACACAGTTGGTTAACCAAGCAGGAAGTCGCGACTACTTTTGTAGTAGTTGTGGTGGCACGAATAGCTGAGTAGTTGGATAGCGGTAGTTGCGACTCGACTAAGCAACCAATAGTCGCAATTTCGACAATAGACTCACTAGTCGCCCAGGCTTACATACAATGTACATAAGCTGCAATCATTAGGTCTGCATTGAACAATCTCCTTTGAACTCTGACCTAACTATTTTGATTCACTGCAGTGGAACCCATTCAAGGCGGCAAGAGAACATCGTAAGAAAGTACGCCAAGCCTGCTGTCTCATTCGAGGCCTTGCAGTGAAGACTATTAAGGAGCGTCTGGCAGCGATAGAGAAGGAGGAAGATGTACCCACTGATATCTTGACTTACATCATCAACGCTACAGAAGGACTTACTCATCAACATTATAAGATGCAGAACATGGTGGATGACTTCTTTACTTTCTTCATAGGAGGTAGTTTCTTTGTTCGTTAATTTCTTATTTCGCTTTTTTTGCTTGGGGCAAAAAGATGAAAACAAGATAAACTTTATTAATTTTTTATTATATATTTTTTTTGAGTGAGAGATGGATTGACTTATTTATTTATTGGGATATTTTTTGATTGATTGACTTGATTGATTGATTTATTTGATTGATTGATTGATTGATTGATTGATGGATTGTTTTTGTTGATTTTGTAGGCCAGGAGACGACGGCTAACCTTCTTGCCTCCGCTTTGTTGCAACTTGGTCTTCATCCAGAGATCTTGTACAGGTTAGTCTTGCTCTTAAAAGACACTGGACACCTTTGGACTAAATTGGTCATCGAATTTGCAAGAGAATAATGAAGAGAAAAAACACCCTTGATGCATATTATTATTTGTGTGCTTTCAGATGCCTAAAAGGCCTGAAGTCTAATATAAGTCTAATATTATTTGAATGAGAAATTACGTCTTTCTCAGAAAGAGAGAGAGAACCATTTCTCCAAATGTTTTATACCATCAACAGCTCTCCATTGCTCGTAATCAAGTAAGTTTTTATGCTAACAATTATTTTGAGGAATTACCAATTGTGTCCAGTGCCTTTAAACGATAGTCACAAGTTCCATTTAACCATCAAACGCAGACGCATAACCTAATATTTTATTTTCACCGTCATTCAAGTATTCAAAACCTACTTTCTTTCTTCCTGATTGACACAGATTGAAAAATGAGGTGGAGAGTGTCATGGGAGATAAAACTACAGTAGACTTTGAAGATCTACCCAAGCTACAGTACATGGCAGCAGTAGGTTACTTTTTGGTCACAACTTTGTTATGGTCCAAATCGCTGGTTTTTTTTTGCTGTTCTTTAACCCTTTACTGTCTGATCATAGATCATCCACACTGGTTTTGAATGATAGATAATCTATGCTAGCCTTTAAAATGGTATCACAGGGTAAATGCATCTACACAGTTCAAAGGCAACCTTCCTACTCTGTGACTATTTGATATCATCCACTGTGGTTTTGAATGATAGATAAACTATGCCAGCCCATAAAATGGTATCATGCATCTACACAGTTCACAGTCAACCTTCCTACTCTGTGACTATTTAATATTATCCACACTGGTATTGAATGATAGATAAACTAGTCCAGCTTGCAATATGGTATGACCTGTTGAAGGCAGTGAAGCAGAATAGTTCTATTTCCTGGACTAGGTCACAAATGTCTCACATAAACCTAAATGGAGAAACCTAAGAAATATTTGCAGCAATGAATTGCATACAAAAAGGATATTTGAAAAACAAAAACAAAGTGTTTTTTCATCACTGCAGCTGTTTCTTATAATCTTAACAAGAAAAAATAATTTGGCTGTTGTGATTTTTTTGCAGTTCCTGAAAGAGTCACTGCGTTTGTTTCCACCTGCGGGAGAAACTATGCGTTTGACATCTGAGGAGTGCTACATCAATGGATACAGGATACCAGCTCAGACAAGCTGTTTGGTAAGTAAAACAAGGGAAGTCGCACGGTTGTGTGCACCATGAATTGCCACGGTGGATTAACGGCCCTGGGGTGGATTTCACAAAGGCAGTCCTAACTTAGGACTAGTCCTAGGCAATGCTATAAGATATAGGACTGGTCCTAAGTTAGGATCAGTAACCCGTCCTAACTTAGGACTGGTCCTATCTCTTAGCATTGCCTAGGACTAGTCTTAAGTTAGGACTACCTTACTGTAAACAAAGAATCGGCGCTTGCTGAAGCAGCAAATTTTTAGCTTATGTCAAGCGTATTTCACGGGCAAATTTGAATGTTGACAACCTTTTGGTTGTTTTTTATTCAGATTAAATTCACCATAATAAAAAATAATATTAAATTCTAAACATTGACATCAGTTTACCAATTGTTTTGACAGGTATCCTTTTATGTTCTGAGCCGTATGGAAAAACACTTCAAGGATCCTTTGCAATTTGACCCTGATCGTTTCACCAACAACCAAGATGAACAGTAAGTGGATGAATTGAGTTTCATGGCCGAGTGGTTAAGAGCATCGATTTCAGGTTAAAGGCAGTGGACACTATTGGTAATTGTAAAAGACTAGCCTTCACAGTTGGTGTATCTCAACATATGCATAAAATAACAAACCTGTGAAAATTTGAGCTCAATCGGTCATCAAAGTTGCGAGATAATAATGAAAGAAAAAAACACCCTTGTCACACGAAGTTGTGTGCGTTTAGATAGTTGATTTCGAGACCTCAAGTTCTAAACTTGAGGTCTCGAAATCACATTTGTGGAAAATTACTTCTTTCTTGAAAGTTATGGCACTTCAGAGGGAGCCGTTTCTCACGATGTTTTATACCATGAACCTCTCCCCATTACTAGCACCAAGAAAGGTTTTACGCTAATAATTATTTTGAGTAATTACGAATAGTGTCCACTGCCTTAGTGTGGGTTCGAATGCCAGTTGTGACACTTTTGTCCTTGAGCAAGATACTTTACTATTATTGCTTCTCTTCACCCAGGGGTATAAATGGGTACCTGCGAGGATAGAAGTTGATATTGTGAATTTAAAAGCCTTCGGAGCGCCACGGCAGCTTGAGGCTGTATACTCCCCAGGGAGCTAAGAAAGAATAAAGGGATGTTATTGGCCCAATGACAATGACCAGGGCACTAACGGTTTAGTGTGAATTGCGCTTACTAAGAATTTGTTATTATTATTGAGGGTTTTGGATACCAGTGTCCAAGGCACTTAATTGCGTCTGATGTTCCGTCGTGACCAAAGCTTTTATTTGTTAAACACAAAAGTAAGCAATCTTTTATACATCCTTCATTATCAATCTATTTCAGCACGCTGTTCTCCTTTTTGCCGTTTTCTCTTGGGCCAAGAATTTGCATCGGCAAGAATTTTGCAATGGTAAGACTTTGATATTTAACTCTGTCGTTACAATAAGTTTGCAATAGATTTGTACAATTTGAGTTTCTAATAATTTTGGTTTTTACCCATACACCGATGTGTGTTAGCACTGTATACTCAGTACTTAATGAAATTTGAGTTTCATTGGTATTAACATTTGGTAGGAATTGATAACTTCACCTTTGCCTTTTATACCCTGTGATGGGCAATACGATATTATTTTATTGTCAGATTGTTTATTTGAGTTATTTATTTTAACCATGTTCTCTAATTCTTTTTGTTTCTATCCCAACCAGATCGAAACTAAAGTGCTTCTTTGCAAATTTCTTTCCAACTACGAGTTGACTCTGGATCCTGATCAGTCACTTCTGATGGAAACCAAGGGTACTTTACGCCCAAAGGATGGGTGTCGGGTTACTCTTAAGCCCACTAAGGCGTAAGGCAATTTGGTATCTATATTTTGGGAGTGTCGTGGCCGAGCGGTTAAGAGAACCGAATTCAAACTCTGGTGTTTCTGATCAGCAGAGTGTGGGTTCGAATCCCCAGCCATGACACTTGTGTCCTTAAGCAAGACACACAACCATTACTTCGTCCTTCGGATGGGACGTAAAGCCGTTGGTCCCATGTGTTGTGTAAACGCATGTAAAAGAACCCAGTGCACTTATCGAAAAGAGAAGGGGTCCGCCCCGGTGTTCCTGGCTGGATTGGCAGCATATTGCGCCACAGCACCTTGTAAACCATTACATGGTGCTTAAGGATTAGGTCTTATATCTCAAAATTTGAGTACATGAACTTAGTACTTTACTGTTGGACTTGGTACTTGGATTTCAGATTACTTGGCACTCAAGCTCCAGTTCTACAAGGCCACCTTGTACTCGGCAGTACTTGGTACCTGACTGAAAAGTACCTGACTTAAACACTGATTCATAAATACCACAGACTGTTTCTCTACTCCTATTGGTGGAGAATGCGTCACGTGGGGGTGTTTAAACCTTTGATAATGACGAGCTGGAGCTGTTTATAACAAGCTGGCTTCCGCGTGTCGGGCGCGCAAGATTTTCACGCGGAGCAACCCACAACCCACGCGCATCAAACAGATTTTCCCAAAGTTTTTGAAAAAAATATTTCAAACCTCCGATTGTTAATTGTTAAAGTGTCTATAATTGTATTATTTAACATTTTTTAACAAAAGGGCATTTATGAACGGGAATAAAAGAGCAGTGACTCGTTCTTAAACTAAATGTCCGTTTAAAACCTTGCAGGGTCGTTGCCGTGCGATCTTTATCACACGGCCGCCGACCCTGCCGGCTTTAAACGGCCGTTGGAAGAACTCGTAGCAACCCTTTTATTCTCTTAATCAACAATGAATGATTTCAGCAACTGAGTAGATGGTATAAACTGAATCAGGTGAAAAGGTAACATTGTCGGACCTATTTATAGGTGTGATGACAAATTGTAATTTTTTAATTGAAGTAAGATGACAATTTTATGTACTTTTTTCAAGCTTTTTTGGTGAATTTTCATAGTAAAGAAATGTGGGAAATTTTTATTAACTATATTTAATTTGAAAGCTTACTACTAGTCTTCTTATCTTATCTGTTTATCGACTGACTGAAATTTTATCTTTTGTCATTCCCTTCTTGTTTTATTTTAATGTTTTCAGTATTTTTCAAAATAATGACCTCGGATAGAAGGAAATATGAGTTTATTAATAATAATGTGTGTTAGGAGTTTGAACAAATAGAACAGAATGAAGTGTTTTTTAATTAATTGTGCACCATACTTTAGGTTTATTTTTATTATGTATGAACTTATTTGGCAACTTTATGAAAAAGGCATTCAAACTAACATCATTTGGGTATCAGTAATTGGTTTTCAATTGATGGGACCAACAGGAAAATTTATATACTTATTAGGTGTTAGGCCAACAGCCGAACAACTATTGTTATTGTTCTGTTTTTTTTTTTTTTAGGTGTTCGGCCAACAGCCGAACAACTATTGTTATTGTTCTGTTTTGTTTTTTTTTCCCTCGTGTTCTTCTTTCCCTGCGAACCTTCTCCAGCAATTTTAAACAAAAGTAAAGCTTGTACAAACTTAAAACTTACTATGTACATAGGCAATAGTGAGTAGACGAAACCACCACTTTTTGGGAATGATGACGTCATTGATGACGTCATGGCAAGGTTTTTAAAGTTGAAAAACGACATTTGCTTTTTGCTGTATCTCAACGAATATGAATGCTATGATGTTCATACATGGGCATCAGATAGATAAAGACTTGGACAACATTTGAAAAGTTAACGCCAAAATTGTATGACCTTAACTTCCGGTCGTTACCCTGGGTCAAAGTTCGCCTTCGCATTTTTTCATCAAAAAACAACTTTTGAGCTTTAAAACAAAAGTAAAGCTTGTACAAACTTAAAACTTACTATGTACATAGGTTATAGTGATTAGATGAAACCGCCACTTTTTTGGAATGATGACGTCATTGATGACGTCATGACAGGGTTTTTAATGTTCAAAAATGATCATTTGCTTGTTGCTGTATCTCAACGATTATAACAGCTATGATGTTCATACTTGGCCATCGGATAGATAAAGACTTGGAAAACATTTGAGAAGTTAACGCCAAAATCGTACGACCTTAACTTCCGGGTCGTTACCCTGGGTCAAAGTTCGCCTTCGTGTTTTTTGATTCGTGTTTTTTCATCAAAAAACAACTTTTGAGCTTTTAACAAAAGTAAAGCTTGTACAAACTTAAAACTTACTATGTACATAGGTAATAGTGATTAGATGAAACCGCCACTTTTTTGGAATGATGACGTCATTGATGACGTCATGACAGGGTTTTTAATGTTCAAAAATGATCATTTGGTTGTTGCTGTATCTCAACGATTATAACAGCTATGATGTTCATACTTAGGCATCAGATAGTTTAAGACTTAAGCAACATTTGAAAAGTTAACGCAAAAATCGTACGACCTTAACTTCCGGGTCGTTACCCTGGGTCAAAGTTCGCCTTTTTGTTTTTTTATTCGTTTTTTTTTCATCAAAAAGCAACTTTTGAGCTTTTAAACAAAAGTTAAGCTTGTATAAACTTAAAACTTCCTATGTACAGTATAGGCACCAGTGAGTTGATGAAACTGCCACTTTTTTGGAATGATGACGTCATTGATGACGTCATGACAGGGTTTTTAAAGTTAAAAAATTACCTTTTGCTTGTTGCTGTATCTCAACTAATATAAAAGCTATGATGTTCATACTTGGGCATCGGATAGATAAAGACTTGGACAACATTTGAAAAGTTAACGCTAAAATCGTACGACCTTAACTTCCGGGTCGAAGTTCGGGTCAAAGTTCGCCTTCGTGTTTTTTTCATAAAAAAACAACTTTTGAGCTTATCTACGGCATAACTCAAGATTGAGATTGATTTGAACCTTGAAACTCAATAGATAGTTGAACCCTAGTATTTTTAAGACAACACAGGCCTAATTACGTCATAATGACGTCATCAGGTATTGAATAACAATAAAATGTGTAAAAATCATATGGCGCGAAAGTTTTTGGGGGAATTCCCAACAGCGCTCTCTTTTTGCCCACCAAAGAGGGCGCTGTTGATTATCAAATCTGTGTACAGCATCAAGTGCAGGGGTGAGCTAGATTTTTAAAGGGCTTTCATAAGTTGCAAACAAAAAAACTGATGCCAATCTCACACAAACATAATTATTGCATTTGTGAAGAAACAAGGCGTTCAAAAGTGTGATACAAGTTTAACTATAAAATAACGACACATTGTATAAAAAACATCTTTATGGTTCAATGTTTTTGAACTACGTCATCACGTAACGTCCAACCGAACACCGTGTTTTTGTAATTAACAAAAAACACTATGTCTAGTTATATTCTTAATCTTATTTAATCACATCTTTTTAATTATAAATAAACGAATTAATCTTTCGCTTATTGGATGTATATTAGTTTTCACTGCGTACTGTGATTCAATATTGTTGCACGCTTACTGCAGTTTTTGACAACTTATTGTCGGGATCTCGACAATATATCACGTGACCAATTCTTATGTGTTTTAAAAGAAACGTTTTTTATTACTTTTGTAATAAATAATTTTGCAATGAATTTTGAATGACTGAAAAATAAAGAATTAAAATCCTTTTAAATAAATATTTCAATTTTTGTTTTCATCAGTAAAAGTTTTTTCTAACTTATGTTGGTTCAACCCATAGAATAAATCAATTGTCCTTGGGGTAAACTACTATGTCTAAACAAAACTTTAGCTGTGACAGAAAGTGGTGCTACTAAAATCTGCCACTTAAGAAGAGTTCCCATTGGTGGAAAGTTAAGTCATTGGTCAATCTCTTGTTAAATTAACCAATCAAAGACAAACACTGAAGTAGGCCTAATCTTGATTGGCTGCCTTCTGCAGGTGGATTCCTAGGATGTTAGAAAACTTTCTTTGTTGAAGGGAGGGTAATGTACTTTAGGGAGTGGGCCAACCCTTTTTAAAGCCTGTGTGGCCAACTTCTGATTATTGAACTGTGAATAATCTTGCAGGTACAGCTATTTGTAAATACCCTTTGATATCTCACAAAAGAAATTTACACATGGTTGTACTGCAAGATTACTATTTATCTACATTTTCCCTATTTATCCCCACCCCCATGCAAAGCTTCCAAGCATGCGACTAGAACAAACCAAAATCGGCATTCGGTCAAGAGATTGTTAAACTAGCTAACCAGTCCTTATAACAGTGTTAACCGCGGTGGTGCAAACCACCACACACAATGCAGCAGGGTCCGGGCGGACATGATTGCGTATGCAAAACCGTCTGAGATATTATTTTAGCCCAAATGCGATATTAGTTGTGCCTTCTTGGAGTCAAAGATGGAGAATGCAGAGTTAATGCCCACGTACGGCGTGTACATGGTGTATGTTTTGGGTGGTTTTCTGGCCAGTGTTGTTGGAGTAGTTCTGCTATTGATTACGTTTTGGACTCTGTACACACACAGAGTACACCAGAAATATCGGCACATACCTGGACCGAAGTTAGGACAGTAAGTATAAATTATGATTTAATTCAGTTTTCTTATGTGGGTCATTCCGTGTCAAATCAACCAGTTTTCAGAAAAGTTCCCAGGTGACCCTCTCAGATTTTGATGAAACTTCATCAGAATCATTGGATGTGGCTCAAATCAAATGAACACATACAAAAAAGCTAAGTCATACTCCATGTCGTTTTTCGAGATATGACCCATTGAAATTTGGTCAAGGCGGCCATTTTGTACTCGCGCGAAAAGTTATTTTTGTGATAATTTCCGACTTTGAAAGCTCATAATTTAGTTATTGTACCAGGTAGAGAGCTCAAATTTGTTATTCCATCTTACTTCTTGCCAAATTTCATGAATCTGCACTCAATTTAAGAGTATCTCCTTTAATTTGCTAGTTATGGTCACCTAAAGTAGGCACTTTAATCAGCCGAAAGTGTTTTTTGTGATAATTGGGGTCACCCTGTGCCCACATGAGGGGTCAAATGAAACCTATATTCCCTAGTTATTATCTATGGGTGCATGTCTTTACCCATAAGCAATTATAAGCTCACCAATGCATTCATTCAGAAATAGCATGGACCCAAAGTTGGTTCCTGCCAGAAAAAGGTCAAAAAGACCCCGCCCGTCTTGACCCCGGTTGACCCCGCGATCAATTGAAACTTTTTTTGAAATTGATACCAGTTAAACATATATATTATATCTACTTATACACCAATTTTCAGCTTTGGCACTCAACTCCTTCATGGTGTGGTGGCAATTTGAATATTATATGTTTTTGGCACATTTTAATGTAATATACAGAATACATGTACATGTACATTCATGTACACATACAATACATGGTAATAAATGTTTGAAGCTTGTGTAACTGTTTTTTTCCTGGCTAGCAAAAAGTAACACCAATGCATTGGCAGTTGTGTCTGCGTGATACACAAGTACATATTTTGTGAGAAGTAGTGTTTGCATGTGGTACACATTAGAGAAGTATTGTTCTAAAAAAGTAGTGTATGGAAAGTAATACCAGCGTTTATGCAAATGAGGTGACCATGTGATTGGAAAGTTTAACCAGCATAAACATGTATATAGCATGGAGGAAACAAAGGGGACTGGGGTTGGGTAAAAACCAGAGAAGAGTATGACAGACAGTGAGTGTTAAGTACTGGCATATTTTATTTGTATTGTGTGGTTTGATCCATGTTTCAAGTGAAACTCCACACGGTATACTGGGGTATGGTTCCATACTGGGGTATTGTTCCAATATTTTGTGTGTGTTATGGGAGATTTTTGCAGCACTTTGAGGTACCTGCCTTAAATTATTTATTGCAGTTGAAAACATGCATCATCAACCCATTTCTAAAAACAATAACACAAATAAACTTGCTAGCCAGAAAAAAAACAGTTCTTACACAAGCTTCAAACATTTATTACCATGTATTGTACATGTGTACATGAATGTACATGTACATGTATACTGTATGATATTACATTAAAATGTGCCAAAAACATATAATATTCAAATTGCCACCACACCATGAAGGAGTTGAGTGCCAAAGCTGAAAATTGGTGTATAAGTAGATATAATATATATGTTTAACTGGTATCAATTTCAAAAAATGTTTCAATTGATCGCGGGGTCAACCGGGGTCAAGACGGGCGGGGTCTTTTTGACCTTTTTCTGGCTGGAACCAACTTTGGGTCCATGCTATTTCTGAATGAATGCATTGGTGAGCTTATAATTGCTTATGGGTAAAGACATGCACCCATAGATAATAACTAGGGAATATAGGTTTCATTTGACCCCTCATGTGGGCACAGGGTATGGGGGGGGGGATGGGGGGAATGGGGGGGGGAAGGAAGTTAAAATGAACGAAAGAGGGGGTTCTCACTCTCAGCATCAGAAGAAATTCTTACACAACAAACTGGGGCTACCATTACCAAAAAACTATTTTCATTAGTTTAGTGTCTACCTATACAATCTTACGATAAAAACCACCATTTCTCAACCAATCAAGCTGGTAGTTCAGGACTTGGTAAATATGTGATTGAAGTTCGGCTTTCTTAACTTAAGGTAATTGAAAATATGAATAAAACTGCGAACAAATTAATACCAAATGGTATTAATTTGTTCGCAATTGTACAAGAACATAACTGTATGTCAATATACCCTGACTTTGTCACTTTGTATGCAACGGGCGATTCCAACTTGGGCTAAAAATGTAGTGTAATGTTGTGATCTTTTCTACATTTTAGCTTCTACAGTGGACACATTAAAACCTTTCAGGATCAGCTGAAGTCTGGTGAGAAGATTGTTGGAGACCTCTTCCGTCAATGGTAAACAAAAACTAATTAAATAAATCATGAAAATACAGTAACTATCAATCTGTGTTTTGAGAACTTCCCCTGTGAAGATCATCATGTAGTCTCCTTGTTGCACAAGATGTGCTCTGCTTTTTCTTTTGCTTAGCCTTTTTTGTAACCAGCTTATGTCACAACTGAAGTTTTTATTTAAAATGTTTTGATATGTTATTAAATCCCAAGATTTCTTTTGCTTTATTGTAGGTGCATGGAGCATGGACCAATCTGTATTTTGTTTTTCTTTACTCGCCCAGTTCTACTTGCCTGCTCACCAGAAGCTGTGAAAGTAATACACATTTTTAAATCTTTTTAGTAAAAATTCACAGATACTTGTTGCATTTTCGCCAAAAATAACCACAAAGTGAAGTTAAATGAACATTACAGAATTGGTTGTTGCTAATAAACCGGTTGCTTGCAATGTAAGCACTTTATGTAATCCACCATATACATAAACTGACAAACCTGTAGAAGTTTCTGAAACTCAGATCGATTGGCCATTTGGGTGACATTTTCCTCATAAAGATGCCCGTAACAAGAGTAAAATTGCCGTTCCCCGTCACGAGCGAAATTCAAGGCCTAGGTATATGACATCTTGAGACAATATCACTGCAAGATTCGTCTCTTTTTATTGTCACTTTTTCCAGGAGTTGATAGTTGCGTCCAAGCACCCCAAGGATCCAATGGTCTACAATGATGTTGCCAAGCTCTATGGGACAGACTTTATGGGATATGGCCTCGCGACCGAGATGGATCACAGTATCTGGGCCATAAGACGAGGGATTGTTGATCCGGGATTCCACAGAAGGTAGGGCTTTAGCCGAGAATCTCTTCTGGTTTTGTAGTTTCAGATGTTTCACTGAATCCAAAGTAAGTTGAGCGCCAAGACCAGGGCCCAATTTCATAGAGCTGCTTAAGTAGAAAATATTGCTCAACAATTTTCTGCTAAGCAGAAACGGGCAGGATACTAGTCACAATTTTTACATGTGTAATGGTAGTTTGGCTGTTAACCTTATGCATAATTTTGGTGTGATCAGCTACTTTTTGTGCTTTTAAAAGCAGTTCTATGAAATTGGGCCCAGGACCGAGTCTCTGCTGATCAGTACAAGTTAACAAGTGCACTTGATCGTTCGTCTGCGATATCTGGGTCAGTTTCCCTTGTGGGTTTATTCCTTGTATAACTTCTCTTGTAGGTATCTGAAGCAGTCGATGACTCAATTTAATGACAGCGCTGACTTGATGATAAAGAGATTGCATCCGAAAGCAGATGGGCTCACCAAGGTCACCATGCTGAATGAACTTATGAAGGTCACACTGGATGTCATCGCCAAGGTGATAAATGCAACCCCTTCCCAATTAAAAAAAAAGACTTGTCAGCCGCAAGAAGTCCCTTGGGTTCCCGGCCAAAAATATCTAGAACTCTGAATCAAACATTCTCGCAAACCTATCGCAAATTGTGACTGTGGTATAAAAGAAGCAGTCAAATGGAAAGAAATGGAAGAGAGAGACTTACAAAAGCACCGGATTCAAGCTCTGGTGTTTCTGATCGGCAGAGTGTGGGTTCGAATCCCGGTCATGACACTTGTGTCCTTAAGCATGACACTTAACCGTGATTGCTTCGTAAAGTTGGGGAGGTAGTGTTTTCTGCTCTACCAGCAAGGCTTCTGATGGATGATACCCAAGCCTACATTTGTATGGACTGTGAAGGGGGTAGGTGGCAACGGCCCCTTGAAAAATAGTTGATTTGTAGCCCACACCTTGAAGTGGCCTTCAGGCCTTGGGTGTCTTGCAACTTGCATAACGAAAATCAACAAATAGGAAAAAAATGATTTCATAGAAAAAGCAAGGGATTAACCATGAAGAATGCACAAGGGGTAAGGGAAGGGGATGGTTTGACAACAACACGCTGGAAACACAAAAGATAAACTTAAACGAAAAAAAACGAGGGAGAAATAGTAAATCGATAGTGAATGAGTCGAACTAGAAAGGGATTATCTTTAAAAAGATGGTGCAAATAATACCATCATAGTTAATGTTGAATTTGAATGCTGAAAAATAATTGGTATTAATCTGTGGTTTTTCTATTGGTGTTTAGGTGGCGTTTAGTTGTGAGCTAGAGATCATGGGAGAAGGAGTTTCGCCTTTCACCGAGGCTGTGCAAGCAACATTTAGTGCACTGCAAATGAGAAGTACACAACCCTTTATAAAGGTATAGAATGAAAGAATCTCTTTGTAAAAAGTGCTATCTTTTTTGGCCGAATAGTCGACTACAGCTACGACTTTGGCTAGATTACTGTGTCATCATATTATGTGGAAGTAAGTAAGTCCTTAGCATTAAGCCTGGGAGACTAGTGAAATTTACTACTCGACAAGTCGTGCCTCAAATAGTTAAGACTTTGAAATTAGTCATGACTAATTTTTAATTCCCAAGTTGCATTGCAGCATATTGTTTGCCACAGGCGCAATAGAGTGAAATTTGTGCTGAAGGATTGTGTCACTGATGTCCAATTGTGTTTCGTAAGTAATTATGTTGTGAACAGTCGTGAGCAACACAGTTGGTTAACCAAGCAGGAAGTCGCGACTACTTTTTTAGTAGTTGTGGTGGCACGAATAGCTGAGTAGTTGGATAGCGGTAGTTGCGACTCGACTAAGCAATCAATAGTCGCAATTTCGACAATAGACGCACCAGTCGCCCAGGCTTACTTACAATGTACATTAGCTGCGATCATTAGGTCTGCATTGAACAATCTCCTTTGAACTCTGACCTAACTATTTTGATTCACTGCAGTGGAACCCATTCAAGGCGGCAAGAGAACATCGTAAAAAAGTACGCCAAGCCTGCTGTCTCATTCGAGGCCTTGCAGTGAAGACTATTAAGGAGCGTCTGGCAGCGATAGAGAAGGAGGAAGATGTACCCACTGATATCTTATCTTACATCATCAACGCTACAGAAGGACTTACTCATCAACATTATAAGATGCAGAACATGGTGGATGACTTCGTTACTTTCTTCATAGGAGGTAGTTTCTTTGTTCGTTATATTCTTATTTCGTTTTTTTGCTTGGGGCAAATAGATGAAAACAAGATCAACTTTATTAATTTTTTATTATATATTTTTTGGAGTGAGAGATGGATTGACTTATTTATTTATTGGGATATTTTTTGATTGATTGACTTGATTGATTGATTTATTTGATTGATTGATTGATTGATTAATGGATTGTTTTTGTTGATTTTGTAGGCCAGGAGACGACGGCTAACCTTCTTGCCTGTGCTTTGTTGCAACTTGGTCTTCATCAAGAGATCTTGTACAGGTTAGTCTTGCTCTGAAAAGACACTGGACACCTTTGGACTCAATTGGTCATCGAATTTGCAAGAGAATTATGAAGAGAAAAAACACCCTTGATGCATATTATTATTTGTGTGCTTTCAGATGCCTAAAAGGCCTGAAGTCTAATATAAGTCTAATATTATTTGAATGAGAAATTACGTCTTTCTCAGAAAGAGAGAGACCCATTTCTCCAAATGTTTTATACTATCAACAGCTCTCCATTGCTCGTAATCAAGTAAGTTTTTATGCTAACAATTATTTTGAGGAATTACCAATTGTGTCCAGTGCCTTTAAACGATAGTCACAAGTTCCATTTAACCATTAAACGCAGAAGCATAACCTAATATTTTATTTTCACCGTCATTCAAGGTTTCAAATCCTACTTTTTTTCTTCCTGATTGACACAGATTGAAAAATGAGGTGGAGAGTGTCATGGGAGATAAAACTACAGTAGACTTTGAAGATCTACCCAAGCTACAGTACATGGCAGCAGTAGGTTACTTTTTTGGTCACAACTTTGTTATGGTCCAAATCGCTGGGTTTTTTTTGCTTCAGAGGTTCTTTAACCCTTTACTGTCTGACTATTTAATATCATCCACTGTGGTTTTGAATGATAGATAAACTATGCCAGCCCATAAAATGGTATCATGCATCTACACAGTTCACAGTCAACCTTCCTACTCTGTGACTATTTAATATTATCCACACTGGTTTTGAATGATAGATAAACTAGGCCAGCCTGCAATATGGTATGACCTGTTGAAGGCAGTGAAGCAGAATAGTTCTATTTCCTGGACTAGGTCACAAATGTCTCACATAAACCTAAATGGAGAAACCTAAGAAATATTTGCAGCAATGAATTGCATACAAAGGATATTTGAAAAACAAAAACAAAGTGTTTTTTCATCACTGCAGCTGTTTCTAATAATCTTAACAAGAAAAAATAATTTGGCTGTTGTGATTTTTTTGCAGTTCCTGAAAGAGTCACTGCGTTTGTTTCCACCTGCGGACGGAAGTATGCGTTTGACATCTGAGGAGTGCTACATCAATGGATACAGGATACCAGCTCAGACAAGCTGTTTGGTAAGTAATACAAGGGAAGTCGCACGATTGTGTGCACCATGAATTGCCACAGTGGATTAACGGCCCTGGGGTGGATTTCACAAAGGTAGTCCTAACTTAGGACTAGTCCTAGGCAATGCTAAGATATAGGACTGGTCCTAAGTTAGGATCAGTAACCCGTCCTAACTTAGGACTGGTCCTATCTCTTAGCATTGCCTAGGACTAGTCTTAAGTTAGGACTACCTTTGTGAAATCAACCCCTGGGCCAAATTTCATGGCTCTGCTTACTGTAAACAAAGAATCGGCGCTTGCTGAAGCAGCAAATTTTTATTCAGATTAAATTCACCATAATAAATAATAATAAATTCTAAACATTGACAACAGTTTACCAATTGTTTTGACAGGTATCCTTTTATGTTCTGAGCCGTATGGAAAAACACTTCAAGGATCCTTTGCAATTTGACCCTGATCGTTTCACCAACAACCAAGATGAACAGTAAGTGGATGAATTGAGTTTCATGGCCGAGTGGTTAAGAGCATCGAATTCAGGTTAAAGGCAGTGGACACTATTGGTAATTGTTAAAGTCTAGCCTTCACAGTTGGTGTATCTCAATATATGCATAAAATAACAAACCTGTGAAAATTTGAGCTCAATCGGTCATCAAAGTTGCGAGATAATAATGAAAGAAAAAAAACACCCTTGTCACACGAAGTTGTGTGCGTTTAGATAGTTGATTTCGAGACCTCAAGTTCTAAACTTGAGGTCTCGAAATCACATTTGTGGAAAATTACTTCTTTCTCGAAACTTATGGCACTTCAGAGTGAGCCGGTTCTCACAATGTTTTATACCATGAACCTCTCCCCATTACTAGCACCAAGGAAGGTTTTACGCTAATAACTATTTTAAACAATTACGAATAGTGTCCACTGCCTTTAAGTCACCGGAGTGTGGGTTCGAATGCCAGTTGTGACACTTTTGTCCTTGAGCAAGATACTTTACTATTATTGCTTCTCTTCACCCAGGGGTATAAATGGGTACTTGCGAGGATAGAAGTTGATATTGTGAATTTAAAAGCCTTCGGAGCGCCACGGCAGCTTGAGGCTGTATACTCCCCAGGGAGCTAAGAAAGAATAAAGGGATGTTATTGGCCCAATGACCAGGGCACTAACAGTTTATTGTGAATTGCGCTTAATAAGAATTTGTTATTATTATTATTGAGGGTTTTGGATACCAGTGTCCTTAAGCAAGGCACTTAATTGCGTCTGATGTTACGCGTGACCAAAGCTTTTATTTGTTAAACACAAAAGTAAGCAATCTTTTATACATCCTTCATTATCAATCTTTTTTAGCACGCTGTTCTCCTATTTGCCGTTTTCTCTTGGGCCAAGAATTTGCATCGGCAAGAATTTTGCAATGGTAAGACTTTGATATTTAACTCTGTCGTTACAATAAGTTTGCAATAGATTTGTACAATTTGAGTTTCTAATAATTTTGGTTTTTACCCATACACCGATGTGTGTTAGCACTGTATACTCAGTACTTAATGAAATTTGAGTTTCATTGGTATTAACATTTGGTAGGAATTGATAACTTCACCTTTGCCTTTTATACCTTGTGATGGGCAATACGATATTATTTCATTGTCAGATTGTTTATTTGAGTTATTTATTTTAACCATGTTCTCTAATTCTTTTTGTTTCTATCCCAACCAGATCGAAGCTAAAGTGCTTCTTTGCAAATTCCTTTCCAACTACGAGTTGACTCTGGATCCTGATCAGTCACTTCTGATGGAAAACCAGGGTACTTTACGCCCAAAGGATGGGTGTCGGGTTACTCTTAAGCCCACTAAGGCGTAAGGCAATTTGGTATCTATATTTTGGGAGTGTCGTGGCCGAGCGGTTAAGAGCACCGAATTCAAATTCTGGTGTTTCTGATCAGCAGAGTGTGGGTTCGAATCCCCAGCCATCCTTAAGCAAGACACACAACCATTGCTTCGTCCTTTGGATGGGGGAAAGCCGTTGGTCCCATGTGTTGTGTAAATGCATGTAAAAGAACCCAGTGCACTTATCGAAAAGAGAAGGGGTCCGCCCCGGTGTTCCTGGCTGGATTGGCAGCATATTGCGCCACAGCACCTTGTAAACCATTACATGGTGCTTAAGGATTAGGTCTTATATCTCAAAATTTGCCCCACTCCTTGCAGTAATAATACCTGGCGCTTTGTATCCTTTGGCAAAAGGCGCGTTAAAAATACGATTATTATCTTTGCTCAAATTCATAGAGCTACTTCTAAGATATGCTGAACAAGCTAATGAAGAAAACAAAGTGTTAGAGGAACCTTGCATCAGTATGTTAAATCATCATGTATTCATGTTTAAAACTTACCCTAACCAGCATTAGTTTTTTTTATTTAGAAATTAGTTTGTATACCTCATTTTGAATGTATTATATTCTAGAAGTACTCTTACTTTCGCTCACACTAAAAAATCAGAGTACATGAACTTAGTACTTTGCTGTTGGACTTGGTACTTGGATTTCAGATTACTTGGCACTCAAGCTCCAGTTCTACAAGGCCACCCTTGTACTCGGCAGTACTTGGTACCTGACTGAAAAGTACCCGACTTAAACACTGATTCATAAATACCCCAGACTGTTTCTCTACTCCTATTGGTGGAGAATGCGCAAGATTTTCACGCGGAGCAACCCACAACCCACGCGCATCGCACAGATTTTTCACAAAGTTTTTGAAAAAAATATTTCAAACCTCGAATTTTCAATTGTTAAAGTGTCTATAATTGTATTATTTAACATTTTTAACAAAAGGGCATCTATGAATGGGAATAAAAGAGCAGTGACTCGTTCTTAAACGTCCGTTTAAAACCTTGCAGGGTCGTTGCCGTGCGATCTTTATCACACGGCCGCCGACCCTGCCGGCTTTAAACGGCCGTTGGAAGAACTCGCGCAACCCTTTTATTCTCTTAATCAACAATGAATGATTTCAGCAACTGAGTAGATAGTATGAACTGAATCAGGTGAAAAGGTAACATTGTCAGACCTATTTATAGGTGTGATGACAAATTGTCATTTTTTAATTGAAGTAAGATGACAATTTTATGTACTTAAAAATATTTTTTTAAAGCTTTTTTGGTGAATTTTTATAGTAAAGAAATGTTGTGGGAAATTTTTATTAACTATATTTAATTTGAAAGCTTACTACTAGTCTTCTTATCTTATCTGTTTATCGACTGACTGAAATTTTATTTTTTGTCATTCCCTTCTTGTTTTATTTTAATGTTTTCAGTATTTTTCTGAATAATGACCTCGGATAGAAGGAATTATGAGTTTATTTGGCAACTTTATGAAAAAGGCATTCAAACTAACATCATTCGGGTATCAGTAATTGGTTTTCAATTGATGGGACCAACAGGAAACATTTATATATTTAGTACATTTTTAATCTTATTTAATCACATCTTTTTAATTATAAATAAACAAATTAATCTTTCGCTTATTGGATGTATATTAGTTTTCACTGCGTACTGCAATTCGATATTGTTGCACACTTACTGCAGTTTTTGACAACTTAGAAGCTATTTTTAGTATACAATAATTATACAATAATACAATATTGTTTAAAGAATAAAGTATTGTATGTGTGTAAGATAATACTGAATTTAATTTGAGTTGGAGCCGAACTAATATTATTATTTTTAAATACAAATTTTGTGAAAAACATGAAGACATTTTAATTTTGCACAATAGAGGGCGCCATTCAGTTGACCGTTAGAGGCGAAGAGGTTCACCTCGGTGTTTCTGGTGTACATTGTATATTCATTAGCAAGCATCTTTGTTGACAGTTTTCCTCAAGTCTTGCAAACAAACTACAGAAATGTTCACTCATAAAATTAGCTGTAACAAACTGCTTTCCTTATCAAGCAAAAGGACCTATGCACAAGTTAAATCCAATAAACCATGGTACTGCACAATAGAGGGCGCTATTCAGATAGACCGTTAAGTTGAAAAAAGCAAACCATTCCAATGCGACTTTGTGAGGTGAGGGCCGATATTATTAGGTGAGTTCACTATAAGTTCTATAGAAAAAATATTAAAAAGTACTACCCAATTAAAAGTTGCCTGTACTATTTTGTGCAATAGTTGCCAATAAATGTTCGGTTCATTTCAACCTAAAAAACTTAAAGCAAGAGACACCAATCATTGTTTGCAAAAAGAAACTTTTGCATCGTTTTTAGGCCTTTTGTTTTAGTTTATGCTCCATGGTTTTTTGTAACAAAAGCTTGGTGTTCTAAAAAATAAATCTTGTTTATTTTTCACACAGACGAATAATACTTTTAATTCTATAGTTTTAAACTGAAGCTTTTTAGTTGAATTGTTGAAGACGGTCGTTTCACACTTGAGCGATAATTATTTTGATGAAACTGAGTGAAAGAAGTTTCAAAGCTACTAAATGAAACTTGAGAAGGGATGCTAGAATTTATATTTCCACTGATCTCATTCCCATAATTTTATTATCTCCTTCATTTTTTAGAATCCAAAACTTGTTTGTTGTTCAGTTGTATACTAGGTGAATATGTTTTTAAATAAATGAAATGAACTAACTTTGCAAAAAATTTAAACCCTTGATGCCAAAGTGGGCCCTCTCTCAGTCAAATTGAGTTTCGGGTGTAGCAGACGACCTCGCCTCGATTGCATTTGAAAAGTGCAAAAACAGCGCAAACCGCGCTTGTTCTGTGTCTAGTTCCCGTCTCGTTCCTCGGGCCCAAACACACTACACCTGTTAAATGGTTTTCAACCTCGTTTTTAATAAGGTCGTTCCCTCCTTACTTTGTTGATGAATTAATCATTCCCTGCATACGAGGTTGTCACCATACAAATAACGTGTGCACAGCATGCACGGATTATTATTGGGGCCGAGCACCAGTCCAGACTCATTTAAAATAAATGCATCCGCATCAACAAGTAGTTCCAAAACGCTGTTTGAAATAATTTCTTTTGAATAAAATGTGTTTAATTTGACTTAATTACTGTAATCAGTTCTCATTTTGAAGCTGTTACTATATTTATGACAGAAAATGTGTATTTTGTTATTTAAATTTTAAAAAAATAAGGTATAGCGGATTGATTTAAATTTGGTGCTGCGGTTTTATTTACCTATCCTTGGCGTTCATATGGCGTTTGGTGTACCAGGCTCTAGACATCCAAAAATGTAAATTGTCTGGAACAATATTACCGTGGAATATACTTGGTTAGCTGCGTTATAAACGCTGGAAATTTACTAATGAAAAGGTAGGAAGTAATGTCTGTCTCACATGTATTTTTTACTCGAATTTTACCTTAATTTTAGGGAGTATTGGGTATTGCATTCTCTGTTTTTAGGTGGGTTGCTGTGCGAGTAGACGCTATGTGTGTGGTGAAAGAATGGGGATTGGTCATTGGGGTTTTGTGTGCATATACATGGCTGGTTTTGCAATGCGGGTAGAATGCATGCACAGTGCATTGTATTTTTGTAGGCTTGCCTGAATCATGCTTTGAGTTGAGCGTGTAGTGCATTCTCTTTTATTTTAAAACCAGCAACCGCGTCCAGCGCTAGATACAGTATACCACTCCATTTTTTGCAAGTTTTTTTTGTACAATTTTTTTTTTTTTGGGGGGGCTTGTCACTGCTTGTTGTTCATTTTCTCTCCTGCCAGTGGCAGTGCTGGTTCGTGAATCGTGTCGTGCAGTGCCCAAAATGCCATGCCTCCTGGCAACGGCAAACGAAGGCGAAGCCAAGAGCTCTCTGGAAAATCAAATGGTTTTGCTGATAATTACTAGTGTAGTAGTGTTGCTAAAAACACTGACTATTTTATAAAGAGGGTAAAATTTACCTTCAAGCGCAGCCATTTCTAGTTGCGATAGCGTAACCCTCCTCTCGACAATAAAGCCACAGTTGATAGGGTTACGACGTATATTTTTATATTAATACATTTTTAAATTTTAATGTGTTTTATGTAGTTGCTACGCACCTCTGAAAAACAGTGTTTCACTGAGAGGTTTCCCCAGGGTAAAGAAGAAATAAATAACTATTCGAAACAACAAACAGGGCGAAATGGTCAATCCTACAATTTTGACAGCTAGTCAACAGATTTGCTCCATTTTTACCACTTTTGAAAACCATGGCACAGCTAGGATTACAAACTTGATCCTCAATGTCTAATCATGGAGGAAGAATCCTTTCATAACACTCAAAACACCATTGAGGAAATAATTTGAAGAAAAAGGACAAAACTTACCAAATCCCGGAGTGAAACAGTGTTTCAGTTTATGTTTGATGCAAAATGCAATCGTTTTAATGGGATTTCAAACAATATATATAAATAAACACCCAAGAAAAATTATTAGATTCGCACACTTCAATCCCGACATTGGAAAACAGTAGAACACATTCCTTGTTCATTGACATGACAAACATTGTTTCTCCGTTTCTCATCATCATCATTTAATTCAAGGGATTTGCACATTATTGAGCTTTTTGAGTTACATGGTTTATGATGTTGTTTACAAGTATAGCAATATGAAGAATACCTGTAACCATGAAGAGTTGCATTTGCTGGTAGAAAAAAAGACATTTACATTTTTTGGCCACAGCAATAAATGATTTTGTTTTTTTGATACATCATGATAATTAATACCGATATGAGTGTCTGCACCAAGTTGTTGCCGTATATATTCTTAGGTGGATGAATTAATTTTCTGAATTGGTGGAAAACACTGCAAATAGATTCTAGCCTGTTCGTCATTTTCCTTTCCAAAGCCTGTTCAAAAGTGTTTGGAAAATGAAAGCATTCCATTAGTCAAAAAGAATGAAAAAGTTAAGTATAACATTTAGTTTAAAGGAACTGTAACTTGAACTTTCAAACAAAACAATTTTGAAATTTCTTTGCATGATGGGCCCCATGCTCTTGAGTTCACATTTGGGGAAAACTGCTAAAATTACCATGGCAGCTTTTATTCCCTAAATATCATATGCCTAGAAGGCAGAGAAAGCGTTCCCAATCGCATCAGTGAGAAAAAAAATGGAGCTTGTATGCACTACACATTAAAGCTAACATGCAGCAGCCTGTGTTGAATGGCATCTGATGGTGTGTGACGGGATATGGTTGAATAGCCACAGGCAACCAGAAATACAGAGATATAGTTGACCTTGAACCTCGTGGGAATTATTGATACATTCAACCTGGGACGATGTAAATTGGCAGCTTGAGAGGGATTGAATAACTGCACTTGGCACAGTACTGTGTGAAAATGATCCTATTATCACGTGGTTAATGTTCAAATTAAAACTGTCAGTGCTCTGGTTTCTGGTTTAAAATTGGAAAATGAAACAGGATATTGTAGAAGGGGACAAAAACTAAATATAGTTGGTGTTTGTTGTGGTTATAAATGACATTGTTTGCAATCAGTTTCACTGTGTGAAATACTGAGTGTTCAGTCAAGTTGTGTATGGCATTCTGCGCTCAAAGAGGAAGTTACAGCAATGTAGTTTGGTAAGAATTGGATTGGATGGTGATTTGCCAGCCAGATTGTGAGTGGTAGCGTCTGAAGACCAGTTTGTAAGGAAGGAACGGATTTAAAGCAGGATTTGGTTAACTGTAATAAGCCTCAATAGGATCATGCGCGCAGTGAATTGTGGGATGGGAGTTTTGGAATAGATTTGTGTACAAAGACTAAGGGGTATAGAGAGACCCTCGCTGACAAATAAGTTGTTGTTTTTTGGGGGGGATTGGTTACATTTAGTATGATGATTAGATTAGAAGACTTTCATGATAATGAAAAATATAATAACCAATCTCCTCTAAAAATCTAAGAAAATAAAAACGTTCATGCAAAACTTGTGATTTGTCTTCAATCATTGCCTCAATCCAATATACTTTGTGCATGCAGGCACCCATGCCGTCTTCTTCCTAAATTTAATTCCCTCAGTGCAGTGCCTTATATTAATGCATGATTCCAAGGCTTAACTAGTGGAGATGGGTGTCTAGACCTATCAATGAACTGGCATACATGCTCAGACAAGTTCTTATTGAAAAGTTTTAGAGTGAGTGAGACCCCCTTTTATGTAAGGTACTTAAGATAGGATTAACTTTTCCCCATAACTGCACAATCAGCTGAGTGCACTCCTTTTAATGATTTCTTCTTCTGTGAATTCTTGTTCAGTTTGCATGACCAAAGATGAGCCAGGATTTTTCCGAGAGTAAAAAGGATATACCATCAGATCAAGATCCAACAGATCAGCAAACTTCACAAGTAAGTAGAACCAGATTTTGTTCAACATTGCTCAACAAAATTACTTACAGTGACTTCCACTCGTTTCCAGAAAGCCCTAGCTATGTGTTTATTGTAATTGGGGCCCAACTTCATAGTTCTTCTTAGAGGAACACGTTGCCCTGGATCGGTCGAGTTGGTCTTTGAAATAGTTTGTAACAGTTTTTTATAAAATGCATATGAGTAGAAAGATGTTGTTAAAGTAGAATACAATGATCCAGACAAACATGCCTTGAAATTGCACGGTTTTCCTTTTACCTCGTCGAATAAAACGGTCGGCCATTTATGGGAGTCAAATTTTTGACTCCCATAAATGGCCGACCGTGTTAGTTCGCACAGTAAAAGGTAAACCACGCAATTTCGAGGCAAACTTGTGTGGATCATTGTATTCTACTTTAATTAACAACATCTTTCCAACCATATGCATTTTATGTGCATTTTATAAAAAAGGGTTACAAACGCTTTTTATAGACCAACTCATCTGATCCAAGGCAGCGTGTTCCTTATAAGCAGAAAACATTGCCTAACAATGTATTGCTTCCCATAAATGACTCGGGATACCAACCAGTCACAAATTGTACATGTGACGTGGTATTTTGGCTTGTAATTCTGTTCCAGTATTTGTAGTGTTGTGCTCTGCTACTTTTTGTTGTGTAAAATCAGCAATATGAAACTAAGTTGTTCTCGAACTCATTCATGTTTTGACATAACTTCTTATGAGAAAAGGCTGTTTTTTGTCACATTACAACAGTTGGAATGTTGATGGGGTAAGTTTAGTTGACATCAAGGCTGAGACCTTTCATATTAATGTAGTGACTGCCATGGTTTTGTGAAACCTCTATTTTATAAATAGTAGCCAAGCAAAAATCCATTTGCCAATAAACCAGATGAAGGTGACCAGCCATAGCACCTGTGGCATCATTGACTAGCTGTGTGTTAAGCAGCTCTATTTAATTTGGCCCTGAGCTGAAAAGCACAAAACAATTCTGCTGTCCTGCAAAAGGGTTATTGGCCGAAAAAGCAAAATTTTTACTGGTCCCCATTTATTTTTCTTTTGAAATTATTTCTTGATAGGCACTGTATAAGGAAGGTTTGTGCCTTTTTTTGCTCAGATATCATAAAATGGTCTACTAAACGTGTTGAAAGCACTGTGTACTACTGGAGGAACCAATATTGAGTCTATGCCCTGAAGCCATACATTTGCATACGTATAAGGCCAACACATAATGGAGTTTTCATTGATGTGTTGTACTTACAATGTACTCATGATCTACCAGGCCTGTATGCTTCGTTTTTGAAAGGGCAAGGGCACCAAGGCATTTTCTCTTTGGTAAAGGGCACTCAATGAGTAAATTTATACTATAGCATTTCAAGGGCACCAAGGCAATGAACAGGGGGCATGGAGGCAATCACCTTCGATGCCTCTGTGAAGTATCAGGCCTGCACACTTTAAGTGTCACAATTCTAAAAAAGGAACAAAAGTAACAGCATGTAATAAATTGCTTTGACATTTTGATCTGTTGAGGTAGATGAAAATTGCAGTGAGTTTTAGACTATTGATTTTTTCCCTGTGGATCTGAAAGGCTTGTAGTGTAGACGCTCAATTGATGATGCAAATACAGCATTGAAATACAACCAAAAACCTTGCCAATGGCTGCTTGTCGATTATCCATATTTTCTTTTAGGCAAAGGGCACCCTATGAGGAAATTGTCAATTTCTACTGGAGCATTTCAAGGGCACCAAGGCAATGGCAAGGGGCAACGGAGGCAATCGCCTCCGTTGCCTCCGTGAAGTATCAGGCCTGATCTACCATTACCTCAAGCACATGTGCTCCTGTAAGATTCTTGTCTGGGTAAAGAGATAGTTATTTATGTAGCTTACAACATGAAGGTTGCTATGTGCTGAATACTAAGGCAATGTTATAAAGAGCTGACATGTTAACCCACATGACTATTCTCCAACCGGATGCAATTGACAAGATGGAGCCGTTTGGTAAAATAATATCAAACGTATCTTACGCTCCTAAACATATTTTTAAAAACATACAATTTCTTCCAGAAGACGATCAGAGCATACTGATCGAAACGTCAAGTTGAAACCAACAGTTCTTTTCAGAACCACCCCAACTCATTAGAGATAGTCATTACATGGTGTTACCGCAAACCTTTCTTTATATTATACAATTTATTATTACTTTTGTTTAACAAAGGGTGCTTAGAGCAGAAGTTGAAAATTTTTGAATGAAGTTTCTTAAAAATTTGAAGAAAAAAACCATGACTGATATTGATAACATAACAGGACTCGAAATAACCTACGGCACACACAGCAATTGCTGTGGTGCACGTTGGAAAGTTCCACTACAAATTAACATTTTCCTCATAGAGTGCCCCTTATCGAAGGAAAGTTGCTGTGCCCCTAACTTAAAGACTGAGTGAAGTTCGAGGCCTGACATAATATGTCAACAAAGACATGGGTTAGGGTTTTCCCCATTTGTTCTTTATTATGGAAGTGTTTCGTTTGCAAAATAAGGTTAGAAATTTTATTGATATTTCATGTTGTTAAGATGTTTGTGATCCGTTATTGTTTAATTTATACAGGAAGCCAGTGAAAGGCAGCCTGCACAACCAACAGGTAGACAGCAGCAGTCCAAGAGAACAAGACCCACTTCCAATTCCCCTGAACGGACTGCGTCCAACTCTGGCAAAATGCAGAGAGTCACTATATTGTTGCTAGATGACACCAAGTTTGAATGCGATGTAGAGGTGAGTCAAAGTTGCTAAGCAAAGAAAGCTCTTGCTTTTCAGAAACTGGTTACCAGCCACAATTCCATAAAGTTTACATTTTTGCAACTGGAGCTCAACTCATTTTTTGCTTAGCAAAGAAGTTTGGGAAGCAGTATTTTCTGCTTAACAGCTTTGTGAAATTGCTTGGGCTCTGGTCCTTTGCAAAGACAGTGGATTAGGGAACAATACTGGGGGGAATTCACCATTGCAATTACCTGTCATTCTTCTCAGGAGAAACCACCCATAACATCTTGATGTGGTTCCCTTGGTCTCTGCTATTGTTCAACACAAAATGGTCCCATTCAGACTTTGGAATGAAGTGCTCGTTACCAAACAAAGCTGAACCTTCCCCATTCATAACAGTTAAAAGTCTTGGACAGAAGTGCAAGTTCTCAAAGTTGGAGCCAAAATTCAAAAGTACAATAGCTGTATTGCACTCTCTCAGTCAAAATTTGTGACAATTTTCAAAGCATGATACGAAGCTGAATACAACTCGGACAAAACTTCAGTCAGTGAAATTGGCCACATCAATGCACCATTGTGTTTCTGATATTTCTAGGTGCCTAGCTGTCTCACTAAGCACAAAAGTTATTTAACACCACATTCATTTCAAACCACACAAGTTTGGAATGTTTCTGGCTGTTTTTGAGAGTTGAATATATCCAATTGCCCTGTCAGATAGAAACTGCATGGTTTTTTCATTAGTTAGGGTTTTCTGTATGAAGTGTGGGTGTGCAATTTAGCTATTATTTGACAAGTTGTAAGTTTCACATTCCGTCCGAATGATTAAAGGCTTAGATGAGATCCCTGTGTGAATGAAACCAGTCAACAATCTCTCGAGACACACCTTAAAATGGACTCCATATTGGAAGACTTGTTGACATAAACCAAATTCTTAAGCAGCTCTTATTGGTGGACTGTTCCATGCACATTGCAATGTTTGCTCATATCCAATGTACACATGTGTGTACATGATGCCAATTATGCCTAAGCTGCTCCTATACTGTGCACAACAAAAGATTGTTTTTAAAACCTTGACCCATTTGCATATACAGCTTGCTCAGACTCTTGGGTAAATAACAAACTCACTCCAGCTGCAGTCTGGATTTGTTTTGCTGTGTACCAACAAATGTAATTTACAATATTTACCTTGAGTTTTTATGTGGCATATTGAACATGACTGGAATTTACGCAGATGTTGTCTACATTAATAATGATGCGTCGTGTTGGCGGGCTTGCCTTAAAATTATTGATGATTTTTGCTTTTTGTTGAACCTTGAACTACATTTGGGTTGATACACAAGTGAACTGAATTGAGATTTTCATTCCGTTAAATTGGGGGAATATAAATATTTTAGAACACTATGTATACAAAGTGGTGCAAAAGTCTTTTTGTTTTTAAAAAGACAAATTCAACAAACAACTTATAGTTGTAATTTTTCCTTTTGTAGTATTTCTGGTGTTAAATGTTTTATAATACATTGAGAGTTAATGTGGAACACTAGAATTAATATACTTTGAGAAAAAGAAATTGTACAACCAAATTATGATGATGAAATACCTGATGGTAGCACGTATTGCACACATTCTATTAAAACTGTACACTTTATATGAGGGTATCTACTTAATACTGTGCAACACACAGCTAAAGAGTATTTTATTATGACAGTGGACAAACAAAGGTAGAAGATAGCACACATATGCTGTAGGCACATGTATGCACTGCAAACATACATCTTTTTAATGAATCCAGGACATGATTGAAGATTTAGTGGTATAGAGAGACACAAACAGAACTGGGTGACTCATAGATAATCCACAATGGCAAAAAACCAAGTGTCTTTATATTAGAGCTGGCACATTACATGCTCAGTGGTGTGTCCATTTTGCTTCATCACTTAGTAGTCAGTGCAAGTCTTGCATCATGTATTTGAACGTTTGGACCCAGTGAAGTGGGCCATTAAATTTTCTTCAAGCGTTTGAGGAGTCCAAGTTTTCCCAAGATGTTTGAATATTTTGAGAGACTTGCTCAGTGTATTACAATGTGCCACAAAAGATCAGATTTGACTCTTTAATGTTTGCAGGCCTGATACTGCACAGAGGCAACACAGTCGTATGCCCCTGTTCATTGCCTTGGTGCCCTTAAGATGCTCCTGTAGAAATTTACAATTTCCTCATAGGGTGCCCATTACAGAGGAGAAAATGCCTTGGTGCCCTAGTACTTTCTAAAATGTAGAGTAGAGACCTGTGTTTGTTCATTCTGATGTGTTTACATACACTGGTTCATTAGAAAATTTGTTATTCCTCAGGATAATTTTTCATTTCAACTTCAGTGTTTGTTTTTAATTAATGTAGACATGCAAACTTGCAAATCTTTTCGTTTGCACAATTGCTTTGTAAACACAAAAGAAGAAAGACCCAAATTCTTGTTGTGGTTTGAATGAAAAGTCCATCCCTAATTCCATAGCACTGCTTATAATTTCATTGTTTGAATGTATACTGTACTCATTATCACCTAATCAATCCAATTGGGAAGAACATTGTAATTAGGAATTGACAAATTAGACTTTGTTTAAACCAGAATGACTAAACCCAGAACCTAGTAGGTTGAACAAACTTTATTATGGAGCATCTGTCACTGTGTATGTGTTGTTCACATAGATCAGGGACGCTCTCATCAAAGCTAATTATATTATATTATGCGCTGTATACTCCAGCCTGTGTATGCAAGACAGCACTGGGTACTAAACACAATATGTGGTCTCATAGTAGGCCTACAGATAAATTGTTGGCTTCAATGCTAGACTTCCAGTGCATCAGTGAAGCAATATTTTCTTTGACTGGGGACAACAATTTTATCTTGCTATGAATTTGTCTCGTGTTGACTGTAATTTGACTCCAGAATTGTTGTTCTATAAACCATAATCTGAAGGCCATTGTTAATTTGTTTTCAAATTTCCTTTAGAATTTGGTTGCATAAACACAGACTAAAAAATTCCTGCAGAATTCAAAGCATTTTGTCAAGTTCTTGACTCTCAATTATCCTGTTTGTTCAAGATTGGTTGTTTGGAAATGATATTTTTGTGCCAAATTATTTTAAATAATGCTCTTAAATAATGTAGGCCTATTCATAAGAGGAAACTCAGAAAGAGATCAATATGATATCAGTACAAACAATAAAATACAAAGTACATTAAAATAAACAATACACATTGCTTTTAAACAATCCTACAAAAGGGAAACGGATGTTGGCACAGTCAGAGCTGCCACATTCCTCCGTGTTTTCAATTGGATGTGTTCTGAAGTAGTTATGATAAACAATCTAGTTAAATAGGGTAGGCACATTAGTTTTTGTTTTCATAGTTGTCATTATTTTAAACTCAGCGCAGAAAGATTGTATTCAAATTTTGGTTTAGTAAAAGGACTCTACCACAGCCATTTGGTGACACAACCAGTAATTGTTTGAAACTTACAGCCAACTTAATATTTGAACACATGAGATGGTGCACTCGTTTGTGTGATGCTGTTTTTGAATGAGCGTTGTTTGCTGGATTAAATACATGTCCACTTAAACTGCTGAGATTAATTCGTGTCATGAGCTTGAGTCGCGATAGGGTAAGAATACATGAAAAATGAGACCTGTCTGGTACAGACAAGAGATTAAAATCACTCAAGCGAACTGCGATTGAAAAGGTCAGATTACTACCAGTGCTGGCATTAGGGCCACTGATTTTCCGTTTCAGAAAAGTGCAAATTCCGTTTGGCAAAAACATGAATTCCGTTTCAGGCACAAAAAATTCCGTTTCATGTTTTTTTAATTAGATAAAAGGTTGTTTAATACCCAGGGACACACTTATAAAAATCAATTTGAGATAAGTTGCACTGTTGACTTCGTAAAATGTTCATTTGAACTGACAAATTTCAAAAAAATACTTTTTTTTATAATTGTGGATTATTTTGTATACTGCTGTTCTAAAAAGGTTGCACTGCGACTGCAGTATCAATGCACATGATGAGATAGACTTGATTCCAAGTCTAAAACTGCAGTTGATTCTCTGCATCAGCCACATTGTAGGCTAATGACAGGAGTGTATCCACAAGAGGGCGCTGTTTCAGCATGATCAAAGACTTGGGAACAAGTCTATGGACGTGACCATTCTCCATCCACAAACAAAATGTCAGCCATTTTGTTTTCGCTTTGGCGACAGAATGTTGACAGTTTACGGTTTTATTTTAGACCTCTCCGAGATGAAAAAACATTGTATGTGTTCTTATAGATCATAGGTAAGCTAGTTTGTGTATTATTGTTGGTAAAAGAGAGGGAGAAAATGCAATTTGGGTGAACAAAAAATGTTTAAAACGTGCCGCGAATAATGCCCTTCGCTTAACCATGTTAACAACGTGTGTACATCATGTGTGTAAACATTGAGGATGGTGTGAAGTAGAACAGAATGATCCACAGTTACGATCTCGTACTTTGTAATGGTCTGATTTCTGATGCCTTTTTAGTTTAACAAAAAGAATCTTAATAAAGAATGCAATTTCAATAGTTTTGGCGTCAAGAAAAAAAAAAAAAAAAAAAAAAATCAAATTTTCTGAAATCCCGTTTTCCGTTTCAAAGGGCGGATTCCGCGAATTCCGTCCGTTTTCCGCGATCGCGGAAAATCAGTGGCCCTATGGCATTGTCAGGCCCTTGCAATGTGATATAACCTAAATTTGCTCCATGCATTTTGGTCATCGATAAGCTTGTCATATTAGACCAGGGTTTGACAAATTGGTATAGGGTCCAAGGTTTTTCTCTGCATTGGTCAGATAGGTGTAAATTTCTGGTAGAATTGTGTGGCGTCAGTTTAGTCAGAACTTTTTACTTTAGTTGTCCAAATCTTTAAAATACCAGGCGATTGCCTCCATGCTCCCTCTCTGGTCATTGCCTTGGTGCCCTTGAAATGCTCCAGTAGAAATTTACAATAACATACATGTAGGGTGCCCTTGCCCTTTTAAAGGCAGTGGACACTATTGGTAATTACTCAAAATAATTATTAGCATAAAACCTTACTTGGTGACGAGTAATGGGGAGAGGTTGATAGTATAAAACATTGTGAGAAACGGCTCCCTCTGAGGTAACATACTTTTCGAGAAAGAAGTAATTTTCCTCGAATTTGATTTCGAGACGTCAGATTTAGAAACTGAGGTCTCGAAATCAAGCATCAGAAAGCACCCAACTTTGTGTGACAAGGGTGTTTTTTCTTGCATTATTATCTCGCAACTTCGATGACCGATTGAGCTCAAATTTTCACAGGTTTGTTATTTCATGCATATGATGAGAGACAGCAAGTGAGAAGACTGGTCTTTGACAATTACCAATAGTGTCCACTGTCTTGAAATTTAAGCGATGCATACATGCATGAATACATGTTTCCATTTTATTTCCTTATTTACATTGCATCTTGGCTCAATGCGGGAATGTGATTTTATATCCGCAAGTAAACTCGTATGATGTCCAGCAGTCTTGTGTTTTCGTTCAAATGTTGACTTTGAGTCTAATAAATATCCTTCAACTCTGCTGAGAATACAAATGAGATTCGTGCTTTGTTACACATCGTAGTCGTTTTTTTTTTTCATTTAAATTCTGGCCATACAAGCTGGCATCTTGTGGACTCCCCCCCCCCCCCCCCCGCCCCTAATTTGAGCGCTGATGTAAATTGGTGCATTTTTTTAAATGATTCCTCTTTTTTAATATACTTTAAGTGGAAGGATTTTGGATTTGACATACACTTTGATACAGGATTGATCAGGCAAAAGACTTAAGTCTTCCAGGTCAACCATCTCCATCAATACGTAGGTCAAGATTGGCAATATTCACAAGACCTAAGCAAAGCAGCGCAGACATAACACAAGTTAGGATGGGCTTTAATACTGTATATGGGCATTTCCATTATGGTCAGTGTGATTTTTTTACACGGTGTAGTGTATGTCGGACCGTGACCTCAGTGCAGGCTCGTTGGGCACAGAGTTTTGCTTGCCCCCACCAGCACTCTCCCACGAAGGCCTCCGATATGCCTAATCTTTCTATTCGTTAGGACTACGATAAACCTCGCTATACATTTTTTTTCTTCTACCATTTTTGAATTAAAATCATGGCTGAGCAGGACTTTAAGTTGAGGTTAAAACCCTAAAACTGAGCTTAAAGCTCAAAATATTTACCGGACCAGAATTGATTTTACAAGACAATTAAATCAGAGAGAACTTTCAAACAAGCTTTTAATTAACTTTATGATGATTGTAAGCTGTTACATGTAGTTGATAATAATAATAGATTATTGAATACTTTGGATTTAAGTTCGGAACTACCATTGTTTATTTTCTGCAGAAACGTTGCAAGGGGCAAGCCATCCTAGACAAGGTATGCCAGCATCTAGACCTAATGGAAAAGGACTACTTTGGTCTGGTCTACAAAGATAACCAGGATGCAAGGGTAAGTGTGCAAGATGATATCCATAGATATGATGAAGGATCAAATACAATATTCCTAGTCTATGACATCAGAGAGTATAGAACTTTTTACACTACTCTACTCACATTATGATCGCCTTACCTGGCCCCACCCCCCCCCCCCCCCCCCCGACGTATTTCGCAAAATTTGCATAGCGTTTTACAGCGTGTTCACAGTAGGTTTACAGCCTGGAGCTGTTCCCATTGGACTTTTGAGATTGTACTGCTATGTTACCGTGGCTGCGTGAAAGTTTTCCGCGGCCTCTTTCGGCCTGTTAGTTTTACATCACGGTCCCAATTTAAATTATATTTGTAATCTACAGAAAAGTCGCGGCATGTAAAAAAAAAAGTCCAATGGGAACACGGCTTAAGTTGATAGTCATATATCTTTGTGCCAAGTCACACCACGTCAGGATTTTTTGAAAAGTTCCCAACTGCCAACTTACAATATTTAAATGTATTCTCCTCCCTTTCTTTTAAATTTTTTATTCTAGACTTGGCTAGATCCAACAAGAGATACAAAGAAGCAGACGAGAAGTAAGTATTATTTTTGAGATTTTCTTGATCAGAATATTGAATTCAGGGACCGTGACAGAGAACACTCTCCAGTTTGAAGGCACAAACTCATTTGGCAGTTGGTCATTGTTAAAAAAAGTAATATCAATTGGAAAGCTTACTTGTTGTTAAGATGGTGATGGTAGTAAGCGTTTAGCTTAGTAAGCAGCCTGCAAATTATTTTGTCTGAAATGCCCCCATTGATTAGGTGGTGTACGTTTGTAAATGCTTAGGCTAGAGATTCCGTCGCTAAACTTGAATAGGTTATTATGTTTTTTGACGAAAATAACCTGACATTGCTTTTGGCCAACAAGTAGACATCGAATTCAGCTGAACTTACAGATATTTTTATTGACAACTTGGCAAGTAAATGAACCTTTTGTTGATAAAAACCAATCTGTGATCGTACCTTTAAACTTCAATCAATATTACCAATTTCAAGGAACTGGAAAACCCTGGATCTGATCATTGGTACCATCCCCCCCTCCCCCAATCATTCCATGTGTTTTATCTCATACCGTTCGTAAGATGCTTTGTTTTAGTGAAGTTTCGTAAAAATGACACACCTCTGATTTAGGCCTATGCAGTGATTTTTCCCCTCTGAATTAAGGATTCATAGAATCTATAGAGAATCTAAAAAAAATATCAAAGGCGCCAGAATCGAAGATAAAAAAACGTGGGCACTTGACGTAGTTGCTTCTGTGCTATTTTGTCTCGCAACGAAAACCCACTGTGACTTCTCAACTAAACGTCAATATTGCTAGAGCGCTCAAGTATACCTTGCTGTCCAAGTCATTTCCTAAATCACTAATTACACACTGGTTTTTATTATCAGGAGATAAAGGTAGCTCCCCTTAATATGATTTTGAGAGCTTCGTGATTCGATCAGACATTTTTCTTGGCATTTTGCCGTAATTCTACACTTGTTATACGATGCCTCTCTGTCTGGTTGTACTGTACCTTGGCGTATCCATTTCACTGCGTACATCTCACCTTTAAAAAGACAGCTAGTTTATTTGTAACATTACCTGATGTGTTTAGCTAGCTGACCACTGTCTTATTGTTCACACATCTTCTCAAAAGAAGAAGTGAAGATGGACATCCAATCCCCCCAAAGACCCTGAGAATTTACTAATTATTTTCTAACCATCCACGTCGGAAGTTATGATTTCATCATAATTTCTCCCAGCCAATAATCATCTTCCTTGACACCTCGGTATTAGAGACCCAATTTCATAGAGCCTCTTAAGCACATAAAGCAGCTAAGCACAGCAACATTATGCTTACCAGATCAAGGTTACCAGCCAATAGGCCATGTCACGTGTACAATTTGTGACTGGTAGCCTGCTCATTTCTGCTGAGCACTGCCTCGGAATTGTTAAGCGATATCTTCTGCTTAAGCAGCCCCATGAAATTGGGCCCTGATTTTGTTGGGTTGGGCGTGAGAGGGTATTGATGCGAGAGGGGCCATACTACACACAAAGTGGGTGCTCACTGTACATGAGTCGGCATACAGGGAACAATTTCGTCCATGGCAAAAAATTGAGACTGAAAACATTTTGTGCACACTAAATGCTAATAATTGAATAGCAAATTGTGATGTTTGAGTTGCAACTGGTACATTTTGTGTAGCATTTTGCTCTGCTATACAAGGCAAATCGTTCTCCATGGCATACCAGGGATTCTGCCATCAAATTGCTGTAGCCTCCCCGATGATGGATTTGTTGCAACTGATTAACCCTAAACCCTGCATACTAATTCCCTCACAGTTCAATTCCTGACTGTGAAGATAGATGGGTAAGGAATGTCAGGGTAGGCTTGAGCAGCTTGTTTCAAACCTTGATAAAAAGTATCCAGTATGAAAGGCATAATTTGCTGTTGAAACATTGGTTTAATGACGACCATCATGCAATTTTTAAGGTCTTCATAAAAAAAATTCTATTCTCAGTGTGAACGGTTTTAAAATTAGCGATTGTGTGTGGGATTGTTGGAGTTGGATGGATGTTCATGAAACTTACTCTTGTTAGCATACGCTTCGATTAGATGGGTTGATAAAGGATACTCAAGTACAAGTTCAGCTTATGTAATGAAGCAGGAACTCTTAGTAAATGTACGGGTACTATATTTTGTTTGTACATAAATCACCCGTAAAGTAAATGTGCACGGAATCTGATGCCCAACCGTGTTTAAAACTACACTTTATAATGACAAATTATGCATGCAATTTGAAGTGAACATGGGCATTCAATGTATGTAATGCGTGTGCATTTACTGATGCAATAGTTGTAGGACATGTATTAATAAACCTGTTTGTCAAGGTTGAGTTAGTTTTTGTAAGGATGACAGCAGTATTGAAATGAAGGTTGTGAGTGACTCACTGTGTGTGAAGTGCAGGGTAGTTAAATTACACCTCCTGGTCCTGGTATATCTATGCTAATATTTTTTCAGTTCTTTCATTGAACTTTGTTTTGTATGCCCCCTCCCCCAATGTAATTCAAGTTCATTTTTTTGTTTTTGCCAGGGTTTGCCCTTAACATTTTTTTAAGTGACTAAGCTAACGGGACTAGTAAGCTTTTCATATTACTGGTCCGTCAGCTTCTGAAACATTCAGTTTAAATTGTTGTCTCTGAAAGCATGGCCCATTTATCGAGCAAATGTTTTCGACTAAAACCTTAGGTTGTTTCTGCCTGTGACCTTTAAGAAGAAATAAATTTCTCCGTTTTACATGACCTGCAACGATTCTTTAGTCAGAGTTGCAATTTTATTTTCGCCAAAGGCTGTTTTCTTTTTCATTTCGCTCTGTACAAATAATAAATCGAGAGCGAGGCTTTAGCTTGGACTCATCACCTGCTTTCTCAGTTGTTTCACACCACTTTTTATTTGGTGAGGGCTTTCTGACACGGAAGGCTCAATTCGTGTAAAACACACTCGGGCCTGTATGCTTCATTTTGGAAAGGGCAAGGGCACCAAGGCATTTTCTCCTTGGTAAAGGGCACTCTATGAGTAAATTTATACTATAGCTTTTCAAGGGCACCAAGGCAATGAACAGGGGGCATGGAGGCAATCACCTTCGATGCCTCTGTGAAGTATCAGGCCTGCATACTTTAAGTGTCACAATTCTAAGAAAGGAACAAAAGTAACAGCATGTAATAAATTGCTTTGACATTTTGATCTGTTGAGGTAGATGAAAATTGCAGTGAGTTTTAGACTATTGATTTTTCCCTGTGGATCTGAAAGGTTTGTAGTGTAGACGCTCAATTGATGATGCAAATACAGCATTGAAATACAACCAAAAACCTTGCCAATGGCTGCTTGTCGATTATCCATATGTTGTGTGAATATTTATTCTTGTAGTAAATGAGCACTTCCGGGCAGAATGATCCAACAGTAAGGCTTTGGTAATCATATTAACTCAATGGGTACACGGGTTTTGGTTCAGTCCTTAAGTGAGCATCGATCAACAGCATCGAGATTTGGAAGGAAGCCGAGGATGTTCATAGATCTATTGAATTAGGTTATCTAAATGCTTTTGTTTTAATGCGGTGAAGTTGTTTGAATAGCAACAGAAACAGGATGTGCCGTATGACATGATTAAACCACTAGGAGATACACCATGCATTGTTTTACAGTTCTACACGTACCAGCCATAGTTACGTTCTTAGTATTAGTTTGACTGCTGAATATTTCAAACCGAGTCCCTTGGTTTTGTTGATTTGTTTTTTAAGAAGTGTTTCTCTCTCTTTTCAAAATGACCAAGATTATCTTGCACAATTTCCTAACTGTAAACGTGGGTGTGATCCCTGGCCATATATGGCAGTTATAGGTTAAATGGCTTCTGACTGTTGCCCCTGAATAAAGTTATTGAAAAAGCCGTTATTAGGTCTGGTTAGCTTAGTTGTTAGAAATACGGAAAATATAGCGCATCTGCCACCCATATCCAACTCGGCCTTCGGCCTCGTTGGATATGGATGGGACGCAGAAGTGCTATATTTTTCTGTATTCCACTCGCGCTTGTGTGATAACTTATATTATCACGACTTACCAGTGTAATGCATTTTTGCGAAAATCATGGCGATATCAAAACTTGTTTCAAAATATTAACAAATACCTCGAAATTCAAGAACTTAACAAGTTAAAAAAATTAACAAAATAAAATTATTTTCCTTCCTACCTACCTGGAATTTCTTTCAGGCTGTTACCGTCAACACAACATTTATTTTGTTTGGCCTTAGGGCTGGATAGGTCAAGTGGTAGAGCGCCAGTATGTTAATCCAGAGGTACCTGGTTCAAATCCCCCCAGATAAAATTGTTCTTTGTTCAACCCAACTTATTTAAAGCCTAGTCAGTTTCCATTGTGGTTTATTTCTTGAATTTTTTTTACATTCAGTTACATGTTTTGGATGGTGTTTAGTCTCTCGGTCAGGAGTCCTTCCATTGTTTTGTCTATTATTGTGAAATTGAGGAAATGGGGAAACCAGCTCTATCCGCTCTCGCTGATCATAAATAGTTTTGTGTAATGAGTAATTGCCTTAGGTACTTCCTCTCAGTGATGGGTGTTACTTGTCAAACAAAGTACGCAAACTTCAACTAGATTATGTGATTTAGTATCAGCTAATGTTTCCTGTTTAAGGACCCTAACTTTTTGGAATGGGACTGCATTATGTTAAATAGAGTCGTAATTGCAATGATTGCAACAGCTGCTGTCTTTTGTGATACAAATTGACGTTAAACTTCCATTTCCTTATATAATAATAATCATAATAGTAATTATAAAGCAACCTACCTAGTAAGCTTAATCACAGCGCTAACAAAAATTAACAAGTCAAGAAAGTATAATAATTAGTTGATAGTCAAATCTACTGCAACAAATTGATTAATGTTGAAGAGATCTGTTTTCATCATCTTCTTGAATTGGCATTTTGATCAAACAGGGTAGACTGTTTCATTACCATGCTGCAGTGTCTGTGAAGGTTCTGTCACCAGCATTGTTTTGGGTTTGTAGAGAAGTCAGACGAAAAGGGTTTGAGCTTGACTGGAGGTTTTGTCTTGAGGAAATTTAACTCAAAATGCAGGATTGCATTCTGGTGACTGGTTGTGAATTTGTAAACCAATATTAAAATGTTGGTAGAGCGCTGGCACGTTAATCTGGAGGTCGATGGTTCAAATCCTGCTCTAGTCAATTTGTTTTGCTCAACCCTGAATCATTAATAACCCAGTCAGTTCTTGTTTGGTTTGTCATTTCAAACAGTAAAAGCAGAACATTTCATACATTTTCAATCAAAGTTTGTTTCTTACTCAAGAATTAATCAATTCTTGAATCTATTCTTAAATCTCTTAGTTGTTGTCAACCGACTTTAAAATATGCAAAGTTAAATAATGACTCCAACAAATCTTGCTGGCTAAGCAAATAAAAACCTTTTTGTGTATTGACCCCCCCCCCCCAAATCGCCTCACTCAATCTTGTTGATATTTTGCATATTTTCATATTTGGCAAGCCGACTCTAAGACTCGTTATGTGGCGTCACACTTTCTGCACATCCCTGTATATCTAATGATTCCATGCCCTTTGGTTCTCATGGATTGATTTAATTAAATTCATTGCTGATTTCCAAACTAGACGCTGTACCTTCGGGCTGCGTTTTACGCCACGGCCATGATTTGCACAGAATTAGCGTTTATGATATACGCAATGGGGAGGGTGGATTATCATAAGATTTTTTAGCCACGCTATATAATCCAGTGATACAATTAACATAGGTGTGCATGTCTACGCACACACAGTCGAGATGTTTTTCACTTGAATTCATGGTAGGGAAATATACTTTTTTATTGGCCTCAAAATAACCAACGGCACCCACAGCAATTGTCGTGGTGCCCTGTGCTTATGCTGTGGTGCCCTTTGCATAGTTCCACTACAAATTTATATTCCCTTATAGAGTGCTTCTTCGTTCCAGATCTAAAATACGGTATTATCATGATGTATGTGCAGGAATCATTTGTAACATGTATAGACAACGATAGGCTAATCTAACTTACAGTTGTAGGGTATCAGCAAGCAACGTACACATTTTACCCTTCCGGCCTCGGTTTGGTTACATTGATCATAATGGAGAATAAACAAGATGGCGGCTGTGATAAAAAGTCTATCATTTCGGGCTTGAAACATCAGAGTTTTGTCTTCTGAAAACAACTCAATACAAAACAAAATGTAAATCCGAAAAAAAATCACCTTAAAAAGATATACAGAAAATTCCGCCCTGTTTCTACAATTGAGAAGAGTTCAAACTTTTCAGAGTTAAGTTTCAATTCCATGCACTGCCAAATAACCATTACTACAATCTGCATTTAACCATTGTATGTTATTGTTGTTGTAAATATAGCCTTTATTTAAAAAGGAAGTTTGAAGTAAATATAAAACACACCCACCCTAGCCTTCATTGAACTATTTATATACTCATGGTTCCATGAAATTAAAAAAATTCTACATGCCACTTGGGTACCTAAGCACTTGATACAGAAGTCTGCTGCAAGATTTGTATTTCTATTTTCTGAACAAACAACATTGTTTTTTTTTGTTTTTTTTCACAAGCTTGGCTCAGGGTCAACTAAATCAATCTACAATTGTAATGAAGAGAAAACATGTTCTGCAGTCCACAAGAATATCAGGTTGCTGGTATGGCTAGCAACAAACAAGTTGTGATTGCTTTGTGAAATGTTTTGGTTGTCTTTGGATATCAGGAACCAATTTCTTGAGCTCCCGGTCGTAATGGCGTTGTTGGCACTTCAGATATTTTTGTTGGTAGGACCGGCTAGAGGAAATAAATAAGTATGCGGTACCACGTTGTCTAGGCTCGGTCAGGTTACAACGTTTCGGGGGTGATGGAAGTCAAATAGGACTTAAAATTTGAGAACGGTCTACACACTGGTACAGGCGTTATAGATTTATGGCTTATTTAATATCTACAGCATGAAGGTGGAAAAACAGAGTTCCTGTCCCTGCCTTCAGAATTTGCCTCAAAACAAACTCATCAATTTGGTGTATGTCGGCCAAGCATAGCAAAGCGGGGCATATATCCGCAGGCAAATAAAGCCAGCCAGTTCGTAGAGCTAGACTGTATTTTTTTCCATTTGCGAATAGAGCTACATAAGTGGGCTCCACTCCCTGTGTTTACTCTTTTTTATTGTATAGCGAGTCCAAAGTCGATGCTTGCACACCTAAAAAAAAAAAAAATAAAAAAAAAAAGAGAAATTTACCAGACTTGGTTTTAGTTGCACATTTAGCATTGTAAACATTTTGTAAATGTTAAATATCGCTGATGACGTCAGTTTCGCTTCTAATTTCTATTGATACTTGCGCAATTTAACATCATGATGAATAACAAACCACTTTGAAACAGTTTATTATGTTCATGTAGAATGTAAAAACTACTTTTTTGTTTTACAAAAATATTATTGAATTGTTATGAAATTATGTATAGTTTTGTCACAAAGTACTAGGACCAAAATTAAAACTTACTAAACTAATCAATTGACGATTTTATTACATGTATTGTTCAACTACATTGTAAAAAATGTTTAAGTCAAATTTACTTTTGCATTTTTTTTTTAAAACCGCTTTGGTCCAACAATAAAAGATATATCAAACTTGCATTAGAACACTTAAAAATAACTTAAAAATGCATTAGTTGAAAGTGAAAGTCACTCATTAAATTCAAGTACAGTATTAGGTAATACGTGTCACTTCCTGTATTGCCAATAAATAAACGATTATTTACTCTATTTAAATTACTTGTATTGTAAACTTGAGTGTGATCCCTATAGCTACATGTCACAGTTAAGGTTGAATGGCTTCTGATAGGGCAATAACCAACATAGGGCTAGATAGCTCAGTTGGTAGAGCGCTTGCTGGTTAATCTGGAGGTTGCAGGTTTAAGTCCCTCTCTTGTCAATTTTTCTTTTTCCCAAGCCAAAACTATTTAGAAATTTACCCAGTCAGTTTCTCTTGTGGTTTATTACTAGAAGCCCTGGGCCGGATTTCACAAAGAGTATGGACTAGTCTTATCTCGAGTTAGGACGAGTTAATCGTCCTAACTTAGGACCAGCCTTGAGTTTTTAATATTCTAAGTTAGGACAGTTAGGACTACATGTAGTCCTAAGTTACGACTAGTCCTAAGTGCTTTGTGAAATCGGCCCCCCTGATATGTTAGAGGTTTCGGTTGAGCCTGGGACAACATTAAAGATAGATATGAAATATGATATGAATATTGTTCTTAATTGTATCCAATTTAAAAATACACGATGATTGTGTTCCATTGGGTATTGGAAACATTAAATAAACACACACATATAACAACAACCACAGATATAATGATAATGATATGCACACATGCTCGAAATGATCACACCCTGATCCGCGTAGATCGCGTCAGACTTATTCCACATCTCATACATATGCGTCATCTACACTCCACCATCCCTTTCTGCTTGCCACACTGATGAACATTATACCCTCAAGGGCTCATACCGTCCCTGTCTACTACACTAGCAGACAGCACTACGAAGCGAAGTCCAGGGGCGTAGCCTTTGCACTGTGCACACATACAAATACGCTTCATTGAATATGTTTTCATGGATATAACACAGCCTGGTGGTAGGGTATTATCAATGACTATAAATACGCATAGCCTTAGTGTGAGGTGCACGGTGTGGTTTACAGCATTCATGATCATAGCGTTGACACATGGACCATATTTTTATGCTTAACGATTTGAAGGGTCCCAGTATACAGATATTGTAATTGACATATATTTGAGTTATTGGTTGTAGACCCAACTGGTCCAGGGACCACACATATTTCTGCCATATGTCTGTTGATGGCTTATTCAAGGGAGTTAATCATAAAACAAAAAATCATAACAATTTTGAAAATCAGCCCTAGTTATTTTTGCCCGAGTGGAGAGTTTGTGCTTTAGACTGTAAACATGGTTAATTTATTTCAGTTTTTACGGCCCTAATCCTTTTGACAACATAACCAGCGCCATCATTATGCAGGTTTCGAAATAACCCTTGTCACCCACAGCAATTATCGTGGTGCCTTGTGCTTTTGCTGTGGTGCCCTTTGTTAAGTTCCATCATAAATTTACATTTTCTTCATTTGCTTCTGGCCCCTGGTCTTTGTGCCCCTTGAAATGCTCAACTAGAAATTTACATTTTTCTGATAGAGATGCTCTTTATCTAAGCAAAATCCCTTTGAAGGATTTCATTTTGTTTGCATTCGACCAGAAAATGTTGATTAAAACATTTCTGCTTAGCAGCAATTAGCAGGATACCAGTCACAGATGTTACATGTGAGATGGTATTTTGACTGGTATGCATGTTCTGGTAAGCATTATTTTGTTGTGCTTAGCTACTTTTTGAGCTTAAGCAACTTGATGAAATTGGGTCCAGGGGACGGGAGGATTTGAAGATGGTCATCAAGCAACCCAATCTTATTCTGTATTTTTGTTGCTGCTTTCTTGGGATTACCAACAAAGACATGTTGTGCTTGTATGTAATAGGTTGCTCAAACGACATGAAGATGCTGAAATGAGGCAAAGGGTTCACACACAGTTCACGCACAGCTTGTCTTAACTACTTACTCCTACTAGCGTACGCACTTGCGCCGGAGGGTTTCTTGTTTTACACCGGTGTATATTTTCTTTTTAAATAGCCTAAGATTTCTTGATGGTCATCTGGAAGCCATTAAACAGCCAATAGCTTTTCCATGAAATGCTCACCACATCAATCTCAATAACTCGTTGTTGATGTTTCAAGTGCATTGAATATGTCTTGAGATTTTGTGAAAACCTCTTTAAGGAATTTCTTACTATTGTAAGTGTATCGTCTGTGAGGCATGTACAGTGAATTCATAAAATGATAATGGCTGAGACTCACAGATCCACATCAAGGATGCATACTTCCATGTACCTCAAGACTTTATCGGTTTTTATGAGCCATACTTGACATTTTTCGTTGGCGTGAGAAAGACATCCTGCATGTACCCTGATGATCTTCCTCATAGAGATGTACAGGATTTGTAGATTTGACATCGGAGCTGAGGAATCTGAAAGGGAGCTCATGTTAATGTATTGAGGAAGATACATGGAGCGTACAAAGATAGGCAGTGAGTTTTGTAATCTGGATCTGTCAACGTGTGGCACATCAACCTTCTAACCTTCAAACTCTTACAAGATTGGTTTAGGCCTGATCCTCTGGCCATTGCCATGGTGCCCTTAAAATGCTACGATAGAAATTTACAATTTCCTCATAGGGTGCCCTTTACCAAAGAGAAAAGGTCTTGGTGCCCTTGCCCTCTCAAAAACCATGGGTAAATGTCTGTTGGTTTTTCCTGGTTGGTGCTTTGCATATTTTATTTCTTGCCAGATTCCATTATACATGGACATTTGGACAGGGCTCTAATTTTGGGAAAATCCACAGACTTAATAGAGGATCGCAGAACTTGTAGCACAGAATCTTTACTGGACTGGGATTGTATTTATAAGACCAGAATTAAAATGAAAAGAGACTAGAATAAAATTGAGAAAATATAAATTAGCTGTTGCAAACAACTTACATACGTACCAACCAACCGTGTTATAATGGCAAAAAATAGTTAATGGCCTGGCGTAGATTTAAAACGAGAACCAGTTTTATCTTAACTGTTTCTTTTGAAGAAAAAAAATCACTAGAAAAAAAAACACGAAGAGAAGATTTGTCTCTTCTGTTTTATGGATGATACTCAGCAGCATCGAGTGATATTTGAGCAATCTCAACATTTGAACATCATTCCTTTGAGACAAGATATTGAATTGAAACACAACAAGACCACTAGACTCGTCCTGTCTTGAGCTTACTGGACTGACACTGAAATCATTGGTCCTGTGTAAAATTCCCCCCCCCCCCCCCCCCCCCCCCCCCGATGGATAGTTGAGGGGAGAGATTTGGGATGAGTTTTACAGCAAGGTATTTACACCTGGAAATTGTTTGAGTTTCAAAATGTTTATTTTTTTAAATTTTCGAAATGATTTTTTTTTGGGTTGAACAAAGAATTGACTAGAGTGGGATTCGAACCATCAACCTCCGGATTAACGTGCCAGCGCTCTACCAACTGAGCTATCTAGCCCTATATTGGCGGTGTCCCTAGTTTGTCAATATTTTTGTGCCCCTATTTTGTCAATATCTTTGTTCAGGGGGGCCATATCTTTGTTCGGGGTGTATTTTTAAAAATTTTCCTGAATGTAAATTTGAATCTGACATGGCTTGTAAGTGTATGAAGCAACAGCCACCTTTGCTCGGTCAGTTATCTCCATGGTTGGACCTAACACCCAAGTGTTTATCATTAGAAGGGTATCGCTGGCTTTCTATTGCAAATGAAACATTTGATGTAAACATCAGAGCAACGTGAATTTGCTGGCCCTTCAAGTGTGTGTGTAGAATTGACTGCCAAGTAGTCTGCGCAGGAGAGTTTGCTATGGGTCTAAACCCATGCTGAATACTGATGAGGCCGAAGACAGACGAGCTTGAGAGGGTATTAACGGTCGGGTCTAATGAGAAATTTTTTCCATGAGGTTGAGTTCATCTTGTTCCCCGTCTGCAATAACAATGGTGAATACTGATTGTCGATAGACCAAAAAGGGGTCAGGCTAATTTTGCCCTTCCGTTCCTCACTTTCAGACATTGTGTAAGAAAAACACACAAGATAGATGAACTACATGTAGGAAAGGCTTGCAGACATACACTGTACTTTTCTGATACATTTATACATGAGAGTACAGTCAATAAGTCGAATGTACTTAAATTGATTTGCCTTGAGTGGTTGGAACAGTTTCTTGTTCATGATTTTGTATCCTACTGTGAAATCCTCTCAGCTTTTGTCTGTCAATTTCCATAGATGCAGGTCCAATATGCATCCTCTTTATTTAGGTTAGAATTCACTTGTTAAGGGAGGATTCTAGAAAGCACAGAGTATAGACGATGTGACCTGTGACATCCATGTTTACAATAGAGCCACCAAGCCTGGGCTTCCTGCTGGCACGATTTGTACACAGCCTAATGGAAGGAAACATAAAATCTTATATTTTATGGAGATTGCACTGTCCAATTCTTATCGACTGTTGATATGATGAAAGGGGGCACATGTCTCAAAACTTGTCCAGCTTTTACTTTCATAACTATTGGATTTTTGTGGAAATTATACCACAAAATGTAAACTTTCCCATATGACCAGTGCAGTATCTTGCCTGCCAGACTAGCTAAAGAATGTACAAGGTCACATTTACATGTATTGTAAACAAAGTTCACATGGTCTATACAGTGCTTATTGCACATTCATGTGACTGAAACTATTGTTTCAACCCAAGCAGAGTCTTTCTTTAAAGGGAAAGTACACTATCGGTACTTGTCAAAGACCAGTCTTCTCACTTGGTTTATACCATCATAACCATAAAGTAAAAAGGCTGTGACAATTTTGGCTCAATCGGTCACCGGAACTGCGAGAAAGTGTTGGACGAATTTGTGTGCTTTCAGATAAGAATAAAAGACTTCTAGTAGCTAGAAGTCTTTTATTATTTTAGTGAGAAATTACCTCTTTCTCAAAAACTACATTACTGCAGAGGGAGTCGTTTCCCACAATGTTTTATACTATCAACAGCTCTCCAATGCTCATTACCAAGTCAGTTTTTAAGTTAATAATTGTTTTGAGTAATTACCAAGAGGTAGAAGAAAACAATTACTGAACAAGAAACAGCTGTTGTGGCTGCAGGTAAACTGTAATTGGTTAGTTTCGCATCAGGTCGGGCGAACAGAAGCTACATTATTCTGATTTTGTTTTCTTAAAATTAACTTGTTTCAACTTTTTTTTACATTATAATTGCACTTTCTTTTGAGTAATAACATACTTTAGAGGCTTCTTGCATTAAGCGCTTTACAAATGTCTTTATTATTTGTATTATTATTATTATTACGCAAAATAACTGCAATCAAAATAACAAAAAGTTTTGTTATTTTTGTTGCAAGTTTCATGTTATTTTTTATTACATTCTGATAACTGCAACTGTTTTTTTCCCAGAATTGAATTGCTGATTTGCTGTTTGCAATTCACCTTGTTGCATTCAGACCATTGCATTTGAATCATAACATCTCAAAAGTCTGTTCTCCTCAGATGTCATATTAAAAATTTATCGTACAATTAGGGATTAAGGATCTCATACACTTCTGCATAAATACTCATTAATTATCCAGTAGTAATACTGTGATATCCCTTCTCTAGTGTAGCAGCCATGATATAGTTAATTGGTTAACAGCACCAAGATATATAGGATTTGAGGCAAGATAGGTTCGTAAAGAGAGGTGACAAACTAGTGCATCACCTTGGAGTAGTGTAAAAAACATCTCAACTCCCGTCCCTACTATAGAATTTGCATATTGCGATCATCCCAGCATCACCCACTTCCAAATCACCTGTGTCCTTGGCTGGTCATTAAGGCCAAATAAAAAGAAAAACATGTTTAGCGTCCTGCCTTTTTTATAAAAAAGGAAGGAGGAGGGCCTTTTTTTCCCTTGACAAAACGGCCTGCCGACACATTTTTAAAGATGGTCGGCTGGGCTGCTTTTAAAATTGTTTTCCCCCTTTTTTTTTTAGATCACTTAAATGAATCCTTTTTTCCGTTAAAAAAAAAAGAGAAAAAGAAAAGAAAAGCAGGAGCCTCTAAAAAATAAGGGGGTAGGGACGCTAAACTTTTTCTTTTTGCCTAACTGTATGCAAGGATACAAGATGCATGTTGACAGGATAGTTTCTTGGTGGCCTAAGATCTATTTATGTCAGGTTAGAATGGGGATAGAGGACAGAGAATGTAAAGGTCAACAAGTCACTTCAATTTATTTGAGGGTGGGGTGTTTTGTTTTTTATTTTATCTGCGCTTTTGTGTATTGTTCCTATGGTAAAGCCTGGTTCATACTTACTGTGAATGCGAACAGGAATGGGATACAAATTTTGACGTCATAGCTCCGTTTTAGCAGTGAATGTTTCGCAGTTCAACTGTTGCGTCTTGTTCGTTGCAAATTTGTGTCATAAAAATTTGTATCTCATTCGCATTAGCAGGAAGTATGAAGCAGGCTTAGCTTCTAAAGACTAGAGTAGACGGGCATTGTTCAAAACCTCAACAAACAAATGTAAGGTCTACATGCTGCATTGTATAACATGCTTAATACTAGAACAACCATTTTCAACAGCTTTTCTATCTGTAATTTTTGCCTCCTTTTCTTTGGCGCTCCATGTCACCATCACACAATGTTCACAACGATGTTTTCTTTGTCATCAGCGTAATGACTGTGAATGGTTCTTTATCCGTCATGTTTACTCATGATGAGCCATTGCTAAATCGTCCAGACGTGTTCGCTACATTAGTTATGAATGTGGAACAAGGTCTCTCGTCTCCTTCAATGACACGCGCAGGTTAATTGATAAAATGAATCAGTTTGGACGCGGTGGAATAATTTGACCGATTTTGTTTACTAATCGGGTGAGCATTTTCAGAGCAAGAGTTCTGTACTTAAGGATCTGTACTCTTAACACTCTTTAGCATGCATGGTGGAATCTCGTATGCCTTCTTCGCAGAGTCTTCAAATAAGAGTAGAAGATTTGCTGAGAACTTTTTGTGAGACTAAGAAATACATAATACATTTTCAGGCATGTATGCTCCGTTTTTGAAAAGGGCAAGGGCACCAAGGCATTTTATCCTTGGTAAAGGGCACACTATGAGGAAATTATAAACTTCTACTTTGGCATATTTCAGGGGCACCAAGGCAATGACCAGGGGGCATGGAGGGAATTGCCTTCCTTGCCTCCATGAAGTATAGGCCTGTTTTATATTGGGATGCATGTAGTTTGTCATGTTCAGAAACCAATAGTGTTGTAAAATAAAATTGTATGTAAGGCAAATACATGTTATGCCTTTATTTTTGTGTTGGGTTCACATTGTATTGCATTCGCAATCGCAAGTTACATCTCAAAAAGGTCGGTTCACCAATGAAACTGAACAAATATTGTTCAATGAACTTTCAAATATGACCTATTTTGATAGTGCAGTGGAAATTGTTTTTCTTATGTGCTGTGAAAATATAGAACTTTTGAAAGTTATTCAAAATACATGTAGGCCCTATAGTTTATTGTAAAGTACGGTACCCTTTTTCCCAATGTACATGTATGTTGACAGTATTCAGTGAAGTGTGAGGTGGGAACCAGACCCTTTTGTGCGTTATCCTTTTACTGGGGCAATTTATAATGCTTGATTGGTCCTGTACAGAAAAGTCTGCCCTCTAATATTATGCAGTGTGCAGTGGACTTGAACTTAAAGTGACTGTCTTCTTGGGTTCAAAGCGACATATGGACTGTACTTTTACATATAGTTGCAGAATCAAATACAAGTACACAGACATATTAAACATTATAGATGGAAGTACTGAGTGAAGACGAGCAGAGTATACCGTCGATACCACACCGGCTCTTTTCAGAACCAACACCCCCACAAAAGAGATATTTCTAGTTTCTTCCTATTAAAGATGGAGTTATCTCTAACCAGTTTCATTTTTTTTCCTCAAATCTCCTTGAGCCTTCAAGTTTTCTTGAAAGAAGTTAAACATCCACCAAAGGAAGAAAGAAATAGTCCACTATGTGTCCAAACCTGTAGTTTTATATTTCGGGTGGTACACAGAGTCTGTAAACCCCATTGAATTGTAACATCTGGATGGTACCTGAGCCCAATTTCATGGCTGCCGATTTTGTGCAATTTCTGTTTCATAGCGCTGCTAACAGTATGCACACAAAAGGGCATGCTAACCTGTGGGTGCTTACCGCACAAGACTTCACAATGCAAATCCACAGTTAACACGCAAAATGGCCGCCCAATTTTTCTGCTAACCTGTGAAATACGCTTAAGCAATTTTTTTCTGCTACAGCAGCGCTATGAAATTGGGCCCAGGTCTAGAATAAAGGGAAATCTAAGCCCGTCAGCCATTTTTAGGAATTTTTGTATTCATCAAATCTCCTCCCTGTTGGACTGCTGTGAATTAATTCCCTTGGATTATGTCAGGAAACAAACAAAATAAGTAAGAACCCCAGTCAGGCTTGTGGTACATTTTGAATTTTTTTTGTACGTGCCGTTCACTTGTTACGGAAGGGTACACAAAACCCAGATACATTGCGATCGCTGTTGTACAGTAATCTAATACGTTTATGACTCATCGGAAGTTTCACATGTCCATCATTTCATTCCAATAAACAAATGGATGAATATTGCAGACATTTTATTTCATACATGCGCATTGTATGATTCATGCATCTTTGTTGACCCATTATGTTTGTGTGTCCCAATATCCCATTGTGTACTTAATCAATATCCACTATAATAGGTTTACTTGTATTGTAAATGCAGGTGTTTATAGTACCTGTTATGTCTGAGAGATAATGGATGGAATTCGTCCTTATTATGCTTGAAAGCGCTGGATGGTTAATCTCCATTGCAAACAATATTTAGGAAAATGAAGGCAATGCCACATTAATATTATACACTGTGTACGTGCGTTTTGTGAATGGGCATGTTCTGGTTGTGCAGTGTCGAGAACCGTCCGTTTGAAAAAAATAATTGCAAAGATTATGTATGGCTATATTCAAGTCAATATGTATTGAGCTATGGATTAAGGCTTAGGGAGTGGCCTAGTAAGGAGAGAGAAAAAAAAAATGTTATTAAATTCCTGTCGACAGAGCGCCCTGGCAAATCTTGTCAATGATTGCTTCCAGTTGGGTGAATCAATGTGGCATAGCAGCTGTGCCGTCCAATGTAGTACCACTGCAGGAGGGTGTCACTAGGCTGTGGTATAGCACCGAGTACAGAGTAATTGTTGTACATCACGCTTTGCTCTCTGTGGCATGTCCGGGGTTCCTGTAGTGAGTGTAAAGCGTCGTTATCGTCATGGTCGCGCAGTGAACACTGCTGTGTGAAGATAACTCTGACAGCCAAAATACACTGATTAAGAACTTAGGAATTCACACAATCGGTTATATATGCGGCTGCAATGTGCAAATACAGGGGGAAATATCAGAATTTACAGACAATGTTGAAACTGAAGTATTTTCTGAAAAAATATTACCTGTTCCAATTATAACTACAGTCAGCTTTTGATATTATCTAAACCCTCCCCCCCCAAAAAAAAGAGTAATAAATAATTTGGAGTAAAACGTAGCACTTCGTCATCATAAGAACAAATCTAGTGACGCATAAAAGTAATGAGATGTGCTATCAATTCATGCATGTCCAACTCAGAGATGTGTCACATCTGTGTATTAGTTTGCAGGCCTGGTGTTTGAGTTTTTATCTGAGTTTTGAGAAAGAAAAATTTCCCTCAGAAAAATTGGCAAAGTTTTTATGAAATAGCCCGGAAAACTACATGCACATAGCCCTTGTACTCAATAATGTTTTGGTTTTAAATGTTTCCCCCAAGGGCAAAATATCATGTCTGGTTTAGCCGAATTGTTCTGCAAAAACACAAGATACAAACATACAACTTTTCATCTGACATGTTTGATATTTAAATTTCCTCTTCTGTTAATTCAAGAAAGCAGTGACACAGAAAACTTAAAAACACTGCAAAATTTTGTGCCTGTCCCATTTGTTCCCCAAATAAAAAGTGTCTCAGTCCTGTTGGTTAGTCATATTCTGGAGCAAAATTAATTTATTACAATTTTGCTCTGCCAATCATTATTATGAGCCCACAAATAGACATAAATTCAAAGAAATAACACCACCAATAAAAATATGTAATAATTATGTTAGACGATATTGTGCAGCAGCCCCACAGGTACAGCTTAATTTCTTTGCTGGCAAGGTAAAAGCGTGCCAAATTAAATGAATTTTATAACTGGGTTTCCAAATTGTTCACTCGCCATACATTTACATGTAAATGACAGGGTGTCCAACTTTAACAGGATGTCCAAAAGACACCCAGACCCCCTCTGGCAAACACTATGCTTGCTGATGCGCTTAGAATACAGTGTTTGTTCAGTACATTGTACTGCACATCCGTTAATTACACAGGTAGTATAAAATGAGCTCCCCTGCAACTTCTGTACACAATGTTCCCTCTTGATAAACACAGAATTTATTCATTCAGTGCACTCTGTACCAGGCAATCTTTACACTGTACGGTTGTTTGTAAAGCCCTTGAATGATTGTGTTGGACGCGACGCTTAGACCCTGGACTCATTCATTACGAAGCGCCGTATTCAAGTACATATTTCGCTGTATTTGGACCCCACGTACAGTTACATGACGCTCATTACATCTTGTTATTTTGTGCGTTTACAGTGGTGGTGTATTTTTTTTTCAAATTGAAGGGGGCATTAATTTTTTACTTGTAAAGAAAGTCTAGGTCCATGCTCACAGATTGTTTACTCAAGGTAGAATTTCAACCTTTATAAAAACAAATTCTGCGAAAATTTACCATCTCCAATTTCATTCTTAGTATACAGCGTGTTATTTTATTCCTAATTCATTTGTGAATTTGAAACTGTATAGAAACATTTGCAAAAAGTTGTCAAATTGACAGATATAGAATTGGTAAACCTAACAAATTGTACACCAGTAATAAAAAGAATAAAAAACAATAATTATCTTAGCCCTATATTGTGACTTGTTCTGAAAAAGATGTATAAGTTTGGGCCTGGCCAGGATGAAACACAAAGTAGACACAAATTTGACAAATTCTCAAGATTGCAACCTTAGGAAAGTAAGTACCCTCTTTTTATTTTTCAAAGCACCTTTCAGGGCCTTTCTATGGTTGTGAGTACCTTGAAATCTAATACCAATACAAGGTGTGAGTTTCTTAGTCTGTGTCTGTGACAGGAGGCCAACCTTTCAAAACTGAAACCACTTTCACAAATGCCCAAACTTTGTGGGTTGATCTTTGTAGTTTAAAGGAGGTGTAGGTGTCCACAAACCCCAACCTGTAGAAACTCTGTGGTGACTATTAACCCAATTCACCTGACGTCATCATCAGATTAATCTTGGAACCGCCATAGTGGTGGCCAATGTAACTGCGTAATTCAGTGAAGTGCGCTTTTTATGCGACGCAGCGTTTACACGTAAACCTATTGCCTACAAACATGGTGAGCGTAGCACAGTTGCCGCATGTGACGTGCAGGCAAGGGGTCAATAGAAGAAGTCCATCTCTAGCAGAGTGCCAAATTTCTCTGATTCTGCAGAAAGTTCCCTGAAAGTTAACCCATCTTTCCATGTTCAGTTTAAGACATTGGACACTATTGGTAATTGTCAAAGACCAGTCTTCTCATTTGGTGTATTTCAACATATGCATTAAATAACAAACCTGTGAAAATTTGAGCTCAATCGATCGTCGAAGTTGTGAGATAATAATGAAAGAAAAAACACCCTTGTCACACGGAGTTGTGTGCGTTCAGATGCTTGATTTCGAGACCTCAAATTCTAAACGTGAGGTCTTGGAATCAAATTCGTGGAAAATTACTTCTTTCTCAAAAACTACTCGACTTCAGAGGGAGCCGTTTCTCACAATGTTTTATACTACCAACCTCTCCCCATTACTTGTTAACAAGTAAGGTTTTATGCTAATAATTATTTTGAGTAATTACCAATAGTGTCCACTGCCAAGTAAGGTTTTATGCTAATAATTATTTTGAGTAATTACCAATAGTGTCCACTGCCTTTAAACACATTTGAAAATCTCACTGAGTATGGATACTTTACTCATTGTTATGTTGAATGTGATTCTAAATATCTTCCTGATTGTTAAGTACAAAATCTCCCTGATTGCAAGATGAAAATGTTTGCAGCTCTGTTTTACATGTGAAACACTTTGCTGAGGCTAATGACCCTTAAATTACCCAAAGTCTACCCAAGATGGGACTGGTACAGTGTAGGTCCAGCCCTGGATTTTTAAAATTGTCAAGGTGTTTTGCCTGACAGTCTATGTTTAGTACCCCTATTGAATTATGGTTCACGCTCATGTCACACCAAGGTTAAACTAAATTTTCTCGCGTTATTTCACCATTGATCAGCTGGCACTTTGCAGAGCATACATGTAGATATGTTTCCTCCATCAACATTTTTATTGGAGCCATTTTTCAAATCTCGAAGAGAGAGCAATGAAGGCATGCTTTTGAATTATGGTTCACACTCATGTCACACCAATGTTAAACTGTAAATTTTCTTGTGTAATTTCACCAACTTCAGCTGACACTGTGCAGAGCATTTTATTGAAGCTGTTTTCGAAGCTTGACGGAGAGAGGAATGAACTCGAGCTCTCATAAACAACTCAAATCAAAATGTCTGTGGTGTGTGGTTGAAACTAACCTGAAACCAACACAGGGTCTTGAACCTGTTGTGTGTGGGCGTCAACACATTTTCATCTTGCCCAAGGTTTTCAGTGAATTGTATTGTGTAATCTTGCCATATAATTTGTTTACTGTTGATGCCTAGTGTTTGAGCCCTTTTCACTTACTGCACCTGCCCGTTTGATTGTTAGTGCATGCGCCCTCACAAACAAAAATTGTTTCGCTGTTATGCTACAAATCACTGAGACAATTTTCAAAATGGTTATGAAAAGGTTTTGAAAAGAGGAAGGAACTTTTAATAACAGAAATTTGAAAGGTTTTGGTTGTTCCAAAGTTCCACCATAAAAGAAAGAATCCCAAAAGGATATAATTCCTTGTGTTGTTGACAAAACAATGTTACATACTAGGACATAGTAAAGTTAAGAAATTGTACTCATCAAGTTTAAAAAGTTGAGTGTGCTGTCTATGAGAACTACTATTGTTCTGGTAATTTCCTACAAAAGAAGTAACTGAATTAGGTGAATTAGATCACGCAGAACAACATTTATCAACAATTTACACCAGCATGGGCCAGACACAAAACAACACCCCATAAATAATCCAGCCCCAACAATAGATGTCACCCTTTATAGCCTCATTACATGGTCTAGTGATAATCATTGAGGGTCAGCACCCCTGGGTGCACACAAGGAAGTTTGAGGGGGTAGACTGGCTACCTGCTGGGTGTTGCTTCATAATGGGAACAGGTAACACGCCTGGTACTTGAAAGTAGCCTGACCTTGTTGTATGGAAAGCCACACCTTCCTGGATGAAGTGGGCCTCTGTGATGTTACATGGCATGGTAACCATCCTATATTTTACCCTTTGAAAAATCTAAAGAAATGTGATATAACCTGAAATGTCAAAGCCTACACCATGTGTACTGGGCCCTATTTCATAGAGCTGCTAAGCACGAAAATTTGCTTAGCATGAAATTTCTTCCTTGAAAAAAAAAAACAGGATTACCAAAATGTTTTCAATTTTTCTGCATATCGTTTATTACTGGTGTTCAGCCATTGTTTGCTTATCCTGAAAACCATATGGAAATTTGTTTGGTAATCCTGTTTTTATCAAGGCAACAATTTCATGCTAAGCAAATTTTTGTGCTTAGCAGCTCTATGAAATTGGGCCCAGGTCAGTCCCTGTACTTGATAGAACATGAGCAGTATGGAAGCATACAAAGCATAGTGTTTAGCAAGAGGGTTGTCTGGGTGTCTTATGGACACCCTGTTTTATCTGTCATTTGCATACAATGTAAATGCATTGTTAGTGAACAAATTGGATACCAAGTTTATAAATTTCCAGCAAACTTGTACACCCTTTTACAAAACCCTGGCTAAAACCTTGATAGGAAATCTGGTTTGGTACAACAAAACCCCCAAATGTAAAGTTTGAAGTAAAGTTTTGACAGATATAAGTGGGCTTTTAACGGTGCTTTTAGAAACTTTAGACATGGCCCAGTTCTAGGGACTCTCAAACAAGAGCTCCCGCAGAGCTCACTACCTGCAAAAAAACATTTACCCCATGTGTGGGTGTAGCATGTACCAGTAGGCACAGACCATTGTGATTCTTTGTTCTTTGCTCTTTGACAAACCCACACTGTTGCCCTACAAAATAACAAAATCAGGAGCGTCTGTTAAATTACCCCAAGGACACATCACAGCGCTTTCATCCTGAGAGCTAAGTAGCTGAAATCTGATAAAGCCCAGTGTTGATTCCTAAAGCATTGTATAGTGTGTTTCCAGTTGATGGGTGTAATGCGGGGATAGACTTTGTAATCCCATAGCCTTATAATGCTAGCTGGACAAGTGAGTACACTTTATACCATCATCAGACCCAATCAGGAGGCAAACTTATCTCTTTATTGGCAAACTTACCTTGAGTTGAAGGTAATCATTATCAGAGATTTCCTCAAGCTCTTGTCTGAGGAAAAGTTGGCTTCATTATGGATCAAACCTAGGCCTATTTCATAGAGCTGCTTAAAGGGTCCATGTAACTTTTGTAGGACAAAAAACACAATGTCCACAGATTTACACTAAACTTACACGGTTTGAAGATAATGATAGTAGAAAGCTTCCCTGAAAATAGTACGTGCTGAGGTGCTGTAGTTTTTGGGAAATGAGTAGAACAATGTCATGAAAATTATTTTAATCATTTACAAACGTACTTTCCTGACATTGTTTTACTCATTTCTCAAAAACTACAGCGCCTCAGTAAGTAATATTTGATGGTAAGCTTTCCACTATAATTATCTTTAAACTCTGTAAGTTTAATGTAAATCTATGGACATTTTGAAAAGGTACCCAAATCCTTTAAAGGCACTGGACACAATTGGTAATTACTCAAAACAATTTTTAGCATAAAAATGAACTTGGTAACGATCAATAGAGAGCTTTCGAACACATTGTGAGAAACGGCTCCCTCTGAAGTAACATAATTTTTGAGAAATAAGGAATTTGTCAGTAAAATATTTGAATTGAATAAGAGACCTCAGTTGAGGTAGCTGAGGTCTCGAATTCAAGGCATCTGAAAGTACACAAATTGTGTGACAAAAAGGGCCAGACTAATTCCTAATTCAGCCTTGGTCAGGGTGCGTTACTAATGGAAATGGCAATATAACCCAAAATGGCAAGTTATTACCCACTTACGGATCCCGAGTGTATTTGTTAATTGTAGCAATTGGAGTTATTTACAACCAAGTTTTACAACAGTTGCAAATTCTAGCAACCAGCATTGGATAAGGCGCTTTTACCACATCCAGAATCCATCCAACCCAAACATGGAAACACCTGCCTTCCCATAGGGACCAAATCCTTCCCAATTAAGGTCACAAACTGTCCCCTCCGAGGTCACCCTTTTCCCCCAGGTGGCCCAACCTATACCCACCTGTCAGCAGCATAGTTGCTGGGCCTGACCTCATCCCCATTTGTCACAACACCCCTTCTTGGGGATCAGCTTTAACTACCTAGCCTGGGGCAGGCTTTCTCACAGCGCCTTTGATGCTGGGGAGCCTGTGCCCAGGCTAAGCTTGTTGACTTGCTCCCACACACCAGTGAGATGTGGATTGAGAAAGCAAAACAGAGGCCTGGGAATAGTGTGGATACAGATTGTGATCTGCAGCAACTGCACATCTCAACAAACAAAGGCGCAGATGTACCAGTGCACGTACGCAGCGTCTCTCCTACATAAATATATGTAAACGCACTTCCTATACACTTCTATTCTAATACACAGTTACCATCTTTCGCAATCTCATGTCTCTGTGGAGCATGGGCATATATTAATGAATATGGATGGTCATGATAACAATCAGGGACCAGACTACATGCACCTTTTCTTCCAGACTCGGTATGTAACATTGATGAAAGCAGACATGTGCACACTATCATCATGGTCTGTAGGAGTTCAACTGCAAATGTAGGCTGGAAACCTTTAGACTCGATAAGTTTTTGAGGCAAGGAAAATAAATTACATGTAGCCTGACAAAATACCTTTTACTATGCAGTGTCAGGCATGATACTTGACGGAGGCAATTGCCTCAATGCCCCCTAGTCATTGCCTTGGTGCCCCTTTGAAATGTTCCTGTGTTTTTTTTTTTAAATGTCCTTGCCCTTAACTTTTCCAATGACTACGTGTAGCCAATGGGACCAGATAGCCTGTCATTTCACTAGTCCACCAGCTTAAATACTTATTTGATATTGAATGGTTGTTTTTCAATGCTTTCAAGGTTTGCCGTTAAAGGATTTGGGTACTTTTTCAAAATGTCCCCAGATTTACATTAAACTTACAGGGTTTGAAGATGATGATAGTGGAAAGCTTCCCTTCAAATATTACTAAATAAGGTTGTGTAGTTTTTGAGAAATGAGTATAAACAAGTCACAAAATAATTTTGGTCTCATGAGACCAAAGTTATTTTAGCATGTAAAATCCCCTTAACCAGTTATGATATTATACCAAAACGATAGCATAACTGGTTAATACGTTTTTACATGCTAAAACTGAGAAGAAAATTATTACTTTTACTCATTTCTCAAAAACTACAGCACCTCAGTAAGTAAAATTTTAAGGGAAGCTTTCTACTATCATAATCTTCAAACTGTGTAAGTTTAATCTAAATCTGTGGACATTGTGTTTTTTTTAAGGAAAAAGTGCATATAAATACCCTTTAATCTTTTCATTGACTAGCCAGCGGAACCTGCAGCCAATTTCACTACACGCTAGGATTAATCCTATCTCGAGTTAGGAGGAGTAACTAGTCCTAACTTAGAATGGGTTAGCTGGGCAGCGGACCACTGAAGAACGCGACCTTAAAGAGGTGCCCTCCACTAAGAACAAATTGCCTCGCCCATATACAAGAACAAAGTGTCACGCTTGATGTACTGTGTACGCATTAGGCCTACATGTAGTACGCATACATGAATATGATGGAGAATTTGTACTACTGATGTCATGGTGGTAGGATTTAATCCTTGATAAGGTCATGGCCATGTGTACTTTATATGATGTGTGTACAAACCTATGATTGGTATGGACCATGCTGGTTAATATACAAGGCCAATGGTATAGGATACATTACTTTGTAATTGTATTCCAGAGTTGGGTTCTGATCACTCGGGTGCATTTATTTATTTTGTTTATTTTATTTATTCATCCACTGGCATAGTTAGTGCCAATAACAGGATGAATAGAAAACAAGAAGTGTTTAGTTATAGATGTGAGAGGAAAACCTCTAGTGGGAAAAACCCACGCAATAACGTAGGGGTTGAAAACCCAATCTACATGCAAGGATCTGCAGCCGATTTTCACCAAACTCCTATCTCGAGTTAAGAAGAGTAACCTGTCCTAACTTAGGATGGGTTCAATGCGTCCAAACATCTTCTGATACGGAACTAAAATCGTCCGTAGTCCTAAGATTAATCCTTAGTTAGGAAGAGTTTGGTGAAATCCATATTGAAATCCATATATAATCTACTGGATTAAACAAGATGGGGTTTCAAATCAATCAAATCAAACCCGAGGCAGTAATGACAAATAGTCTGGTACCTTTAAGACATTGAGATATCAGTCTCATTATACAGGATACCTGACTGACATGAAGGGCTGACAAGTTAGCTTGGGGGGGGGGGCAACATAAAATGACCATATCGCTGCAAGCTGTAGAATATACTCTTCCCTAAATTGAAAACAGAACATCTAATTGGGCAAATGTAACTGTAATTGGAGACAGGACTGTCATCCTAAAGGCAGACTATTAAGGGAAATCTATGGGAATGATTTATGGAGCAATCTGCAGAAATATCATAAATTATGCTATCTGATTTTCTTTAATATACTTCCCTTCTTATTAGCATAATGAATTAAGTGGAGATTTATTACAAGACATGAACGCTAGCATTATGTGATTAGCGTTGATATAACCTGTACATGGTTGCGTCAATACGAGTCCAGTGTACATTTGACTGATTTTAAAGCAGTCCTGCATGAACAAGCCCCCATTAATACATTTTTGACACCCTAGTGTTATTTCTGACAACATTTTTACCTGTCAGAAGAGTCAAGTGATAATTTATTCACTTTATGATAATAAATTGTTTTCATACTTCCCAATGATGTTTATGTAGAAGAACAATTTGAAATTTCATAAAAAGTTGTTTATAGAAATTGATCAACTGCTCTTTAAATCTATTCTACTAAATTGAGTACTGTATATATGCCTACCCTCATCAAAAATAGTTTGATTTTGTCATACATGTACTTGACAAATTCACAACAAAATTCTTATTAGCTCAGAAAGACAATGGTGCTTCGCAGAACTGGGTCACCATCCAAAATACCACATATTGTGTCTGGTTCTTTGATTTGCCTATAAAACAATTTCGCAAGTACATAATAGCTTCATGCAATAGGGCATTTGGGCTCTCTGTTAATATGTGCCATTCCCTGACAATTTTGGTTGTCCTTTCCTGAGGTTAATAAAATATTGCCTTTCGTCCCGTTCCCTGGTCACAGTGTACAATTTGTCTTGGCCTCGCTTGTAACCCTTACTGGTTTTAATCCCACCAGGAATTTGAACCTAAACCCCCCACGGTTAAGCCCCTATTGCCCACTCCTTTTCCACAAACAATTAAGGTCAGGTCACTGGTTCAACAAATAAAGAACCAATTTTCTGAAGTTCCCATGGAAAGAGACCACAAGTCGATGCAGGGACCGTCAAAGAAAATACTAGAGACTCTTTTTTTTTTTAAGGCACTGGACACTATTGGTAATTACGCACAATAATTGTTAGCATAAAAACTTACTTGGTAATGCGCAACAGAGAGGTGTTGATAGTATAACAATTTGTGAGAAACAGCTCCCTCTGAAGTAATGTAGTTTTTGAGAAAGAGGTAACTTCTTATTCAAATACTTTAATCTGATAAAAGACTTCAGGCCTGAAGTCCTTTTTAGGCATCTTAAAGCACACAACTTTGATCTTCCTTGGTTGGCCTTGGTAACCCTTTTACGGTTTTCCAATGGAAGTGCGATTTGCAAAATGAAAATGTCCTTGCCCTCTCTAAGATGAAATTCCAGGCAGCCTGAAGTAAATGATTTTGTAACGTGTGTACCTTGACATAAAAATGTATGAATATTTTGTAGATGATCTATCTATGCACACCATGTTTAATAATGCATTGTCGATTCCCAACGAGGTTAGGAACTTGCATGTACATCGTAACTTATCACACCCAAAGAACATGTTTCGAAAGAGACCAACAAAAAACCCAAATCAATCTTCCTATTGCTTGTTATTGCAGTGTTGAAAGCTATGAAGTGTTTGTCAATGCTATCACTGTCATGAGTTGTATACATGAACTTGTAAATCACTTGTATTCGTTATGGGGTGAGAATCGCCAGGCAGAGGTCACCCTTGAACTAATTCAGTCGCTGCCACAAGATGCTAGCTTTAACTCGCTAGAGATAGAGTTACACCTTCATACATTGTGTACGCAATGTTCTTCGAGACGACATGTTAAGGTGTAGTGTCTCGACAGAAAAATGGCTTCATGTTGCGCCAAGCTATGAGTCATGTAATTTGTAGCCTCACAAAGTGCACATATCGTACACTGTCCATCGAGCAGTTTATCAAACTGGAATTTATTGTGAGATGACATGGAATATGTACTCTACGGGTCTCACATAATGAGATGTACAAATTAGATTTACTCATGATAGTCAAACATATGCAAAGAAATGATTCAGGCCTGTATGCTTCATTCTTGAAAGGGCAAGGGCACCCAATGGGGTATTGTAAATTTCTACTGGAGCATTTCAAGGGCACAAAGGCAATGGCCATGGGGCACTGAGGCAATCGCCTTTGTTGCCTCTGTTAAGTATCGGGCCTGATGGTTCAAGTTTACCTTCAAACCTAAGACCGCTGCTGAAATATGAACAACTCTTGTCTTTTTGCTGCCATAGTTTTTTCAGGGATGAGACATTTCAGACTTATATATATCTGAGTTCAGACTTTTTAAAGTCTGCCTGCCTGGTGAACAAATTCTTTGATACTCACTTCAATAAACATGGGCTTTGCCATTCATTTCCAATGTTCGAAATGACAAGCTCATTCCAAGTTCTATGAGGCACAAATGTTTATTTTACATCACATTACAAGGGCATGCAGTGCACACAGTAGACGCCTTGACCCTGAGTTCTTCAATACACATGGGCTTTGCAATTCATTTCCAATGTTCGAAATGACAAGATCATTCCAAGTTCAATAAGGCACATTTAACCATACTTGTTTATTTTACATCACATTACAAGGGCATGCAGTGTACACAGTAGACGCCTTGACCCTGAGTTTTTCAATACACATGGGCTTTGCAATTCATTGCCAATGTTCTAAATGACAAGCTCATCTGTCATCCTGCTAATTTATTACCTAAGGATCAAGCCTTTGACTTTTTGGTAGAGCCTGAGAAGACTAGAGTGTGTTTAGATTGGGCGGTTATGACTGGTGGATTTCTCTCACAGGATTACCACATTCCATTTCAGACTTATGGGGTATTTATAGATTGTCCCCGATGACCTGAAGTTTTCTTTACAATCTGCGAAAAGGGAATTTCGTTGGGAATTGTACGTGTCAAAGGTAGCACAGTGGTAAAATTGAATCATTCAATGTAGGGAGGGTTTGTGACTATTTCAGGCAGGGGCCTTGAGGGGTCGCAAATCACTCGATGAACTAGGCCTTGGGTTTTTTTTTTTTTTTTTTTTTTTTTTAAGAGTTGATTTTTTGCCCAAATGTTCTAATAGATTTGAAATGGCAATTAATGGTTCTAAGTTTTGTATCCACTGCCCAGTGTTGATATTTGTAAATATTTTATAATGATAGTCATTTCTTATATAGCGCTGTAGCACACTTGAGTCTATCTCAAAATCCTACAAGGTATGCAGAACCATGTCCAAAAAATAAGACCCATTTATTTCAATAGCACCACGTAATGGTTTACAAAGTGCTGTTGCACAATCTTCAGCCAACCATATCTGCAGACACTAGGGGAAACCCCTTCTCTTAATGACAATCGTACTGGGTTCTTTTACAAGCATTACACTACACACTGTATGCCTGTATGATTCGTTTTTGAAAGGGCAAGGGCACCAAGGCATTTTCTCCTTGGTAAAGGGCACCCTATGAACAAATTGTAAATTTCTACTGTAGCATTTCAAGGGCACCAATGCAATGGCAATCGCCTTCGTTGCCTCCGTAAATTATCAGGCGTGCGCCGAGAAGGCCCGGTCACACAGGCCTCGATAATGATAACGAGAATGAAAACAAAAATGTTAACACAAAAAACTCTTACCGCATGAATGAGATAGACATGTCTATTACTGAGAATTAACCACGCCTTTTTATTTCTTTGTCTTTACTTTTCCAGATGGTCCTTGGATGTTCTACTTCAATGTCAAGTTCTATCCCCCAGACCCAGCCCAGCTTAAAGAAGACGTAACTAGGTAAGTTACTCATCAGTCAATAGCCCATATTGAATAACTCCTTTTTTGCTATGAAAGTCGCCATCTTGTAGTGCAAACCGTATGCGCATCTAAATGTGTACATCAATGAAGCAGGCATCACGCAGCATTCCCGGTTTGATTTCTACGGCGCATGCATGCACACACGCCAGACACTCACACAGATGCCATGTTGTAGGATATTTGAACGGTGACATCATATTCAATACGGTCTATTACCGAGAAAGTCTAGGGGCAATGTCACTCGAGGCAATTTACTGGCAACCAGTTCCAGGCAATTGCAAAGAAGAAAAGACATCCATATTCTTCTTTGTAATAGATTATTATTCAATCCTTTTGAAACAACTAAATTATTTGAAATAATGAAATTCATAAAGTGTTTTCATCTAAATAACAAAAATAAAATGACAAGATAAAATGTTTTTACTACTTAACTAAATTTGTCTTTAAACCTTGGCTGACTATTAGATTAAGGCCATGTCCGATTTAATGGCTACGCCTAGATTTTTGTGTCATCATCCGTTGAAGCAAAGGATGTCCTTAGCAACAAACACACTTAGCAAAAATCATAGCCGTAGTTGTAGCCACCAATTCGGATACGACCTTACTGTATTCTCAATTATTTGATGGGCAAATGAGCCCAGTTTTTTTAAGTTTGAGCAGAAAGGGCCTGGTTTTGACATAAAGAGTCACATGTACGAATAAGGTCATGTTCGAATTAGTGGCTACGGCTAGATTTCTGCATCATCATGCGTTGTAGTATAGGAAGTCCTTAGCAACAAAAAACACTAAGCAAAAGTCATAGTTGTAGTTGCCAATTCCAATAAGGCCTTACTGTCAAATTTGTTTCTCGTGCAAACTTGACACATTTTCATCATCTTTATCCCCCCACCTAGATACTTCTTGTGCCTCCAGCTGCGTGACGATATACTGAAAGGCAAACTACCATGCTCCCTGGTCACACATGCCCTACTCGGATCCTACGTTGTTCAAGGGGAGCTTGGAGATTACGACCCAGAGAAACACGGCACTGACACTAGCTACCTGAGGGAGTTCCGCTTTGCTCCTAATCAGGCTCATGAGCTTGAGGAGAAGGTGATGGAGCTTCACAAGACCCATAAGTAAGAAAGGAAAGATCAGCGTTAACGACTAATTGGTCTATGCAAAGCATTTGAAAACTGTTTGTTATGAAAGGGATATGGTTAGAAAGATATTTTCAAAGTAGAATATAATGATACACACAAATATGCCTCGAAATTGCATGGTTTTCCTTAAACGTTGTGAACTAAGACGGCACACCATTTCGTAGAGTTTTTGACTCCATAAAAAGGCAGACCATGTTAGTTCGCAAAGTAAAAAGTAACCTACTCTCTTTCGAGGCATGTTTATGTGGATCATTATATTCTACTTTTAAAACATCTTTCTAACCATATCAATTTCATAACAAACGGTTTCAAATGCTTTTGCATGGACCAACTTGACTAATACAAGGCAACATGTCCCTTTCAGCAGTATTCTGAAATTGTGTCCACTTTTGTTTGTGTAGTAGTTGATTCATGTCAAATAACTTGTCCATATGAACTTGTTTTCCCTAAATGCCCCCCATGCCCCTCTGCCATGATAATGAGGCTGCTTGTTTATAAAGCAATTTCAACTCTGAACTCTTCCTTGATTGATACCTAATCTGTAGCGAAACTTTGTTATAAATTGCCTGTTAAAATATCGTCATTCCTTGCCTGGTCAGATTTACCACCAGCTGAAGCAACTGAATTAAACTGACTAGACTAAACTATTGTGGGCCCAGACATGGTCAGAGATCAGTGGGTCTAAACCTACCCATAATTGATTCAGCCTTCTACTGTGATATGTTTGGGTGTAAGGTTTTAAAGGCACTGGGCATCTTTGGTAATTGTCAAAGACCAATTCTCTCACTTGTTGTATCCCAACATACGCATAAAATAACAGACCCGTGAAAATTTGTTCACCGAAGTCGCAAGAAAATAATGAAAGACTACAACACCCTTGTTGTACAAAGTTGTGTGTTTTCAAATTCCTGAAGTCTTTCTCAGATTCAAGACTTTACCCCTTTCTCAAAAACTATGTTGTATGTACTTCAGAGTGAGTCATTTCTCACAAAGTTTTATACTATCAATGCCTGTCTCTGTTGCTCATTACCAAGCAAGTTTTTAAATGCTAATATATAATTTGAGTAATTACCAAACTTGTCCAGTAGGCTGGGAAGGGACAATATGCTAATTTTAGATGCCAAATAATGTTAGCAGCTGTTGCTCGCAAAATCAATCTAATATGAAGGCTATTAATAAAAACTTGAGTAGTTTTTTCCCCCAGTTGATCCCACAAAATGGAATTATTTTTGGTTCAGCCCAAAGTCATTACTTTTACCAGACAGAGATGAACAAATGATGCATCTATGGAATGAGTCTAATGGTATCAGAAGATGTTGATTAAAGGCATTGGACACCTTTAGTAATTGTCAGATACTAGTATTCCACTTGGTGTATCCCAACGTGCGTAAATTGGTCATCGGAGTTGCAAAAGAATTTAATAAGAAAAAACACCCTTGTTGCATTACTTTGTGTGCTTTCAGATGCATAATAAAAGGCTTCAGCTGAAGTCTTTTATTGTTTGAGTGAGAAATGACTTCTTTCTCAAAAACTTTGTTACTTCAGCAGTAGCCGTTTCTCATAATTTGTTGAACTATCAACAGCTCTCCATTACTTGTTACCAAGTAAGCTTTTATGCTAAAAATTATTGGGAGTAATTCTCAATAGTGTCCAGTGCCTTTAAAGTCTGTAACTCTGTTTCCCGTCATGATCTCCAGATGGTTAATGTAAGATAACTCAAATTAATTTGTTGCGGTTTGTTTCCCTAGGGGACAGACACCAGCTGAAGCGGATTTGCATTTCTTGGAGAACGCTAAGAAACTGGCCATGTACGGTGTAGACCTTCATCATGCTAGGGTAGGTGGCTGTTTATGTGTTGGGGGTTGTGAGGTTGTTATCTTGCCCTTTTGAATTTGGGAAGATGAACAGTTTGTAAGAAAACAGTTTCCAAATAAGTATTGCAACACATAGTCAGTTACTAGTTTCTACTGTACAAGTAGTTTGTGTACAACCTTGAGTAGGGCTACTACATTTCATAGCAAATTGACTTACATGACTATTAAAGCCTACACCATGTGTACATGAAGGTCAGCCCTTGTACTCAACAAAATGCTCCTACGTTTTTTCAAAGGACCGTAGCTCGCAGTAGCCACTTGTTTTGTCAGGGCAATATACACACCAATCCAGGCACGCACCGGGCGTTGAGCATCGCGCGCCATTTGCCGCAGTTGTTAAATATTTTCAATAGAGGACGCCACCAATTTTGTTTCGTCGGATTGGTCTATAGATTGATACTGGTAACAATCCCTTTCTCTTTGATTTGTTTTCTTCCCCCCCCCCCCCTTCCCCCCACCTCAGGATTCGGAGGGAGTTGACATCATGTTAGGAGTATGTGCCAACGGTCTTCTTATCTACCGTGATCGCCTGAGAATAAACCGCTTTGCCTGGCCCAAGATTCTCAAAATCTCCTACAAGAGAAACAACTTCTACATTAAGATCAGACCTGGAGAGGTAAGTTGTTTCTTGATCTTCAATGCCTGGAATTTCAGTTGCCCTGGTCTTGGCCTTGGTGCCCCTTTGAAAGTCACAGTTCATACAGAACTGTTCCTGCATAAGCTAAGTCTGATATTTTTTCTACTTTAATCTAATTTCCAATTTCATTATTGCTCAGAAACAAAATGGCAACATCTTTATTATGCCTCTAGCTACCGGGCAATCTGGGTAGTCTAGTTGGTAAGACACTGCTCTAGAACTTGCAAGGGTCATGGGTTCAGATCCCACCCGAGTAACATGCCTATGATATTTTTTCACAGGACTCAGGGAAAGTACTGAGTATACAGTGCTAACACACATCAGTGTATGGGTAAAACCAAAATTAATATTCTTTATCCCCGATGCAGATTTATCATCTATGGTCTTTTCCTCTAATCTAACATGCTCAAGTCGAGTAAAGCCTGGTTCATACTTCATGCGAATGGGAATGCAAAGCGAATGTTGACATACATGGCTGTTTTCACAGCGAATGTTTCGCAGGAGTTGAGCACAAGTCAACTAATGCAAATTATTGTTTGTGAATTTGTGACGTCAAAATTCGTATTGCATTCACGGTTGCCAAAAGTGAAACTGATGCTGACCGGTTTAATTGTTGTAATTGTCATAACATTGTTCTCCCTTGTAGTTTGAGCACTTTGAAAGTACTATCGGCTTCAAGCTAGCTAATCACCGAGCAGCCAAACGCCTTTGGAAGGTCTGTGTGGAACACCATACTTTCTTCAGGTACGTCTTATCATTTGGATTTGTCTTGAAGCTTGTGACATTTTAGAAGTAAATCGTCTTTGAGAGGAGGAGATTTCAAAATCGTTAGTTTCTCAGTCTTGCTTAAAAAAGTTACAACAGAGTCTCTCGATGTTGCAAATGCAAACGATCTCTGATCTTTTTCACTGCCATGGGTAATGCAAATCGTTAGAGTTTTCTTTGATTTGGGGTTAAACAAAGATAAATTGTTATGAGCGAATTCTAAACCACAACCGCTGGATAATGTGACGCCGTTCTACCAACTGAGCTATCAATAGCCCTATGTTGGCAGTCTCCCTATTTTGTCATTATCTTTGTTGGGGGTGCCATTCAGGGGCCGAATAACCATAGGGGATCACCAGTTTCAGACCTGTATGCTTCGTTTTTGAAAGGGCAAGGGCAACAAGGCATTTTCTCCTTGGTAAAGGGCACACCCAATGAGGAAAATATTAATTTATACTGGTTTCAAGGCAATGTCCAGGGGGCATGGAGGCCTTCATTGCTTCGATTAACTATCCGGCCTGCAGTTTTCTTCTTTGTGATATATTAAGATTGTTTTTATAACGATTCAATGGCACGTTTTTGATGGCACGTTTTGTCTGATTTTTTTCTTCAGATTGGTATCCCCAGAGCCGCCACCAAAGAGAACACTTTTCCGTCTAGGCTCCAAATTCCGCTACAGTGGCCGTACACAGTTCCAGTCACGCCAGGCAAGCTCCACCATTGACCGGGACAACCCTAAGTTTGACCGTGCACTCAGTGGACGTCTATCAAGGAGTATGGATGGAGGTTTGTGGCTTAGGGTCTCTCAAAGCAGATTCCTGTTCTTTTGGTTATGTTTGTTTATTTTTTTGTTTGTTGTTAAGATGATCTTCGAGTCAAGAGAACTCGGCAAACTCCCACAAGGGGATATAAACACCAAGCTGGCAACAGCCAATTTCTCTCATACAAACATTAGTTAAAGGTCAAAGATTTTGTATTGCACAGATTAAGAAATTTTGATTCAGTAACTAGGCAATAAATCAGCGATGAGCTTGTGCCATTCGAACCCACAACCTTGTAAAAGTCCTGCAGTCTAACCACTTTAATAGTCTGCCGCCGCTTAAAAAAATGTTCCTTGTCACAGAAAATGAGAGGTACGGTGGTAAAATCTCAAATAAAGGGATTTTTTTTACGTTTGTAAAATGGTTTGACAAGTCTTGATAGCAAAATATGTAATGTTGCTGCGATTGCACGATGGTTCATTTTTTTTTTCTTCCCCTTTTAGGATACGGTGGACCTCTTGATCATGAAGAACGCCCTGATGAAGTAATCCTAGCTGCCCAGGCCAGAACAGAGGAAGCAGAGCGCCCTCGCAGCCAGTTTGAGCAGCAGCTCGAGTACGCTGATAACGCTGAAGATGAGCAGAAGGTAAGGGGGATTGCAAAGCTGTGTATTAAGTTTCTCATAATAAGATTGTCTTCAGTTTCCTAGATTTTCCCGTTGCTGAACTATTACGTTGGTGTGAGGGACGAATTGCCCCTGAAGCCCACCAAAAGGTTACCTAGTTGACATAACTTCATCAAATATTTCCATTTTCCCCATATAAGCCCTTCAAGAGCAAAGTTCAAGGCCTGATCATGCATGGACACTTTTATCAAACTAGAAGCAGTGTGCAGGTGTCCCGAGCACTATCTCCTTGATTCAAAAAGAAATGAAGGAGTCACTTGATGGCTTTTTGACCAAACCGGCTTTGGCTACGGCTAGATTTCTGCTTCATCATGCGTTGAAATATAGGACGTCCTTAGCAACAGCCATAGCTGTAGCTGCCAATGCGGATACAGCCTTAGACTCAATGAGTGTGTGGTGTCTTGTGCTGCCACCCAGCATTGAACCTGTTTTTGCACACAAAGCAACTTGGAACAAAACGTAGGTCCCTGATTGCACTCAGTTACAAGTTTTAGGTCACAGCATTAGTCCCTGAGGAACCTTTAAAAGCTTTAAAACCTTTAAAAGTGACTCAACGAATTTGGTATAAAACTTTGGTACCAATCATTAAGTGGACACCTAAACGTAGTTCCAAGCTTGGAGACTACATATAAAGGGATCCAAAGTGTGTAATTATTTTTTTTTTTTTCATCACTGGTTTCGTGACCTCCCCCCCCCCCCCCCTTTCATAAAAGTTACATTTTGTTGACTCTGACGATGATGAGAAAGAGGAAAACAAAGAAAATGAAGGGAACAAAGAAGAGCAGGACGAGAAAGATCCGGTATGTCAATGGTCATCTGCTTTTCGGAATGCAGCGTGATGCATAATCTAATATACATATTAACCAGAATGCACAGCTGTTTTCCGACGCTCGTCCAAGGAGCGTAGAGTTTGCCACTGATTTCTGTAGTGTATTCGTAGGTGTGCATTGTAGTCTATTCGAGTTATTAAACAACAAGGAGTACTTGTGTGAGAGGTTTCTATTTCTAAATTCTGATTGCATATTTCTCCTTTATCTTAGACATCTTAGACAGAATGGAATGCCTTAGAGTTTTTAAGTAGTTTGAATGCCTTTATCAAGCTCTAAACTGTCTTTAAACGCTACAATAACGTGTTGGGAGGGCAATTTATTTTCAGATATACCTTAGTACAGGAGAACTCTGTTAAAATTAACCCTTTCACAGTTTTTCCATTAAGAATTACAACTTTATGATAAAGTGTTGGGGAGGCCCAATTTATTTTTAAGTTATACTGAAACTGATTTGTTACAAACACAATTAATAAGGATTTATACTTTGTCTCAATAACAAACTTTTATATTCAGGAAAGGCTTGTGTAGCTTGTAGATGTGTATGTTTGAAATCAAAGATTATAATGTTTGTTTGTGAGGGTTTTCCTAACTTTTAACAAGGTCCCTTCATTTTCTCTCTTAAATCAACACCCAGACTCTTCCCTGTCTCCTCTCACACCATTCTAACCCTGTTCCTGTGAAATTGTTTCCCTATATTATTATTCCCCTAAACATCCCTTATTACTTTCCCTTCATCTTAAAGGCAGTGGACACTATTGGTAATTACTCAAAATAATTATCATCATAAAACTTTTCTTGATTACAAGTAATGGGGAGAGGTTGATAGTATAAAACATCGTGAGAAACAGCTCCCTCTGAAGTAATTTTCCACGATTTGATTTCGAGACCTCAAGTTTAGAATTTGAAGTCTCGAAATCAAGCATCAGAAAGCACACAACTTCGTGTGACAAGGGTGTTTTTTTTTTCATTATTATCTTGCAACTTCGATGACCAATTGAGCTCAAATTTTCACAGGTTTGTTATTTTATGCATATTATGTTGAGATACACTGACTGTGAAGACTAGTCTTTGACAATTACCAATAGTGTCCACTGTCTTTAACTTCCTTGTAGAAGCTATCTTGGTTTTTCAGAACTGTTGTAGATTTTACGCACATGATGCAGAGCTGCCAACTCTCCTGATTCGTCAGAAAGTTCCCTGAAAATAAACCAATCAGTCATGTTCTGATGAACAAATATGGAACTTTTTCCTGTGATGATGAATGTAAAATCTTCTTGATTGATGTACCAAATTTTCCTGATTGTTTAATGCAAATGTTAGCATCTCTGCAAAATGCCACATAACTGTGTGGTCCGTAGCATTGTATTCCAAGCATGTTTCCTAGTCCTTCACTTCCTTACACATGGTTCTAGATCTAGCTTGGTCTACACTGCCTCCGTACAGCTACAAAGAGCCACAAGAGTATTTGTAACACATGTGTTTGTGTATGCGACAATCTGTGCCTTCAAAATGCCACGCTTGTGCATTTGACACAATTCTGGGCCTTCAAAATGCCACTCGTGTACAGTTCACATCAGGCTTTTGAAAATCCATGCGGCTCTACTTCAAATACCACTCACTGTATTTTGTTTGTCTTGGGGAAAAAAGCAAAATAAATCATAAAGAGTGAATGATGCAATAATGCAAATCCATTGTGAAACGCACACTTTTGCTTTCTCATGTTTTTTTGTGCTAAAGTAAGCACAACAACCTGTTTACAGGCATTTCTTTACCCGTTATCTGACGCGTTGGGTTTGGTGTAATCTTTTGCTTAAGATGCTGTTGTAATTTTTCATATTCACATGCCCATTTGTGTTTGACAATATTAAATTATAAGCTGCTATAAAGAGCTGTTATGTTTATATGCAATCTGTGTAAGATTAAAACTTCATGTTTACTCTTAAGCCTTTAGCATTCATGGCTGCATGCAGCTTTGACTGCTCATAAATCAGTATATTATGCAGCTGTCCAGTGCCAGCAAAAAGTAGGACCATCAAATCAGTCACCGATGCGACAGCCACCTTTTTTTTCTCTCACTGGTTTCAATTTTTCCATTTAACGATACCAACCCCCTTCCCTTCATACGCCTGCTCTCAGTCTCAGGACCATGACATTACTTCCGACGAGGGCGATTACGATGGTGTAGACCCAGAGATGGCCGAGAAATTTGAGGAGATCAAGATGTCGTACTTTTCGGTCTGTTATACACTCTTTTTCTTTTTCTTTTTCTTTTCCTTTTATTTCCCTTTTCTCTCTGTTGGGGCTCTCACTGACCAAGGAATGGAGGCATGGAATATCATTTTGTTACACTTCAACATCTGGGCCCAATTTTCATAGAGCTGCTTACAAAAAGTAGCTAAGCATAACAAAATTATGCTTACTAGAATAAGGTTACCAGCCAAACTACAATGCCTCAAGTGCAATTTGTGACTGGTATCCTGCTTATTTCTGCTTAGCACAATTTTTGTGCTTGAGCACAAAGAGCAGCTGAGCATAACAAAATTATGCTTACCAGAATAAGGTTATCAGCATAACTACCATGTCTCATGTACAATTTGTGACTGGTTTCCTGCTCATTTCTGCTAAGCAGAAAATTGCAAAGAAAAAGAAAATAGACCACCTTCTTGTAGTTTTTCATGATCGCTGCTTGTAATGTTTCAAGAGTGATCTTTTCATGTCAGAGGTCAGTGGGAACCCAACTTTCTGATGAAAAAAAAGCGTTAACTCGGCATTAAAAAAAAACAAAAACCCCAAACACCTTGATCGTCCAGACTTATCAGTTCCAGTCCCTGCATCTTTGTGACCCTAAAAAAAAAGAGCGCCCTCTTGTGGTTTGTGTAGTGTGTTGATATTATTTTGCTGCCGAGTGTTAAAAAGTATGGCGCAGAAGGGGGGGTTGTTGTCATTTAAGGCTTCATCTACCTCGTTTGTGGAGTATACCCTGAACAAGGTACTTCAGGGCATAGTATACCCCAATTGAGTTAGTGCAGGGTATAGTTTACCCTGATGAAGGTAGTTTGGATGACAGCAACCCTATAAACCAAAGTTGTGTTATTATTTTAAGCGAGAGCATGTTTGTGAAGTGTCATTTTATTGTGTGAAATAAACTTTTTTTTAAAGGGTGAACAAATCATCTTCAGAACGATGCCAATATTTCTTGCTTAGCACCTGAAAGTGTTGCTTATCAGAGTAGGGTTACCAGCCAAACACCCATGTATTTGACTGGTTTCCTGTTGGCTTCTGCTAAGCAAATGGATTTACTGCTTAATGAAATGAGGCAGTGGCTGTTCTAAGGGTCTTCATCTATTTAAGGAAAAAATTGTGTTTTTTTGCGAGTGTTATCATTCTCAAATAATATTTTTTAAGAGCACACGAAACAGAAATTTGAGCGGATAATATACATTTTTCAGACACGTACAAATATTCAGAGTTTGCCAAAAGAACTTTTCTTTCTTCTGTTCTGTTTTCACTTTTTCTTTCTTTATCTGTCTGTGGTCAGTATGCCTTGCTGTTTTAATTTTGTTTCATATTTTCTTTTTGTTTTGTTTAAATTGGACGGTTTATAATCGGTTGTTGTTGCCATTGTTTAACAATAATCAATGTCGGTTATTTTTAGTTCTTCCCATTCTCAGATATGTGCTCATATTAATTAGTGTATGAGCGCCATCCCATTCACATAGTCCATAAAATGATTTGCATGAGAAGTGTTTGTTGTTAGCGATTTTTATTTTGAGTTGCATGAATTCCTTTGCAGGATAGTTGAAGCTGGTTCGAGAGCACCTTGCACTGGTCGGATCATGGCATTCAAACCCACCTTTTTTTTCCTCCGATTTTAGCACAATTTATTTGATAATCATCTTAAAGGATTCAGGTACTTTTTCAAAATGTCCACATATTTACTTTAAACTTACAGGGTTTGAAGATAATTATAGTAGAAAGCTATAGTACAAGTAAAACATGTCACAAAATAATTTAGTCTCAGGAAGACGAAAATTATTTACACCAAAACGATAGCATAACTGGTTAATACGTTTTTACATGCTAAAACTGAGACGAAAATTATTTGTTTTACTCATTTCTCAAAAACTACAGCACCTCAGTAAGTAAAATTTCAAGGGAAGCTTTCTACTATTATAATCTTCAAACTGTGTAAGTTTAATGTAAATCTGAGGGTTTTGAAAAAGTACATTGACCATTTAACATTATGACACTTTTGAAAGAGCTATCTGGTGGCACTTGAAGCAGGGTTCTCGTTCAGTATGTTGAGTGTTGATAGAGGTTCTTATGACAATGTTGTCGCCCTCTCTTACTTTCGGCACCAAAGCTTCAATTCACACTTCAGAGTTTTACATGTATATATCTACAATGTTTTTAGCCTGAGTTTACTAAAAGGCACTGGACACTATTGGTTAGTACTCTAAATAGTAATTAGCATAAACACTTATTTCGTTATGAGCAAAGGAGAGCTGTTATAAAACATTGTGAAACAACTCCCTCTGGAGTAACGTAGTTTTTGAGAAAGAGGTAATTTCTCACTCAGATATTAAAAGACTTCAGACTTCAAACATTTTTTAGGCATCTGAAAGAAAGCACAGAATTTTTGCAACCAGTGTTATTTTCTTGCACTATTCTCTTGCAACTTTGATGACTAATTGAGTCAAAATTTTCATAGATTTTTTATTTTATGCATTTGTACATTTTATACACCAAGTGAGAATACTGGTCTTTGACAATTACCAAAGGCGTCCAGTGCCTTTAAGGAAAACACTCGTACAGAAAGATTGTCTTGTTATAACAATATTGCTATTCAGCGACTTACCCCTCCATCTTTTCAATCCTTACAATTTTCTTCTCTATCTGCCCAACCCCTCCCATCTCTCTTCCAAGATCAGCGTCAAAATTTTGTTACTTTGAGTTCCCAAAGCATGGATTGTCATCTAACAACGTGTTTGGCAACAATTAGATGTATTTATTAATTTATTCATAATTTCTTTCGATCACCTTTTAAAATGATTTTTTTCCACACCGTATACATTCTTTTTCCAGGTGGTGTCAAATTTGTTACCTCACTGGGATATATCTTATCTGATCCACCTTAATGGTGTACAAGCCTGAAATTACATATAGAAGCCTCGGCCTCTATTGCCCCTGGTCTTGGCCTTGGTGCCCCTTCAAAAGTTTCTTATAGACTTTAATATTTTCTAATGGAAGTGCCATTTGTGAAATGAAAATGGCCTTGCCCTCTCAAAGATGAACTTCCAGACCTGGTGTGGTCTATCCTTTCTATGGGCAGCAGGTGCACTTTGGTTTTACACAATTTTCTTACATTTTCTAGTTTTGTTCTGCACTTGGGTCATTGTGTAATTTTGATAAAGTGACTATCGTCATGAGGTAACATTTCGATCCCTTGAAGATCAGTTTCAATAAAGTTTTGGTTCTTTTCCACATCTTAAATTGTTTTGCAATACCCCCTCCCTCTTCCCCAAGTAAAGAAACCACCCCAGAATGAAACCAACTGTAAACATGTAACGGTCACAGCATTTAAAAAATGGAGGATTGCACATAGCGTCATTGACTGCCTTATTCGATGATAAACAATGGAAAAGTGCATGCGTGTACTCGCTGCGCACAACTCTTAGCCAATGATAGCCTTGAACGCGTGCACGTTTCATCAAAGATGGTGATCAATGGCATCATGTGCATTCCACTTAGAAGAACCGAATGAGTATATTGCACAGTATTTTATCACAGGGTTTTAGGGGGTGTTGCTGTTCAAATTTCACTTTCAGTTTTGCATGTAATTAATCGATAATGAATATGATTGGTTAACAGAGATCGGCTGATGATGTGGCAGCCAATAAGCAAGAAGGAGACCCGCAGTATGGCGGCGGCCCTGACGACGATGGTTATGACATGACACCTGGGTCCACTAGGTTCCAGACCACGACCACTACCACTACCACCAAGACTGTCTACAAGGTGGAGAGGACTGGTGAGGTAAGAAGTCTTAACTAAGGCAGGATTCTGCTAAGCAGAAAATGGTGCTTAGCAAAAAATAGCAGGGAACCAGGCACAGGCAATATACATTACATGATACTTTGGCTGGTAACCTATTTCTACTAAGCAAGGTTATTCTAAGCACTGTTTTGTGCTGAAAGTTTTGCCCCAGAATTATTGTGGACTAGGGTCTCAAAGAGACTCTTACTCATTATAGTGTCCAACTTTTCTGCTTACCGCAGACTTCTAACAATGTGGAGATTTAGCATTATGGTTACAGAATGTGCAATGTCCGAGTGTTCACAGAGCCTGTACATAATTAAAAAGATTGGTCCGTTGGCTTCCCAGCGTTGTGTAATCAGGTCCCAATCTTATGGCTCTGCTTACCTTAAAGGCAGTGGACACTATTGGTAATTGCTCAAAACAAGTATTAGCATAAAACCTTACTTGGTGACGGGTAATGGGGAGAGGTTGATGGTATAAAACATTGTGAGAAACAGCTCCCTCTGAAATGACATAGTTTTCAAGAAAGAAGTAATTTTACACAGCTAGCCCAGAAATTTGGCGCTTGCACAGTAAGCAGAGAATGGTGATCGTAAGTGCAAATTTGGCGGTAAGCAGAGCCATAAATTGGGTCCTGCTTACACCAGTAAGTGCCCCAATGCATCATTGTAATGTAGTATTAAGTAGGATACTTGATAACAAACCCTCTTAACTCTAACAGCCTGGCGTCTTGTTGGAGGGTGAACCCATTTTATTAGAGCCAACGATGGAGGAGGCACCCAGCATCCAGTCCAACGCAGCCAACACCTACGTTAACGTTAGCCCCGAGTCCTACCCAGAGGTATTTGTCCAAACAGCGGTTTTCTGAGCTCACCACGTCTAACACTTGCATTTTTCCCCCTCTTCTTCTACCTCTTCTTCACCTTCATTAACAGCACACCTTCACAGCTCTCGTTTAATTTTTCTACTCGAGAGCTTCAAGCACTTGTGGTTCATGGGTGACACCTCTTCGAGATTTCATTTATATAACAATTAAACCGTCTTAGACTTCTTTTATCATACCATTACTCCTGAAGGTCGTTTAATTGGATCATTTTGGGGGAAATGATGTTGGTGGTAGACCTTGGGCCTTTTTCAAGCCTTGGCTTAGGCTACGGCTCCAGGGGTTGATTTCACAAAGAGTTAGGACTAGTCCTAACCTAGGAGATACAAAAAAACGTATGGCTAGTCTTAAGATAGGACGAGTAACCTGTTCTAACTCAAGATAAGACTAGTCTTAACTCTTTGTGAAATCCACCCCAGGCTCCGCCTGCTAATGTACCACCGCTTTCAAAATATGCGCTCTTCATCGGAATAGGGCAGACATTTTTTGATTTGTATTTGGATGGACATTTAGAATGAAAAGAAAAGCTTGGTAAAAAAAAAATGAAAAATAAAGAATCGGAAATGACTTGATAACAAGATCCGGATGGAAGGATCACTGACTCTATTTTGATGAAAGAAGTTTAACCTTTTTCATTTTGTAGTCTAGATAATAATCTCACTTTCTTCATTGGAGTGCATATTGGTTTTATTTTTAATCCTGCAATCATGAATATGAATCATTTATCGCCCAGGCCTTCTTGTTTTTTGTAATATTATTTTTCTGTGGTAGAGTTTAGCGAAATACATGTAGGTGTGATTTGGAATGCTTTTCGTTTTTGGATTTAACCCCTCTCTAAAAATCAAACGATTATTCTAATATAGCTCATTTTCTTCAGACACGTGGTAATGATTTGGTAGGTTTATTCTTGTCTCTGAAATTGTTGCAACATATTCCAACACTCACTCAAATGTTGAGGTACATTTTCACATTTGTAACCATCTTTGTTCTTTTCACAAAAGAGAAACTCATATGGTGTGAACGCAAACCTCTCTTAGATATACTTCCAACATGCAAAGTTTCAAATCCGACTTGTTTTTACATTTGTCAACCAAATAAAAGGAAAGCATTCATGAAACTTTTGACATGATTCTTATGAATTATATAATGTATTCACACTTTAAAACTATCTATTAACTTTCATACATTAAACCATTGCCTTTTAATAGTAAAATTTCCACTGCAAATCAACAGCTCTCATAAACTAACCTGCTAACCTTCCTCTGGGGACAACTTCATAGGAACATTATACTTGCGATAGCCAATAATTTCTGCTAAGCGTACACCTGAGTATAGCAAGGCTAGTATAGCTAGTACGCCTGTATTGGTGTTGTTTTTGCAGCTAGCACAGAAATTGTTGGTATTTAACTTGTAAACCTGAAAAGGGACAAGGTGAAACTAGGCTCTGCTTATCAGGTTGTGTTAATTATAATAATTGCTCCATCATTCATACTGATTCATTCTTAATTCAGACTCATTCCATTTTTTCTAAATCATCATCATCGCATCTTATCATTTGTTTATCTTACTGTGACTTAATGTATAACAATAGGTTATTTAATTATAAAGAAAACAATTATAATTGGTTAAATTTGCCATGTAGTATTAGAAACTACAGAACTGAAATAAGGTACTCTCTGTAAATGTTATTGTAGCCCTTGTTTCTTAGGTAATTGCTCCGTACGTTTAGTTGAGATCTTTGCTTTTGTCACTCGAGTATCGGTGTTTGAACTGTTAGTTCATAAGGTCTACCTAACAATCAAACTTTGACTGCAGTGATTTCGCTTCTACAGGCTTGAATGAAGCCTACATCCAATGGGAAAATCTCCACTGTATGGTATTACAAACCTGAACTCATCCCATTCCGTTCCTCTTGTAGCCTCCGCCCCAGCCGCCAGCCCTTCAAGGAGACGTTGCCGTCATGAAGCGTCTTGATGACGCTGAGGTGGGCTAGAGTTGGCATGTCACGTCCACAGTTGGATGTCAGACTTGCCGTGTTTTTGCACCTTTTTTGTGTTTTGATCCAATGACTTAAATTATTAACCTGTGTATAACATCAAAATGCACACAAACCTATTACCCACACCGATAAGATTGTTGAAATCATGAATGACGTCATGGTGAAGTTACGCTACATTCAGAATGTCTTGTGTAATACTAGCAGCACTAACTTAAGTTACAAATATGAAAGTTGCTGTGGATTGACGAGAAAAGAACTTAACTTGACAAGATTTTGTTGTGCTGCAACTTGTTATATTGTAGATGGATCCATTAAGCTCTCCATGAAAGCAACTGAGTTTGGACAGGATGAACACTGTCTCTGCCACACCACACCACACCACACCACACCACACCACACCACACATAAATAATAACACCTTTTTTTCATTTTGTAGTTAAGATTTAATTATAGTCAAACTTGAAGAGTTTTGGGGTTGTATGTATTAACTGTTAGGATTTTTGACAATGATTAACAACTTCATCAAAGTAAATTTCAGTTTTCTTAATTGTGGTAAAGCAAAAAATATAAATTAACCACTGGTATCTGACGCCACATGGGGCTTGCACTTTTTGGATTTTTATCACATTATAAAGATATGACGCCTGACATGACTGGCTGTGTACACTTCACCTAGAAAGCTCACTACACACAAGTAAACTGACTCCCAAATGGCACAGCAAGTACGACTGATGATGACGTCTGGGCCCAGTTTCATAAAAACGTTAAAGGATTCGGGTACTTTTTCAAAATGTCCATAGATTTTCATTAAACTTACAGGGTTTGAAGATAATGATAGTGGAAAGCTTCCCTTCAAATATTACTTACTGAGGTGCTGTAGCTTTTGAGAAATGAGTAAAACAATGTCATGAAAATACATTTGTACATGCTTAAAAATAATTTTCGTCTCATGAGACGAAAATAATTTTCACGACATTGTTTTACTAATTTCCCCAAAACTACAGCACCTCAGCTCGTAATATTTTCAGGGAAGCTTTCTACTATCATTATCTTCGAATTGTGTAAAGTCTTGTGTAAATCTGTGGACATACATGTACACCCTTTAAGCAGAAAACTTCTTTGCTAAGCAAACTGTGTAGTATTTTGGCTGGTAAGGTTAAGCAAGATTTTTTGTTTGTCATTGCAAGTTTTTGTGCTTACAGGCTTGATGGAATTGGACTCAATTTAATTGGGTCGATATATTGAACAACAAGCAATATAATTAATAAAAAATAACTACTCTAAATATAAATATTAATATTTAAAACTGCTGCCATAGATTTTATCCTCTACTTGAATCAAATTGTGGTCCCAGCTACAGTAGTATATTTAAACGATTTCACTAACTAAATTTTACTGTAACTTTTTACCGCCACTTTTATACTAATAATTATACTAATTTCTTTCAGCATTTTGTACTAACATAATGATCATGAGCTTTGATTTGTTGTTGATCTTTTTCTGGTAAGCATTATTTTGTTGTGCTCAGCTATTTGAAGTGCGTATATAAGCAGCTCTGAAATTGGATCACAAGACCAAAGACGAAGACAGTTAGTGATTAGGACCGCCTTATAGTCTGAGGCCCCAAAGTTTTGGTGTATTGTTGAGCCCAATGACAGATTGGTGGTGGTGTTCTTGTGTTTCTTGATCATCATTCAACATTTCACTCATCAAGCAAAGGAAGTTTTCCAAGTGCCTCTAGCTTCAAGCCAATGTAGAGGACCAGCGCCTAGTGGTCATGCAGCATGGTCTGGCTTGCATCGATACCACGCACCGTAATTTCTAAATCAAGACGTTCATTTTATTTCCCCACTAGCCTCAAGATGATGACGAGATGGTCGCGGCCACAGCCTCCGAAGGTGACGAGCCGTACGTCAAAACGGCCACTATTGTCCAGCAAGGGGGCCCAGATGAGGAGAACTCCCAACTGACCCACGACGTGCCCTTCGTCCAAACCGAAAACACGACCATCTCATTTGAGCGCGACCAGCCAGATAACAGTCTGGATGATTCGGGCATGTTGGTGAGCGCACAGACCCTTACTAGCGAAGGCCATACCACCACCACCACCACACATATTACAAGGGTACGTACTGACAACCGTTCAGATAGAAAAAACTTTCCTAAGGTCTTGGATCTTGGCACACCTTGACATTTAAACTGTTGATGAAGTCCGCCCCCTTCCCCTTCTTCCAGAGTCGTGGATTTAGCATCTTGTGTTTGCTGTGGTAGTTCTTTTTTGTGTGAAAAACAGTTTTTGGTGTGCCCAGTATGTCTTGTGAAGGTGTGCCGATCCAAGAGTTCAGGGAGGGGAGATTGGTCGGGAATATTTTCTGAAGGAAACGAGTCAGTGTCCTCAACTCTAATCATACCCGTTCCCACCTCCCTCCACCCTCCACCTTCCACCTTCCACCACCCTCCTCCACCGTCATAGAAACATTGTAAGCAACATTCATTCAGCAAACAAAACAATAATGTATACTCCGTTGTACAATGGAATATTTATCTACATCAGTTGAGTACTGAATCTCAAATGATTTGTTGCAGATCACGATTTAATACTACATTTTCAGAGGTTCATCGACATTCTCATGTTTTATTGATTAAGTTGCAGTGAATAGTAGAAATTAAGTCTTCGCCATTCAATCCACATTGCATCAAAGCATATTTTGTTTCTCATTTCATTACTTTCAGACAGATAAGTCGCTTTTGTTTGCCCATTCATTTTGGCGTTTACATTCAGAATGACAATTCAATGTGTAATGTAATTTGAAAAAGAAAGACATTGCAATGATTTCCTTTAAGTTAAATAACATGCTTATCTTACTAGTGTTTTGTTTTTATCTAGCATATCAGCGTAGTTAATAATAATACTAATTATAATAATAATAAGTACTTTGATGGTGCACAAAGTGGAGGCATCAGTGCGTTGTTCAAAGCAAAATTTGTAGAAAGAGTAGGCAATTCAAGCCCGGTTTATACTTCCTGCGAATGCGATACGCATTTTGACGTCACCAATTTTCAACAAATATTTCGCGTCAGTTGACTTGTGCTCGACTCCTGCGAAACATTCGCTGCGAAAACAGCCGTGTGATGTTAAAAACTCGCTTGGCATTCTCAGGAAGCATGAATCAGGCTTTCTGCTGTACATTTTATTTTGATTTGGATATTTTCACGGTTGTATTTTTGGTATTGATTTGGCTAGACGGTGAAAGGTGACGTGACAGAAACACGCGTTGAGAAGAAGATCATCATCCAAGGAGATGCAGATATCAACAAGGATGAGGTAAAGAAATTACCTCATACCTCAAGTTTATCCTCCATGAAGAGAAGGGGCTTACCCTCTCATAGCTGACACTTCATCAATAATGAAGTAATGTGGGGTGTAGTGGCCGAGCGGATTAGAGCACCAAACTCAAGCTCTGGTGTTTCTGCTCAGCAGAGTGTGGGTTTGAGAGTATGGTCGTGATACTTGTGTCCCTGAGCAAGACACTTAACCAAAATTGCTTCTCTCCACCCAGGTGTAAATGGGTACCTGTGAGGGCAGAGATGGTTTATGTGAATGATTTAAGGCCCAGTGACCAGGGAAAAAAATGTTGAAGCGTCATGAGTGTCACTGCGTGACGGACCTGAGCGCTATATAAGATTGATTGTCACGGTTAGCAGAGCCATAAAAATGCTCCATCCAATTTTGGTAGCAAGTCCAATGCATATGTACAAAGCTGGGTACAAGTTATTCAAGACTGTAATTGCGAGTGACTCATACACATACTGGGTTCGAGGATGTGTGCACCGTCCCTGCATTTACAGTGGGAACGATTCACAGAGCTGCGGGCAGCGAATAAGACCCCACAACAACTCCCGACGTGACTTCAAGACTAATGTCATCCTTGTTTTTAGGATGTATACACATTCAAAAGCAAAAGGTTATGCTCTTTGTCCATAGTCTTTTCTATGAGCCCAGTCTAATTGTTTTTTTGGTTTTTTTGTGATCAGCTTTTGGCCGAGGCCATTGCAGAGGAGAAGAGATGCAACCCTGACTTCACCATCACGAAAGTAGTCATCCACAAAGAAGGGGAAGAGACAAATGGTGATGTGGTGGAATAGTCGCCCTCAGCAAGATAAATATATAAACAATTGAGGTATGTTGGGCGTGAAGGAAACCGAGACACTTGGAGCAAGTTTCAGTGCGCACCATGGTTAGCTATAAGGTTGACTATTTGGACTCGAACCAAGGCTGGCCGACCATTGGACTAGTGTGGGCGACCATTTGGAACCAGCCTTGGAACCATGGTTTCTGCCAAATAGTCTGGTTCCTTTTTTGTGCAATGAATATTATCGTAAATTCCTGCTGTTGATTATAGGGAACATGATCAATATGTTAGATGTTAATTTTTGGGGGGAATTGATGGCTTCCGCTGTTGCTTGAACCGGATTTCATTCTTCATAATCATATCATTGCTGCTGCAACCAATTCCATAGCCATAGACATTAGCCACTGCATTCAGACACAACATTACTTTTCATAATGATAAGTTTTCTAAAGTGCATTTTTCAGACCTGTATGCTTTGTTTTTGAAATGGCAAGGGCACCAAGGCATTTTCTCCTTGGTAAAGGTCACCCTAGGAGGAAATTGTAAATTTCTTCTGGAGCATTTCAAGGGCACCAAGGCAATGATAAGGGGGGGGCATGAAGGCAATCACCTTCATTGCCTCCATGAAGTATCAGGCCTGATTTTTATTTCTTTTTCTCCCCAGTGCTGATCTGTTAACAGGGCAGGAGGAGACCTCTGGCTTCCCACGACCCCGTCACGTCAAGGCCAACATCCCAAACGCCCTTGGCCAACGGAGGCTCCTGTACAGCTCAAACAAGATTTTTACGATTAAAAAATAAAATGCATCATGTCTTAATTAACACTGTAGAAAAATTGTATACACTTCTATTATCAGCTTAACCATGTGCTGTAGTATTGTTATAAGCGGCACTCGCCAATTTTTAGATATATCTGTTAACAAAAATTAATGAACATTTTGCTTTTTAATTTTGATGAGCTGGGGTCTGCTGATTTTTTAATGTGGAACTTTCTTGAGTGTAAAGTTTTTGAGGCGGAGGCATTTGGTTTTCTTCATGGGAATTGTTTTTCATTCACTGTTTAAAGGAGTTTATCTGGAGCTGTAGTAGTGATTGATATAAGAAAGAACCAGTGGTTTCCCCCCCCCCCTGCTTGTTTTTCGTTACCAAAGAATCCACGAGTTAGCGGCAATTAGCTTTTAGCCTTAGCAATCAAACTTTATAAGAAATGCCTGCAGCCTAGAACCTTTTATGTGGAAAAAAAAATATATAAGTGAAAATTCTGTTTGACCGTACTACATTTTAAAGAAATTGATATAAATGTTTCACGAAAACACTTTCTACGGAGGTAAATTTTTCCACTTGGTTTTTCGATGCCGGGTATTCAAAAGCTGTCTATACATTGCTTTGTCATTATATGAAGATGGGTTCTGTTTATGACCCCGTGTAACATTTTTTGATTCAATTTAAAGAAATAAAAGAAATCTTTGTGTGTTGGAAAGTTTACTTGTAGCTTTAGCTAAACCCCTGGCGCTGAAAAGTGGTTCAGATCGTAGTGCGGAGAAAAAAACGAGATAGAAAAAAAAAAAAAAAAAAAAAAGCTTCGAAAAAACTAATGAAGAAAACATCTCCTTTGTGAATGAGGTGATTATGTAGAAAAATGCTGAATATGTGCAGTATATGCCCCCATGAGGGGTGTACGTAGTTTAACTACAGCAGATATTTTAAAAATAACGGATCTGGCTTTTTATTTCAGTAGAAGGTTGTAGTGAGTAATCATGATTGACGGGGATAGGTTGGAATTTATTCATGGCTCGGCTGTGTTTTTGTTTGTTTTTATTTTGTTTATTTTTGGGGTGGGGGAGGGGGAATGCAAACAAAACTCTTTCTATGAAAAGTGTAGCATGTTCGTTATGCCATGTAGTAAATGTTGTGTTGTGAAGTTATATGTTAACAGTACTCTTAAACCAAGGGAAAATGGACTGTATGTACCATTGTGTGGGGGGGGGGAGGTTGGGTTGTATAGGGTGATGTGTAAGACTCGGAAGGTACTGTTGCGTTATGCACTAGTCACGGCCATGAAAAAGTCGTTTGTTTTTTGTTCAGCTGCCTTCTTCTGTTCCCACAAATTGGATTTGATTTTTATATTTGCCGCTTTGATTATTAAGAAAAACCAGCCATTGATTTTTTTGTTAAATTAAATATCGGTAGGAGTGAATAAGTTTCACTTATTTTTGGCTTTACATACTTTGATATTAATATAACTTGCAAGGAATTCAGAAATTAAGTCATCTTTTACCGTCTTTAAAAACTAGAATCAGTGTATAGTGTTTAGTATTCTCGTTTGTTTTTTGCAAAATCAGTGCACTAAAAATCCTTTAATTTTTTTGGTTTTCAGGTTTAAAATTTTTCGCAAGAATCACCAACAAATTCTCAAGAACTTTTCCGGTCTTTGTACCTTTTAGATTCAGTAGGTTTTTTTCGGTTTATAAACTAATTTTTTATCGCACTTTTATGTTTAAGTAGTTGCATTTTGTCATTTGGATATACAAGATAATTGCTTTGTAAACACGCATTGTTCACTTCCGGATTGATCGGCCTCTTGAATTTGTCGCTCAGTCTTAAGGCTGTTGATTATGTTTATAAAGCTTGAATATGTCAGCCAGTACCTCGACGTTGAAAGAACTTAAAAATATGACTCACAATAGGGTTGAGAATTCAAAACTTCAACTGCTAAAGACCTTCATCACAGTGTGATCAGTTTGATTTTACTCCATTCCAACCAATTGTAGCCAAACTGAGGCTGGACGAAATAATAGTCTGGTCCCATGCGCAATGAATGTTAGCATTCATTACTGTTATTGGAAACAGGGAACATGACCAAGATGTGACAGCATGATAAAGGTCTATTAACGATAACGCAGCTCATTGTGCTTCGAAGATCTTCCAGCGATAAAACATGATTGTCTTTTTTGAGGACTTGGTCTACATAAAATAAGGTGTGCTAAGGTACTTGAGCTCACTCATGGGCCCTTTTCGAAATGGGGCTTCGGCTTTGGATTCAAACGACGGCTTCAAGAGCCTCAAGCCGAAGCCCTTGTGTCAAAAAAGGGCCATAGACTCTATTAGCCTTTTGAAAAATGGTGGTCACTATGGGATTGCACTGTTTGGTTTTGGTGGATTTGATCAGATTTACCCAAACCTAATAGTGTTATAGTATTGTGTCCGCCATACCTTAAAATGACTCATTCGTGTCTCTGGAATTGTGAATTGAAAATCATACTGTAGTATTTGATCATGTTTTAAAGTCCACATTTCTGAGGTTTGGACAGCAAGTGTGTACGCCTCAAAGCATTATAATGTTGAATGTCATACTTTCTTAGTCCGAATTGGGTTTTTTTAAGAAGTATCCCAGCAATGTTTGTGTAAAGACAAAGATTTGTGAGGGAAGTGCTTTTATTTTAAAAAAGCAAATTGGCCGTTGGAGTCTGCGGACTTAAAAAATTGACCAATGATAAGGTGATGATGATTGATATGAAATTATGCAGTCTGATGAAAAATTGATTTTCTGGACAAAATGTTATTGACTTATTTTTTAAATAAACAAGAGTGATAATGCCACATGTCGGCTGCACATAAATCATAAATAATTAACCTCTACGGGGCGCTGTTTACAGACAAAAATTTGCATAAATTTACATGAACTGTGCATTTGATTTTTCCCAAGATGGTTAAGGTCTCAAACATTGCCTTATATTTTGTATAGGACAGAGACCATTTGAGCTTGACCTTGTCCATCCTGGGGGAAAAATGTTTGTCTCCATCTGAAACAAGTTATTATTGTTTTAACATTAGGAACTTAACAGCGCCCTCTATTGGTTGTTAAATTATGATTTATTTGCGTTTGTACAGCATGCACTGATCAAGAAATCAGATCACCAGAAAAAAAGTCAATGTGATTATAAACTGTGTTGCTGTGTTCATAAACGTGAGTGGATTATTTTGTGATTGTTCAAATTTTGTGGAACATAAAAAAAGCCCAATAAAAAATTACCCTACTTGAATCTATAAAGTAAGTGTCATTTTGTGAAAATTAATTTTTTAAGTTTTGCCTCTGCCCCTTTCCTCTCCCCCAGTTTGGCTTGAAGTTTTGTTTCCCCTGTTCATGGCATGGTGTCGTGGTTGGGCCAAGCGGATAAAAGCACCAAACTGAAGCTCTTGTGTTTCTGTTCAGCAGAGTGTGGGTTCGAGTCCCGGTCATGATACTTGTGTCCCTGAGCAAGACACTTAACTATAATTGCTTCTCTCCACCCAGGGGTAAATGGGTACCTGTGAGGGCAGAGATTGTTCTTGTGATTGATTTAGCGTAGTGGCGCATATTTGTTGAACAGGCTGTATACTCCCCATGGAGCTGAGATGGTTTAAGGAATGAATGAAATGGCCCAGTGACCAGGGGTAATTATGTTGGAGCGCTGTGTTACGATACACTTTGTGTGAACACTGCATTATTCTCATGAAATGAAAGACCTTCATTTTCAAATTGTTTGAGCTATTTCTTTACACCAAGTGCATTCTGAGAAAAAAAGCTTCATTTAATTATAAAGATTAAGCTGTTTCAAATTGTGAAAAATTTGTTTGGATGTGTTGAAGTCCTCATTAATATGTCTCACTTGGTATGTCGTTTTTTTGCACCCCTCAATCCCTAGCCTATCCCTTCAGCTTCAGAAACTCCCCCTAAACTCCGCCCCCAATGACCTAAAACCACATTGATGACGTTTATGCTGGAGGGGTCACGTGTTCGTCGCCTCAAAATATCCATGGTATCCGGCTCATTGAAACGGCGATTCAGCAAGTAAATCAGTTTACCAGTTGACTGCATTCCTCCTTGCACGTCTCGTGTGCATTGCCTCGTGTACAAAATATTAATGCATGGCGCGTATATAAAAATTGCACTGAGGTGTTGTTCCCCCACGTGAAAGAAACTGGACTAAAATAAGTTTGTGAACTTTTGTAATTGACATGAAAAAGTGGTTGGAATTGTGCTTTGTTTGAACTACCCGGACAAGATGGGAGCTTATCTTTCAGAGCCGAATGTAGAATGTGTTTCTGACGATGGAGGTATAGAAAAATTCAGATATGGTTCGTCAGCCATGCAGGGATGGCGACTTGGCATGGAGGTAAGGAATGTGTGTAAATTTGGTTGAGTGACTTGATCAGTTGATCGAGTTTTTTGGCCAGAATAAATTATTTTAATCAACATGCAAGTTAATAATTAGCCTAGGTTTTATTTATTTGTTTGGTGATGACAATGATTGGAGTCTAAAGTCACCTTTGTAACGTTAATGATGATTTGAAAATGATTGTTTGATATGTGAGAAAAATTGATTGCTTGATTCGGTAGGTTTTAAGATTGACATCGAGCGTCAAAACACATTATTCGACAACATGGTGAACCATTCAAACATGGCATGAAGCTGAATATTGACAAAAAGTGTAGTCTTGTTAACTAATGCTTTTTCAACATTTGGTCATCCAGGAAACATATTGTCTAATTTGTTGTGGAATCATGTGGACATTAATTTCTACCTGTTTGTGTTATGCCTGGTTCAAACTTCATGCGATGCGATGTTTTGACGTCGCAAATTTGCAAGGAATAGTTTGCAAAAATTCAACTCCTGCGAAATACTCGCTGCGATTAATTATTAAATCAACCATTGAAATCTTCACACCATCGCTTTTTTTCACTGCTGTTCATGAAACAACCAGTCAAGTTACTTAATAAGGAAAAGTTTCCGTATGGCGCCACCACTTTTTCATTCGCAATAAAATAATATAGTATCTAATTTACCTGATTGATAAATCCCTTTTTGTAAAAATGAGTGAAAAAGTGGTGGCGCCATACGGAAAGTTATCCCTTAATAATGTCATCTGATTTCTTGAACAAAATTAGCTTGCATAATTTGCAATAATTTCCAACTGCCTTTTTTTCGCCACAATCTCGGAGTGATTTTTCCCCCCTTGATGAATCATTTATCGTCCAAGGCCACTCGGGGAAGATTAGAAAGTTCCATGTCAAAACGCATCTGAGACAAAATACCAACACAACATCTGGAACCCCCTACCTGACTCAGTTGTTACTCTTCGTCTGTAAACCAATTCCTGGCCTGATACTTCACGGAAGCAACGAAGGGGATTGCCTCCATGGCCCCTGGTCATTGCCTTGGTGCCCTTGAAATGCTCCAGTAGAAATTTAAAATTGGAAAAGTTTCCGTATGGCGCCACCACTTTTTCATTCGATATGAAATAATATAGTATCTAATTTACCTCAACGAGATATCCCTTTTTGTATAAATGAGTGAAAAAGTGGTGGCGCCGTACAGAAAGTTTTCCTTGAAATTTCCTCATAGGATGCCCTTTAACAATGAGAAAATGCCTTGGTGCCCTTGCCCTTTCAAAGACGAAACACACAGGCCTGCATTTCAAATCTAGACTTGAGAAATACTGGCCCGACCATCCATTGAATATTTGTATCTACTTACTATAAAATTTGGTCCTGTCTTTAGGCATGTTTTAATTCTCAGTTAATGTTTCTTTGTAGGATGGCCATAACTGTATTCCAGAAGTTGATAACGACACAGCTATGTTTGCAGTCTATGACGGTCATGGAGGTAAACAAAAATTCATAATTAACTATGTTACAGCCCAACTATTGAATCACCCCAAGTATCGTCAGGCCAATCCCAACTATAGTTGGGCTGCCCCTTCACACTATAACTGAGACGATTCTAACTACAGTTGGGCTGATTCTACAGTTGGGACAGAACATTCCATTCAATGGTAACTCAAATGTAGTGACTGTTTTTTGGGGCACTCTGTTTTTAATTTGGCTAGTCTTGTTTCTACTCTGATATACAATAAAGCATTGAAAGCGATTTTTTTTCATGTCATCAGGATGTGGGTTCAAGTCTCGGTCATGATACTTGTTTCCTTGAGCAAGACTATAATTGCTTCTCATCACCCGGGGTAAATGGTTACATGTGAGGGCAGAGATGGTTGTTGTGATTGATTTAGCTTGGTGCGCTACTTATAAACCAGTACAGGCTGTATTTTCCCAAGGGTGCTGAGATGGTTTAAGGAATGAAATATGGCCCAGTGGCTAGGGGTAGTAATAAGGTAGCCATGAGCGTCACTAAGTAATGATTTGAGGGCTTTGTAAGAAGCCACTAATTATTTGGTTTCCTAAAACTGAGAATTAGGCTTGCGTTAAATTTCCATTAAATTTGGACAAGACTTATGGGTAGCTTTTGAGACAGGAAAGTCAACAAAACTTTTTAATATTTTTGTTTTTGTTAAACCCTTACACCAATGTGTGTTAGCACTGCACTCTCAGTATTTTCCCCGAGTTCTGTGAAAAAATCACAGGCATATTGCTCGGGTGGGATTCGAACCCACAAGCAGTGTCTTACCAACTACCAACACTTTTTAATCTCAATTGGTACCATTAACTTCAGGTGCAGAAGTAGCGCTGTACTGTTCCAAACACCTCCCTGACTACATCAAAGATGAACCAGCATACAAAGAAGGTAACATGGAGAAAGCCATGCAAGATGCTTTCATGAGAATAGATGCTGTTCTAAGGGAACCATCGGCTATCGAGGAATTGAAACATCTGGCTGGTATGGAGCAAAGTGCAGATGAAGGTATGTAGGAATCAAAAGCAAGTAGTCGAAAGCAATTTTGATAAAATACCTCTTTGATTCTCCATCCTGTTTAGCTAAAACACTGACATGTGGGGTTTACTTAAAGGTACTGCAGCCAATTTGACGAAACTCTAGGATTAATTCTATCTCGAGATGACTCGTCCTAACTTAGGATGGGTTCAATGCGTCTTACGTCTAAGGATACAGAACTTTACTCTCCCTAAATCCTAGGATTAATCCTAAGTTAAGAGTTTGGTGAAATCGATGGCAGGACACGTTTGGTAACTGTCAAGGCCATTATTTTCACTTGCATAAAATAACAAGTCTGTGAAAATTTAGACTACATTGGTCATCAAAGTTGCAAGAGAATCATGAAAGAAAAAAACACCAGTGTTGCACAAATTTGTGTGCTTTCAGATGCCTAAAAAGGGCTTCATTTATTTGAGTGAGAATACCTCTTTTTAAAAAACTATTGCAGAGGGAGTCATTTCTCACAATGTTGTATACTATCAAAAGCTCTCCATTGCTCGTTACCAAGCATGTTTTTTTTGCTAACAATTATTTTGAGTAATTACCAATAGTGTCCAGTGCCTAAACTTCTAGCTAAGCTTGGGCCATATCGATTTATTTTATTCACGATATATCGCCGACAATATATCGCGATATTCGATATTGCGATTAATTAAATTTGACATCATCAGTCTTCAAACTCCCGGTGGAAGTTGTAGAGACAGTCATAGCATAAGAGAGGTGTTCTAATGACCTATTTTTCTGGTTTTACTCCAAACCTATGGAGTGCAAGATGTCTCAGCTAGGAAATACATCGCGATATTGCGATACTTAGTTGAATGCGCGATATATTGCGATATATCGCGATATATCGATATTTCGATTAAAACCAAATCGATCCGATATCAAATCGTTTCCAAATTAGTATCGCGATATTCGATAATATCGTGGTATCGCCCAAGCTTACTTCTAGCAAAATTAACTCCTGGTTTTCCATTACGATCAAACAGCGGACGCAGAAGAAGCATCAGCCTTACAAGAGGAAGCCAACCTCCCACTCGGTGAACTCCTAGCCCGTTACAGTTACAATCCTACCAAGACAAGAACACTCCGAAAAAAACTAGACAAAAACGAACTCCTCTCCCCAATGGTGCGGAAAAAGCCCCCGATATTTGGCGAGGAAAACACAGAAGGGGCCGATAAAGAAGCGAATGGAGAGGAGAGGAATGGATCGATACCACTCAGACTTGAGGAGGAGACTAAGGATGAGGAGGTCGATTCCGGGTCGGAGGACAAAGGTCAAGGTGATGGTGCTACTACTAAGGAAGGTGGTGTCAGTAAGGTGGAGACGGGGAATGGTGACAGTGTGGAGGAGTCAAAGGAAAACAGTAAATGTAATGGTGCTGGAGATGCAGGAAAGAAACCTACAAATGGCACAATAGGTTGGTATGGTGAAATTCATATTGGGGATCAAGTAATGGGGCAGGGGAATCCACCAGACCACAGGGCTTGAAGCTTAAATTAACACGTTGCCTTGGATCGGTCGAGTTGGTCTTTGTAAAGCATTGTAACTGTTAAAATGCATATGGGTAGAAAGATGTTGTAAAAGTAGAATACAATGATCCACACAAACACGCCTCGAAATTGCACGGTTTTCCTCTTACCTCGTCTACTAACACGGTTGGCCATTTATGGGCTTAAAATATTTGACTCCCATAAGTGGCCGACCATGTTAGTTCGCAAAGTAAAAGGAAAACCACACAATTTCGAGGCAAATTGGTGTGGATCATTGTATTCTACTTTTAAAATATCTTTCTAACCCTATGCATTTCATTAAAAAAACGGTTTCAAACGCTTTACAAAGACCAACTTGACCGATCCAAGGCAACGTGTTCCATTAAAATGTTTACTGGACAAGAATGGTTTTCTCAAGACCAGAAGCAAAACTGTTATTTGAACAAGCACTATAAAAAAGACATGTAAGAGAAGATTTATTGTCACATCTTGGAGGTGCGAGACTAGAACGAGTCTCCTGACGATGACTTGACTCTGCGGTAGTGCAGTTATACGATCCTATAAGCTAAAGTAGTAGTCCCAGCCAATTTTCTATACCTTAGCCCGATTAGTAGTTAAAAAGCAGGACAGTTCTTTTCAGACCTGAGAAGTCTCTCGAACATCCGATAAATCTACTCCGCGATAGTAGAATAAAGAAAGACAGTTCACTCAGAACAAACTCTACCTGGCAAGTAGATACACACATGGTGTTACCGCAAACCAAATATTATACAAATATAACATGGTTTGAGGGTGACTAGTTGATATTAGCTCCCAGAGGTATTGGAAGTTGACAACTACATGTAGTTTGTCAACTTCCAATACCGAGGGCAGCTCATCGACTAGTCACCCGAAATTAACCATGTTATATTTGCTTTACTATACTTCATACATATTCAGTTACCAGAACATGAGTTTTGAGCAAGAGAAAATGATTACTGTGAAACTAAATGCACACGATAAGTTTGTTCATGTGTTGGATGTCGCTTGGAGAGCGCTGTTCGTGCTTGTATACAAAACGGTGCCACGATCAATAGCGCCCGGGGGATGACTTCGCGCAATGGTAGTGCGCATGAGAAGTAGAATAGCTCCCGGGGAACTATTACTTGTCATGCACATTTACCACTTGCATAAAATCTCACCTGCGCGCTTGGTAGTTAGCCAAATTAACACCTGGCACGTGATGATGAATGGACCAATGAGAACTCGACTCTCTGACAAGAATATGTATGAGGTATAGTTAATATTGATACTTCACCATGCAATGCCTCAAATCCTATATAGAATGAGCAAGCTGTGTTTCTTGAAATTTCATCTCTGTTATGTTATTCTACATCAGAAGATTTGGTCAAAGATGAGCTTGATGATGAAGAAGAAGACGAGGAGGAGGATGACGATGAAGAAAGTGAATCTGAAGAGGATGATGAGGAAGAGGAGGAGGAAGAAGGAGATGATGATGCTGAAGATGATCAGCAAGATGTATTTGGCCAGAAAGAAGAGGTATGTACATAGTAAAAACAGAATAAGTACATATCGAAACAATGGGGTATGTATCGTAAAGGAAGATGTTTTTTTAAAATAGAGGTATCTAGCGAAAAGAAGAAGTATGGAGCGAAAAAGAAGAGGTGTGTAGCAAATAATAAGTGGTTTGTGGCAAAAAAGAAGTATGTAGCACAAAAGAAGAGGTATAAAGCAAAACAGAAGAGGTATGATGCAAAAATGAAGATTTTAAAAAAAGTATAGAAATCTTGCGAAAAGCAGAGGATTGTAGCCAAAGAGAAGAGGTATGTAGTCAAAAAGAGAAGTAACTAGCAAAAAAGAAAAAGTACATCTCTTAAATAAGCGAAAACGAAGAGGTGAGTAGCAAAAAAGAAGAGGTACATAGCAAACTTGGATTTTTAGATGGATCGAGACAGTTTCCTGCAATTGAAGAGGATTTGTTGACTCAAAAAAGATGGCTAGGTGTTATCAAATTTTTGGTTAAAACTTAGTCAAACAGTTTGTGGGTTGAGTGTGTACTGTGCAGATACTTTAATCAATGTATCACCGATTGGTATTGTGGATGACATTAAATGGTCAGACAGTAGAACGGTTGACTGTGTACTGCAGATGCATTCACCATATTGAAACTGGCTTAGTTCATCTTTCAAAACCACAGTGGATGATATTGAGTGTTCGGACTGAAATGTAAAGTTATTCGTTTTTAATGTATTCACTCTTGAAGTACATGTAGGTCGCTTAAACCCTAACTATTAGTCATTTATAGGTGTAGGTTGCTGTATATCTGTTTATAGCTTTACAAAGAAAGATATTTTTAGGTGAGATTTGTTCTTGACACCGTGTAAACCATTTCCTTCCTTAGTTATTTATAGTATTCCAAAATGGTCGACTTTGTGAAGTGGATAAGTTTGTAAAGCAATCTATTTTTACCTTACATCTTAAAGGGTTTTGATACCTTTTGTACATAAAGTTTTTGCCCATGACACGAATTCCCACTCACTGTGAATGAAGATGTATGTAATATAATTTACCTGAAATTATGCCCAGGGACCGATTTCACAAAGAGCTAAGATTGATCGTAACTGCAACAATCGTGTTGCTTAGTAAAGTGTGATGCCACAATACAAATCACTATACTGACAATTTGTCTTACGATGGATTTTAATGCTTTGTGGAATGTTGATATGTATTGGAACATTGCAAAGGGCACCACAGCAAAAGCACTGGGCACCAGGGCAATTGCTGTGGGTCCCATGTGTTATTAATTCGAAGCCTGTACTAATTGAACTTTTCCTTCTGTTTTTTTAGCAGCCAGGAAGCGACAGCGGGTGCACAGCAGTTGTTGCATTAATACAAGGCAAGCGCATCATCGTAGCCAACGCCGGGGACTCGCGGTGCGTCTTATCAAAAGCGGGTATAGCCGTCGATCTTTCTATTGACCACAAGCCGGAGGATGATATCGAGATTACGAGAATAGAGAAGGCTGGTGGGAAGGTCACTCCGGACGGGAGGGTCAACGGGGGTCTCAACCTCTCCAGAGCCATAGGTAAAATTAATCTCTCTATTTTAGTCATGAACACAATATTTGATTTGGTATGGTGCCTAATCACCGTAGAAGTGAAATAACCCAGTTGCGCATCCATGCAACACCGAGAGAAAAATGGCGTTCTTAGGGAAAACCTGAGGGAGTACACCCGCTGTGTCTCATAGCTCAGTTGGTAGAGCATCTGCCCAGAGTGTCGGGGTTCTTGGGTTCAAGGACCATTTAATTTTTCTCTCATCCCATGTTAGTCATGTTAGTGTTTCTCAGTCCTTATAGAGTTCAGATGCCATGTTAATCGCAGTTTTTCATAATGCACATAAGTGTTGGAAGTAGACAATTTTACCATTCATTTTGAAATTTTCACTGTTGTCCCCGCTTCTACAATATACTTGGTTAAACTGTAGCAATTGTTGGCGTTAATTTTGAAATTGTCATTGTTGTTACCTCACCCAGGTGGCCACTGTTTACAAAATACTTGGTTTAAATGCCATCATTTTTGTCCGTAATTTTGAAATTGTCAATGTTTTACGTTACATAGGTGACCACTGTTACAAATGCAACACAGATCTACCACCAGAGGAGCAGATGATTTCAGCATTTCCCGACATTCAAACGGCTGAGTTGACCAAAGAAAATGACATCATGGTTATTGCCTGCGATGGTATATGGTAGGTCATTTACATGTCCACTGTTAATTTTTGTATCCAAACAATCTTGAAATTTTACCCATGAAGCGGCAAGACCATTTGTATTGAATTTAAGTCTTACAGCATTTGTTTGCAATTTCCAGGGGCAACATACCTTAACAGGCCTGTGTGCTTCATTTTTTAAAAGAGCACCAAGGAATTTCCTTCTTGGTAAAGAGCACCCTATCAGGGAATTGTAAATTTCTACTGGAGCATTTCAAGGGCACCAAGGCATTGACCAGGGGGCAACGAGGCAATCACCTCCATTGCCTCCGTGAAGTATCAGCCTGCCATAACTTCTGTAAAATTACAAGCAATATTTCTACTTGAGTTTTTATTTTGTAGGGTAACGATTTTTGCACAGATTGATATTAATTTTTTGATTGATAACTCTTCAATATTCAGGAATGTCATGACGAGTCAAGAGGTGATAGATTTTGTCCGAGTCCGAATAGAAAAACAGACCAAAGATGACAAGTCGTGTAAACTCTCCGAAATATGTGAAGAGGTAAGACATCTGAACAAGTCATTATTTAAACCCATCACTGCTCTTAAAAGTTTTCTTTTCCTATCTTTCCTCACCTTCCACCTCAAGAACCCTGGTTTGAATCACGCCGGGTACTATGTGGATTGGGTTTTCTGTCCCTACCTGACTGTTTTGTGGCGTGTCATGGCCTAGCGGTTAAGAACACCGGACTCTAGCTCTGGTGTTTCTGATCAGCAGAGTGTGGGTCGAGTCCCAGTCTTGACACCAGTGCACTTACCCAAAATAGAAAGGGTTCGCCCGGTGTTCCTGGTTTGATTGGCTGCATATTGCGCCACAGCACCTTGTAAATCATTACATGGCGCTATGTGAAAGGAGTGGGTTTCATAGGTCCCTATCCTATATAAAAATCCACTATAATTATTATTATTTTCCTTGAATATTTTTTATTTATTTTTTAAGTTTGCTTTTGAGAGTCCTTGGACTCACAACCAGAATAAATTAAATGAAATTAGTACGATCTGATCTTCTATGGTATTTCCCTCTCTGTTTCAGTTGTTTCGTGTGTGTCTAGCGCCGGATACCAGCGGAGACGGCACCGGCTGTGATAACATGACCTGCGTTATCGTCCAGTTCAACCACAACTCGCCAGATCAGACCCTCACAGGACGTGCCAAAAGAAAAGCCAGCGACACCGAGGCCAGCACCGGCGAAGACAACGACAGCAAAAGACCCAAAGTTTAACTCTCTGGACTTGTTCAGTATTCATTGAGTTCTTTTTCAAGACTTTTTTTCCAAGTGGTTTAATAATAGTTAAAAAAAAAAGACACTAAAGCAGTGTTCCCATTGACCACGGAAAGTTACTGGATTTGGTGTAATTCAACCGTGCGTTCCCACCTGGAGTTCTATTACGTGACATTTTACAGTGTGGAGTTTTTTAGAGGCCCGGATAATTTACTGTGGCTGCGCCAAAATCTTTCGCGGCCTCTTTCGGCCTTATCATCGTCGTGGTAAGTTGACAGGGAGGTCAGTTTACCATGTGTCCCCGTTGGATTTAATTTTGTCATTCTACAGAAAAGTCACGGTACTCTAACAAACAAAAAGTCAAATGGGAACACGGCTTTACTCTTGCAGATGACTGGATTCTTTCCAGCGAGGATATATCCGTACGCTCAGGGGATTTGTACATAGTGTGCTGCATTTGTGATTCAGAATGTTTTGGATTTTTTTTCCAAACTTCTTGGATGGGAATTTTTGTAAAGTGAAACATTCCATTGGCTTGATTCCTGCAAATCCAACTCATTATTTTGTTCTGTGATCGTTAAATTTGTGTCCCATGTCTTTTGTTGTTGTTTTTTGGTTTTTTTTCAGTTGATTGAGCTTGGGTTATTATAACACCTTATGAACTTATTGTTATGTTTTTTGTTTTTTTAAGTTGTACTCCTAACAGGTTCTATGTTGTAAATCTTCAACCGATTTTAGTTTAATCTGTATAGATTATTCATGGTGTGTTTTCCAAAAACAGCGAGGGTTACAATAATCCTACATCAACAACTTAACAGCTCGTCACCTTTGTTTCATTTAAAAAAAAACTGGACACCTTTGGTAATTGTCAAAGACCAGTCTTCTCACTTGGTTAGTCTCAACATATGCATAAAATAACAAACCTGTGAAATTTGACCTCAATTTGTCGTCGAAGTTGCGAGATGAAAGAAAGAAAATGAAAGAAGAAAACACCCTTGTCACACATAAATGGCCGACCGTGTTAGTTCGCAAAGTAAAAGCAAAACCACGCAATTTCGAGGCAAATTTGTGTGGATCATTGTGTTCACCTTTTAAAACATCTTTCCAACCGTATGCATTTTATAACAAACGGTTACAAACGTTTTTTATAGTCCGATCCAAGGCAACAATGTGTATCTGTTTGTGGTGTACCATTACTCGTATCACATGGGGCCCAATTTCATAGCGCTGCTAAAGCAGAGAATTATTCTTATAAACTTTGTGCTAAGCAAAAATAAACAGGAGACCAGTCACAGATTGTACATGTGACATGGTACTTCGGCTGGTAACCTTACTATGGTGAGCATAATTTTGATGTGCTTAGCTATGTTTTGTGCATGAGCAGCTCTATGAAACTGGGCCCAAACATAGATATAGAAGATAGTACCTAGATCGGCCATAAGCCGTACATACACGCCATAAGCCGTACACAAACATTCCTGGTTCTTCATGTACGGGCTTAAAAGTCACGTGCTGGTTTTAACGTGCTGGAGATGAACATGGGAGATAGGCCTTTAACCACTATGGACGCGTTAAAAGTCACACGCTGGTTTACATGAACATTGGAGATGGGCTAATGGCTGCCCCAATGCCAGAACCCGCGTATGTATATATTCTATATCTATGGGCCCAAGCTTAAACAAAGACAAGATTTGAGCATGTGCATTCAGTCATCAACATTAAGGAACCCAAATTGTTAAGGTCAAACTTCCCTATCCCCCCAAGAAAGGTTTTAGGAAACAACAACAATGGATGCATTTTATGTGTACCCATTCATCGGCCGTCTTTCTTGTATTGAGTACACCTCCTTTTCCACAAATCTTGTAGTTTTATTATTGTTAAAATGTCTCTAAACGAAATAAAATATTCCATTGATATCTTGGAATGTTTCCCTCCTACATATTAAGTTCTTCTGCGCCAGAAGGCTATAAAGAATGTATTTAAACGGACATGTTATAATGCACAAATAGAAATACAGTAGAATGCAATTCATCGACCCACATATACAAATAGGGGACAATTATGTAGTTATTAAGCACGCAAATGTGCTAAGTACAAATCAATTTTGCTTAATACTACCAGCTAATGAGGTGGCTGCTGTGTTCGATTTGGTTCTCTGCTTTTTTTTTCGCTTAGAGGATGATTTTGTTTTAAGCAGTAATATAAGTTAAGTTGGTGCCATGCAATTTGGCCCAAGTTTGGAGAACATAAGTACCTGTGTATGATTTTTTTTAGAAGCCCTTGAGAAATATTAATGATACTTAGTTTGGGGTATAGCAAGTCTTAACTGTAATATTTTAATCAAACAACAATAAGATGTCTCCCTCTAACATATTTTTTAGTTAACAATGCAACAATGTCGTCAAAACCTTGGGTTTTTTTTTCCTAACTAGACTTTTTGAGTAGTTGGTGACATTTTGACAATGACCAAAGCATATATAATCCATTTAGCAATCCCACTCCTGATACCAAAAGGGGGGGGGTCGTCCTAACTTAGGACTAGTGCTAGGACTCTTAAGGAGTTATTCAAAACTTGAGCCTAGTCCCAAGTTAGGACGATCACATCAAGAAGTATTTTGTGACAGCTCTTATCATGTTATTATTCAGTGCATCAAATCCCTTCTCTATGTTCATTGCGAAGAAAGTCGCCGCGGTTGGATGTAAGGAAATATTGGAAATCACAGTTTGAAATATTCATATTGGTTTAGGAACTAGTGCCATGATTTGTTGTATCAGGCATGCAACTTTTCAGCTGATCATCTGATTTCCTCTTTCTTTTGTAAACAGTGCCATAGAAAACTGGGGGAAAAAACTATACAGAAGTTAAGTTTGATCGGCCATTTCCTCCTTTTTTTTTGCAATTAGAAAGTAGCATGTCTGTTGTACAGAGTGTACTATTTTTGCAAGAAGATCAAATAGAAGATGGACTTGTGCTGAAGCCTGACAACTTCTTTAACTTACTTAATGTGCAATCCTTTTGCCATCCTCGGTAGCCACTTGTTCTACTTGTAAAATGTTGATGATAACATCCATGCTACATAAACAGTTCTCGATTAAGAAAAAGGATAAGTGGAAGTGTTTTGACGAATGAAGTTTTGTTTCAAATGGTTATGTGGTATTATATAAATTTTTGTTTATTTTGCTTTTGTCAAATGAAGAGATTTAGGGTGACATTTGCAGACCCTTGGAGTTCAGATATAGGGTGGCCGTCTTGTGCCGACCAGTTGGAGTTTATTTTGAATACAGATCCGCGATGTTTTTCATGACTTGAATGAATTTTTCAATAAAATATGTTACAGTCTTTGAGAGATTGCTCCATCGGAAGGAATTTATTTACCTCATGAATTGTCATTTTTGTCAGCTGAGTCATAATATGTTATAATCGACCACTTACTTTTGGTTCATACCAGTACAAATGCTCTACAGACCACTTGCAATATGCGCAGTGTACTCACATGTCCCTATCCTGGGTGTCATTTTGGGTGTTAAAATCGTGAACAGACATGCACAAAAGACGGTGGACACCTAAAATTGTGCGCATTGTACGGAGGCGCATTCTGTATTTGTGTAAGTAATCAATCGCTCCCCCTTGCTACAGGTACGCTGAGGTCACGCGCACGTTTTTATGCACAGAGAACAGCTATTGTCCAAAGATCTGCTTCCTTTTTGGGAGTGCGATGTCATAATATGCAATGTGTCTATGGAGAAATATTTTGTACTGAAGAACCCCCCCCCCCCCCCCCATTAGATTCGTCTCACAGTAGTCTTGTAGTAGTGAAATCCACCCCTGTAAAGTATATTAATGCCTACAAACACCATGTGTACATGTAGGCCAGCCCTTGTGCTTAATGTACTATACCTATTTTTTTCCCCAAGAACCAAATAATACCTGCAATTCATTATTACTCATGGAGAGGAATAGGCCTCAGTTATATGGAAAAATGTATTATATTCCACCATGTCTTTCTTTTGGTTCTCGCTAAAAACCGATTGAATTGTCAAAGGTTGCTTGTGTTAAAAACCCACCCACCACCCAAAAATCCCCAACCCCCATTTTAAATATATTTTTGTGCTATTGTGAAATAGCATTTACAGGAATTATGACGAAATAGTCATTGCATGCAACAGCAGGAGGGGGGGCGGGAACTAAAAATTGGTAGAGCGCCCTCTATAAGAACATCTATTTTAGATCAATGACATCATACTTTAAAGTCGAAACCTGTCACTTTTTGTAAGATGTAGTAGAGCCTTTCTTTTTTCCTGTTATTCAGTATCCATCAGCTTTTTTTACAAGAAACTGCATTTTAAATAGTTCTAGTGTTTGGATGGAAGTTTTTATAGCGAGATATTGAAATTGACTTGTCCGAGACTGCACAGCAAATTGAATATGACAAGATAACGACTGCAAGAAGACTACGTTAACACGGGTCAAGTGTGAACAAAATTTGTCAGTGTCGCCGGTTTCCGGCATCCTGTGTCGACGTTTCTCGTAGAAAAGCGTATGTCTCGTGGCCGATGTGGGTACCAGTTTCGCACACCACGGCACGAATAGTGTATTGTGTTGTTCGGATCTAGACTATGCCCGCTCATTATTGTGTTAGAATAACGGATTTTCGCCAGTTTTTTACTCAAAATCTGGTCGAAAATGCCTACAAATGGGGCTGCAGACGAGCGGGCAGAAGATCTACATGACAGTTGTGATGAGAGCGAGGACGAGCAAGAAATTCTAGAGGAAAGTCCGTGTGGAAGATGGCAGAAACGGAGAGTAAAGGTAAGATTGCGTGTGCTGTGTGTCGTCTGTACGGACAATTATTAACAATTCATGATGCGTTAAACATGAAGTCATCATTACGAATACGATATTGAATCAATGTGCCGTGCCCACTACATTTTCACATCTGTGGTGTGGTTGAGAAAAAGAAATACCATACCAAATGAAATAACGGATAACTTTCCGTATGGCGCCACCACTTTTTCACTCATTTTTACAAAAAGTGATATCTCATTGAGGTAAATTAGATACTATATTAATAATATTATTTCATATCGAATGAAAAAGTGGTGGCGCCATACGGAAACTTTTCCGAAATAACTAATGAACTGAACTGACAGGGGAACTAATTAAGTGTGCTGTGTTGTTACTAAAAACAAGTTGTCAAACATTTTTTACACATTAAAATTGCATATTATTACAACTGCTAATTGATTCCATAACTTATTAACTAAGTTACAGTCAGTACAAAGTATGTAACTGTAACTGACGTACTTTATAATATTATAGAAGATACAATTTATAGACAACTACCAAATTTGTATCAGGGAACGATTTCATTCCTCCTTTTGCATAGCAAAACATTTTGACTGACCATGTTTGGTGCACACAGAATCAGAATGCTAATAAATATTGAGTAGCACTAGCAAGTGATGGTGTTTGAGTAGCAACTGGATCCTGATATATTTTTGCGTAGCATTTTGCTCTGCTATCGATCAAGAGAAATCGTTCAATGTGTATACCATATCGGAATCGGTGTAATGCGGGTGTTTGTTTTGTAAACTCCATGTAGTGTCGCATAATATTTCAGTTAGGTTTTCTAATACTATTTATTACTGGAGTTATGCGAAGGCCATGAAAGCCAAGGTGATAAACCAAGGGTATCGAAGGCAATTGTATCTAGGTTGCCTCTGTTAAGAATTGTATCAGGGCTGCTTGTTTTCAAATCAACCATTAATCTGGTGAATTATTTCCCTCTGTGCTCAATACATTTAGTTTACAATTTGGTATGTTTTCTATGTACCTTAGGCCCATTAGAACATGTGTTAATTAAAAAAATATGGAATTATTGAACCATTTGAAAAAATCAACACAAAGCATACTGCTGATGTTACATAAAATACAATACAATTTATTATTGTTTTCTTTAAATGAATTTGAATCAGTGTTGATTTGAATGAATGAAATGGTAACTGATAATTCAGTTACACTTGTTTACAGGATTGAAATTGTAGTGTGAATACAAATCATACAACTGGGTAGAAATCCACTCCCAACAAATAAAATAACTGAATAAATAAATATACAGGATAAAAAGTCAAAGTTGGGTGTGTTCCCTGGCTATTGGGCAGACAGATTGAATAGAATCCTTGAACAAAGATGTTGACAAAATCGGTAGACCATGACCAACCATAGGACTAGATAACTCAGTTAATATGTTAGCACGTGAATCAGGAGGTCATGTCAAGTCCCGGTCTTGTAAATTTCTCTCTTTTTTCATCTACAAGTATAATTAAATCAAAATAAATAAATAGACAATTAAATAATTACTGATATTTATAGAACTTTTTGGAAGAAGCTTAATTAGAGAAAGGACCTCTCTGTGGTTGTATTAAAAAAGAAGTAGCACAACTCCACTGAAGATACAGACAAAAAAATAAAATAAAATAAAAAAAACGTTTTATTATGAGAAAGGACTCCTTATTTGTTTATACACTGTATATGAGAAACACATTGCAGCCTTCATCCTGATGTGGATTAATGGGTCAGATCTGAACAGGGCAATATAATTGGAGAATCCCACAAGTGAATAACCATGTGCAGTTTCTTCACACTGTACCTTGTACATGTACAAGTAGGGTGCTGACTGCCGATGCTGCAGATTGTGCTGTATCCAGGCCTGGAAATACACGCAGGCCATGGCCTGCGATGCCCCTGGTCTTGGCATTGGTGCCCCTTCAAAAGTGTCCCATTGACTTTAAGATTTGACAATGGAAATGCCTTTTGCAAAGTGAAAATGGCCTTGCCCTTTCAAAGATGAAATTCTAGGCCTGTGTATTGCTACAGTTTGTATAAAGTATGTTCCGGTTGCCATCAGATCATTCAACCAGGTGGTTTATTCAACTTTTAAAGGATACTTTTAAATTTTTACCACTGCTTCATTCAATTCCGACACCCAAATGGTTTTATTCTGGATGTGGTACTGATGTCACCAATATCTGTGAGAATAGTAAGGCATCCCTATGATGGTATTTGAAAGTCTAAATAGAGGAGAATGTCGTGACTTGTCTCGGCTGAGCGGTAAAGAGCACCAGACTCAAGCTCTGGTGTTTTTGATCAGCAGAGTGTGGGTTCGAATCCTGTTCATGGCACATGATCCTTGAGCAAGATACTTTATCAAAAGGGCAAGGCTGTTTTGGGGGAGAAGGGCACATTTAAAGGAATTTACCGAGGACTGTTTCCAAGGGCATCAAGGCAATGGCCAGGGGCAGGGGCAAGGAGGATATTAGAAAGGCTATGATCTTAACCTGAAACAGTGGGCATTTACAAGTACCAAAATTAGTAGGACACCCTGGCTTTTTAAAATGCATTGACACCATACATACGTTATAAATGTAGTTTTAGTCTGGTGTCTGGGTGTCTTTTTTGACACCCCGTTGTAAATGTGGACACCCTGTTTTAGCTGCCATGTGCACGTCTCAATGTATTGTTAGTGAACAACTTGGACACCCAGTTTTGAAATTTCCTGCAAATTTTGACACATTTTTACTAGTTGATTGACACAATTTCCAATTGATAACTTGCATACATTTTTTGCCACCTACTGGTGACAATGGCCTGAAGCAATACAAACTGCACTTGTGGACATTTTCCTGACAGCATTAGGCAGTCTCTTTCAATCCATCTACAAAACATCTCTTAAATCCTACCTATTCTAGAGAGCTTATTGTATGTCGCTATGAGTAACGACTGTTGGATTGACGCCCTATGGATTTCATGATTGATTGATTGTAATCATAATCGTATAAGTTTTTTTGTGATTTGGGATAAATGGTAATTTTTATTATTATTGATTTGTACCGGAATATTTGGTCAATGACTCAGTTAGAAAACTAACATGGATGATCTTACTACATTAGTACAAATGTTTGTAGACATAAGGTTAGATGTAGCTCAGTTGGTAGAGTGCCGGCACGTTAATCCATAGGTCGTTGGTTCAACTCCCACTCTAGTAAATTTTTCTCTGTTCAACCCCAAAATCATAAAAAAAAATTACCCAGTCAGTTTCCCTTGTGGTTTATATTGATTGTCTCTAATTTAGAGCTACATGTGTAATCCCCTGTCCACAAGGTCTTTGTATAATTCCCCTTTTCAATTGGCAAAGATTCTTGTGAGATAAATCTTGTCTTTACTGTCTTCATGAACTTAGCTGCTTCTCTCCCCATGGTTGAAGAGCTCGTGTTTTTTACCGGTGAGGAGGAGATGTTTGTCTGTCTGTCTGGGGGAGGGGTGTCATCGAAGGAAACAGAGACGTCTTTTACTCCCACTCGACTGAGCATCAACTCTAACCTATCCGAGTATTAAGATGCAAAATGGATTTGTCAAGACGTCAAAACAGGAAAGAAACAAGTCGGATCCTGCCCAGTGTTTGACCTTTCAGTTGTCATCTTAGACTATTGATGTTTTTTTGCTTAATTTTTATAATGCATAGAGGATATCTGAATATTGTTTGGTTGAGATGAAAATATTGTTTCTAATGGCATAGTGTTTTTATATTTTTGTGGGTTGAGATGAAAGTTATTTTATCTACACACATATGTTTAAGGCATGATATTTCTCTTACTTTCATGTGGTTTCCATTGTTTCATGCTTTCAGAGGAATCGATCTGCATCTTTTTTTTTTTAAATGGTCTGAAAGTCTATGGGGAAAGCTTGGAGAACCCTAACACTGAGTGTATTTTCTTTACATGTGTGTACTGTGCCCGAGTTAACGACAGGTAAAGATACGTACATTTACAGAATTGGTAAGAAACAAAAATCGTGAAGATCACAGATTTACATAAAAATTACACGGTCTAATGATAATGATAGTAGAAAACATCCCTTGAAATATTTATGTCTGAAATTTCATATTTTGATGAGAAGTAAATAATCTAATTTCGCGTTTGGAGTTTATCGCTCAGTGAGCGTTTTATTCATTTTTGTTTTGGCATCAATGCAATGCAAAATTTGTAATCGTATTTTGACTATTCTCTCGTGACCCAGATGGCCTATAGATCTCAAACTTCTACAGGTTTGTCAGTTAAGAAAGTGAAGTTCAGGGCTATTTGTTTAAAATCTCACTTTATTTCTTTCAAACGTTCTTGAAAGAAATTCAAGAGGCTTGATTCTCAAAGCTAAGTTTTGGTTTCAAATGAGGGACCTTTTTTTTTAAAAGGTATTTTATGTACAATATCATGAACAAAAGTTTACACTTGTAACCAGCACATTCAAACAGCTTGCAGTATCCCAGAACCAAAATCCAACACCAAACTTCTTTCCAACTTTCCCAATTTTGCATTGTTAATTTCCAATGCAACCTTTTGCGTTTAATGGTCTAGAGTCGACACCTTGCCGTGGCTTTGCCAGCAGATTCTGTTTGGGTTAGAAAAATGACACTTCACTGTATACAGCCACAGCTGGCCCGGTTTAATGCGCAGTGTTTGAGTTTGATCATATTTCAAACATGCCATTGGCGCAGGGAATTGTGTCTGGTTTTGGCGGCCCTTTTTTCCCCTCAATGTTTACCTCTCCGGAAGGTAAACATACACGAAAACATGTATCTTGATTTAAGTTCCCAAGTGCAAATGAAAAAATGAACGAAGCTTGGTTGAGGGGGAGAGCTAACAATAGTACATAGCCAAGTTGGACAGTCGTTCAAATGGACAATTCAGTCTGTGGCTGTTGGATGTTTGCATTATGTTCTTCGTATTAAATAATTTGTTGGTTTTTTGGTTCTGTGGCGTAACTCTAACATTTTGGTCCAGAATGCCACACGGTAGAGCCTGGAAAGAATTCCAGATGGGATAAATTTACTTGCCCAAAATTCAATGACCCTTTAAAAAAGTGTTGTCTGAAGAAATACCTTCATGGAGGAAGTAGGATATTCTCACATTTGATAGTCTCCTTGTGGACATTTCGAGCGAACCAGTAAATGCCAGAGTGCTATTTCATTAGAAATTTTACGCCGAAACAGTCAATGTTAATGTTAGAACAGTGAAGCCCCACGGGGGCGCAACTGCAAATACGTCTGCCACTAGAGACGCAGTGTACTTGGAGTTAGCTGAGAGTATCGGTCAACTGTCTCTACCGATGTATGTATGAAGCATGTTTGCTGGCTGGCTGGTTGTGGGGGGGGGGGGGGGTGACAAGTCGATATAAATGTTGGCAAATAATTTATGCTGTCTCCTCGAAAGTGCGTCTCAACATTAAAGATGTTTTGCCATGGAGTTATAAAAATCACTAAAAGATGACTTGCTTGAAGTTGAATATTACACCCTTTGTTTGTTACACAATTGTTAAATGTAACATGCGCTTTTTCTTTGGTGCCCTTTGCAAAGTTCTAATTCAAAATTAAATTATCCTCATACGTGTCGAAATGGAAACTTTTATCAAAGTAGAATCGGTTTGCAAGTGTCCTGAGCAATCTCTCTTTGATTCTAAAAGAAAGGAAGAAAAGTTATTTGATGATTGACCAAACCCTCCCTATCATTGTATTTGGTGGTGATATGTAGTTCAGTGCCCCTTACCAGAGAAAAATTGCTCTGCCTGCCCCTTCAAGTACGAAATGCAAGGCCTGCATCCAATAATAGAGATCTGTCCTTCAATTGCATTCACTCGCTGTCCAAAAGACACTGAAGAAGTATCAAGTGTAGCTCATGAATATATCCCAGACAAATTGTAAAGAGCCAATGGCATGATTGTCAGAGTTGAGAGCTTCGTTAACGGTGAGGGTTCCTGCAGGGAAATAATTCCTTGTTACACCATGGTTGACCTGCCTTTGGTTTTTGTTGATAGAGCACCATTGATTAATGCTTGTGGTCAGTTTATTTTTGAGCTGTTTCTCACAATGTTTTATACTATGAACAGCTTTCCATTGCTTGTTACCAAGTTAGTTTTTATGCTAACAATTATTTTGAGAAATTACCAATAGCGTAAGCGTCCACATGTCTTTGGTTTTTGTTGATTGAGCTCCATTGATTAATGCTTGTGGTCAGTTTATTTTTGAGCAGTTTCTCACAATGTTTTATACTATGAACAGCTTTCCATTGCTTGTTACCAAGTTAGTTTTTATGCTAACAATTATTTTGAGAAATTACCAATAGCGTAAGCATCCACATGTCTTTGGTTTTTGTTGATTGAGCTCCATTGATTAATGCTTGTGGTCAATTTATTTTTGAGCAGTTTCTCACAATGTTTTATACTATGAACAGCTTTCCATTGCTTGTTACCAAGTAAGTTTTTATGCTAACAACTAATTTGAGAAATACCAATAGCGTAAGCGTCCACATGTCTTTGGTTTTTGTTGATTGAGCTCCATTGATTAATGCTTGTGGTCAGTCTATTTTTGAGCAGTTTCTCACAATGTTTTATACTATCAAAAGCTCTCCGTTGCTCGTTACCAAGTAAGCTTTGAGTGATTACCATTGGTAAAGCATCCAGTGCCTTCATTAATGGTGCAGTTCCTACAGGGAAATAATTCCTTGTTACAGCATTGTTGACCTGTCTTTGGGTTTTGATGGTTGAGCACCACTGATGAATGCTTGTGGTCAGTCTATTTTTGAAGTGTGTGGGAATTCTTGTTGGATATTTTTTACCTCCATGGTCGGAATATGCTCAGACAATCAAGGGCTTCCACAGTACCATTGACTGTGGTCAGTACTTAGATCCATTTCTTGTAGTGGGCTAGTTGGGTAGGTAGTCTGGGGTATGTTTGCCAAGCACCTTAGACTATGGTCAGTACTTGGATTTAAAGGCACCCTGACACTTTTGGTAATTACTCAAAATAATTGTTAGCTAAAAAACTTACTTGGAGAGCAACGGAGAGCTGTTAATAGTATATTGCAAAAAATAGTTAATGGCCTGGCGTTTCGACCCTAGCAGAGTTATTCTCGAAGGCTAAACAAGTATAAAACATTGCGAGAAACGGCTCCCTCTGAAGGAACGTAGTTTTTTTAGAAAGAGTAATTTCTCACTCAAATATTAAAAGACTTCAGGCCAGAAGCTGTTCATTACGCACCTGAAAGCACACATATTTGTGCAGCAATGAGAGTGTTTTGTGCCCATTATTTTCTTGCAACTTCGATGACCGATTGAGCCCAAATTTTCACTGGTTTGTTATTTTTTGCATATTAGGATACACCAAGTGAGAATACTGGTCCTTGACAATTATCGAAGGTGTCCAGTGCCTTTAAGACTATGTTGAGGCATGGTTTTAGTGGTTAGTCTGGGACAAGTTACACAAGCACCATTGAGTCCATTGACTGTAGTCAGTACTTGAAAATAGGATACCATTCCTTGTGTTGATGTGGTTTGGTTGGTGAGTCTGGGTCATGAGAATGGTCAATACTTGGATGGAAGACCATTTTGCTGAGTAGGCCTACATATGGTCTGGAAGGCCTGCTAGGGCTTGTTTAGCCCTATTCACATTACACCAATCCCCAGGAAATAAACCCCAGTAAATTGGGTAGTCTTAACCCCACCGTCAACGCATGTTAATTTGGCAATTTTCATGAGAAGAATGAACACTCAGTATGCAAACCCGAGGTGATCTCATTCAACCAAGCAGGGGTAACTACAGTATTTCCAAGGAAATTGCCATGGTTAGCAATGACAGTGTGAACAGGTTAACAAAATTTTCGTTGAAATTTGTCTAGTCTGAAAGGTGATTTAGAGTTAATGGAACTTCCAGCTACACTTTACACCTTCTATGCTGAGGAATGGAGCCCACTTAACATTGTTACATGAAAGAGCTCTGAGATTAGTTCTGTAGAGTAATTTACCCCTAGCTGTCCTCACCTACTGTTTAATCGCTGTAATCTAATTTGTACACTCTACTGCAGGCCTCTCATCGCTAGACACGACAGGCTTAAATAAAGCTCATCAACGTGCTCATGAAACGCAGCTCATGAATATTAATGAGATGCAAATGATGAAGGCTTATAAACACTCCGCAAGTTTAAACATTTATAGGCATGCAGATTTTGAGTTGAGTTTTTAAATTGTTTTCCTGCAAACCAAACCAAAGGTGTGACTTGTAAGTTGTGTTGGGCTTGTCTCATATTGTCTTGTCCGCTTCCTTTGTCCTTTGTCCTGTCACGGTTCCGTGGTCTTATGTTTGTTTGTCCATAGGTTATGGTACAAAAGCGTTCTGCTTCACCTTACACCTAAATGTTGTCATTCTGCCAATTATTATTGATTCATTGTGCACCAAATATATTTATTATCTCATGTTACTGTGTTACTTTAGTAATTTCAACTTAATGTGCTTTTTTTGTAATGAACTGCAGCATTTTGAAATGAATGTTACTGATTAGATATTGATACCTCACCATGCAACGCCTAAAATCCCATGCATGGGATTTGAATGCAGTTTAATGTACAATGTATACACTGAACTGTATTTAAAGGCACTAGACAGCTTTGGTAGTTGTCAAAGACCTGTCTTCTCACTTGGTGTATCTCAACAGATGATAAAATTATGCATAAAATAACAAACCTGTGAAATTTTGAACTCAATTGGTCGTCGAAGTTGCGAGAGAATAATGGCAGAAAAAAACCCCCTTGTCGCACAAGTTGTGTCCCTTTAGATGCTTGAATTTAAATATTTGAGTGAGAAATTACTTCTTTCTCAAAAACTGCATTCTTCAGAGGGAGCCGTTTCTCACAATGTTTTATATTATCAACAGCTCTCCATTGCTTGTTTACCAAGAAAGCTTTTATGCTTACAATTATTTTGAGTAATTACCAAAAGTGTCCACGCCTTTAAACAAAATATGTTTTCCTCAGAATGTGTCTTAAAATATTTTTGAATATAGAATGTGTCTTTTAATATTTTTTATGTTGCTGTACAATAGGATTGTAAATTTCATGTATTTTTATATACTTGACGAATAAACCATTCAATTCAATTCAATTCAATTCAAAATCTGGACTTTGTGCTTGACTGAATTAAATTTTCATAGTCGTTACCGCATACACGAATCCTTGTAACAAATCAGCCTTTGCAAATTGATTGCTTTCTGCATGCATTATATTTCAAAAATACGAGCTTGACTGCTTTTTTTCATTCGGGTCAGCAAAGAAGGGGGGGGGGGGTGTATTACAGGTGAGGTAATGAAATAATGAAGCAGACATGACATCAGTCTTGTGGCTCTGAAGGTGGGAAGTGTCTGGGGCGAACTGAGCGAAGCTAATGTACCGAGTGGGCCACAGAATTAAAACGGATTTTTGTTTGTTAACGTGGGTGTGACGTTAAATGCGTTGTGACTCTTTTTTTATGCGTTTATGTGATTTGGCTTGTGACCTGCAAATTAGTGAGAAATTAATTTGGCTGGGGGAAATGATCAAGATAAATGTTTTTTTTAATGAATTTATTTTATTAATTTCTTCATTAATGTTTCAATGTGTTGTGATTCAAGCAGGTTTGATAGCGGTTATTTGGCTTTTCTGATTTCAAGCGCAGGCCTGAAACTTAACGAAGGCTTGGTGCCTTGCCCTTTCAAAGACGAAGCATGCGTCTGAAGGGGTGCTTCTTATGGAAGATTAACAGAAAACTTTAGAAGGGCACCAAGGCTTCTTGGGCAACTACTGCAAATGCATCTGTGAAACTCAGGTTGTGAAATTATTTTACTTCTCTTTACTACTACATGTAGCTGTTTCTTTAACTTTGTGTGGGTGTTTGTTGCAACACTTAATAAATATGAAATTTGTGTCAGACACCAGGGTGTGAAAGTCTCTGACGATAATTTGTTGACGACCCCTGGGCTTACCCTAACTTTTGTTAAGAACATGTCGCAGATTCCCGGGAAAAGAGTTTTAAAATTGTCCACAAGAAAACATGCACAGATGTAACTGTGGGTAAAAGAAAGGAAAAGTAAGTCACTTGTGTCATCTGAAAAACCCATCAAGTGTTATTTTGCAAAGTAAACAGATCAACATTTATGAATCAGTAGACTTCAAGTTACAGTCAACAGTGAACAAGATCCAATTGTAGTAGATTCCATTTTTGCTTTGGCGACAAAAAGAAATAAAATTTAGTTTTGTCCTGGACTGGATTTCTCGGTCAATGGTTTTTCACTGTAACTTCTGATTAAATTTGAAACCATGTACATGTATTTATGAGCAATCTCAGGTATATACATCACTGCTCATTTTTTATTTTTTATAAAAATTATCATCTGTTTAAAACTTAGAAAAAAATCAAAATAAGTTGGTCTTTCGGGCGATACAACTTTAAGGTCTTATGGTGCTTACGAATGAGTCACATCGCAGAGCGAGTATGCTCACAATGTTTCTTCATGCTGAAGGTATTACACAGGATCTGTAGAGCTGACAAAATAGCCGCAGACAGTGTTTATAATTTGTGTGATCAACCATCTTGTAATAACAAACCGGTGAAAAATTGGGCTTGATCTGTTGTGTGAGTCAGGAGAAAGTTGTGAAAAAGCATGCACAATTTTTAGCATGTAATTATGTTGCCCTTAAAGCCATTGGACACTTTCAGTAAACAATAATGTCCAAGGCCCACACTTCGTGTGTCACATCTTCTATATAAAATAACAAACCTGTGAAAATTTAGGCTCAATCGGTCATCGGAGTCGGGAGAAAATAACGGGAAATCCACCCTTGTTGCCGCACGTTTCGCCGTGTCATGACATGTGTTTAAAATAAATCCGTAATTCTCGATATCAAGAATTTTAATTGTTTTTATGTTTTCTCAAAAAGTAAAGCATTTCATGGAATAATATTTCAAGAGAAGTCTTTCACCATTACCTTCTGTAAACCCTGTAAGTTATTTGTAAATCTGTGAACTTTTTATTTTTTTCTGTACCGTCCAAAGGCTTTAATGTTTGTTGTAACAACTGAAATCAGCCGTTGTGTTTTAGTTTAGGTTTTCAGAGACAGTTTTCTTGGAAATGATTTTATTTCAGAGGAAATATTTCACAGAAAAGATGTTTCTAGCATGATTCAGACTAAAATTAACCAATGATGCCATAATAATCCTGCATAAAAATCTTTAAAGGCACTGGACAGTGCTGGTAATTACTCAATTTAATTGTTAGCATAAAATGTACTTGGTAACAAGCAATGGAGAGCTGTTAATAGTTTAAAACAATGTGAGAAACGACTCCTTCTGAAGTAACATAGTTTTTGAGAAAGAGGTAATTTCTCACTCAAATGTTATAAGTCTTTTGTAAAGGCATCTGAAAGCACACAAATTTAAAAAAAGGGTGCCAAAATTTGCTGGAAACTTAAAAAATTGGTTTGCAAATTGTTCACTTTCCATGTAAATGACAGATAAAACAGGGTGTCTGAAGACACCCAGACACCCCTCTGACTAACACTATGCCGAAGTACTTGTTAATAATTACTACGCAAAGCGTATAAACAATTAAAGCTGAATTACAAGCCATCTTATTTACACAGTCAACAAAGCGCTGGTCTCGGACAGTATTTTACATGTAACTGATTCACCTGTCTCACCATGTCTGTCCCATCGATCAAAGGTCGCCTCTAATTAACGAGATATCCTAGCCACAAGCCAGCGAAACACACACCAGCGAGTGAAAACTTGTTGTCTCGTTTGTGTAAGGCCAGATGAGACATCCACATTGCTGGAAGTGGTTTAAAGGGAAGGTACACATTTGGTTATTACTCAAAACAAATATTAACTTAAAAACGGACTTGGTAATGAGCATTGGAGAGCTGTTGATAGTATAAAACATTGTGGGAAACGACTCCCTCTGAAGTAACAGAGTTTTTGAGAAAGAGGTAACTTCTCACTAAAATAATAAAAGACTTCTAGCTAGAGGTCTTTTATTCCTGTCTGAAAGCACACAAATTCGTCTAACAAGGGTGTTTTTTCTTTCATCATTTTCTCGCAATTTCGATGACCGATTGAGCCCAAATTTTCACAGGCTGTTATTTTATGCTTATGAGTGGATACACCAAGTGAGAACACAGGTCTTTGACAATTACCAAACGTGTACAGTGCCTTTAAAGGCAATGGACACTATTGGTAATCAGGCTTGTGTGCTTCGTTTTTGAAAGGGCAAGGGCACCAAGGCATTTTCTCTTTGGGGAAGGGCATTCTGTGAGGAAATTGTAAATATCTAGTGGAGCATTTCTAGGGCACCAAGGCAATGACTATAGGGGGCATCGATGCAATCGCCTTCCTTGCCTCCGTGAAGTATCAGACCTGGGTAATTACTCAAAATAATTGTTAGCATAAAACTTACTTGGTAACAAGCAATGAGAGCTGTTGGTAGAAACCGCTCCCTCTGTAGTAACGTTTGTTAATTAGAAAGAAGTAATTTCTCACTCAAATATTCGAAGACTTCAGGCCTGGAGTGTTTTATTATGCATCTGGAAGCACACAAGTTTTTGCTACAAGGGTGTTTATTCTGTTATTATTCCCTTGCAACTTGAATGACCAATTGAGTCAAAGTTTTCACAGATGTTATTTTATGCATATGTTGGTCTTTGACAATTACCAAAGGTGTCCAGTGCCTTTAAGGTTCTCGATGATTGACCTGCATATGAATAATCTTGCAGGAGGTGACTACGTTGTAATTAATATGTCATGGTTAGTTAACTTTTTGTTGTTTTGTATCCATCCACATGGGGAAAAGCTAATTTATTGTGATTGTACTATCAACAGTTATTTAAATTTGATGGTTACCCCAAGTGAACATGAATAAATGAAACATTTATCAAAATTGTCAAACCTTTAATAGGGGTTGGCTATGAACTATTTTAGTCTTAAGCTGGCTAGCAAGACCATTTAGCATGCCATTTCTCCATTCTGCCAGCTTTTTCAATAGTCAATATTTCAAACACAAACCCTGATAAAAGTTTAATCAATGGTCAAAGTATCTTCATGTTTTGAAAGTCTTTGCAAAGCCAAAAAGCAAACAGAGAGTAAAGCGGAAATGATTAGTTTCTATTTATAATAATGTGCCAACACACAATAATTTGGAGTCTGTATGTTTTTTTTCGGGGGTTGGGGGTAGGGGAAGGAAAGAGTAAGGGGAGGTTGATTGACGGTAAAATATGTTGTCAGTGTAACCATGGAAGTAGGTGTTACCCTTTTCACTTCCCACCATGGGCTTGTTGAAGGTAAAAAACCTGGATGATCCACCGTTGGGAAATCACAGATATTGTATGTACAGGGACTTTTGAAGCTAAAGGGAAATAACAAATTATTGATGAACAAGTCGACTCCCCATGTGATTGGATGATCAGGAACTTGAGTTTCAGTATAAAAAAACTAATTAAAAAAACAAAAATGGAATATAAAAAATGTGAAAAAATCCACTAGGCTAACTTGTCTGTAGAGTTCAAGGGTCTATGTACTTTTTCTGAACACAAAACACAATGTCCACAGATTTACATTAAACTTACACAGTTTGAAGATTATGATAGTAGAAAGCTTCCCTTGAAATTTTACTTACTGAGGTGCTGTAGTTTTTGAGAAACGAGTAAAACAAATAATTTTCGTCTCAGTTTTAGCATGTAAAAACGTATTAACCAGTTATGCTATGGTTTTGGTATAATATCATAACTGGTTTATGGGATTTTACATTCTAAAATAATTTTTGTCTTCCTGAGACGAAAATTATTTTGTGACTTGTTTTACTCATTTCTCAAAAACTACACAACCTCAGTTAGTAATATTTGAAGGGAAGCTTTCCACTATCATTGTTTTCAAACCCTGTAAGTTTAATGTAAATCTGTGGACATTTTGAAAAAGTACCCGAATCCTTTAAGGACAAGTTTACTTTTTGAATTGGAGGTGGTTGTTTCAAAAGTGCAAGGAATATGTTTAAGAAATTCCTTCAAAAACAAACAGATAGTTAGTGCCATTTCTTCAAAAAAATTACCATCCATTTGGTAAGTGTTGTTGTTTTAGACATCAAGAATGAGATTTCTCACCAAAATATAGCAATAATAGTGGCTTCTTTTACATGCGTCACTCAGTGACGCTCATGGTGCCCCAACATTCAGTAAAAAACGATGAATGTATTTGTTTATTTTTAAAATTTCTTTTTGAAAGGGCAAGGACTCAAGGAGAAATGGGGCGGAAACAACTTTTATCCAAAATCTTTATCCAAATTCTCAGCTTTGTAACTTCAACTGCGCGTTGAAATTTGAAGAAGGCACGTTGTATGAATTCTGAAGTATCAAGATTTGATCTATTACCTCTAAAATGTTTTGGATAAGGACGCAGAGAAGGGGCGTAGTATCAGATGCTTCTAGTCTTTGATTGTGAAATGAAATTTGAGAACAGCGCCTCAGTATTCAATTTCCATGTTTTTACTGAAGGCCATTGCACTAAAGTCTGAACAGAATCAAAGTTCCATCTTTTTTTTTTCTTTTCCAAAATCACAAACTAAAATGCCATACTCTAAAAATATTCTGGCAATAACATATGGTATGACGTTTATTGTTCTTTGTGTCTGACTGAAACACATTGCAACGCGGTTAGCCTGCAGGTTTTTCAGCGAAGCTGTTTATTCTGCGACTCAATGATATTTTTCATTGAAAAGGAGCTAACAAATAAAATACCATACGCAATTAGATCCAGCGCTACATTGTCCTCTAAGGATTTTTTCCCTGTGCTGTTTTTTTAGACAGTTATATTGGATTTTGAAATCCTATTGAAAAATACATAATGATTAATATTAGAAAACTCTGTCGGTATTGAGTATAATTGCAAGAATAGGAAGCAAACTCTTCTTTATGATAAATTCTTGATACATACATGTTGTACAATATCTAATAAAAATTTTCTTCAATTTGTTGAAGTCACCGAAATGTTTGGACAATTAGACACAGTTAGACAATATACCGTATTGAATAACCCCTTTGCTGCTATGAAAGTCACCATCTTGTAGGGTAAACCATATGCGCGTCCAAACGCGTACATCAAAGAAACACGCAGCACGCAGGATTCACGGTTTGATTTCTACGGCACAAGCACGAACACACACGCACACGCTCGCAGACACCATCGTGTAGGGCAAATATTTGAACAGTGACGTCATATTCAGTATGATCTATAGATTCAGAAGCCTGCTACCTCTGGCAATATTTGTTGTTACTTAGTTTTTTGGGGATTTTTTCAAAAAATAGTTAATGGCCTGACGTTTTGACCCTAGCAGAGTTTATTTTTTTTGGTTTCAGGCATGGTAATTACCATTCTATTGGAAAACTGTCGAAAGCCATAAAAGCAAAACAAAAACAGATAGCCACACTTAGTAAGAATGTAAAAAATAGTGTTGAAGTTGTTGGAAACAAAGCAACCAATCATGGGAGGTATTTTATTAAGTGAAAGTTTGCAGAAAAAGTTGGTCACAACATCTGTTTACATCGGCGTGGTATACAGTAGAAAGGTCTATTGAACAGGGGGCATGGTGGCAATCGCCTATGTTGCCCTGGAATTGGCCTTGGTGCCCCAAAAAAGTTTCTCATACACTTGAAGATTTTTCCAATGCAACTGCCCTGTGCAAAGTGGAAATGGCCTTGCCCTCTCAAAGATGAAATTTCAGGTCTGAGTTCTACTTCACCCAATGTATTTTCAAACAACTCTGTAGAATTCCTGATGATCACTAGAGCATGCTCGTTGAAATCCGTACGCTCTGTTGCAATATTGAAAAACAAATCAACAGTGTCAGGGCACCACTTTTCCCTGTCGCACAATTACATGTCATACCTGCAAGCACTAATCTATAGATTTGATTAACCCTTACTCCGTGTGAGTGATTTACATGGATCTGTCCTCAAGCTTAACAAAATCCAACACCATAGGGTAACTCAACACCCAAACTGTTGGACACTGATTAAGGTGGTACATGGGCCTTATCACAAATACTTGGTGCGCGCACTGTAGGCGTTAAATGAGGTGCATGCTGCTCAAGCTAGTGCTCAAGTTTTATCACTAGCTAGACCAGCACGCACCTCATGCTACCCGCGTTTAGGTGCTACAGTTGGCTTGTGCGTGAAGCGCTCGCCTTTCACCAAGGTGACCCCGGTTCGATTTCCGACCAGGGCCATATGTGAGTTGAGTTGTGCGTTGGCTCTCTGCTGTGTCACGAGGGTTTTCTTGACCATACGGTTTTCCTCCCTTGGGAAAAATCAAACACTTTCGATCTTAGCTGTGCTCCGTGGTCATAATGGGTTGATGTGGCTGGCAGCCAAAGGCGCCCTTGCACGCCTGTTTCTGGAAACACGTTGTCGCCGCGTCCTTCGCAATTCAGCACTTAGCTGCGAGTAAGGATGATTAGCCCCCCAAATTATTAATATCTACATTTCAAACATCCATCTGTCCATAGGATACATGTTAACACCTGATACGTCCTTAATTTCTTTTCTCACTCATTGTACAATACTTGCAAGGGTAGTTTGTTTACAAAATAACTACATGGCAAGGATTCTGCATAGAGGCAGGTGGGTGCTTTACTACTAACTACACAAGGCAAGGTCGGAGGATGGTGTTTATGGGATTTATTAATATAGAAATGTATCTTTGTCAAAGTTAACGTCAACAGCTTTTCATTAATTGTAACCATTATAGAACTAAATCAGACGTAGGTTAAAGTGTATGGTTTTGTCGCAAAAGAAAGTTTATGCATCTGCACAGTTGATGCATCTGCACAGTTCAAATTCAACCCACTTCTGTCTGACCATTCAATCTCATCCAATGTGGTTTTGAATGATAGATGCACTATGCCTGCCTGCAATATGATATCATGTGGTCAATGTAATTACACAGTCAACCCTCCTACTGTCTGACCATTTAATAACATCCACTGTGGGGGTTTCATTTGATGAAAAGGGTTGGATAAACATCCTCGTAAAGGTTTACAATGTCCAGGTTGATAATAACAACCATAAATAGCAGAAGACACAAAAGAGACCGCACTGTTTGCTCGTAATCAAAGTCATCAAATCCCCCCTTAAAATTAATGAGCTCATTAATGTTTGTTATAAATCGGTTGCATTTTCTCAGGCTGCCATCCCACTAAAGTCTTACATGTGGATTGGGAAGAAAAAACACATTAACAAACATTCAGTCAGTTATGTTTGGTTTCCAAATGGCTTCCCTACGTCATCAGACAAACTTATTGTCATCTTCTCTTGATAGGTTTCTTCAAGACACTTGTGAAGATTTGTTTGTTTCAACCCAAAAAAAGATCAAAGATAAGAAAGATACATGCCTGTATGCTTCGTTTTTGAAAGGGCAAGGACACCAAGGCATTTTTTCCTTTGTTAAGGGCACCCTTTGAGGAAATTGTAAATTCCTACTGAATTTGAAGGGCACCAAGGCAATGACCAGTGGGGCATGGAGGCAATCGTCTTTGTTGCCTCCGTGAAGTATCAGGCCTGATGTACTACTACTGTGCAGGACCTGTGCCCCAGAGTTTGCCTTTAACTTTTTCAATGACTAGCCAGAAGGACCCTGAGTATAGCTTGTCATTTATTTCACTGGTCTGCCAACATCCATATTTTGTGATTTCCTTTCAACATACATGTATTCATTAGCATTGGACTACATGTATGTGCTTTGAAGCAATATGAACAATCAGGCAATCGACTGGCCAGCTGGACTAGTTGGACATAATTCTGAGTGGTCCTTACATGTAGGTGTTTACGCTGACATTTGGCCAGCGGTCACTGCTGCCTCGTTGTGACCAAACCTATAGATCTATTTAAAATGATGTGGAAAGTCTACAACTGTAAAGTATGCAATATTTTGCAATTCCATTGGCTTTATTGATGTTGATACAATCTCATCCCTGCTTAGCATGATGCAAATCTCACTAGGTTCTACTTAAAGGCAGTGGACACTATTGGTAATTGTCAAAGACCAGTATTCTCACTTTGTGTATCTAAACATATGCATAAAATAACAAACCTGTGAAAATTTTAGCTCAATTGGTCGTTGAAGTTGCGAGATATGAATGAAATAAAAAACACCCTAATAGTCACACGATGTTGTGTGCTTTCAGATGCTTGATTTCGAGACCTCAAAGTCTTAACTTGAGGTCTTGAAATCAAATTCGTGGAAAATCACTTCTTTCTCGAAAACTATGTCACTTCAGAGGGAGCAGTTTCTCACAATGTTTTATACTATCAACCTCTCCCCACTACTCGTTACCACGTGAGGTTTTATGCTGATAATTACTTTGAGTAGTTACCAATAGTGTCCACTGTCTTTAAACCTACACTACACCCACATGTAGGTCAGCCCTTCTACTCAATCAAATTGTACATGTGCTAACTGTTTTTCCAAGGACCAAATAATAATGCCTAGTTCTGTATAAAGAAAATGTTATAAGCCCTATTATTGACATGATAGAGTGAAAGACATTTGGACATTCCTCTCTTCCCCTGTGCAGTCAAACGAGGGCCAGGGAAGAAGGATCACAGTAAAGGCCAAGTCACACTGCAGCGATAACGAAAACGATAACGATAGAAACGCAAAGAGAATGCATTCTATTGGTTGAATTGATTCCGCAGAATACGGCCACGCTCATTTAACCAATCGAGGGCATGCATTTTTAATGTTCTCATTTTCGTTCTCGTTATCGAGGCCTGTGTGGCCGGGCCTTAAATGCCCAGTCTGCATATTATTCTTCATCCTTGTGACTTACAGCCAAGTCACAGCCATAGGCCCTTAGGTTTGGCTCTGGCTTGGGCTCCACTAGTTTGTTATTATTTTTTGAAAAAGCACCAAGCTGAAGAAGTCCATGCCATGATTCCAAGAAGGGCCAAAAAAAGTGGACTCTTGTGTACAGAAAGTACAAATGGTCAAGTGGTGGCATTTGTGTCTGAGTGTACACAGTGACCCATTAGCCTTCAACAGTTTATCTGACTCTCCCAATGAAGTATTTTGGTCTGCCAGTTGACATAACCTTTTCAGAATGTTCGTTATAGTGTACAAACCACCAAATCCCCACCCCAGGCTTGTCCACCTACACCCTCCTTCATGGACAGGCATAGTGTTGGCCAGGGGGTGTCTGTGTGTCTGCTGGACACCCTGTTCTATGTGTATCTTTTGGACACCCTGTTTTCTGGGTGTCTTTTGGACACCCTGTTTTATGTGTGTTTTTTGGACACCCTGTTTTATGTTAGTCTTTTGGACACCCTGTTTTATGTTAGTCTTTTGGACACCCTGTTTTATGTTAGTCTTTTGGACACCCTGTTTTCTGGGTGTCTTTTGGACACCCTGTTTTCTGGATGTCTTTTGGACACCCTGTTTTATGTGTGTCTTTTGGACACCCTGTTTTATGTGTGTCTTTTGGAAACCCTGTTTTCTGGGTGTCTTTTTGGACACCCTGTTTTCTGGGTGTCTTTTGGACACCCTGTTTTAAAATTGGACACCCTAAATTTGTAGCTGTAACCAAATCCTAATTAAAATCTTGATGACAGGAAGGTTGTAAATGGGGCTGAAACAAGTAAACAATACCTCACCTTCAGAGGCTGGGATTCAACAAACTCTCTTTTCTACCCTAAGTGTTGTTGAAGGCATGTATGCTTCATTTTTAGAGGGCAAGGGCACCAAGGCATTTTCTCTTAGGTAAAGGGCACCCTATGAGGTAAATTTCTCCCGGAGCATTTTAAGGACACCAAGGCAATGACCAAGGGGCAGGGAGGCAATCGCCTCCGATGCCTCCGTTAAGTATTAGGCCTGGGGAACCAGTCGGGGTTCCCTGTGGGTTTTTATAAGAACTGAGATCGCTTACCTGGCTCTCGTACATTCTGGGAATTAAGCCGCAATAACAGGATCAGGATGTCACTGTTTTAATTGGCAAGTAATTAAAGCCAGTCAGTTTCACATGTGGTTTCGTTTGTGATACTTAATATTTAAAAAAAGATGGGCACTGGACAGGCTTTCATTAATTATCCCTTATGAGATAATAGATAATATTAATATGGACTTATAACGCGTATCTCTGGAATAATGTGGCCACATTTTGATGGCTCTGTTTGGTTTTGTTTAATTTTGTGGGTTCTTCATGTATTCATGACCTTCTTTTCGGAACCCTCCTTCCACATCGCATAAAAACTGCTAGAATTCAATCTGTTTTAAAATCACTACTTAAAGGCATTGTATACTTTTTTCTTTTTTTATCGTTTGATTGTTTAAGTGCTATGTAAATGTACTTGTATACAAAAAAGTTAACTTGAGAAAATTTCACTTCAAATGGTGGTCATGTTTTTGAGATATCACCGAAACTGTGACGCGAATATGGCCGTGCAGAAAGAATAACCGCTATGGTAAAACCACACAAATCATATACACTGCCTGCAACTATTTTGTCAGCTCTGCCAATCCAACATAAATACCTTAAAGGGAAGGTACACGTTTGGTAATTACTCAAAACAAATATTAACTTAAAAACTGACTTGGTAACGAGCATTGGAGAGCTGTTGATAGTATAAAACATTGTGGGAGACGACTCCCTCTGAAGTAACGTAGTTTTTGAGAAAGAGGTAATTTCACACTAAAATAATAAAAGACTTCTAGCTAGAAGTCTTTTATTCCTATCTGAAAGCATACAAATCCGTCCAACAAGGGTGTTTTTTCTTTCATCATTTTCTCACAATTTCGATGACCGATTGAGCCCAAATTTTCACAGGCTTGTTATTCTATGCTTATGTTGGAATACACCAAGTGAGAAGACTGGTCTTTGACAATTACCAAACGTTTACCTTCCCTTTAAAAAGATTTGTCACATCTGTTTCCTGAAAGATTCTTGCCATACAAAAAATTAACCTTTGACCCCTTATGGCTCAAAACAACAAAGTAAATGCTGACCACCACCACAGCCAAATTTAGAGTTAAACTTTTTCTTACAGGTCCAAGCTTATTATTTACGCTCAACATAATCCTAGTGGAGGTCAAACTTGGTTAGAATTTTGTGACAAAATTGTTTCTTTAACATGTTTAAAAACTCAATCTCAGCCAGAAAGTATCTTTAAAGAGTCAACGCTCAATTTATATTCTGAGATAAATGTTTACCATCACTGTGCACAAATTTGACAGCCATAATATACACATGAAAATTTAGTATAGAGACCTTGGCTGTCAGCCTGTGGTATGTGACTACAAGGACAGTCATTGGTCTCCTTTGTAAACAGTGCAATGATAGCTAACAATTTGCAACACCTGGGTGTTTACATGTTATGCTGATACTGTGAGCAGTGACGTTCCGCCCCAACTTTAGAATCGTCCCAACTGTAGTTTGGAACGGTCCGAACTTGAGTGTTCACAGTTGGGATATGTTATGCTGTATTGTGAGCAGTGATGTCCAGGCCCAACTTTAGAACCGTCCCAACTGTAGTTTAGACTCATCCCGTTTTCAGTTGGGATGGATGGCCCAACTATAGCTGGGACTGGGATTGCCTGATCCCAGCTATAGTTGGGCCGTCCCAGTTGTAACTCTCAAGTTGGGACCGGTCCAACTACAGTTGGGACAACTCTAGAGTTGGGACGGAACAGTGACACTCCTTGATATCAGGTTGATACCAGAGCATTTTAGTAAAACCGTGGTCAAGTGGTTAGACCTAAGGCCTTGCAATCACAAGGTTGTGGGTTTGAATCCTACCAAGCTAACCCCTGATTTCACAATGATTAGAATATTAGTATTGTCATCTAGTTACTGAACAACAACTTCATATATACGTACTTGGTGATCATGTTATTTCAAAAATATTATTTTAGTATCTGTATTATGACAAGTTTTTCAAAGGTTGTTTTTTAATGTAACCGACTGTTCGCATGGGTGTATTTTTAACAAAAAGTACATGAATGCACGCATGAATTTTAGCCAAACACATACATGTAAGAACCTTTCAATGAATGTTGTTCCAAACTTACCCACGTCATTGGATTATTGATAAGTTTGTCATAGTGCCAACTTTTTCCCCCTCCAAACAAACTACATAGTTCATGCATCTAGGCATCAACAAAAGTCAATATTTTTCTTCCATTGCAAGCTTGAAAGGCTTGGAGTGTACACGCATGCATGTAACAAATAAAAGCCTACATCTGCATGTACCTGGAAATGTTTACACACAATGTGTAATCCTTTACAAAAGAAAGTTCAATGAGATTGTTCTTAAAGGCACTGTACACATTTGGTAATTATCGAAGACCAGTGTTGTCACTTGGTGTATCCCAACATAAGCAAAAAAATAACAAGCCTGTGAAAACTTGGGCTCAATCGGTCATCGAAGTTATGAGAAAATGATGAAAGATAAAACACCCTTGTTGGACAAATTTGTGTGCTTTCAGATAGGAATAAAAGACTTCTAGCTAGAAGTCTTTTATTATTTTAGTGAGAAAATACCTCTTTCTCAAAAACTACGTTACTTCAGAGGGAGTCGTTTCCCACAATGATTTATACTAACAACAGCTCTCCAATGCTCGTTACCAAGTCAGTTTTAAGTTAATATTTGTTTTGAGTAATTACCAAGCGTGTATCTTCCCTTTAACTCGTACCATGGTTCACTGGACTAGTTGATTACAGTTCATCAAGTTCCTATTCCTGCACTTTGACCTTAGAATTTGGGTTAATGCAGTCACGAAATATTCTTCCTACTTTGGTTTTGGTCTGAATTCCTAAAAAAAGAAAAATTGAGATCAAATAGCCTGAACAGTCTTTAAAGCGTACATTGGCCCGTCCATGGCAGCATAACTGTAACATTTTGGTTTCTTATATAAGATCATTTCTGGGTAAATTGAATGTGTTTCTTCCATTTTTGTCCTTCGGATGGGACATAAAGCCGTTGGTCCCATGTGTTGTGTAACGCATGTAATTATTATTATAATTATATATTCAAGGGCACACTCTATTATGCATACATGAAGATGCGAGTATTGTAATAAGTCCTATCTCAGCCTCTTTTAACTCTTTCCTACCCAGTTTTATGGCAAAATAGCTTATCTCTGTACTTGCTTTTTTCAAAATGTAATTTTTTTAATTAGGCTGTTTTCCCATGGAAGAGCCGCATTGTACAGTTACGTGATAGGATATTGAAAGGCTACAACAATTTTGGAAAAGTAGGATTTGAAACTTAGCATGGTGGAAATACGAGATGGAAAGGTTTGTGGTAACACCATGTAATCTATCTCTAATAAGTTGGGGTGGCTCTGAAAAGAACCGTTGGTTACAACTCGACGTTTCGATCAGTATGCTCTGATCGTCTTCTGGAAAAATTGAATTTATATTGGAACTTAAAGAAGGCTTCCACAGCAATATGATACTATGAAGTGTAGTCAACAAGGCCTCCAAAAGGTTATTGAGATGATGAAGTTTTGACTTTGTATATTTTCTCTGTTTGATCCCGCTTTGCAGGTAACTCAGCGAGATGTACCAGGCATCGATGTGGCCTACTTGGCCATGGACACAGAGGATGGGGTCGAGGTGGTCTGGAATGAAGTGCAATTTTCAGCTCGGAGAGTCTTCAAGGAACAGGAGGTAAACAAAGTCTTCATTTTTTTTCTTAATGTGCAGTTGCCACATGAAGTTAAAGACAATGGACACTATTGGTAATTGTCAAAGACCAGTCTTCTCACTTGGTGTATCTCGACATATGCATAAAATAACAAACCTGTTAAAATTTGAGCTCAATTGGTTGTCGAAATTGTGAGATAATAATGAAAAAAAAAAACACCCTTGTCACACGTAGTTGTGTGCTTTCAGATGCTTGATTTCTAAATCTGAGGTCTCAAAATCAAATTCAGGGAAAGTTACTTCTTTCTCGAAATCAACAGCTCCCCGTTACTCGTTAACAAGTAAGGTTTTATGCTAATACTTATTTTGAGTAATTACCAATATTGTCCACTGCCTTTAACATCTTTGCACTTTTCACGTTTCAAATAAAATCTTGACGCTACAATTTGTGGTTTTCAGCTGGAATGTTTTTTGTCACATGAACGAAAATAGTGGTCTTGGCCCTTTTCAAAACCACAGCTTGAGGTTGGGTATGGACTCTAATTCAGGCATGCAACTCTTCTGCCTTTCCGCGGAGTTCCGCGTTTTGGGGGATTTTTTGTTTACGTGAAAAGAAAGAAGAAAAAGAAAAGAAAAGAAGGAAAGTAGCCTAATATATGCCTGGCAACAACATTCTACAACTACAATCACGTAAAATAAGCCTTCAAGTAATCACAAAAAGGTGAGCAACTAAGTTGACATGTTTATTGTGTTTTTGTAAACAAGAGCCCGGAAGCTAACTAATTAAAAAAAAAAGAAGCAATTTAAGTATCATTAGCTGTTTTAATGTACTTTATTGTTCAAATTGATAGCAGACAACATCGTTAGCCACCTGTTCATGCCATCCTCTCACCGTTTAACCCGATGAATAACAAGGATTGTCTGACAGAATTAAGTGATTTCCTGCCGACATGAAAAGTCAGAACCAGGGATTTGTTCTCGTCGCCTTGGTACAAATTAACAGGACTCGCAAACTTCCTGGCAGATCCTGGACGATAAAGACCCTGGGGAAAGCTCCTAGCCGTATCAGATTTATTTGTTGACTCTTCTGGCGTTATAAATATTTTCAGTAAATGATTTCTGTGTTTGTTTCCTTCATTATTTTTCATGTAAATAATCAAGCGTTTTGAATTTAAAGCAGTATTCCTATTGGACTTTTTGTTGTTAAAGTGATGCGACTTTTCTGTAGAACGACAACATTAAATCCAATGGGGACGCATGATAAACTGACCTGCCTGTCATTTTGATGTAATACGTAGAGGCCGAAAAGTTGCGGAAGACTTCTGCGCAGCTACGATTACTTAACAAGGGCTGCTAAAAAGTCCAACAGGAAAATCTCTTCGCTGTTAAAGGGTGTATGTAACTTTTGTAGGACAAAAAACACGATGTCCACAGATTTACACTAAACTTACACAGTTTGAAGATAATGATAATAGAAAGCTTTCCTGAAAATATTACGTGCTGAGGTGCTGTAGTTTTTGGGAAATGAGTAAAACACTGTCATGAAAATAATTTTCGTCTCATGAGACGAAAATTATTTCAATCATTTACAAGCGTATTTTCATGACATTGTTTTACTTATTTCTCAAAAACTACAGCACTTTAGTAAGTAATATGTAAAGGGAAGCTTTCCACTATCATTATCTTCAAACCCTGTAAATTTAATGTAAATCTATGGACATTTTGAAAAGGTACCCAAATCCTTTAACAAGGGCTGCTAAAAAGTCCAACAGGAAAATCTCTGCGCTGTTAACCTACCGTGACCAAGCTGTAAAAGCCTATATGCAAATGTCGCAGAGTGTACATGTTAGTCTAGGTGGGAATGCACGGTAGAATGACACCAAAGCCAGTCACAGTAACTTTCCGCATGGCAGTGGAAGAAAAAGCCTAATTGGAACCTGGCTAAAAGACACTGGACACTTTTGGTAGTCGTTAAAGACAGGTCTTCTCTCTTGGTATCTCAACAGTTGCCTAAAATAACAAACCTGTGAAAATTTGAGCTCAATGGTTGTCGCAGTTGCGAGATAATAATAAAAAACACCCTTGTCACACAAAGGTGTGTGCTTTCAGATGCTTGATTTTGAGACCTCAAATTCTAAATCTGAGGTCTCGAAATCGAATTCGCAAAAAATTACTTCTTTCTCGAAAACTACTCCACTTCAGAGGGAGCGGTTACTCACAATGTTTTATACTACCAACCTCTCCCCATTACTCGTTACCAAGTAAGTTTTTGTGCCAACAATTATTTTGAGTAATTACCAATAGTGTCCACTGCCTTTTTAAACAAATTTGTCAAATAGGGTACCCTGCAGGCCAGTGTTGTCCCAGGTCCCATGGCGAAATTCTAGCTCAAACACCCAACAGAATTAAAAGATTATTAGCAGACTCAAAGTCAACATTTGAATATTGAATACAATTTTGAACATTTGATTATATTTTTGTTTAGATAACCCACAGTGAAGTATGAATAATTATTAAATTGAGAAACGCAAGACTTTACCGGCCCAAAGCTAAAATCACTGGCCTCGGTCCTACGGTCCTGTGTTAATTTTGAGCCTTGCTACATGTGGAAGTCAAACGTTTAATCTGAAGCCACAAACCAAAGTGGCTCAGGCCTGATACTTAACGGCGGCAATGAAGGCGATTGCCTCGATGCCCCCTGGTCATTGCCTTGGTGCCTTTGAAATGCTCCAGTAGAAATTTAAAATTTCCTCATAGGGTGGGTGCCTTTTACCATGAAGAAAATGCCTGGGTGTCCTTGCCCTTTCAAAAACTAAGCATACATGCCCTTTCTAGCCTTTCCATGAAGTCCAAAGTTGGCCCTTGGTTTCGACCCAGTTCATCCAGACAAAGAATCCACTTGCCCAACACCCCATGTTAGATTTGTTGAATCTAGCGCCACCTCCACACAAAAACGGAAGTCTGCTGATAATTTTTACAAAACAAAAGTAAGTTTTTTAATCAGTTGTGTCTTTTGTGTTCACATCATGCACAAAGTCTGACGAGTCACAAAAGCGTGTTTGCGTTGCATAGGGTATATTCGTGGGACTAGCTACTCTTGGGGAGCTGAGTTCAACGTCACAAAATGACTGCGGTTTGAACTTTGTATCACAGGCAAAGTACACCTTTGGTTTTAATCCTGTAAAATCGTAGACTATGTACCAGGCTTGATACTTCACGGAGGCAACAGAGGCAATTGTCTCCATGCCCCCTGGTATTGCCTTGTTGCCCTTGAAATGCCTCAGTAGAAATTTACAATTTCCTCATAGCTTGCCCTTTGACGAGGGAAAAATACCGTGGTGCCCTTGCCCTTTCAAAAACAATGCATACAGGCCTCATGTACATGTACAGTAAAAACTCATGTGAAAGTTTCATTTAAAAAAGGTTGGCGTGTTTTTCTTTCTATAGATATTGCTGCAAACCCACATATAATATGTCCACGACGGAGGAATAGTCCGTATTTGGAATACACAAACTGCACTGACGCTTCTCAGATTCAAATTTTGGGCCATACAAACTGAAATCTTTTTGCATAACCACATTACCTGGTGGTCATTACATGTAAGTGAGGAAAATCTTCCTTATACTTATAAGAATGAAGGATCAGGCAGGCACTCACGATTTTTCCAAAAAGTGCTGGCACCATGTGCAATTTCTGCTTCCACCCCCAAGAAGTTGACTTTTTCACCCCCAACGTTACTTCCATAAACTACAAAATCAAACCCTCGGTGATTTTCTGTCAACTGATGTGCATTTCCCAAGCTGTCAGAGTGCGAGTATACCCAAGGATTACTCAATTTCCTCTGTCTGTCGTCACCCAACTAACTCAGACAACTCTTGGATCCCACCGGGGTCCCACTAGATCCCACTGGGACCCCGCTAGAACTCAGGGATCCCCCTAGAGTTTGTTTTTCTTATAAGTTTGTGATGACGTAGCTGCTCATCGTTTGGTTTTCTCCAACCATGAAGGGGTTACAACAAACTAGGACAGTGATTTCCTGCGAAGTGTTTAGTACTTCCTCTCTGGATTCCACGCTCCTGTTTGGCGTGTACTCTAGGGGGGTTAAAGGTTTCCCTAACTCCGACCTGGTTTTAAACAGTTGCCAAGAGTAATTCAAACGTCTTCTTGTTTCCTAATCAAGAAGTTTCACAAAAATAGTAATACAAAAAAGTTAATGGCCTGATGTTTCAAACCCTTTCTCAAAGGCTAAATGACAACACAACAAGCATGAACTAAGTGTTAAGTACTTAATAATCTTTACAGCAGTTGAAAAGTACTAAAGAATCTTTACAGCAGTTGAAAAGTACTAAAGAGTCTTTACATCTGTTAAAAAGTACTAAAGAATCTTTAAATCTGTTGATAAGTACTAAGTAGTCTTTACAGCAGTTGAAAAGTACTAAAGAATCTTTACATCTGTTTAAAAGTACTAAAGAATCTTTACAGCTCAGTTGAAAAGTACTAAAGAGTCTTTACATCTGTTGAAAAGTACTAAAGAGTCTTTACATCTGTTAAAAAGTACTACAGAATCTTTACAGCTCAGTTGAAAAGTACTAAAGAATCTTTACAGCTCAGTTGAAAAGTACTAAAGAATCTTTACAGCAGTCGAAAGGTACTAAAGAGTCTTTACTGCTCAGTTGAAAAGTACTAAAGAATCTTTACAGCTCAGTTGAAAAGTACTAAAGAATCTTTACAGCAATTATAGTGTGTGTATGTGTGTGTCCCCCTCCTAAAAAACCCAAAACAACAAAAGTTGGCTGTGTTTCGTCGACAAAATAAAGTTGCCAATTTTGTGTTCCACCTGATGATGCTCAAATTATGCCCCAAAAGAAGTCCCCTCATATTGCATGCTTAATGGAAGTACCGTAAAAAGTTGCCCATATTGCGTACAAAAGTTGTTTTTCTAAAAAGAAGTGACCCATATTGCAAACAAGAATAATTCAACCATATTGCATGCAAAAAAGGTTCACGGATATTGCGTAAAAAAAGGACACCAGGATTGCGTTCATCTTTAATATTATCTGTATCTGCATAGTAAGAACCTATTATTGACATAGCAAGTTGTAATATTTTACAATCTGCAGCGACCGTTACCAGCCAACACCAGGGCAAACCCCTTCTTTTATGATACATACTGGGTGCTTTTAGGTGCATGGTGCTTTTAGGTGCATTACATAACACATGGCACCTAATCCGAAGGACGAAGCCATAATGGTTAACAGTCCATATAGCCGGCTGCAATCGGCTTGTGCCAAAATAATCAAGCACTCTCGCACTCACACTCTGCTGATTAGAAACACTAGGGCTTCAATCCAGTACGCTTGACCGCTCGGCTACGACACACCACATACAAAGCATCTTTTAAAAAATAAGTGTTTTATCTGTGCACTACATAACGCATGGCGCCTACAGCTTTATATCCCATCCAAAGGATGAAGCCATAATGGTTAACAGACCTTAGCTGCCAAAATGATCAAACACTCTCGCACTCTGCTGATCAGAAACACCAGAGCTTGAACCAAGTGTGCTTGACCGCTCGGCCATAACACACCACATACAAACAAAGCATCTTTAAAAAAAAACAAGTGTTTTAACTATGTTGTTTTTCAACCATATCATACCTCCTACAATCAACAAACCCATTTGAGTAGTATCGCATAGAGTTGTGTTAAATGATCTATTTCTGGAAAAGAAGAGAGTTTAACAGGATATCCTTTCTTCCATCCAAAAGCCAATGTTGCGCATTTCCGTTTCAAAAGGATGTAGATGGTTTTGTTTTTCTGTGTTCGTTGACATGTCGTGTAGCAGATTCATCATGATAAACTAAATTTGAAATCTTGCATTTTGTTAAAAGAAGAAAAACCAACAGAATTCCGTTTTAAACAATATGCAAAAAATAGTTAATGGCCTGACGTTTCGACCCTAGCAGAGTCTTTCTCAAAGGCTAACAGGTAACTAAGTGAAACATAAGCAGTGAAGTGGAAATACATGAAGGGGTTATAAAGCATACAGAAAAAGCAGGGGGTAAACAATGAAAAGGGGGACAAAAAGGGGGGGGGTGAAGGGAAGGGACTGTCTTGACCACAAGCAAGAAGATGGAAACACAAAGGACAACATCAGGGGTGGGGAGGTGGGGTAAAAAAGTAATTAAACAATATGCCTGTGATTTTTTTTCATAGAACTTGGGAAGGTACCGAGAATACAGTGCTTACACACATCGGCACAAGGGTAAAACAAAAAATAATATTCTGTGTCCCCGATGCAAAAGAGTTCCCTTTGATTGCACTATAGTTTGTATATACTAAAATGGTTCATGTTTCATGAAAACTGAACTCTACTTTAATATTGAGTTTTCATACATGTACTTTTCCAGTGCCAACTCTCCCTTATTCTGCAGAAAGTTCCCTTAAAATAAACTTATCTTTCCACATTCTGGTAAACAAAATTGAAAACCTTCCTAATTGTGGAAACTTTGTTCCTATTATGTTGAATGTAATTCTAAACTTCTTCTGGATTGTTGTTCAAAATCTCTCCGACTACAAGATGCATTTGTTGAAGTTTCTGGTAGTTATGATTTTCTAGTAACAACTGATATAGACTTGGAGACAAGTCGTTAATGTCCTGATAGTTTAATACACTCAGCAGCTAGCTCTCCGCGACAAAAGACTGCTCTCGCGCGGGGCTCCCTGCTTCCCGGGTGCTCTCCATGAGACCACAGTCACAAGAGCAATAGTCTCCCGAGAACATTGCCTGTGTCGTGAGAATTTTGGAGAGAGTCGAAACACTATCCCCACGACAAACATTTAATGACTTGTCAACAAGTTTAAAACTGATACAGTTTGCTGAGGGAAATCATTCACTAGCGGTGAGTTCTGCGATCCCTCAGTCTCGGTTGTTTTCCTCGGTCCGACGTGTCGTCCCTGATTTAGATGGGAATCACTATCCAAACCAAGTCCATTGTAGCCATTAAGAGGTGGTGAATCTCTTACTTTGCGCAGTTCCTTGGAAACCAACATCATACTCCTTGGGAGCTACATCTGTACTACTGTACTCCTAACCCCCATACTCTACTTGTTTACATCAAAGCTCACATCCTGCGGTTTATTCTCAAAACAGGGCCCAATTTCATAGAGCTGCTAAGCACAAAAATTTGCTTAGTGTGAAATTTCTTCCTTGATAAAAACCGGATTACCAACAAAATTTCCCATTTTTGCATATTGCCTGTTACTGGTATTCAGCTGTTGTTTGCTTTAAATCCTGAAAATCACGTGGAAATTTGGTTGGTAATCCTGTTTTTATCAAGTAAGAAATTTCATGCTAAGCAAATTGTTGTGCTTAGCAGCTCTATGAAATTGGGCCCAGAGGGTCAGCCCTTATACTCCATAAAATCTTTGGAGACCAGTTTAAGAACTGACTCCACGGTAGTACAGTTAATTACGATCCTATAAGCTAAAGTAGTAGTCCTAGCCTATTTTCTATACCTCCGCCTGGGTAATAGTTAAAAAGCACGACAGTTCTTTTCAGAACTGAGAAGTCTCCCGAACACCCGAACAATCTACCCCGCGTTAGTAGAATAAAGAAAGACAGTTCTCTAAGAACAAACTCTACCTGGCAAGTAGATACACACATGGTGTTACCGCAAACCAAATATATATAAAATCGTTACTGTTTCCCAAAGAAAAAATGTCATGCCTAAAAAGTCTTTTAGTTTTGAAGCAGTTTGATTGTTTACTTGTTAGAAATATTATTCCATCTAGTGGTGCACAATTTGTTTACAGATTTGTCATGTATCTATGCTTTTGTTTTATTGGGGATTTGAATGCTAACCATTGACTAGAAAATGATGATTTCTTTGAGTTGCAACTTACACATTTTGTGTATTATTTTGCTCTGCTAACTGTGCGAGGGGAATTGTTTCCTGACAAACATTTATTATTTATTATGCCAAAAGTCTTAATGGCCTGGCATAATCTTTCTCAAGCGCAAAATTCCTATTATTTATTTGGTTATATTTTGTGTCTGTGATTATTTAGTTTAAATTTACAACATGAACAATATGTGTGTGTTGTATACCTTCCCCCTCCCTCCCTCCTTCACAAAGCTGTCCTTTGGAAATATTCCAACTCGTCCATGGACTCAATGATAACATTCACATTAAACATTAATGTTAGACTCTGTGAGTCATTTATTACACATGACCTACTTGTACATGTCGACAATTTATCCATAATGATGGCAGCGTTTCTTTGTCAGTCCACATGTGATATTCACAATAGACAATCAATGTTCGGAACGTTTTTTCTGATAGGATTGTAAGTGAATCGCAGTGAATCACAGTCTGTCAAATGACATACATTTGCATTGTCTGGACTACATTAAAGCTATTATACACTCTCGGTAAAAAAAAAAAAGTTCACAGATTTACAAATAATTTACAGGGTTTACAGAAGGTAATGGTGAAAGACTTCTCTTGAAATATTGTTCCATGAAATGCTTTACTTTTTGAGAAAACATTAAAACAATATCAATTCTCGATAGCGAGAATTACGGAATATTTTAAACACATGTCATGACACGGCGAAACGTGCGGAAACAAGAGTGGGTTTCCCCGTTATTTTCTCGCGACTCCGATGACCGATTGAGCCTAAATTTTCACAGGTTTGTTATTTTATATATATATTGTGATACACGAAGTGTGGGAGTTGGACAATACTGTTTACCGAAAGTGTATAATGGCTTTAAAGGAACACTACAGAGGTGGTTTTGCTAACAAAACAGTTGCTGGAAGTGTAAGCATTTTATGTAATCCATCCTACATAAACTGACAAACCTGTAGAAGTTTGAGATCGATCGGCCATCTGGGTCATGAGAAAATAGTGAGACAAAAAAAACGATTGCACATTTTGCATGGACATTGATGCAATAAAAAAAAGGAAATAAAACGCTCACTGAGCGTTAATTTTTTTCAAAAAAGTTTTTCCCAGTGTTTTTAAAAATATAATTGCTGTTAAAACACCTGAAACTACTCAAAAGTTTTTCAACTGAAAGAAATTTCAGTTTCAGTTGAGTTATTTGTTGGTTTAAACTTTTTATTTTAAATCACCTTTAAATTGCTATTTGAAATTGATGAAATAAGTTACCTGCCTTTTTCTCTCCAGTTTAGATTTTTTTAGAAGGAATTAAACAGTTCTAATTAACTCAAATGGTTTTCAGTATTAGCCTGAATGTACATACACATGTCGGAACACTTTTACAAAAGTTACAACCGTTGAAAAAAATTGTCCTTGATTCGGCATTTCCCAGAAAGTAAATAACTCTGTCCATCTTCTGATGCATTTCAAAATCTCCCTTAATTATAGAAATGTGTTCTCTATCTTGTTAAGCGTAATTTTAAGTATCTCCCTGGTACAAAATCTCCTGCAAATGTTACCATTTCTGGTATCCTGAGACGAATTTCATAAAGCTTGTAAGCACAAAAACTTGCTAAGCACAGAAAAATCTTGCTTTCTAGAACAGGTTCAAAAAATTGCATAAAGTTGACATTGGCACTGATTCCCAGTTAATTATTTGCTTAACAAAGAAATGTGCTAAGCAATTTTTTCTTCATCTTGAACGCTTTATTAAATTGGGCCCTGCTCATTCTTGGTTAGCAGAAACTTTTTAATTAATATTTTCCTTTCAAGCAGTTCTATGAAATTGGGTGCAGCATATGATGGAACAGATGGTTTTAATAAATCTTCCCCCTTTTTTATCATTTGAACATTACTGTGTCCCCACATCCGTCTTAATGTTTCAAGTTTCCAGACCACATCCCTGTAACTAATCATGTTCATTTCACGCTAAAACCTGAATCATTAAAGGCAGTGGACACTATTGGTAATTACTCAAAATAGTTATTATATTAGCACAAAACCTTACTTGGTAACGAGTAATGGGGAGAGGTTGGTAGTATAAAACATTGTGAGAAACGACTCCCTCTGAAGTGACGTAGTTTTCGAGAAAAAGTAATTTTCCACGAATTTGATTTCGAGACCTCAGATTTAGAACTTGAGGTCTCGAAATCAAGCATCTGAAATCACACAACTTCAGGTGTTTTTTCTTTCATTATTATCTCGCATCTTCGATGACCGATTGAGCTAAAATGTTCACAGGTTTGTTATTTTATGCATATGTTGAGAAACATTAAGTGAGAAGACTGGTCTTTGACAATTACCAATAGTGTCCAGTGTCTTTAACATGTGATTTGTGTGAGGTGTCGTGGACGTGCGATAAGAGCACCGGACTCGAGCTCTGGTGTGTCTGTTCAGAGTGTGGGTTCGAATCCCAGTCGTGATACTTGTGTCCCTGGGCAAGACACTTTACTATAATTGCTTCTCTCCACCCAGGGGTAAATGGGTACCTGTGAGGGCAGAGATGGTATTTGTGGTTGGTTTAGCTCAGTGCGCTACATATTTGGCGGCGCAGGCTGTATACTCCCCAGGGAGCTGAGATGGTTTAAGGAATGAAATGGCCACGTGATCAGGGTAATAATGTTGGAAGCTCTTTGAGACAAGGTGTATAAAGCGCTATATAAAAACTGAATATTGTTATTATTATTATCATTTATCTGTGTTTTATCGTTAACAGGAGAAAATCCGTGTCAAATTTGACAATCTGATTGGTCTGGAGCACTGCAACATCGTCAAGTTTCATAAATACTGGGCGGATATCAGAACAGAAGTCAAGCCAAGGGTAGGTTCTCTTCAGAAGACGCACTCCCATCCACTGCAGGCCTGGAGTTACACGCACACCACAGAGGCCATGGTCTACGTTGCCCCTGGTTTTGGCCTTGGTGCCCTTTCAAAAGTTTCCCATTGACTTTAAGATATTCCAGTGGAAGTGCCCTTTGCAAAAAGAAAATTCCCTTTTAAAGATGAAAGTCCAGGCCGGCCACTGTACATAGTTAGTTTCCTTCCCAAAAAGAACTTTGGCTAAAGTTCTGACAAATATCTTTATCATTGAGCGGCCATTTTGTATTTCAATCATTCAAATCAATGTAACCAAACTGAGGCTGGAAGGCTTAATGATCTGTCAGGCCTTGAACTTTGCTTTCAAAGGGCACAACAGTTTTCCCTCTGGTCAGGGGCACTTTAATGAGGAAAGTATAAATTTGAATTGGAACTTTGCACAGGGCACCACAGCAAAAAAGCACAGGGCACCACGGCGAATGCTGCATGAGCTGTGGGTTATTTCAAGGCGTGCAAATACATAGATTAATCAGCACATGATCTTTTGCTAGTAGAGAAACGTTGCTTAGAAAAATATGAAACATCAACACTGAAACTGCAAGAAGGAAAACTAAAACAAAAATGATCAAAAAATAAAAACACAGGATTTAATTACCTTTCTTGAGCATGTATATATAAACTGTACTAAGTTTGTCCCTTTAATGGGAGACTTTGGAACAGCAGACTTACCAGGTAAATTTCCATTGTTTACGTAGTTCTGAGCATGCGCACATTACCGAGAACAATGGATTTCCCCAAGCGTCCCAAAAGTCTCCCATTGCATCTGATGAAGTAGTTCTTGCTGCAAATGCTCATGCGGTTTTTCTGATCCCTGTAAGTTTTTTGTAAATCTGTGAACTTAAAAGAAAAATTCTGTTCCGAAAGTGTCCAATGGCTTTAAGTTCGATCTTTCATTTTTTTTGTTTCATATATTAGACTTACACGTCTAACCTTGTTATATTTTCTCTTTCTGTAAAGGTTATTTTTATCACAGAGTACATGTCCTCGGGGTCGCTACGACAATTCCTAAAACGAATCAAGAAAGACAAACGAAATATACAAGAGAAGTCGTGGAAGAGATGGTGCACACAAATACTCTCAGCATTAAGGTACAAAACAAAGGCAGGATGTTGCAGCTGGGAAGTAGAATGCCAGCCAGAATGTAGAATATGTAGATAGATAGATACATAGTTTATTTCTTTTTACATTCGTGGCCAACGGCCAAATTACATTAAAAATTACAATTCGTACCAGTTGGAGAGTGGGTTGTGCGACAAGCGACTCATTTTTTGTAGAGCCTGACACATATAAGATTCCTAAAATTGCTGTAGTTTTGGGTGTCTTGCACACATACATCAATTAAAGGTAGACAGCGTTCCCCCTTGGCCAAATGCTAGTTAAAACACCTAAGGATAAGCCAGAATTCTGTCCAACTAGTCCGCCAGGTTAGTGGATTGCAAATGCAGGTTTTCAGATCCCTTTTGACCTTTGTCAAAGACCAGTATAAAGACCAGGGGTCGATTTCACAAAGACTTAGGACTCCTCTTATCTCGAGTTGGGACGAGTAACTCGTCCTAACTTAGGATTAATCTTAAGGTCTGCATGCTACAGTGCAGGGTTGGGATTCGTCTCATGTCCTAAGATTAGTCTTAAAGTTAGGAAGAGTTTTGTGAAATTGACGGCTGTATTCTCATTTGGTGTATTCCAACATATGCATACAATTTGTGAAAATTTGAACTCAATTGGTCATCGAAGTTGCAAGAGAATAATGAAAGAAAAAACACTCTTGTTGCTTAAATTTGTGTGCTTTCAGATGCATAATAAAAAGGTTTCAGGGTTGAAGAATTTAAATATTTAAGTGAGAAAATACCTCTGTCTACCTCATTTCCCACAGCTCTTTGTTGCTCATTACCAAGTAAGTTTTTATGCTAACAATTATTTGAGTAATTACCAATAGTGTCCAGTGCCTTATGAGTAAATGAAATTATTTTAACTCTATATTTCCGTCTAGTTATCTCCACACGTGCGATCCGCCCATAATCCACGGTAACCTCACCACGGATACCATCTTCATTCAACACAATGGTCTCATCAAGATCGGCTCAGGTAAATCAAAAATCTAAAATCATTCTTTGATCCCAGTGATTTGCTCCCTACAAAAATATCACGGCTCGCCCTTAACACTAGTCTGGCGTACAATGTCTAGTAAAAACTGCTACAAGCTCAGGCCTGTATGCTTTAGGCATGGGCAAGGGCACCAATGCATTTTCTCTTCGGTAAAGGAAACTGTAAATTTCTACTGGAGCATATCATGGGCACTAAGTCAATGACCATTGGGCATGGAGGCAATCGCCTTTGTTGCCTCCTCAACTTGACCTGTGGGCTCCTATGTAACTTCTTTGTATGGCAAGCATGATATTCTTCCTACTTTAGTCTGATTTTCCGATGTGTTGCCCTTGGGAAAAAACAGAAAATCTACGAAAAATGGCCTGAAAAGTCCGTTAACTTCTGTACCACATTTAAATGTAGACTAAATGCAATTTTCATACTTTTTTCCAAAAAAACAAATATCATGCCTTCTTTGGCGTTATTTACCTGAAAAATATCCATGTTAAATCATTTTGGACACTTGGGGTTGTGTTCCCTTGTTGGAAGTAGATGTTTGTGTCATTAGGCAAGACTCCAACATCAATTACTTCTCTGCACCCAGGAGTATAGTCATCTTCCTGGTAAAATTAACTCGAATGGAACTTGGGTAGGATCAGTCAATTTGATGTTTGATTTTCTGATTTCTTAAAGATGTTTTACTCTTACACGATTTTTAAAAGTTTTTTTTTTGTAATAGTAGATTTACCTTTAATTGAAATCTTTGCCATCTTTTTATTTATTATTCCAGTCGCTCCAGATGCCATTCACAACCATGTGAAGACATACCGGGAAGAACAGAGAAATATGCATTACATTGCACCAGAGTATGGAGGTAGGTTACCGGGTTAACGAAAAGAGTAGCAAATTTTGCTGAGCTTTTTTTAGGTACCACCATACTATTAATCTTTTACTTTCCACAGTACATTTTCAAACAATAGACCCCTTGTTTACGATGCCCATGCCCAAAACAGTGCCCACATTGAGGTCAACGAAGAGCTATCATTGGCTGAAAGTTGTGCGCAATGCGTACACACATACTCTGCAATGGCGGCCAATGCAAGGGGTCTGTACACACTTATGCATACTTTTGGGAATGAAAACTGAATGAAAAGTTCTAAATCTGAGGTCTCGAAATCAAATTCGTGGAAAATAACTTCTTTCTCGAAAACTATGGTTCTTCAGAGGGAGCCAGTTCTCACAATGTTTTATACCATCAACCTCTCCCCATTACTCGTTACCAAGAAAGGTTTTATGCTAATAATTATTTTGAGTAATTACCAATAGCGTCCACTGCCTTTAAACTAAAGACCCCTTGCATATGATGTTGCAAGCCGAAACAGTGCTCTCACCGAGGTCAATGAAGACGATACTGGCTCTTATCAGAGGCAGCACTCTCACAAAAGAGATTTAAAATACATGGTTGTACCCACAGGGTACCTGTGAGGGCAGAGATGGTTCTTGTGATTGGTTTAGCTCAGTGCGCTACATATTTGGCAGCACAGGCTGTATACTCCCCAAGGAGCTGAGATGGTTTAAGAAATGAAAAGGCCCAGTGATCAGGGGAAATAATGTAAGAAGCGCTTTGAGACATTGTGTATAAAGCGCTTTATAAAAAAAAAAAACATTATTATTATTATTTATAGTTAATATTATTTTAACACTATGCTAAGCTCTAAACACCATTTAATACTTGCTTTGTAACCTCAACAGAAGCTCAAGATCTCTTGACGACCGGCGTAGACATCTACGCCTTTGGAATCTGTGCATTAGAAATGGCGGTTTTAGAGATACAGACCAACGGAGATAATAAACATATATCACGGGAGGCCATCGAGAAATCCATTGACCAACTAGAAGACCCACTCCAAAGAGTGAGTCCAACTTTGGTGTCTTGTTTTAATTTAACCCTCCTACTCTTGGTGCTATTTTAATAAATAATAAAACTGTAATTGTAAAGTGGCAGTTTGCCACAGGATACAAGGCGCTAAAGAAAAAAGGAAAACAAGACGGTATAAAGACGCTGTCGACTCGCTACAGACTAAGAGAAAAGGTGGGTCTTGAGAGCCCATTTGAAGGCTGGGACACTGTTGGAGCTCCTGGTTTGGATAGATAGACTATTCCATAATCGGGGAGCGGCAATGGAAAAGGCCGTCACCTGCAAGTTTATTGTCCAGCGAGTTGACCAATGAGTCTAGCTCTGTGTGATTGTTTTTTGGGCCCCTTTTTATTTGAATCTTGTGTTTCTTTGTTAGGATTTCATCCGTAAGTGTGTCGGACCCGTTCCCCAGCGGCCGCTGGCAAGAGAGCTCCTATTCCACAATGTGCTGTTTGAAGTCCACTCCCTCAAGCTTCTATCAGCTCATTGCTACGTCCAAAACGAAAGTAAGTATTCCTAAGAACAAGTATAAACAACTGGGTTGGTGCAAGGCGAGGCTAACGCAATGACCTAAAACATCTGAACAAAGAGAAATTGTATATTTGGTTTGCGGTAACACCTTGTGTGTATCTACTTGCCAGGTAGAGTTTGTTCTTAGAGAACTGTCTTGCTTTATTCTACTGCCGTGAAGTAGATAATCGGAGGTTCCGGAGACTTTAAACAACTGTCCTGCTTTTTAACTATTACCAGGGCGAATGGTATAGAAAACAGACTGGACTACTTCTTTAGCTTATAGGATCGTAATTAACTGTGTTAACAAAGAGAAATTGAGCTTGATTCTGCAACCTCCGGTTTAACATACCTGTGCTCTACCAACTGAGCTATCTAGTGCTTTTGTTGGTGGTCTCCCTATTTTGTCAATCTCTTTGTTCAGGGGAGGGGGGTGGGGAGAGGCGGGCAGTCAGAAGCCATTTACCCAGTTAATGCTAGGGCCCAATTTCATAAAGCTGTTTAGCAGAAAATACTGCTTAACAAATTCTTTCGCTAAGCCAAAAATGAGTGGGGCACCAGTTGCAACAATTTAAACTTTATGGAATGTTGGCTGGTAACCTGTTTTTGCTAAGCAAAGCTTTCCTGTGCTTAGCAGGTTTTGTGATATCTGGCTTTTAGAAATTGGGTCGTGGTAGCCAGGGATCACACTCATGATCAAACTGGGAAGTGGCAGCAGAGGAAGATGAGATGTTTTGTTCTTCCAGGTGAAGTGCAGACATGGTATGAAGATGACGCACTGTGAGGTTGGTGCGCAGACAGACAAAATCAATCTCATGTGCAGAATATAATATACAGTGGGGTGCGGTTTAAAAAAGTGGAGAGCCTGCGAGCTAGATGGTTCCTTCCCTCCCTAATGCCGCATTGGATGTTGTGAAGTCTCCAGGATCCTTCTGTGAGGAGTTCTACTCTTTGCTGGTGATAGGGAAGAAGAAGGAAGAGTAAACTTGGGAGCTGCAGTAGAGTGTCCAGAAAGGAGAGCCATGACCTCTGGTGTTTTTTGTTTTTTGTTATGCAAGTCACCAGACACACGAGACCTGAAGGCCACTTCAAGGTGTGGGCTACAATAAACTATCCAGGAGCCGTTGCCACCTACTCCGTGGGGCCGAAACAATGTTACCCCCTTCACAGTCTATACGGATGTAGGCTTGGGCATCATCCAACCGAAGCCTGGCTGGTAGAGCAGAAAGCACTACCTCCCCAACTTAGGCCGTGTCCGAATAGGCGGCTTTGGCTACAACTACGGCTAGATCACAGGCGTCTACCTAATCTTCAACTGGCTGACACGCTGATCTAGCTGTAGCTGTAGCCGAAGTCGCCGTTTTCGGATTGTTAGATGTTTGATTGAATGATCTTCTTTTGTTTCTTATATTAGATGTATTAGACCATGCAGACAACACACTCATAGAGAGACTATCACCAGAAACAGTAATAGCAAGTATAGAACATCCGGACGGTGTAGAAAATGTGCAATGGAAGTAAGTGAATTCCTTCAGTGTCCTTCACAGTAAAAACTCTTATGCATCTACTTCTGTGTTTGTGATCAAAGGGACCCGACTTGGTGAGAAGATGGTCTTTTTGGAGCATGGCAAAGGGCAGAGTCAGATGGATTCGTGGGAGAGTGCTCGTGGGGGCCAGCGGCACTCCATGCCCCACGACCATGCTGTGAAGACGCGGTCCATTATTATAGTATGACCGAGGAGGCTGGCGGGGCTCTGGCCCGGCTGCCTTGGGGGCCTGGCACAGGGCCCCGACTTGGTGCGAGCCATGCTCCTATGAAATTTACAGACTGAACTTAATTTCCAAATTCAAACACAAGAAAGTGTACAATATACAGAGAGATTGAAGGTGTAAATACATAACACAGAGGAAAAGATAAAATTCAACAAGCTTAGAAGTGGAGGGGTCCATAACAAGCACTGCTTGTCCAGTATGGGTCCCCTATGTAGGGTGTGTTCGATTAGCTTCCCTGGGTCGACCGTGCAATGCTCATTCGGGTGAGCCCCTGACAAGAGCTAATCGAATGATCAATCGCACACTCGTGGTGACGTCGTGCACCTGGGGCCAGCCCCAAGTGACCCGCTCCACAAGCAGGGCACTTGGGGCTGACCCGGGTGAGCCCTAGAATGACGCCAAAGCTGTTCGAACGTACCGGGGGCAGACTGGGGTCAACTCGGGGAAGCTAATCGAACACACCTATTACGTTGATTGTAGCTGGGGTACGTCGAAGTTGTGAAGGAACCAAGCTACAATCAACAGAATAAACGGGGTTCAATGGGCTGTATGGTTTTTACAAATATTTGTTTGGGGTAAATTTAAATGAAGTTGTTTTATGAACTTTTTTATTTGACAGAGTATCCCAGGTTCCAGCCCTTGAGATCGAGAAGTTTATCGAGGAAGTCAAGTAAGTCAGTAATACCTAGATTTAAACCATAGAGCTGCTTAAATGCAAAAATTGCTGTGCTTACCAGAATTCGGTTACCAGCCAAAATATCAAGTCATATGTACAATTTGTGACTGGTGTCCTGCTCCTTTCTGCTAAGCAGATGATTGTTAAGGAAGTGTTTCTTATTTGCGTAGTCAGAAACAGCGTCTATAAGTGTTTCTCTTTTGCGTATTTAAAAACGGCGTCTACGAGTGTGTCACTTTTGCGTATTAAGAAACAGCATCTATAAGTGTTTTTTTTTTTTCGCATTTAAAACTGGCGTCTATAAGTGTTTTTCTTTTGCGTAGTTATAAACAGTGTTTTTAAGTCTTCGTTTTTGTGTTTTCAGAAACTGTGTCTTTAAGTGTTTCGCTTTTGCATTTTTAGAAACAGTGTCTATGAGTGTTTCGCTTTTGTGTAATTAAAAAACTGCGTCTATAAGTGTTTCTTATAGAACTGTTTCTCTTTTCGTATTCAGAAAAGGTGCTATAAGTGTTTCTATTTTGCGTTTTCAGAAACGGCGTCTATCCTTTAACGGCGTACGCGCTGCCAGAGCATCCAGCCAAGACACGCCCTCAGACGCCAGAGACGGCGGAGTCAGTGAAGAGCACTACCCCTGAACCAGTAGAGGTGGAGAGTAGGGCTATCTTAAGGATGCAGTGTGAAACCAAGGAGGAGGAAGAAGGCAAAGTTAAAGTAAGAAAGGACAAAAGTTTTCTGTTTTTTTGTCCGTTTTGATTGCCATTTTCGTCCAGCGTTCAAGGTTATTTTATAAACGGTATGTAACCAAATGGAGAAATGCATCCAGCTCAAAACTCTTCTATATGATTTTAAATGTTTGAATGGCATTGCTCCACCATATCTCTCTGGTATTTTTCATCATAGCCACCGTCAAGGACTCCTTTCTTCTGATAAAACTCGGCTTAACACCAGATTAACTGAAGAAATAGAGTTGACATTTTGTGAAATTATGTTCAGTTTGTTCAACATCTACAATTGCAGACAAATGATAGTCATGAGAAATAATAATTGTATACTTTTTTTATTTCCCAGTTGGAGTTACTACTACGGATGGATGATAAAATGAACCGGCAGCTGAGCTGTGAAATTGGATTAGGTATGTAAAGAACTTGTAGTTGATGAAGATTTGGGCGGTCAGGTTGGCGCAGTGGTATCTTTCCTCGCCTTCCACCTCCAGGATCCTGGTTCGAATCCCACTTAAGGCACCATGTGGATTTTCAGTCCCTACCTGACTGCGTGGGTTTTCCGTGGAAGATTTCTCTGGGGTTTTCATCCCCACTTCTAAAACTGAAACTTCCTCCCTTGTCTTCTCTCCAGTGGCTTCTTGTCTTGCATAGTCATTGATGAAATGAAAAATTGAAACTAGTTGTCCAAAGACATGTACTGTGTCAGCAGTACTTGGACAGTTAGATTTGTAATAAAGAGACGAGAAATTTCAGACTTTCATCTGAATTCTGACGTTTCTATCTGCCTGTTATTTTCTTCAGATGTAAAGAAATCATTCTCTTTGATAAACTGCTCTAGGTAGAAATGCCATTATTTAAAGGGCCACAACCATGCCTCGAAATTGCATGGTTTTCCTTTTACTTTGCGAACTAACACGGTCGGCAATTTCTTGGAGTCAAAAACTTGACTCCACAAAATGGCATGCATCTTTCTTACCATATGCATTTTATAACAAACGGTTTCAAATGCTTTTCATGCATGGAACAACTCGCCCGATCCGATGCATTGTGTCCCCTTAAGCAGACTTCCTGACATGTTTACCCTTGCTTCAAACCTTTTTGTCAGCAACGACTCTCACCCGTGAAATGTGCTGTTGATTTTTCTAAAGTTTGTTTTTATGCTCTCTTTATTTCAGAGGACAGCCCATGGGGTCTGGCAAACGAGCTGGTAGAATATGGTTTCATCAATGATGTAAGTTTTCTTGCAACCACTAGAAATATTCAGAAGAATTATCTAAAAAGACTTTAGGCCTGAAGCCTTTTATAGGCATCTAAAATGCACACAAATTTATGCTGTAAGGGTGTTTTTCTGTCATTATTCTCTTGCAACTTTGATGACCAATTGAGTCCAAATGTTCATACATTTGTTATTTTATGCATATGTGGGATACACTAATTGAGACTATTGGTCTTTGACAATTACCAATCATAGCCTGCTGTCGATTTCACCAAACTCTTCATAACTTTGGACTAACGACGAGTTAAATCCCGTATCCAAACATGTTAGGACGCAATGAACCCATCCTAAGTTAGGACAGGTTACTCGTCGTAACTTGAGATAGGATTAATCTTAGCGTTTTGGTGAAATCGGCTGCAGTGCCTTTAAACATGTAAACATTCCAACCTTACTCTTGTGCTACTAATGTGTTCAGTTGCATCCAATTGAAGTTGGTTGTCGTCAAATTGCTTGTAAAAAATTTCTCTTTTGAAAGTGAGCCTGAAGAAGAATACGTCTCTCACGATCACCCCCTTTTTCCCATTTTTTTCCAGACCGATAGGATACGAGTTGCCGCCCTTATAGAAGAGAAGCTAAACATCCCAACCAACCAGTCCAGCGGACTTCCAGTCAGTGTCAACTCGTAGCAAGAACTCAACCCTCCAACATTGGGAAAGCAGAGTGTGATCAATGCAATTGAAAATGCGTCCCGTCGCCACGCGTACGGTGGCACGTTTTTTGTACATGTTTAGATGATAGCGTCACAGTAGTTGTACAATTGTCCAAGGTTTCTTAATAACTCTACTCAGTAGATGTGAAACAATAAGAAGAATGTTTTAATTCTGACGTTGTTAAGAATTTACACAAGGAATTTCTTTACTCTATCTTAATCCAACAGCACATGATAACCTAACCAGGCATGATATTCTTCCTACTTAAAGGCAGTGGACACTATTGGGAATTACTCAAAATAATTATTATCATTAAACTTCTCTTGATTACGAGTAATGGGGAGAGGTTGATAGTATAAAACATTGTGAGAAACAGCTCCTGCTGAAGTGACGTAGTTTTCGAGAAAGAAGTAATTTTCCACGAATTTGATTTTGAGACCTCAGATTTAGAATTTGAGGTCACGAAATCAAGCATCTGAAAGCACACAACTTCGTGTGACCATGGTGCAACAAAGGTGTTTTTTTCTTTCATTAATATCTCGCAACTTTGACGACCGATTGAGCTGAAATTTTCACAGGTTTGTTATTTTATGCATATGTTGAGATACACCAACTGTGAAGACTAGTCTTTGACAATTACCAATAGTGTCCAATGTCTTTAAGTCTTATATCCGATTTATTTGTTTTGCCCCCATGGAAAAATCCCTAAACTCTGATTAAATAGCCTTAGAAGTCTATTCAAACTACTGTCTACAGTATGAACAAGTTGATCAGCCCTTGTGCTAAAAAAAACAAGTTCCTACTTTTTTCCAAAGACCAAATATCATGCCCGAGCCTAACACGCATGCTTCTCAACCTTCAATTGATAAATGTTGGTTAAGCTTTGTGGTATACAGTGTAATACAATATTTGGGATCTCATTTTGGAGGACAAAATTGTGAAAGCTTGCTTTTTACAAAGTTGGTACCAGTTCATTTGTGCTGTAAAATATTTCCAACTGAAAAACTAAGGTACTGAACTCCAACACTCTGTTCTTGATTTGATTTTCCCAAGTCAAAACGATGTGCGCACAACCCCTGACAAATTATTAACCATTGCACAGCAATTCCTCAGAAACCTGATTGTGTCATTTGAGCAAAGTTTCACAGTTTGAGGAAATTTTCACAGTTTATCAAACTCATCATTTGAGGAAAGTTTCACAGTTTATGAACAAAGTTTAATCCGTTTAACAACCAGTGCACTGCAGGGATGTATTATACTGAAATGCCTTCAGACCTTTATCATGCTGTGGTCATTGCTGTCTAGTACCCCACGTACAATAGACAGAGCTGTTGTAAGTCTCATGATAGAGACCAGACTATCTTTCCTTCCAGACTCGGTTTAGTTAGGCCGTGTCCGAAACGGAGACTTCGGCTACAGCTACGTCTAGATCAGCGCGTCTACCAGTGTTGAAGAATAGGCAGACGCGCGCGATCTAGCCGTAGCTGTAGCCGAAGTGGCCGTTTCGGACACGGCCTTACATTGGGTCTAATACGTGAAAAACAAGATGGCCGCCTGTGATTAAGGTCATTCCATTACAATCACAATATCTTTTATATATATGCTGTTGGATTTTGATAGATATTGTTTTCAGAGCAGCTCTGATGATAAGAAGTTGTTTCTTTTAAAGACAGTGGACACTCTTGGTAATTGTCAAAGACCAGTCTTCTCACTTGGTGTATCTCAACATATGCATAAAATAACAAACCTGTGAAAACTTGAGCTCAATTGGTCGTCGAAGTTGCGAGATAATAATGAAAGAAACAAATTTTGGTCACACGAAGTTGTGTGCTTTCATGCTTGATTTCGTGACCTCAAATTCTAAATCTGAGGTCTCGAAATCACATTCGTGGAAAATCACTTCTTTCTTGAAAACTACGTCACTTCAGAGGGAGCCGTTTCTCACATTATTATTATTACTGGTTTATTGTAAAAACATCTGCTTGTCGCAGTCCAGAGACTGAATTAAAATACACATTGTTTTATACTATCAACCTCTCCCCAATACTTGTTACCAAGTGAGGTTTTATGCTATAATTATTTTGAGGAATTACCAATAGTGTCCACTGCCTTTAATGTTCAACTTATTTTATTGTTCAACTTTTCTTTTTCTTTTTTTTCATTTTTTTAATTCAATTCATCAGTATTAATGAAGAAGCCTTCAATTGCGTAGATCAAGAATTGTATATTGATTGTAAATCCCAATGTTCTAGTTGGAATTCAATTCAACAACTCGCAGAAAAGCACATTTTATTGACAAAAGAAAACAAAATCCAAAATGCCTATCGTCCAACATGTTATTAATAAATGACTTCATCCTCAAGACGAGGCCTACCAATTCCTACTACCGTAGTTCTTCACTTTTTGAGACGAGGATTCACCATTGTGCTGAGATGTATCACCCAGGAGGTTCAAGCAGACTTTATGCTCCAGATCAAGGGGAGATCGAGGCCCATCAAGGCCCACTGTGATAGTTGCTCACTCGTGGTCATGTAGAGAGTTTTTAAAATCCTCTGAAATGTAACACCCAGGAGGTTCAGGGGACTTCATCCTCTAGATCAAGGGGAGACCCAGGCCCACTGTGGTAGTTGCTCACTTGTGGTGATGTAGAGAGTTTTTAAATCCTCTGACATGTAACACCCAGGAGGTTCAGGGGCTTCATCCTCTAGACCAAGGGGAGATCGATGCCCATCCAGGCCCACTGTGGTAGTTGCTCACTCGCGTTGACGTAGAGAGTTTGTAAATCCGCTGAAATGTAACGCCGGGAGGTTCAGGGGGCTTCATCCTCTAGACCAAGGGGAGACCCAGGAAGTTCGGGGGCTTCATTCTCTAGACCAAGGGGAGACCCAGGAAGTTCGGGGGCTTCATTCTCTAGACCAAGGGGAGACCCAGGAAGTTCGGGGGCTTCATTCTCTAGACCAAGGGGAGACCCAGGAAGTTCGGGGGCTTCATTCTCTAGACCAAGGGGAGACCCAGGAAGTTCAGGGGCTTCATTCTCAAGACCAACTATCTTTATTTGTGGTGATGTAGAGAGTTTGTAAATCCTCTGAAATGTAACACCAACAATTTATTTGCCCAGTCGGGAAGAAATAATCCTCACATTACAAAAACTCTCACCCAATGTTTTTTGCACTCCGGCAAATAAAATGTGCTTTATGTTTATAGATTAACACTAGGAAATTAAAAAAAAAAAACAGTACAAATGTAGCATGATTAAGCATTAAAAGCTTAATAAATATATTATAAATATAACAAGCTTAGAGTAATTTTTAGAAATTTGTTAATTAGTGTAAATAGTCAGAAGAGATTCTCTCGGTAGAAACTTAGTGTAAGACATTTTAGAGGATTGGGTGGTTTTACTCCGCAATGCCAAAAAGGGCCGAAGGGTCGGTTACAACAAACAACTTTTTGTCATACAATTTTTTGTTAAGCTCAGAAAATGCGTCGTTTTTTTTCAACCGTGTTAAAAAACATATTTCTCAAACATATTTGTGTCACTTCCGGGGGTATATTCATTCATACCCAAAACAGTTCTTAAAGACTGGAACACATAACCACCACAGACATCGTATCCATCATGGACAATAAGTCTTTTAATGAAACCATTATAATCCAGCTCTAAAAGCAACTTAAAACCACGCCCCAACGAAAGTGACAGGGCGCCGATTAAAACTGTGCAGGACGAACCGCCTATACCCTCGGAAGTGATAAAAATACTATTGAGAGCACCCTCACATGGTCAAAAATACGGCGCATTGAGCGATTGTGTAATGAGTCTTCCTTATATGTAAGGTATTTTCAATTTGATGATTTTTTTTTTGTTAGTAAGCAACAATTTTATAGCATCTGCGTTTTATAGATGTTGAATTTGCATCGGGGATAAAGAATATTAATTTGGTTTTACCCTAACACACACGGCAGTGCAAGGGTAAAACCAGATTAGTATCTGCATTATCGGAGAAGGTGAACATTCTATTTTTGTCATGTTTTCCCTTCTGCGAAAGTTAACTCTTTTCCAGTTATGAACTTAAAAATCAATTTTGGGGAATTTATTTATTGGTATTCTGTTGGCACATATAAATATTATAGTGAGTGTTATGACCAAATGGGATTTGTACAATTACTAAAGATGGAGTTGTTTTGATTGAATTACGTGTACAAACATACTAAACATTGTATTGTTTTTAATTGAACTGTTAGTTGCTCGTTATTCCATTAAGTCTGAAAGTTGGTTGTGTTAGACCGGTGCTCTGACATTGTACTCTGTAAATGCTAGGGAAGTATAACAGGCCCGGAATTTCATCTTTAAAAGGGCAAGGCCATTTTCATTTTGCAAAAGGAACTTGGATACCCAAGTGGGGTGTACTTTTGAGGTGCTGTTTTTGAGTGGAAGTTGCTTGATCTTTACTTTGGATACTCCATGGTAAAAACGTCTAGCGAATTTTGGAAACATGTTTCTAGATTAGGGTTAACAGTAGTCAGCTATAAAGCCTGTGAGCACAAAAACCTGCTTAGCAAAAATAGGTTACCAGCCAGAACACCATACAGTTACCATTGCTGCGACTGGTACCTTGGCCATTTCTTGCTTAGCCATGAAATTTGCTAAGCAGAATTTTCTGCTGTCTTCACTGGTGAACGTATCATTTCTGCCAGGTTTAATATGTCAGAGTACCAACTATAAAACAACATTCTTTTGCATGATTCCAGCAGTCACAAAAGCTGAACAAGTAAAAGTACTACGCCATAATCGGTTCAGGTTCACAAATAAATGTGGTGAATGTTTTTGTGCTTGGAGTTATGCAAGATTGGACAAAATGTGAAATTTTGAGTCGTTACAAAATTGTAAATATCTTTTACACTATCTGGTCATTTTCCCTCCATTTAGTGGCATTAGTGTTTTTTTTCGTTCTCACATCATTCCAGATTTGTGGTGCTGTAGTGTCACCATTGCACTCTGTTTTTAAACTCAATTTTATATAATTTTAAACTGAGTGATACTGGAATGTTACTTTCTTTATAATGACATCAGTGTACCTTATGGGATCCTGCACCATGCAGTCTGTGTCAAGTTCCCTGTGTGTTATACCAATACAGCATGCTGATTTCCATTTTACCAATGGGGGTCCAGACTATACTTCTTTTCTGCCTATGGGTTTAAAGTCTTGTTTCTTTTGTAACATATGAATGCATGTAAAATAGAAGGTGTACCATCTCTCTTGAATTTATGGCATTCATAAATGTACTAGTGAACTCCAGGAACAAGACTTATTTGAGTGGGTGCGTTCGATTAGCTTCCCTGGGTCGACCCTGCGGTGCTCACTCGGGTTAGCCCCTGATAAGAGCTAATTGAACATCACACTCGCCCTCTCGTGGTAACGTCATGCACCTCGGGCCAGCCCCAAGTGACCCACTCCACAAGCAGGGCACTTGGGGGCTGACCTGGGTTAGCCCCTGGACCTACTTCAAAGCTATTCGAACGCACCGGGTGCAGACCGGGTTGCCCTAGTAAAGCTAAACGAACGCACCCATTGTAAATAGACATGGGTCCATCAGGATTTGATTCAATTCAAAGTGTATCTGAAATCTTGGTGGACAAAAATATGACACTGATCATTTGTCATTCAGTACATTTCTGGTTTTGATTCTTAACAAACAAAAATATGAGAACTAATGCGGTCTAACTCTTCGTTAATTTAGTTATAGAGATAGGGGGAATCTCAAACAGACTTACTGACAAGTTACTTTTTTGAAGCAAAATTAAGTCGGGAAAAATTAAGGTTCATGGAACTATGATAAGAGTCACCATTTTCACATACTCTTCGTATTTGGGTTTTTTTTTTTTTTGCGTACAGAGGCTTAAGGGTTAACGATTTGTTGTCTTTTGGATTTTGGTGAATTTTTTGCCCCCCAACATCGTTTTGTTGAATTTCATTGTGTATTGGCAACTGGCTCTTTGTTTTATATCATACTCTTACAAGAAGCTAATTTATGAGTTAATTATAGAGTGTTTTATACATTAACAAAAATAATTGAACAGATCTGTTAAATAATTGTACATAATTCAAAGCTCTGTATTGTTTAAATGTTATTGGTTAATAGTTTAACTTTTTTTTCTGCAGTTTTATTTTTTTTTTCATTTTTTCTTTTTTACCCGATGACTTGGGGCTAAAATGAGACTTTGAATAGCTACGCATTTTGAAAGTTGAATAAGCCTCCAATGGAGTAATTAATTGAGTACATTAGTATAGGCATATAATAAGCACACACAGAAGTACACTAATTAAAGAAAGGTTTATTTGAACTTTGGGGCCAAACATAACATGTGGTAGGTAAATGTCTAGTTTTTATTGTTGGTCATTTTTTTGTGTAGCTCAAATACCATTTTTTTATCTTTATATGAGTTCATGTATTCTTGAGTTCTCTTTTCCTAACCCGACTTTTAGAATACTCAGTCGTTTGAAATATTCTATATCCATTTACAAGTAGACCAAGTATACTACTAGTATTTTGTTTTTAAGAAACACAACCATACTAGCATACAGAAAGAGACACTATTTAAGTCTGGCATTTTAAAGTATTTTCAAAATGCTGTTACCATTACTCAGTCTTTGAATCAATTAAAGGTACAATATTGTAATTTTGGCCATAATGCTCTTAACGCAACGCTTAGTCTTTGAATTGAGATAAAGATCGTGTTTGTAAAGGCCTAGTCACACCAGCTAATGAGAACAAAAACGATAGTGATAAAAATGCACGCCCGCGATTGGTTGAAATGCTCCACGCAGAATACGCCCATGCACATTCAACCAATCAAGGGCGTGCATTTTTATCGTTATCAGTTTTGTTCTCGTTATCGGGGCCTGTGTGAGTTGGCCGTAACACTTAATGAACATAATTACTGTTGTGCTTTAACAGTCTTTGAATCAATATAAGGTATAGCATTTGTAATAGAGGCCGAAATGCTGTCACTGTCTGTGCATCAAGATAAAGTACAACATAGGTAATATGTTATGATCTTTTAGAATCAAAATGAGGTACGTGTACAGCAGGGGGAACAATGTATATTTGGTATTGCTATATATTCTACTACTGCATAGTAGGTTTTGTTTTGGAATTCAATAGAATATAACAAGAACATAATCTACTCAGCAAGTAGATTTAGACATGGTGTTACTGCAAACCAAATATACATTGATACCTCACCATGCAATATGCCTCAAATCACATAAGCACTGATAACATTAACAAACTGCTGCTATTATAATGCTGACGGTGTGAGCAGTAAAAGAATCTTAAACAAGTAACCAAAGTATTATCAAAACAGGCTGATTTACTCATGTCCCACTTACTATCTTACACTAAGTCGTAAGAAGCCCATACTGTTTTTGTGCGGTTGCACATTCCTGCATACCTCCAACTCTTCATCAAATACTTCGCAATTATTATACAAATATTTGTACATATAAAGTGTAGTATGTACATGTACTTTGATTGCTCTTTTGCCTCATAAAATTGTCATTGCGTTAAACTTCAAAAGTGCAATTTCTATGTTATCTCTGTACCCCCTCTCTTGTTCTGATGTGGTTATATAATGACATGCGCTTGGGTTTCTTGAAACGGCAATTCCAAGGTGCTGCTTACCAGCAAAAAAAAACCCATACAATACCTATGCGGGACCCTCTTTAACCACCTGGTTGAAGGGGAGCAAATTATGGTGAAGTGTTTCTTGCACTTTGATCGGTGAACAAAGCTGTTTAAAGGCAGTGGACACTATTGGTAATTACTCAAAATAATTATTAGCTTAAAACCTTTCTTGGTGACGAGTAATGGGGAGAGGTTGACGGTATAAAACATTGTGAGCAACGGCTCCCTCTGAAGTGCCATAGTTTTCGAGAAAGAAGTAATTTTCCACGAATTTGATTTAGAGACCTCAGATTTAGAATTTGAGGTCTCGAAATCAAGCATCTGAAAGCACACAACTTCAGGTGACAAGGGTTTTTTTTTTTATATAGTTATCTCGCAACTTCGATGACCGATTTAGCTCAAATTTTCACAGGTTAGTTATCTTATGCATATGTTGAGATACACCAACTGTGAAGGCTAGTCTTTGACAATACCAATAGTGTCCAGTGTCTTTAAACTCTTAATGAGCACAAGATGGGACCTGCCTTTTCGTGTATGCCATATTTTTGTTTCTTTCAAAGTGTAATTAGTGTAAATAGTGTATGCTCATAAGTTACCTCACCAAATTGTCTGCACCAATTGTTTTGTCACTTTTTTCAGGCAGTATAAGAAGTTCCACTGTATATATTACATGTACTATCCACTTAATTACCGGCTAGTCATTTGAAGGATGTGATGTATTTATTTAACAACAACTAATCTTAACTTTAAGTTCAGCGCCTCCTTGGACACATAGATTTCAGGCCAGGGCCAAATTTCATAGAGCTGCTTAAAGCCTGGTTCATACTTCCAGTGAATTCGCAGTCGAGCACAAGTCAACTGCTGCAAATTATTCGTTGCAAATTTGTGACGTCAACATTTGCTTCGCAATTCGTATTCACATTCGCATTCACATTCGCAAGAAGGATGAACTGGGCTTAAGCAGAGAATATTGCTTAACAATTTGCTGCTAAGCAGAAATGAGCAGGAAACCAGTCCCAAATTGTATATGTGCCATAGTAGGTTTGGCTGGTAACCTTATTCTGCTAAGTGTAATTTTGTTATGCTAAGCTACTTTTTGTGCTTAAGCTATTTGTGCTATTTCATAAAACCTGTAAGCCCAAAACCATTCTAAGCACAGAAAAATGCTGCTTAGCAGAAAAACATTACCAGCCACCGGTGGCACCAGGACCCCACTCATTTCTTGTTCAGCAATCAGCAGAGTAACTTTGCTGAGCAGCATTTTCTGTTAAACATCTTTATGAAATTGGGCCATGGTCTTGTGTGCCAGAATTTCTTGGAAATATAACCTGTTTCACAGCGTGGTTAATTCGTCTCTGCAAGTAAATGTATCTATATTTGAATGTGTGATCTGTGTTGATTACAACACTGGTCAGCATAACTGATGATTATTCTCTTCTATGCACTTTTGCTTAATGTCAAGTTTCACAAGTCTTATAACCCCACATATATCTGTAGCAAGTTATCAGCTGCCTCTTAAAAGTGTTTTTTTTTCCCCTAAATATTTTGCTTTGTTTTTGTAATCACTTTGGTCTGCTCCAGCTGTCTGAGAGACAAAATGGCTCAATATCGGTCATTCCTGAGAAGTTTGAAATGTTTGTGTTGCTCGATTTCTCTTGGCTTTCAGACGGGCTCATGTTTAGCTGAGTAACAACTGACTTCTTTTCTTTAACTTTATATTCTACTCAAAAGGTGGACCAGAGAGCTCTATCACACTGCAGCCATCTTTGGTCAGGTTCCTTGTGTACACAAGGATGCTGATAGTTTGAGTTTGAGTTTAAGTTTGAGTTGAGTTATGGCTTTATCAGCCATTTTGAATCTGCATCTTTATAGAAATGGTGTAAAGTCGTCATCTTTATGGGCATTAAACGTAATTTTTATGTGAAAATACTGTGTCGTGACAGAAGTTGTATCAAACTCCCTGCATGATTGGTTGGTAAACCAGTTGCATAATTGCCAAAGGAAAAACACAATTTGCCTGTCATGCCTGTAAAGATGCCGTCTATAATCTATGGGGATATAAAACTCATGCGGTTTTAAATGTAATCTGAGAATCTGATGGCTGTTGTATGTAAATTTATGTTAATTAATTAATTAATTATCAGTATGAAATTCTTGTAAGATTAACTTGCACTGCTTATTACCATCCATTTTTTATAAATCTGTTTCGCTGTGTCACTAAAATGTGCCTTTAATACGTTGGCCTTGCACGTGGGCTCCATGCTTTTTATGTGTTGTTGTTTTCCCACAGGTTTTGGTCGGCCACGATTTTTTCGTCTTTTTTTATTTAATGTACAAGTCAATGAGAATGAAAACGAGGCTTATGTTCAACAATGACTGGTGCCTTCTTGAATGTGCATGGTACTCAGTGTAAGAAGTCATGGATCCAAACAAGACTGGAGTGAGATATTGTTGTAAATGATTTTAGGGATTGTGAATGTGCTGAGAACTATACGTGTAATATTTGTACTGCAATGCTTTTGTAGTGACAGCAGCAGTGTTCAGTGTAATATAAATTGTTGGTGGGGGTTGCAGGGGTGGTTTGGGGAGCCTGTTGAGGTATGGTGGACACTATACGAGTGTACTGCGCCCAATTTCATGGCTGTGCTTACCGCTGAATTCTGCACTTACGATCACCATTTTCCGCTTACTTGCAAGTGCCGAATTTCTGCGCTAGCTGTGTAAGCCAAGAATGCCTACCATTAAGTGCACACGCCAAAATTCCAGTCTAACCTGTGAAATATGCTTGACATAAGCGCAGAATTTCTTGCTTCCGCAAGCGCGGATTCTTTGCTTATGGTAAGCAGTGCCATGAAATTGGTCCCTGTTTGGTTCAGGGGTATACAGAAAAATTTACCCGAACCCATTAGTGTTGTAGTATTGTGTCCGCCATGTCTGAAAGGGCTTACATACAATCTTGTTTAGGACACAAAAAAAAGGATTTCTCTATAAAGGAAGATAGCTGAAAGAACATCGTCTTTGTATGAATCTTAACCTTGCGAAATGTGGTCCGTTTCACAAAGAGTTAGGACTACTCCTAGGAGATATTATTAATTAAGTTAGGATGAGTAACTCATCTTAAAGGCAGTGGACACTATTGGTAATTACTCAAAATAAATAACAGCAAAAAACCTCACTTGGTAATGAGTAATGGGGAGAGGTTGATAGTATAAAACATTGTGCGAAATGGCTCCCTCTGAAGTGACGTAGTTTTTGAGAAAGAAGTAATTTTTCACGAATTTGATTTTGAGACCTCAGATTTGGAATTTGAGGTCTCGAAATCAGGCATCTGAAAGCACACAACTTCATGTGACAAGGATGTTTTTTCTTTCATTATTATCTCCCAACTTCGACGACCAATTGAGCTCAAATTTTCACAGGTTTGTTATTTTATGCATATGTTGAGATACACCAAGTGAGAGGACTGGTCTTTGACAACTACCAATAGTATCCAGTGTCTTTAACTCGAGATGAGACTAGGCTTAACTCTTTGTGAAATCCACCCCTAGACACTTTCCTCTAGCATCACCCTTTTTTGGCTACCCCCTTCTTCCACAAGTTGTTCACAAACACTATCGGGGTTGAACAAAGAAATTGACAAGAGCAGGATTTGAACCCATGACCTTGTGGTTTATTACATGACATAACTTTATTGCTTTTAACCTTTTTCAGGCAACCTAATCTAATTCAGAGGTCTGGTTAACAACTTCAATTTTGATAGAATATTTAAATTACCATCAGTTTGTCTTGTTCGACTGTATGTCTCTGTGGGGGAGGGTATGTTTATTGTCACATGGCCCAATATTTTGGCCTTAATTGTAACCCAAAAATGACAGTCTCCCGATATGTTTATCATAACATCTTTGTTCAGGGTGGCAGTCATCGGAAGCTAAGGGCCAGTCACACTGCAGCGATAACGAAAAACGATAATGATCATGTTAATGCATGTCCTCGATTGGTTGAATAAGGGTGCGCATATTCTGTATGGAGCAATTTAACCAATATAATGCATTTTCTTTGCTTCATGATTGTTATCGTTTTCGCTATTGCTTTCGTTATCGCTGCAGTGTGACTGGCCCTTTATATTTGCCTAGTCATTTGCATTGTAAAAATAAGAAGTTGATGTACATGTGGGGCATAATACATTCTAATTAACAGCTTTTTTTGTGTTAATTATCACAAGTGCTATGTAAATTAATGATTACTTTGAATTCATGTACAATTTTTTTGATTTCACTCTTAAGCAATGATTAATTAATGTTAAAAAGGTACACACAGTTTATTGTCTATTAATGAGCTGAAAGATGCAAATAAAATTTCCAAAAAGCTGAATAAAAATCCTGGATGTTGCTACTTATTTGTTCAACTCTTTAAAGGCAGTGGACACTATTGGTAATTACTCAAAATAATTCTTAGCATAAAATCTTACTTGGTAACGAGTAATGGGGAGAGGTTGATAGTATAAAACGTTGTGAGAAACGGCTCCCTCTGAAGCAACGTAGTTTTCGAGAAAGTAGTTTTCCACGAATTTGATTTCGAGACCTAAGAATTAGATTTTGAGGTCTCGAAACCAATCATCTGAAAGCACACAACTTCGTGTGACGAGGGTTTTCTCTTTCGATATTGTCTCGCAACTTCGACAACCAATTGAGCTCAAATTTTCACAGGTTTGTTATTTTATGCATATGTTGAGATACAAAAAGTGAGAAGACTGGTCTTTGACAATTACCAAGAGTCGAGTGTCTTTAAAATCATACTGCGAGAAAGTAATTTGAATAATCCTCTCTTAGTCTTATTTGAGATGCTCTTGAAAATGTTGGCATCAGATTTAATAATGTGATCATCTACTTCAAAGGATCAGAAATTCTTTATTCCTGACTTTTTTCAATTCAAAATCACATTCTTGAAAAGTATAAAATAGGCCTATAGTATATAGTGACCTACAGGTTATGTTCACGCTAATTTATTCATTTATTTATATTTTTATGCAAAACAATACATCTATCCATTTAGGCCCCGCCCACGGCGCACGTGTGGCCAAGAACACGTGAGAGCCTCGAAGACCGTTATCGAAGCCGCGGCATTAGCACTGGCTCTGGCTTAAATTCCGACCCACAGGCCACCTAAACTACCGAGCCGAGGCAAGAGCCTGATTACAAGCCGTAGTTTCGAAAAGGGGCTTTGACAGGGAAAAGGGGCTGGCGCAACCTCGTTCTCATGGTTTACTTTATTTCCAAGATGTCAACATCGTATACTGCTCGTTACACCCTGGGGACGAGTTTTGAGCTGGCTTACTACGCATGCGCTGTGGGTTTTTTTCGGCACGACATTTAAAGAAAATGGCGTTTGGTAAAATTGTGTGAAATTTTCGCAGACAAACGTTTTTCGTTTTCAAGAGCCGAATTCAGGACACATTGGTTTAGGGAGAAGTTCAGAATATGAAACAGATAACCAGGAACATTGTCATCATTGTCAAGTAGTCACCGTGTCAGAGGTAAAGTTGTATTTTACTGTTGTTTTTGGGGGGCTTGCCGTCCTTTTGTTTGAAAAAAATAAAAGCTTGCATTGCGTTGTGTAACAACGTCACGTGCGTTTTTCTGCATGGACTGAGCATGGAGCTATTTATAGCATGCTAGGAAGTATACAATGTAGCTCCACGCACTCCACTGTCATGACTGAGCGAGCATGCCTCCATGGTCTGTTCCTTGACCTTGCTCTATGGTCTGCTGAGCGAGCAATGCATGTTGAACATTTAATAATAATAATAATAATAATATTAATAATATAATAAGACTTGTAATGCGCACATATCCACCCTGCTGGGTGTTCAAGGCGCAGTAAAACCAAAAACAAAACAAAAACAAAACACAACACAAAGAAAAACAGACACAACATTTTGCCTGTTCTTATCATAAAATATCCCCTGTTAGTGTTAGTGTATTTTACTTTTTAGTTAGGTTCGGGGAAAATCGCATCACATTCTTGGTATTTTCAAAACAAAATGTTTAAAACTTTAATTATTTTTTATATATAATTTCAAAAGTTGAGAAATTGGTTTGTGCCTTTTGAAATGAATAAAATGTAGGGAAAACTTTCCATATTATAAAAAAAATGTCTGCTCCACGCCACGATTTTCTCAACGATTTGTTTGTTTTTGGGATTTTTTTCACACCTGAGTCTGACTGAGGTCGGAGTGAGGATGTATTCTTCAATCAATCAATTTGATTTAACATAAAAAGTGTCAAATAAATGGTTTTCTTAGAGGACCAGTTTTAGGAAAGTCTTGTTTGGCTAAATCCAAAAATAAAAAATTGTTTTGACTATTCCCTCTTTTTGTAAAAATATGAATTCGCTTGTCACCTTTCGCGTCCTAGATCTAGCTGAAAAAGGGCCTTTATCTTTTCACTTTCACTTTCACTTTTCACATTGTAAATTTCATGTAAGCGGAAGCTGTCCCGTCAGGTACTAGTCTTAGCATTTTTGGGGGGTTTACCCAAGGTTGTCGTAGCTAGGGCAAATTGGATGCTGGCTAATTTTGTCGAGGGTGGTTGTACCCTCTGCTTGTTTATGTGAAGGAGTTTAGCACAGTATTTTCTTGTTTCAGTTTCAGGGTCCCAGTTCCCCCCCCCCCCCCAAAAAAAAAAAAATTAAAATTAAATATATATATGCATCCTTTTTTGGGGCCGCATCTCTTATTTAACTTTTTTTTATTTTTCGATTTTTGTAAATTCACAAATCTAAAAAAAAAAAAAAAAACTCATTCTCCTCTTTTTGGAAAAATCCGAACGATCAACTCAAGTATTTTTTTTTAATTTGGCCAAACTTAATCTCGCATACTGTTTGTTTGCTTCATTTTAATCTACATGTTTCTGTCTGTCTGAACTTGAGTTTGCACAGGCATACATAATGTATGTAACTGTAAGTGAAATGTTCACAATACAAATTCCTTATTAACATTACAAAAAGAATATATCCGCATTGACCAAATAAGTTGACCATTCTTTTGTGATCGTACTCAGTGATACACAACCTCCTAAGAACAAAATTTGATAGCATTCCATAGCATAAGTTTCAGGATGAAAATTGTATTGGTTTTTAAAACTGCAAAAAATAGTTAATGGCCTGACATTCTGACCCTAAAAGTGATCTTATTTTTAGCCTTCGAGAAAGACTCAAATAATCAGCTAATTCTCTTTTCTCATGTTTTAAAGTGAACGAGAATGCTGCAACTTTGCAAGGCTTTGTGCTCACTGCTTTTTCGATTTTCATCTTTGTGGGAACAGCTTTGGTACCGTAAAAAAACAAAGTTGTCTGACATATACAAGTTTCCTGTCAAGGTTTTGTCTTAATTGAAGTTGTCAAATTACACGGTGATAGATACAGACTGATTCTTCTGTAGTCACTACCAGATCACCTGACGCCGTTAGCTTGATTCCATATGGACAGTCAGGTAGCTTGATGATAGGTCCAATGTAAGTGCCATCAGGACTGTACTGCTGGATCTCCCCTAGTGTTGGTGTCAACCTTGCATAACCAACAGCAACATAGATGTTGCCCTTCTCGTCACAACAAACACCACGGGGCCACCTGGACTGGTTGATATCAACTGAGAAGATGATGCCACCATTATAATCTACTGATACTATTTTCTTATCATCCCATTTGGTGTAGATGATTTGATCTTTGTGGAAAGTTAAGTATTGACCAATCCCTGGAGCAAGCAGTGTGGTGATGAGGGATCCATCTGGTCTGTGTAGGCAGATCGTGCTGCTGGTATAACCTATTGCTATCATATTGTTCTTGTCCACAGCAATGCATGACGGCCATCTTGATACCCCTTGAAACTGATGGAGGAGCTGGTACTTCCTGTTGAATATCTTAATTGCTTCATGATCGACACCAACCAGTTCATCATTCTTGTTCACAGTCACTCTGCTGGGATAATAAAGGTCTTTGATTGATGTTGTTTGTTGTGGGGTTGTTGTGCTTCCTGCTAAGATTACAATCAAGCCGGTACTTTCAAAATCAGCAACGACAATATCACTATTGGAATGAACAGCGATGTCGCATGGAGAGAACTGTTTTGTCTCTTTAGCTCTGTTCTTATAATTTGTTATTTCTTTTTTCAGTAACCATTTATTTTGTGTCAGTTTTGTCTGGGGTTCGCATATTGGCTGCATAGCTGCAGCAGAGGCTGCTCCTTTTAGTTTTGTTGGGTCTTCTTCCGGTACAAGTCTTCCAAGTGATTGTTCATCATTTTCAAATTCCATGTAACTCAACCCATGGGGCACTTTAGTAGGTTGTATCGCTGTGTATTTGTTGATGTCGAGCAAGAGTTTCTCTATGAGATGTAGATTTTCATAGAAAGTCTCTTTTTCCATTAGCGGGATGACTTCATCTTTCATATTTTGTATTGTGGTTATTTCTTTCTTGTTTGTGAATTCTGCAATTTCCATTGTCTTGGCTCTGTCTTTGTGAATCTTATCCAAGTCTACCATCAGTTTCTGCTCCTCCTCTCTGATCCTTGCAACCTCCTTGGCAATCTTCTTGTTAGCCTTCTTTGAGATCTTTGCTTTGGTAGCAGAAACCACAGAATCCAACCTCTTGCGAGAAATAGCTATGTCTTGTAAAGCTATCTTGAAATCAATGCGTTGTTGATCTAATTCTGCAAAAAGTATATCAGCTTTCTTTTTGCAGTTGTCAACAGCCTCATTTAGTTCAATATAATCATGCATTCTGTGGTCCTTTGCAATGCAAGTTGTGCATGTCAACTGTTTGCATGAGTCACAGTACATGATAACATCCTTGTCAGTATGCTTGCTACATTTAGAAACGGACCCCTGAGTAGGTTGTTGAATTTCTTGTAGTTTAGTCTCATGCTGTTCTATTTCATCCAACAAAGAAATCAACTTGAAGTCTGTTCGCAGATCAGCAACACCTTTTTGAGTTTGTAACAAAGTTTGCCCTCGACACAATGGGCATATTAGTGTTGGACTAGTTGTGTGAGTCTCTGCAAGGTGTTGAAGGCATTCCAGACAAAATGAATGAGAACACTCCAGCATCTTGGGCTCCTTGAAGCGGTCCATGCAGATCTGGCATACAAGGAGTCTCTCGCTGATCTTTTCTATGAGTGGTTGATCTTCTACTCTTGAAGCCATCTTGACTTAGTAGCCTATAACAATGGAGAATAATAACAACAAAAATCACAACTTTAAAATCTAGAATATCGTTGCGGCACCTGCTGCTAAAGTATAGGATTTGAACTGCCTCTAGCTGGTCTAGTTGATAAGACACTGCTCTAGAAATGCAAGGGTTGTGGGTTCGAATCCCACCCGAGTAATTTGCCTGTGATTTGTTTTCACAGGACTCGGGGGAAAGTACCGAGTATACATGTACAGTGCTTACACACATCGGTGTTATAGGGAAAAACCAAAATTAATATTCATTATCCCCGATGCAAATTTAATTTATAACATTAATCACATTACAGTGGACTCTCTTTAATACGAGATCGGAAGATATGAGATGCCGATTAATATAAGGTATTTCACCGATGTGTGTTTCTATATGTCTTAAAAGATATGGTATACATGTAGCTTACCTGTCAACATCTGTCATGTGTTTTATTATGGAAACAATTATGAAGGATTTCGGATGATCACAATGTCAGTGGAACATTTTCAGTAATATAAGTTTCTGGCACTAATACTAAATAGCAGCAGCAGCTATTGATAGCCATTAGAATCCTCTGTAAAATAAACTGCTCACAAAAAGTTAGGAAACTTTTTTCAATCAAGTATATTTTTATCATTTATTACTCTGTTTGTATTAAGTTATATAGCAATGCAAAGCTGAGGTGTTCCTCTTTAAAATGATACTACATTTGCAATGGTGACATGTTGCTGAAATTGGCTACATGAATGACAATGAGGCAAAGTCACAAATCAAATGTGCCAAAATTACCGTTATCTGTACTGAACAGTCAATAGGTAATCAAACCGGTCAAGCTCCAGAACCATGAATGGTTTACACAAAGATTGGCACCAGTGAGAACACCACACACAATTCCCCCCCCCAAAATCTCTTGAAAACACCTTGCTTGGGTTTTTGTCTCAACATAAAGTGGATTAGGTTCAGTAAGTTGCCCTGCTCACTTGAATTACAGTGTCAATTGTTTGTTGATACAGAAACACAAAATTGCTAATTTTTGCACATTTCTTTTGTGACTCTGTCTCTTTCTCACTCATGAGGCAAAGTCCAGCAACATGTCATCATTGCAAAAGTGGTATCATTTTTATAACACTTCAGCTTTGCTTTGATATTTATCTTAAAATACAACGAGAGTAATAAATAATAAAACTGCTTGGTGAGCAGTTTAGCTTACATTGTATGGGCACAGGGTTGGTCTTGTGTCATAGCAATGCCTTGTGAATGCCTTTATCAAGCACTTTTGCATAGCAAAATATTTTGACAAAATAGACTTTGTGCACAGAGAATGCTTGAGTAGCAAATGGTAATTTTTTTAGTAACAACCTTTGAGTACATTTGCTTTGCTAATGCTTTCAAGAAAAATCATTCACAGTGTTATATTTTTAAACATGTTCTCAACACATACCGTTGTTGTTTGACTCTACTGCAATCTACTTGAACTGTTATTGAAGAAGTAATGGGGGATGAACACAGCTAGTTGAACCATGTATGATGTAGGATGGAAAGTTTCAGAAACACTTCCTCTATCCATAGCACTATATAACACTATTGCACATAACACACTGCCCCTTACGTCTGATCTGCTATCAGTGGAAATCCCCATTTCTTTATTTAGATCCCTGTGCGTACATTAAGCCAATACAGCAGTGATGTACGTACACTACTGCGCTGTGTGAAACACCATAGATGCAGACATGTACATACACTACCAATAGATTACTGCGCTGTGTGAAACACCAAAGATGCAGACAGTAAACTCGATGACCTTGAACCTCAACCTTTACACCTGGGGGGGGGGGGGGCTGCTAAAAGTAGTTAGTTTGATGCAGGAAGTGAATCGATTGACTATCCTAGGATTTTAGGAGACTGTCATTTAACCACATGAATAATCCAGTTTATGTGAAACACCATAGATGCAGACAGTAAACTCGATTAAGCTTGGGCGATATCAATTTATTTTATTCACGATATATCGCCGACAATATATCGCGATATTCGATATAATCGCGATTAATTAAATTTGACATCATCAGTCCAAGTGAAAGTTGTAGAAGAGACAGTCATAGCATAAGAGAGGTGTTCTAATGACCTATTTGTCTGGTTTTACTCCAAACCTATGGGGTGCAAGATGTCTCAGCTAGCAAATACATCGCGATATTTAATCGATATCGCGATTATCGCGATATATCGCGATACATGTATATCGATATTTCGATTAAAACCAAGTCCATCCGATATCGAAATCGTTTCCAAATTAATATCGCGATATTCGATAATATCGTGATATCGCCCAAGCTTAAAATCGATGACCTTGAACCTCAACATTTACACCTGGGGGGGGGGAGGGCTGCTAAAAGCAGTTAGTTTGATGCAGGAAGTGAATCAATTGACTATCCTAGGATTTGAGGAGACTGTCATTTAACCACATGAATAATCCAGTTTATGTGACATTTACATGTAGTAGGATTTGAAACTTTGCATGGTGGATGATTATAGGATATGGTCGAAATACGATATATGGAAAGGTTTGCAGTTACATCATGTAATGACTATCTTTATGTAATGTAAAAAAAAAATTTGACTTTAGAAAACCCAATGGCTTAAAAATATAACAGTAATACTAATACTGCCTGGAATATCATCTCTGAGCGGGTCCAGCCATTTTCAATTTGCAAAGGGCACTAGCATTGGAACAAACTTTTTTGAAGGGGCAGCAAGGCCACTGAAACCAGGGGCAACAAGGGCCTTGGCCTCAGTGGCCCAGTGTAATTCCAGGGCCTGCAGTTATTAGATTACAGACTTTGAAAAATCCCTTGAAAAAATGTTCCATTAACCTGTTCAACAATTGATATTAAATCAAAAAATCGATACGTCTAAACGAGTTTTCAATAAGGGAATGAAGTAACTGTCTGGGGTGTTTATGAATAACATCCAAGCTGTACAATGTTCTCCATTATTAGTAGTCCGCTGGCCAAATTCTAATTAAAACACCCCCAAAACCAGTTAAAATCTGTCTGACCAGTTCAGTGGATGGTTTTTGTTTTTCTTGGGTTTTTTTTTAGTGGGGGGGGGGGGGGGGGGGTTGAGAGACGATGAGGGGAAACGGAGTTTTCAGCTGAGTCCTATAAGATCCACTGATAATTGACATTGCTCAATAAAAACGGGGTTGGAGGGTTTACCATACTCAGTTTAACCATGTGCACAGTATAAAGCCCTTTTTTAACCCGCTTTTATTTATCCTCTTCTTATTTATCCTCTTCTTATTTTAGGAGTCTCTCATCTTGTCCACACGGCTTCGCGGAGTGTGAAGCTCTTCACCATGCTAACCCACGACCCACAAGATCCTAGTCAGTCTTGGACTTCCACGGTTGATGCTGAGGACTCAGTGAAACTCTGAAGTCACTTCAAAGAGAGTTTTGAGACATACACAAGAAACAGAAAGCTGACAGTAACAGGTGAGTGTTATATTTGACTTTTAAACTCAACACTTTTATTCCATTACATCATTTATGCATGCCACAAAAATCTTCTAAATTATTCTTTATTGAAATACCTTGAGCGCCAAATTGTTGGGTGGATATTGCATGTAAGCCTGGGGCTCTGGGTGATCGTCTAGTTACGCTCAAGTAGTCCAAACGCCAACAATAGTCGCAAATAATGTTTAATTCCTTAAAAGCATTGTTTGCCGCAGGCGCAATAAAGTAACAACCACGCTGTGTCACTGATGTCTAATTGTGTTTCTTAAGTAAATTATGTTGTCATGAATATTCGTGAGTGACACAATTGGCTTACCAAGCAGTAGCTGCTACTGTTTTTGTAGTGGTCGTGGCGGCACGATCAACCAAGTCGTGTCGACTCGACCAAGTAATCAATAGTTGTGACTTTGACACAAATTGCACTAGTAGCTAAGGGTGTACTTAAAGGTGTTGGCTTTTCTGATCCAGTTGTCATGGGATTGGATTATTAACTGTCTTGCAAGAAGTACATGTACGCTGTCATCTCCAAAATTAACTTAAATTGTTTTCGCTTTGTGAACCATTAAGTCAAAGTTTCATGTCTGTCTTTACCCATGGCAGTAGATTTGAACTGATTCATATGTAGCCACAATTAGATCACCAGCTGGTGTGATTGTAATACCATTTGGATCAGTGCAGCCTTTAATGATGCATCCAATGTACTGGCCGTCAGGACTGTAATGGTGGATCTCACCTGTGGATAATTCGTAATCCCATACAGCAACATAGATGCTGCCATCCTTGTTGCAACATAAACCACGAGGATACTTGGACTGTTTGAAATCTACTGAGAAGACGATTCCACCATTGTAGTCTACTGAAACCATCTTCTTGCAAAACCTGTTGGTGTAGATGAGTTGCTGTTTGTGGACAGTCAAGTACCGACCAATCCCTGCAGCAGGCAGTGTTGTGATGAGGGTTCCATCTGGTTTGTGTAGAGAAATCTTTCCATGGTCGCCAATACCCACTGCTATGAGATTATTGTCATCCACTGCTATACATGATGGACGGATGATTGGCTGTCCACCAAGTGTGAACTGATGGAGACACGTATATTTCCTATTGAAAATCTTAACTCCTGCATGATCTACAACAATGAGCTCATCATTTTTGTTCACAGTCACTCCCCTTGGTTTAAAGATACCTTTAATTGACGGGTCGCTTACAAAGACCTTCGATTGGGCATTGCTGTCTGCTGATATTTGTATCAAGGCGCTGCTTATTGAATCGCATACAACAATGTCGCCATTGCAGAAGGAAGCGACATCTAATGGACAGAAGTTTTGTATTTGTTTATCTCTGTTCTTATATCTGGTTCTTTCTGTTTTCAGTGTCCATGTCAGTTTTGTCTTGGGTTTGCATGCTGTTTCTGAAGCAGAAGCTGCTCCTAGTTTCTGTTCTTCTTTTATTTTCAGTCTCCCAAAAGATTTTTGATCATTTTCAAAGTCAATATTAGTCAGATCGCTGGTCACTTGTTTGGGCTGTATCTCTGTGTAGTCTTTTAGGTCTTGCAAGAGTTTCTCTATCAGGTGTAGATTCTCAAAGAAGTTTACTTCGACCATGTGGTGATTAATTACAACTTGCTTATTCTGTGCTTTTGTCATTTCATTGTTATTTGTGGCTAGTACAGTTTCTATTTGTGTGGCTTTGTCTTTATATGTCTGGGCTAATTCTACCACCAGGTTGTTCTCTTCCTCTCTGATCCTTGCAACCTCCTCGGCGATCTTCTCATCTGCCTTCTTGGAGATCTTTGCTTTGGTGGCCCTAAACATAGTGTCTAACAGCTTCCATGACATACCTATGTCTTCCATAGCAATCTTAAAAGTTATGTGATGTTGTGCTACTGCTGCTAATATTTCATTGGCTTTCTTCTTGCAGTTGTCAACAACCTCTTTCAGTTCAGTGGCAGGATGCATTTTGTGGTCCTTTGCAATGCAAGTTGTACATATCAACTGTTTGCATGAGTCACAGTACATGATAACATCCTTGCCAGTATGCTTGCTACATTTAAAAACAGACCCCTTACCAGGTGGTTGAATTTCTCGTTGACTCTGTAGCTCAGTCTCATGCTCTCTTATATCATCCAACAAAGAAATCAACTTGAAATCGGTTCGTAACTCAAAAACTCCTTTTCTAGTCAGTAAAGATTCACTACGGCATGCTGGACAAGTTAGTTTTGTACTAGTTGGGTTAGTCTCTGCAAGTTGTTGAAGACATTTCAGGCAATATGAATGAGAACACTCCAGCATTTTGGGCTCCTTGAAGCGGTCCATGCAGATTTGACACTCAAGATGTCTGTGGCTGATCTTTTGCAGGAGTGGTTGATCTGTTACTCTTGAAGCCATCTTGACGTGGTTACCTGTAAATTCAATGGGGTATGATAACAACATAAATTGCATAACGTACATAAAAATTTGTTTGCGCTGCTTGTCAAGTGTCCACATAGTCACTGATTTTTCCATTGTGGGACTTAAAGGCAGTGGACACTATTGGTAATTACTCAAAATAATTATTAGCACAAAACCTTACTTGGTAACGAGTACTGGGGAGAGGTTGATGGTATACATAATAAAACATTGTGAGAAAGGGGTCCGTCTGAAGTGAAGTAGTTTTCGAGAAAGAAGTAATTTTCATCGAATTTGATTTCAAGAATTTGAGGTCTCTAACCCAAGCATCTGAAAGGGTGTTTTTTCTGTCATTATTATCTTGCAACTTCGATGACGGATTGAGCTCAAATTTTCACAGGTTTGTTATTATATGCATACATGTTGAGATACAGCAAGTGAGAAGACTGCATGGTCTTTGACAATACCAACAGTGTCCAGTGTCTTTAAGCCGCCAGACTATAGTCTGGTTCAAACTTTCTGGGACTGCGACTGCGAATGCTATACGATTGTTGACATCACAAAATCGCAACGAATAATTTGCGTCAGTTGACTTGTGTTCAACTCCTGCAAAACATTATCTGCGTAAACAGTCCTTTGACGTCAAAATTTGTTTTCGCAGTTGCAGAAAGTATAAACCAGGCTTTATAAATGACAAATTGCCATCAAAAACCTGCGTCTCTTCAACTCAGCGAAAACGTATTATTTAAGAAATATTCTGCTTGGACTTTTGTTAAGGCTCATACCTTTAGGTTTGAAAAGATGATTAAACCAGTTTATATGCTGCTTATTGAGTCAATCTACATACATTTGTACATGTACGTCATAGCTGACTCAAATAGAGCTGACCCAAATACAGTTGATAAGTTTAACTTGACTCAAATGGACTTCAATCAACTATCTATAATACATGTTGCTGACTCAAATAGAGTTCATTAATTTTAGCTGACTCAACTGGACATGATTTAGTTGAACTCATTCAAGTGAAGTGGAATTAAGTCATCTATGCCTAAGTAACTTGTTAATTCCAGTTGACTCAATTGTAATTCATAAAGAAAATGTCTGTAATCTATATATCAAAAAATGTGTTGTACCTTAGAGCTAGGGGACAAGTTACTCGTCCATGCATGTCCTAACTTATGTAGGACTAGCCTTACATGTAGGTTTGTAATATCTCCTAACACTAGTCCTAAGTTAGCCCTTTAAGTTCTTTGTGAAATCAACCCCCTACTCTGTTTCAGTCAATTGTGTCTAATCAAAACATGTATCTGGTGCATTGGGTCATGATGACATTTCATGTCTGTTATTATGGAAACCTTGGAGGATTTTGGTTGATCAGATATTCAGTCAAACTGTTAATTGATATTAGTTTCTGGCATCGATCAGCATCAGCAATGTATGGGGCACTGTTTGGTTGAGTACTTGTCAAAATAATGAAGGGAACATTTCATTCAGCACTTCTGCATGGCAAAACATTTAGACAAAACAGACTTTGTGCACACAGAATGCTAGTATTTAGTAAGCAAATGGTGACTTTGCAGTAGCAACTATGCTACAATTCTATAAAAGGGTAATTATTCAATGTGTTATGTCCTGTTTTGAAACGAAAGTAAATGTTCCTAAACTAGTTATCTCTGAAACATACCTTTGCTGTTTGACCCTACTGCAATTTACTTGAACTGTTACGGAAGAAGTACCATTGCCCGGTTGAAAACAAGTCTTTCAGTCCATACATGTCGCACACACACTGCCCCTTACATTTGATCTGCTTATGTAGAAATCCCCTTTCCTGTTAAGAATCTCTGTGTGTGTTTACATTTAAGCCTACAGCAGTGATGTGTTGGTATCAATAGTTCACTTCACTGTGTGAAACACCATAGATGCAGACAGTTACTCAACGACATTGAACCTATAACCTTTACATCCTGCGGCTGTTAAAGGCAGTTATAGTTTGATGCAGGAAACAAATCATTTGACATAATCCTTGGATTTGAAAAGACTGTTTAACCTTTTAGAGACCATTCATTTCTGTATATAAATCATCATTGTTTTCACATTTTAGAAACAGCAACAAGTATGTTGCATCTTTATAGAGAGCGAAACTTATTAAGTGCTGCAATTAAAGTTATCTTGCAGGTCTTGGAGGATATGATTTTCTGATTTTTTTATGATGCACAAGCCACATGTACTTGAATAAAATACATGTATTTATTTCCTCTAATAGTAAGTATTTTATAATAAGCTCTCACATTTAACTGACAACATTTCTCCTTTTTTTAATGTACACTTCCTTTATTCAGGATTCAATTTATAATGTCATTCACAACCATATATCTAGCCCACTATTAAGCATGTAAGAGCACCGGACTCAATCTCTGGTGTTTCTGATCAGCAGAGTATGGGTTCGAGTTCCAGTCTGAGCAAGATACTTTACTATTGCTTTGTCTTTCGGACGGGAAATTACGCCTGTGTATTAGGTTTGAATCACAAATACTTTGGTTTTAAATACAGGATGTAGCTTACAGCAGACAATTAAGTTCAATGAGAGATTGCCCTGTTTTTGTATTTCTTCAATCTTACATTGTTTTAGCAATTTTCTGATTTCGGGATCTTCAATGTTTCTTTCTTTACTTTTACAGCATTGATATTAACTTTATAATAAGTCAGTGAGCTTTCAAATTTTAAAAATGAATTTATATTATAATACGACACCTGTATTTTGTCTTGAATCTCACTCATTTTGTCCATATTTAACTTAGAGAGCTAGCAGGTGATTTTAAAATTTTAAGCAGTAATTATTGCGCTTTTGTGGACTTACACAGTTACATAATGTTTTGGACTTCCACAGTTGCATAAAGTTTTGGACTTACAGAGTTTTGTGAAAATGGCAGCAGGACGGAAACAAAACTTTCCTGGTGCAGATTTCAACCAGTTTGTCATAACTTGCCTTTCAAGTTTGTGTTTTCCTGCACACCAAAAGAAAAGCAATTTCAGGCCTGTACATTATGCTTCGTTTTTGAAAGGGCAAGGGCACCAAGGCATTTTCTCCTTGGTAAAGGGCACCCTAATGAGAAAATTGTAATTTCTACTGGAGCATTTTAAGGGCACCAAGGCAAAATTAACCAGGGGGTACTGAGGCAATCCCCTCTGTTGCCTACGTGAAGTATCAGGCCTGCAATTTGATTTAAAAAGAATTGAATTGAATTGAATTGAATTGAAAGTCCATGTAACTCAACCCATGGGGCAATTTAGCTGGTTGCATCTCTGTGTATTTCATTATGTCTTGTAAAAGTTTTTTGATGAGAAGCAGATTTTCACAGCTGCTTCCTCCATCCATGAGTAGGGTAACTTCATCTTTTGTGTTTTGTGCTGTGGTCATTTCTTTGTTGTTTGCTGCCTTTGCATTTTCCATGTACTCGGCTCTGTCTTCGTGAATCTTATCTAATTTATCCATCAGTTTCTGCTCCTCTTTTCTGATCCTTGCAGTCTCCTTGGCAATCTCCTCGTCAGCCTTCTTAGAGATCTTTGCTTTGGTGTCAGCAAACATAGAGTCTAAATTCTTCTGAGACTCAACTATGTTTTGTGTGGCAATGTTAAAATTAATTTCATGTTGCTCTACCACTGCAAATATTTCAGTAGCTTTCTGCTTGAGTCTCTTTAAAATCAAGCTCAGTTCGGCAAGTTTGTGCATTCTGTGGACTTCTCCAATGCAAGTTATGCATATTAATTTGTCGCATGTGTCACAAAACAGTATGAAATCCTTATCGGTATGGTCAGTACATTTAGAAATGTACCCCTGACCAGTTTGAAGTTTTTGTTGACTTTGTAGCTCAGTCTCGTGCTGTTTTATTTCATCTAACAAAGATGCCATCTTGAAGTCTGTGCGCAGACCAGACACCCCTTTTCCGGTCAGTGAAGTTTGACCACGACACACTGGACATGTTATCCTCAGTTTCTGTGCAAGTTGTCGGAGGCATTCCAGACAAAATGAATGAGAACACTCCAACATTTTGGGCTGCCTGATACGATCCATGCAGATTTGGCATTCAAGATGTCCCTTACTGATCTTTTGCAGGAGTTGCTTACTCGTTGAAGCCATCTTGTAGGATTCTTGAAAAGCTGTTAACCTGTAACTGTGATAGAAAGAGAATATACCAACATTGATTGTCACTTGATGTTTATAAACCACTAGATATAAAGGAAGACACTATAAATAATTATAACACACCTCTTGCTTGTTCTGTATTCTGGTTGGCTGAAACACAGTCACGTGGGATGAACTAATATAGTCTGGTGATCGCGCGCACATGTTTTGCGGGAACTAGTACCCGAGCGGGCACTTGTCTTTTAAAATAGTGCCCGGTTACAGCGCCCTCTCTTAACTTGAACCGTGAACAGCAACTACATAACTTTCTTTATTTTCCAGATTTCTGTTCTTATTTCACATTTAAGACTGAGGTGTGTTTTAAAACACATATTGACTGGCATAATTCGGTAACTAGTGTATGTGTATTCACCCTCGGGCATGTGAATGACCAGCAGAGGGGCCTATTTCCCTCTTCTAGTCACTCAAACTTCCTCGGGGGAATAGACATACACTAGTTACCTCATTGCCAATCAATATGTATAATAGTAAACTTGCAAGTACAACCATGAGTAAATCTCTTTTGTGGGAGTGTTGGCTCTGAAAAAGAGCAGCTGTGGTTTCGACATTTTGAACAATATACATTGCTCGTCTTCAGGTAACTCAATGTTTCGAACAGTATACTCTGCTCGGAGCAGAGAATAGAGTATACTGTTCGAAACGGTGAGACCCCGCCAGCTCTTTTCAGAGCCAACACTCCCACAAAATGCAGAGTTGCCGACTCTCCCTGATTCCGTAGATTGTTCCCTGAAAATAAACCAATCTTTTCAGGTTCTGATTATGGAAACTTAACGCAAGTTTACTATTTATTTAAAGTTTCTCCATGTTTATCCACACCATGCAAAGCTTCAAACAATACCCACTAGATCTACATACATTATAAAACAATTTCATAGACCGACTCGGGGCTCAAATACTTGATGCCATGTCAAACCAGAATAATCATACCTCAAATCACATTATTATACGTACCTACAAAGTAATAGTTGCTTCAGTAAATTCTACCAGAAAAGATGTCTGAAGTGTATCAAAGTAACTGCTGCCCGAACAGTGACAACGAGTTAATTCAATCAACAATCTGTAGCACTACCATAATAGCACAACAATCACACTGCAGTAATATTACTGGTAAGGGGAATCCCCAGTTCTATTTTTAGATCTCCACGTCATGTACATGTACATGATGTATGACAGCTGTCGGAGTATTCAATGTCAATTGGTTAGTGTTGCATTCAGGCCTGTATGCTTTGTTTTTGAAAGGGCAAGGGCACCAAGGCACTTTCTCCTTGGTAAAGGGCATCCTATGAGGAAACTAGACATTTCTACTGGCATTTCAAGGGCACCGAGGCGATGACCAAGGGGCATGGAGGCAATTGCCTTTGTTGCCTCCGTGATCAGACCTGGTGTTGTACAAAGTTTTTCGCCCTAAATGAAGTTAGCACAGTAGACTCTTAAAAGATACAGGTTTATCATGCCTTGGACAATGCTCAAAATACGGTAACATTTGTTTAAACTTTAGCCCTTTTTTTTTATTATTATCTTGCTATTTTAGGAGTTCCTCATTATGTCCACACAGCTTCTTGGAGTATAAAGCTCAAAACCATGGTAACCAGCGACTCACAAGTTCCTAAGTTAATCCTAGACTCCCAGGTCGGATGCTGAGGACTTTACAAGTGAAGCTCTGAAGACACTATCAGGGAGAGTTGGCTCTTACAAGAAACAGAAAGCTCACAATGAGAGGTGAGTGAGGTTCTTGACTTTGCAATCTTGACACTTTTATTCCATTTTAATATTATTCAATTCAATTCTATTCAGTTAAAGATTAAAAGATTAAAGATTAAAAATATTTATTGTCACAATAAAAAACATGAAATTTATCTTCCCTGTGTAAAAGATAATACATACAACAGAGGTACATGTATAACAACAAAAATGGAAAATTACAATTTACATAAGTACTAATACATGTATAAAGATTGAGGGCATGTAAACAAATTAGTTAGCCAGCTCCATATCAAAACAATAGTAAAATTTAGGGCTAGAAATTGACAATAAATATCTTAAAAAGTACATAGTTTTTATAACAAGTGTTAATAAGCAGAAGTGTGAAAGTGGTTAGCAATCATGTAATTACAGAGGAAAACATAAATTTAATGTTTACAATAACTTGAACCACAAAAAAGTAAATAAACAGTGCCAAACCCCCAGAGAGTTAAATAAGAACTAGAGGGCGCACGAGTGTTGCCTCGTGCACAAACGCCACGGGACCGCAAGATAACAAGCGCGTCATTCTGCACGCGCGTTGAATATGAAATACACGTTTGATTTTTTTTTATTGAATGCTCACGCAATGCTGTAAGTTCAACTTACAACACAAACACACGCTGTGAGATGGCTGTTTTGTCAACTTAGAAAATGGCTGCCTGCGCGCATGCCGGAGCGCGTATATAGGCCAGTGCGCCCTCTAGTTCTTATGTATAACTCTATGGCCGAACCAGACCTCCAATATCCTGCACGAGAAAACAGTTGAAAACGTGCATTTATACAGCCAGCTCCATATCAAAACATAGTACAGTTTAGGGGGTAGAAATCGACCATAAACAATGTTTAAAATAGATTTTGTGACAATAAGCAGGTGAAAGTGGTTGAAACACAGCAAAATACATATGTATGCAATTACATATGAAAACAGAAATTAAATTACAAACAAAGTAACTAAACAGTGCCAAACCAGACCTCCAAATAGCTGACATCCTGCACAAGAAAACAGATGAAAACAAGTGCATGAAGCATAGGTTTCAAAGTTTCTGGTCCACTCAAAGTTTCTGGTCCACAAAATTTCCTTACATGTAGTTCTAAATGTATAATTATGTTTTTTATGCTTTTCACAATAATGCATTCTCTGCATGGAGTAACATGTCAGCAGTTCTATAAAAATTAATACAAATTAAATCCCCTAATCTATCCATTCCAAACAAGCATAAAATAACAAATATTTGAAAATTTTTACTCAATTGGTCATCAAAGTTGCAAGAGATCGATGACAGAAAAAACACATTTCTTGCAGATTATTTTGTGTGCTTTCAGATGTCAATTATTAGGCGAGAGAAGTTACCTTTTTCTCAAAGTTTCATTACTTCAGAGGGAGCCGTTTCTCACATGGTTTTATACTATCAACAGCTCTCCATTTCTCGTTACCAAGTAATTTTTTTGCTAACAATTATATTGAATAATTACCCAAAGTATCCAGTGCCTTAAATAGAAAGAGAGAGAGAGAGAGGCAGATGAGAAAGCATGCAGCAAAATCAAAGAGTAAACAATGAATGAGGAGAGGGTGGGAGGGGACGTTTTTTTCCCACAAGAGTTTGGAAACAAAGGACAAAGTTAAGGATATATGTTAGGAAAAGGAGAAGGCAAAGACAAAAAGGTATTTCTCATTTCCTTCCTGGAAGTTCAGACCATGCGGTTGAATGTTCTGGAGGCGCCTTATCTACAGTTTCTCCCTACTCAGACAAACAGTCTCTCGTTGGTTACTGAGTGACTCAATGCCCTGTAAAATCTTGTCAGAAATAGAATGATTAGGAAGATTGAAGTGGTGTCCTACAGTTGTATCAAGCTATTGGGTGTTGACTGTGGATCAGTGGGCGTAGAAATGCCTCATGAATGTGGTTCATGTTTCACACATGGGTGCGTTCGATTAGCTTCCCTGGGTCGACCCTGCGAAGAGCTAATCAAACGATCACTCACCCTCTCGTGGTGACGTCATGCACCTCGGGCCAGCCCCAAGTGAAACGTTCCACAAGCAGGACACTTTGAATGGAATGAGGTCAAAGCTATTTGAACATACCGGGGGCAGACCAGGGTCGAACCGGGGAAGCTAATTGAACGCACCCTAGTGAACACCACAAACATTGCAAGATATGAGATAGATGAGATTAGTGAGGTGGTGCAGTTGACATGACCCCTTGTCTTATGGGTGGGACCACCGGTATGGCTGTGTTGTCGACCATGAATGGATTTGGAGGTGTTGGAACGCCTAAAACTTCCCTGTGGCAAAGAAGGAACAACATTTTTTTAATGGGGAGGGCTTCTGCCCTCACGATAAAGGCCCTGTTTTTCATTATTGTGTTTTCCTGCACAGAAGCAAGAAAGCAATCAGTTTTCACACCAGTCATAAAGAATTGAATGGAATTTGTGTTATTAAATTCTTTTTTTTCTAAGTGGACACTATTGGTTATTGTCAAAGATTAGTCTTCACAGTTGGTGTATCTAAACATATGCATAAAATAACAAACCTGTGAAAATTTGAGCTCAATCAGTCATCAAAGTTGCGAGATAATAATGAAAGGAAAAAAACACCATTGTCACCGAAGTTGTGTGCTTTCAGATGCTTGATTTCGAGACCTCAAATTCTAAACTTGAGGTCTCGAAATCAAATTCGTGGAAAATTGCTTCTTTCACAATGTTTTATACTATCAACCTCTCCTCATTACTCATAATCAAGTAAGGTTTTATGATAATAATTATTTGAGTAATTACCAATAGTGTCCACTGCCTTTAAGCGGTGTATTCCTATCATCGGTTCTCGCCCATACAATAAAATAGACCCTGCACAAGAAAAAAAAATACAAAAGCAGCTAAAACAACCCAAGTTATGACTTAAATTTCTAAGAAGTACATAGTTTTCAAAAACACAAACAGCACATCCAACCAGAGGCATGGTACTGCATTTTGGAGAGGGCAGCGGGGGCACCAAGGCAATTTTTTCCTTGGTAAAGAAGCTTTCGGAGAGAGATATTAAAAGGAGGAACGCGAATAAAACCAAAATTGAATTGAAAGTCCAAGTAAATTAACCATAGGTCATGGGTTAGATGGTTTCTTCTCTGTGTAGTTTTTGAGGTCTTGCAAAAGTTTTCCTAAGTGGATAAGATTTCTACAGCTGCTTTCTCCCTTCAAGAGTCTTGTGAATTCATCTTTGTTCTTTTGTGATGTGGTCAATGCATACGTATTCGTGGCTTTTGCAAGGACCATTCCCTTGGTGATGTCTCTATATTTTTGTTTTGATTCTGTCTTCAGTTTTCTCTCCTTCTCTCTAATCCTAAGAACTTCTTCATCAGCCTTCTTTGAGATCTGTTCTATTTCACTGGCAAACTTATCATCTAAACTCTGTTGAGACCTAGCTATCTTTTGATTGGCAGTGTCAAAGTTATCTTGTTGTGTCTTTATAACTGCACAGATTTTATCAGATTTTTGATTGAGATTGTCTAGGATCTCTTTTGGCTCAGCGATTATGTGCATCCTGTGATTGTGGCGGAGGCAAGTTATGCATATGAATTTGTCACATGAGTAACAAAACAATATGAGCTCCTTATCAGTGTGTTCAGGACATTTAAAAAGAGACTCCTGACTCACTGGCTGATTTTTTTGTTGACTTTTTAACTCAGTCTTGTGCTGTTTTATTTCATCCAACAATGAAATCAACTTGAAGTCTGTGCGCAGATCAGAAACCCCTTTTCTGGGCAATGAAGTTTGACCACGACACATTGGACATGTCATTTGATTGTTTGGACACTGATTTTGTGCAAGTTGCTGAAGGCATTTCAGACAAAATGAATGAGAACATTCCAGCATTCTAGGCTCCTTGAAGTCGTCTTTGCAGATTTGGCAAACAAGATGTCCGTTTGTGATCTTGTTTAAGATGGACTCTGCCGTTACTGTCTCTGTCAATTTTGAAGACATCTTGTAGGATTCTTGAAAAGCTTGAGCTGTGAGCCTGTAGTTGTTATACAAAAGTGAACATACCAACATTAAACATAACCTTAAAGGCAGTGGACACTATTGGTAATTACTAAAAATAATTATTAGCATAAAAACTTACTTGGTAACAAGTCCAAGTACTTGCAAATAATGGGGAGAGGTTGATAGTATAAAACTTTGTGAGAAACGGCTCCCTCTGAAGTGACATAGTTTTCGAGAAAGAAGTAATTTTCCACGAATTTGATTTTGAGACCTCAGATTTTGATTTTAGGTCTCGAAATGAAGCATCTTTATTTGTTATTGTTGTTTTTCTTGTAAAGCGCTTTGAGGCTTTTTGTGTGAAGCGCTAATAAAAGCTGTGTATTATTATTATCTGAAAGCACACAGCTTTGTGTGTCAAGGGTGTTTTTTTTCCAAAGGTAGTTATCTCGCAACTTCGATGACCAATTGAGCACAAATTTTCATAGGTTTGTTATTTTATGCATATGTTGAAATATGCATACAAAAAAAAAGAAGACTGGTCTTTGACAATTAGGCCTACCAATAGTGCCTAGGACTAGTCCTTAGTTAGGACTACCTTTGTGAAATCCACCCCAGTGTCTTTAAATATTAATTTGGTCAACCTTTTGTGAGTTTTACTGTCAGTTTCTTTAACTGATTTATTAGATAATAGCCCATGCATGAAGAGTTAAAGAGACTGACTCTGTGTGATCCAAACCCAAAGCAACATCAGTAACTATCATGAAATGGCATGCTTATATTGAAGCATGAATAAGATAATAAATCAACAAAAATCATCAAATAAACATCTAATGAGAAGTGTAAACATTTCTTAAAATATATCTCAAAAATTCCTACTGTGGTTTCCTTTAACTTTATCTGTACTATAAATAATCAACTTACTTGAATTGGAGGAAACTAAGACGATTTCTTGAAGCACAGCATCAAATCAAATGTTGACTTGCAGGAAGAATTTAAATCATCAATCTGTTGAACTTCGCTAGAGTAGAGCCCTTAGATGTTTCAGTCTTTCTGTGAATGTGACAAATGTAGAAAATAAAATCTATATTTTACTAATGGTGGAGTGAAGTTAAAATCGGACTAATTATTTTTGAAAAATACTTGCCTTTTTGAGATCCAAATCAACAGAGTAAAACAAATTCTACGAGAAGGGTTTTGTGTGTTGTTTAAATTACTCATCAAATTGGGGAAATCCCCATTTCGTTTGAAATCTCTGTGGACATGTAGGCCTACACCAGTGACATAACAATAGACTACACTGCCCTGTGTGAAACACCACAGATGCAACCTTGGAACCCGTACATTGTTGTATACTTACAAATAATCAACTTACTGGAATTAGAAGAAAATGAGGCAATGGGTTCAAATCACAGCATCAAATCAAATGTTGAACCTTGCAAGTAGAAATTCAATCAACACTCTGGTGGACTTTTGTAGAGTTACATGCCCTGGTTGTTTCTAGATATTTCTGACTGTGGGTTACATGAATGTTGGAAAAACCCAAATCTATATTCAGCTATGGTGTTGGTCGAATGATTTAATATTGCATGAATAACCTTTTTGATTCTGCGTAAAGGGTTTTGTGTGTTGGTTGAATATTCATCAAATTTGACAGGTTGTTATGTGAAGGTTGCTAAGGTCATGTTTATTGGCTGGCTCTGTTTGAATGTTTATCACAGGAATGGAACTGACTTGATATGTGTTTGTTTGTAGGATTTTAAAAGCATAGAGGTTATTGATTATTGTTGTGGTTGATTGAATGGATGTGTAAATAAAGCTTGATAATAATATATTTCTTCTTCCTTATTTAAACCCTGCTACTCCCCAAAGACATTTTATAATCGATGGATCTTTTATCCTGTACTCTGATCTTCTTTTATGTCAGGTGATCCTCATCTTGTCTTCACACAAGATCCTTAGTGAGTGTCAGACTCCCAGGTCAGATGCTGAGGACTTTACAAGTAAAGCTCTGAAGACATGATCAGGGAGAATTGGTTCATACAAGAAACAGAAAGCTCACAATGAGAGGTGAGTGAGATTCTTGACTTTTAAACTCTGATGTATTTATTCCATACCAATCATTTATATGTGCAACATAGTATATTTAAAAATTTGTAGTTCCAGAAAATTCGATAGACTCTTCTAATGCGTTCATTTATACAACTGAAATATATATCGTCATTCATTTTACAATATCTTATGAAACGAGAAATACAGCTCTTCAAGAATCTGTGTGGTACATAAACTTGCACTACACACTTCTTGAACTTTGCTGGCCTGGGATTTCATTCTTGAAAGGGTCAAGGCCATTTCCATTCTGCAAGGGGCACCAAGGCCAAGACCTCCGTGACCTTCTAATTCCAGGCCTGACTTTGGTATTGGGAGACTTTGGAACGCTTGGTGGCAGCAGACATACCAGACCATTCTATTGTTTTTGTAGTTTTGATAAGCATACGTGCACATTACCAAAAACAATTGGTACCGTATGTAATAAGTGTACTGCCACCTAGCATCCCAAAAGTTCCATAACTGTCACTAAATATTATAAGCCTTAATAAAGAAAGTTTACTTGTTCAATCAAAACAGGCAACTTGGTACTTCTAGCTACGAGTAAAGTATGCATTATAAAGATTACATATTCTTTTAAAGAAAATACAAAGATCTACAGTTTGCTTGCAGCAAAGTTGAGATTTTTCTGATTTTATACAAAAGTTTGCATCTTGAAAACTGAATTTGCGCGTACAAAGGCTCTGAAAACCGGACAACTCAAATGAGTGCTATACCATTCCTGCACAGGAGCGGGTTGGTTGCAGCATGCATAAAGTTAATATAAGTTCACATGTTGAGAATCATCGAGTTTTACTTTCTTTGTAACATTTCCCACAAATAATACAACTCAGAGAAAATGGGACCAATGTGAGTGATCATTTTACAGCTCGGTTCATACTTCCTGCAAATGCAAATGCGACGCAAATTTTGAAGTGGATTTGACGTCATAACTCTTGTTTTCGCTCAATATTCGCAAGAGAGTTGGGGACAACGCAACTGTTGCAAATTTTTTTTTGTGAATTTGTGCGTCAACATTCGTATCGCATTCGCAGGAAGTCTGAACCGGGCTTACCTCTACAATGCTATTCTCAAAATATCGTTTTTCAAGTAAGGCTGTTTTTCCATGGAAGGGCCTTGTTCATAAAACTGAGTGGTTTCAGGTGCAAATCCTGCTCTTTTCTAGTCAATCTTTTTCACCACAATTTGAATAGCTTTCTTACTACATACTGTCTGTTTACCATGACATATTGTTAAATTGAAAAAAAATATTAACATTTGCAGACCACAGTCATTTTTTAAAATCTTGTTTCAAATTTTAACTTAGAACTCCAGTTCAAATTGAATGTTCCAAGTAATAATAATAATAATAATAATAATAATAATAATAATAATAATAATAATAATAATAATAATAATAATAATAATAATAATAATAATAATAATAATAATAATAATAATAATAATAATAATAATAATAATAATAATAATAATAATAATAATAATAATAATAATAATAATAAAACAGTATTTATATAGCGCAATATGAATTGGCATTCCTCAAAGCGCTTAACAGCAAAATGAAAAGCGTTACAAGAAAACAAGAACTTATAGGCCTAAATTCCCCAATTAAATCCCAAAACAAATTATTAGAAAATTAAGCCATACCAGCTGTTACCTACACGTATATTAAATGAAACCATTAAAAATACTACAAACAACTGAAGGATCTAAAAAATTACTCTTTAAACAAAGTAGCAACATGACATAAAAGATGAGCCAAGACTTGATGTGGGTTTCTGAGTTAAATATGATATCATGTTACAATCTTTAAGATACAAGTACTTAATTGATACTATTAGTTCTTGAAAGAGTTCTCGTCATTTTTGTTTGTCCGGATTGTCCGATGCTATAAGACTCTCATCAAGAGACTTAATGCTTCAAAGCAAGAGGACGAACCACAAGGGAATTGGCAATAAGGGTGTATGTAAAGGTGTGGCCTTTTCTGATCCAGTTCTCTTAACTCAGAGTTATTGTAATGAATGTATTAACTGTCTTGCAAGAAGTTCCTGTCCTCTCCAAAGTTAACTTAATATTTTGCCATTTGGTGAACTATTACCAATGAGTACAAGTTCATGGCGGTCTTTACTTCTGGCTGTATATTTTAACTGATGCATATGTAGCCACAACCAGATCACCAGCTGGTGTGATTGTAATGCCATTTGGATCAGTGCAGCCTTTAATGATGCATCCAATGTACTGGCCGTCAGGACTGTAATGGTGGATCTCACCTGCTGATGATTCGCAATCCCATACATCAACATAGATACTGCCATCCTTGTTGCAACATAAACCACGAGGATACTTGGACTGTTTGAAATCTACTGAGAAGACGATACCACCATTGTAGTCTACTGAAACCATCTTCTTGCCAAACTTGTTGGTGTAGATGAGTTGCTGTTTGTGGATAGTCAAGGTTCCACCAATCCTTGGAGCAGGCAGTGTTGTGATGAGGGATCCATCTGGTTTGTGTAGAGAGAGATCTCCCAGTCTTTCATACCCCACTGCTATGAGATTATTGTCATCCACTGCTATACATGATGGCTGGATGGGTTGCTGTCCACCAAGTTTTAGCTCACGGAGACACTTATATGTTCTATTGAAGATCTTAACTTTTGTGTTATCTACAACAATGAGCTCATCATTCTTGTTCACAGTCACTCTGCTTGGATTAGTGAGACCTTTAATCGACAGTTCTTTTGCAAAGACCTTTGATTGTGCATCGTTGTCTGCTGATATTTTGATCAAGGTTCTGCTCTTGATATCACAGACAACAATGTCGCCATTGCAGAAGGAAGCAACATCCAACGCACAAAAGTCTTGTATTTGTTGATCTGTGTTCATGTATGTTGTTAATTCTGTTTTCAATGTCCATATCTGTTGTGTAAGTTTTTTCTTGACTGGCTGTGTAAGCTTTCTTGCTGCAGCAGAAGCTGCCCCTTCTAGTTTCTGTTCTTCTTTTATTCTCAGTCTCCCGAGTGATTTCTGGTCGTCTTCAAAGTCAATATAAGTCAGATCGCTGGTCACTTGTTTGGGTTGTATCTCTGTGTAGTCTTCCAGGTCTTGCAAGAGGTTTTCTATCAAATGTAGATTCTCAAAGAAGTTCACTTCATCCATGTGTTGATTAACTGCAACTTTGTTATTCTTTGCTTTTGTCATGTCATTGTTATTTGTGGCTAGTGCAGTTTCTATTTGTGTGGCTTTGTCTTTATATGTCTGGGCTAATTCTACCACCAGGTTGTTCTCTTCCTCTCTGATCCTTGCAACCTCCTCGGCGATCTTCTCATCTGCCTTCTTGGCGATCTGTGCTTTGGTGGAAGCAAACATAGAATCTAATGTCTTGCGAGACATACCTATGTCTTCCATAGCAATCTTAAAAGTTATGTGATGTTGTGCTACTGCTGCTAATATTTCATTGGCTTTCTTCTTGCAGTTGTCAACAACCTCATTGAGTTCAGTGGCAGGATGCATTTTGTGGTCCTTTGCAATGCAAGTTGTGCATATCAACTGTTTGCATGAGTCACAGTACATGATAACATCCTTGCCAGGATGCTTGCTACATTTAGAAACAGACCCAGAACTGGGTGGTTGAATTGCTTGTTGTTTTTGTAGTTCAGTTTCATGCTGTTCAATTTCATCTAACATAGAAGTCAACCTTAAGTCAGTTTGTAGATCAACAACTCCTTTTCCACTGAGTGAAGTTTCAGCACGACACACTGGGCATATTAGTTTTGGACTGGTTGGGTCAGTCTCTGCAAGTTGTTGAAGGCATTTCTGGCAATATGCATGAGAACACTCCAGCATCTTGGGCTCCTTGAAGCGGTCCATGCAGAGTTGACATTCAATATCTCGCTGGCTGATCTTCTTTAAGACTGACTCGACTGTTACTCTTTCAGCCATGTTGTATGACTATTGAAATAGTTTGAACTGTTAACCTGTAAATCAGAAAGAAAAAAATAATAATACCAACATCAAATTAACCTACTGTAGATTAGTAGATTACAGTGCTTGGTTTTGGTTGTTTTTGTTGTTGTTCTGTAAGGAACGTTACAGAGTTGGTAAGAAACACAAATTGTGAAGATCACAGATCAACATGTTGAACCTTGCAAGTAGAAATTCAATCAACATTCTGGTGGACTTTTGTAGAGTGACATGCCCTGGCTGTTACTAGTTATTTCTGACTGTGGTTTACATTAATGTCGGAAAAATCCAAATCTATATTCAGCTCATTGTGTTGGTCGAATGATTTAATATTGCATGAATAACTTGGAGTAAACTTCCTTTTTGATTCTGCGTAAAGGGTTTTGTGTGTTAGTTGAATATTCATCAAATTTGACAGGTTATTATGTGAAGGTTGCTAAGGTCATGTTTATTGGCTGGCTCTGTTGGAATGTTTATCACAGGAATGGAACTGACTTGATATGGGTTTGTTTGTAGGATTTTAAAAGCATAGAGGTTATTGATTATTGTTGTGGTTGATTGAATGGATGTGTAAATAAAGCTTGATAATAATATATTTCTTCTTCCTTATTTAAACCTTGCTACTCCCCAAAGACATTTTATAATCGCTGGAGTAAGGCTGTTTTTTCCTAGAAGGGCCTTGTGTTTAAACCTGGTGGTTTCAGGTTCAAATCCTTCTCTAGTCAATCTGTCTTTTTTCACAACAATTTGAAAAGCCTCATGACTCCATTTATTACTGTCCATTTACCATGACATCTACATTGTTAAACTGAAAAAGGGAAGTAGTTACATTTTTGCAGACCACATTCATATTTAGAAAATCTTGTTTCAAATCCTGACTTAGAACTCCAGTAAAAAATGAATGCTGTTCCAAGTAGCAATATCATGACACCTTGTAGTTATGTTGTAACTTTGTAATCAAAGGCTGGCTGACACACACCCTAAAACTACATGTACTTAGTTATGATCAGTAGCCTAGTTCTCTGAAACTGTTTGGGCTGTTGTGATAATCCGAACACTGTGTATGTACATGGACTTTAAACACACTCAGTGTACATTTGAGATAACGATGCATTTATCATGAACTTTACAGTAAAAAGTGAATTATGCTGTTCCAAACAAAAGATATTCCAAGACTCGATGTTGGTTTCTTCTGAGTTGAATATGATATCAGATTACAATCATTTACATGTAGTTAGTTGATATTGAGTTCTTGCATGATTTCTTAAAAATGCAACCAACAGGTGTTTAAAACAAGTTCGTTTTTTTGCAAACCAATACTTTAAAGGCAGTGGACACTATTGGTAATTACTCCAAATAATTATTAGCATAAAACCTTTTGTTGTAACAAGTAATGGGGAGCTGTTGATTCTGCATGACTCCATGAGCAGACTGTGATTGCGGAAATTCAAGGGTGTCAAACACGGAATCAAAATTTGATTAACTGCTGGACTTACCCCTTGTGATTTTTTCGATTTTAGGCCCTAATTTGACAAAAGTGCTGGACCTACCCCTGGTGATTTGTTCTATTTAAAGGCAGTAGACACTATTGGTAATTGTCAAAGACTAGCCTTCACAGTTGGTGTACATGTATCTCAACATACACTGTATGCATAAAATAACAAACCTGTGAAAATTTGAGCTCAATCGGTCATCGAACTTGCGAGATAATAATGAAAGAAAAAAACACCCTTGTCACCTGAAGTTGTGTGCGTTTAGATGGTTGATTTCGAGACCTCAAGTCTATACTTGGGGTCTCGAAATCAAATTCGTGGAAATTTACTTCTTTTTTGAAAACTATGGCACTTCAGAGGGAGCCGTTTCTCACAATGTTTTTTACCATCAACCTCTCCCCATTACTCGTCACCAAGAAAGGTTTTATGCTCATAATTATTTTGAGTAATTACCAATAGTGTCCACTGCCTTTAAGGCCTAAGTTTGAATACATTGTAATGTTTGCCTCGCTAAATTTAATCTTAAAGGTTCTTTGTCTAAGCAAAGTGTTATGTCACAGTACAAATCACTGTGGCAATATTGATATTCATCTTTGAATCTTTGTGCTTCGTCTTACAACATTGTTCTTCATGGCTGTATCAATTAAGAGTGCACTCATGTATTATGATTTTATTATTATTAATAATTTGATTGTCATTTCTTTTTTTTTCTTCTCCAGAAGTAATCCAGACAGAGATTGTCCGATCTTCAATCACGGTGTTTTTCCATCACACTGAGCAGAGATGTCTCAATCTATCAATGTTGAAGTATTGAAGGCTCTCCAGCAATCTGCTTTGACTATTCAATCAACGTCATGATTACAGGTACGATTCAGACTACTATTCCCACTACTGTCTATAAGCAAAACATTCAAAGGGACCCGTTGCCTTGGATCGGGCGAGTTAAATACGGGCGAGTCTATGAAAAGCATTTGAAACCGTTTGAGAATTTTTTTTTTAAGTACAATATATCGATCCACACATGTATGCCTTGAAATTGCGTGGTTTTCCTTTTACTTTAATCACACAGTCAGTCATTTTGTGAAGTCAAAAATCCACAAACTAATTTATTCATGCATTGCTTGCTGTTGAACTAAGTTTTTATACGTCCAATTTCCCCGTATGAAAACAAAAAACGCCACCAAAACATGTAGCTGAGTAATTGACAAAATAAAGTAACTTTTAAATTCAAAGTGAAGACAAGTTTAGAAGTTATGTGAAGGATGCACTAAGGTTAAAGAGCTCCAGTGTTTTGGGGATCACAGATTTTTTGGGCTGATGTTTTTTACAAAGATTGGCACCATTCAGTTCAAGTTGATCAATTTGATGGTTAGAGAAAGTTTCATGGGTGTACGGAATGAGACCCTTGTATAGTACAGCAAAATGCTACTCAAAACATCTCAGTTGCTAAACAAAAATCACCATTTGCTGCTTGTTATTAGCATCAGGCATGACGTATTTACTACTTTAGTTTGTTTTCATTTTTTGTTGTACTTTGGGGAGGGGGAGACCAAATAGTTGTTATTAGCAAGACCTATAAGAAGTATATCATAGTGCACATAATGGCCAGGCCTTTTACTTGATAACATTTTCCTACTTCCAAAGACAAAATATTATGCATGTAACCTTCAGTGTGTAATTAACATGTTAAGTCCATCAAATGTTGGCTGTGCAAAATTCCTGGATGAAATCGTTCCCTAACTTTGATGATAGAAATTGTTAATAAAATGTCAAACAAAATTCAAATTACTTTTTGTCATCTTCTACAGATCAAGTAATCCAGATGCAGAGTAACAGATCTTTGTTCATAGAGGCGGACCAATAAACATGTCAGCGGAGTTTTTAGCAAATCTGTGAAGGATGAAGCCAGCATTGGGACAACTTGACCGACTTCAAAGGGTAAAAAAAAACAATATTCTTTATCCCCGATGCAAAATTAACATCTATTATAAATCCTTGTGGTACCTGCTGCCAAAGCATAGGATTCGAACTGCCTCTAGATACCGGGCAATCTCGGTAGTCTAGTTGGTAAGACACTGCTCTAGAATGCAAGTGTCCATACACTGCATCTTGATGTAGAACAAGCATCTTCATGTTCCTTAGAAGTTTCACAGAAAACAGTATTTTCTGTCTTTTGAAATGGGTTTGGTGTGCACTTTGATTTTGTTTCAAACACAAATAATATAGCATTTTATGTTTGAACCCAAAGCTCCTAAAAATGGTTTGATGTTTTGAGATTTGCATTGATGGTCCGTTGATATTTTAGACAACATGTTTAAACTTTTTTTCTTCATTTATTCTTTTATCTACACAGTTCCTCATTTGATGTTGGCAACAATCTACCGTGGCAAGTCAATCAACTTTGAAGGTAGGATACATTTCTCTGTATCAGAAAGGCTAAAAGGCACTGGACACCTTTGGTAATCATTGTTGGCATAAAAACATACTTGTTAACGATCAATGGAGAGCTGTTGATAGTATAAAACATTGTGAGACACGGCTCCCTCTGAAGTAACGTAGTTTTCAAGAAAGAAGTAATTTTCCACTAAAATACTTGAATTTGATTTTGAGACCTCAGAATTTGATTTTGATGTTCTTCTTTTTTTCTGCTTGAGCTTTTAAAAAATTGGGCCCAAATGTTACGCCAAAATCACTGTCATAGTGTTAATGGTAGAGAAATTGAAACACTGCAGTATCAACTATTTTGAGAAAAGATTCCCTTCAGAGGATGTAAATAATCTTTCACCCAAAAGGCATTTGAATCTGAGAAACGATTCATGCATGAATTGTCTCTCAGATTTTGAAGGGTTGGTGTCCGATGGCGAATGTTTTGGCCAGAGTTGGTACTTGCTGTCACTTCTCGAAACGTTGAAGGGTTCGACCTCAATGTGAAAAACTTTTTGGCTGTTTTCCCAGCAAGTAGACACTGTTTTAAGCTGAAAATCTCACATGTGAATTTTATTGTTGATGTCTTTATAGCTTTGTTTGTAGACAATTTAAAGGCGGTACTTCTTTCTCGAAAACAACGCCACTTCAGAGGGAGCAGTTTCTCACAATGTTTCATTCCATTAACCTTTCCCTTTACTCGTTACCAAGTCAGGTTTTATGCTAAAAATTATTTTGAGTAATACCCATTAGTGTCCACTGCCTTTAAGGGATTTCTCTGCTTTAACCAGTTTTCTTTTTTGGTTAACCAAACCATCCCCCCCATCTTTTTTCTTCAGATGTATGTTGTACACCATGTATGGCTTAGTTAAAGGTTTTCTTTACTATCATTAATATTGTTTCTCTTTTCTGTCTTTCATCCTCTACAGATCACTTTATCCAGACAGAGAGCGTCGGATCTCCATTCAAGTTACAGTCCATCACCGGTGGAGATGCCTTTTATGAAGTGTTTGTAAATCTAAATTTATAACTACTTGTATCTGGGATGGATCTTCAGGTTTAATCTAATATCACCAAGATAATGAAGGCTTTTTCCTGAAAGAGCATCTTTGTCTGCAAGATTAATATGTGCACATTTCCCCATGGTGAATCATTCATACTTTCCTTGTGTGGTGATCTACCTATACTTACCCATGTTGAATCATTCATACTTTCCTTGTGTGGTGATCTACCTATACTTACCCATTATGAATCATTCATACTTTCCTTGTGTGGTGATCTACCTATATTTACCCATGGTGAATCATTCATACTTTCCTTGGGTGGTGATCTACCTACATTTACCCATGGTGAATCATTCATACTTTTCTTGTGTGGTGATCTACCTATACTTACCCATGGTGAATCATTCATACTTTCCTTGTGTGGTGATCAACCTATATTTACCCATGGTGAATCATTCATACTTTCCTTGTGTGGTGATCTACCTATATTTACCCATGGTGAATCACTTATACTTTCCTTGTGTGGTGAATCATTCGAATCAAAATTCCAAATTCATATGTCTAAGGCTTAGTTGTATGTAGTTATGTTTCTATCACTATTCATTTAGGCCATTCAATTTAGGTGTGCTGATGTTTGGAGTTGACAAACTTGGTTGCCATATAGTGGAGCCGGCATGGGAATTTTCCCTCCGTTTAGGGAGGTTTTTGCCCATCTCATACATCAGCAATAGCAGCCATGCAACTCTTCAGCTGGTCAGCTGATTTTAAGGTTTGGTTATCTCTGCCATTGAAAATTAAAAAACACAGTACCAAATCTTGCTGTGCCTGTTTCTGGAAATGTCAAATTTAAAAAAAAAAAAATTAAGAGTTGCATATCTGAAATAGGTGACACTTTAGTGTCTAAATAGGTTCATTTGGTGTCAAAAAAGAAAAAAAAACAGTACAAAATATTGCTGTGCCATTTTTATTTTTATTTTCTCAAAGTACAGATTCGCATGTCTGAAATAGATGACACTTTAGTGTCTGAATAGGTTCATTAGGTGTCAAAGAAAATTTGACACTTCATCTAAGGTGTTATTAATTGGTTTTGTTGTAGATGAGTAAACATTTCAGTACTATTTTACATGTGGTGAATTACCCATACTTCCCATGGTGTTGCAAATTCTATACACTTTCAACTGTGTGGTGAATTACCCATACACCCCCTGGTGTTGCGTATTCTCTACACTTTCACCTGTGTTTTGAATTACCCATACTTCCCCTGGTGTTGCGTATTCTCTACTGTGTGGTGAATTACCCATGCTTCCCTTGTGTTGCGTATTCACTACACTTTCACCTGTGTTTTGAATTACCCATACTTCCCCTGGTGTTGCGTATTCTGTACACTTCCAACTGTGTGGTGAATTACCCATACACCCCCTGGTGTTGCGTATTCTCTACTGTGTGGTGAATTACCCATACACCCCCTTGATTTGCGTATTCTCTACATTTTCAACTGTGTGGTGAATTACCCATACACCCCCTGGTGTTGCGTATTCTCAACACTTGTTACTGTGTTGTGAACTACCCACACTTTCACTGGTGTTGCGTATTCTCTACACTTCACATGTGTTTTGAGTTACCCATACTTCCCCTGGTAATGGGTATTCTGTACACTTTCACCTGTGTGGTGAATTACCCATGCTTCCCTTGTGTTGCGTATTCTCTACACTTTCAACTGTGTTGTGAACTGCCCATACTTCCTCTGGTGTTGCATATTCTCTACACTTTCACCTGGGTTTTGAATTACCCATACTTCCCCTGGTGTTGCGTATTCTCTACTGTGTGGTGAATTACCCATGCTTCCCTTGTGTTGCGTATTCACTACACTTTCACCTGTGTTTTGAATTACCCATACTTCCCCTGGTGTTGCGTATTCTGTACACTTCCAACTGTGTGGTGAATTACCCATACACCCCCTGGTGTTGCGTATTCTCTACTGTGTGGTGAATTACCCATACACCCCCTTGATTTGCGTATTCTCTACATTTTCAACTGTGTGGTGAATTACCCATACACCCCCTGGTGTTGCGTATTCTCAACACTTGTTACTGTGTTGTGAACTACCCACACTTTCACTGGTGTTGCGTATTCTCTACACTTCACATGTGTTTTGAGTTACCCATACTTCCCCTGGTAATGGGTATTCTGTACACTTTCACCTGTGTGGTGAATTACCCATGCTTCCCTTGTGTTGCGTATTCTCTACACTTTCAACTGTGTTGTGAACTGCCCATACTTCCTCTGGTGTTGCATATTCTCTACACTTTCACCTGGGTTTTGAATTACCCATATTTCCCCTGGTGTTGCAAATTCTCTACACTTTCAATTGTGTGGTGAATTACCCATACTTCCCCTGGTCTTGTGTATTCTCTGAACTTCCACATCTGGTTTGAATTACCCATACTTCCCTTGGTGTTGTGTATTCTGTACACTTTCAACTGTGTTGTGAATTATACCCTTACTTCCCCAGGTATAGTTTTTCTCTACACTTTCCAGTGTGTGGTGAATTACCCATACTTCCGCTGGTGCTGCATATTCTCTACACTTTCACACGTGTTTTGAATTGCCCATACTGCCCCTTGTGCAGTGTGTTTTCTCCCCTTCAATTATGTGGAATTTAAGGATACTTCCCTTGTGTGGTGATCTACTCATACTTCCTTTGTGTGCTGATCTACCCATACTGAAATAGTTAGCCTTTTCATTTCTATAAATTAGATGTCCAAGTTAATATGACTTAATATATGATAGCTGTTTAATTAGTTGGTTTTGTACATTAGTCTATGTCCCAGGGGTGTGCCAATAATCTTGTTTGGTGATCTACCAATTCTTTACTCTGTGATTAATGACCCTTTCCATTGAGTGGTGATTTGCTTACACTTTTCCTTGTGTAGTGATCGACCTATTCCCTACGCTGTGGTAAATGACACTTCTCCTTGTGTTGTGAACTACTCGACCATTGTGTGTTGAAGTATCCATACTACCCTTTGTATGGTGAAACTACCACTTTGACTTCTGGTTAGATTCATCCACACTTCTCCCTGTGTGGTGAATAACTCTAAATGCCCCTTTTGTCCCAAGATCCATCCCTTATCTGCACTAAAGATGTATGATTCAGATTTCAATTAATTCATACATGAAAAACTAATTAAAATTCCTTACAATACCCCAAAAAACATCTTCCCTTGCGGATAATCAGGGCACTCTGATCGCTTCTTGGGAAACAGTTTTAGGAGTCGGAGAGTACTCTGATTGAAACTGTTTAGAGAAATTTCAAACAAATTTTTCTTCCATTTTTTGTTTATATGAATACAGCGATACATTCCCTTGCAGATAATCAGGGCACTCTGATTGTCTTCTTGGGACAGTTTTACCAGTCAGAGAGCACACTGGTTTAAATTTTTCAAAGAATCTTCAATAAAATTTTTGGTGGGACTTTAGGATGAAAATAATTGATACCTTCCCTTGCGGATAATCAGGGCACTCTGATTGTCTTCTTGGGAAACAGTTTGACCAGTCAGAGAGCACTCTGATTGAAACTGTTTAGAGAAATTTCAAACAAATTCCAAACAAATTTGAGATGCATAGAGATGAAGAGAAAACCCTAACCGTCCTTTCTGAATCATATGTCTTCGTGTAGGTATTTTAATGTAGTTAGTTTAACTGTAAGAGTTGCTCCTACAAAAGAATGAGACCACGAAAAAGAGTTGTTTTAATTAAAATAATGATTTTTCTCGCAAGCAAAGTCATTATTTCAGAAATTGGGCAAACATAAAAACGAAATTATGGAAATCTAAGTATCTTGCAGAGATATGGACATTTCTATCAAAAAAATGACCGTTAAAACTTAATTCCTTTTTGTTTCGTTAAATCTCAGGAAGTATATTCAAAAGTATTGACTTTTCTCATGAGTGAAGTTGTTAACGATTGTCAGAAATTGAGCAAAACTATGGAAGAATCTTGCAGAGATATGGAAATTTCTTTTAAATACAATGATAAAATTTCATTACTTTTTTCATTAGGGTTTTAGCTCTGAAAGATATTGAGAATATTTTTCTGAGTTCAAGGTAAAACCACAGAAATATCTTTTGGAATCATTCTGTAGGAGCAGCTCATTTGGATGAGTATTTCATGTATGTTAGGGCCTCATCCAAACCCATGAAAAACTCGCAGAGTTGTGCAAACACCTGTGCCTGTTGGTGGACCCCCTCGGCTGCCTGGAACAAGTGTTGGTCTTGGTCTGGGTGCAATGGAAGGTATGTTCTCTGTTCACTGAAGTTCAATTAGATGCACCACTAGTGTTTTGTTTCACTGGTGTAATGCCTTACAAATTTGATGAGTTAGAGCGTAGCAATTTTTGGATGCATACATACTAGCGCGTTTCAAGCTGGAAAGTAGTGGTTGGTCCCTAAAACGTTTGGTTCGGCAAGATCTCTCAAGACGTCGGGATGAGGGCCCCTTATTATTTAGCCTTTTGTTGGTCACGTCACTCTTTTGTTCTCTAGTAAACAGGTTTGTGCTGGGGATCGTTTTAGATCAACAAAGGTGCGAAAAGATGTCTTCGCTTGAGCCAATGGAATCTGGACTTGGTGGATGATGAGGACTTCTATTCAGTTGATGATATGATGGCTGGTGAAACATGTTCTGCTTGGTCATGCAACTTTACATCAAAATATCTAGTAAGAACACCCTTTTTATTGCCTTTTGATACCAAAGATGACATTGGATTCCTATCATTCGAATTGGTTGGTTTTTAGAAGAGGTCAAGGGTTGCATATTCTCTATACTTTCATTGTGTTTTGAATAAGCCATACTTCCCCTGTTGTGTATTCTAAACACTTTCACCTGTGTGGTGAATTACCAATTCACCCCCTTGTGTTGCGTATTCCCTACACTTTCAACTGTGTTGTGAACTGCCCATACTTCCCCTGGTGTTGCGTATTCTTACACTTTCAATTGTGTTTCGAAATACTCAAACATGTACTTCCCCTGGTCTTGCGTATTCTCTACAGTTCCAACTGTGTTTTGAATTACCCATACTTCCCCTGGTGTTGCGTATTCTTTTCACTTTCACCTGTGTTTTTAATTACCCATACTTTCCCTGGTCTTGCGTATTCTTTACACTTTCACCTGTGTTTTGAATTACCCATACTTCCCCTGGTGTTGCGTATTCTTTTCACTTTCACCTGTGTTTTGAATTACCAATACTTCCCCTGGTGTTGCGTATTCTTTTCACTTTCACCTGTGTTTTGAATTACCCATACTTTCCCTGGTCTTGCGTATTCTTTACACTTTCACCTGTGTTTTGAATTACCCATACTTCCCCTGGTGTTGCGTATTCTTTTCACTTTCACCTGTGTTTTGAATTACCCATACTTTCCCTGGTCTTGCGTATTCTTCACACTTTCACCTGTGTTTTGAATTACCCATACTTCCCCTGGTCTTGCGTATTCTCTACACTTTCACCTGTGTTTTGAATTACCCATACTTCCCCTGGTGTTGCGTATTCAATTCACTTTCACATGTGTTTTGAATTAAATGACTTCCCCTGGTGTTGCGTTTTCTGTACACTTCCAACTGTGTTTTGAATTACCCATACTTCCCCTGGTCTTGCGTATTCTCTACACTTTCACCTGTGTTTTGAATTACCCATACTTCCCCTTATCCTGCGGATTCTGGACACTTTACATGTGTTTTGAATTACCCATACTTCCCCTGGTGTTGCGTATTCTTTTCACTTTCACCTGTGTTTTTAATTACCCATACTTTCCCTGGTCTTGCGTATTCTTTACACTTTCACCTGTGTTTTGAATTACCCATACTTCCCCTGGTGTTGCGTATTCTTTTCACTTTCACCTGTGTTTTGAATTACCCATACTTCCCCTGGTGTTGCGTATTCTTTTCACTTTCACCTGTGTTTTGAATAACCCATACTTTCCCTGGTCTTGCGTATTCTTTACACTTTCACCTGTGTTTTGAATTACCCATACTTCCCCTGGTGTTGCGTATTCTTTTCACTTTCACCTGTGTTTTGAATTACCCATACTTTCCCTGGTGTTGCGTATTCTTTTCACTTTCACCTGTGTTTTGAATTACCCATACTTTCCCTGGTCTTGCGTATTCTCTACACTTTCACCTGTGTTTTGAATTACCCATACTTCCCCTGGTGTTGCGTATTCAATTCACTTTCACATGTGTTTTGAATTAAATGACTTCCCCTGGTGTTGCGTTTTCTGTACACTTTCACCTGTGTTTTGAATTACCCATACTTCCCCTGGTGTTGCGTATTCTTTTCACTTTCACCTGTGTTTTGAATTACCCATACTTCCCCTGGTCTTGCGTATTCTGTACACTTTCAACTGTGTTTTGAATTACCCATACTTCCCCTGGTCTTGCGTATTCTCTACACTTTCACCTGTGTTTTGAATTACCCATACTTCCCCTGGTGTTGCGTATTCTGTACACTTCCAACTGTGTTTTGAATTACCCATTCTTCCCCTGGTCTTGCGTATTTTCTACACTTCCAACTGTGTTTTGAATTACCCATACTTCCCCTGGTGTTGCGTATTCTTTTCACTTTCACCTGTGTTTTGAATTACCCATACTTCCCCTGGTCTTGCGTATTCTGTACACTTTCAACTGTGTTTTGAATTACCCATACTTCCCCTGGTCTTGCGTATTCTCTACACTTTCACCTGTGTTTTGAATTACCCATACTTCCCCTGGTGTTGCGTATTCTGTACACTTCCAACTGTGTTTTGAATTACCCATACTTCCCCTGGTCTTGCGTATTCTCTACACTTTCACATGTGTTTTGAATTACCCATCTTCCCTTTATCCTGCGTATTCTCTACACTTTCAACTGTGTTTTGAAATACCCATATTTCCCGTTGTTGCGTATTCTCTTCACTTCCACATGTGTTTTGAATTACCCATACTTTGCACGGTGTTGCGTATTCAATTCACTTTCACATGTGTTTTGAATTAAACGTACTTCCCCTGGTGTTGCGTATTCTGTACACTTCCAACTGTGTTTTGAATTAAGCATACTTCCTCTTGTGCTGCGTATTCTCTACACTTCCACATGTGTTTTGAATTACCCATACTTCCCTTGTGTTGCGTACTCACTACACTTTCACTTGTGTTTTGAATTACCCATACTTCCCTTGTGTTGCGTATTCACTACACTTTCACCTGTGTTTTGAATTACCTATACTTCTTCTTGTGATGCGTATTCACTACACTTTCACCTGTGTTTTGAATTACCCATACTTCCCTTGTGTTGCGTATTCTCTACACTTCCAACTGTGTTTTGAATTACCCATACTTCCCCTTGTGTTGCGTGTTCACTACACTTTCACCTGTGTTTTTAATTACCTATACTTCTTCTTGTGCTGCGTATTCTCTACACTTCTACATGTGTTTTGAATTACCCATACTTCCCCAGGTGTTGCCTATTCAGTACACTTTCACGTGTGTTGTGAATTACCCATACTTCCCCTTGTGTTGCGTATTCTCTACACTTTCACTTGTGTTGTGAATTACCCATACTTCCCCAGGTGTTGCCTATTCAGTACACTTTCACATGTGTTGTGAATTACCCATACTTCCCCTTGTGTTGCGTATTCTCTACACTTGATGTGTTTTGAATTACCCATATTTCCCCTGGTGTAGCGTATTCATTACACTTTCACTTGTGTTGTGAATTACCCATACTTTCCCTGGTCTTGCGTATTCACTACACTTTCACTTGTGTTGTGAATTACCCGTACTTCCCCTGGTGTTGCGTATTCATTACACTTTCAACTGTCATTCCCCTCTTTGTGTGATTCACGACACTTTCACCTGTGTTTTGAATTACCCATACTTCCCCTTGTGTTGCGTATTCTCTACACTTCCACATGTGTTTTGAATTACCCATACTTTGCATGGTGTTGCGTATTCTCTACACTTCCACATGTATTTTGAATTACCCATACTTCCCCAGGTGTTGCGTATTCTCTACACTTTCACTTGTGTTTTGAAATAACCATGCCCTGGTGTTGCGTGTTCTGTACAACCAGACATGTTTTGTGAAGACACATACTGTCTTTGTATGGTGAATTTATCACGATTAATCTCGGCCCTGTTGAAGTGTTTGGTCAATGTCTGTTTTTTTAAGGATGGTTGAATTTATATTGATCCAATGTCATCTACAGTATCATTTATTGGCAAACCTGCAGTGAGGGTGAGAAAACATCACTACTTATCATGCTCAAACTGTTGAAAATTTGTGACGTTTGTGATAATACGCCAGTACTTTTCCGAAGAATTTTGGCGACTTGCTTTACACACAATTGGTAACAAAATTGCTGCCCATTACAGAATTTGTTTCTCCAACCAGCACATCATCATCTGGATAGAAGTCGTCATCATCTCTCGAGTTAGGATCCCATTGGAACAAGCGTCGACACCTCTTAGCACCACCAGTGCAGCTTGGTTGCGAAACCACAATCGGTGAAATCCTAAGCACTCTTGAGGGCACCATTTCATTTAAGCAAGCAACAACTACTTTCTGCTTAGCACTTCTGCGTTTAAAACAAAGTGCTAAATTGCGTCTAGCTCATTAGATTTGTAAGACAATACATCGTTGTTACAAACCACTAGTAGCGCATCTAATTGAACTTCACTGAACACAGAACATATCAACCATTGCACTTTGGACCTTTAGATCATCACGAGTTCCAGGTGGCCGAGGGGGTCCACCGACAGGCACAGGTGTTTGCACGACTCTGCTTTTTTTTTGGCCAAAATTTTCAAAAAAAAATTGAAAAGAACTCTCCTTGTAACTTGTGTTTTATTTGCATCAAAATCTTCAATAAAAAATTGAACAGAACTCTCCTTGTAACTTGTGTTTTATTTGCATCAACCCTACCATCCCCCCCCCCCCCCCCCAATTCAAATATGGAAGGCCCATCTTATCCCGATGGAACCCACCCCCGACACTGTAAGGACCAATGTTAGCCCCCCTACAGTGTGGGGGTGGGTTCCATCGGGTTAAGATGGACCCTCAGGCCACCATGTTTAACTACAATGCAGTTGGGTATGTATAAAGTCGCTTTTAGCTAAGTATTTTTGCGCATATGTAATTAGGTGAAAAAAAATACACACCCGTTGCTGCACTGTGTTCAAATATGGCGGCCAAGTAGACGACTCAAGTAATAATGAGATATTAGTCTGCAACTTTAGGGCAACCAAAACGTAAATTGATTCACCCCTAAAAATAGCCTTTATTTTCGCACACACAAAACCATTTTCAAGCAAAATTTGATATAACCATAAGGCTATAGTCTTGCAACCATTTTCAAGCAAAATTTGATTAAACCATAAGGCTATAGTCTTGCAACCATTTCCAAGCAAAGTTTGATAAAACCATAAGGCTATAGTCTTGCAACATTTCCAGGCAAAAACCATAAGGCTATAGTCTTGCAACCATTTTCAAGCAAAATTTGATTAAACCATAAGGCTATAGTCTTGCAACCATTTTCAAGCAAAGTTTGATAAAACCATAAGGCTATAGTCTTGCAACCATTTTCAAGCAAAGTTTGATAAAACCATAAGGCTATAGTCTTGCAACCATTTTCAAGCAAAATTTGATGAAACCATAAGGCTATAGTCTTGCAACCATTTTCAAGCAAAATTTGATAAAACCATAAGGCTATAGTCTTGCAACCATTTTCAAGCAAAGTTTGATAAAACCATAAGGCTATAGTCTTGCAACCAATTTCAAGCAAAAACCATAAGGCTATAGCCTTGCAACCATTTTTAAGCAAAATTTGATAAAACCATAAGGCAACCATTTTCAAGCAAAATTTGATGAAACCATAAGGCTATAGTCTTGCAACCATTTTCAAGCAAAATTTGATAAAACCATAAGGCTATAGTCTTGCAACCATTTTCAAGCAAAATTTGATAAAACCATAAGGCTATAGTCTTGCAACCATTTTCAAGCAAAATTTGATAAAACCATAAGGCTATAGTCTTGCAACCATTTTCAGGCAAAATTTGATAAAACCATAAGGCTATAGTCTTGCAACCATTTTCAAGCAAAATTTGATTAAACCATAAGGCTATAGTCTTGCAACCATTTTCAAGCAAAATTTGATGAAACCATAAGGCTATAGTCTTGCAACCATTTTCAAGCAAAATTTGATAAAACCATAAGGCTATAGTCTTGCAACCAATTTCAAGCAAAAACCATAAGGCTATAACCTTGCAACCATTTTCAAGCAAAATTTGATAAAACCATAAGGCAACCATTTTCAAGCAAAATTTGATTAAACCATAAGGCTATAGTCTTGCAACCATTTTCAAGCAAAATTTGATGAAACCATAAGGCTATAGTCTTGCAACCATTTTCAAGCAAAATTTGATAAAACCATAAGGCTATAGTCTTGCAACCATTTTCAAGCAAAAACCATAAGGCTATAGCCTTGCAACCATTTTCAAGCAAAATTTGATAAAACCATAAGGCAACCATTTTCAAGCAAAATTTGATTAAACCATAAGGCTATAGTCTTGCAACCATTTTCAAGCAAAAACCATAAGGCTATAGTCTTGCAACCATTTTCAAGCAAAGTTTGATAAAACCATAAGGCTATAGTCTTGCAACCATTTTCAAGCAAAAACCATAAGGCTATAGCCTTGCAACCATTTTCAAGCAAAATTTGATTAAACCATAAGGCTATAGTCTTGCAACCATTTTCAAGCAAAATTTGATGAAACCATAAGGCTATAGTCTTGCAACCATTTTCAAGCAAAATTTGATAAAACCATAAGGCTATAGTCTTGCAACCATTTTCAAGCAAAATTTGATAAAACCATAAGGCTATAGTCTTGCAACTATTTTCAAGCAAAGTTTGATAAAACCATAAGGCTATAGTCTTGCAACCAATTTCAAGCAAAAACCATAAGGCTATAGCCTTGCAACCATTTTTAAGCAAAATTTGATAAAACCATAAGGCAACCATTTTCAAGCAAAATTTGATGAAACCATAAGGCTATAGTCTTGCAACCATTTTCAAGCAAAATTTGATAAAACCATAAGGCTATAGTCTTGCAACCATTTTCAGGCAAAATTTGATAAAACCATAAGGCTATAGTCTTGCAACCATTTTCAAGCAAAATTTGATTAAACCATAAGGCTATAGTCTTGCAACCATTTTCAAGCAAAAACCATAAGGCTATAGCCTTGCAACCATTTTCAAGCAAAATTTGATAAAACCATAAGGCAACCATTTTCAAGCAAAATTTGATGAAACCATAAGGCTATAGTCTTGCAACCATTTTGAAGCAAAATTTGATAAAACCATAAGGCTATAGTCTTGCAACCATTTCCAAGCAAAGTTTGATAAAACCATAAGGCTATAGTCTTACAACCATTTTCAAGCAAAGTTTGATAAAACCATAAGGCTATAGTCTTGCAACCATTTTCAAGCAAAAACCATAAGGCTATAGCCTTGCAACCATTTTCAAGCAAAAACCATAAGGCTATAGTCTTGCAACCATTTTCAAGCAAAGTTTGATAAAACCATAAGGCTATAGTCTTGCAACCAATTTCAAGCAAAAACCATAAGGCTATAGCCTTGCAACCATTTTCAAGCAAAATTTGATAAAACCATAAGGCTATAGTCTTGCAACCATTTTCAAGCAAAATTTGATGAAACCATAAGGCTATAGTCTTGCAACCATTTTCAAGCAAAATTTGATAAAACCATAAGGCTATAGTCTTGCAACCATTTTCAAGCAAAATTTGATAAAACCATAAGGCTATAGTCTTGCAACCATTTTCAGGCAAAATTTGATAAAACCATAAGGCTATAGTCTTGCAACCATTTTCAAGCAAAATTTGATAAAACCATAAGGCTATAGTCTTGCAACCAATTTCAAGCAAAAACCATAAGGCTATAACCTTGCAACCATTTTCAAGCAAAATTTGATAAAACCATAAGGCAACCATTTTCAAGCAAAATTTGATTAAACCATAAGGCTATAGTCTTGCAACCATTTTCAAGCAAAATTTGATAAAACCATAAGGCTATAGTCTTGCAACCATTTTCAAGCAAAGTTTGATAAAACCATAAGGCTATAGTCTTGCAACATTTTCAGGCAAAAACCATAAGTCTTGCAACCATTTTCAAGCAAAATTTGATTAAACCATAATGCTATAGTCTTGCAACCATTTTCAAGCAAAATTTGATGAAACCATAAGGCTATAGTCTTGCAACCATTTTCAAGCAAAATTTGATAAAACCATAAGGCTATAGTCTTGCAACCATTTTCAAGCAAAAACCATTTTCAAGCAAAGTTTGATAAAACCATAAGGCTATAGTCTTGCAACCATTTTCAAGCAAAATTTGATAAAACCATAAGGCTATAGTCTTGCAACCATTTTCAAGCAAAATTTGATAAAACCATAAGGCTATAGTCTTGCAACCATTTTCAAGCAAAATTTGATGAAACCATAAGGCTATAGTCTTGCAACCATTTTCAAGCAAAATTTGATAAAACCATAAGACAACGTCACAAGGGGTAGTCAGCAGTTGTATCAATTTGTTTTGATGTCCCGGTGATGATGAAGTGGTAGCAGCAGGGCAACCTCCAACTCAGGAGCAACTAGAGAGGTCGAGGCTTGGATCAATAAGGTGACAGAGAGATCGCCTCCAGATGAAGCCTACAAGAAATAAACAATAACAACATGCATGTTAACTTGTTAACAGGGGTGACCGTGGAGTGTTGTAGGCAGCACCGAAAACAAAAATTACGAGTTTTCAAGCAAAATTTGATAAAACCGTAAGGCTTATTATATATATATAGCCTTGCAACCATTTATAAGCAAAATTTGATAAAACCATAAGGCTATAGCCTTGCCTACATTTTCAGGCAAAACCCTAACCCTAACCATTTTCAAGCAAAATTTGTGATGATGATAAACCAATTCTCGACCTTCACATTCAGTCACACTACTACATGTACTTTGAGTTCCAAATTATAGTGAAACATTTAGCAAACAAAATTTAACCATACATCTGAAATCGAAATGCTCTTAAGAACTAGGTTATCTTTAATAGTTTGTACTAAACTCTTCTTGGTGCTTGGTGTAATTGAATACCCCACCCAGAATCAACATCTTTCATGAAGCTTACTTGGAATTTAGAGGACATCCAAAAATAAATTTTGAGTTTTACTGAGAGACTTTTGAGATGCTGGTGGCAAATAATATAACATCCCTTGTTTGTGTCTCTGAGCGTGATACACATGCTCAGTATTGCACATCAAGGCCTGAGCACACTGTGAAACTGTGAAAAAAGGACTGTCTAAAAGTCTCTCATACCTTGAATTTAGACCATTTGTTCGTCTTTATCTCCCATGATGAGTGGTGATAATGCCTCTTGGTTACTTGGACGGGTTCTTGGTGGATGCATGGGTTGGTGTGCCTGTACATCTATCTGTACAAAACGCAAAGTGTGAAATCAAAATGCAATCTTTACTTTGTTAAACAGGTGTTAGGTACAATAATGAAATTCCTTAAAATGTTTTGAAACTGTGTGAGAAACATTGAACTAAATAATACTTCATGTAGCAGTGCTCTTTACTACATAGAGAAATATGGTTGAGGTATTTTTCTGCATATTCTTGTATCTTAGACTTGCATGATTATTTGATTGCAGCAACTAAGATGGGCAATTCCAAGCAAACATGGACATGACACCAAAAATAACATTTGTATCACAACTTTCTTTCCACTAAGAAGTTATAGATATAACATATGAAAGATGTCCTTTTTTTATGTCTCTGACCATGCGCGCACATGCTCAGTATTGCACATGTAGGCCTGAGTATGCGCACTACTAGCGAGAACTGTGAACATAAGGACTGTCTATAAGAGTCTCTCATTACCTTGAATTTAGACCATTTGTTGGTCTTTACACTCCCATGATGAGTAGTGATTATGCCTCTTGGTTAATTCTTGGACGGGTTCTTGGTCCTCGATGCATGGGTTGGTGTGGCTGTACATCTTTCTGCATTAAACGCAAAGTGTGAAAATCAATTAGCCTTCATTTCCATACATATAAAACAGAACTTGAATGTAAACAGTGTAGGCAAAATTTGATAACTACACAAGCCTTGTACACACTTTCGGGCAAAATTTGATAGACAAGACTAGCCTTGTACAAATTTTAAGGCAAAATTTGATAAATCCACAAGCCTGTCCGCTTACGATGCCGAAAAGATAAAGCATTGATCGAGCATATTGAGAAGTCAAAAAACGTGCGATGTGGCAAAAAACAACAGTGAGTACTGAGCAGAAAATGTCCTTTATTGAAATGTTTTTTAATTTAACTCAACAAAAAGGCCATACAAGCATCATGAATGTATATCGAGTGTGTGGTGAAAGTTTCGGGAATGTAGTACGAAGGAAATTTTAGTTATTGGTGGCGAACGGTTGAAAACTTTCACTGATAACTTTCACCTATCAATGCCGATTTTAAAAACGTATAGCGTTAAGGAGGTCCAAAATATTTGACCCCTACCTCAGACCTACGCCCAATTTCATTGTAGAGTTGCAATATCATAGAATAATAATAATTATGAGAAGAAATATTTTAAGTCAGTATCTCTAATTTTTCTTTCTAACAACCTGTAACCTAGTCCTAGGTAGGCTTAAAACATGTATAAAGCCATGGTCATAGTCATGTAGTCATATAGTGTTGATGATAGTGATTACTAATTGTCTCATTTTGTTTGTTTCGCCGACGCCCACTCCCCCAGTCCCAGCACCTTCTAACCCCCCCCCCCCCAACAAAAAAAAAAACAGACACGTTTTCCATCGCTATGTATCACAGTATTGATTTTACGCTAGCATTTTCTCAAGACAGAAGTCATAAAGTCTTAAAACAGCTGAATTGTTTTTCCTTGCCGATTTTTTTCACGTGCATTTCAAACTTGCCGCTTCGACGACAGGAAGCACGTATGTTTGCATCATTTTGACCGTTTCACACACCAATATTCACACAAGGAAGTCCCCCAGAGAAGCTATATAGTTTTACAAACTTACCTCGCTATCTTTGAAGAAGGTTCGCCCGCTGAATTGTTAATAAAATGTGAAAAACTTGCAGCGACAAGAGTCTTTTTCAGCCTTCAGCCATTTTCTTTCTAATATGGCGGCGATTTCCATGACGTAGGCCTACGTAGACAACTGACGTAGGCCGACGTCGCGACGTGTCGCCACTAATTTGCATATACTGTTTTTTTTGGGGGGGGGGGGGTGTAAGGACACGACCTTTCAATAGGGATGAGTTAACAAGTAACTATGAACAAACTAATACAAAGTGACTTTTCTGTTGAAAATGTGAAAGGGAAATAGGCCTATGGAAGGTTTTAAAAGAGGTTTTGTGTTTTGAAACGGAATTCACTCTCAAAAAGAACAATATCTAAGCAGATTCGGAGGTAGGAAGGGAGGTAGGAAGGGCGGGGCTTCATCGAGGGGGTTGAGACTAAGACTGGGCATTAAGTCGTAATCCAAAATATCTCATCCGTCAACATAAATGTCTTCACTCAAACAAAATGGAAACAAAACTCGATTTGAAGAATATAATAAATTTAATATCAGATGTTCTTCTAAAGCCGTATTATTACATAAAGAATATCAGAAATGTTTGAGTCTGACAATGTATACACTATTTATTCATTGTAAAAAGATTAAAGCTACTCATGTTTTTTAAACAGTTGGCTTGTAGGTTAGAGGGAAAGCAACAACTTAGTTGTACCATCTTCGTTCAAGGACCGTACACGTACCACCATCATTAAAGGCAGTAGACACTATTGGTAATTACTCAAAATAATTATAAGCATAAAACCTTTCTTGGTGACGAGTAATGGGGAGTAGTTGATGATGTAAAACATTGTGAGAAACATCTCCCTCTGAGGTGCCATAGTTTTCGAGAAACAAGTAATTTTCCACGAATTTGGTTTCATGACCTCAAGTTTAGAACTTGAGGTCTCGAAATCAACCATCTAAACGCACAGAACTTCGTGTGACAAGGGTGTTTTTTCTTTCATTTTTATCTCGCAAGTTCGATGACCGATTGAGCTCAAACTTTCACAGGTTTGTTAGTTTATGCATATGATGAGATACAACAACTGTGAAGGCTAGTCTTTGACAATTACCAATAGTGTCCACTGGCTTTAAGCAATAATCGTGTGCCATTTCTCGAGTCATAGGGTATTCAAAGTTTACAACTTATGAGCATCTTTGTATAAATATGACAGATAATGGCAACATTGGGCTTTTTGTTATTTGATTTTAAAGGGACCTACCAGAGGGTAACAGATTTACTATAATACAGCTAGTGATGATTAATATTGATTAATATTATCATTATTATTTCAAAAAATAATATTTAGCCTTATCTTGAAATTGTTTATTAACAGCCACAAACTGTTTCAATAGACCATATACCGTAGACCAATGAATCTGTAGGGCTGCTATGGAATGTTTTACTTCAGTTAAAGGCACCGGACACCATTGGTAATTACTAAATAAAATTGTTAGCATAAAAACTAAAGCAAGGTAGTTTTTGTGAAATAACTGAATTCGAGACATCAGTTGAGGTCACAAATTCAAGCATCTGAAAGCACTTGTGTGACGAGGATGTTTATTCCTTTATTATTCTCTCCAAACCTCATTGACCAATGAGTTCAAATGTTCACAGATTTTTTATTTTATGCATATGTTGAGATACACCTAATGAGAAGACTTGTGTTTGACAATTAACAAAGGTAGAGCCTTTAAAGGAATAATAATAAATACAATCTATACAAACACGCTTTAGGAATGCACACAAGTTTACACTTAAAGGCAAATTACAAAATACTCGGTAAAGAAAAATATTGTAACATAAGATGTTTTAAATAAATTCAATTTAATCAATCTTAAACAGCTATGTTCACATACAAAGAATGTCTTAGTTCTGCTATTAAAGACAATAGCTGAAAATTTAAAAGAATTTCAAGAGATTATTTTTTTCCAAAGTTTGATTAGCAGCAGATATGACCCTACAAACCAAAATTGGCAAACTTTCAGCCATTATTTTGATTTTGCAATCCAGCCAAGAGTTGGTAACCAAAGCCATTGATTGATTTAAAGACAATAGCCTTATATAAATAGGCTGGTAGTCTTTCTTTCACTACAATAAATAAAAAGTAAGATTTGAAACTTCCAGTAGTGTAATAAGTATGACAAGAAACTAGCTTACTGCTAACTATTGTTTTCAACAAAACAATAGCCTATTATCATAGGCTGGTAGTCTTTCTTTCATTACAAAAAATAACAAGAAAGATTTGAAACATCCAATGAGATCTTGTCTTCAACGGTAAAAAAAAACGGTAAAAAGAGGCTGGTTTCATTTTCATGCAAAACTTGATCCATGTATACACAAGCCTTGTTAAATTTAGAGCAAAATTTGATATGTACACAAGGCCTTGTTGCATTTCACAGATTTTGTTAAACATACACAAAGCTATAGCCTCGTTGTATTGTAGAGCAACATTTTATAAGGCTATGTCCTTGTTGCATTATCATGTTAAATTTGACAAGTAAACAAAGCTTTTAGACTTGTTGCATTTTAGAGCAAAATGATTTGACATGTATATTAGGTAATATATATATAGCCTTGTTGCATTTTACAAAAAAATTGATAAATACACAAGGCTATACCTATTGCATTTGATACGCACACAAGCCTTGTTGCATTTTCACTGACAAACATTGATAAATACACAAGGCTTTCTGGCAAATTTCTGTTTAAAGTTGGTAGAGTCATCACCATCTGCCCTGGGAGTATTAGAAGGGTCTTGTGGGTCAAGGGCTGCCAAGATAAGAGCTTCAGCATCCATGAGCCTCTTGGGTAGCATGAAGGACACCTGTGAGGGTACAAGAGGATGACAGAGTATTATTATTATTTACATAATGGATCAAAGTTTAAAAAAAACTGTCTAACATTGCATTTGTAGGGTGTCATCGCTAAGTGGATAAGAGCATCAAATTCAAGTTCTGGTGGTTAAGTCATCGGAGTGTGGGTTCAAATCCCAGTCGTGGCAATTGTATCCTTAAGCAAGATTCTTTACTGTAATTGCTTCTCTTCACCCAGGGGTATAAATGGGGTATCTGTGGTACTCTGTATGAAAAAGCCTTTGGAGCGCTATGGTTGCCTATTGTACCTTCCCAGAAGGCTGAGACAGAATAAAGGATTGTTATTGTAGTGTGTCATGGCTGAGTGGTTAAGAGCATCGAATTCAAGTTCTGGTGCAGTCACCGGAGTGTGGGTTCGAATCCCGGTCGTGTCACTTGTGTCCTTGAGCAAAATACTTTACTATAATTGCTTCTCTTCTCCCAGCGGTATCAATGGGTAGAGGTTGATATTGTGTATGAAAACCCACAAGCGCCTTACCGGCAGCTGAGAGTAAGGGATGTTATTGGCCTAATGTAAAGGGCATTTATACGGTTATTGGGAAATGCGCTATATAAGAATTTGTTATTGTTATTAGTTTTAATATTATCATTATTATTGGCCCAATGATCAGGGCACTAATGACAGTTATTGTGAAATGCGCTGTATAAAAATTTCCGTTGTTATTATTATTCTCAAAATGCGTCCGGCCAGTTATAACCAAACATATACCTTCCCTTTAACAAGTTACACAAATAAATCAAGTCAGCACATTCCTATGAAACACTAACCACATAGACAAATCCGGAAACATACAGTTAACATGAACGCAGCAACCTTCATAACCCAATAACTTGTCACACTTGACAAATTTTTGTAAAAGCCTTCTCAAAGTCTTTCAAACTCCATTCAACCACAACAAAGAACTCAATATAGATTTTGGTTTTTCCCACATTCATCACATCCATAGTCAGACTGAACTAGTAACAACTAAGGTGTGTCACTCTACCATAGTCCAACAGATTGTTGATTGAAATTCTGCAATGTTCAACATTTGATTTGATGCTTTGTTTCAAGCCATTGTCTTGGTTTCTTCCAACTCAAGTAAGTTATTAACAGTACAGGTAAAGTAAAAAAAAAAAAAAAAGTAGGATTGTATGAGACATTTTAAGGCTGAAACGTTGTATTTGTTTTGAGAGACACATACAGGACAGATGGATAATATGACCAGACCCTTTACTCAAGGTATAACTATTTGTGGAATAAAACACATCTGAAAACTTCACCAACTCAAGGCACAGTCATCTTTTTCAGAGACCTTGAAATGCAATTATTGTAGTTCATAATGCCGTATTAACACTCAATGTTTCCAACTTAAACAACTGGGTCAAAAGAAGCAATTTATGGTTAAAGGCAGTGGACACTATTGGTAATTACCCAAAATAATTATTAGCTCTAAACCTTTCTTGGTAATGAGTAATGGGGAGAGGTTGATGGTATAAAACATTGTGAGAAACGGCTCCCTCTAAAGTGACATAGTTTTCGAGAAGCATTTCAAAATATTTTTCCACGAATTTGATTTCAAGACCTCAAGTTTAGAATTTGAGGTCTCGAAATCAACCATGTAAAAGCACACAACTTCGTGTGACAAGGGTGTTTTTTTCTTTCATTATTATCTCGCAACTTCGACGACCGATTGAGCTCAAATTTTCACAGGTTTGTTATTTTATGTATATGTTGAGATACACCAAGTGCGAAAACTGGTCTTTGACAATTGCCAATAGTGTCCACTGTCTTTAAGTGGGCTACTCAAGAACATGTTTGAACCTGCATTCTGAACTTGAGTCTGATGCCGTAGACCAATTGGACAGTTGATCTATTTTTATTTGTCATTAATTTTTCAGCTTTCAAGCTCTTTCACCGATCAAACAAGATGGCTGAAAGAATAACAGTTGAGTCAGTCTTACAAAAGATCAGCCACAGACATCTTGAATGTCAAATCTGCAAGGATCGCTTCAAGGAGCCCAAAATGCTGGAGTGTTCTCATTCATATTGCATGCAATGCCTCCAACAACTTGCAGAGACTAACCACACTAGTCCAACACTTATATGCCCAGTGTGTCGCGCTGAAACTTTCCTGTTTGGAAAAGGAGTTGTTGAACTACGAACTGACTTTAGGTTGACTTCTATGTTAGATGAAATTGAACAGCATGAAAGTTTACTACAAAAACAACAAGCAGTTCAACCACGTAGTAAGGGGTCTGTTTCTAAATGTAGCAAGCATACTGATATGGATGTTATTATGTACTGTGACTCATGCAAACAGTTGATATGCACAACTTGCATTGCAAAAGATCACAAAATGCATCCAGCCACTGAACTGAATGAGGTTTTAGACAAATGCAAGAAAAAAACGAAAACAATATTAGCAGAAGTCGGACAACATCGCAATAATTTCATGACCGCTTTGAAAGACATTGGTATGTGTCAGAAGCTGTTAGACACTATGTTTGTTGCCACCAAAGCAAAGATCTCCAAGAAGGCAGATGAGGAGATTGCCAAGGAGGCTGCAAGGATAAGAGGGGAAGAAAAGAAACTGATGGTAGAATTGGCCCAGGCTTATAAAGACAGAGCCACTAAAATAGAAACTGCAATCGCCACAAATAACATTGAAGTGACAAAAGGACAGAATACAGAAGAGATGGTTAATCAACTCATGGATGAACTGAACTTTTGTGAGAATCTAAATCTCATTGAAGAGCTCTTGCAAAACCTCCAAGCACATACAAAGATACAACCAATGAACATGCCCAATGGGTTGACTTACATAGACTATGAAGATGATCAAACATCACTTGGGAGATTGGTGATGAAAGATAGACTAGAGCTAGAAGATGCAGCTAGTGCTGCGGCAACACAGCAACCATACAAACCTTGGACAAAATTTACAAAAATAACCAGGTTCATGGACATAAATAGACAAATACAAAACATCTGTGCATCAGATGTTGCTTCCTATCACAATAGCACCATTGTTGTGTGTGATTTCAAGCGAAGAAGCTTGATCAAAATATCAGCCGACAGCATTGCGCAATCAAAGGTCCTCCCAAAAGAGCTGTCGATTAAAGGTCTCATTAATCCAAGCAGAGTGACTGTGAACAAGAATGATGAGCTCATTGTTGTAGATAACACAGAAGTTAAAATCTTCAATGGCAATTATCGCTGTATCCATCAGTTCAGAGTCAACAGGCCATCATGCATTGCAGTGGATGAAAACAATCTGATAGCAGTGGTTTCCTGGAGAAACAGTGAGATCTCTTTACACGAACCAGATGGATCCCTCATCAGAAAGCTGCCAGCACCAGGAATCGGTAGACACTTTACCATCCACAAACAGCAGATCATCTATCTGTACACTAACATGGGTGTTGTTAAGTTAGTAGCATTGGATTACTTTGGTGGTACTGTATTCTCAGTAAATACACGTTTGCCTCATCGTTCATTGCCGGTTGGGGGTCCGAATGGTGTGTGTTGTGATGAAAAGGATGGCAGGATCTACATTGCTGTATGTGAAAGGGGTACATCTTACGGTGAGATCCAACATTACAGTCCTAAAGGCAATTTCATCGGATGTATTATGAAGTGGACTCGTCCCAATTGTATAATACTGACACCAGCTGGAGATCTGGTCATGGCCACAGACGATTCAGTTAAAATATATTACAATAAGTAAATACACAAATGAACCTTGTGTTGTATCAAAAAGGGCATGAATGCGGGTAATGTTTGGGATTAGCAGTCATGGCCGAGCGGATAAGAGCACGAAACTCAAGCTCTGGTGCTTCGGTTCAGTAGAGTGAGAGTTTGAATCCCGGGCGTGACATTTGTGTCCCTTAGCAAGATACTATAATTGCTTCTCTCCACCCAGGGGTAAATGGATACCTGTGAGGGCACAGATGGTTCTTGTGATTGATTTAGTCGAGTAGCACATATTAATGTTGCATAGGCTGCATGCTCCCCACCAGGGAGCTGAGATGGTTCAAGGAGGGAATTAGAGAATTGACCAGGGGTAATAATGTGAAGCACTTTGGGACGCCCTCCGGGTGTGAAAATGGCTATATACAAACGGGATATTATTATTATTATTATTTTCATTTCATTGCTGGTCCTCTTCTTTGGAATAAACTTCCTCAAATCATTCGCAACATATCCATGTGAGTAGTTTTATTAAGGAAATCCTCAAAACATGGTTGTGCACACAAGCTTATAGTCAATAAAGTATTGTTATGTTTTTCTATAAGGTTCATGTAGTAGCTTTGTATATATTTATACTTTTTTCTTTCAATTGGTTTTCCGGTTTTGCGCCATGAGCATCTTGTGTGATGGATACCTGCGCATTATAAATATTCATGTTATTATTGTGGGTTTTTTTCCATTTCGTTTATTCTGGTTTTGCAGCCAAGAACTCTCAGAAAACCAAACTTAATTTTTATACATGTACTAACCAAGAACACAATGGAGAGAAGAAGTTTCAGTTTTAGATGTGGACGGAAAACCCAAGAGACTTATTCAAAGGAAAAACCCCACAGTCAAGTAGGGACTGAAAACCCAATCCAAGTTGTGCTCCCGGTGTGATTGGAACCAGGTTCCTATAGGTGTATTTGTTTGTTATTAATGTTACTTGTAGCTTGGAAGAAGTTGCCGTTTTAATTAAACCAGTTAACTTTCCTTCTTAAAGGCTAGTAATATTTAGTGACAGTTAGGGAACTTTTGTGACACTAAGCGGCAGTAGAGTTACCAAGTAACCCAGGTCAAACTTCCAGTTGAACCTAGTTAAACTGGGTTTAACTGGAACTAGTTGAAACCAGTTGATAAACTAGTTAAACACAGTTAAAACCAGTTGCTTTAATATGGAAAATGGACAGAAACCAACTGGTTTATAATTTCAACCTAGTTGAACACAGTTAAAACTAGTCCAAACCAGTTGGTTAATATGGAAAATGGACGAGTTTGGTCACTATCCAGTTGAACCAGTTGACACCAGTTAACTAGGTTCAACTGGAATTTTGACCTGGGAAATCCATTGTTCTCGGTAATGTGCACATGCTCAACTACGGAAACAATGGAAGTTTACCCAGAAAGGCTGCTGCCACCTAGCATTCCAACGTTTCCCATAACCAAAGCTTGCGTACTGTGCAGCGTAATATTATGGACAATACAGATTCTTTAAACTGTATATTTTCTTCGTCCACTGGTGTAAAATGAATGACGAGAAAAATTTCAATTGTAAAAATAAAACGCATAAAAAAGAGTCTGTTAAACTTTCTGGAATTACAGATCATTCAAACTACCATGTTGCACATGTTTAAATGATTGATAAGGAATAAATACATCAGAGTTTGAAAGTCAAGAATCTCACTCACCTCTCATTGTGAGCTTTCTGTTTCTTGTAAGAGCCAACTCTCCCTGATAGCGTCTTCAGAGCTTCGCTTGTAAAGTCCTCAGCATCTGACCTAGGAGTCTGAGACTCACTTAGGATCTTGTGTGAAGACAAGATGAGGATCGCCTGACATAAAAGAAGATGAGAGTACAGGATAAAAGATCCAAAGATTATAAAAATGTCTTTGGGGAGTAGCACGGTCTAAAAAAGGAAAAAGAAATGTATTATTAGCAAGCTTTGTTTACACATCCATTCAACCAACCACAACAATAACCTCTATGCTTTTAAAATCCTACAAACAAACCCATATCAAGTCAGTTCCATTCCTGTGATAAAAATTCTGATCGGACAATCTTTGTCTGGATTACTTCTGGAGAAGAAAAAAGAAATGACAAGGGGTAATAGTAAGTTCAGCAGTTTTTATCAAATTTAGGCAGAAAAATTGAAAAAATCACAAGGGGTAAGTCCAGCAGTTTTATCAAATTTTGATTCTGTATTTGACACCCTTGAATTTCTGCAACTCTGTCTGTATCGAGCCTCACATCAATTGCACACTGGGATATGAATATATGATGTAATTAAGGTATTGGTTTAGAAAGAAAAAAATGTTTTCAACACCAACTACCTGTTGGTTGCATTTTCAAGAACTCTTGCAAGAACTCAGAACATGAGACCATGCTTCAGATCCTCATCTTCATCACACATACTCTATGTTAAAGAAACTCGTCTGGCAAGCTACGGAGACTGGCCTGTTCCAGCTGCACGCCGCGTCTCTGAAATTCGTTGCCAGACAAGCTGAGAGACACACCTGATCTGTCAACATTCAAGAACAACCTCACGACTAATCTATTTAGTTTGTCCGCTTGCTAGCATCCAGCGCCTTTCAATGGTTTTATTTCAGATACTGTGCGCCTTTTAAATTGTATGTTATAGTTATTAATATCAACTAACTACATGTATCTAAAAGATTGTAATGTGATATCATATTCAACTCAGAAACCAACACCAAGTCTTGGGATATCTTTTATGCCATGATATTGCTACTTGCAATATCATTCATTTTTTGTAAAATGAATGACATAGTTCTAAGTCAGGATTTGAAACAAGATTTTCTAAATATGAATGTGGTCTGCAAATATGCAACTACTTCCCTTTTTCAGTTTAACAATAATATGTCATGGTAAATGGACAGTAGTAAATGGAGTCATGAGGCTTTTCAAATTGTTGTGAAAAAAGGCAGATTGACTAGAGCAGGATTTGAACCTGAAACCACCAGGTTTAAACACAAGGCCCTTCTAGGTAAAAACAGCCTTACCTGAATCATGATATTTTTAGAACAACATACAGTGTAGAGGATGTTCTTTGAGTTGTATTATTTGTGGTAAATCTTACAAAGAAAGTAAAAGTCAATGTTTCTCATCACTGATAAAAGGAAGGTATTGTTTGTTCTAAATACTGCTCAATAACAGTGAACAATCTTCAAACATAATAAGATACACTGTCGTCAACATTTTATCAATCATCATGCTTGAAGACAATTAAAGAAACAGTGCAACATCGGCTTGAGAATTTATCGCCAAGTTTTTGCTTAGTTGGAAAATTGAATAAAACTACCACATCTTCAATACCTTGACCCTTTTTTCGCTGGGAGAACTGGTTATACAACTTATTGTTGATAAAAATACCTAGACTAGAATACTATACCAATTTGAATTCATTCTGAATGAGTAAAGTTCATGATTAACGCATCGTTATCTCAATGTACATCACATTGAGTGTGTTTAAAGTCCATGTTTATTTACATATAATGTTCGATACGTCACGACAGCCCAGACAATTTCAGAGAACTGCTAATCATAATTTAGTGGTTTTAGGGTGTGTCAGACAACCTTTGATTATAAAGTTACAATAGAAGCAAGGTGTTGTATGTGCTGTACATTTGTTGTTGACACATTGCGACTGAAAATAAATCAGCTCTTGTATCGTGTTTTGTAACACATACTGTCATCACCACAATCCTCAAATACAGCTTATATTACCTTGGATGACAAGAAAGCTTGGACTTTGAGTAAGTTGGATAATGTTTACCTTAAATTTTCTTTTAGGATGTGTCCTATAGATTTAGACATTTTTACAATCACTACCACATAGATCCTTGTCCGTGTAACATGAGTATTGTGCCATCCTATATTTTGCCATGTTTTTAATGCTGCAATGTTGGACCCTCCAAAATGGAAATAAATACAGGATGGGTACCAGTATATTGATTTTTAATGTTTATTTCTAAGTGTCACTCCCAAAAAATCCCAGGCCAGGAATTATATTTTTTGAAAAGGGCAAGGTCGTTTTATTTAGCAAAGGGCACTTTTGAGGGGCACCAAGGCCAAGACTAAGGCCGTGTCCGAAACGGCGTCTTCGGCTACAGCTACGTCTAGATCAGCGCGTCTGTCAGTGTTGAAGAATAGGCAGACGCGCGCGATCTAGCCGTAGCTGTAGCCGAAGTCGCCGTTTCGGACACGGCCTCAGATGCACTGGCCTCCATGGCCTGCGTGTAGTTCAAGACTGGCAACCCATGTCGCTTGTTTGTCTAAACAAGGCAAGGTTGGTTGGTGTTTACTTGGAGTCGTCAACGATATTAAGAAGTTTCTTTTTGAAATAGGGTTTTCGAAGAATGGGGTGAATAAGTTTCTGTGTCTTTTTTGTGTTTATAAAAGATGTACAACTTTGTAATCTATCATAAATCTAGGTTAAAACATCAAATAGAGACAGACAATCTTGTTGAGTATCTTTGAAAACCACCCTAGTTAAAGAGAGCTTGCATTACTAAATGGACTGGCTGCACCAGTAATAGCCTATCACAAACCAGCAGAACAGAGGTCATGGTGGTCTGTAACTCCTTAGCCAAATGTCCAACCAAATCGTGAAAAAATTGAAAATTTCCAAAGAGTTCAGTATTTTCAGCCCAGTTGCAATTTGCTACGATTCGACATCACCCAAGTTGTCTTCAAGCAAGTTCAGATTTCTTTGTTAAGGTCTCTTTAACGGTCAAGATGCGCAATAATACCATCGTTTTTTCAATTTATACAGTTGCACCTCCAAAAAAGACACTGAAAACATTTACAGATAAATTTTGTGACTGACAAATAAAGTAAGTTATCACACAAGCGCGAGTGGAATATGAAAATATAGCGCGTCTGTTATTCCACAAACACGCATGTGATAACAAATTTATTTTCCAGCCTCATTTAAGCCAACCTTAAGTTTAAAATTTCAGAGCGTAATATCATGACGAACAGCATGCATGCGCAAAGTTTAGAATGTAATTTTTGCACTAACGTGTTGACACTCAGAGTGCAACATAAAAACTGGGAGTAGGTTATCTCTTGATATCACACTCCGGTTCCAGCAACTGATTGGAGGATTAGCGCGTACTGGAAGATAATGATTTATATTGTTCACCAGTAACTGTTGAGGTAAAAACAACAACAACAACAAAACAGCAAAACCAAAACCCTGTAATCTATTAATCCAAAGTAGATTAGTTCAATGTTGGTATTTTCCTCTTTTTTTCTAATTTACAGGTTAACAGTTCAAACTATTTCAACATTCATACAACATGGCTGAAAGAATAACAGTCGAGTCAGTCTTAAAGAAACATCTTGAGTGTCCACTCTGCATGGACCGCTTCAAGGAGCCCAAAATGCTGAAGTGTTCTCATTCATATTGCCTGAAATGCCTCCAACAAATTGCAGAGACTAAGCCAACTAGTACAAAACTAACATGCCCAGTGTGTCGCGCCGAAACTTCACTCATTGGAAAAGGAGTTGCTGATCTACCAACTGACTTTAAAATTACTTCTTTGTTAGATGAAATAGATCAGCATTAGACTGAACTACAAACAAACAACAAGAAACTCATCCACCTAGCAAGGGGTCTGTTTCTAAATCTTAACATCAACTAACCATGTATTTGAAAGATTGTAATCTGATATCATATTCAACTCAGAAACCAACATTAAGGTCTTCCGTCTTGGGATATCTTTTATGTCATGATGTTGCTACTTGGAACAGCATTCACAAGTTAAGCTTTGAAACAAGATTTTATAACTATGAATGTGGTACTGCAAATATAAATACTTCCCATTCCAATTTAACCATAGAGCATGGTAAATGGACAGTAATAAATGGAGTAATGAGGCTTTTCAAATTGTGGTGAAAAAAAGACAGATTGACTAGAGAAGGATTTGAACCTGAAACCACCAGGTTTAAATACAAGGCCCTTCTAGGAAAAATAGCCCGACTTGAAAAATGATATTTTGAGAATAGCATATAGTGTAGAGGTAAAATGATAACTCATATTGGTCACATTTTCTTTGAGTTGTATTATTTGTGGTAAATTTTAAAAAGAAGGTAAAAGGAGTGAAGTGTAGCATATAGTAAGCGCAAATTCAGTTTTAAAGAAATATCTCAACTTTGCTATTAAAGCAAACTCTATATTGATAAAGCAATTTTTTAAAGAATTATTTCTTATAATGCACAAATGTTATATTTGTTAAATTCATGGCTTGGCAAAAGTTGCCTGTGTTAATTAAACATGTTAACTTTCCATCTCAATGATTATATACCCCCTTGTAACTCAGGCAGCGAACTCACATGTGCCTATCCTGGGTGTCTTTTTGGGTGTCAAAATCGTATACAAACATGCACAAAAGAGAGTTGACACCCAAAATTACGCACATTGTTCGGAGGCGCAATCGTTCTGTATTGTGTAAGAAATCAATAACTCCCCCTTGCATAACGCGAAATGCTACAGGTACGCTGAGGTCACGCCCACGCTTTTATGCACAGAGAACAGCTATTCCAATGATCTGCCTCCTTTTTGAGAGTGTGCAAGTTTATGTACCACGCGAATCTTGAAGCTGTATAATTTCTCTTTCCATAATACGCTGTAAAATGAATGACGATATATATTTTTCAGTTGTATAAATAAAACGCATAAATGTGTGGAACTTTCTGGAGTTACAGACTTTCAACCTAAAAGTTATTGGTATGAAATAAATACATCAGAGTTTGAAAGTCAAGAATCTCACTCACCTCTCATTGTGAGCTTTCTGTGTCTTGTAAGAACCAACTCTCCCTGATAGTGTCTTTAGAGCTTCACCTGTAAAGTCCTCAGCATCTGACCTGGGAGTCTGGGATTCACTTAGGATCTCGTGTGAAGACAAGGTGGGGATCACCTGACATAAAAGATGATCAGAGTACAGGATAAAAGATCTAAAGATTGTAAAAATGTCTTTGAGGAGCTGAAGGGTTTAAATACAGAGGAAGAAATTCCACATATCACTTTCAAGCTTTGCTTACACATCCCTCCAACCAACCACAAATAAGCTTTACTACTTTTCTACTACGGTTCTGTTTCTGTGATAAACACTCTAACAGAGCCAGCCATTAATAAACACGACCTTAATAGCAACCTTCACATAATATTCTTTCAAATTTGATGAATATCCAACCACCAACCACCACACAGAACCCCTTGAGCAGAATTTATGCATTGTAGGGTTCAAACAAGGAGGAAGAAATTAATAATAATAATGTACAGCACTTATAAAGCGCACAGAATCTGACAAAGAAAATGCCATTCAAGGGCGCCGGTTCCGAAAGTCAAGAGTCCATGATTAAGATAACTGTTTGAAGAGATGTGTTTTGAGCTGCCGTTTGAAGGTTGAGGGATTACTTTGTGTTCTGAGGGCAAGCGGCAGTGAGTTCCAAAGACGAGGTGCAATGCTGGAGAATGCGTATTAATATCAAGCTTTGCTTTTATACACATACCTTCAACCAACTACATCTCTATGCTTTTCAAAACAGGCCAACAAACCCATATCAAGTCAGTTCCATTTGTGTGATACACATTCTAACAGAGCCAGCCAATAAACATGCCCTTAGCAACCTTCACATAATAACCTGTCAAATTTGATGAATATCCAACCTACACACAAATCCCCAGAATTTAATTTTTTCATCCAAAGCAAGTCTACTTAAAGTTATTCATGCATTAAGCACATTCAACCACCACAAAGAACTTAAAATAGATTTTTTTTTTCACATACGCCACATCCATAGTCAGACTGAACTAGTAACAACTAAGGTGTGTCACTCTACCATAGTCCAACAAATTGTTGATTGAAATTCTGTGTTTCAAGCCATTGTCTTAGTTTCTTCCAATTCAAGTAAGTTATTTACAGTATAGATAAAGTCAAGGGAAACCAGAGTAGGATTTATTGAGTTATTTTGAGAAATATTGTACACCATCCAATGTGTCAGTTTCTCTATTCATGTCTCACTCGACTGTACAATTTGGACAGATGGATAATATGATCAAACTCTTTACTCAAAGTGTATTTATTTATGGAATAAAACACAGCAGAAAAGATAGCCAAATATTTTGTTCATATGATACGGAAAAATTCATAAAAAGCACGGCTGCCCTTCAGCAAACTATGTCTTCATGCAGCAGTACACAACAGTTTAGAAAAAGTGTTCGATTATTTGACTGTTAAGTTTATCAAATTTATGATTTAGGATGTTCAACTTAAACACAAAACAGCAATGTGGTCTACTCCTGGGCTAGTAGATGTAAAGCAAATCAAATACAAACTTTTTCCGTGATGGGATATTGACTTAAAAAGTGTGCTTTGTAAGGTCTCCTTGAAATCAGATCATTTCAATCCAACATGCCATATTAACGCTCATTGTTTCCCATTTAGACAACTGGGTCAAGAGAAGCAATTTATGGTTAAGTGCGCTACTCAAGATCGTGTTTTGAACCCACGCTCTGTACTTGAGTCTGATGCCCTAGACCGTTTGGATTGTTGATCTATTTTTATTTGTCATTAAATTTTCAGCTAAACAATTCAAGCTCTTTCACCGATCAAGCAAGATGGCTGAAAGAATAACAGTCGAGTCAGTCTTACAGAAGATCAGCCACAGACATCTTGAATGTCAAATCTGCATGGACCGCTTCAAGGAGCCCAAAATGCTGGAGTGTTCTCATTCATTTTGTCTGGAGTGCCTTCAACACCTAGCAGAGACTAACCCAACTAGTCCAACACTAATATGCCCATTGTGTCGAAGTCAAACTTCCTTGACTAAAAACAGAGTTTCTCAACTTTGTTCGGACTTCAAAATGACTTCTTTGTTGGATGAAATAAGAGAGCATGAGACTGAATTACAAAGTCTACAAGAAATTCAACCACCTGGCAGAAAGGAATCCGTTTCTAAATGTAGCAAGCATACTGGCAAGGATGTTATCATGTACTGTGACTCATGCAAACAGTTGATATGCACAACTTGCATTGCAAAGGACCACAAAATGCATCCTGCCACTGAACTGAAAGAGGTTGTTGACAACTGCAAGAAGAAAGCCAATGAAATATTAGCAGCAGTAGCACAACATCACATAACTTTTAAGATTGCTATGGAAGACATAGGTATGTCTCGCAAGACATTAGATTCTATGTTTGCTGCCACCAAAGCACAGATCTCCAAGAAGGCAGATGAGAAGATTGCCAAAGAGGTTGCACGGATGAGACAGGAAGAGCACAAACTGATGTTGGAGTTAGCCCAGACTTATGAAGACAAAGCCACACAAATAGAAACTGCACTTACAACAAATAACAATGAAATGACAAAAGCACAGAATATGCAAGTTGTAGTTAATCAACACATCAATGAAGTGAACTTCTGCGAGAATCTACAACTGATAGAGAAACTCTTGCAAGACCTCAAAGACTACACAGATATACAGCCCAAACAAGTGACCAGCGAATTGACTTACATTGACCTTGAAGATGATCAGAAATCATTCGGGAGACTGAGAATAAAAGAAGAACAGAAACTAGGAGCAGCTTCTGCTTCAGACACAGCATGCAAACCCAAGACAAAACTGACATGGACACTGAAAACAGAAATAACCAGATATAAGAACAGAGATAAACAAATACAAAACATATGCGCATCGAAGGCGGCTTCCTACTGCAATAGCGACATTGTCATCTGTGATTTAAAGAGCAGTATCTTGATCAAAATATCAGTCGACAGCAGAGCCCAATCAAAGGTCCTCCCAAAAGAGCTGTCGATTAAAGGTCTCATTCATCCTAGAAGAGTGACTGTGAACAAGAAAGATGAGCTCATTGTTGTAGATAACACAAAAGTTAAGATCTTCAATAGAAAATACAAGTGTCTCAATTGTTTCACACTGAGTGGACAGCTAACGATCCAGCCATCATGTATAGCAGTGGATGACAATAATCACATAGCAGTGGGATATGTACATGGAGAAATCTCGCTGTACAGACAAGATGGATCCCTCATAAGTACATTGCTTGCTCAAGGGATCGGTGGATTCTTAACTATCCACAAACAGCAACTCATCTACACCAACTGGGATGACAAGAAGTTAGTATCAATTGGCTACAATGGTGACATTGTATTCTCAGTAGATATCAATCGTAACATGTTGCCTCGTGGTTTATGTTGCGACAAGGATGGTAGCATCTATGTTGCTGCGTGGGATAAGCTATCACCATCAGGTGACATCCATCATTACAGTCATGATGGCAAGTACATCGGATGTATCATTAAGGGCTGTGTTCATCCAAATGGTATAACATTCACACCAGCTGGTGATCTGGTTGTGGCTACGTATGCATCAGTTAAAATATACAAACAGGAGTAAAAACAGATTTTGGAAAAACTGAAGAAACAACAAGACACAGCAAGGATTGAACAAATCTATTTTGATTAATTCTAGGGAAAATCTGTGCACCATGTATTTTACTTAGTGTGCTGCACAAAATTTTGAAATTGGGCATGCCCACCCTGCACCGCCCAGCACCGCCCAAGGGGGCTTCAACACCGATTACTCACCTTTCTGTTTCTTTGAATGTCTCCAAATCTCTCTGATAGTGTCTTCAGAGCTCACATTGCAGAGTCCTCAGCATCTGCCCTGTGAGGCTGAGACTAACTGTCGATCTGGCAGATCTTGGAAGTGCCATGAAAATGCTTCAGACTTTGCAAGGAAAGGCCAGGTGGACATGATGAGAGACACCTTTGATAAAAAGAGTGAAAACAAGTTGTTAATAGGAGACTTAGGAACGGTAGGTGGCAGCAGACTTACTAGGTAAATGTCCATTGTTTACGTAGTTCTGAGCATGCGCGCATTACAGAGAACAATGGATTTTACCTGGTAAGTCTACTGCCACCAAGAGTCCTGAAAGTTCCCTATTGTCAAAAATGTCTGACCACATACTTCAGTCTAATCAAGGGTGCGTTTTGGCAGCTGTAACCAATACTTGTTTTGATCACTGATTAGTGTTTAAACGATGGCCAAGTCAACTGAAACAGTTATTGGGTACAACCTCCCAAAACGCACCCCAGGAATTATATTTATTGACCAAACCAACAGCGGACGAGACGCCAATTACAGGAAAGGATACAAACAAAACCAATAAGAAATATTCATATAGCCTATGTAAAAACAATCCGATACGTACAAAGTTAACAATTAAAATAGAATCATCTTAGGAAAGAAAATTAAAGCATACATTGAAGATTAAGTAAAATAAAATAGGGAACAGAAACAGACCACAAAAAAAAAAAAAAAAAAAAATCAATGTAAACAATACCAAATAAAATAAAACAAAACACTGTAAATACATGTATACATTAGTTACTGGAAGAGGATATGGCGCTCAAAACCTGACCACGAAAGGAATAAAGAGGAGGGGCTCCGAACACATCACAAGAACCATGGATACTATTATATGTGCAGGAAATCCTTGACAAAAAGCCACGCTTTGTCACATCTACCCGATTCCTTGGCACATATAAGATGTGTTTAATAGACTGTCTAGTATTACAGTTAGGAACATGTAAGGCAAAGGGGTTGAACTCAGTGTTGCTAAAATGATTGTGGAAAGATTTGTAGAGAAATAGACAGTCATTCAATATTCTTCTCTGTCTAAGGGGTGGAAGTCTGTACATTTTACATAGGTCAAGATAATCCAAGTTATAAACAGTGCCATTATTTAGTGTCCTATGAATAAACTTGAGAAAACGAAACTGAACTCCCTCTAGTCTATGTGCTTGATGGGCTGAAATAGAGTTAAATACAATGGTACAAAATTCAAGATTAGGTCTCGAAATCAAGCATCTGAACGCACACAACTTCGTGTGACAAGGGTGTTTTTTCTTTCATTATTCTCTCGCAACTTAGAGCTCAAATTTTCACAGGTTTGTTATTTAAAAAAAAAAAAAATTACAAAAAAAAATCGCTGCATATAGCAGCCACAAACGCAATATAATTTGTGAAGGCCTACACCAGATAAATTTTACTGTGTTTTGTAGAAATTATTAAGTTGAAAATATATACTGTGCGTTGCACTTCCACCGATGAAACCTCAGTCGGAAACATAGCCTCTTGAAACTTTCGAGCGCCATGGCAACAATACCAAAACCAATTAACAAATTCCATTGGTGTATATAATTATTAGAGGTTGTCCAATAAATGCCACAAACGAGGAAAATGGCGGTCTGAACCCTTCCAATTATGCCATTGCAGCAAAACAGCCACCATAAAAAAGTGGCAAATAGTCGATGGAGTAAGTGGGATGGCGGTGGAAAAATTATTAGCGTCTATTCCAAACGAATGACTGTGACGAAGTGAGAGATAAAATTAACAACCCCACCAAAACAAACATTCTGGCGAGCTGGGAACCACTTTGATTGGTTAAACAAAGCATACATCAATTTGCTACTTTAATTGTAAACAGCATGACCCAGAAACACAGCAATGAGTTTGGAACTCTGCACTATGCAGCACAGGGAAAAACAACAACTTAATGCTTGCAATATTTGTGCCCTGTGTGTATGCTGGGAACATGCCAAGTACAATGAATGTTGCGCTGAGTATAAGGCCTTGTACCTTTTATGGTGATAAAAGGAATTATGTCAAATGATTTGTTTCCTGCATCAAACTATAACTGCCTTTAACAGCCCCAAAATATAAAGGTTATAGGTTCAATGTTGCTGAGTAACTGTCTGCATCTATGGTGTTTCACACAGTGAAGTGAACTATTGATATTGACACATCACTGCTGTAGGCTTAATTGTAAAGACACAGAGATTCTTAACAGGAAAGGGGATTTCTACATAAGCAGATCAAATGTAAGGGGCAGTGTGTAATATAGTGCTATGAACGGAATCATTCTGTATTCACCTGGACCAAGTTACTTCTTCCATAAACAATTCAAGTAAGTTGCAGTAGAGTCAAACAGCAAAGGTATGTTTCAGAGATAGTTAGCTTAGGAACATTTACTTTCGTTTCATGATTGAATGATTACCCTTATTTCTCAATTAATACGTTTTCGCTGATGGTTGAAGAGACCAAGGTTTTTGATGGCAATTTGTCTTTATAAAGCCTGGTTACATACTTCCTGCAACTGCGAAAACGAACTTTGACGTCAAAGAGCTGTATTTCGCAGATAATGTTTTGCAGGAGTTGAAAATAAGTCAAGTGATGCAAATTATTCGTTGCTATTTTGTGATGTCAACAATCCTGTAGCATTCATAGTCGCAGTCCCAGAAAGTATGAATCAGGCTTTAGTCTGGCTTAAATACCCTGGACACTATTGGTATTGTCAAAGACCAGTCTTCTCACTTGTTGTACATCTCAACATGTATGCATAAAATAACAAACCTCTGAAAATTTGAGCTCAATCGGTCATCGAAGTTGCGAGATAATAAAGAAAGCAAAAACACCCTTGTCACACGAAGTTGTGCGCTTTCAGATGCTTGATTTCAAGACCTCAAATTCTAAATCTGAGGTCTTGAAATCAAATTCGATGTAAATCTTCTTTCTCAAAAACTACTTCACTTCAGATGGACCCGTTTCTCACAATGTTTTATACTATCAACCTCTTACCAAGTAAGGTTTTGTGCTAATAATTATTTTGAGTAATTACCAATAGTGTCCACTGCCTTTAAGTCCCACAATGGAAAAATCAGTGACTATGTGGACACTTGACAAGCAGCGCAAACAAATGTTTTTGTACGCTATGCAATTTTTGCTGTTATCATTCTTCATTGATTTTACAGGTACCAAGTCAAGATGGCCTCAAGAGTAACAGATCAACCACTCCTGCAAAAGATCAGCCACAGACATCTTGAGTGTCAAATCTGCATGGAGCGCTTCAAGGAGCCCAAAATGCTGGAGTGTTTTCATTCATTTTGTCTGGAATGCCTTCAACACCTAGCAGAGACTAACCCAACTAGTCCAACACTAATATGCCCATTGTGTCGAAGTCAAACTTCCTTGACTAAAAACAGAGTTTCTCAACTTTGTTCGGACTTCAAAATGACTTCTTTGTTGGATGAAATAAGAGAGCATGAGACTGAATTACAAAGTCTACAAGAAATTCAACCACCTGGCAGAAAGGAATCCGTTTCTAAATGTAGCAAGCATACTGGCAAGGATGTTATCATGTACTGTGACTCATGCAAACAGTTGATATGCACAACTTGCATTGCTAAGGACCACAAAATGCATCCTGCCACTGAACTCAATGAGGTTGTTGACAACTACAAGAAGAAAGCCAATGAAATATTAGCAGCAGTAGCACAACATCACATAACTTTTAAGATTGCTATGGAAGACATAGGTATGTCTCGCAAGACATTAGATTCTATGTTTGCTGCCACCAAAGCACAGATCTCCAAGAAGACAGATGAGAAGATTGCCAAAGAGGTTGCACGGATGAGACAGGAAGAGAACAACCTGATGTTGGAGTTAGCCCAGACTTATGAAGACAAAGCCACACAAATAGAAACTGCACTTACAACAAATAACACCGAAATGACAAAAGCACAGAATATGCAAGTTACAGTTAGTCAACACATATATAAAGTGAACTTCAGTGAGAACCTACAACTGATAGAGAAACTCTTGCAAGACCTCAAAGACTACACAGAGATACAGCCCAAACAAGTGACCAGCGAACTGACTTGTTTTGACTTTGAAGGTGATCAGAAAACATTCGAGAGACTGAGAATCAAAGAAGAACAGAAACTAGGAGCAGCTTCTGCTTCAGATACAACATGCAAACCCAAGACAAAACTGACATGGACACTGAAAACAGAAATAACCAGATATAAGAACAGAGATAAACAAATACAAAACATATGCGCATCGAAGGCGGCTTCCTACTGCAATAGCGACATTGTCATCTGTGATTTAAAGAGCAGCATCTTGATCAAAATATCAGTCGACAGCAGAGCCCAATCAAAGGTCCTCCCAAAAGAGCTGTCGATTGAAGGTCTCATTCATCCTAGAAGAGTGACTGTGAACAAGAAAGATGAGCTCATTGTTGTAGACAACACAGAAGTTAAGATCTTCAATAGAAAATATAAGTGTCTCAATTGTTTCACACTGAGTGGACAGCCAACGATCCAGCCATCATGTATAGCAGTGGATGACAATAATCACATAGCAGTGGGATATGTACATGGAGAAATCTCGCTGTACAGACAAGATGGATCCCTTATAAATACATTGCTGGCTCAAGGGATCGGTGGATTCTTAACTATCCACAAACAGCAACTCATCTACACCAACTGGGATGACAAGAAGTTAGTATCAATTGGCTACAATGGTGACATTATATTCTCAGTAGATATCAATCATAACATGTTGCCTCGTGGTTTATGTTGCGACAAGGATGGTAGCATCTATGTTGCTGCGTGGGATAAGCTATCACCATCAGGTGACATCCACCATTACAATCCTGATGGCAAGTACATCGGATGTATCATTAAGGGCTGTGTTCATCCAAATGGTATAACATTCACACCAGCTGGTGATCTGGTTGTGGCTACGTATGCATCAGTTAAAATATACAAACAGGAGTAAAAACAGATTTTGGAAAGACTGAAGAAACAACAAGACACAGCAAGGATTGAACAAATCTATTTTGATTAATTCTAGGGAAAATCTGTGCACCATGTATTTTACTTAGTGTGCTGCACACCGATTACTCACCTTTCTGTTTCTTTGAATGTCTCCAAATCTCTCTGATAGTGTCTTCAGAGCTCACATTGCAGAGTCCTCAGCATCTGCCCTGTGTCGATCTTGCAGATCTTGGAAGTGCCATGAAAATGCTTCAGACTTTGCAAGGAAAGGCCAGGTGGACATGATGAGAGACACCTTTGATAAAAAGAGTGAAAACAAGTTGTTAATAGGAGACTTAGGAACGGTAGGTGGCAGCAGACTTACCAGGTAAATGTCCATTGTTTACGTAGTTCTGAGCATGCGCACATTACAGAGAACAATGGATTTTACCTGGTAAGTCTACTGCCACCAAGAGTCCTGAAATTTCCTTTTGTCAAAAATGTTTAAACCACATACTTCAGTCTAATCAGGGCTGTGTTTTGGCAGCTGTAACCAAAACTTGTTTCAGTCAACCCCAACCTATTTAAACTTACCCAGTCTGTTTCTCCTACAGTCTACTACTTGATATTTGAAGTTAAAAATGGGACACCCTTCAGGTGATCCTTCTGCTGCCGCTTGTATCATAAACTTGGGTGTGACCCAGTTACACGTTGTATGACCACCAGCCTTATGTTAAATGTACTCAGTCAGTTTCAATAGTATTACAAGTAGGATTTGAAACTTTGCATGGTGGAAATACGATATAGAAAGGTTTGCGGTAACACCATGTAATATCTACCATGACTATATCTAATGAGTTGGGGTGGTTCTGAAAAACACCGTTGGTTTCAACTCGACGTTTCGATCAGTATGCTCTGATCGTGTTCTGATCGTCTTCTCCAGAAGACGATCAGAGCATACTGATCAAAACGTCGAGTTTAAACCAACAGTTCTTTTCAGAACCACCCCAACTCATTAGTGATAGTCATTACATGGTGTTACTGCAAACCTTTCTATATTAGTGTTACATATCAGTCCAAGTTGCCTCATTGTGTGTGCTGTGACATTTATGGTGGCAGTCCTTATTTTACTGTATAGAAAGACTACCAAGTGAGATCCAGCATTAAAGTTTTGTTGGCAAGTTCATTGGGTGTACATTGTATCGTTAAGGGATTTCATAACTCACATCAGCTGCTGTGGAAATGTCAGTTCATTTTGGTCAATGGTAAGCTTTTGGAGGGTACATTTCAGGCTCCATGTTTCTTCCTACATGCGATCACTGCCGGAACATCCAATGACATTTGGCATCATCTGCTCATGCGTCACAGACGACATACAAACAATTGCCTGCTAACAACCATGAAAATAAACCACATTTTCAAAACTCACCATTACGTATCTCTCGCTCTTCTTCTTCTTCAACTTCTTCAACAAAATCACTGTGTAAACAGTTTCAAATGTTTTGGCTGAGCAAATGTGTTTACTTTTCTTACAATTTCATTCTGGAATACTTCACAATTTAAAATTATAGTACAACCAGTGCCGTCTCCTCCTAAAATACTTGATCAACCAAAATAGTTAAGAGATATAAATTAGTTCTAAAAAATAATAAACTAACCCATTTGACTCCGCCCGCATATAAACAGTAGTTGGTAAGTCAAGTGTAATCTCTTTTGAGTAGTTTTGGTTCTGAAAAGAACCAGTGGTTGACAACTTACTTAACATTTTAAGCACTTTTAACAGAAGTTTTGTTTATCAACAATTTTTTTGTTTTTTACCCATATACACTGGTGTGTGTTAGCACTGTATACTCAGTACTTCCCCGAGTTCTGTAACAAAAATCACAGGCATATTACTCGGGTGCGAATCGAACCCACAACATTTGCAATTTTAGAGCAGTGTCATACCAACTAGACCTTTTTTATAATCTTTAAAAATCTGTATGAAGGATTCATTTAAATTAATGACTTACATAAGTACAATAATAAAAAGCCAAATTTAACCTTTGCTGCTTACATGTAAGTGATGATGACTTCAAGAAATAACTATACGTAAAATCTGATAGATTAACTGGAGACTATAATTGAAAACTATTTCTTGTTTAGTCATTGTATGTAACTCATTGTTGTTAAACACTGCCAGGGTACAAAAATCGACTGGAACTACTACTTATAGACCCCTTGCAATACGCGCGGCGTACTCGCATGTGCCTATCCTGGGTGTCATTTTGGGTGTCAAAATCGTATACAAAACGTGCACAAAAGAGAGTTGACACCGAAAATTACGCATATTGTTCGGAGATGCGTTCTGTATTGTGTAAGAAATCAATAGCTCCCCCTTGCATAACGTGAAACGCTGCAGGGTCACACGCACGTTTTTACGCACAGAGATTAGCTATTGTCCAATGATCTGCCTCCTTTTTGAGAGTGTGACGTCATATGCAATGGGTCTATAGCTTATAAAGGATTGTTATTAACTTCACTACCTCCCTTGCTTGGGGTGAATTCTTAATTGGTCTCAAACCTTTGACTAGCTTGCTCTAGTCATTGTCAGGATACTAGAATTTCTTGTTTCAGGACAATTAGTTAAACCAATTTTTAAAAAGTATTGCATAGTGTAGACTACCCAAACAGATGAATTCAATTTGTAATTGTATTCTTCAACCCAAAGGCTATTTTCATGTTGCTAAGGACACTTCCATTGGAAATTCTTAAAGTCTATGAAAAACTTTTGAAGGGGCGAAGGCCAAGACCAGGGCAACAGAATTCCAGGCCTGCTTGACTATCACTTTAAAAAATCCCAGTTAGATAAAATGGCATCCCTGTAAAGAGCCCAAATCATCGTTTCCTTTTACTGCTGGAGGGAGTCTCGCTGACTTTACGCTTGGTGCCCCGCTCACTGGTTGATGGTGTTGAAGTAAAGAGCTGGTATGTGTGGGAAGTTAAGGTGGTTAAATCTATCATCCGACCAGTGTAGTGTCTTACCTTCCAGGAAATGCACTGGAATGCAAATGATCACTTGTTTTTTTCCAATAAGGGTGACACGGTTTATCACTGTATACTATTAAATTGTTATTTTCAAAGGATATAATTCAGGCTGGATCTCCTGCCTCAGCATCCCCGTTAGAATAAACTCAGCACTGACGATCTGTAGCCCCGCCTTGATGGCTGATTGACACTTGGCTTTATCCTCCTCGCATGATATGATGATGGTGTAGGGATCTGGCTTCACTGGCAAGCTGCTCAGGAACTAATGCATATTCAGATATTCATATTATTCAAATTAGTAAGAACTGCCTTGATGGCTGATTGACATTTGCTCTTCAAGCAGACTTGAATCCTCGATACTGATTGGTCAACCCATACCATCGAGAGGCGTGATATAAGCGTAAAAACGTGCAAAAGTGACTACATTATAATAATAATCTGGGATGCTAATCATCCTTACTTCCAGCTACATTGTAAGAGCTGAATTGCGAAGGAAGCGGCTACACAAAGCAGGCATGCAAAGGCGCCTCTGGCTGCCATCCACATCAACCCATTATGAACACGGAGCACAGCCAGAGATCGAAAGTGTTTGATTTTTCCTGAGGGAGGAAAACCGGATGGTCTGGGAAAACCCTCAACTCAAATATGGCCCTGGCAGGGTATCGAACCAGGGTCACCTTGGTGAGAGGCGAGCGCTTTACGCACAAGCCAACCAAACCCTCTTAGTGCAGAGTGCTACTGATCTACAAAGTAAACAATGAGTTTTAGTTTAGTTTTAGTTTTATTAGACTTTACACTGGCATAAAAATATAGAAATACAAATCGATACATAAAGAAATAAAGAATCAAATTAGCTATAAAAAATACCAAGCCAGTGAGTGACGAGGAGGAACAGGTGACCAGCACCTCTACAAAGCCGTCCTGTCACAAGAAATGTCCCCTGAAACCCACCCCATAGCAAAAAACCACCCAACCCACAAAAAAAAAAAAAAAAAAAAAAAAAAAAAAAAAAAAAAAGGGATTACAGTACTTACTTTCCCACCAGCACACAGAATGATTTCCTTCATTTGCTGTGGCTCAGGCTTGACACTTCCCGTCACAAACACACGATACTTGGTCATCACACCGCCCTGCAGCGCCCTCTGTTGAGATGTAACATGCGTAAAACCGTGCTGTTTCTCTGCTGCCTTGTCTTTGACTAAGTATGGCGCTGGGTCTGTGGAATATCAGTCCATCAATCAATTGTACACAGGCAACCCTCCTACTATCCGACTATTCAAAATCATCCACTGTGGTTTTGAGTGATAGATAAATTATGCCAGCCTGCAGTGTCATATCACATGGTGAATGTATCTACACAGTACAAAGTCAACCCTCCTACTGTCTGACCAGTCAACATCATCCACTGTGGCTTTGAATGAAAGATTGATTGTGTTGGTCTGCATAATGATGTCATGTGGTGAATGCATATACACATTACACACTTTACCCTCCTACTATCTGACCATTCAATATCATCCACTGTGGTTTTGAATGAATGATAAACTATGTCATCGGATAAATTGCATTTACTTTGTACACAGTCAACACTACAAGTCATTCCATGTCAACGAAATACTTTTGGAATGACAAAGAATCTTTGTCAATCACCAAAACAAGTACATCAAACACTGTGTTAGGCATAAAAGAGAAGAGTGAATGAATTGAAGAATATTATTTAAAAAAAAGGAAAAATCAACATTGTTTTGAAACTTACCAACAAATGTTTTACTGACTTTACACTTATCCAGCCAATCTGGAACAACGATTAAAGCACCCCTCGATAAGCAGCAAAGAAACTTCACTGTACGTCGAACCTTTGGAAGGGTTTAGACAAATGTGTTTTAAATAAAATGAAACTTAAGGTATTATACAGGATTGGCTGAGCTGACAAAATAGTCACGGACAGTGTTCATGCTTTGTGTGAATACATGAAACAGCAAACCTGTGAATATAAGGGTTTCATATGTTTTAAGAAACAGGAGTAAATAGAGGACACTAAGGATAATTTTGTGTATGTTTACACATTATCCTTAATTCTGGTTTTTACAACCGAACTCAGCAGTGGAGTTTACTTGGGTTGACGGATATAGTTTTCTCGAATCCGACTTCATATCAGCGGGAAATACTTCACAGAAAAAAAAGGGCTATACATGTAGTATGAACTTCACAATCAGTAAGCTTTCAGGCTTAAAACTAACTACTGTTGTTGTCATCCTTACCAATCCATTATAAAACATTTAAGTTTAGAATATCATTCAAATATCTTGAAAGATTCTGCTGAAAGGTGGTGTGAAAATCATTTTCTTTACAAAGTTCCAATACAAATTTACATTTTCCTCATAGAAGTGCCTTTAATTTGCTGCTCCACTTCAAGTGCAAAGTTCGAGGCCTGTGCTGAGGTGACTATACTAGGAGGCTATTGACCCATTTCACCTGACGTCATCATCAGAAAAATCTTGAATGCGCCATACTGGTGGGCAATTTCACTATGCGTTTACATAACTCTATGCCTAGAGTATGCTGTGCGTTATGCAGTGAAGTGCGCATTTTAGGCGACGCGGCACTATTACACCACGTAAACCAAACTGCCCACTAACAAGGTGAGCGTGGCATCAGTCGCCGCGTGTGACGCGCGTGCAAGGGGTCAATACACTGTTAGAACATAACCTCACCTTATCTGTGACGAGGTGTGTACAATCAAAGACTGATTCCACGAGCTCACCACCAAGGCTTGAAACAATCTGCACAAAGAACAAAATTAATAACATAGTGGTATTCGCATTGTGAGAAAGTAGAGGTTGCAAATTGTTAACCTACAAACGAACTTATAGTATAACCGCAAACAATTTTTACCAAGTCGAAGGCGAGGTCTTGTCACGCACAGTCACGGTCCTGCAAGGTTTTAAACGGCTCTTTAAGACCAATTCACTACTCTTTTATTCCCAGTCATAACTGCCTTTTTTGTTAAAAAGCATAATATAAAGGAAAATCTGTAAAACTTATGTGTTTTGTAAATGGACAATTCATATGCAACCCTCACTAATTTTACATTGAGTACGTGTATGTATTCATTAAATTTTGCATAAAATACCAACCGCATATGGCTATGAGTGTCAAATGGGCATCAGCCAACTCTGGTCTTAAAAAGTTACAGCTACGTACCGTTCAATGCCAGGTAAACATGGTCATGTGACCCCCTTTTAATCAATAGAACTGCCTAAACTTAAAAAATACTTTGCTGCCACAGTCAAGCATAGTTAGCAAACTTTGCAATCGTCCAACTTTTAATTAGCAAACTTGGCAATCGTCCAACTCTTAGTTAGCAAAACTGGCAATCGTCCAACTTTTAGTTCGCAAACTTGGCAATCGTCAAACTTTTAGTTCGCAAACTTTGCAATCATCCAACTTTTCCCTACTTATGAATACCTCATAATAAAAAAGGCTCACCTTCTGCCACGACTTGTCAATCACCCCAGTGAACATGACCTTTGGCTTGAGGTCACTAGGTCGTCTCCGTAGCGATGGACTCGCAACCTCCCCCTCAGGTGTTTCAGAGGCGCTGACCTTTTTGCCAGTCGAAGTGGACAAAGTAGGTGTGGATGCTCTCTTGCCACGCCTATTGTTAGGCGTGGTTAAAGACTGTAATAGACAAACGAATTAAGTTCTATGGTGTAACTTTCTGCATTCAATCAAATCATTTCATTTATTAATTCTAGTTGTGGAGCCGACGACTCTCAGAAGACAAACTTAAACACTAAACTAGCCAAGAATAGATAGAAGACGATAGAAGACAATAAAGGAAGTTTCAGTTTAAGATGTGGGAGGAAATCCGTTGAGAATTATTTAAGGGGAAACCAGGGGTGCAATCACTGCTTTATAGTGCTAGTCACTGTTGATCTTAGGAGGTGATTTCCACCTCTTGATAACCCTTGAAGTTATAGATTCCAATGAGCTTCTGCAAAGGTATCCCCATCACTAGAGAAATAGACTAAAGAGCATGACTTATTTTATTCAAAGACAAATACAACATTTTTTTGTTAACTAGGCAAACTTTAAAAAGTCTGAATGCAGATAAAAGTCTACAATTTCTCATCCCCGATTGAGGGGAAAGTTTGATTTACCTTTTCATTTTGGTTTTACCGTTATACACCAATGTGTGCTAGCACTGTATACTCTGCCTCTAGCTACCGGGCAATCTCGGTGGTCTAGTTGGTATGACACTGCTCTAGAATTGCAAAGGTTTTGGGTTCGAATCCCACCCGAGTAATATGCTTGTGACTTTTTTCACAGAACTCTGTACAATGTGCACACATATCGGTGTACATGGGTAAAACCAAAATGAATATTCTATCCCTGATGCAAATTTAACATCTATTAAATTTGATTTACCTGTTCTTCTTTCTTTGGAGTTTCCAGCACAGCAGCTTTCCTTCCCCTTTTCCCGCCTTTCCCTTGTGTCCCATCCTCTTTCTTATTAGTCCCTAAAGGTGACGCATCAGACTGCGACGCATCTGACCCTTGATCTTCATCCTTCGTTCCTCGTCGCTTACGGCCGCCTTTTTTCACTGGCTCCGGAGCAAGGAATGTTTCTTGCTCAGCAGAGGGCTTTGTAGAGGGTTTAGTGACAGTTTCCGCAGAGGAGGTTCTTGCTCGTCTTGAGCAAGATGGTTCTGAATTTGTTGCAGGAAGTGAACATCGCTCTTTGGTTTCCTTTGTCTGTTTTTTCTGAACTTTTTCTATACTTGGATCCGAGCTGAGTGTATTTGTTAACCTTGATGTATCTTCAGCAACAACATAGTCAGTGATAGACGACTGTTTTTGTCCCTTTCCCTTGGGCGTTTTAGTGGATTCCTGAAGTGTTTTAGCAGCGGCCTTAGGTTTCCTACCCCTCCGAGCAGAAACAGGAGTTTCTTTTACTTCGTTTGACTCTTGACTTACATCTGCTGCTTTCCTACCTCGTGTTGATCTTGTTCCTTTACTGCTACTATTGCTGTCTTCATCGACTGATTGTTTGCTTTTTGGTATCTTGTCAGATTCACTTTCCTGTCGACCGAGAGAAATCTTAAGTTTTGGAACTTTTGCCTGCCTGTTCACAGCTGGAGTATCTGTTTCTGGATCAGTAATAACTGAGCTTGAATACTTCCTCTTGGGTACGTTGGATGCTTTGGAAGCTGCTTCTTTGGAAGCTGCTTCTTTGGATGCTGCTTCTTTCGATGCTTTGCTCCTCCTTCCACGTCTAGGTTTCACCACCTCCTCACTTAACTTCCCATCGCAAACTGTCACCTCAGTAATGCCCAAAGCTTCCAAAGACCTCCCCGAAGGCTCCCCAACAGCAACTTGTAAGCTTGATGTGGACGACATTGACTCAGTGTCATCAGAATCCTCATCATGGACAGCCTTCTTGTAGCTTGCCTGTCTCCTAGAGGTCCTCCTAGCAGCTGGCTTATCAAGGATGTTGTTGTTGACTTCCTTCATCTCAAGCCCACTTGTTGACTTCCAGACCGGGCCCTGGTCCTCCTTTACTTCTACAGCGCTTTCTTCAGAATCCCCATCAACTGATTTCTTCTCTCCCTCAACCACATCTCGGCTTTCCTTTCTCTTTCGAGATGCCTCAGATGGAAGAGTAAGATCCTTAGATTTTCTCCTCGTTGGTTTGGCATCTGTCTCTGTGAATCTTGTCCTCTGGGGTTCTTTGACTTTAGGCTTCCTCCCTCGGGCAGATTTCCTGGTGGCTTTGGTCTCTTCTTGTGGAGAATCTTCTTCATCTGATTGAGTCTACAGAATTGCAAACATATAAATTGAGCAAGAATAATACAAAAAATTCATAACACCTGATGATACAAATCTGAGAAAAAAGGTGTGGTACATTTTTGAGGGGATTATATTGGTTCACTCATGACTTTTTTAGAGCAAAATTTGTAAAATGCATCAATGGATTTCAAAAACTAATGGAGCTTTCCATTTCATAGAGGAATTTTTTTGGTCAGTCAGAATGTCAAAATCAAGGCCTTTTGATTGAATGAACAAAAACATTCCCGTACAAAAATGTACAGACCCCCTTTTCTCAGAACGATGTCATCGGATGTTTTGGATGTTGACAAAATTTGCACTGGAAGGTTATTGAATACAGCGTTAATAAACACCATTATAGCGCGAGGATAAAGACTTGTATTTTCTCCCAATTCACATGAGGACTCTATCTATTGGAAAATGAGTACACCACAAAATGAACTTGACAATTCCATGAAGAAACAGATAAGATTGTTCCCTAATGTTGGAATACAAGCGAGACATGCACATCCTATTCAAGTCCTATTTAAAGTCACTGGACACCTTTGGTAGTTGTCACAGACCAGTCTTCTCACTTCTTGTATCTCAACATAGGCAAAAAATAACAAACCTGTGAAAATTTGAACTCAATTGGTCGTCGAAGTTGTGGCGAGAATAATGGAATAAAAAATATCTTTGTCACACGTAGTTGTGCGCTTTCAGATGTTTGAATTTGAGACCTCAAAATCTTGTTCTGAGATCTCAAAATCAAATTCAAATATTTTAGTGGGAAATAACTTCTTTCTCAAAAACGATGTTACTTCAGAGGGAGCCAATTCTCACAATGTTATATACTATCAACATCTCTCCATTGCCCGTTTACCAATAAAGTTTTAATGCTATGCCAGAAGTTTGAACACAAGCTGTAGCCTGTATAATGCTTAAATTACATTTGATACCTTTGTTTGTTGTTACCAATGTTGAAATAAATGTCAAGGGAGACTAGTACATCCTATTCCACCTTACCTGTTCCATGAAGGCCACTCTACGAACTCGTTGCGTCTGCTTCTTTTCAGGGCTTGCCATGGCAGAGCGTTCAGGCACTTTGCGGAGCATTGAGGAGACACGATGTGTTAAACCAACTAAAGGTCCCTCCTCTTCTTCTATTCCTTCTTGACTGTCTGGAACTTGCTGGAAATAAACCCCAAGAAAAAAATTACACCTTAAGGTGATTACTCACAGTTTTACCCATAGACCGATCTGTGTAGAACAATGGGTGCTTTACTCCATAGAATAATATATAAGAACGAGGGGGCGCACTGGTGATGCTTCTTGCACAAACGCGACAGGACTGCAAGGAGACATGCGCGCCATTCTGCACGCGCATTGAATATGAAGTACACGTTGGAATTTGTGTTTATTAAACGCTACGCGATGCTGTTTTGTCAACTTACAAAAAAGCCGCACAAACACACGCTGTGCGATGCCCGTTTTGTCAACTTTGAAAATGGCCGCCTGCGCACATGCCGGGTGGCGTATATGGGCTAGTGCGCCCTCTAGTTCTTATATATAACTCTATGGCTTTACTCAGTACTTTTCTGATAATTTACAGTCACAATGGAAAATTTGACGAAGTTGTTTGCGAAAGCTAAGCAACCTTTATCCTGCGGCAATAAATTTGTAATGTCATATTTTAAAAGATGTCTAATTTGTATCGGGGATAAAGACAATTATTTGTATGTAAAGCAGTTAGTATTTTCCGGAGTACTGTTAGCTTTAGGAAGTTCTAATCCTACATTTTAGCAGAAGGTACTGTAAAGATTCAATACCTGTTAAACTTGTATTGGAAATAAAGAATATTATTTGGTTTTACGCATTCACCAATAAATGTATAGCACTGTATAAACAGGACTTGGGACAGTCCTGAGTATACACATTACGTCAGTGTATGGGTAAAACAAAACAATAATCTCAAATTTTACCTCACAGTTGCATTTGCTTAAACGCATACTGGGTTTTTTTTAATCCAGGGGGATAACAGTTTATTTTCGACATTTCACAATCATAAATTAAATCATTATCACATTTAGATGAGAAAAGTGGAAAAAAAAAATCAAAACGATTACAAGGAATTCGAGCATTAAGTCCGGTTCAAACTTCATGCGAATGCGAAGCGAATTTAAAGTGAATTTGACGCCACTACTTTCCTTTTGCAGCGATATTCGCAAGTGAGTTGCGCAGAGTTGAACAGCAGCAAATTATTCGTTGCGAATGTGTGACGTCAACATTCGCATCCGTAGGAAGTATGAGCCGGGCTTTAGTCTTGACAAAGTACAGAGAAGAAACGTTTCTTTCTTACCGTTTCACTCTCCTCAATAGCTCCATACACCTGAGTAGCTAAAGTGAAGTCATCATCAGCATCATTCTCTCCTGGTTTGATTTCTTCCTTATTCAATCCCTCCTGCCTTCCTGCAATCCCATTCTCCACAACTCCCGACTGCTCCTTTGCGAGAGACGATGAGGGTTTCTCTCCTTCGGTCTCAGGGTTGGCTTCATCATCATCATCATCACTGGTATCCGCCCCGTATGCTTGTGTTGCCATGGTTGTATCATCATCTTCATGTGCATCAATCTCTCCTAGTTCCACCTCTTCCTTATTTAATCCCTCTCCCCCTCTTTCAGTTTCACCCTCCTTAACTGCCGAATGCTGCTTTGCGAGAGACGTTGATGGTTTCTCTACAGTGGCTTTATCACCATCACTGGTGTCCGCCCCGTATGCTTGAGTGGCCATAGTTGCATCATCATCTTCATCTTCTGCGCTGTACTGGAGGGTGGGGGCATTTGGGTCAGCTGTGGCAGCTTGTAGGAAATACACAAATGCAAGATTTTAGAAGCACACCAATAAGGTTATTCACACCAAAGGGACAATCCTTATGATACAAATACTGTCTCCAGAAATGGTTTACCATTCATTATGAAATGATTTGCCAAGTTGCCTCTATTTTCTTTCCAAGAAACTTTTTAAGACTCACAGTTTAGTGGCATTGCTTCATATAACCATTTCATCGTTTCATGATTTGTTGTTGCACGCAGAGGCTCCTGCATTATGTGCTATATAAACGTCTTCTATTATTTCATCTTATCACAGCATAAAAAAGAAAACATTTTCCTCTGTGCCAGCAACTCCTCGAGTCTGACCCAGCCCGTACCCTTAGATCTCAGGTTCCTCTGTGCCGGCAACTCCTCGAGTCTGACCCAGCCCGTAACCTTAGATCTCAGGTTCCTCTGTGCCGGCAACTCCTCGAGTCTGACCCAGCCCGTAACCTTAGATCTCAGGGTTTTCTCAGGATCCTCACTGTTCCCAAAAGCTCCGCCTTCTGCAACAGATCTATCCTCTTTGGCCCTTTTAATCTAGATGTTTCCCCAGTGTCTTCAAAATAGTGCCAAATGCGCTCCAACCACCACAGTGACTACTTTCACTTTCACCTGCCAAACCTTACTATAGGTTTTCTTGGTCAATTTCGACAAATGAGCAGCCAATTTTCATACGTTCGAATTATTATTTTGTTAAATCAAATGACGCAATCTCTACATTTGACTAATCATCAAACGAAATCGAATGACCCTTTTCAGTAGCATTCGATTTTGTGCGAAATAGAATAGCTTGGTGGTTTTAAAATTGGCTGCTCATTTACCGAAATTGACCGAGAAAACCTATACTATTATAAGTATTATTAATATGATTAATACCTGCTTCTGATTCTACGCCATCTGCTTGTTGAGTTTCCATCTCTGCAAATCCGACAGTCCCCCTAGCTTCACCATCAGCCAATGACATGTCTGTATCCATCGGCTCATCGTCATCGTTACTGTAAGCTAGCGTGGCTTCTTCTGAGTAACTCATCTTTGGTGCTTCATCCATCCCCTCATAAGCAAGTGTCGGTTCTTCAGCAATGTTAGCGACTGGTGGCTTAGTATTGGCTTGATCATGAACTGGTTTCCTGGAGTTCTTCATCTCTGGGCAATCATGATCAGAGTCGGAATCAGTAGTGACGTATGCCTGGGTTTCAGCGCCTGCCAAAGTTGATACATCCATGACCTGTAAAAGAACATTCAAAAGTTATATGATTTGGGGGTAGAACAAACAAAATTAATGTCCATAAATCTTCCTTGGTAAGAAGTACCGCAGCTGTTGAGTATAAAATAAAATTTCGCATTTGGAGTTTATCGCTCAGTGCTCAGTGTAATGCAAAAATGTTAATCGGTGTTTCACTATCCTCTCGTGACCCAGATGCCAATCGATTTGAACTTCTACAGGTTTGTCAGTTTGTGTATGTGGTGGATTACATAAAGTGCTTACACTACCAGCAACTTTTTTGCTCGCAAAACCAATTCTGTATAGCTCCTATTAGTACACAAATCACTTCTCAGGTTAACAAACAATCACAACATCATGTGTACCTCATCATCATCTTCTTCTGTTGTATAGGCAAGGGTTGGTTCTGTGGCAAGGTCCCCTCTTTCCTCCTCCTTGCTCCCTTCTATACCCATGTCATACTTCAGTGTCGGCTCCACCCCCTGCTCTCTCTTATCATCGTCCGTATCGCTCTCCGTCTTTGGAATGTCAGGAACAGTTTCTGCTTCGGCCTGCTTCGGTTTACAGTCTTCAAGACTTGCAGACTGCATGTCATATTTTAGAGTCGGCTCTAATACTGGCACCGATTTCGAACCAGGAACATCGACTGCTTCATCGGAATCCTCCGGACAAAAAGCCTGGGTTGCTAAGTCCGCAAACGCTAGTGTTTCAGCTTCCTCATTGTTGGGACCCTGAGGGTGCTCGTCGCTTTCGCTGGTAGTCTCGTCGTATGCCATTGTAGCTTCTTCCTCTATACCATGGTGATCAGAGGAGAGACTTCTTTGATATGGTTTGTTTTTATCATCGTCAGAAGAAAGGTTCAGTAGAAGTGTCGGTTCTAAACCTTTATGGGGGAAAACAATTTATAAACCTCTTAAAATTTATTTAAAGGAACTGTCCAACTAAACAAGTTCTAATACTACATTTGTAGGTATTAGGAAATTGGCAGGTAGTACTTCTTTTGGTCTTCTTAATTTCACAGCCACGAATTGAGTTCTTGACTAGTCCTCTGTTGTTTTGAATGATAAAACTATGCCAGTCTGCAATATGATATCATGTGATAAATGCATCACACACATTCTATTTTTTTACATCCCTGTGGCGAGGTAATTTGTGCCCAAACACACACCACTGATGATGACTAGAGCAAGCTTGTCGAAACGTTGAAACCAATTCAAGAACTGACTCTGCGATAGTGCAGTTAATTACGATCCTATACGCTAAAGTAGTAGTCCCAGCCAATTTTCTATACCTTCCGCCCAGGTAGCAGTAAAAAAAAAAGCAGGACAGTTCTTTTCAGAAATGAGAAGTCTCCTGCACATCCGATAAATTTACTCCGCGGTAGTAGAATAAAGAAAGACAGATCTCTAAAGAACAAACTCTACCTAGCAAGTAGATACACACATGGTGTTACCACAAACTAATAGGTTTGACACTTCTCTGGAAAATTCAACCTAGAGTAGGATAATTAAAAGACATCTTGATAAACTTACTTATTCTCTTCCTTCTTCTTGGGGTGTCTTCTTCCTCCGAGTCTGGTACAGTAAATGCTTGAGTAGGAGCATCAAACAGACTCTGTCTCACCTCCTCCTCTTCTATTAAAACAAAAAACCACATCATTGAATCAGTGAAAGATAGGCGGTTGTCCGAACAGCGACTTCGGCTATAGCTATGGCAAGATTGCACGCATCCGCTGATACTTGCATACGGGCTGATCTAGCTGGACCCAAAGTCACCGTTTCAGATACGGCCCTAATTTGATCACCTGGGCTCAATTTCATAAAGACTGTAAGCACAAAAACTTGCTAAGCACAGAAAAGTCTTGCTTAACAGAAATAGGTTTACCAGCCAAAATTACTTTAAGTTTACATTGTTGTGACTGGTGCCCCCCACTCAATGTTTGCTTAGCATAAAAGTTTGTTAGGAGGAATTTCTGCTTAACAGCTTTATAAAATTCCTGGTCATTTGTCTAAAGTTTTTACACAACTTCAGTCAAAAAGTTGTCTGATTTCGTAGAATTTAGTACTGAGGGCATCTAAGGGGAAAAATCCTTTTACCAAAAAGTTCTAAACAAAAAAAATAAGCAGAGAACCAGCCAAAAACAGCGCTGATAAACCGTTGTTTTGATTAGTAACTGTTTCAGGGCTCGATTTCACAAACCACTAAGGTTCGTCTTAAGATGAGTTGTTAGAATCAACATAATGATTTGTACTGTGACATCACCCATTGCTAAGCATTTAAGTTTGATAAACAGTTAACATCAATCTTAACTCTTTGTGAATCAAACCCCTGGGGTGGATTTCACAAAGACTCAGGACTATTCTTATCACGAGTTAGGACGAGTAGGACTAGCCTTAAGTTTTTGATATCTCCTAGGGCTAGTCCTAAGTTAGCTCTTTGTGAAATCGACCCCTGGGAAAGCAAGACCAGTGTTTACCTGCGTCGGAATCAGTCACTGTGGGATAAGCTTGGGTCTCTAGTTCAGCAAAATGTCCATAGGCTTGCGTTGGAGCTAGGGCTAGGGTGCTAATATCCAAGTCAGACTGCTCGTTCCTTTCATCTACATCAGAAAACAGTTTTAAAAGAACGTTAAAGACACTGGACACCTTTGGTTATCGTCAAAACCAGTCTTGTCACTTGGTGTATCTCAACATGTGCATAAAATAACAAATCTGTGATAATTTGGACTCCATTGGTCATCGAAGTTGCAAGACAATAATAGAAGATAAAACACTCTTGTTAAATAAATTTGTGTGCGTTCAGATGCCTAACAAAGGCTTCAGGCCTGAATTCTTTCAACAGATTCAAATCTTTGAGTAAGAAATTATCTCTTTTTCGAAAACTCCAATACTTTTTTACATTTCTCACAGTGTTTTATATTATCAACAGCTCTCCATTGCTCGTTACACAAGACCAGTCACTATTCGTCACATCAGAAAGACGAAGCAATAACCGTAAAGTGTCTCGCTTAAGGGCACAGGTGTCAAGAACAGGACTCGAACCCACACTCTGCTGATTAGAAACCACAGAGTCCGTTGCACAAAAGGGTGTCGTGGCCGAGTGGATAAGAACACCGAACTCAAGCTCTGGTGCTTCTGTTCAGCAGAGTGTGGGTTAGAATCCCGGTCATGACACTTGTGTCCCTGAGCAAGACACTTAACTATAATTGCTTCTCTCCATCCAGGGGTAAATGGGTACCTGTGAGGGCAGAGATGGTTCTTGTGATTGATTTAGCCGAGTAGCACATATTAATGTTGCACAAGGCTGTATACTCCCCACCAGGGAGCTGAGATGGTTTAAGGAGTGATTTAAGGCCCAGTGACCAGGGGTAATAATGTGAAGCACTTTGGGTTGCCCTCCGGGTGTGAAAAGCGCTATATAAAAACGGGTTATTATTATTATTATTATTATTGAAAACCTTTAAGATCTTAATCTTTAACAAAAGGTCTAGATTTTTTCGGTCTTAATCACAAGAACATGATATTCTTACCTTCATCAAAGGTGTCATTTATCACGGTGCTCTCTGGAACAAAGATAATAAAATTATAAAATTATAAAATAATCATCAAATATGCATCTTTGAGGTTGACATTGAAATTCGCCCACAACATAAGATGAGTGTTCAAAATAACAAAGTTATACTAGGACTGTGGAAAATTTCTTCAGACAGAAGGTGAAATGGATTGGAACTAGTATCTCTTTACTGGGTGAACCCTGTGGTATAGCGGTCAAAATGAATCTTGAATGAAGGAGCGTGTTCGAATCCCACCTTCGGTGCCAGTCAATTAGAAACACAAGTAATGGCCTCACAATTTGACATTTGACAACAATCTATCTCAAAGGCTTAATGACAGCACAAATTTAACCATTTAATTCACCTGGGCCCAAAATCATAGCGCTGCTTAGCGGCTGATTCTGTGCTTACTGTGCGGTTTCCATTTCATAACGCTGCTAACCGTAAGCACATGAAAAGTCATGCTAACCTTTCGGTGCTTACCGCACAAAAATAAATGCCGTCACAATGCAAATTCATGGTAAAAGCGCAATATGGCCGCCCAATTTTGCTGCTAACCTGTGAAATACGCTTGCACGAAAATTTACTTACCGTTAAGCAGCGCTATGAAATTGGCCCCCGATGTCATCATCACTATAATCTTGGTTGCGCCATTTTGGAAGTCAATGTCCTGGTTATTTATTTATACAGCGTATTGCAAATTTGAGCCGATACAGTGTTTACACGCTTTGACACACTTTGACTACCAAAATGGTGAGTGTGGTATATCACTGCACGTGACGTGCAAGCAGAGGTCTTTAAAAGAGTATTTGTGTATTTGGTGGAAAAGTTGCTTTGTGAAAAAAACCTCAGAGCTTAGAGCAGATAAACGCTGGAGATGGGCAAAGGAAAGAATTCGGACACGAGACACATATGGGGGCTTGGTAGAAGGAGTTGGCTAGTGTCAAAACAACAAACACAGTGTGAAATGTTTTACCGGCTAGTGGCTTGGTTCCGGGCGTCTCTTCTATACTGCGATGACACATAGAGTTATCAGCCCCTGATTTATCTGTTAAAAATTTTTAAAAATATCAAAAATGTTTCATCAGCAACTTTTACAAATAGATATTTTTTTAAAGCACTGGGCACTACTAGTATTTATTCAAAATAATTGTTAGCGTACGAACTTACTTGGTAACAAGCAATGGAGAGCTGTTGATAGTATAAAACATTGTGAAAAACGGCTCCCTCTGAAGTAACGTAGTTTTTGAGAAAGAGGTAATTACTCACTAAAATAATAAAAGACTTCTGCTGAAGCTTTTCATTAGGCATCTGAAAGCACACAAAGTAATACAACAAGTGTGTTTTTTCTTTCATTATTCTCTTGCAAATTTGATGACCAATTGAGCCAAAATGTTCACAGTTTTGTTATTTTATTCAGATGTTGGGATACACCAAGTGAGAAGACTGGTCTTTGACAATTGATTGATTTGAGGGAAGGTTTGAGACTTCATTGCAGGGGATTTATAACTACATGTACCTGGTTCAGTGGGAATATTCTCATCTGATGCCTCGGCAAAGATAAGAGTCGCTGGGTCTCTCTGAGGGGTCTCAAGGAGGATGGTCTTCTTCTCCTTGTTAAGATGATCATTCTCAATCTTCCTCTCTGTCTCTGAAGTACCATAAGCCTGAGTAGGTTGGAGGATGTCATAGCTGGAACTTGAACCAAAGTCTGCATCCTGAAACACCAATATGAAAATAATTGTTAAGTACTGGCGATAAAAATAAGTTTGTCTCAATAAGCCATTTGCGAGTTGGATTTGAATAATGTGTGGTACAATGACTTGCTTAGTCACAAGTTACTACTTACATTTGAATTCCTCAGACTACAGAGACAGTTGCTATGTCAAATGGTTCGGGCAAGCTTTTGCATAGCAACCTCCAGATGAGCAAACCATGGTACCATTGTGTAATACACATTCAATCAGAAATGCAAATGGATGTTCACCGTCTCTTACGCAACTATGCAAAAGCTTGCCCCTAGTCTGAGGAATTCAAATTTAAGTGGTAAGTTTTGATCAAGCACATCATTGTACCAGACAATATTCAAATCTAACACGCAATCGGCTTGTTGATTTGAAGATGCTATGTCAGATTTGTGGCCCCAAACATTAAAAAAAGATTTTTTGAGTGAATGGTATTTCAAAGAGTATCACCCGCTCTAACGAAAAGAAAGTTTTACTTTTAATGGTCAGGAACCGTGACAAAAATTTAAAACGTTTCTTATAAAACACATAAGAATTGGTCACGTGATATATTGTCGGGATCCCGACAAAAAATAATTTTGAGCACTTTATTTCACTGATACTAATAATTGGCGGACTTTTTCGAGCAATGGCTCAAATGAAAGCTTGTAACTTTCTCGACCCCCCATCAAAATACCTATTGAATTTTACATCAAAATTTTTGGGTCAAATCGGCCAAAAATCTGACATAGCATCTTTAAGCCTACTGAGTTGAGGAGCACTCCCAGGAGGAGGATGTGTGGAATAAAGATAGACATTTTCATTGTTGATAAACAAACTGCTAGTTGACATGGATGTCCGAATAATAGTCAATCATAACAGGGCCCAATTTCATGGTTCTGCTTACCGTAAGCAAAGAATCAGCACTTACGGAAGCAGGGAATTCTGCACTTATGGCAAGCATATTTCACGGGTTAGCAGGGAATTTGTGCACACGCGTACTCCAAATTCTTTGCTTAGACACCTAGTGCAGAAATTTAGCCCTTGCACAGTAAGTGAAGAATGGTAATCATAAGCACAGAATTTGGCGGCAAGCTGAGCCATGAAACTTGGGCAAGATGATGTGACAGAGTTCAACACTTCTGCAAACTTTCAATCGAACAATTTAAATAAGTGCTTTTTCCATTACTTCACCATTTTCTTCTTCTCGTTTTTTATTTTCTGAGATGGTGGCATAAACACAACACCATTGCCTCAGATCCTCTGTTCTCGAGTTTCTGACAGTTTTATGCCACTTTGTCTGAAACTGAATGGATTTTTAAAAAGCTAAGCATAACAAAAATTATGCTTAACAGAAAAAGGTGACCAGCCAAAATACCATATTACATACACCGTTTTTGACTGGTATCCTGCCCATCTCGTGTCAGCAGGAAAAATTAAAGCAATATTTCCTGCATAAAGCAACTCAATGAAATTGGGCAAACAAATAAACACACAAACTAAACAAGAAAATACTGCAGCTATTTCTTGATATTTATAAATCATCCTGAGTATTTTATTTCAGCATGAGGTTGTACACGCAAAAGCTTCAAACAGTTTTAACAGTAAATTCCTTTTCACACTGTTCTATTCCTGGGCAACCCTGGGGAATAACAACCGGGCCCTTTCACACTTGGATCACTTACCGATGATCTACCCCTGCAAAAGGGTGTACCCCTTTTTAAACATTTTGATACCTAGGCCCAAATTCATAGAGCTGCTAAGCACAAAGATGACATTTATTCCTTGATAAACTTGGTTGGTAATCCTGTTTATATCAAGGCAAAAGTTTCATGCTAAGCAAACTTTTGTGCCCTGGTCAAAATGCTCTGTGTGCTATAAGTAATATGCCGACTCCAAAACGGCACAATTAAGATTTAAAGTGAACTGGATCAGTCGAGTTACGAGTTAGTAGTAGAACTTTCTGAGTTACATGTAGTAGTAAGATTTTGCTGTAAGCATAAGGGGCCATTCAGAATAACAAATGTTTAAAAAAGATTGTATTTTCTTTTTCTTTCTTTTCTGTTTTAAATTCTCGATGGGTTGGTCAAAAGCAATTTATCACTGAAAATCAAAATTTAGTTTTTATTAAAAAAACAAAAAACATTTCTTTAAACAAACGTCGAAAAAGAAGGAAAAATACCAAGCTCATCAATTTCTTTCTTGATTTAACTGCTTAGTTGCTTGTTTATGGCAGGAAAAGCCATTGAAAACTACTGATGTTGGAGACCTTTGATCCACAAACATCTGGTCCGTTTGAGGAATTACTTTGTTCTTCAGTGTATAGACCGTATTCAATATGACGTCACCGTTCAAATATCTGCCCTACAAGATGGCGTTTGTGCGCGTGTGCGTGCGGGTGTGCATGCATGTGATGTAGAAATCAAATGGGGAATGTTGCGTGCTGCGTGCTTCATTGATGTATGCGTTTATAATTATTAATCGCCGTTTTGACCTACAAGATGGCGCATTTTATTGCAACAATGAGGTTATTCAATACGGTCAATGATTATATGATGATTAACATTGACTGTTCTGAACAGCCCCTACAACAACAAAAATAATAAATTACAGTATATAAATTCTTAGACTGTAGCCACTGAAACATTTTGAACCACAAATGTCTATATTATCCTATAGATTTTCTATAATTTCATAAAGTATGTACTGTAAGCATTAAAACTTGCTAAGCACACAAGTTTTTGCTTAACAGAAACCAGTTACCAACCAAAATTCCATCAAGTTTACATTGTTGCAACCAGTGCCCAGCACATTTTCTGCTTAGCACAGAAAGTTTCTAAGCAGTATTATCTACTTAAAAGCTTTCAGAGATTTGGCCAATGTTTTGTATTGACATGCTTGCCCATGGTTTTATGCTAACATACATGTACCTTCTACATTTCAAAAACAAAGTATCTACTTTGTATTTTTTCATTTAACATCAATTTAATTCCTTCTGCTACTAAGCTATAAAAGTAAACGAGTTGAAAGATCTGTGTATAGGGTACAAATGTAAGCATCATATTACCATAATCATTGCCATGCTTCCTGACCAAACACACAACTTCATAAGGCAAGACACAAAAAAGGGACCGGACAATGTTTTAACCCAGCCTTGTTTTTTAGTTTTTGGTTTAAAGGGAACGCCTACGTTTTTTAACCACTCTTAAAGCCATTGGACACTTTCAGAACAGAAAAAAAAAGAAAGTTCACAGATTTACAAATAACTTACAGGGTTTACAGAAGGTAATGAAGAAAGACTTCTCTTGAAATATTACTCCATGAAATGCTTTACTTTTTGAGAAAACATTAAAACAAATATCAATTCTCGATATCGAGAATTACAGATTTATTTTAAATACATGTCATGACACGGAGAAACGTGCAGAAACAAGGGTGGGTTTTCCCGTTATTTTCTCCCGACTCTGATGACAGATTGAGCCTAAATTTTCACAGGTTTGTTGTTTTTACATACATGTATAAGTTGTGATACACGAAGTGTGGACCTTTGGACAATACGGTTTACCGAAAGTGTCCAATGGGTTTAAATTTAATGTAAAAAACAACTTTGGTTAGAAACCTACAGCAGTGTTTGATAGTACAAAGCAAATCAAGAAACATTTCACTTCCAAGTAATGTGGTTATGTCAAAAGATAACAGTTTTTATGCCCCTAAAATTTTAATATGAGAAGTGTTATGTAACAGGAACTGCCACTGCCGTGAGGACCTCTACATGAGAGGCGGCGCTGCTCCAACCTCGACCGAGACAACCGAGGGTGCCGGGCCCTATGTCATGACTCTGCTTACTGCCGAATTCTGCGCTTACAATGACGATTCCCCACTTACGTGCAAGCGCCAAATTTCTGCGCTAGCCTTGTAAGCGTAGAATGCCTAGTATTGTGAAGTACGCACGCAGAGAAGCCAAAATTCGCCGCTAACCTGTGAAATACGCTTGCCCTAAGCACAGAATTCCCTGCTTCCATAAGTGCCGATTCTGTGCCTACGGTAAGCAGAGCCATGAAATTGGGCCCAGATCCATAGTCTCCAAAGACTGAGCTGACGCCAACTTAAGTTAAAAGTTCCTTCAAAGTTATCGCTCAATTCCATCAGGTTCGTGGCGGTCAACAATATTCACAACATATTAGCAAACAAAAGTTGGCTTCAAAACCTAAAGGTTATGAGCAATGTTTTAAGAGAGCTGGCTGATGAAGCTTGACGAAGGAGTAGGGTGAGACAGTTTCAGAGAATAGGGCCAGCATGGGAGAAGCTGCAGTCACCCATAGAGTGTAGGGATCTGGAACTTGAAGAAGGGAAGAGTCTGATGACCTCAGTTGCATTGGTGCCCTTGAAATGCTCCAGTAGAAATTTACAGTTTCTTCATAGAGTGCCCTTGCCCTTTCAAAATCGAAGCAATTACAGGCCTGTATGTCTGTATTGAATTCTGCATATAGACTTGTAAGGAGCCATCAATTGCGTGGAAGAGTAGTACCAGAATGACCGCTTCAAAGTACACAAAATGTGTGTACCGTTCTGCATTATGTTTGTTAAAGGCAGTGGACACTATTGGTAATTGTCAAAGACTAGCCTTCACAGTTGGTGTATCTCAACGTAAGCATAAAATAACAACCCAGTGAAAATTTGAGCTCAATCGGCGATTGAAGTTGCGAGACAATAATGAAAGAAAAAACATCCATGTTACATGGAGTTGTGTGCTTTCAGATGATTGATTTCGAGACCTCAAATTCTAAACTTGAGGTCCCGAAATCAAATTCGTTGAAAATTACTTCTTTCTCGAAAACTATGTCACTTCAGAGGGAGCTGTTTCTCACAATGTTTTATACCCCATTACTCGTCACCAAGAAAGGTTTTATGCTAATAATTATTTTGAGTAATTACCAATAGTGTCCACTGCCTTTAAGTCGTCTACGCCACCAAATGACTCAGAGGATCGTACATGTATGTCTGTATTGAAATCTGCATAATACAGACTGGTAGAGGTTTCAAAACCAGCAGAAGAATGGAAAAAGATGTAGCAGTTTATTATAATTGATGTTGATGAAGCCTTAGAAGAAGTGAGTTTACAATGTCAGGTTGTTATTTTCCCACTGACATCTGGCACACAAATGAACTTTCATCACTGCAAGATGCATCATTCCACTCAATGGTGATGAGGTTCCACAGCTCAACACAGCCCTGCACGTGCCCTCCATTCGGTTGCGAAGGCGTCCACACCTCAAAATCATAAGCCGTCCCATCGCTCCAAGTGAACTGACTGTCCGCATTTTCATCTGTCAGCCCAATCCACATTGCATCCCCTATGTCATGAGAGACAACCGACGTTTTCCACAACTCAACAAGGAAGTTATGGGTGCTTGGTTGGTGGATGGAAGCAAGGTGGCCCTGGCCATTACTGGTGAAGTACTGCTGGCAGTGCTCCTCGGCTTCTACCCACGTCTTCTGTGGGCCAAAGTAGCGGTAGCAGCTTCCTTGGAAGAACGACCAGAGCGATGGGCCACTCGGCAGCTTCAGAAAGTGCGATGATGGACAGCAACATGAAGGAGATTTTCACAATGACAGCCATTTTGAAGTCAGATTATCAAGTGTAACTTGTGCCGAAGGTGCAGGGAGACTTTATACAAGTTTCTTCTTATCAAACCAACATTCCACTACCCAGTTCTCACGCTCTGCATTCAGCACTCTAGTCCTTAGTAGTTTAGTCAGTGCACGTGATCACAAATCTTGTAGATGCGCGTACATTCATGAAAATTTGACATGTCGTCTGAGATCCGGGTTCTGCGCTTGTATTTCAGCATTAGTGTGGAATGTGATCGAACTGCACATGTTTATGTTTCAACCTGATTTAAATTACTCTGTTACTTAATACACTGCCAATGGTTCAATGTTTAATAGAACATTCTATTTTTTCAATACCAGGATAAATAAAAGGCGTTCTTCCTTAACAGTGGTCCAGAGGACCAGTTAGTGTTCTCTCCAATGGCTAGTTCAGTGTTAAAAAGCATCCCTATTTCATTTGAAAAACTTACTCATAAATACCTCAGACAGTTTCGCTATTCATATTGGTGGAGAGCGCTTCACGTGGGTGTGTATAAACCTTTAATTAAGACCAGTAAAAAGTGTTGAAACATGGGCGTGACACGCGAGTTTGCACCTGTGCTTAAAAGACAGTTTTTTTCGTTCCTATTGATCGAGAGCAACGGCCGAGACAGTTGTGCCACATCACGCGACACGCGCGACGCACACAGCATTCCCTTATAAGGAGTTGTTTACCCGAGGCCCTTGATTGGACCTTACCATTTCATAGCTGGAGGGGTGTTGTATTGAAAGAAATCATTGAAACATTATAATTTTGAATTTATTTTACTTTTTGACCATAAGTGTTGATGTTTTTTGACCGAAAACGTATTTATGAATGGGAATCAAAGTGTGTTGAATCGGTTTTCAACTAGTGGTTTAAACCCGCCGGGGCCTGGTTCTTGATAATTTACCTTGACTTCGTCTTGGTAAAATTATCAAGAACCAGGCCTCGCTGGGATTAAACCATTAGTTGAAAACCTCTTCACCACACATTGATTCCCTTACTAATGACAAGCTAACTGGTCCTGCTGGCCAGTCACTAAAAAGGTTAAAGACACTGGACACCTTTAGAAATTGTCAAAGACCAGTGTTCTCACTTGGTGTATCTCAACATATGCATAAAATAACAAACTTGTGAAAATTTGGACTCAATTGGTCATCGTAGTTGCAAGAAAATAATAAAGAAAAAAAACCTTATTGCACAAATTTGTGTGCTTTCAGTTGCATAAAAAATTGTCTCAGGCCTGAAGTCTACTATTATTTGAATGAGAAATTACCTCTTTCTCAAAAACTAGGGAGCAGTTTCTCAAAATGTTGGACAGCCTACTATCAGCAGCTCTCTATTGCTCGTTACCAAAGTAAGTTTTTTGCTAACATTTATTTGGAGTAATTACCAATAGTGTCAAGTGCCTTTAAGGGCAAACTCTGACTGTGCTGAATTCTTATGACCCTGAAGAATGAGACAATGTCAAACTAAACATCCTGTTACGTTGTTATCCAAGTGGGTTGTCCATATGCATTCTGTTTGATCGAATGTCAGCAATATTTTATTTCCATATCACTTGTTTTTTTGCGACCCTTACACATGATGCTAAGTAAACTAAATATTTGTTAGGTGGCTGATCATTAATAACATGCATTATCCTCGTTACTATGAAATAAAACTTTACAAACAAGTAAACAATTAAAACAATCAAGCTAAATCAACATTATCTGTTAATATAGGTCCAGGTTTACTCCTGGACGAAGAGAAGCAACTAGGGTTAAGTGTTTTGCTCAATGAAGGAAGTGACAAAAAACAACACAACAAATAAAAAAATCAAGCTAAATCAACATTTACATGTATCTGTCATTACAGGTCAAGATTTACTCCTGGATGGAGAGAAGCAATTAGGGTTTTTAGGGCAATTAAGTGTCTTGCTGTAGGATGCAAGTTTCAAAATGAAACGCAAACCAATTAACTGATGACTCAGCCACCAGACTGTTAGCTATAAATTATAAAAATCAAGCTAAATCAACATAATCTGTCAACACTGGTCCAGATTTACTCCCGGGAAAAAAAAGACAAATTAGGGTTAGGCGAAGTGTCTTGCTCAAAAAGACACTGGACACCTTGGGTATTTGTCAAAGACCAAGCCTTTTCCTGATGTATCACAACATATGCATAAAATGAAGATTTGAACTCAATTGGGTCGTCGAAGTTGCGAGATAATAATGAAAGAAAGAAGAAGAAAAACCTTGTCACACAAGTTGTGTGCTTTCCGATGCCGTGATTTCAAGACCTTAGCTGAGGTCTCAAATTCAATTCAAGTATTTGAGTGAGAAATTACTTTTTCCTTAAAAACTATGTTACTTCAGAGGGAGCCGTATCTCACAATGTTTAATACTTTCAAAAGCTCTCCATTACTCATTATCAAGTAAGTTTTTTCGTAACAATTATTTTGAGTAATTACTAATAATAATAATAATAATAATAATAATATGGATTTATAATGCGCACTTTTCCAGAAAACCAATCAAGGCGCCTACACAAAATGAAAACATTATACAATAGAAAATGAAGAATAAACAAAACATAATGAAACCCAATGAAAGTCTAAGTGAACAAGTGTGTTTTCAGTTCCCTCTAATAGTGTCCAGTGCCTTTAAGTGTCAAAATAGGATTCCATTTCCAAGCAATTAACTGATAACTCAGCCATCAGACTGGTAGTAATAAATGTGAAATAATAATAGCAATTCTCCTCTTACCTTCCCCTTGCTTGTCTTTTCTCCCACTTTGGGCAAATCTTGGAACATCAACTCAGAATCAGTGTCGGATCCATCATCACTCTCCGCTTCATACTTCTGTAAAAAAACAAATAAAAACGAGCTTATTACTCGGGTGGGATTCGATCCCACAACAGTTCCCATTCTAGAGCAGATGGGCCCACAAGATCACAAAAAGTCTGTGGTAGCCAGAGGCGAACCAAATGCTCACTTCTAAAAAAAATATATCTGTGAAAAAATTCCGAGCAAAAAAGGTCCAAACTTTTAGAGCATTCTATAATACAGTATTGGTTAAACATGTACAGTGTTGTGGGGTTTTTTCAATCACTTTTTCTAACTCAAAAAAGTTTAAAACTATCAAGAGCTGCAGCCTATGGCCAAACAAGTCAGTCCTACAGTCTAGGGTGTTTTTTATTTCATTATTTTCTTGCAAATTCGATGACCAATTTAGCTCAAAATTTTCGCAGGTTTGTTAATATTTTATGCATAAGTTTGGATACACCAAGTGTGAACACTGGTCTTTGACAATTAACAAATGTGTCCAGTGCCTTTGAGAAATGGTGAAGAGGTTTCCCTTCTTCATTGGAGTGAAACCGGCTAGAAACAAAGAAGAGATCTTACCTTTTCAACTTGGATGAACTGACAAGTAACATCACCAAAGATAAGGGAGTCATCGTGATGGAGCTCGTACCGTACAGAAGGCTTTAGAAACAACTATGTGAAAATAAAGAACATAATGACCATTGAAACGGCTGCATGGGGAAACTTCATAAAAATTGTTTAACCTTTTACGTTTCAATTTTTGTTATATTCAAACCTCGGCTTGCAATTAGCGCTGCTCCAAAAATGCAGGTTATAAGTCGAGCTGCGTTTCAAATGCGTACGCAGTGCATACCCAGGGCGCAGAGCCTAAGCCTAAGTCGGAGACCAAGCCGAGGTTTGAGAAAGGCCCAAGGGCCCAATTTCATAGAGCTGCTAAGCACAAAAACCTGCTAAGCATGAAATTTCTTCCTCAATAAAAACAGGATTATCAACCAAATTTCCATTTGTTGCATATTGCTTGTTACTAGTATTCAACTGTTGTTTGCTTATCCTGAAAATCCCGTGGAAATTTGGTTGGTAATCCTGTTTTTATCAAGGAAGAAATTTCATGCTAATAACCAAATTTGTGTGCTTAGCAGCTCTATGAAATTGGGCCCAGGTCTACTGTCTCATTAAACAGAGGAGGTTACCAGACTATTCCTTACCTTTCCTCTTCTGGTCTTGTTCCTGCTCTCCATATCATAGATAAGATGGGAGTCTCCTTGGATCTCTATACATGCATGCCTCTTGGACAAAGCCTATTGGTTAAAATAATATTTTACAGTCACACATCAAATCCACCCACAGTCCAACGTCAAACACCCTGATCTCTCAGATTGTTAATAAAAAACTATGGCCGACCTGCACGTGCACATTTGCCAACAATTTCGAGTGGAATGAGTTGTGCGACCCAACTGTTGGGGAACATACATTTGGGGTATTGGTGGGTGGTTTTTAAAAGGGCGAACAACAACACAATAAGCAGACGATATTGTTTTCTTGTCGCAAACATAATTATAGTGTGTTTTTCAGTAGTTGATAAAGCAGTCAGGTGGAGTTGAAATAACAGGTTTGTTGGTTGATATCACGACAGACAAAAGAGGATTAAAATAAACCTACAATACAGCAAAAACCAACATTACTATAACATAACTACACGCGGTGTCACCATCTTCATTACAGAGCACGCCATATTGACTTCACAAAGTGCGCAACCAATCGTTTGCGCAAACGGTTTCAATATGTTTGTGCAAGTGGAACACACCCATACTGTTTCCTCCTATCACAATTTTTAAGCATTTTTTCTTGCTTTGCTAAGATGTGTATGTGGAAGAACTCTTTGGAATTCTTCGCATGGTGCATGTTTCCCTCAATCCAACACACTAGACTGTTTTAAGAGGAATATCAACTCCTTCGTTGAGTTATTCTCATCTTACGTGTACATTATTGTAGCCCCTTACAGAGAGTGTTTTTATGGGTAAGCCCAGGAAACATTTAATGACAAATTCTCATCTTAAACCTCACATTCATGACCCCTCCGGCTGGCCACTCTTTGCATTGGCAAGAATCTTCTTTACCTTAAGGGGGATACAGATCTGGTTGCTCTCATGCCGGCCGATGAAATTATCGCCCTCAAACACAGGAAAGAGAGTTTCTTGGAAGCTTTTCTGACTGAAAACCTTGAGTTGACCCACCTGTTAATACAAAGTAATAAGAGTAATAATCTAATACAAAAGTTTTGTATAAAGCATTTCATCACAATGTATGTCAAAGTTTTGAATTATGAGCATATCATTTGACTTGTGTGTGTGTGTATTCCTCACTTCTAGGCATAATAATGAATGGCATTTTAAATATGCTCTACTTAGAAAACTAAACCACAGCGCTTACAAAAATATCTACTACAGGAAAATAAATAAATAAATAAATGAACAATCAATAGAATGAATGAAATGAAAGCCACCTGAATGCAAGTTGATCCCACGCTTACAAGGCTAACGCACAGGGGAAATGGTTATCATAAACGCAGAACTTGCATCTAGCAGAGCCATAAAATTGGGCCCGGAGCTCCAGTCTGGTGCTCTTATCCGCTTGGCCATGACGTGCCACAAACATTAAAGGGATTTAAAGGTAATGACTAAACTCACAGGTTGTTTATTCTCTGGATCTCCAAGATCGTCCGTGTCATCGCTGTAGTCATCTAATGCAATGGCTTGAGTCTGATCGAACCCATCAAACTCCATCCTGCAAAGAGGGTTCCAAGAATCAATGTCAGTAACAAGTTGTTTGGGTGTGAGGGTTTGTGATATTTGTGGTAATAAAACCAAACCAAAAGACTCTTAAAAGAGACTGGCACCATGAGCTGTAGGCCTGAGAAGATGAAGAAAAAACAAGTTTTTGATGTGTTCTCTAGACTCCAGCATGTTAACACTAAAAAAGCAACTGGCGTACCACCACGCTGATTATCCAGATTATATCGCAGTTATCCTTGCATTAGCTGAGATAATTTATTAATTTTAATCCTCGACGACATGGTCATAAGTTATGAGGAGAACTCAAATATTACTATCTTGACTATCGTTACTTACACATAATTATGAATATGGCCATGATGATGGCGAAACGCTGAGGAGTCAAGATACAGTGACCAAGAATTACATAAGTTTGTTTATGTCTTGTCATGCTTGTTACACGCGCACGGCATCAGACAATAATAAGATCCAACCTGAAATTTGTTTAACGTTGGGAGCTGCATTATTTCACAAGAATGACAGATTTGTGAGTCAAAGACCAAAAACCATCGCAGAAATATGCTGCCCTCGAACATGTTGAATGTGATTGTGAATCTGTTGAAATTAATGGCTTCTTCAAAAACCTTATCAACTGCAGGTAAGATTTGAGTTATGTGAAGCTTTGTAATTTTTCAACCCCAGAAACGGGCCCTTAAATGTGAAGGATTCTGTATACGTTTACAGCACAGATGCAGAGTAGCCTACTATATTATACAGGGCTATATTAAAGTAGAAAGTACATGACTTACGAGTACTTCTTGTTTACTTTAGTTGTCAGTCACTCACTCACTCACTGTTGTTGTGTCTCTCGACGGTGGCTCACTCACTCACAGTGCAAGTAGATAACTCAGAAACACAAAAGTTTGTTACAATTTCATGAATAACAGAGTTCTGAAAAGAAGCTACATTGGAGAAAAAAACAAAAATGAACCTTTGTACCTAAAGTTGGAAGTTTTCCTCAATTTAATTTATAACTAACAAATTTGTGTTCCCCGGCACATGATCTTCTTTCAATGTCTGCTTAGTAAATAGTTGGCACGGAAGGAGGCCCTCTGTTGTCGGGAACAGTAGACCACGACGACTTGTCCAGGCGTGTTGTGGTGAAGGGGTGGGGGGGGGGGGGCGTCGGAAATCAGTAACTTTCTCTCGTGTTGAAGGAAGGGAGGAAACAAAATAATTAAAGGATGGGAAAAGAAATGTTCCTCCATTTTGAGGATTTAGAAGAAAGAAGTGTTTTTAAGAGTGTATATGGCCAGGGGGTACTTGGAAGACACGGCATTATATTGAGTGTTCACATTAAACTATTTTTCTTGGGGCTCGTATCGTAATATCGTATATCTGCCAAAAGTGGTCTTCAGTAGGCTATTCACTGCAGTTGGCTGAATCCATGTTTGCGGCTCTTATTATTTGTGATACTACACACACTCGGCCGTTAAAAAATAGTGGATTATAGGCCAACATGAAAACCATGGCCAAATTCCCTACATCAGCTGTATAAATAATGTTACTGCTTCCGCATATTATGCAATTTCAATGAAACTGCAAGGTGAGTATGTAGACACCAATCATTCACTATGCCTTTGCTTGGCATTGGACTAGGTAGACTCGTCAATTATTGACTGTATAGAAATTAATTGTTCACTCATAAATGAAAATGATCGGCAATCTAGCAGACTTCGTGACAATGATGAGTAGGGCCGATAGACAAACCAAGCACGTGGATCTCTTGTTACAATTATCAGGTATGTATAAAGGCAGTGGACACTTGGTAATTGCTCAAAATAATTATTAGCATAAAACTTTACTTGGTAACGAGTAATGGTGAGAGGTTGGGCGAATAGGTCTTTTTGATCGCCGGTGCGGATGGGAGTAATAGTGAATGTCACGTGAAGTAAGTTCCATCAATCAAATGACAAGGATCTGCATGTCAGTTATATAATATAAAACATTGTGAGAAACAGCTCCCTCCGAAGTGGAGTCCTTTTCGAGAAAGAAGTGATTTACCACAAATTGATTTCGAGACCTCAGATTTAGAATTTTAGGTCTCGAAATCAAGCATCTGAAAGCACACAACTTCGTGTGACAAGGGCGTTTTTATTATTATCTCGCAACTACGACGACCAATTGAGCTCAAATGTTCACAGGTTGGTTGTTCTATGCATAATATGTTGAGATACAGCAAGTGCGAAAATGGTCTTTGACAATTACCAAATGACAACAAGAAATCCATGGTACTCATCCAGCTCACAGCCTCAGTTTGGTTATCATGAGACCGTAACAAAAAAAAATGGAAATCCCCTTTTATGTACCAGTTCGTTTAAGTCAGTATTCGTAAAATAAACACAATATTATTACACCGAAATCATAAACTGGTAGGCCTACATCCATTTTACGAAAACTTGTTGTATGCCTAGTCACCCCTGGTCCCCTGTTTTCATTCAGTCGCAAGGAAAGGACAGGTTTATGTGTATACGTCTGATTTAACTGCGAATCTCCATAACCACGATGAGGCCACGTAAAATGATACGAGGTCATAGCTGATCGTTACGTTTAATCTGTGGTGTAATTCACGACCCCCGAGGTGACGTCAGATTTTGCAGGCCAAATGGACTCCCGCTCAATATTTTAATCCAAGCCTCGGTTTGGTCACTCTATGATATTCCAAGACTGCGGGCTGAAACCTGTAGGCCTAACCATGGAGGAATAATTTATTCCTCCATGGCCTAACTTATAGTTATAGAAATCAACAAAGCCACTTCCCGTCTTTGTTAATTATGGGGGGTATAAAATATCTCTAATTTTAGTTATCAGTTATCTTGACTTGGAATTGGACCCCTAACTTAATTACATCGAAAGCAATTTGAGACCTCTATGGATCTGTTACATTGATCGTGCACAAAACATCGCTATCATAATAGCAAGTCATTTACCAACACGAAGGGTCCATGTACTTTATCAATAGATCGATATATCCACAATAGTCATTACCATCACAATACTATCCATAGAGGCACGACAACCCCCCACCAAAGGACACTTTGAATGCCGTGTGGAAACAGTCTACACACGGGGTCCCAGACGACGGACAATGAGCGATCGTGTTGGGGTTTAGTGCCGCTGTATTTGTGTAGTGAATGACGACAGTACGGTAGCGAGTCTGCTGGAAGCTGATGTTTGGCAACAGAATAATCTAATCGCTCAGATCCGATTTGTGGGGAAATACAGTAGGACAGCATCCGTGATCCGAGTGAACTATAAAATACAGACAGCAGAAATATTTATTGCCAATCTATGGAGAGTTTCACATTCGCCGTGAGCGTAAAATCATCTTACGGCAAATTGATTTTTGTCTTGGTACTCTAGATCATGGTGTTTCTACGTGGAATCGAAAGTCTTCAAGGTTTTGACTGATATAATTTTGCCGGATCTGTTGTGACTTTCGAACGGGTCATCACCAAGGATTATAACTCATGAAACCAGGAGCTTGTTAACTGTGTGGATGACGCAAATGGGATTTAGAAGCTGTGTTATCGAAACAGTTGGAGAAAGTTTGGTCACAAATCTCCATAGCGACTGTAGACACTACTGCAAGGCATCCATGCTGGTGTGTTGACAGATCGCTGTCTGTTTATAAGACACTGTAAGTACTTGTACAAACTGAACGGGCTGTCGTTGGTTGTCTCCAAACATTCTACAGTATACATCTAGCCTTGGAAACGTAAATGTTTGATAGAATTCGTTTGAGACATCACAAAACCCAACATGAACACCGTGGCATGTATTCTTTCTTCCACCTTTGACAGTTTCTAAGCACAGATAAACATCTGATAATGGACTCTGCGGGTGCTAATAAAAAGAGAAGTGCAAATACAATTATACTGTTGACTCAACATAAGAAATAATATGAGCGACCCGATCGCTTGAAGTGCAGCGTTTCTGTAAATTGATCTATTGCCGTCAATTTTGGAGTACCTAGGATGGACTTTGATTTTACGACTCTTCAAAATACAACAGCTGCCGGTATAAATTGGATTATTCAGTTTGGCAAACTATATGCATAACGTGAATATGGGATTATTATGGATAATGTTGCTTGGATTCGGTACAATGAGTGGAGTGTTGTCATAATACGTTTGAGCGTTAAGAGATGGAGGAGAGAGGTGAAGATCGGCTACAAGGTGACCCAGGGAAGACGGCACCATCAACGGTACCACCACCGGCTACCGAGCCGGTAGCCGACGGGTCAAAATCAGCTTCTGCTCCCGAGTCTCGTACCCGGAAGAAGGTCACTTTTGATCTGGATTTACAAGTGCACACGATACCGAAAAGGATCCCCATCTACGAGAGGCGACCAGCGGTGAACACAGCCTACGCACGGCCCCAGCAGCAGCCGCTATCCTTCGTTCCCCGCCCACTGGATCTCAAAGGAAGGGACAGATACTTGCTAGGAGCAACCACAACGAAGAAAATCATTGACCTCTTCAACCTCCCAAATGGTTTTCCTTCTTATCCAATGCCACCTAAAAACAGTGCGAGGAAAGGGAGACCACAAGGAGGCAGCGCCCAAGCTATGATGAACCCAAATAATCCCTATTACACTTTTGCCAATTTTAGGACTTCTAAAATAAGTCGAGCCGCTCTGAATCTGAAACAGATCACAGCAGCTCTTGGTGAGCATTTCGACTCCAGCGTGTACAAGGAATGGGAGACAAGCAAAAGAGTACAGTCGTCATTGCCGTTCGCTACAGCGTCATACTCGAAACCGAACGCTGCGAAGAACACCAGCAGCGTCGTGAATGAATTAGGCGCGCAACAAACACGTAAGGGGGGTGGAAGGAACGCTATCGCTGCCTTCAGTCCGTCAAGACTTAGAGTTCGACCACAACAGCACCCAGTATCAGTGGGGGTTCAAACCCCAACGGAACGGACCCCCACCCCACCTAGGGGGCATCACAGCGGTTATGTGGAAGTCGCCCAATCCCAAACTGAGTCGTGGGATCGACAGAGACTTCCCTCCGTCACAACGGAGCAAATGTATCTCAATAACAGAACCTTTTCAAGACGCATATCGGCAGATTCTACGAGTTCGTCAAGAAACGGAAACACAGCTGATGTAATGGGGGCTAGCGACGCGGGGCCCGGGCGAGATCGTCCGTCCTCACGGTGCTCGACTATCGATACATACGTAATATCGGACATTCCTGGTGCAAAATCAAGCCAGAATTCTCCGATCACCAGTGTCGGCTTAAAGGGGCTAGCGGGTCGCAGGGTGGCGATCGGAACAAACCAGCGACCGGTCGCTTGGGAGGCGGGTATAGCCATGCCGATAAATGAACCTGTACTGAACGTTTCCGCTATACGGACGACTACAGGGACATCAGATACAGGGGCGTTAGGGCAATGGCATGTTACGTCCAGACCACCTAACCTTTCAATTTAAAGTTATCGTTCAATCATTGGTAAAGCTTAACAAAATGTTTAATTTATATTTTAATCTAAAAGCTTGCTTTTAGACAAATTGAAATAACGATAACTATCGTCATGTAAGGAATATTTCCTGCTGTGCTGAAAAATGTTCACACTCGAATTCTTGTTTCTGATGCCAAATTGAAAAGAAGCCTTTTTAAAAGCACAATTAATAAACTTTAAGCCAAAGCACAACTGATAAACTATAAACACAAACAATTGATGAACTTGAATATATAAACACTGACAAGACAAGACATCAACGTCTTTTCAGTGTTTTCCCTAAAACAAATTACGTATAATATTATATCCTACTTTTAAAAACGTTCGAGCACACCACATAATTATTGATATGTATGTAAACTTATTTCGTTTTTTTGTAATGTTCAAAGCTTCACTTTATCCGATTGTTGTGTTGTGTGAATTTCTTTTCAATTCCCTACAATGCAAAACACCTGCAGAGTTTTAGTAGCATATGAACGTTTGAGTCTCGATGTTGTGTTTACATATTTTAATGGATCCTTTATGAAGCAATTTACAGTGTAAGACTTTAGAAGCAATAATTTCATGTATAATATTTATTTATTAATGACAATCTTTAAACTAATGCCAAGCAGTCAACATTGTTTCAGCACTCATATTGCAAGAGGAAAACCTAAACTAAGATAAAACACCCTATCCACAGGAACGGTTAAAATGATATCTGAAGACAGATTCTTGAAATTGTAAAATGGCGTTTAAAGACGCACCCTTTTTTATGATACAAAATTAAAAGAGTGTAATGCAATTTCCAAATTTTCATGAGAACTATTTTGCCGTTTTCTAAAATGAGGTCTTGTCTTTACTGCACAAACCGCCGCCACTGGGCTATAAACGTGCAGACCTTTGACACTGAAACCGTGTCATCCATATTCACCGAACAGAAAAAAACCCACATAAAGTCGTACCTTTTCTTAATCACTAAGGTTTCTGCTTACGAGATCAAACAAATGTCAAAATATTTGTCCTTTATTCCTAGCCCAAGGTCACTTATCATTATAACAATACTTTTCTCGAACAATTAATTTCACCTCGAACTGATACCGATAAGTGCATTTTCCCGAGAAACCTAATGCTTTTTTCTAAAAGAGCGTAATTTTCAGCAAATGAACATCAAGTCATGCCTTTTCTTGATTACCATGGTTTCTGCTTATGAAATCCCCCCAAAATGTCAAAACGTTTGTCCTTTATTCCTAGTCCAAGGTAAAGTACCTCTACTCTAAGCAATTGTGACAATCAATCTCTCGAACAATTGTAAGTTCACCTTGCATTGCTATGGATACAAGTGCATTTATTCTAATGCAAATATCTGAGAAAAAAAACCCACAATGTCGCTAATAGTTCAAAACATTTCCGGAAGGGATTTTGATGCTCCAATACTTCAATAATATTAATGAAAACAGGGTTAACTTAACTGCTTAAATTTCACCATAATTAAAAGCTGTTATTAAAAGTTATGTATTTATTTATTTTCATAAAAGAAATTAAGTGACAATCGTAGTAGACAATTGCAATGTTAATACTACCATTAATTGACTATCTAGTTTCCAAAGTTATTTATGTCTATTTCAATCTTATGATGTGCAATTTACATATCGTCGTGCAGCCATCGTGTGTTTTACTATAGTTAAAGACATTTAATTCCTCTAAAGGGAAGGTTTTGGTTAGAAGCATACAGCATTCTTTGATAGTGAAAAGCATGTGAGAAAATTGCCCTTCGAAATAATGTGGTTTGGCTACGTAAAAAGATACATGTATATCATTTGTTAGGCCTATGCTCTAAATTTGAAATCTCATGAAGCGTTTAAAACTGTTACTAACGTAATTCTTTCTGCGAAAATCCCGGATTTTCGGCGATATTAAAACAAAGGTATACTTTCCCTTTAGTTTAGGTAGGCCCTACTGGTCAATGCACCGTTCTAGCTCATAGAACATGAGAATTCTACATTCAATACTGCTCTTTAAGACCTATACTTTTTGTATGTGTAAATGTTGATATTATGGCAGCGAGTATGTGCTTTGAAATGTCTTCTTATTCTTTATCAATTTTAACTTTCCATTCTTGCATGTGTTTTATAACTTAAACAAAGCTATATAGTTAGTCTTTGTGCTGATCAATAAGTTCTAAAATCAATACATGTATATGGGTCAGCTAAAAGACCCTCAGAATTCAAAATAATAAATAAAACAGGAATTTCAAATTTCGAAGAAAAACATAGTAATTGTCTTGTCTTTTCGGTTTGCTGTTTTACAATAGTGAGTTAAAACCAAGTTCCTTCCGTAAAATTATGTATGAAATGTGGTATAGAAAAATGAGAAATGATAGCCAACCACTATCACTACTATTGATAACGAAGAAACTTGATTTTGGATGACAACCAGGTGTAATGATAATCCTTAAAGATAAGAACCAGGGGTGAGACAAGGCTCGGCAGTTAGTTCTCGTCGTCGGTTGCGTACAAGGTTGCAAAACGACCCCGCTGCAGTACAGGTGTCGCATGCAATTATGTCCTCTATGCAGTACTATCCGGATGATATTTTATTGCATATGCAATAATGTCTGCCGGACGGTTTTGCATATGCAATCGTGTCCGCCCGGACGCTGCTGCATAATGCAATAGTGTCCGCCCGGACACATTTGCATATAGAGTTGTGTCCGCCCCGTGCAAAACCGTCCTTTACGTTTGCCATTTTTTTTACAAGCTAAGTGCGTGTCATGAATGACATGGGAAATGTTCGGCCGTTGGGTCTTCGCTGCAATCATAAAATATGTGAATATTCATACTGCAAATGTAGGTTCAGTGCTATATGGTTCAGTGCATGCACGCTCGCTTACGCGCACACATAAACATGCATGTACAGTCATGTACTGTACATGTCCACCGGACGGTTTTTGCATAGCCCCGGACACGATTGCATATGCAAAAGTGTCTGCAGCATACAGTATTGCATGGCGGACACAATGCATCTGACACCGGTACAGTTATAGGTCGCTGTTTCGTCACATAACATGATTACGAGGTTGTCATCCGGCCGCAATGTGTGCTTTTTATTCAAACATTATTGTCATTCTCGTTTTCAATCCACTAGTTATTTTATCAGGCCTGTATGCTTCGTTTAAAAAAGGGCAAGGGCACCAAGGCATTTTTTCCTTGGTAAAGGAGCACCCTGTTAGAACACTGCAAATTTCTACCGGAGCATTTCAAGGGCACCAAGGCAATGACCATGCAATCGCATTCGTTGCCCCCGTGAAGTATCAGGCTTGTTCACTACAGTGCCCCTTTTCTTAGAACTTGAAGGAATTAATATATATTTTGGTTGCCAATGGCAACACTGTCTAAAAGATACCCCAATAAAGTACCCAACAACTGCACTGTGTGAGATTGTTGTAGTAATGTGCGTGTGCTGACTTGTACTTACACTTTCGGTACAGAAAAAAAAAGTTCACAGATTTACAAATAATATACAGGGTTTACAGAAGGTAATGGTGAAAGACTTCTCTTGAAATATTATTCCATGAAATGCTTTACTTTTTGAGAAAACATCAAAACAATATCAATTCTCGATAGCGAGAATTACGGATTTATTTTAAACGCATGTCATGACACGGCGCAACGTGCAGAAACAAGAGTTGGTTTCCCGTTATTTTCTCCCGACTCCGATGACCGATTGAGCCTTAATTTTCACAGGTTTGTTATTTTATATACAAGTTGCGATACACGAAGTGTGGGCCTTGGACAATACTTTTTACCGAAAGTGTCCAATGGCTTTAATAATTCATTTACGAAAAAACAATGGCAAATAATTCAATGCATCAATTAAAAAGTACAACATGTCCTTGACGTCTTCGGATACACCTAAAACTCGACCTTCTACAATGTCAAAACCGACAGCTGGAAAAGTGAATCAAACATCACAATAAAACACCTGCTTTTAACTCAATAAAATGTTTATCGCAAACGAAATATTGTCTATGCATTTGTACAGCTTCCCTTAGCTATGAAGGAGCTAGTCAACACTTATAACCACTTATAGGAATATAGCCACACATTGGCTATTTCCCCCAGGAAGTGAGCGGATCGACAAATCAATATGAAAGTTGAATAATTGATCAGTTCGCCCATTTGATTGATCCAACGCACTTTGACCCTACTTTCAATAACATGTTACGTATTTAGTGGTCTTGGCTTGCGGGGGCGGTTCGTGGACGAAGTCAGGTTAGTGTATATAAATCGGTTTGTCGTGGCGGGCGCTATTGGTGAGCGATAAACGAGAAACGTCTTGCACCAAGACTACGTCTTTCGTAACTTATGTTGTCCACAGACCGCACGAATGCTTTTTGACGGATTTTTTCTTCCAGTCAACCAAAGAGTCATTGAACCAAATTAGGGTCAGTCATTTGCCCTCTCAGCCTCGCTTTGGATTCGTGCGCTAAGAAAGGGAGTAAACAAAACCAAGATATACACATAGAGACTGTGATGTTAAAAGAAAGTTTCGAGATTGTCTAACTTACCGTAATCATGACCAAGTCGAGTCGTACCAGACATACAATTCCATCAGTAAAGACTGCTTTTAAACATCATTAAATTCTTCCATCGGACTATTTTCGGGTTACTTTCATCATTCTTTGCACGGTCATATTCCTTTTATGCAATAACAGTTTAAAGAAACAATTTTTAACATCGATACCATTTGGGGGAAAGGAGTCACCAGTCTTCTCACTTGGTGTATCTCAACACACGCATAAAATAACAAACCTGTAATTAAAAATTGAGCTCAATTGGTCAGTGAAGTTGCGAGATACAAATGGAAGAAAAAAAAACACCCTTGTCACACGAAGTTGTGTGCTTTCAGATGCTTGATTTCGGGACCTCAAAATCTAATTCAGAGGTCTCAAAATCAAATTCAAATATTTTAGTGGAAAATTACTTCTTTCTCAAAAACTACGTTACTTCAGGGGAGCCGTTTCTGAAAGTGTTTTATACTATTAACAGGTCTCCATTGCTTGTTACAAAGTAATTTTGTTATGCTAACACGTATTTTGAGTAATTGTCAATAGTGTCCAGTAGGCACTGGACATTATTTGGTAACTTTCAAAGTAGTATTTTCACTTCGTGTGTCCAAACATGCGTAAATGTGTGAAAGTCCGCCCGGACACATTTGCCTATGCAGTTGTGTCCGCCCCCGTGCAAAACCGTCCTTGCAGTAAATTACATGCCCTTGGTCGACGGAACACGTTCGCCATTTTTTTTACAAGCCAAGTGCATGTCATGACCGACATGGGAAATGTTCGGCCATTGGGTATTCGCTGCAATCATAAAAATAATACGTGAATACTCATGCTGCATATACGTAGGTTCAGTGCATGCACGCTCGCTTACGCAAACACATACATGTACAGTCATGTACATGTCCACCGGACGGTTCATGATTAGCCCCGGACACGATTGCATATAAAAAAGTGTCCGGAGCGGACAGTATTGCATGGCGGACACAATTGCATCTGACACCGGCCTATAGCGAAATCGACAACAAGTGGTGCGACCCTTGCTGTCTCTGCGATTGATTGATTGATTGATTGATTGGAAAGTACCCGTCTTTAATTATCCTTGCGGATAAGACAGGGTACCCATCATTCTGTAAGGACCTATGCGAGAACAGTACTATAGAGGGCGCCCTGTAAAGTTGCTGTTCATTGAGCGCGCACAAGTCTACAAATTGAATTTGATTCACGTACCCGATGTACTCCAATTTGCTCGGTTCCATTGGCATTCTTTGTCTCACACTGAGATATCAATCTCTGGTTTGAAGCAAGTTTCTTTAGTATATATCCCCCTACTGGTTGAAAACGTCATCAGAGCGGGAAACTGCATTTTTCAAGAAAATTAGTAGACTTCTTGCAGGCGTGTGCTTACAAAATGGCCACGGGAACCACGACCAGGTCTAGTTCCCTCGGCGTGTGTGACGAGAAAGGCTCTAACAGTGCTAGAAATGGGGGCCAGGCTATAACACATTTTCATTTTCACAGTTTCATGTTTTAAATTTTATAAGTGCATAGGGCATCACCACACCAACCCATTAAAATAATTCTCAAAAAATTACCTCCCCCAAAAAAACCCAAGAATGAAACGAAACTCAGAGCCAACAAAAACAAACTTCAAAAAAAAAAATCATCAATCAAAATAACTCAAACTAATAATACAAATAATAAAACTAACTCAAAACAAGAAAATAAAAACCGAACAATCACAACAACAACAAATAACCCAAAATAATAACAAACAAATAAAGCCAACATTAGTTGTAATAACTTTAAAAACAATAGTAAATCAACATACAAAAATAACCCTGAACAATAAAACAATAATGAAAACACATTTTTGTGCAAGTTTTTTTAATTATTAGTTCGATCAACTCGGCTTATCATGAATCTCAAACAAATTGTAAAAAGGTGTACAGAACTTGGTACATCAACAAAACTGTAAAATTAATGAACTTATTATGTATTAATTATTAGAACCAACCTGAGAATGTTATTCAGACATCTAGACACACTGAAATCCTTGACGCACACAGTGACAATGCCAGTTCTAATGTTGATTTCTTATAGTCTTGTTTGCCTTGTTTTGGTTACTCTGGTTTAAACTAAGGAAAAATAAAATGGTTGCATCATGCTGAAGCGTTGATAGATTTAGATCTTACTTAGAAAAGATTGATAGCATACTAGTGACAACAACGTCATTTCTAATGTAAAACATTTGATTCAAAATGAGCAGCATGATATGTATCAACACTTTCATTAAAGGATCGGACGAGTTGGTCTATATAAAAAGGGTTTGTAATCGTTTTTTATAAAATGCATATGGTTGCAAAGATGTTTTAAAAGTAGAATACAATGATCCACACAAATTTGCCTCGAAATTGCGCGGTTTTCCTTTTACTGTGCGAACTAACACGGTCGGCCGTGTTAGTCGACGAGGTAAAAGGAAAAACGTGCAATTTAGAGGCATGTTTGTGTGGATCATTGTATTCTACTTTTTCAACATCTTTCTACCCATATGCATTTTATAACAAACGGTTACAAACGCTTTTCAAAGACCAACTCGACCGATCCAAGGCAACGTGTTCATTGAAACAGTCTTGTGTCCTTCGTTGTCTCACATGAAAGATATCAGTATAACTATAGTCCAATCAAGAACCATTCTCAAACCACAGCCCTTACTATAATTCTTCATCAATCCCAAAACATAAGATTCATCTGCTTTAACGGCACTTGACACCTTTGGCAATTGTCAAAGCAGGGCCCAATTTCATAGAGCTGCTAAGCACAACAATTTGCTTAGCATGAAATTTCTTCCTTGATAAAAACAGGGTTACCAACCAAGTTTCCATTTTTTGCATATTTTTTGTTACTGGTATTCAGCTGGTGTTGCCTATCCTGAAAATCATGTGGAAATCTGGTTGGTAATCCTGTTTTTATCAAGGAAGACATTTCATGCCAAGCAAATTTTTTGTGCTTAGCATCTCTATGAAATTGAGCCCAGTATTCTTACTTGGTGTATCCCAACATATGCATATAAATAAAAACTTGTACAATTTTGCGCTCAATTGGTCATCGAAGTTGCAAGAGAATAATGAAATAAAAACACCCTTGTTGCACAAATTTGTGTGCTTTCAGATGCCTAATAAAATGCTTCGATCCTGAAGTCTTTTATATTTGAGTGAGAAATTACCTTTTTCTCAAAAACTACATTACTTCAGACAAAGCTGTTTCTCAGTGTTTTATACTACCAACAGCTCTCCATTGCGTGTGACCCATAGTAAGTTTGCATGCTTACATTTTGAGTAATTACCAGTAGTGTCCAGCGCCTTTAAATATTTGGAGACACATTGAGAATTGAAGTCTGTTAAGGGCCTCTTTAGAACATGAGCTACTTAAACAATTCTTACTTTAGTTATGTGAATACACTTTTACAAATCTACCAAAACATTAATTATTTACTATACATCCCCAAGGCAAGTATCAATATTAATATCTTGTTCGTTGATAATATAAACACTTCTTTCCAATATACATACATCTTCAAGACTTATCTACAATAGGAGACTTTCCAACGCTAGGTGGCAGCAGACATACCGGGTAAATTTCCATTGTTTACGTAGTTCTGAACATGCGCATAATTCTGAGAAGAATGGATTTACCCGGTAAGTCTGCTGCCCTCTATCGTCCCAGAAAGTCTCCCATTGAGGGGTTTTCTACTGGTAAAAAGATATCATTCCCTTCTCTAGTTTTTCGAACAAACAAATCATAAAGGGATGAGAAATCAATGGTTATTGGAAAAGAACATTCATTCCAATCCTCTAGTTTAAAAAAAAAAACATCATAAGGGATGGTACATCATTGGTTATTGGAAAAAAACATTCATTGTTAAGAATTTGATCATTGGGTTTAGGAGTTATTTTTTAAATAATTATCGTACAAATTAATTATTAGGCCTAGGCCCCCTAGTAGGAATATTTCAGACATAAAACTAACATAAATTGATCGATCTGGCAAGAGTTATACAAATATTGTTAAGGGATTAATTCCCTTTCAGCCTCCAATACTCAATTTGTACTCATTCATAAACATATTTTATTTACATAACAAAATTTCACAATGACACAAGTATTATTGAATTTAGAAGCTTCAATTAGTGAATAACCTATTTATAATACACATCTGTAAGTGGATTTTAAAGAGCTGTGCATTATGGAATCATAATTGGTGACGTCCCATGGCAAAATCAGACACTTTAGCCATGAATCGTCAATAGTGTAATGTCTTAAAAAATCTACAATATGTAAAAATTGTCATATTTAGACCTTAAATAGTTTTAAAATTCATTTATAATCTCATCTATTTGATAAACAAATAGACTCAGTTTTGGCAGAAAGTGCCGATTTGGGGCATGGGACATCACATTCTGATCGATAGATTGTGTGTTATTGTAGTCAATAAACATATAGATTTTAATAAGTCAATAAATAATACAGCAAGGTGCTACCAACGAAAAACTCGTTTGATCATCAGTTGTTTCTAATTTACATATACTTTAAAATAAATGCATTCCTTTGATAAAATACTGTTTTTATATTATGGTATTTTGTTCTTTATAGAGTCAGCTTTTGATCAATGGCTGTTTGAATTTGACATCCTAATATTTTCCCTATTTTACCTACAATAATCTTGTTTGTGTTTTTTTTTCTCGCCGATGTCCCTGTGTGTAATACACAATATAATTTTCATTTTCATGGTGTATCTCACATATGCATAAAATAACAAATCTGTGAAAATTTGGACTCAGTTTATCATCGAAGTTGCAAGAGAATAATGAGAGAAAAACCACCCTTGCTGAACAAATGTGTGTGTTTTCAGATGCCTAATAAAAGGCATCAGGCCTAAAGTCTTTCATTATTTGAGTGAAAAATTACCTCTTTCTCATAAACTACGATACTTCAGAGGGAGCCGTTTCTCAAAATGTTTTATACTATCAACAGCTCTCCATTGCTCATTACCAAGTAAGTTTTTATGCGGTTTTACGGTTTATTTGAGTAATTACCAAAGATTGTCCAGTGCCTTTAACATGCTTTTTAATACACTCTTTTTAATATTGTAAAGCGCTCAGTGACTGGTTTGATGTTGGGCGCTGGTTTGATGTTGGGCGCCTGCTTATTCTTATTATTTCCATAACTTGTTTTCGTGCAAATTGACTCCCAAAATGGGTAGCTGCTTGTGATATTTTGTGCAAGGAGTTTATATTCAATATTTGATCAAGAGCTTTAAGATATTACATCATTGTACTTTCTATGTAATCAGCGTCTTGGTCAATGCCATTTTCATCTATTTGTGTATGATTACCTTGCATGCTGATAGGGGGCGAGTCATTCTCCTTAGGTTCCTGTTGATCTTTACCACCATCTTCATATCGATAGGCTTCATGGTTGTCATCCTTAATCTCCTCATCTTGCAGTGTTTCACCAGCCTTTCGAGCAGCCTGAGATGCGACACCAGCAGCAACGCCAGCAACGGCAGCAACACCCGCTGCAAGACCACCACCTCCTGCTGCGGTGGCCTTCTCAGCTACAGCAGTTTTCTGAGCAATGGCCGTGGAATACTTTGGTGGTTCATGGTACGCCTCCACTGCGACTGTAATATCAGAGGTGTCGGCATCATCGACTTCAGTTGAGACTGTTGGGATTCCGTTTCCAGTGGGAACATCATTGTTGGACGGAGCATGAGCACCCTCATCAAGATTCCAGTCAGAGACTTGGAGCCCCTTGTTGTCATAGGCCAGGGTTCGACTCTCCGTGCTGTCCTCTCCACCGACTGCGGCAATAATCTCTGCCACCTCGCTGGACTTCTGGCCGCAGTTGCAACCAATGAAGTAGCCCAGGCACCACAGACCACAACCCTGCTTGGTGCCCTGACGACCGTAGTTAGTGCGGCGATTTATCTCAGTCTTGACGATATCAATTTGTCTGTCGACCTGAGAACATTGGGAAGCATACATGAAATCAAAGTTAGCTCAAATATACAATATTTATTTACTTGTATTTAAAAACAACAATGTAACTGGAAGTAAAAATACAAACACACAAACACACAAGGTATGGGCCAAAAAGCACATCTATAACTTAATTTTATATAACTTCACAAAGATAGTCCTAGCTTAGGGCTAGTCCTAGATCTCTTTAGGAGTTATTAAAAACTTAAGGCTAGTCCCAAGTTAGTAACTCAAATAACTCGTCAAACTTGAGATAAGACTAGTCTTAACTCTTTGTCAAATCCAACCCTGATCTAATTAATGCAATGGGACTCTACTTATTTGTGTATTTTTCCTACAGAAATTTACTTGACAAAATGAGCAATAATTGTGAAAATATTTACCTCATCAATTTTGTGACGCAGTTTTGTCTCCTCGTCCACCTCATCTTCGTATATTTCATCATCAGTCCGGTAGTTCATATCCTTCTTCTCGCTGAAGGTATGACGCAATGACATCAACTGTTGGAGTAAAGAAGTTTGAGACTGAGGATGGGTAGTAGGCATACATAGAGTTGTGAGCACTTATACACAATGGTACAAAAGTCCTCACAAAGTAGACCCACATGTTGATTCTTAAAGACCCTGGACACTATTGGTAGTTGTCAGTCTTCTCACCTGGTGTATCTCAACATTATGCATAAAATAACAAACCTATACAAATTTGAGCTCAATTGGTCTTCAAAGTTGCGAAAAAAAATATGACTAACAAAACCACCTTGCCACACGAAGTTGTGTGCTTTCAGATGCTTGATTTCGAGATCTTGATTTCTAAATCTGAGGTCTCGAAACCAAATTCGCGGAAAATTACTTCTTTATCGAAAACTATGTCACTTCAGAGGGAGCCGTTTTTCACAATGGTTTATTTTATACTATCAATCTCTCCCCACTACTTGTTACCAAGTAAGGTCTTATGCTAATAATTATTTTGAGTAATTACCAAGTGTCCACTGCCTTTAAGAAAAGGGAATAATAGAACAGCAATAGCATGTCCCCACAACTGTGCATGCAAAAGACTGTGTGATTTTGTTGGAGCAACAATTTTTGACAATGAAAATATTACCAAGACAGCTACAGCCAGGGCCCAATTTCATAGAGCTGCTTTATGGGGGATTTTGTGCTTACTATCCATTTCATAGCGCCACTAACCACACAGGAAAAGGCAAGCTATCATTCCGATGCTAACTGCGTGCGAAATGACTTCACAATGCAAATCCATGGTGAAAGTGCAAAATGGCCGCCTAATTTTCTTGCTAACCTGTGAAATATGCTTACAACTTAGCATATTTTTCTGCTACAGTAAGCACACAATTTTGCTTACGGTTCAGCAGCACTACGAATTGGGCCCTAGTTGTGAGACAGGCTTGAACAGTGGGTTTATACTATAGAAATAGAACCGAGAGAACGCTGAGCTCAGCCGCCCTCTGTGTCGCCTGTAGACGTGACATACTGATATCGCGCGATATGCATGTATGGCAATATGATCATCGCGTGACACGCGTGTATGGCAAAATGGCACCGCACATATACCATTTCTACGTGTTTTCATTTGTCAATGTTCATGATGTCTACTGTATGGCAAAACATTTTGCCATACACGCATAAAAAAAAGGCGTACGCGTGTCCATAAAAATGATCTCAAAACAAAATCACACACACAATGACGCACTCAGCGTTCCTCCGGGGTTCTATTTCTATGGTTTGTACGAACCTTGGGTATGAAGACGATAATCAACAAGAGAGTGATGGCACACCATGTCAGAGTACCAATAACAGCAAAGGAGATCTCTGGTGTGTTACTCAGAATAAATGACAATGGTGCACTGACAACGCTGAGTGTGACCACACAGTACACGGCGATACCAGTACTGAAGATGTCATTGAGGGATAGGATCTTCAGCTCACGGGTTTCATAGGCAAGGAAAGCTCCTGGTAGTCATAACAGAAGTATATTACATTATAAGTCAGGTACAGTAGAAGTCATGGTGCACTGACAACGCTGAGTGTGACCACACAGTACGCGGCGATACCAGTACTGAAAATTTCATTGAGGGATAGGATCTTCAGCTCATGGGTTTCATAGGCAAGATTATAAACCACAAGGGAAACTAACTGACTTATCTAGTTGATAACCCTGCATAGCTTTAGCGGTTTACACATGGTGTGACCCGCAAGTTTACTATTTATTTAGGTTCTTCCTATAGTAGCTTAAGTTAGCTGAATAAGCTTTAGTTAGCTGAAAAATAAGGTCTTACCAAGTAGGAGAGCAAGTCCATGAAACACAAACAGACCCACAATGAAGTAGATTGAGTTATCCTTGTTACAAAACTCTACTATGTCATTGTACAAGGTGTTCTCTTCAAAATTATCCTGCAGATCAAAATAAAATAATACTTCATCAGAAATATACAATATAATACAGCGTAATATTATTTCTTCAATTGTTTCTGAAATAGAAACTTTGATTGGCTATAATTTTCCCACTTTTTTTCTGGATCCTTCCCTTAATCCCTTTCCCTATAAATGGATATGTATTTGTTTGTACTTATTTGTTTGTTTTATGCCTCTGAAGAAGGTCCGGTTTTGATCGAAAAGCTAAGGCCATCTACCCTACTCATTATACAACAATGTAATAGATTTATAAAGCACACATTCTAGCTGTACAATGATGAAACATTGTGGAAAATTCATTGTGTGAAACGCAGTGTGAAAACACAGCTTATATAATTTCTTTAATTTCTAATGAGTGGGTCAGCAGTGGTAATGATGTAAACTTTGTGGATGTTTGGCTGGTTACCCGTTTCTGCTAAGCAACATTATCCTGTGCTTATTAACTTTTTGTCCTTACAGACTTTAAGGGCCCAATGTCATGGCTTTAAACTTGCGGCACCCTTGAAAGTGACCGATTGTATGGGTAAGCGCTGAGGTAGGCCCAAAATGAGGCCAGTGGAAAATAGTTTGGCCCCTTTAACTTTGTGACAATTTCTTTGCACAGCTTGTCTATAAGCCATTGTGAGGAATGGTGGACACAATAATAATAATAATAATAATATGGATTTATAATGCGCACTTTTCCAGAAAACCGATCAAGGCGCCTACACAAAATGAAAACATTATACAATAGAAAATGAAGAATAAACAAAACATAATGAAACCCAATGAAAGTCTAAGTGAACAAGTGTGTTTTCAGTTCCCTCTTAAAGTTGTTGAGAGATGTTGTTTGGCGAAGTGAGACTGGGAGCTTATTCCAAAGGGCAGGAGCAGCTTTGGCGAAAGCACGGTCTCCGTAACGAATTGTTCTAGACCTTGGCTCTACCAGCAAGTGAGACCCAGACAATACTATTGAACTATTAGGTTTGGGTAAATCTGATCATATCCACCCAAAACAAACAGTGCAATCCCAGTGTCCACCATTTTTAAAAAATGGCCAGAGAGTTATAGCTCAATGACGCATAGCTCACCCTGCTTCCCACAGTTACCACACTGGACTCCATTGGAAAGACAACAATCCATACCACTAGGGCGACGACATCTACGACAAGAAATATCATCAAAGTCCGTGCCATGTGGCCACCGTGTGGATCCTGTAGGAAATAACATATGATATTTAAATTTAAAAAAAAAGGCAAATATTTGTCATGGTTTTTTCAATTTCATACATAAGGAGTATCTACACAAAAAATAACTTTTTTTTTTTTTCTAAAAGCAGATGTTAGGCCACACAGAATAATTTCATCATTTGACCAACACTTTAAATTAAACACTGCTTGGACTTGCTCTCATAAAATGTTAGACTTATTTTCACTTTATTTGATTGGAACTGGAAACAACATTTTCTGCAGTCTGCTCTAGTTTGGCAAAGGTCATGGGCTTGAATCCCATCCGAGTAATAGGCCCGAGGTTTTTTTCCACAGAACCAGCAAAAGTCATGAGTATACCATGCATACACACATTGGTGTAAGGGTAAAACAACATGAATATTTCTGCAGTCGTCACTATTTTAAATTCATTTTTTTATTGGTATGTAGTTTGCTTATCTGCTTTTTGTAAAACTTTATGAGTGTTTTTTACTTGTATTTTTAGGTGTTGTTGCTGAATTTTATATGTTTGTAAAGCGCTTTGAGGCCATGCATAATGCTCTATATAAATGTTTCTTTCTTTATTATTATTATTTTCACTAGAGTAAATTGCAATCTAAAATTTTAAAAGAGTGGGATCTATTTGCCTTTTTGAAGCTCAAGAAGAAAAGTCTTCAAAATAACTGATGGAGTCAAAGCTCAAGCCAAAGCTGTGGTTTCAAAAAGGGCCTGAGAGAGTAACTAAACACAACTTCTCACATTCAAGGCCCTCCATTGATTAGCACCTTGCTACATTACAGATCTTCTACAACAATGTAACATCAGACCAGGGGTGGATTTCACAAAGGTAGTCCTAACTTAGGACTAGTCCTAGGCAATGCTAAGAGATATGACCAGTCCTAAGTTAGGATGAGTTAATGCTAAGAGGTAGGACCAGTCCTAAGTTAGGATGAGTTACTGGTCCTAACTTGGGACTGGTCCTATCTCTTAGCATTGCCTAGGACTAGTCCTAAGTTAGGACTACCTTTGTGAAATTCACCCCAGGCCTTAGATCATCATCACCACCACACATACTCTATGTTCCCAAAACATGCTGGTAAGTTACGGAGACCGTGCCTTTTCCAGCTGCGCACCGTGTCTCTGGAATTCCTTGCCATACGAGCTGAGGGACACACCTGATCTATCTACATTCAAACACAACCTCAAGACTCATCTGTTCAATTTGTCAGCTTGCTAGCTTCCGGCGCCTTTGAATGGTACCATTCCAGATACTGTGCGCCTTATAAATGTTATGTTATTATTATTATTATTATTAAAATCACAATCAAATCATATTTGTCTTCCAGTAATAAAACTACTTTAAGAATAAAAAAGTTCCCCCTACCGGTTTCCACAGGTTAGTCTTCATTACCAGCAGTTTATGAGCTCGATAGATCTTGGCGAATAGCACACCATATGCACAAGCAAATCCGATAGTGAGTGTCACTGAACACAACTGTTGGTTTGAAAGGTCAAGTTATACAATTTATTTCCATCACTTCAAATAAACGACACTCTGGTTTGGCATGCTAAGAACCAGCCAGAGCTCTTAGGGTTAATGGATGTTTTTCATTTCTGAAAAAAATATTATTATAATGAGTGTGTGAGGCTTCACGTTTTTATAAATTAATTTTTCTGCCATTTGTTTTTCAAAAGAGGGTCGTAAAATTTAGTGTCAAGGTCATCGAAAATTCCACATTACTTCGGCCGGAAGGTGGTATGATCATGACTTAGATTTAATTTAAAATGTTGAGACTTGCTTGTTGGGCTTAAATGAATAACTTAAAAAAATGTAATTTTCGAGACATTTGTGACCATGCACCACCAATAGGCTGTAAAGTTGCACTTGCACATTGCAGAGCCTATTAAATTGTTTGGGTTTTCAAGAAATCTTTGAGAACTGAATACAAAAAGTAGGTGGCTTTGAGAAATCATAACTTCGTCAAGAAAAGTCTGATTTAAATGTGGATGGTATCATTTTGAAGCTGATTACACACTCTCTCCAATAATGCATTAATCACATAACAGTAAAAGTGTCAACTTCACAGCCCATTGGTGGTGGATGGTCACATTTGTTTGTTTAAACTTAGAGAGACAATTTTCATTTGATGCCCCTTTGTTCATTACAATAATGAAATTGCTGATAATTACCACATGGAGAGATATTGCCAATATCACCATTTCATCCTTAATTATTATGTTTCAACGTCTTACTTCAGAGATATCACTGAAGGAATTCTTGAGATTGTTGAATAAAAACAACTGTTGTCTCCTTACCTTGCATGTTACAGTGAAGTATTCATCGCCCACAAAACTGCTGTCCATACCAAGAAGAACCACTGAACAGTAGAGAAGGGCACAGCCAAACAGCATCAACCCAAGGTAGCCTGGCATAGCACGACGAAACGCTCTGATTGGGGAGAACAGAAACAACAAGTTAGTCATCAATGTGGGACCCTAAGTTTCTTAAAGGGGGCATCAAATTGAGTTTTGTGAGTTTTGCACTCATTTCGCAGCAGATACATGTAGTGTCCTCATAATAGCGGGGATCAAATTATAAGTCTATAAACTTATGTTAAAATGGTGTAAATGCAATTTTATTTGATACTCTTTCAGAACTCTTTCTTTCTTATTGAATCAATGAACACTCAAACAAATTCTTTATAATTCCAAATCGTGTATTTGAATCATGACACCATCAAACATTTGTTCACAAAATTTGCAAAAAAATTTCAAAGCGGCACACACAAGCGGTTTACACAATTTTTTACCAGAGGTTAAAGACAGTGGACACTATTGGTAATTGTCAAAGACCAGTCTTCTCAATTGGTGTATCTTATCATATACATAAAATAACAAACCTGTAAAAATTTGAGCTCAATCGGTCATCGAACTTGCGAGATAATAATGAAAGAAAAAACACCCTTGTCACACAAAGTTGTGTGCGTTTAGATGGTTGATATGAGAGCTCAAGTTCTAAATCTGAGGTCTTGAAATCAAATTCGTGGAAAATTACTTCATTCTCGAAAACTATGGCACTTCAGAGGGAGCCGTTTCTCACAATGTTTTATACCATCAACCTCTCCCCATTACTCGTCACCAAGAAAGGTTTTATGCTAGTAATTATTTAGAGTAATTACCAATAGTGTCCACTGCCTTTAAAGACTTATAAAAATTACCGTGTAGAGGAATGGTAAAGATTTTTCAATAACTTTGTAAAGCAGATTGTTGTAAAGTGGTTGTAACTACTGATTAGTACTTACGATCTTTGCCTGTAGATGAACATCAGAATAGAAAGCACTACTACAAAGATGACCCCAACACCAGATAAACCAGATGCTACATAGATGTAGACTGGGGAGATGGTCTGGGTAATATTCTCCACAGTGGTGGCGTCTTTAGGGGCCTTTCCACCTGAAGAAAAATAACAAGTTCCCTTAAAAGTACTGGACACTATTGGCAAATTGTCAAAGACCAGTCTTCTCACTTGGTGTATTTCAACATGTGCATAACATAATAAACCTGTGAAAATTTGAGCTCAATTGGTCGTCGAAGTTGTGAAAGATTAATGGAAGAAAAACCACACAAGCTGTGTGGTTTCAGATGCTTGAACTCGAGACTCGAAATCAATTCAAATATTTTAGTGAGAAATTACCTCTTTCTCACCTAAAAATGCGCACGTCACTGAATAACACACGTTGACATTGACCACCAAAATTGCGATTACAAGATTATTCTGATGATGACGTCAGGTGAAATGGGTCAATAGGGGTTTTCCTCCCACATCTATAACTGGAATTTCTTCATTGTTTTCTCTACAAAAAGTTGGTGTGATGTTTCCACAATTCAGACTCAGATTCAGAGATTTTAGACATAAATATCTTACCTGGCCATTCAATGTTAGTAATGTTCAGATTCTCCTCCTGTGGTGAGTAATAACCAACTGCCTCCTCCTCTTGACCTAAAGATAATAACAATAATAATGAGCATTATTATGTGTTCTGCACTCTAAAAACTGAAGAGTTGAATCCAACACTTGCATGAGTTTGGTGAGTGACTACACTTTGTAAGTGTTGGATCCAGCGTTTTGTTTGTTAAACCTAGCATTTTAAATTTTTGATCCAATGCAAAAAGGGTTGAATCAACAATTTAAGTGTTATTTCAACATTTCACAAAAAATACTCTTTGAATTGTTGGATCAGCATTTTAAACTTTAAACTGGCACTTATAAAATGCTGGATTCAACACTTTCAAAGTGTAGTCACTCACCGAACTCATGCAAGTGTTGTATTCAACTATTTAGTTTTTAGAGTGTGGTTGGTTGAAACACGGTCACTCATGGTCAACTAATATAGTCTAGTGCATGAGATTTTTGCCACCATGGAGCTGGCCAAGACGCAGACAATAGACTTACAAACTTTGCCTGGTTACAGCATCCTCTCAGTGAACAGCAGAAACTGAATCCGGGGAAACTAAATGCGTTCCGAAAAGCTTCTTTTCTCATATTTTAGAACACACATGGACTGACATAATTCAGTCATTAGTGCACGTCTATCACCACCCCCCCTCATTTTGCTTGAATGCATCAAGTATGTTTCTAATTTATAATCAAATATGATATAAAAAAGGTAATGATTACCTTTCAGTTGTCTGATTTCAATTAGACCTTCTCTGTTTCCAACTTCAGTGAAACTAACTTTACCCTGAGAGTTAAGAAAAGAGATAAAAATGTAAAACAATTGAATCACTTTCTGGATGTTCAAAATAAAAATTCAAGAATCTCTTTTAAACAACTGATGAGGAAAATTGGTTTGTATTCAAATTCTTTCAGTGAAGGCTGTTTTACTCATGAGGTATGAAAAGATCGACAACATTTTCTAGGATAAACCAGAAATTTCACAACCATGCTCAAATTAATCAAGGGACACCTGCTAAATTGCTGTCGTGTGAACAGGGATTTAGATGTTCATCAGTCATGTACATGATATCTTAAAAAAAAAAAATTTGCTGAGTACCAAAATAGAATTAGAAGTAGAAGTAGAAGTGTGTTTTTCACATCAACTTACCGACACACCATCAAATTGTAAACTGTAAAGAACCTCCATCAACAGATCCCTTGTCTCAGTGTCTTCATAATCGAAATCCTCAAGGTTCTTTGTTGTTAAATTGACTGAAATAAAGTGAACAACATCACATCTTACAACGATTTTATACAAGTTTTATACAAACTTCATACAAAAACATGCACGCCTAAATGAATAAAAATATTTATTAAGAAAAACTCTGTTTATTCTGGACCTAGGGCATAATTGCAAAATTTGTAAAGTTTGCCTACAGGTTTCTTCTGTGCCTTTCACCTCTGTGGACTCCGGTTTGAATCCTGGACTAGAGCCTTGCATGTGGATTGGGTTTTCAATGCCAACCTGATTGCTTGGCTTTAGCATTTTGGGGTTTTCTTCATCATCTCCTCTTCAGGTACACTCAGGGCCCAATTTCATAAAGCATGTAGGCACAAAAAAAAATAGTATTGCTTAGCAGAAACAGGTTACCAACCCAAGTAACATTAAGTTTGCATTGTTGTGGTTGGTGCCCGACTCATTTTTTGCTTAGCAGAGAAATTTGTCAAGCAGTATGTTCTGCTTAACCTTGTTATGGAACTGAGCCAAGGGGCCGATTTCACAAAGCAATAAAATTCATCGCAAGACAAATTTTCAGTATCACCATAGAGATTTGTATTGTGACATCACACTTTACTTAGCAACTACGATTGATTTGAAGTTACGATCAATTTGAGACCTTTGTGAAATCGGCCCCAGGCCTACAAGTCACAGTGCTAGATGCACATAGTAGCTTTTAAAAAAAGTATACAAAAATAGTTTAAATGATCTAAGGTTTGTGCTTGAAAATAAATGAAATTTTGCTGCAACTGACCTGAATGAGAAGCACAAATTTATTTGTGCAGGGAAATTAAATTGATAAAAGGAACTCAAACTGATCTGGGGACATGCATGAGTTTAAAGGCGTGCTAATGAAAATGAATTAACTTTTGCTGATACTGAAAAGAACAAATTTATTTATGCAGGAATTTGATATAGTAGCTTAAGGAAACCCTAGTTTGAATATTCTGGGGACATGCATGAGTTTAATGGCGTGCTAATGAAAATAAATTAATTTTTGGTGAAACTAACCTGGGGAAACCTATAATACAGTAATTAAATTACCTGCAGGCTTGACAAAATTACTACATAAAATTTCCATTGAAAGAAAATAATCTCATTTTATACATTTGTAAAACAATAAACAGAGAAACTGTTTTTAGGACTCAGATAATATAGCAACTAAATTACTGAAGGGCTAAACAAAATCGATGTATTATTTTTCCTTTGACAAAAAAATAATTTCATTTTGTATTTTTTTGTATAACTTTAAACAAATAAACTGTATCCTTTGCAATGCAAGAAAGGACTAAGAAGCCTGTGTGCAGGTCTTTGTTATACAGCGATTTTAATTTTGGTTTTTACCCATAGTAGCACTGTAGGACTATACTTGGTACTTTACAGAGTCCTGTGAACAAATATATCAGGTATATTACTTGGGTGGGATTCAAATCCATGACCCTTGAAATTCTAGAGCAGTGTCTTAATAACTTAACTAGACAACGGAATATGACTCTAATCCAAATTCGAAATAATTTCTTGATTTAATAGGCAATTTGAATAATAATTTACCTAGACTTTTGTTGAGGGCTAGTGCAATAGTCCAAGTGGCGTCGTAAGCGTACGATGCAGCAGCCTTGTTCTCAATGAAGTCACTGGAGGTGTTTTTCGCCCTCTCAAATCGCTCATTCACAGTTGTCTCATACTGCGTGGGAGTCTGGTGAAGGATACAATCAACATAAATGACGAAAAAAATAAGAAGAAAAAAATTGAGGGGTTTTGATACAGTTTTGGGCCATGACATGAATCCCTACTCACTGTGAATGAAGACGTATGTAATATAGTAAAAACTCTATCCTCGCGTCTGAAGCCCTGAGCGCGTATCCAAAACATGCGCAATTGCGGGCAAAGCTAGCCTGAGCCGAATACAAAGCCGAACCCTGTGGTTTCGAAAAGGGGCCATAATTTAGCTTCATTAGTTGTCAAGTTTTTGAGACAAAAAGTGAAAAATCACAAACAATGTTTTCAGGAAAGGTGTTTCAATCTGTTGAACATGCCAAAATAAGTTTGGTGAATTTGTTTTACTCGTTTCTCAAAAACTACAGCATCTCAGCGAGTAATATTTTAAGGGAAGCTTTCCACCATCATTATTATCTTTACCCGTATATAGGTTCAGCGTGTGAATTTAAATCTGTGAACTTTTGTGTTTTATGTCAGACAAAAAAGTAGACATACTCTTCCCTGTTTAAGCTTTTTTCTTCTTCAGTCTTTTCAAAAATTGTTTTTAGCTTTTCTGATGAAATTTAGTTACTTGTGCATTTCAATTTTTCTTTAATTTTTTTTTTAAACGTATAGTTTTCTATGGGGAGCGTTACAAATACTTGTTATTATTATTAGTGGAAGAGATAAGTTGATTGCAAATAGGTGTACCTGTGAGGGCAGAGTTGGTTCTTGTGATTGATTAGCTTAGTGGACGACATGTTTGTAAGCACAACTAAGCTGTATATACACCCCAGGGAGCTGAGATGGTTTAAGGAGTTATTCAAGGCCCAGTGACCAGGGGTAATAATGTTGAAGCACCATGAGTGTCACTGCGTGATGAACCTGAGTGCTATTTAAGAAGCCACTATTTATTAATATTACTCACCAAACCTGAGATGGTGACCTTATCTTTTTCTTTACTCAGTGGGATGTTTTCCGTCGAGATGTAGCCTTTTACCGCCTCATACATCTGCTCCTTGGTGCAGGGGACATCCGGGTCCGGTTCAGCCCACCATTTGGACTTGTAACCTCCGGGTAGGAACCATGCATAGTTCTTACCATACAGTCCTATTTCATAAGCCTTTTGTTTGGAAAAAAGGTAAAGCATTTTGTTAAAAAAGTAACTTTCAATACAAATATGAATAGTAGACTTGCGGGTACAACCATGTGTAAAATCTCTTTTGAGGGAGGGTTGGCTCTCAAAAGAGCCTGTTTGGTATTGACGTTTCGAACAGTATACTCTGCTCGTCTTCAGGAGAATGCTGGACTACTGGTGGTGGTTGAACCATGCACCGTTCTTACCATAGAGTCCTATTTCATAAGCCTTTTGTTTGGAAAAAAAAGTAAAGCATTTTGTTAAAATTAAAGGAACATGCTTTACCTTGGACTGGCGAGTTGGTCTTTGAAAAGCGTTTGAAACCATTTATTGAGTTGAACTTACCTCACAAAATACCCGTCTAGCCATCTTCTCGTAAAAATTGCCAAATATAATCCATGCTTCTTTGTTCTGTGGAATAATTAAAAAAACAAAAACAAGTTAACAATTTGTGAGAATGTACACCACAGGTAATTTCATTAATATCTTTTTTAAAAACTCTTCAGACAGCTACGAAGCCCTGGACAAAATTAATATGCAATCCAGTAATTATTATAACAAAACTACTCAGTCTACCTCTGACCTTAAGATTGAGGACTTGCTCCTTTGGAGATGTTGTAAAGCTCTCTGATGTGATGAGGTCAATATTAGAGTTAGCCAATGCAGAGCTGAAATCATTAATGGACTGTAGAAGCAAAAGGAGAAGAAATCACAAGAGTCAATAAACAAAGACATTTCTGATTGCTGGATAGGTATAATTATTAAAAGATGTTAAATCGTTTGCAGTACCCGCTGCTAAACATAGGATTCGAACTGCCTCTAGCCACTGGGCAATCTCGGTGGTCTAGTTAGTATGACACTGCTCTAGAATGGCAAAGGTCGTGGGTCTGAATCCCTCCCAAGTAATATGCCTGTGGATTTTTTTTCACAGAACTCGGTTAAGTACTGAATATACAGAGGTAACACACAAGGGTGTTTATGGGTAAAACCAAAATTAATATAATTATTAACCAATCACTTCTGCAGAAGAAGATGGACATATAGTAATGGGTGGGTGTTACTTTACTAACCAGGTCCAAATTTCATAAAGTTTCTTAGCAGAAAATACTGCTGAGCATTTTACTAGCAATGATATTTGCTTAGCAATGATATTTGCTTAGCAAATGTATTCTTGGTTCTTTTGAACTACAAATGCTGTACTATTATTAATAGTACAACTGGCCATGCAACTGGCCATGCATAAATGTCCAAGGAAATAACTTAATATAAAACACCTTGTACTTACCGTAGAGAAGACTTCTTGGTTCTCATGAAGTGTCGCTACCCTAGTCCAGTTGAACTTCTTAATCATAGCCAGTCGTGCAAAGTTATATTGGGAATCAGCAGCGTTGGTACGGAAGAAGGATTTGTACTGGTTACGAACTGACAACGCTGGACTGGATGCTGAGTAGGAAACCTACAATAAAATACATTTTTTATATTCAGTCCTATCTTTATTTTGCATACAATATTTTGTGAAGGCACATTTTTTTGATGACAGTTTCTTACAAATGTGTGCTTCCCTGGACTGGACAACTGCTAGTCAAAGTGTTTTTATTGTGCAACTATTTAAAATAAAAATAAAAAACACATTTGTTTGAATGGTTCCTAAGTAGAAAAAAAAACACTGTTTTATTAATTTTTAAGTTTTTTGGTTGAAAATGGTAAGTTGCTTCTATAAGCAAGATGTATATGTCATTCACATTACCACAGTACCACTGCATGGTGTGTGGGGTTTTAATGACTCAATACAATACAGTAGATCTGGGCCCAATTTCATAGAGCTGCTTAAAAAAGTAGCCAAGCACAACAAAATTATGCTTACCAGATTAAGGTTACCAGCTTAAATACAATACCACATGTACAATCTGCAACTGGTATCCTTCTTGTTTTTGCTTAGCAGGTTATTGTTCAGCACAATTTGCTGCTTAAGCAGCTCTATAAAATTGGGCCCTGCTTCTAGGGTCAATTTATATTTGTTAGCGTATTATTGCTAATTACCTGAATAATGTTCCAGAGGTCTGCAGCCAGCGAGATGGTTTGAGCAACCGAGGAGCATCCAGCCCCAAGCAGCATGTGGTAGCGTGTATCAGAGTTGATGTGCTCAAACAGTCCCTGTGTGGCAATACCAGCATTGCACTAAAAAAGCAAAAAAACAAAAGATTAAAGACCAATTAATAACTCACTCCGCGACAGTGAAGAAACAAGAAGTCCTCTCGATTCACTAAGCAAAAGTAGCAGTCAAGGGGTGGATTTCACAAAGAGTAAGGAGTAGTCTTATCTCGAGTTAGGACCAGTTACTCGTCCTAACTTAGGACTATCCATGCAATTTGTATATCTCCTAGAACTAGTCCTAAGTTAGGACTAGTCCTAACTCTTTGTGAAATCGACCCCAGGCTGATTTCCTACTTCCCACATGTAGGTATTACTTAATGCGCAGGATATTTTTCTTTAAATCAACTCCGCAGCAGCAGAATAAATAGCTAGACAAGATTCAAGAACAAATCTACACAGCTAGGTAGATATATACACATGGTGATACCGAAAACTGAAAATACATTGACACCTCATTGCAATAACACAAACTAATGACACTCAAAGAAAATGTGGTTGAGTTTCTCTCAGAAACAGAAGGAACTAAGATCTTTGACAAGAACAAATGACATATTCAATTATTATTTACACAAGTTCGAAAGAACTTGCTAAAGGTATTTTTGAAGTGATGTTTAGTTTTTACAATTACACAAAACCAAATTTAATAAAAAAAGTCATATTCATCTGGCCCTTCCATGAAACACACAAGTAAATACTCAAAATCAATCATTTGTTCTCCACAATAGACTTCTAATTTGTTGGTTTTAATCAAATTGAGCGAGGAAGCAAAATTTGTGCGTGTCAGTTCCATTGTCACCAACTCACCATATTACAAGCCAAACCCATTGCTTCCCTGCAAATCTTAGGACCGTGTCACACAAGACAATTTACAGCCAACCAATTCCAGGAAATCTCAAAGAAGAAAGGCCATTCAATGTTCACCAATCTTGTATACCGTAAGACAATGTTGGAAAAATTACTCAGCCAAAGTGGTCCTGTAGCATGCACTGTAGTTGATTGCCTCCAAGTTGCCTGTAGAATGCCTTATGTGACAAGGCCCTTACAACTTAACACAGCCTTACAGTAAAGATGTCCCATGATGGCAAAACATCTTTTCAAGCTCCTTGTGGAAAATATACTCCTTGAAAGGCAGTGGACATTATTGGTTAATACTCAAAATAACTGTTAGTATACAAACTTACTTGGTAACGAGCAATGGATAGATAGTACATGTATAAAACATTGTGAGAAAAAGGTAATTTCTCACTCAAATATTAAAAGACTTCAGCCCTAAAGCCTTTTTTAGGCATCTGAAAGCACACACATTTGTGCAACAAGGGTGTCTTTTCTTTTATTATTCTCTAGCAATTTTGATAACCAGTTGATTCAAAATGTTCACGGATTTGTTAATGTTTGAACACACTAAGTGAGAATACTGGTCCTTGACAACTACCAAATGTGTCCAGTGCCTTTAAGAACTAAAGTTTGAACATGTAGAGGCCGATCAATAATAAGTGCATGCCTTATTGCCTGCTGTCACTGCTGTGTATTTTTTGTCATCTTAGTCCTTTCGAAAAAAGACTGCCGCACAGCCAGTATTTGAGAGGTTTGGATATTGTTGAACAGGTATTGACATTTCCTATAATTGACTGTGAAGGTCTTTAGTTGACAAGCCACTTCTCACTAAGAGCATCATCCTTCACAATGATAGCCATCTCACTTCTCACTTTAATTTGTCTTAGTGAAAGACACCCATTAGAATTGCAACAAAAAAGCGGACAAAGAATCACAAAAATAAAAGTCAAACTTGATATTCCAAAAGAGAAAACAAGTGTTTTAAAGGAGATTTTGTTTCTGGGTAATCAGAGAGATTGTATTTGCTTTTGGCAGATCATACATACTTTCATGAGCTTATGTAGTCTTAAAGAAACATACATATTCGGAAGTGTCATGGCCGAGCAGTTAAGAGCACCGAATTCAAACTCTGGTGTTTCTGATCAGCAGAGTGTGGGTTCGAATCCCCAGCCGTAACACTTGTGTCCTTTAGCAAGACACTTAACCATTGCTTTGTCCTTCGGATGGGGCGTAAAGCCGTTGGTCCCATGTGTTGTGTAATCTCATTCATTTTAATCCCATTCATCAATGCCTTTTTAGTTAAAAGGCGTAATAAAGTATGAAACTCTGTAAAACTTATCCGTTTTGCGCCGTCCTTGAGCTCTGTACGTGTGTTGCATTTTTATGACTGAGACAGTTTTCGGATATGCATTCGTGCGCGTACTATGCATCTAAACGTATCCGAAAACAACCGATTATAAACAGCTCCAGCTGGTCCTTATCAACCATTGAAACACCCCCACGTGAGGCGCTCTCCACCAATAGAAAAAGCAAAACTGTCTGAGGTATTTATGAATGTATCTTTCTTGCCTGTAAATTAGCATTTCGTTGACAAAAAACGTGAGTGTCATGGCCGAGTGGTTAAGAGCATCGAATTCAAGTTCTGGTGCGTTTTCACCGGAGTGTGGGTTCGAATTCCGGTCGTGACACTTGTGTCTTTGAGCAAGATACTTTACTATAATTGCTTCTCTTCACCCAGGGGAATAAATGGGTACCTGCGAGGGGAGAGGTTGATATTGTGAATGAAAAAGCCTTTGGAGCAATATAAACTGTTGCCCAGGTTGTATACTCCCAAGGGAGCTGAGAAACATTAAAAAAAAGGGATGTTATTGGCCCTATGACCAGGGCACTAATGTTAAGCGCTTAGAGAATTATTAAGTGTTAGTTATTAGGCGCTATATAAATCGAAAGTTATTTATTATTTATAAAAAACAATTGATGACCCAACCTTCAAATGAAAATATCCTGAATACTTACATTACTATCGTTCCATTTCATAGCCAACTTGTATCCAGGGAGAATGTCTGCCTGTTCATTGATGTGTTCCAGAGCAAGGTTAGCAGCCAGTAAGGCGCTACTTCCACGGTGAAAACTATCCCCCGTTATCGGAAAGAATCCCATGATGTATAACGGGTACCTCGGATCGGCAGTCACTGACGTCCCGATTGTTGTACCTCCTTGGGTGCTGTTGGTGACCTGGGTTGTCGCAGTGGTAGGCAAGCTCTGAGGGGTCATGAACTGGACCCCTGAGGTCATTGTGTCGGTGGTCACCCCACCACCGGTATGTGGTAGACTGACTGCAACTGTGGTAATCACCCCTGGGTTAGTGGAGGCCCAGGGGGTCGTCGGCATGGGTCCCTGGGTGGAATTCGTCACTTGGGCGTTAACTGCTGAACACCCAACTAGGAACAACATCAGCGCACTAAGGCGCATCATCTTGAGGAACTTTCAAAAGGTGCCTTTTTCCTTGATATCCTATGAAAGAAACAAAGAACAACTCCATAAATTAATAAACAGACAAAAAACAGAATCTATTTCACTCTGAGAAGACTCAAAATTACTTTAATAACAGGACTTCCTCCCGATTGTTTAACCAAGAAGTAATAACTGCATAGGCTACCCTTTAATAATAATTCTATCAATTTGAATATCTCCCTTTTTCATGAATGCCTGCAATGCCATATTGCAGACTGCTGTTTCTGATCATTCATTCTCCTCTCATTTTAAATTTTTATCATGTTCTCTTTCTTTGTTCACCCTGATGAATATATCTGAACAATTAGTTTTACTGTTTTTTTAGCGTATTAAAAATGTACCTTTTATGTACTTCTATTATTTTTCATGCTTTAACAAAGTTGCTGTACATTGAATTGCTTTCAAACTTTGGGTCACCTTTTTTCTTTTTAAAAATGTAAATGAAATAAATAAATAAATAATTAAATATATATATTAATGAATAAATAAATAAAGTAAAAATGTATAAAATTAACATTTATTGCTAAACCTTTGAAACTCTTCATTTTACAAGAAGGCACTAAATTACAAGGCACAGACCTGGGCCCAATTTCAAAGAGCTGCTTAAGCACAAAATTCTGCTTAAGCAAAAAAATCCATGCCTAGTAAAATCAGAATACCGGCCAAGACTCCACTCAATTGTTATGCTAAGTAAACAACAGCTAAATGCCAGTCACAAGCAAAGTATATGGCATGAAATTTTGGCCTGTAACATGTGTAAAATAAGCGAGCTATTTTCGTGCTTAACCAATTTTTTTTCTTAAGCAGCTCTATGAAATTGGCCACTGTAGATCCCTCAAAAGCGGAAAGAAACATACAAGCAGAATTCAATTAAAGCTCAGATAATAACAGGTGCAGGATAACGAAAGACAAATTTACTTTCCAATTCAATGGCTGTGTCAATGCAATTAGCTTTGCTACTCACCTAGGCCTATAAATAGCTACAATCCCAGCAAAAATGATTGGGCCACCCATTCCCAACGTTACATAAAACCACTCCATGTCCACTTTTCACTGACAATAAACATTGTCTCCCTGACCTGTGATTTTTTACTTTCCTGTAAAATATAATTAACTCCTAGCTAATTACGTTGAAAAAAGGAATTGTAAACAGAATAGAAACACGTAAAACTCATTATGATCATGGGACCAACATGGTCCCGGAAGTTTGAATACATAACAAGTATTTGAAGAAACAGAATCGTAAACACGTAAAACTCAATATGATTGGGACCAACATGAACCTGGAAGTTTTAATACATAACATGTAGGCCTATATACACAAGACTTGCACAGTCTATTTTTAATCTAATTCATTATAGTTGCTACAATTTCTTACTGCCTGCTCATCACAACTTTCCCATTAGCACGAGTCGCAGTGAAATTTACCCTGGAGGCATTGGCTCAAAATTATAAATGCACCATTAACGAACGTGTCAAGTAAATTTGACATTAAAGCCTGGTTCATACTTCCTGCAAATGCAAATGCAAATGCGATACGAATGTTGACGTAACAAACTCACAACAAATAATTCGCAGCAGTTGAATGGTGCTCAACTCTCTTGCGAATATCGAAGCGAAAACAGAGTTGTGACGTCTAATTCATGTCAAATTCGCATCGCATTCACATTCGCAGGAAGTATGAACCGGACTTTAAAGTTACGGTTTTTCCAGACTCAGAAGAATGGATTCTGTTACTCTGTGTTTTTGTCAGAATATATTTCATGCAAATTTAAAAATACACTCTTTGCATTTTATGACTTTGCTTTTCACTTTTTTTTCAGGACTTTGGATGTTTGAAGAAGATTTTTTAATGGCAGACTGTTGACAAATCTGTGTGAATATGCAGGTGTTATTTATGGAACTTAAGTGGGTGTCGAGTTTAATGTATAAAATGAAGGTGGCTGTACTATCCTATATCATGGTTTATTGCAGTAATTACTAACACGTGTCATTTTTCAGGATACTGTAAAATCTTGGACCCAATTCCATTAAGGCATTTTTGTCTGCTAGGAAAGATATGAAAGATACGGCTGTTGGTTTATTTCTATTCAGAATTTGTTTTCGGTTCTTAGCAGAGTTCGGTGAAATTGGGCCTTGGTCAAAATCAAAGACAATTTTAGGCCTCAAGATAATAATTTATAAAGCCTTTTTTGTGCTTAATAAGTAGAATTACCGAAAATGTCTGCAAAATTTTTCAGTGAAAAATGTCAGCTTTGAAAACAAATTTGACTGTGAGTATTTTCTTTTTGTGAGCAAAACTCGGTACTGGCCCAAATTGTCTCTAAAAATGTGCACAAACTCAATTCCCTGGTAGTATTATGATGTTTCGTTGCAAACCAGATAATTGGAATGAATGTCCTTTACCCATTACAATGACGTACATGTATCATATTCAACTTGCTGGGGAAAACAACATTTATATGATTTACCAAAATGGCATAGACAATTCAAAACAGACAAACAAGCAATAATAAACACTGCATATCTTCGACTTGCTGTGAAAAAACAAAAACATTGATATTATTTACCAGAATGGCATCGACAACTCACAACAAATAAGCATAATTAATAAACACTGATGCAAACTGACAAATCAAGGGACTTGATCTGCAGTTTCTCAAATTCACCAGCAACTCATTTCAAAAGATGCATGGAGGATTTGTGCGAGTGATTGATGCACCAAATATAATTGGAAATCAACAGACTTTGACCTTCCCAAGAGAAACTACAAATAACAGGTTGCTGGCTCTGAAACGCCATTCTGATAAATTACTGGATTGGTAGCATTCTTGCTCTATGGTAGCATCAGTGCATGCCTAACAAGAGACCGCATCAGCTTTTGTCTATTGGCTTAACCACAAAGTGCTTGCTGGAAAAGGGTACGGATTAATGTAGAAGGGCGTTTAGAAATTCTAGAGTTTTTTCTGAGAGGAAATTTCAGCTCAGAAAAGAGAAGATGAATTGTTTATCGGATGAAGAATTGTTCTAATGCTTGAATGAGAAGAACACTTTCAATCAATTTAGTGAATTAAGTGAATTTTTTATTTAAGATTATTGACATAAAACAACCCAGTTTCCTATTTTCTTATTGAACCTTTCAAAGATTAAAATGCAGACGAGGCTCAAGATGTTTACATTATTTATAGTTAAAACAAAGAAAAAAATTCTTTGCCCCTGTCTTGGTTTGTGTTTTCATTCTCATCCCTAGTCATAGACTGTTGAGGGATGATGAAGCAATAAAAGTTAAAATCTTTCGTTTTTAGTATGAGGGTAAGTCAACATTTGAAAATCATAATTTTTTTTAAAACTAAATGTATTACAACCGTGAGGTATTATTAATCAAAAGTAAACATAAGATCACTTGAATTTTCATGAGCAATTGCCTGATACTCAAAATCATTGGCCTTTGGCCTGCAATCCAGTGTTAATTTTGTACTCTAATATTCTGATACAATCTAGGCCTTCGCTGTTTGATTTCCAGTCTTTGATATTGGTCTGCTTTCCTCTTTGCTCCTGCTTACAATGCATCTTATAATTCAATCAGTGAAGTCTTACAGTCAACCATCCCACTCGAAAGCATCTTGCCTTATCTTTCACTTATCAGACAATCAAGGCCGAGTTGGGATGTATTGCCAGTTCCAGTGTTTGTCATTAGCGCAGCGTATTCTTCATTATGATCTTCATTTAGCTTCAGCGTGCCAAGAAACTGATCTCTTATCAGTCTCTTTGACAATTTCAGTTCAATCATGGACGGGATGGCATTGGAAGGATTTTATTCACTCCCACTTTATTTTTAGAAAAATAATATCATACAGAAGAAAGGGTGGCTATTTTTTTTAGGGGGGGGGGTGCTGTGAAATATTTATTTAAAAAAAAGGTTCATGGTTCGCATATGATCTTCATAATCAGTAATTATGTAATAAACACTAATTTTGTTTATCCTTACAAATCCTGTTATTATACCTTTGATGTGGTGCTTTAAGTGTGTTTTCCAGGAGATATTTTATACAAATATCAATTGGGCAGAGAATGTCACGTGTGCATTATGATTCATTGACTATTCTAACCTACTGTTCGTATTGTAATAATTTTGTGTTGCCAGTTCATTGTCAACATCATACTTTCACCCAAACCAGTTATGCGATGATTTAAGTGTGTTTTCCAGAAGATTTTTCTACATAACGACAATTAAACAGAAGTGTCACGTATGCATAATGATTCATTGACTATTCTAATCTACTGTTCATGTTTGTCATTAAGTGTTTCCAGATTATTGTTAATATCACTGTCAGACCATTGCTACTTTCACCCAAACCAGTTATATTATGCGATGATTTAAGTGTTCTCTAGAAGATCTGTCTACGTAATAACGAACGTAATAACGAACGGAGAGAGCGTATTCATTGACTATTCTAACCTACTGGTAATACTGTTATCATTAAGTGTTGCCAGATTATTCGTATCTGTAAACTCCATCTGGTGGATATCCAGCACAGGGATAACAGATTATTGTTAATGTCACTGTAGGCCTATGCTATTTTCACCCATTAACCTACTGCATTGAATGCAATAATTTTACTGCCCAAACTATTGATTCCATTTAGGAGAGGGTTCTTAAGCAAAGACACAATAGATCCCTAGTATCATAGATAGCATGACCTTTTCAACATTTCCAATTAAGACAATCTCACGATGTGAATTTCAAGGCTAACCTGGTTAAAACAACAGTCCCTCAGGCCATATACGGCTCTCAATATTACAATGGCAAGATTCAGGAGGCTCTAATTTTTTTCCTTCTTTTCCCGGGGACAAAAAAACGGCTTGAAATAATACTTTTGCCAGTATAGCATGACACTTCCCCAATGGTTGGGAAGCTGCAGAGGAAGATAACCAAGGTCAATGATGCAAAATCCAAGACGACAGTTGAAGCGATTTCTATTTTCTGCAATTTCCATTTTCTGCGATTTAAATGATTTCTATTGCACTCATGTATTAACAATAGCAAGGTTTTAGCCAGGATTTGGTAAAAAGGGTGTCCAAATTTGCTGGAAATTTTAAAAGTGGGTGTCCAAATTGTTCACTTACAATAAATTTACATGTAAATGACAGATAAAACAGGGTGTCCAAATTAAAAACGGGACACCCAGACACCCCTCTGGCTAACACTATGTAACAATGTCATGTTTTTTTTAACACAAACCTAATTTTTCAGATGTTACGTAAATACCAGAATTTTGAATATCAAAAGGCACCAGTCCAGGCAGTTCTTTACTGAGAATACAATAAATTATTCACATTATAGACATTCAACAACATCGATCTGGTCTATTGTCAGTGTTCCGGTTCCCTTCATATCCACAGACAATTTCTTTATGGCAAAAACAACTTGTTAATTATGTTAAAAGTCAAATGATGATTACATTTGCATAAAAGGGTCTCATTAACGGTTAAATATAATTAGTTGTGATAGAGTTCCCGCTCTGTTCAATCAAAGAGGTAGAAATAGACCTCCATGATCCATTGTAGCAGACAGCGCAAAATATTTACGGTCAGATGCTTGCATTATTACAACGAGACTAAAATGTAACCTACATTAAAACGTGAATTTTAACCCTGGGCATTAAAATCCCGGTTCACAGAGCTTTGCATAGGCTTATAACATGTTTGCGACTGTCGAATGGTAAAAGTGACAGTCGCAATGATACATAATTTACAGTTCTGTGTAAGAACTTGAAGTCACCGGTAAATTTGAAAGAAAAAGGTTTCAAAAGCAAGTGTAACTTAAATAATGACATTTTCTCTAAAGCACATGTTGTCATGTTGGGCATTTTCTCACTTGAATTTTGTTGGATAACAGCACTGTTTCACACTGTAAACAATTCTCATGCTGACCTGACAACTAAAAAGCCATCTGTTTATGGGGACATTTTTTTTAGGGCAAAATTTGATCAAGGGTGAGAATAACACAGAAACTGTGAATTGAGGAGACTCGTGAAGAGGAAGCAATATTGATTGGGGTCAAAGATGGAGTCAATATGACCTTAATTTGGTTAGGATCAGGGTCAAGCAGAGTCAGGAAGTGTCAATCATTTTGTATACCATAATCCATGGTAATTTTTCACCGAAGCCATGGCGACGAGTGTGACTAGTGTTGAAGTAGCGACTACTCATTGCTTAGTTTTTAATCCTTTAGGACTCATAGCCTACAATATTTTATCATGTGTTTTTTAGCGCAACTTTCCAAGCATTCTGTAAACAGGCAATAATCTATTTATTTTAAAAATCTTGCAAAAAATTGTTAATGGCCTGACGTTTCGACCCTAGCAGAGTCTTTCTCGAAGGCTAAACACAACAAACATAAACAGGTATACTAAGTATAACATAAGCAGTGAAGTGGAAATACATGAATAGGGTTAGAAAGCATGCAGAAAAAAGCATGGGGTAGGCTTAAACAATGAATTGGGAGACACAAAAAAAGGGGTGGGGGTGGGGGAGAGGCTTGAATTTCAAACCTTGTTAAACTTTTTGAATGTTCCATACATAACATTGGACCTCTTCTACATGTTCCATTGGTTCCCTATTACCCAAAGATTTACTCAATCAAATCTCATTCTATCTCACATTAACATAAGCTTCGGGAGGGAACACGTGCTGCCTAAAAACTGCCTTAAGCAAATTTAGGCATCCCACAAAGAGATTGAGCAAATTTGTTATGCTTATAAAATTTTATTAAAATAACTGAAAAAGTGATTTTTTTTTAGGGCAGGAATTATCGTAAGATGTGATCAATTTTTGTTTAGTGTCAGTCAACAGCTGCTGGTTATCAACAAAATACTTATATAATATTCTCCATGTTGCCAAGCAATCATCAATGTATGCACCTCAAATCCTGTATCGTGAACATGTTCACAAAATTAAGCCACAATGGAATGAAAGCCCTTATTACATTCCATTTGAATGATAACATAACTAACAGACTCAGGGCTTGCATTATGCTGGTTCCAAATGCAAATATTCTACTTAAATAAATTTTGTTTAATGCAACGCTCAGTCTCATTAAAACCACTACATTTTTTTTTAGCTATTTGGAGGTTATCATACATTTTATGATTAAATGCTCATTTCTTGTTTGGTCAGACAATAAATAAGAAAATACCCTTTTACCCAGACGGTTTTGGCAGATCCCATGTTATAGCCCATTTGTGATATGGTAGTAATATAGGAGTGCACAGTGTTTGGTTTGGTTAGATACAGACCACTGTATCCAAACACAAGAATTATGTCCACCATACCTCAAAATGGCTTATTGCAGACACAACATAATTCACACAAAAAGTACTAAAATTGTAAAAACTGGATCTGTTTCTTTAAATTCAAACTCATTACTAGCCTAGAGCCATATAATTTAACCCTAACTCCCTTATAGAAAAATTGTAAAAACACAAAGGGCTAAAAAAAAGGAAAATGTGGGAGGCTATTTACATTTTTTTACTTAAAAAACCCCAAACATTTTCACAACAAAAAGTTACAGCTAGCCACTCAATGTGGCAAGTTAATCCACCTGAAACAGCTGTTTTAAAGACCAAGGCTTTCAGATTTTTGAATGTTTAAAAATTGCAATTGGTTTTTGTGGGAACTTTATGGATGACTACTCACTTGAACTACCAGTGTAAAATTGAATCCCTGCTTTTGATTTGATTTGTATCAAATACTATGTTTTTATCAGAATGAGTTAAATGTGGATATCAGATTTGGTATCTTCATTTTCCTGGACATTGTCATGGTTGTTGTACTGCTTGGTACTTGCTGTGGCTTGAATAGGCTTCAACTTGTTTCCTATTTGTTGACATAATAAACATATTATATTTTGATTCTATTGCAAACTCCTGTTTAAAATATTCCTTTACAAATTGTATTTACACTGTCATTGAGAATGTCAAAGTAAAATAAATGTCTTATTGAATTGAATTGTCTAATTAAATTTTCCACACGATTTTCATTCACACAAAAAGAGGAAAAGTTTCCGTATGGCGCCACCACTTTTTCATACGATATGAAATAATACAGTATCTAGTTTACCTCAATAAGATATCCCTTTTTGTAAAAAATTGTGAAAAAGTGGTGGCGCAATACGGAAAGTTATCCCAAAAAGAAACTGACCAGACTAAATTTGCCGATTTCCCTTTGAGTTGACCTCGTTTTGGTTTATACATGTTTTTGACCGCCAGGATGATACCTCCACAACCAAGACACTGAATTACACGAATGGTAAAACCGTCCTTACTCTATGGTAAAACCATCTACTCAAAATAATTATAGTCATAAAACCTTACTTGGTAACGAGTAATAGGGAGCTGTTGATAGTATAAAACATTTTGAGAAACGGCTCCCTCTGAAGCAACGTAGTTTCGAGAAAGAAGTAATTTTCCACGAATTTGATATTTGGAGATTTTGAGGTCTCGAAGTCAAGCATCTGAAACGCAACCGACAACTGCGTGTGACAATGGTGATTTTTCTTTAAAATGTTATCTCGCAACTTCCGACGACCAATGGAGCTAAAATTTTCACAGGTTTGTTACTTTATTCATATTTTGGGATACACCAAGTGCGAAGACTGGTCTTTACAACTACAAAGTATCCAGTTTAATAAACGAGTATGCAGACAGACCAAACCGCTCCAACACAAATAATACAAAATGCGAATGTGTCCAGCTCTTCACCGCAGCTCTCCACTGCAAGTCAGATACCGTACACTAACAACACCGACATTTGTAACCAATGTAAATTGGAACTTACCCCGATGTCAAAATAGTCCAATGCTTTCACGCTGCAGTTGTTGCTAATGAACTGAGGCACGACAAACAGTGTCCACACGCTGTACAGCAAGTCAATTTCACGGTGCAGCTTCCTAGGGAATTCAGCTAGATTCCCACGGAGGACTTGGTGTTGAGGAAAAAAAGAACGAGTGGGAGGTTTCCGAGCGACCAGAATGTCATTCACAGATAATTTATGTTGACTGCGGATGCACGAAAGTAAATACTGTTTTGTTCTCCGCTCCGTCGTCAATGAATGAGTAATTATCGCTTTTTACAAAGCGATAACTTAGCTTTTGGCTCAACCATCCGGTTTTCTCCTCTCCATCGACCATATGTCGTGGGCGGCATCAACATTTTACACATTTGAGGAGCAGACGATAATACGTCACGAGCAAAATATCAACCACTGCTTTCGCTGGTAGCCCGTATTTATTGTGTACGATTGAACGGCAAAAGCAAGTGAGCGGAGCCAGCGAAACTATTCACGTACAAAACGTCTTGGCGTGTGTGTGTCTTTTTGAAGCACCGTGTGCGCAAGTGCAGTTTTTTAATTAAGTTGTGCGCAAGTGCTGTTTTTTAATTAATTTGCTACGGCATTATAATGGTCAAAGAAATTAATATTCAATGCTTCGTGAGTGACGTCGACCTTGTATTCATGAATATGCATAGTTCATGCTTCCCACAGCCATTATGTAGAACACAAAGTTGCCATTATGCAAACATTTTGCCTATAGGTGTGTATAATCATGGAGGTAGTTGAACCTTTATTTACCATAAAGAAATCAACTGGACACAAATGGTTTATGTTTTATTGCAAAATAAAAATTTATTCGCTCAAAAAGGCAATCGTGAACTGACACGATTTTTAGCAAAAAAGCCCCAAAACGTAACTTTTTAAAAATAATACCAGCCACTTTAAACTGAAGTAATAAATTCTATTGACAAATTAAAGCTATTTGAGCATCTTCTTATCAAATACGATTTGCGTTTCTAAAATTAGCCATTTTCTATTTATTGTTTTGAATATATTTAAATTAAAATGAACATAATTAATTTGCATAAAAAAACTGAATGATGAATGATATCAACCAATCAAATCTATGTATGCAAATCTGCTTCCCAATCGGTGACAATCAAAAAGAAACATTTTAAGTTCTTTTCAAATCTTCTCCTTTTGGGAAGACCAAAACATTCAGAAGCAGTTTTTATTATACCTTGTAAACTTAACAAAAGTACAAAATTCATTTTAAAACAAACCTAACTTCAAACAATTTTCCAAATGTAAATGTCATAATCTAAACAAATCAAAGAAACAATTTTCTTGTCTACCGCCTTTTTGAGTATCAAAAGAAATAAACTAAACTCAAAATTACAAACAAAAACCTACACATATTTCTGTGTTTCTAAAGCAAAATGGAAATAAAATCGCAAAAGAACTTAGGCAAATAAAGAATGGTGAATTTAAAACACAAATTGTGTTGTCATATCCTTCAATTGAAAAACAAATGTTCATGTCATTATTATAACTTTTCCTCTTTTGCAAAACAAAATTTATTTCAGCTTATACCCACAAACCTTTGTCATGTTGTTAATAAGTACGTCAATATTAATTTTGGTTTATAACTTGAAAGACAGAAATGAAAAGAAAATAATTCCACCCTAAAATGGCAAGAGAACTATCTTCACTGCGCCAATGATTTGATGATTTGGTTCAAACACATTGATTAACATGCGTAATACCTTAATAATTCTGAACTTTCGTCTTGACCAGTCTTAAATGAAATGTACAACAAAATGTCAGGTTTATACATTACAAGTAACAAAATAACATCTTTGTTTGAATACTACAATTTGTACCGTCACATCTTCACAAAACCTTTGTTTTTAATTACAGAAGAATGTTCAAAACATTTCTCAAGATTAATTGGCTCCATTGTGTGTAGTCTAACCATTCTCTTGAACTGTCCAAATCATGCAAGTGCTTCCAGAAATCGTTGTTACTGCTTTAACTGACTTATTTCAATCCCTAGTTTACTAAACAGTTTATTAAGAATTAGTTAGTTGACTAGTTCATAATCATAAATTTGTCCGTAGTCAAAAATGTTAGTTAGTTGCAGTCCACCATGTGCATCCATAAGAATAAAGATGATTTTTGATGCTATATTTTACTTCTTTTACATGCTACATGATTAGAAAGACCAAACCTCACAAAAGGAGAGGAAAAACATGAATCTTACAGCTACACTATTATCACCATGATGTTTACTAAGGTTCAATTAAAGCATATGTGGCTACAATATGCGATAGTTATAGTAATCACTAGCTTTGATCAAAAGCCAATAAATTTTAAGTTAAACTCTAAGTTAAAGGTAAACGCTTTATATCGATGGCAACTGATCCCCAAAAGTCAACATCAATAAAAATTGTTCGCCAAATTTTAAGTCCATGATTTTGCACAGAGTTGTCCCCACATTCCATATAAAGTCATAGACTTTTTCATTCATTTTTATATTTGATTTAAAGTCAACCTTAGATTCAGGCAATAAACAGGTCCCCACATGTTTAATGCTTAAATCCGAACTGAATGAAATGGATTAAAATATTTACTTCTTTGATAATCATTCTTACTCATCGAAATGTAAAAACCAGTCTGTAATGATATTGAAATAACTGGTCCCCACAGGTACTTCAAGATCACTAAACCTGTATATCAAAGCAAGGAAACAACTGGTCCCCACTCTTGTGTTTCCTGCATGAATTAAAGTATAGTCAACTGGTTTCGACACAGCAAACACAATTTATCCAATAGGTAGAGTTGTTATAGTCCTTCAAGCAATGTGTTACTAGTCCCCACTGGAACACATCATTTCAAGGAGCTAACAAAATCTCTCCTCAAAAATACAATTATTTTTCAATCAAAAAATCTACAATGTCAACTGTTACCACATCTTTAACACTATTACTTCCGCTGCACATCTATAATGTACTATTTTTGTTCTCTTAAAGATTCACATACTCTGATAGTCCATTTAATTGTTGGCATTTTTTTTTTTTACACAGAGTACTAGCTCAAAAATTCGAAAAATAAACATAAAAATAAACAAAATCCCACACACCAAATGTCGTTTTACTGCTTTTATATACAAACTTTTGTTGCAAATAATAGTTATCGTTTGACGACATTTTGCCATTCTTTTACAATTTTTTAACCAATACATGAATAAACAGATTTAATTTCAACTTAAAGCAGTTGTCGCATTATGTGTGGTTACTTCATGAATACGTCCCATTTTAGGGGGGAACAAATTCTCCAGTAAATTTCCACACGTGACTGTCACATCAAAATGATGTATAAAGGGAATTTTTTGAAGATTTAAACTTGTGTTTCAAACCTTCAAATATTTGTCACAATTTTGGTAGATTTCTTGACATGTTTGGTTGTTACATTGTCGCAATTGGTAATATTGTCAGTGCAAGAAAGCCTTATCGACAGACCTCCGCTACCTGACAATATTTGGGTCACCTTAAAAACTATTTCAGACATTACCTGACAGAACTTTCAGTGAATAACTAAAATAAAATGCATTCCCTCCGTCGTCATGTACCTCAAAAAAAAAACTACAAATACAAAAATATGATTTTGAAAAAAATCAACAAAGGAACACCAAACAACACCGTAGCAATATATACAAACAAGATAGCAAAGAAAACCATGCCATTTTTTTCTACATAGAATTTCAATCATATTTTCATTTTAACCTAAATAGTCTCAACTTAATCTATTTATTTACGTTTAAATGTTTTCAACAGGCCACATATCAGAGGAAGACTGCATTTTAAGTTGGGCACCTTCTTCAGAGCTTTTAAACTGCATATTAGGGTCAAAATTGCGTCCACAAAAGTCACAAAGATGAAAAGACCTTGGAAAGGAAATTCTTCTTAGTGATTTTTGTAAACGAGTCAAGACGTTGAAATTCTGTCTCAGATGTTGAAATTCCAACAGGTTCTCTCAACAGAGAGCCGTTTGAAGCTTCAGACCATCTAAGAATTTGGTAGAACTTGGAATGTTTTTATACTTTCTAAGCTACGATAACATTATGCATGCTCTGTGTTGGTTTCCAAATTCGGTGTCAGGAGTGGGATGGGCTCTTCTAGCGCCAAGCCCCACCAGTTGTCTTAGATTTGGTTGTTGATGAAGATGAAGACTTGACTGTCGATGATGATGACGATGTAGCCTTCTTAGATGGCGAGGTCAGGCGCGTGTATACAGACTGCGAGGGCGCTGCTTTGGACATAGTGCGCTCTTCTTCACGCGTGGTTCTCATAGTCACCTCTCCCTGCATACCAGCACCCATTGGCTTGGACTGGTAGTCCATTGTGGTGTACTGTGTTGCTGGAGAGCTGGATGAGGAGTAGTTAGATGAGGAGGTTACTGTACGTCCAGAACCAATTCCTATCATAAATAAAACATCAATACATTCATTAGTATGTTTGAAAACGAATCAAAAGAACTGCTTTTCCAATAAAAAGTATTCCAAGCATCAAAACTTCCATGGTTCCTTATGCTTTGGCAAAGTTCCAAACTAGAGGAAAATTGCTGTTCCCCTTCAAGAACGAAATTCAAAGCCTGGTATTCTGTTTACAATTCTAAACCATAATGACCCCCCCCCCCAAAAAAAAAGGAATCCGTCATAAATGCATCGTTCATGTGCAATTTCAATTGGTGACGGTTGAAATATTACACATTATGGGACTGCCTTTTCCAGCATTCTTTAACCTGGTAAGTCTCACAAAACCTCATCAGAACATTTCTCAAATGCCCCAAATCATTAGACTCAAAATCAGTCCAGTCACAATGCCTAAGAAAACAGCCACCTCAAAACAAAAAGGTCACCCTGGATTCGAACCAGGGACCTCTGACTACAGAGTATAGCGGATATTCCGCTGGACAGCCAACTCCAAACAAAAAGGTAGCTCATTGTACAATGAAGCAGACAATTCAACAAGACAAACCTCTAAGGGGGGTTCTAAACACACATCGGGAATACAATCAAAATCCATGCTTTTTCGTAATCTCAACAATATTCAAACAAAACAGGAAAAGTGGAGATTCTAAAACCGGGCAGATTTAACATGCACATCCTTCAAACAATATGTACAAAATATTCATTTTGGATTTACCCATATACACTGATGTATGTTAGCACTGTATACTCAGTACTTTTTTTCGAGTTCTGTAAAATAAAAGTCACAGGCTATTACTCGGGTGTGACTCCAACCCACAGCCTTTGAAATTCCAGAGCAATTTAATACCAATTGTTTTCACCAGACGCAGGAAAGTACTGAGTATACAGTTCTAACATACACCGGTAAAACAAAAAAGATATTCTTTATCCCCAACACAAACTTAACATCTATTAAATATGTATAAACCTTTCCTTGATACACACATGTCATAGGTTCAAAATATATGCATTTCTCTCATATTTCCCTTTGTTCGTTTCTGTCAAATTATATTTCAGTGTCACAAGTAATTACGTTTGGATGGAGCCAATCAATTTTCAATGCAGTGCAGTCGAGCTACGTATAAACATATTGTTCTGATCCGTTGGGCTAACTGAATAATTTCAACCTTGGATCTAAAATGTAATTTGCCTGGGGGGGGGGGGGGTAACGTGATTGGAAATGGTTGGTACTTCAGCCCTGTGGCTGTTTTATAACCGGACAGAGAAAAAGAAAAGCGTTAATTAACTGCAGCTGCTGGTACGGTGAAAACCACTTTCTGGAATTAATTGTTTAATGAATTTAATTACGCCTTTATTCTTTTGTAACTCAAACTCTAAGCTAGCAGGAATACTGAGAGATTATAGTTAATACAAAGGCTAACTAAGGAAAATTGAATTTTGTTTGTCAATATAACAGAGAATACAAAATCGTAATTTCGCACCCATTCAAGTCAATGTAATGAATCTGAGATTACAAGTGTAAAATAGTTGGGTACTGATTTGGTATAATGATAATTCAGGGCTCAAATTTTGGGTAAAAACAACAATACAGAAATTGAAACTCAACTGGAAATACCCAGACAAATCTCATAAAAGAGTTTGGATACTTTTTGTACAATACAAAAGCCCATTGTATTGTATTGTATATAATATCCACAGATTAACATTAAACAACTTGTTTTGAAGATAATGGTGGTAGAAAGCTTCCCTTAAAATATTACTTGCTGAGGTGCTGTATTTTTTTATAGAAACAAGTGAAACAATTTCACAAAAATAAGTCGTGCCTCAGTGATACGAAAATTATTTAGCTAAGGAACACTAAGACAAATGTTATTTTCAAAGGGTGTAAGTTTAATGTAGATCTGTGTACATTGTTTGTGTTACAAAAAGTACCCAAATCCTTTAAAGACATATTTGCAGCTAGTAGCTCAGTGATTCATTTCGTTTCTTAATTTTTATTTTCTAGAAGGAGCTGACCAGTCAGGCTACTACCTTAGCATCATGAGCCAGTAATGCAATCATTACATTGATCTCGAAGCATGTCTCATCACTCCCTATGCATGCATGTACAGGTTTGTTACCATGCCAACTAAGTGGTCTCGGGAAATACTTGATGAATTTGAGGGAGGAGCCTTCCTATTACCGAGCTGGAGCAGGGAAGGGAGGTTGTGTGAAAACATGTTGTGCAGTAAGGCTTGTGAATATTCGAGAACCTTTTTGCTTTGGAAGTAACTTACTTATTAATATATGTTTCAGTCTATTGAATCACCATATTTTTTGGATTTTTCCCAAGGGCAAAACAAATCGGAAATCAGACTCAAGCAGGAATAATATCGTGCCTGGGTAGTTTAGAAAATGAAAATGAATCTTATTGTTCCAACAGGCAAAACGTATGAATGAAAGTCATACGAACTCGGAGGGCATAGGCAATACAAAGGATAAACATTGCAAGTCACACAACAAATGGGATGGCAAGCTAAAAAGAATTAACCCAAAACTACAAAGGCACTTCAAAATTCTGAATCCAACCGAAACCAAATCAGAAATTCTTGCTTTTTTCAGGGTTTTTTTTCCCTCAAAATTTGTTTATTAGAACAGAATCAGATAGAACTGACAGCTCTGCATTTCAGTGGCATGACGTGAAATTTTGTTTGCTATTCTCCAATATATATTGCACTGAATTGAGTAACCTTGGAATTTTCCATCATCAAAATGGACCTCACTATAGAAAAACCTCCAGAAGCACTAGGCAATATTAACCCTTCCATCTTCCCAGTATGGGTAACATTATGCAGGAAAGCTGTTGGATTCTGCTGGATTTGGGTGTAGCTAGGCTTAACAGACTTGAGACCAAGACTAATCATCTAAAAACTCAATACAATGACACATGATACATTCCATAGGGATGTATACATACGTAAAAACACAAAATCCTAGTGACGCATTCCACCCTTTTTAGCAGCTATAGCGGAAGGAATAAAAATCAAAGCAAGGGTAATTTTTGTTGCTGTTAATTGATTTCAAATCAAAACTAAACGAGCTTGATATTAATTCAAAGAGGAGGGGATTCATTAGTCAAAGTGTCGAGCTGGGATTGGTTGATTAGATCAATTCAGATGCATTAAAGGAACACTCCAATAAGGACTTATTACGATTTCTCTATAACGAGAACAGATGTCACATCATGAGTGGAGTGCCCCTTTAAGGAAAACAGTAAGCTTGATCCTTCACCGTTTAGTTTTTAAATCGAGTCCCAGCTTATCGGAGCCTCTTCCTTTAGAGGTGATAGAAGATCTGGAGGAACCGAGGAGGGACGTCAAGAAGGAAAGAACAGAAAAAGCAAAGATGTAGGAACAAAATGTTGTAAAGGATGATATAGAATACACGTTATCTGCTTTATAAATGCATTTATTTCCTGAGCTATCACAGATAAGCTGCTTCTGGTAAGCATATATTTCTTGTGCAAAGAACTTCAGGAAGTAATTGTTGGAAAATCAATCAAATTTCAAGTCGACTAGCAAAAACAAGATTGTAATTTATTAAAGATTGTAGTCTGGAATAGCTGTTCAAGAATTTTGTTTAAGCCACCAGGCAAATGTGTCAAATGTTAAAAACCCGAGCACCTTTGTATCTTGAAAAGTGTGGGCAAAATAACTTTGTAGACATAAATATATCCTACAAAAAAGTTGGAATTTAAAACAAAAATATTTATAATGCTCACTGATAATGGAATATTTTTTATTGTCAATATGCAGTTACCATGACAACATTAAATTTTGTCTTCGAACTTTTTGTCAGGCTTCAATTTTGTGCCTCCAGCAACATTCTACTGCATTCAAATGAACTCAAGTCAAGTACAATGGAAACAAACAGTGGTTCAATATCCTAGAGGCTAAATGCAAATTTAAGTATATTCTGCAAACGTATGCAGAAAAAAAACCTTTCCCAATTGCCAAGAGGAAAGCGATCTGAATTGTTAATGTATAAAAACTACTAGGCTCTTAAAAACCAAGCTGGGTAAATAAAGCATTTTATGGGGTGTTGCTAAGAGACGTCTATAAGTCATTCAAGGACATCCATTCCGAGTACACAGATGCTAGCTAGACACTGGTAAATGTCAAAGACAAGTATTCTTACTTGGTGTATCCCAACATATGTATGGACTCAATTGTTGAAAGAAAATAACAAAAGGAAAAACTAGCACAATAATGCAGTATTTTCTGCTTAACAACTTTTATGAAATTAGGCCCTGATGGGGTCACAACTCAACTTCTCAAGACAGCCTGAATAGATCAGAGATGGAAACATGAAACTAGTAGGCCATTGGTTTTAGAAGATAAGAAATTTGAAATTCCTTAAAGGCATCGGACACATTTGCTAATTGTCCAAGACCAGTAATTCTCACTTGGTGTATCCCAACATATATGCAAAAAATAACAAACCTGTGAAAATTTGGGCTCAATCGGTAATCAAATTTGCAACTATGAAAGAAAAGACACCATTGTTGCACAAACTTGTGTGCTTTCAGATGCATACTAAAAGGCTTCAGTTGAAGTATTTTGCTATTTGAGTGAGAAATTTCTTCAGAGAGCGCCGTTTCTCAAAATGTTTTATACTATCAACAGCTCTCCATTGCTTGTTACAAACATTTTTTTTTTAAATAATTATTTTGAGTAATTAACAATAGTGTCAGTACCTTTAACTTACAAAAACATGAAGCTAGAAAGACGTTGGTTTAAGAAGATAAGAAATTTAAAATAACTTACCAGGGGTAGAGGATGAGGAGTACGTTTCCTTGGAGGAGGTCTTCTTGTAGCTACTTTCTCCGTTTCGTTCCATGCTTCTTGGGGATGAGGTTGCACCGCTAGCGTATCTAGATGTAGTAGTAGTTCTTGGGCTGCTCTTTGTGGTCGAGCCGGGAGACTGTTGCCAGGGGCGTGCTACCTTTCGCTTTTCTCTGATCTGTAATGGAGAGTAAAAAATAAGGTAAGTTGGTGTGATCCTCAAGAACATGTGTTGTGAAGACAGGGGCTAGCCACAGACCCAGATATCCTGAAAATTTCCAAGTTTTGGTTAATACTTTTACAGGACATGTCTAAAGATATGGTTCAAATTGAAAATAAATTATTTGGAGGTCTTTCTCCCATCTAATTTGACATTTCATAATCTAGACAGTCTAAACACGAAATCACAGCGCTAAGAAGTCACACTGACAACTTGTTTTACAATGAATTTGAAACTTTGCACGGTAAAAGTACAACTAAGACAGGTTTTGAGTAGTGTTGGTTCTGAAAAGAACCGATGGTCACTGACTCGACATTTCGATCAGCATGCTCTGATTGTCTTCAGGAGAGTGTCCTACCTTGATTAGACTTTAAACTTTTAACTTGTTTTTACCTTGATGAGTGGTCCGCTAAGGCTTCTTGATCCTGCGCTTCCAGTACTACACTCGGAGGGTGAGCGAGAACGTCGACTGCGACTTGACTGGAACGGTGTCATGGACTGACTGACTCCTTCGGCCAGGATAAACTTCTCACGCAGCTCAATGTTGGTGCGTCCCTTGGCTGGAAAAACAAAAAACCCACATAAACTGTTTACAAACCTTGAACAAAACAAATCATTGTAGCTAAAGTTTTCTGGAAGTGTGAACAATAACAGGCTTGGTTTTAACAACTCTCTTCAAAAATATTTTTTTCTGGAACGTTATTTTTCAGCAGGTCCTTTAAAAACAGCATCTTAAAATATTACACTGGAATATTTGTGTACCCCTTCAAAAATAGTAGAATCAGCTTTGAATTGAGGCTAGCTATTGTCTGATATAGTTTATCAGCCTTGAAGCAAGGCTAATTGTATGTGGGTGGGTTGCTTCTGACAACAGTCCTTTTGTTGGTTTATTTTTAGCTTTGTTTTTACTGGAGTAGATTTCTTTTCTTTGTGTCCTAAAACAAATACTGAGGGAGGTTGGTTCCCATGGCTTTGAAGATAGAGTGACCTTGGTTCACATCCCACACATGCATCCAGGCCTAGAATTATCACGAAGGCTGTGAAGGCCATGGCCTCTGTTGCCCCTGGTCTCCGCCTAGGTGCCCCTTAAAAAGTGTCCCATAGACTTTCAGATTTCCCAATGGAAGTCCCCTTTTCAAAACGAAAATGGCCTTGTCCTTTTGAAGATGAAGTTCCAGGCCTGTGCACCTTTGTATTTCTTCAAAATACATTCCCAGCCTCTGTTACTTTCTCATACAGTCATTTATTTGAATTCCTCAATATAGCTTTCGATTGCAATTGTTGTAGTGCTACCCATTTATATCTGTTGTCCTGCTAGTGTTCAATTTGGGTTTAAAAAAAAACTAAATTGTCACGAGTGAGTACCAAGGTACTACTAGTTTTAGCAGTTTGGGTTTGAGTTGGGTTTGGGTTGGCCTCGAGTGAGGGTGGGGGGGGGGGCTGGATATTACATGCATAAGGTAATCTGCCTTCACCGTTCTGATTTGGATTTTGGAAATAAGTACATGTATATTTGAAGAGCCATCTGTTGTTCTACATTATTCACTACGATTTTACAATATATTATTATTTATTTATTTATTGAATTCTTATAGAGGGGGGAACCAGGAGCAAAAGGAAAGCAGGAATAAAATGGAGAGGGCAAATTCCCTGAAGTTCAAATATTGCTAAATTTAACTAGAGCGACCAGTTCCAAAGAAGCAAAAGCCGACAAGTTTGCTCATGTTAAATGGCATTAACATGGGGGGAAACATTAAGAGATAAACAGGGCATGGGATAGCATTATACACCATTGGTAATCGGAGAATCAAATTTGTATGGCCCTTTCTAGAACTAAAAACTGTTCTCACCACCAATGGTATAAAAAGCCATAAACTGTCCAGGTACATGGGTGGGGGAAAATGGGACAAAAATCTCCCTGATTGCATGCAAAATGATTTTTGTTGAATTACTACTTACGCTCAGGGCCAAAGCTAACACATAGGTCTACATAGTGGGGAAATGATTGACATGATAAAATAACCAAAGTGATTACACGTTCAACATAAAAGATGGAATGCTTATTGATGACAATTCTAATGTCATGCAAGACAAATTATTGATAGAATATCGTAAAATGAAAAATAAAATAAAAAACATGACTGGTTTGATACATAAATGAAGATGAGACATAAACAACATGATACAATGACAATGGTTGACACAGTGACAAAAAATGACTTCTTTTCTTTGACATGTAAATGATATTAGTCCCTACGTGACTGCGTGGGTTTTCCCTGGAATAATTATCTGGGGTTTTCCTCCCACTTCTAAAACTGCAATTTCTTCATCATCTCCTCTTCTCGTTTTGCTCTAATTAGAGCTTTGAGAATATTTATCCAGATCCTGTCAATTTAGTCTCTCATTCAAGACTGAAATATTACAAATGCATTTTCTTACCTCTGCAGGGATCGTTCTTCACTAGGAATTCATCGAGTGCCAGCCAACCACCACCGACGCGTACCATGACGGTACTACGCAGGATTCGAACCAGCCTCATCTGCTGGGATTCACCAAAGCGGTATTTGGTCTCGGCGATGCGCTGTACTCGGAACTTCTTGGAACAGGTGCAGAGTCCGCACTGGCGTTTTACCTGGTAGGGGTCAGAGTTCAAAGGTCATTGAATCATTCAAAAACATTGACTGAAGCAAATCGATGGGAGACTGAAACACAAGAGGGCAGCAGACATACTAGATAATTAACCATTCTTATTGTAGTTCTGAGCTGGTTTTACCTGGTAAATCACGGTTCATACTTCTTGCAAATGTGAAGCGAATTTTGACGTCACATGGCTGTTGTCGCAGCCAATGTTTTGCGGAAGTTGTGCACAGGTTTTGCAAATTATTGTTTGCGAATTTGTGACGTCAAAACTTCATTCGTGTACGCAGGAAGTATGAACCACCCAGCATTCTCAACAGTCTCCCCTGCTCATACATGAGTTACTTAACACTGCTATAACTATCAGATAAGAAATTGACTCATTGTAACACTACAGTCAAATATCTCAAGTACAGTCAAAATACATGCTATTTCAAATGAATGTCTGTATGAGAGAGATTGGCTGTTGCAAGTTTGGTGTTTATATCCCCTTGTGGGAATTTGGCGAGTTGCCTGGATGGGAAGATCATCTAAACAAAACAAACAAACAAACAAACAAACAAACAAACAATAGGATTCGAGACTTGCCTCATCTTCAATCTTCTGAGCGTCAGTGCCTGGGTTTGATTGGCCGCTTTCTTTCTCTGGCCAGAGGGCCGCGATGAACTCCTTGTAGTCCACGTAACCATCACCATCCCGGTCAAACTTGTCCACCACTGCGTTCATCTCCAGTTGGTTGGTCTGGAATTCTGTTACAACGAGAGAACAATTCCAGTTTGTTAGTTTTTTTTCTTCCAGTGTGCACGCAAATCTTCCTGGTTTTCAAATCTCCACAGTACTGTTTTGAATTAATGTACTGGATACTATTGGCCATTACTTGAAATAATTGTTAGCATAAAAACTTACTTGGTAACAGCAATGGAGAGCAGTTGATAGTATAAAACATTGTGAAAAAATGGCTCCTTCTGAAGTAACATAGTTTTTGAGAAGGTTATTTCTCACTCAAATATTAAAATACTTCAGGCCTGAAGCCTTTAATTAGGCAATTGAAAGCACACAAATTTATGCAACAAGGGTGTTTTTTTTTCATTTTTCTCTTGCAACTTCAATGACCAATTGAGTCAAAATTTTCACTGATTTGTTATTTTTTTCCTAACGTTGGGATACACCAAAAGAGAATATTGGTCTTTGACAATAACCAAAGGTGTCCAGTGCCTTTAAAGAATGGATTCGTAGACTTACTGGAGTTGAGAATTCCATCAGAGAACTCCTTGCGAGACAGCTTGCCATCCCGGTCCAGATCCAGTTTGCGGAAGAAGTCCATGACTCGTGCCTTCTTGTGGCTCATCCAGCGAACGTAGCGTTGGCGCCACTCATCAAAGTTGAAGTTCTTCAGCTTCTTCAGCTGTTAGGAGGTAACAAGATGGATAAAGTTTAGATATTTTAGATAGGCTAAACATTTGTTACAAATAGCAAGAACCCAATTTTAAGAGTTTAAAAGACTTTTCAGGCTATTTAATCACAACTTTTCTGATATTTCCAAGGGCAAAATAATCGGAAATCAGACTTAAGTAGGAGATATATCATGCCTGGCGATTGGACAGTGCGATAAATGCAACAACTTACCTCAGCTTGTCTGTCAAGGGCGTCCTGCAGTCTGCGTCTGCGATCCATGGCCATCAGCCAGACTTGCTTCCACTTGTTGTGCAGCGCGGCAACACGTGGGTTGCGCGATGGGTCAGGTCCCGGGCTTGGCTCGCGGCTGATTGGTCGGCTTCCCTTACCGCGGCGTGAGCGGTCCAGCATTGGAATACCACCCTGGCCGATGTCCGTGGAACGGCGGCGTTTGTGGGCCTTGGTAAGGCGGTCTACTTCAGATTGTCTGGTGGCCATGGCGTCTTCAAAGTTCTAAGAGAAATGGAAAATGGAAACAGTAAACTCCTACAGCCCAAAACTACTTTTCATCTTTACTTCCTAAACCCTCTACTTTTTTCTAGCCTATTTCACTCCACTGCAAGAGAAAAGCCTCTTCACCAATTCTCCGTTTCACTCTATCCTGAGCTGTCTGTTGCCAAGCAATGCCCCTAAATGTACTTAGTTTATCTCTCCTAGGTTATTGTCTCCCTCTTCCTATACCTAGAAGCAAACATCCTAAAATCAGATAAGCTTTGCCAACTTTACAGACATAAAGCAAACCCTCTTCGATGTAGGTAGGTTTAAAGTCTCAAAGATTTTATTTGGACTTTCAGGTTTATTGTCAAACTCTTAAGACTGAATAAGGGACTCATTAGACAGCCATCTCCAATCTCCTAATTCTAAGGCCTCACCTGGTGTTCTTCAAGCAGCTTGTTGATACGATCGATATCATCAGGCACCTGGCGAGAATCCCGTTCTTGAAGGGTGTTCTCAGACTGCTCCAACCACTTGAGGAGCTTCTCAAGTAGCTCTGCGTTGTCCTTGAGGTTGGTAAGAGCGTCTTCTAGTCTGTCTTGCCTTTCTGTGTACCAGTTCATCACCTTAAGACAGAACAAAGAAACAAAGTCAGAAATATTTTGTACACTTGTAATAAAAGTGATTCGGGGTTGAACAAAGAAAATTGAAAAGTGTAGGACTTGAACCAACAACCTCCGGAATAACATGTCAGCTCTCTACCAACTGAGACATCTAGCCCTATATTAGCGGTCTCCCTATTTTGCCAATATCTTTGTTTGGGGGTGCCAGTCAGAAGCCATACAGCTGTTAACTGCCATGTAGCCAGGGATCACACCCAAATTACGATACAACCTGGGAAGCAGCAGCGAGGGGATCACCTTAAGGGGATGCAACTTTTTATTTCAGACAAAAGCCTATAATTTGATGTTTTTTTTATTTGCGATTGCGAAGTGTGTTTTGTTACGTACCTCTTCCCATCTTGCTTGTAGTACTGTAATCCAGTGTTTGATGACCGTGACAGCATCGGGGTGGCACTTGGTTAGGATGACGTCACCCAGCATGCAGGCCTCGTTCAATCGCATCTCATGGGTCGCAATCCGAGATTTGAAATCCTAAATATAAAGCAAGACAAAAAAAGAGGTGATTTTTAACTACAGAAAAATACCATGTACATTTGACATGTTGATCTGGATATATATTCTAACTGCTCTTATTAGAGCCAAATGAGAATAGCAGGTGTGTGCGGTGTGGTTTTTATTTCTAAGGTGGGTTATAACGACTCCTTTAAAGGTCTTATTGTCTGTGATGGACATGAATGATGTCTGGTGGTAATGTCTTCCAGTCTACGTACGAATATTTGAAGCGGTCTTTGCACTCATTATGTAGTGGCCATTAAGCCTGCAAGCACAAAACCTTGCTTAGCACAAACTACTTGTGGCCAATTATTTACCTGGAGAGTTTGTAGTTGTTCTGTGATGACTTCTTTATCTTCACTCAGCGGTCCGTGGAATCTCAGACTCTGCTCTGCATCAGCTAGCCACTCCAGGAGCATGTGTACAGCCTCGTGGAACTCCTCAGCCTGGTCAAGAAAATAAAAATTTTCAGACTACACTCGCGGAAAACAACTCCAAAATATTGGCTTAAATATACTCCTTTAAAAAAATTAACGATCCAAGTTTTTTCTTAAAGGTATAACACTTTGGTTTTTATACATCTAAAGTTTATCTTTTTCCCTTTTTAATGAACTTTTGCTATTCCTTTTGTAAATTTAGATATAATTCGGTCCTTGGGCTGCGAGTTTAAATGTTTATAATAAACATGACTAATAGCAACAAAAGTCGTGTTCTTGAAACAGTGCGTGTCCTGTCCGAGCAGATAAGAGCACCGGACTCAAGCTCTGTTGCAGCTGATCAGCAGAGTGTGGGTTTGAGTCCCGGCCATGACACATGTGTCCTTTAGCAAGACACTTAACCATTACTGCTGTGTCCTTCAGATGAGACAAAAAGCTGTAGGTCCTGTGTGTTGTGTAATGCACATAAAAGAACCCAGTGCACTTATCATTAAGAGAACAGGTTTGCCCCGGTGTTCCTGGTCTGATCGGCAGCAGATCACCTTTTAAAACCATTACATGGTGCTATAAAGGAATATATCTCATACTTCAAAGCATGACACTTAACCATTGCTTCATCCTTCAGTTTGGACATAAAGCTGTAGATCCCATGTGTTGTTATAAAAACTATCAACACACGTAAAAGACCCCAGAACACACTTATCACAAAGAGAAGAGGTTCGGTGTGTCTGGCAGTGCGTTTATCTTCAATCATGAAGGCTGCACTAGAAAGGAAGAAGAAGAAGAAAGGCGTCACTCTTACCTCTTTCATGGCGCCGTCCAGTCTCTCCTGCATGACGCCACTAAGTTGGCAGACGTTGTCCCACTTACTGTCCAGCTCCTGCAGTTTAGACTTCAGGTGTGATGTGTCCTCGCTTGATTTGTCCATCAGCTCCTTGGCTGATTTATTTACAGAGCGTACGCTGCCCTTGCGGCTGCCCAGGTCACGCTGGAAACCCTGTGGATTAAGAAGGGCAGATTGTATTTAAAATAACACAACAATTAAAATTAATAAGCACTATTCCATCAAGATAATAGCACACTTAAAAAGTATTTAACATCGGAAAAATGAAGTCTTTAGAACTTTACAGAATGTACATGATGTAACATATTCCTAATGGCAGTAGGAGTGTTGCTCCAAATCATTGGCTCAGCTACACATTTTTTGTCTTTCTTCAAAACTTCTGAATTTGGCTGCTGAATTAAGCTGAAACAAAAGCCAAACTATGGTGTTGCAAAGGGTGAAATAATTTGTGTGTCTAAATTGAATTACTTGGGTCATTAAACATAATGGATGAGCAGTTAATCTGCCTGTTCTTATGTCCATTTCTTCAGTTTGGAAAAAGAATTAAATAGAAATAACAGGTGTGAGTTGCCAGAGGAAAAGGATGTTTTTATTTTCGGCTCTTTTTTATGAGAATAAATGATGTCCTTTGTCTTACCTTGTGGGTTTCCATGAGGTTCATGACGGTGTCGATGTCACCATGGACCATGTTGTTGTCAGACATCTTGGGTTCTACTTCATAGAGCCAGTCTAGGAGCGCCTGTAGGGCATCCTTGAATTGGCCACTATGGAGGAGGGCTTCTTCTAGCTTGCGTTGTCTGTTAGAGACCACAAGAAATATAAACTATTAGCATGAGTATCTACGGAGCTGTTCACAATTGTCAATTTGTTTACAAGCACACAAACTGTACACTTTTTCAATACCCCCTCCTCCCCCCTAAAAGTGTACAAAGAAAAAAAAATTCCCCGCACTAATCTACGAAGAAATACTTGATTGTGAATTACATGCAAACCCTGTTTATTAAAGAGCATAGATAATAAAATAAATATATAAAGAACATACACGTGTTAGAAAACATATAATGCCATAATTTTCAGCAGACAAGACGCAGCTTATCTTACTTTCAAAAGGTGAAAAAAAGCGTCATATCTAATGGTGCAAAAAGGACCATGAAGCTATGTTTTTATAGTTCAATTTTTTTTCTCAGAAAACGAAAGCATATGGCGGGCTTTAACCTCCTCCCTTCCAGCATACAGTTTGTGGTAGAAATATTGATTTATTCATTCCATTTCTTTCAATGTTTCCTTTCTTGACTGAATGCACTAATACATTTCAGTAATTCCGATTGTAAGAGCAGATAAGATTTCTGAGCCGGACGTACCTGTCTACAGATTTTCCACAGACCGTGTCCCACTTGTCTTTGAGGTCAGTCAGCTTGCCGTTGATGACCTTAGTATCTGCAGGGTTACTCTTCTCTCTCAGTGCTCTACCGGCGCGTAGTGTAGTGTCGTACATCGGCTGTTTAGCACCCAAGGATCGTTGCAGCTCCTAGCAGGGTAAGACACATACAACATTTCAGTTACAGAATGTTTATTCAAAACCTTAGAGAGGTTTGCAGATGTCTCTTTTTGATTAGTGTTGGTTCTGATAAAAACTGGTGGTTCAGAACCATCACTATTCACATGGTGTTACCGCAAACCTCTCTCAGTTCATGCAAAGTTCCAAACAACCTCTACCCTTGAAGGGACCCATTTATACCACTGGGTGAAGAGAAGCAATTATAGTAAAGTATCTTGCTCAAGGACACAAGTGTCATGACCGGGACCTGAGCCCAAACTCCTATGACTTAACCACCAGAACTTGAATTTGATGCTCTTAACCACTCGGCAATAAGGTAGACTTAATGACATAGGTAGGTCTTAAAAGAAGACATCTAGTCAGTCTTCAGGTAAATAAGACAACCTTACCTTGTGTTTCCTGAGTTGAGTTTTGATGGTCTCTGGGTTGTTACCAACAGACTTGTCCACGTCAAGCTTGCCCTCGGCATCTTCCAACCAGTCAAACATCTTCTTGTACTGATCGGCAAACTGTGAACAAACAGAACAATCATATGTTTATCAACATGAGGGTTTACTCAAACAAAAGCTGGTAGAGTGAAAAACAATTCTACACAGAATTTTCATCCCAGATCTTTCAAAAATGGTGATCCCTTTACTGCCGCTTCTCAGGCTGGGTGTGACCCCTGGCTAAACAGCAATTACAGTTTGAATGGCTTCTGACTGGCACCCCACACAAAGATACTGACAAAATAAGGCGAACAAGACCATTATGGCTTTAAAGCTCAGTTGGTCAACCATGCAACTGTTTGAATGGCACAAATGAGAATATAAAAAAGAGGATGCTTTGAGCATACTGAAGACGTCGAGTTGAAACCTACAATTCTTTTCAAAACCACTCCACAACTCAATTAGAGATTATCATTATATGGTGTTAACGCAAATCTCACTATAAAGTAGGAAGAATAGTTGAAGCCTTACCTGCTTGGATCGTTTGAATCCAGAGTCCAGTTGCCTACTGCGCTCATTGCAGCGGTTCTGCACTCTATCCCAGCGGTTCTGTACGCTGATCAGCAAGTTCTTGATCAGAGTGACGTCCTGTTTCTGACTGAAGTATTTCAGCTGAGTTCCAGTGCGGTCGAGCTCCTTCATGGTGTCTCGCTTGGCGGCGATGTCACGCAAGAAGTCCTGAAGGGATGAAAAATGGTAAAGGAATCAAACAATGTTCCTGATTCTGTAAATGTTTGCCCCAAACAAGGCTCTTGGTGAGGGGCTACAAGATTCAAGGTGAAACAACCTAAGAGGAGCTGAAGGTAGGAATTGATATCTCCTCTTAAAACAGCAAAAGAGTAGACAAATTAAACAATGGTCCTGATTTTGTACAAAGTTTTTTGTAAAGGAAGTTCACCCCAAATGAGTCTTAAGCCACTTTTGGTAAAGGGCTACAAGAAGAAATGTTTTTTAGTTTGTAAGACACCGCTCTAGAATTGCAAGGGTTGTGGATTTGAATCCAACCCGAGTTAACATGCCTCTGTATTTTTTTTCACAGAACTCGGGAAAGTACTGAGAATACAGTGCAAACACACTTCTTTGTAAGGATGAAAACCAAACTTAATATTAACTACAATACCTTGTGATCGCCTATCTGTTGGTTGACGGTATCCAGGATGGTGCTTGGAGGCTTAGAAGCATTCATAGTCTTCTCTGCTGTAGTCAGCCAGCTGATGAAGGACTGTAAGGCATCGTGGAAGTTCTGCGCCTGCGTCAAGGCATCGTCAAGTTTGGTCTACAATCATCAGAGGAGTGAAAAATAACATTAAATGAGAAATGTCCCTAATCAATAGTGTCTGTACTTTCCAGAAATCTGCAAAAATATAAATGAAGCTCATGTCAAAGACAGACTAATAATAATGATAGTGGCTTCTTACAGGTACACAGCGCTCAGGTCCGTCACTCAGTGACGCTCATGGCGCTTCAACATTATTACTCCTGGTCACTGGGCTATCATATTTCATTTTTTTTAAACCATCTCAGCTCCCTTGGGAGTATACAGCCTGTGCTGCCAAATATGTAGCACAATGTAGCGCACTGAGCTAAATCAATCACAAGAACCATCTCTGCCCTCACATGTACTCATGTATACCCCTGGGTGAAGAGAAGTTATTATAGTAAAGCATCTTGCTTAAGGACACAATTGCCATGACCAGACTTGAATTCGATCCTCCAAACCACTCGACCATGACACCCTACAGACTGTGCTCTTTTACTTGTTTTCATTGTAAGGTAACCCATAGTAGCAGTCAGGGATTAAGACCTGTACATCACGCTAAAGTTACCTGTCTATCATTGGCCTTCTGCTTTGCGCTGTCCCAGTTGTTCTGTAACTGCGCCAGTGTGTGGCCAACACCTCCTTCGCGATCAGCTTCTGGTCCAGCCTTGCTGCGTAGCCGACGGCCGGTGTCCATGAGGCGGTCAAAGTTCATCTGCTCTCGAGCCATTTGTTTCATCAGCTCCTAAAACAGAAACAAAAATCATCGTTAGTTTTTTTTACGAAATGATCAAACGATGGTTAAAAAGATTTGCTCAGTTTATGAGTTTGCATAGACATTATTATTTGACGACACAAAGACCACATTTCAACTAAAGCAACTTGCGTCAAGATACATCCATAATGATTCTTATTAACTTTTTAAATATAAAACAAAAATCAGATTTCCGGTTAAAAACGAAGAAATCACATCCCTGAGTTTGACCGATGAATTTGGTGACACTTACATTGTGTCTGTCGAGTTGTTCCTTTGCTGTCTCTGGTAATCCTCCAACAGGTTGGGCTGAGGACAGTTGGCTATCCATGTCTTTCAGGAAGTGCAAGAGACGATTGGCTTCATCTCCAAACAGTTTGCTCTGTAAAGTCACAATAAAGTGGGGAATGAAATGTCTACCATGCAAATCCTGTTTGGTCTCATAAACTGGTTGCAGAAGTGGGATATACTCATTTTCCTGTTCCTGTTGCAGTATTTGATTTAAAAAGTGTATTAAGCTACCAACCAAGAAATTCGCAAATGAAAACAAAGAATTTATCTTATTAAAGGTAAAATTTTAACATCCATTAAGGATTTAAAGCCACAATGAGTTTGCTGTATGGCTCGACTTGAATGGTTGACCGAGTTTGCTGTTTATCTTGATCGACCTTCTCACCTCTCCAAGACTTCCTTCCAACTCTCTCTGCCGGTCCTCGCTCATCTTCAGCAGATTGTGCCACTTGCCGTTCAGGTCATCCAGCTTGTTCTTGATCACTCCAGCTACCTGGCGATTGTCGGCCGAGGCAACGAAGGTACGTCCTGCCTGGTTGACAGAGTCCACGCTGGACTGGTGAGACATGATGTCATTTTGCAGCACCTATCAGTCAGAAAAATAAAAATAAATTGTAAAAAAAAACTTTCTTTAAAAGCAGTTTTAAAGATCAATCTTAAAGATTCAGCTCTTTGCTGAACTTGGATAAATGTCAGGTTTGTTTACAGTAATTTAGTAATCTAATCTAAAAAACAATTAACTCTCTATGTACTTTGTGCTTAGCAAGTTCAATCTCGGCTGATCTCGAGTCACCCATCACTGGTTTCTGCTCTTTCATGTTCTTCTCCGCTCTATTCATCCATCCAAGCAGCTCATCAAGCGTAGAGTCAAGCTGACCCAGAGCCAGTAGCCCGGCTTCCAGCTTGTGCTGCCGGTCAAAGCTGCGTTCAGTCAGGGCCTTCCAGCGACGGTTCATATCACTCAGTGGACCCTGGATTCCTTCGCGGTTCTCAAAGGTGCACTGGGTCAGGAGCTTGTTGCCGAGTTGGTTGACGCGGTCCAGGTTGGGAGTCTCGCGGTCTTGATCTTGCTTGAATTTCTGAGAAGAAAAATGCATTTTTTTGTTGAATTTTATTCTTAAAAAATAAAAAATATCCTCTTTCTCCCTTTGGTGACTGCTTAACCTCTTTCAAAACAAATCTGAAGCCTAAAGGAGATTTTGAGAAATCCTGAAAAATCCTGAGAATAGCACCTGCCTGGTTGAGGTTAATAATCATCATTTAGCAGTCGAAACCGAAATTCCATTCACAACGTCACCCCACAGGTGTTAACCCTCATCATGTTTGGAAAGTCCTCAATTTCAGACTCAGTTTCTATACCGATCACGTTGTTGAGAGGTCTGTGTGCTTCGTTTCCGAAAGGGCAAAGGCACCAAGGCATTTTCTTTTGGGTAAGGATCACCCTATGAGAAAACAGTAAATTTCTACAGGAGCATTTCAAGGGCATCAAGGCAATGACCAAAATGGCATGGATGCAATCGCCTTCTTTGCCCTCCATGAAGTATCTGGCCTGGTCTAGGTCCTCTACTATAATTGAAGTATCTCCGTACCTTAAGGTTCTCCAGCTGCTTCTTGACCATCGGAGCCTCAGTTCCTACTGCCTTCATGGACTCTAGTTCCCCCTCAGCGCTGGTCATGTACCCATCAAGTTTCTTCTTCCCATCCTCAAAGGCCTTGGACAAATTAGTCGCATCGTTCAGGCTCTGTTCCCGGTTGCGGTAGGTCGCGTTGAGGGCCTCCCAGTTTGTGGTCAGCTCGTCGAGACTCTTCTGGACATCTGGTTTGTCGGCGTCTCCGCAGAGGCGGATCAGCTCCTTGCCAGACGACTTGGTCATCTCCATGTCTTGATTGACAGCGTCGACGTCTTCCTTGATGGCCTACGATTCAAAACGATGTGAAAAACAAAACACAACTTAACGAGTGATATAAATTTCTTTTCTGCAGCGTACTTGCTTCCCAAAAGGATTTGTAGAATTTGAAACTTTACATGGTGGAAGTTTAACTAAGCGAGATTTGCGGTAACTCCATGTGAATATCTCTTTTTAAGTAGTGGTGGTTCTGAAACGAACTGGTGGTTAACGACTCAAACGTTTTGTTCAGTATGCTCTGATCGTCTTCAGGAAAATGCTGGACTTCATTGCTGGATGCTGCTTATGTACTGCCTTTTTGGAGACTAGCTTGTCGCTGGGCTTAAAGCTCGGTTCATACTTCCTGCGAATGCAAAGCGAATTTGACGTGACTTTGACGTCACCACCTCTTTTTGCACCAATATTCGCAAGTGAGTTGAGCAGAATTGAACTGCTGCGAATTATTGGTTTCGAATTTGTGACGTCAACATACGTATCGCATTCGCATTCGCAGGAAGTATGAACTGGGCTTTACTCAGAAGAAGTTTAAATCAACCCCCCCCCCTCCATTCTTAGCCTCGCTACTGTGCTTAGCAGCTTATCAAATTGAAACCAGGGCTTGTTTGTATGAGTAGAAAATATTGCTCAACAAATTCCTGCTCAGCAGGATCCGCAGGATACCAGTAACAATATTGTACATGTTACATGGTAGTTTAACTGGTAACCTAACTCTGACAAGCATATGCTTAGCTACTTTTTAAGCTTAAGCAGCTCTATGAAACTGGGCCCAGAAGTTAATCAACAGAGTTAAACCTACATGAAGGATGTCCTGTTGGTCTCTTACAGCTCTCTCTTCAACCGCTGGAGGCTCTGAGTTTGTGATCTGGTCCTGGATATCCTTGATGGTCAGGTTGGTGCTATGGAGCTCCTCCCAGAACCCTTCGGCTGCGTTCAACGCTTCCATCAGATTGCTAGCCCGCTGGTTGGCTGTGCGGACTATCGTATCCCACTTGTTACTCAGCTGGTCCAGTTTGTCTCGCATTTCTAAACAGAATCAAAGAGTAGCTGGTGTAAATAGATTTATTAAATAATGAACAAGGGAAAACTGACTAGATAGGAGTAGGGGTTCAAACTGCAACCGCTGGATTAACGTTCCGGCGCTCTACCAACTGAGCTATACAGTACTATGTTGGCAGTCTTTGACTGTAAATACATTTATGTTGCAAAATGCTTACTAACCAAAAGGACCTATGGTATAAAAATTGCCAAAAATAGTTATTGGCCTGACGTTTTGACCGAAGCAGAGTCGTTCTCAAAGGCCAAGTGGGAAAGACTCTAGGCTTCAAGAAAGATCCTGCTAAGCTCAAAACAGCGGGCCATCAACTAATTTTGGTAAATATATTTATGTAGGAAAACACCAAACAGAGAAGATTTTTTTTTTTTTCCACTTTACTAAACAGTAAGGTAGGATTGGTCGAAGCATAACTAAGAGAGGTTTGCGATAACACCTTGTGAAAATCTCTTATGAGTAGTGACGTGAACGGGGAAAACCTTTACCTCTGATGTAGGCATCGTCTGAAGGTGCAGCACTGATCATATCTTGACCAGCCTTGCGCATGTTCTCCACTGCGTCCATCTGGTTGTCAACCTGGTCTTGTAGAGACTGCAAGAAATACAAAGAAACAACCATCAAAATCAATTCTACATTTCAAACATTTGCTTTTGTTTTGTGAACTCGGCAAACACACACACACGGGGAAACAAACACCAAGCAACAGCCGATCCCTCTCATACAAACATTGATTTAACATCTATGATTATGAATTGCACAGATCAAGACATTTTTTCAAATATAATATCAACCTCTACCCTTGCAGGTACCCACTTACACCCCTGGGTGAAGAGAAGCAGTTATAGTACAGGATCTTTCTCACACGAACCCAAGTGTCACGACCGGGACCAGAAACCACACTTCGATGCCTCAACCACCAGGGCCCAATTTCATGACTCTGCTTATCGTAAGCACAGAATCAGCGCTTACGGAAGCAGGGAATTCTGTGCTTACGGCAAGCAAATTTTACGGGTTAGCGGCGAATTTTGGCCTGGTGCGCATGCATACTCCACGTTACTAGGCATTCTACGCTTACAAGGCTAGCGCAGAAATTCAGCGCTAGCATGTCAAGCAGGGAATCGTGATCGTAAACGCAGAATTCGGCTGAAAGCAGGGCCCAGAACTTGAATTTGATCCTCCAAACCACTCGTCCATGCCACCCTACAAAGGTGAAATGACAACGGGGCTCGATTTAACCATGACTTGAAAGACTCATCACCCACAATGCGTTTTGTACCTGTAGTTTCTTGCGTTGTTTCCTGAGGACGTCCGGTTCGGATGAGATGGATTCTGGTTGAGCGAGTTTCTCAGCTGTGATGTTCAACTGCTCCAAGGTGGAATCTAAATCCTCAATGAACTGTATGGGGGACAATTAAGACAGTTAGTCAGATGGTTAGAGGTTCCTATTTAAATGCCTAGTGAAGGGAAGCAATTTATGGTTAAGTGTCTTGCTGAAGGACACTAGTGTCATGACCACGAGTCAAACCCACACTCCGATGATGCCTGCAATGTCATCTTTGAGAGGGCAAGGCCGAATTCATTTTCAAAGGGCACTTCCATTGGAGAATCTTACAGTCTATAGGAAACTTTTGAAGGGGCACCAAGGGCCAAGACCAGGGGCACATGGCCTCCAAGGCCCCCCCCCCATTAATTCCAGGCTTGACAGAGACCAGCTCATTCTCTTTTTCATCCTTCACCTTTTTGAACTTCTAGTTATGATTTACCCTCTTGATCCATCCTAGATACTAAAGTAGCGTTTTTGTTTGTTTTTCCTGTAAAAAGTTGCCACCACGTCCACACCCTGTCCGGCTATATTTCTTACAGAACGTAGTGATAACATGTTTGCTGTTGTACATGTAGGGGCTTAAACTACAAATAAAAGTAAAAATAAAGACAAGGAAACTCAAGTGTGGATGACTTACCGTGCTAGTCCTTGAGAGAAGATCAAAGAGTTTCTCTCCTCTGCTATTGACATCTTGTTTGACGTTCTCGTAGCGTGTGTTGTCGCTGTCTACCTTGGCTTCTAGTGAGCGGGCTCCAGCTCCTGGGCTGATCTTGCACAGCTCTGGGGCGATTCTGTTCAGCTTGTTGATGTACTGTTGTTTCTCGTTGACGGATTGGTTCATCAGCTGAATAATAAAAATATCAAGGATTGTCAAATTTTCTGAAAACCTCTTTCAAGACTTATAGAATGGGTCAATTTGTGACTGAAATCAAAATTCTCAAAGATCAAAAATAAAACTTTAAGTAGGATATAAAACTTTGCATGGTGGAAACAACACTTAGAGAAGTTTGCGGTAACACCATGTGAATATATCTTTTGAATAGTGGTAGTTCTCAAAAGAACCGGTGGTTAAAAAAACTTTTGATACCACGCAATGATGTTGTAGATGACAAGCACTTCCGGTCGTTTCACTGTTTCAGTGAATTATAAAATACCATTTCCAGTATTTTGTGTTAGACTGTTTTATTCATGTCCCATGGGGAACGAAAATCAATTTTAAACTTTCTTGTATGATCTTATAAATGTCGAGTAGTTTTTGTCAGACAATTTCATCCATGTCCAAGGAAAAATTTTTTTTTAAATTTTTTTAAATAAAACTAAATTTTAAACTTTCTTGTTTGAGATTATTAAATGCCCAAAATTGCTTTCCTCACCCTGTTCTTGTCGACTTCTTTCTTGATCTCCTCGACATCCAAGCCTGGTGGACGAAGACTCTTCAAATCCGACTCGATATCCTTCAGCCAGCCTGTCAGCTCCTCATGGGTCTCATTGAAGGACAAAGCTAGCGGCAGGGCTTCCTCCAGGACCTCAACGCGGTCAGCGGAGGCCGTGGAGAGGGCATCATACTTCTGCTTGAGCTGCTTCAGACGGTCGTCAAGTCGTCGACGCTGGTTGGCATCGGTGGTCTGCTGGAGGAGGATCTCGGCTGCTCCGATGGTGTCTTGGATGCGACTTGACTTAGAATTGATCTCTCTGTCTAAGGCCTGCATCAAAACAACAAGACGTCAATGTTTTATTTGTCATATAAAGATTACGACCTAAGATCATAATTTTTTGTGGCGTGTTGTGGCCGTGCCGTGTAGCTCACCAGACCCAAGCTCTGGGCCCAATTTCATAAAGCCTGTAAGCACGAAAGCATGAAATTGTTTTTTTTGATAAAAACAGGATTATCAACCAAATTTCCACATGATTTTCAGGAATAAGCAAGCAACAGCTTAATACCAGTAACAAGCAATATGCAAAAAATGGAAATTTGGTTGGCAATCCTGTTTTTATCAAGGAAGAAATTTCATTCTAAGCAAAATTTTGTGCTTACAGGCTTTATGAACTTGGGCCCTGGTGTTGTCATCAGCAGAGTATGGGTTTGATTGCCAGTCATGACACTGTGCCCTTGAGCAAGTCACTTTACATAAGTTGGGAAGGTAGTGCATGCTGCTCGACCTGCAATGCTCCTTGTTGATGATACCCATGCCTACATCCTTACAGGTTGTGAAGGGGGTAACCCTGTTTCAGCCTTAGCAGTAGGTGGCAGCGTGCCCCTGGTGGCAGTTGATCTGGGTCAATAATTCAAATCAGTAGCCATCCAGCCTTGTGAGGTACAATGTAGGCGATAACTTAAAAAAAAACAGGTTTAAAAAAAAATAATTAAAGATGGATCTGAGGATCTTTACCTTGGTCTTCTTGAGTTGTTCTCGAACTCCGTCGGCGTCCACTCCGACTGTCTCCTTGACATTGTTAGCTAAGGTTCTCTCAGTGTCATTGATCCAGGCTAGTAGGGTGTCCATGCTCTGCTCGACCTTAAATTCCAAATCAAATAAAAGATTATTATTCACTTCAAATCTACTTTGCCTCTTTACCAATGACAGTGCTCTTCTCGATAGTCTTCCCAACAACCAGATTTCCCATCTTCAACGCCTACAAACGACCGCAGCATGTATTCCTGTTCTATCACCCCAATTCTGAAACAGCTTCACTGGCTAATAATAATAATAATAATATTGAAGTCTTATATGGCGCACGTTTCTACCAAACAAGGTACTCAAATCTTCCTTTCTCTCAATGAGGGGGGTGGGGGAGAAAGTGATGTTATTACCTTCTGTGCTCCTTCTAGCATAGCACTGAGTCGATACTCAATGTCCTTTGTTTGGGCGCAGAGCTCAGTGAAGCGCTTGTTAGCATCGCTGCATTGCTGGCGGACCTCTGCAGCTCCTTGTCCTGGACTGATGGCGATGAGTTTGTCTCCCTTCTGGTTCATGTCATCGATGACTGGACGGTGTTCGTCGATTCCACTTTGTAATTTCTGCACAAGAAACATGAATAACGTAAGAGGCACAGCACTTTCCCTCTGCTAAGGGGCACTTCTATGGGGACAACGCAAGTTTGTATTGGATCCTTGCTGAGGGCACCACAGAAAAAGCAAAGGCACTTAAGCCCAGTTCATACTTCCCGCGAATGCTAAGTGAGTTTTGACGTCACAGGGCTGTTTTCGCAGTGAATTTTTTGAAAGAGTTGAGCACAGCTTTACTGTTGCGAATTATTCATTGCGAATTTGCAAAATTCGTATGGCATTTGCATTCCTAGGCTTAAGCTCTTACTGTGGGTGGCAAGGGTTATTATAAGGCCTGTAGTGTTACTTTCAAATGAAAACATCACATCGGCAAAAAGTTTGACTGGACTTCCAAACAATTTATGAAATCGTAGGTGAGTTTCTACTTTACCTCTTGAACCGTCTTCTGCTGTTCAGCGGGCACTGATTGGTCGAAACCTCTTACATCTCTCTCAGCTTGCGTGATCCACTTGTCGACGTCGCTCTGGATGCGATTGAAGTCTTGGGTGAGTGGAACAGCTTGCTGGAGCTGAGACAGTCGGTCCTCGCTCTTCTGGCAGATGTCGTCGTAGCGATTCTGGATCGTGTCGAGTTTCTGTTGGACATCGATGATCTCTTTACCTGGGAAAATTGAAGACAAATGATGTTAGGTTTATAGGCACTCGACACCCCTGGTAATTACTAAAAAAAAATTGTTAGCATAAAAACAGACTTGGTAACAAGCAATGGAGAGCTGTTTATAGTATAAAACATTGTGAGAAACGGCTCCCTCTAAAGTAAAGTTTTTGAGAATGAGGTAATTTCTCACTCAAATTTTAAAAAACTCACGCCTGAAGCCTTTTTTAGGCATCTGAAAACACACAAATTTGCGCAACAAGAGTGTTTTTTTCCTCACTATTCTCTTGCAACTTTAACACGCGCAAAGTTGCCAACACTTGCATCTTGCAATCAGGGAGATTTTGTACAGCAATCAGGTAACTTTTTAGAATCGCACTCAACATAAAAGTGACAAGATTTCCATGATCGAGAAGATTTGCAAGTTTGTCCATCAGAACATGGTAAGGTTGGGTTATTTTCAGGGAACTTTCTGCAGAATCAGGGAGAGTTGGCAACTCTGCAAATAGCAACGTTGCAGGAGTATTTCATGGTGGTTTGGATTGATAATGTTTAATGCTTTTGTGCATCAAGGGTGTTCTGAAAATAACTGTTCTGGCTTTTAACTACTACCTTGACGGCAGATAGAAAATCGGCCACGACTACTACTCTTGCTTTAGTGGATCAAGGGGACTTCTCGTTATTAACTTCACTACCGCTGAGTGAGTTCTCAACGTTTCAACTAGGTTTCTCTAGTCATCGGCAGGAGACTGAAGAGTGTGATAGAATTTAGATTTTTACCTGTGCACTGTTTGAGAAGATCCTGACCATCTTGAATGACCTTGTTGATGTCAGGGCGGCGAGACTGGATTCCATTGTGAAGTGTCTGAAACCAAGCATGGATTACAAACAGCGTTAACATTATGTTAGACTTCCTCTAAAACACAATCTTTCAGATGTTGAATCTCATGTGAATATGTTCCACTGTGACAGGAGAGATTCTGTCCCCCCCGGAGATTCTGTCCAGCGTGTGGCAAACTGTACACAAAACTTCTTCTGATAGCGCCCTCTTTTGAATCATCCTCCTTCAGTCCACGTTAATTTCCCGTATGAGGGACAGAATCTCCAGCGGACGGACTTCCCTGGGATGCCGACATACACGACAGGCTTTTACACAATTGAAAAAAGGTCCCACAAAGTTTTTCTTTGTTAAAGTGGGTCCCCACAAGGGGATTTGCTTGAAAAGGAAATATAAGAACATGTGACACCAATTTGGCAGCCGGGGCTGCATACTCCTAAGGAGTTGAGATGGAATGTCTGAAGCTGAATGACAGGGAAGGGGAGATACAGCTGCTTCGACAATAGGTTTGAAGCCCAACTAAAAACCAACATTACTTTATCCGACTTCATTAAACCTGCAACAAGAGTACAGTAGGATTTGCAAACTGTACAATAGAATTTATGTTTGATAATGGTGCTTTGTGTATCCCAACGCCACCGTTCTTCTATTGCAACTGAAGTACATGTGTATACTGCTCTCTATCAAACCAAGGCACCATTGATACACCGAAATAGCTTTTCAAGTTATTTAAAATACCTGTTTCATGCAAAACACATAAAAATTACATCATTCCAAAACATCATAACATTAAAACACAGAGAGTGGAATTGGTTATCACAACAACCAAACAGTCAGTCACAACTTAGTAATAGTTAATCATTATGTATATTAAGTTATTAATATTATGTGATCGATGATTTATGAAGGAATCGAACAACAAAATCAAGACGAAATGTAATCAGATATAACACAGAACACAAATAAAATACAAGCACAACGATGAATGGTCAAGCACACCTTTGGGCACACATTTTGGTCTCACTCGCAGAAAAATACAAACGTTAAAATGATTTACTGGAAACAAACCAATTTTCCCCCACTCTATTTGTACACAGAAATAAGTCAACATGTTATCACCTTTGCATGTATTTTCATTCTGATCACGTAAACATGTTTTTTGCCTATCATTTGACCAAAGGTTTACTTAACATTTTAATAAACCCTGTTTAGCATTATAATTAAGCTATAACTTAGTTTAATTACATGTAACTAGAAGGTTTAAGGTTTATTATGCTATACCAGTTTTAATGTATTTAAACCAAGTTAAAAATGAAGAGTTCTTTAATATAGATAACTAAAAATTAAAGGTTAATAGTTTAAAGACTTATGGATGGATGAATATGTGGATCATTTAAACTAGTCTAAATGTATTTAAGCCAAGCTTTAAAGGCAATGCCCCATATCCAATGGTCTAGAACGGTCAAGTTATAAACCACAATTAGTTAAACAGTTTACAAATATTTAAACCAAGTTGAAGACATTCCACAGGTTACAGAAACGGTTTAAAGACTCATGGTAGTGAGGATTCATTAAATCGGTTTAAGAGTATACAACCGAGTTGAAGATGTATCATTCCAGTTGAAGATGTGACATTCCACAGAAACGATTTAACGACTCATGGATCAAAGAAAGTGAGGATTCATTAAATCGGTTTAAGAGTACTTAACCGAGTTGAAGATGTATCATACCACGTCATGGTGTTTGTCAGTGATGGTTAGTACCCTAATAGCATTAAGCATTTGAATCCTGGTAGCAGTTTATGAAATGTTAAAAGATCTTCTAAAGAACAATGACTGAATTTGTTTTCAACGTTATTTTTTAACCAAAATTTTTAGCACCTATTAGTTAAAGAAACTCAAGTTGTCAAAAATTAATAGAAACAGCAACAATTGCTACTTGAATGCAAGGCTACTTAAGATTAGTTGGAACTGTTAGATTGTATCCTTGAATGAAGACTAAGAAAGCCTTATTGAAACTGGTTAGTTCAAAGTCACACTTCATTTCAATAGTAAAGACTGTACACTGCTGTGAATAAAGTGCTATTCACACGGCAGCAATATATCTGGGGTCCCTTGCTTAATTTGAGCATGGTTGTGTTATGAAGCCATGTTTGACAGGCAAGAGAACTTGGACAGTAGCACAGATTGTTGTCCTTTCACACGAGGTACATTTTTGTAAAATTTTACAACCATGCTACAGCTTAGCAAGGGACCCTTGCTAAATTGCTCTCGTGTGAAAGGGGCTTATGACAACATATTATCCAGAATCAAAGTTGCACAAAAACGGTCACAAGGAAAATAACCCATAACCATTATTTGCAAAACCAGTTGTGAGCACAGGGCTCAATTTCATAGAGCTGCTTATTCACAAAAAGCAGCTAAGCACAACTAAATAGCGCTTACCAGGTTACCAGTCAAAATACCATGAAACAAGCACCATCTTTGACTGGTATCCTGCTCATTTGTGCTTAGCACAGAACTGGTTGGCAACATTGTCTGCTTAAGCAGCTCTATGAAATTGGCTCAAGATAATAATTTCTACAGTAAGGATAGGATCAGGAGCAAACAGCAGAAAAATCACCAGACACAGCAAACCATGTGAGCAGTAAGTTCCCATTCCAGTATATAACCATTCACCACAATATAGGCCAGCAAACCAATGTTTAGAAAACCAATAATTTTAAGAAAGATTTTTTGAGCCAGTACAGAGAAGGGTCCAGATAATGAATCAAGAGTTAGGGTCACTGAAAAGAACCAAGTGCTTAAGTAGCTCTATCTATAAAAATGGGTCTTGTTTAGAACTATCGGTGCAGTGCCACCAATTCACTGACCGATCCAGTTAGCTCCGACATCTGTTATTCCCATTTGTCATGCATAAATATTCAAAATGGCATACATGAGCAAGGTTGAGATAAAAAAATTCACATCAGCAGTGGAAACAGAGGGTAGAAAAAGATTCAGAAATGGTGTTTTGGGACTTAGAATTAGAAATATGTATGGACACAGGTTTACAAATAGAGAGTACTTAGGAGGCAGGTTTTGTATCAAGATTTCAAAACAAGCTGAAACAACAGAGATTGAGAGAAACACCATAGAGGGGAAAGGTCGTTCTTCAAGTAGGAGAAGCATTTGGAGGAAAGAAGATAGAAGGTGGGGTAGATTAACACTTCATTTCCAATAGAAGGGATTATTTCAGTCAGTTCAGTTCAGTCAACCACATGATTAAAGTTAGAAGCCTTCGGGCAAACACCAAGTCCAAAACCACCACCAAAAAATCACTGACAACCAAATTCCGACAGACGATATTCGAACATCATCTACTGTACCATATGTTCGCTAAGCTGTCTCTTCGTCACCTCCGGGTAGATGGATATCGGTTGTTGCTTCGCTAGACTCCGCTCCGTCCCCGTCAACCAACGAAGCAGGGACGCTTCCCCACACCCAAAGACCTCTTTACTGGCCAAGGCGTTGGACAACCTTCCCTGCTTATCGGCGCTCTTGTCCGCCAGCGCCTTGAAGCGACTGTTGAGGTTATCCAACCGTGATCGGACAACCTCACGCTCCAGGGGGACGGAGATTCGGCACAACTCTTCGCCATTTTGGTTGGCTTTATCCACACTGGGTGATTTGAGTTTCACCTCTTGGGCCAGAGCCTTTGAGTTAGCATGAGGAATTGAAGGAGATGGCATCATAATAAATAAATAAATAAAAATTAAGCTGGTATTTATAAAGCAACTTTTCCCGAGGTTGCAAAGTGCTAGGATGTGTCCAACACAGATGGAAAAAAAATCAGTTACATGTTTATTTCAAACATCTCAAGATTGTTGTAAATTAACAAGAAGTCTTAAACCATTTTAAACATATCTGGCTCTAGATACAGTATCCCTTCATCATTAGCAAATGAGCGACTTTTTTAAACAAAGGAGATGACATTTTCTTCATATTCTAATCTTTGTCGTCTCCAATGATAACATCTTAATAGCTACACATGTAACAGACACACATTTATATCACAGTTTCAACCATTCTTGCAATGTAACACAATGATGTATACTATACCGTTGACTTCAAATACTGTACTTATTACAAATCGACAGTGCTTTTTGTAAATGCACAATTTCCTATTAATATTAATTCCAATTTGCTATTAATTCAACCACTAGTGTCTCTTTTTGAGATATCTTGCTTAGTGAGTTGTATTAAATATTTAAATACCTATAGAGTGATTGCACATGACAATGGAAAGGTGCACGCAGGTACGCACTATGTACGACTCCCAGCCAATGATAGTCTTTCACGCGTGAATTTTTTTCTTTTAAACTCATGAGATTTGTTAAAAAAATGCTTTTAGAACCCTAAAAATCGCCTTACCTGTTGCTGTTGGATCTGCTTCTGTATCTGTGCCTTCTCCGTGCTGACAGGCTCCTGCGACACCAAGCTCCTCTCCGTCTTGTCCAGCCACTCCACTAGCGGGTTGATCTGCTCATGGAACCCCTTGGCTGTCTTCTCCGTCTGCTCAAGCTTCTTCCTTCGGTCGCGCACGGAGTCAACAAGCGCCCTCCAGCGTCTCTCCAGGTCAGTCAGTTGCTGTTGGATGCGAGCGCGGTCTTGGGTCTCGGAGACTCTGGAGAGCTGTTCGCCCATCTCTTTTAGGGCCTCGACACTTGGTTCTCGATCGGTGATGAGACGGTCAAGAAGCTGTTGAGAAAAAGAGAAAGAAACGTTTGAATTTATCCTTTAGTATCAACGGATCCCTCGGATACTTTTTAGCAAAAGCCTTCCCTGGTTCTTAAGCTGTGTTCCCATTAGACAATTTTTTGTTTAAGTACCGCAACTTTTCTGCAGAATGACAAAATTAAATCCAATGGGGACGCATGGTAAACTGCCCTCCTTGTCAACTTAATGCAATCGTAATATAAAACTAACAGGTCGAAAGAGGTTGCGTAAGACTTCCGCGCAGCCCAGTAATTTAACGGGGCTGCTAAAAAATAAACGGGAACAGCTCTGAGCTGTAAAGCTACCGTGACCACGCTGTAAAACGCTATGTAAACATCACAGAATATACAGCAGCATTACACCAATCACAGTAACTTTACGCGTTGCAGCAGAAGAACCAATCCACTGGGATTACGGCTTTACTCCCTCCCATTCCCTTAATCCCAAACCCCCTTAATCTCAAGGCCCCTCGTCTTACCAGTTGTTCAGCCAGCTGAGCCTTGACCACCTTGTAGTCTGAGGAAGCATCCTTCTGGTGTGAGACAAGCTCCTCTGTCTCTCCGATCCAGGACATCAAGCTGTTCAGAGCTTCCTGGAACTTGCCGCATCGGAGCAGGCCCTCGTTCAGCTTAGCCTCACGGTCCGAGTTCTGCAAAGCGATTGCAATAATTTGTTTTAAGAGAGGGTTTGCAGTAACACCATGTGAATATCTCTTTTTTAGTAGTGGTGGGTTTGAAAAGAACCGGTATGGGCTGGTCGTCTCCAAGAGAATGCTGGACGCTGTTGCTGGATACTGCTTATGTACTGCCTTGTTGGGGATTAACTAGTCGCTGGGCATGGCTTGGTGGTGCCTGAAGGCGGAAACTAGATAACTAGTTCATACACTACTTCTGATTTCTATTAAATACAAACTTTTTCTGATAGAAACTTGCCACATCTTGATGTATGGTAGTCTTTCAATAGACCTTTATCATTTTGCAGCTATCTTGATTTTCTCACATTCAAATTAATGTAACCAAACCGAGGCTGGAGGAGAAATAGTCTGGTTCCTTTTTGTACAATGAATATTAGCATTCATTACTGTATAATGCAATACAAGAAACATGACCAAGATGGTGGAAGCATGATAACCGTTTGAACTTACGGTGGTCTTGAGCTTATTCCAGCGGTCATTCATGGCCTCCAGATCCCGCTCAAGCTGGTTGGTGCTGACTCTTGGGGCTGCACTCTGGATCAGGTTCTGTCCGACGCGGTTGGCTTCACGGATCCTAGGAGCTAAGGTGTCCACATAGTTTCTGATGTAGGTCTGCCACAAAAAAGAAAGAAAAAAAAAACGTATTTGGAAAAAAACCAAGCAGAGACAACAAGATAAGACAAATTGTTTCATCAGGACTCATAATCTTGTCTGACCCATCTCACCCCCATGTAGCGTAAGTTTTTATTAAGTCGTCGGGGGATCGCCTTTTGCAATGGAGAATTAAAACACAACGCTGTCCCAACCGCAATGAGTTTAAGTTGTTGTGCTTTTCCGAGTTGTCAGTTTTAAGGACTACTCTAGTGAATATTCAAACCTTGTATATAAATAACTGTTATGAATTCTTTTTAATCCTACCTTGAAAATATTGGTACACTCTATATTCACTCTTTATTGTATCTGTTTAATCCGTCTGTCTGTTTATTGTTCTAAGATGTTGGTGCTTTGTCTGTACTATTTGAACTAAGGCCAGTTTAAGTTTACCCAGTGTGAGATAACAAAGTTCTTATGTTATCTTATCTTTACAGTAAGTGAATCTTGTGTTTGAGAAATGTTCCCGATTCCGAATCGGAAAACAGAATCGTAGAAATTCAACATACCTTGAACTCCTTCATCTGCTGTTTGACCATCTCCACATCAGCGCCAACCGGTCTCTGGCTTCTCTGCTGCGTCTCAGCTTTCTCCAGTCCCTCTTCTACATCTTGGATGATCTGTTGCAGAGTCTTCAGCTTGCCTTGTGTCTTCTCCAGGTCACCCTGTCTGCTGTTGGTTCGCTCACGGACGCGTCCCCATCGCTTGTTCAGGTTGTCCAGCTAAAAGATGCACAAAAGGAGCAAATGCTATAGATTGTTCTTCTACTAAGATAAAACACGAAGAACCCAGGCGTCTTATCACAAGATACAGTAAGCAAGATTTCTCTGGGTTTGGCAACTTTTGAGCTCCGATGTTTTGTGAAATGAACATACATGTAGGACACGCTAGCCTGAACATCTGACGTCACACTTTGAGGCTCATGAATAATGCCAGAGTACTGCTGTTAGCTTACGTCAATCCCCATCCATAATCACCTTTCACCTACATTCAAATCACATGGAGATACAAATGCACGCTGCATGCAGACGGCCGAAAGTGCAGCCAACAAACATCACCTCGGACCAATCAAAACACAGATATAGAAAGCTTACATCACTGCATGTTTATCCAATGAAATCATTGTATCCAATGAAATCACTGGTTCTGTGAAACCAATACCTATCTTTGCGGATAAAGACAGGGGACCAGTCTAAAGGCATGCATACAAACCTGATCTCTGAATCCATCGGGGTCGGTCATGTACCCGCGGTCGATGATATCGCGAAAGCTCTTATCAGCACTCAGGAGCGCCTTCTTCAGGTCATCCAGGTCATCGTTAAATTTCTACAAAAGGAAAAAAACCAAATAAATAAGCTTTAAGATTACACCTCATTTATTGAGTCAGCAGGAAATGGGAGGAACAACAGCCTAAAAAATATTGGACAACAAAACATTTGCTGGTACCTGTGTCTCCTCAATCTGTCCACTGACAGTTGGCGAGTCTCGAGCGACGGGTGAAAACCTCTCCAGCAACTCCTCTGAGTTCGTCATACGAGATCCGATGTCATTCAACAGCGTCTAGAAAATACAAAAAAAGGAGATGAATGATGGTTCATAATGACTTCAAGTTAATGTATTTGGTTTGCGGTAACATCATGTGTGTATCTACTGTCCAGTGCTTATTCTTGCAGATAAGGACAGGAGAACATTCTACTGTTTAACTACCTGGAAGGCTTTGACTTCTTGACTTCCAAGCTCCAGCTGGTTACGTCTGTCACCAACCATAGCCTTCAGTCTCTCATAGCGTCTGTGGACTCCATCCACCTCATCAACGATCTGTCCAGTATCGGCGTTAGAGGGCGCTGCAGACATGAGATCACCGCTGCGATCCTTGACGACCGAGATTGTCTTCTCGATGTTGTCCATCTCGTCTTGGAGATTCTACGTTTGAAAATGTTGAAAATCAGAGGTTAGACTGCAGGACTTGCATTCACGTGGTTATAGGTTCAAATTCCTTCCAAGCTGATTTCACAATGACTAGAATAAGTATAGTCAACTACTAAATCTCAACTTCTTGATTTGTGCAATTCATAATCTTAGATATTGGAGATTCTAAGTTTGATATGTTTGAAAATAAGTAAAAAAATAAAAAAAAATAAAAAAAAATAAAGACACATACCTGGAGTTTGTCAAGGTTTCTGAGATCTTTGGATCCCATGATGTCATGAGAAGCGAGTTTCTCTTCCACATTGGCCAAGGAGTTCTGTGAGTGGTTGATGTTGTCTTGGAAGCTATTCAGCCTCTCAGACAGGTCCTCAAGGACTTGCAGTTGGCCGTTCACATCTAAAGAATAAACAAAAATAAAAGCATTTGTTCAACGAATTGAAACCAGCTTTTCTCTGAGCCGTCATTACTCACAAAAGAGATTTCTTACATGGTGTCACCGCAAACCTTGCTTAATTAATTTTTTTAAGTAGTTCCCGTTTGAGTTTGAAGCATGGTAAAGTCATTGAAATAAAACCAAAGTAGTCGGGCACCTATTCAGTTCAATGAAAATCATAATAGATAGATGTAATTGCACACAGGGAACATGGCGTAGACGGTGACAGCATTATGAATTTCTCTTTCAAAATGTTTGTTACCAAACCTCAATATTTTCAAAACACTTCCTCCAATCAGTCAGCATCAATTCCAAAATTAACGATAGTAACAGTGTTGTATATTAGGTTTGCGGTAAACACCATGTGTATCTACTTGCTTGGTAGATTAATGTATGTTCTTTTGAGAACTTGTCTTGCTGTATGTTTTACTACTGGTGAGTAGATTTTTGGAAAGTAGAAGTAACAAATGTTTGTTATGGAACCTCGTTACTTTCAAAACACTTCCGTGGTAGATTATGCTCTTTTGAGAACTTGTCTTGCTGTAGAGTGGATTTTCAGAGTTGAGTTTTGGGAATTTGGAAGACTTCTCTACTACCAAGGAGCAGGGTAACTGAGTTACACTGTGCTAACGAAACAAAAGTTTTCTTAGTGATAACAGAATATCAAAGAAGCCATTTTTACTTTTCTGGAGTTTCTCCCATCTGTTGTTGACCACTGACACTTGATCTTTGACATACGGATGGTCTACATCTGTCTTATTAATCAGCTCTTTGGCTGTCTGGTTGACCGCGTTGTGATGGTCACGGTGATTCTCAACATCGTCACGAAGTTGCTAAAGAGAAACAAGAGAAAACCAAATTGTAAAGGTTTGCATAGACGCAAAGCAACAACCATGAGAACCCTTTTTACAAAAGGTTGGCACCCGAACTTGCCGACGAAATAATTTTGTCCTGCATTTCAACTCTTTGGGCCATGGTTCAAATCCCACCACAGCGAATCATCATTAGGAATTCCAACTGAGACACATACCTTGACCACTTCGTACTGTCTCTTGACAACATTGGGTTTCATCGTCACCGGTCCCAGTGATGACAACCGGTCCTCAGCACTCCTCAACCATGGTTGGAATTGGTTCAGCTCGTCCGTGTACTGTTTAGCTGTTGTGTTTGCGTCTCGCAACCTATCCTGTCGCTGAGTAGATTTGTCGTTCACACCAGACCACTTCTTGGTTAGGGTGTCGCGTTTGCGTTGCAGAGCGGTCTTTTCGGGCCCCGCGGGCGCTTCCTCGGTGAGGTTGTCCATCTTCTCCACCATGCGGTCGTAGGTGTAACCCTGCTTGACGATTTCCTTGGGGATGTCCTATTGGTTGTGACAAGACATATTCAAAATAGTAAGAAACGCATACATGTTGGGCTCACCAAAAATTAACTGGAATCAAGTTTTGCTCATTCACTGTTTTTTTTTTTTTTTTACAAAGGGCCGCCATGGACAGCAGTGCTGGGCGCTGATCAGAGTTTACCCTCATTAAAGATGTGTATAAATAAATAAATAAATGAAAATTGTATGCTCCCTTTAAATTTGGGGTTTGTTTGCATATGGATGATTTATTTTATGATCTGAATTGTTTTAATATATTTATAAAATATGGTGTAATAAATGAAGGCATTTGGAAATAAATTTGAAATACGGCTCCAGTGAACATAAAATGAATACTCAGACAGTAGTATTTATTACATAGTGTATTTTTTTACCACAGTATAAACATATGTTTATTGGCGATAAAAATATCTAGTCCGAATCAATAAATTAACTCAATTAAAAAAGTTCTACTCAATTGATATGAATGTCAAATGGTTTTTTCCATGTCCATAAACCCAGAGTGATTTCAAAACTTAGTAGGTTAGTTTCCCTTGTGGTTTATTACTTCAAACTGAACGTATGATAATGCTGCACTTACCTCATGCTCAACCAGTTGTCTTCTGAGTACGTCAGGCTTAGCCGAGATTGGTTTGGACGAGGTTAACTCTCGTTCTTTGGTGTCTAGCCACTGTAGCATGTTAGTATTGGAGTCCTCAAAGTCCTTAGACTGCAAGAGGGCTGCCTGTAGCTTCCCTTGTCTCTCATCTAAAAAACAATAATAATTTAATAGATGTTGAATTTGCTTTGGGATTAAGAATATTCAGTTTGGCTTTAAAGACCTGCTTGAACGTTGAGCCAGCTCTAGCAATGTAAAGGTCATGGGTAGAAGTCCCATGCGAGTGATTTGCCTGTAAATTATTTTTCACAGAACTTGGGGAAAGTACCGATTATACGATGTTTCACACACATCGGTGTCGGAGTAAAAACTATATTTTATTGCATTTTGTATTTCTCTACCACATGTACTGTATTCTGGATTTCTTCCTGGCTTAGGCTTACATTTGAATTTTGGATATTCTACATGTGTTTGTTATTGCTTGTATTTACCACCACCATGAGCACTTTTATGGATTTTTGGGTCTATATAAGTTTTCATTGTTCTTATTAACACATCTATAAAACCTAGTATTTTTATACCTAGTTTTCTGCTGAGTTCTTGGTACGGAGTCTTGACACTCTCTAGTTTGAGGGTGACTTCAGCCTTGGCAGTCGTCTCCGGGTTGAGGGTAGTGAGTGTTCTGTGGGTGTCTGTCATGGTTTCCACTGCAGGCTTCTTCCTCTCTATCTCTCTCTGTAACGTCTATAATTTGAAATCAAAGCAAGAAACGGAAAACATTTAGACTTATCAAGAGGTTAAAGAGACATGAGGAGAACTGGGGGCTGCTTAAAAAAATTCTAAGCATGAAGTACGGTTCATACTTCCTGCGAAAGTAAAGCGTATTTTGATGTCACAGCCCTGTTTTCGCTGTGAATGTTTCGCTGGCGTTGAGCACAGCTCAAAATTCGCATTCGCGTTCATATTCGCTTTCGTAGGAAGTAGGAACAAGGCTCGAGTTTGTTAATCATCGATCAGTATTGGAAACAAGTTCCAAATTATTTTGGGGCTGAACAAAGACAAATTTACTAAAACAGAGTTTGAACCTGCAACCCTTGGGAAAAATGCAGGCGCTCAACAAACTGAGCTATCTAGCCCTATGTTGGGGGTCTGCCTATATTTATCAATTGATTTGTTTGGGGGTGCCAGTCAGAAGCCTTTGGGAATTACTACCAACAAACAAAACAATTACTAATAATAAAATGAATATAAATAATAAATAAATAAATAAATAACAATTAAATACCTTTGTCTCCTCCATCTGTTGTCTGACTACATCAGGGTTGCCGCTGATGGGTGTCAGCGTTGAGATCTTATTGCCAAACTCAATCAGCCAATCGGAGTTGTCCGCCAGAATCTCATGGAACTTCTCGCTCTCCCTTGAGACGTCGTCGATCTGCCCCTCTCGTCCGTCCAGTCTCTTCTTGACCTCATCCCAGAGGCGTTGAATCTCGACCAGTTGGTGCTGGATCGGGGAGTTGGTACGGGTGCGGGAGTCTTGCTTCTCCAGGATGGACTTGCCCGCCTCTTTGATGTTGTCCATCTGTCCTTCGTGGGCATTGAATTCATCTTGGAGGACCTAAGAAAGTACCGATACAAAGTAAGTTGTGGTCAATTTCAAGCCATGGCCTCCGTTGCCCTGGTCTTGGCCTTGGTGCCCCTTCAAAAGTCTCATAGACTTCAAGATTTCCAGTGGAAGTGCCCTTTTACAAAATGAAAATGGCCTACAGGAAAGTTCTTCTACCTTCAGTGATTGGGGGAATTCCAACTTCGATCCTAATTTGTTTGCGAATAAAAAAAACATTGTTAAGCCAGACTAATCTCTGACCTCTCTGAACCCTGACCTTTCAACACAGTAATGCAGACACCTTAAACAAAATAAACACACCTCACAAATAAACACAAATATTATTTGAAAATGTTTCCTCTTTTTGTAAAATAGGTTGTCTGCCAGACAGATGACTTATGACAAGATGTTAAAAAACACATACAAATTATTAATAAACAAACACAAAAAGTGCAACCAACTTCAATATGTTTATTATATGTCAGCGAAAACGAAACATTAGTCCTTGATATCATTATGTATTTTTTTTCCCCACATCGAAAAAGGCTCAAGTGGCCAGACACAAAGCTAATGTGTCTTACTATCTAACAATTTCCAAAGGTTACAGATTATTAAGTACTTATTAGCGAATGACACATCTGCCGGCTAGCAGATGTTCATAATCAACGCATACCAACAGCTCCAGGCTATGTTTTTTATCAGGCATTGCAGATAAATTATCTCGATAAGAAACAGTTCAAAGTTAAAGTGTCTCTGATGGTGATAGTAACCATGATCAAGGGTTAGGATTCTGGTTTAAAGGAATCCTGTATGAAGAATTATTAATCTGGTCGCGTAATTTTTTTGGTAATATTCTGCAAATTGTGCTAATTTTTATGACTGTGATTTTTATGAACAGCATTCACATCCAGAATGGCTTTTTCATAGCTTCATGGCTATTTACCACCCTGTGCTAAGCACAACAAAATTATGCTTATCAGGGGTGAGAGTCATTACTAACAAAAAAAGTCTAAAACTTGGATACAAACTCAAAAGTATGTTGAAATGATGCCATTTCTACCGTTTGGTAACCCCTGGGTGTATAGATTCCAAGGAGCTTTTGGAAACGGTATCCAAATCACTAGAGAAGTCAAGTCTGATTTTCTTAAACAGGCCGACATAAAAAGTCTGAATTCAGCCAAAAGTCTGAACAATCTCATCCCTGGCTTATCAGATTAAGGTCACCAGCCAACCTACCATGTCATATGTACCATTTGTGATTTCCCATTTCTGCTCAGCAGAGAGTTGTTAAGCAATATTTTCTGCTCTATGATATTGGGCCCTGGTAAATGAGTACCCGTACATTATACCACATAAAAGTCAGTTTGAGTTTTTTATTCATTATTTTCTTGGCATTTACGAAGCTCAGAAAAGAATATTCACAACTTCAAAGTTAATGGGTTCTCATAAATACCTAATACCACGATAAATTATGCATACTTCACAAAGTACCAGCATAAATTGCAAATCTATCATAGATGACGCAAGTCATGCTCGTATTAGACAAACTTGGTCCCAAACATATTGAGTTTTACATTATGTACAGTGAGAATTCCTCAAATATTTCAGTTTAAAATACAAAAAAATTGCATAAATGATGAAATGATGGGTATTCTTATTATAAAGAATTTTGTATTTTTATATAGAAGATTTTACATTATGGAAAAAACATACAGTCTTTATTTGAGGTGTTTTCTTGTTATTGATACACATAATACTTGGCCTGGAATAACACAGATGCCACGGCCTCCGTTGTCGGACTTGGTGCCCCTACAAAAGTTTCCCATAGACTTTAAGTAAATCCGTTGTTTATGCTAAAAGAAGTTTTGTAAAAATTGTTTTGCTCCATTCTTCAAACACTACATCACCTCAGCAAGTAATTTAAAGGGAAGCCTTCTACCATAATTATCATTAAACCATGTAAATCTATTAACGTTTTTGTTATGTGTCCTTACTAAAAGGAACCCAAACTCTTTAGGAATAAAATTCTTACCTCTACTTGTTGTTTCTGGTTCCTGAGGATCCCGGGCTCGATGCCGATGGGTCCCAAGACAGCAGTCATCTTGTCCTTCTCGCCCAGCCATGTCTTGAGACGTGTGTGCGCTTGCTCAAAGTCCGCTAGGCTGTTAATAGCGCCCTCGAGCTCCTTGGTGCGTAACTTGGCTTTGTCTTGCAGTCGAATCCATCGTTCCTCTGCAAACATATGAAGTGTAAACTTATTACTAAAAATTTATCTTAAAAAAACCAAATCCCATATAAAAATGTATTCAAAGGTGTTGGAATAATAACTCCAACCTGCACTGGTTTGATACAGCACCAGGGCCCCAATTCACAACTCTGCTTACGGCTACATTCTGCGCTTACGATCACCATTTTGCTAAGGGGTAAGCAGTGCTATGACATTGGGTCCATTTGGGAACATCTTTAGAGAATAAGAAAAGTTATGACAGTATGAGGAGACACAATTACTCTTACAAGATATTTTCAAGGTAAATCTCTACAAAAGATAAATCCAACATACACAGTTTCAAATCCTATTAAATACTGACATAGAGTGACATGCAGTTATAGTCAGTTCAGCACAACTTCAAGTCAGTCTGCAGACAAGCTGCAACTACACACTGTCAAATAAGACTCAACTAACGTTAGCTACGTATGTTATATACATTAAGTGCTATTAGAATCGTATCAATTTAATTGGAGGGGTCATACATGCAAGTAAAATCAGCGTGATTGATTTAATAATGATAGATGTAGGAATCACAAGCTTAAAAGGAGAGGAGCTCATGCAAAGTGATGAATCTGGGTGAGAATTAACGATGACACCAACAGAGTTGTACCTTCCGTTTTTGCTATGTATGGAGGAGGAAAGAGCTTAGCATCAAGGGAAACAAGACGAGGATGAGGGTTGCTTGCATCACCAGGAGGAAAGAGGCACAAGATGATAATGATGAGAATTAATGGAGCAACATAAAGGAGCAGCCAGTCCAACATGATGGTCCGGATAAATAAACAAGGGAGGAAGATTTCAACAAGTACGCAGCAGCGGCTCTCGAACAACAAAACAATAGCGGTTTAGCTAACGCATGTCTGGTGCCTTGACTCCATCCACTAATGTCTGGTCATGGCCCCACTGTAACACATGTGTTTGTTTAGGGTGAGGAATGCTGGATGTCAGACTATAAAGCTGTCATGGTTTTCGTGAGAGGAAGCAGGGGAAGATGGATTGAGGAGAAATTTCAGGAATGAAGGGAATTCTATCTTCAGGGCCATTGATTCAAACAGTTTAAGATTGGGAGGTGATGTTCAAGATGAGGTCGTCGCACAAGTGGAGCGTCACTTTTTTTTATGAGACGAGTCTAAGAGCGGATGTTGTCAAGTTTTACAGCTTGAATGTTTCCATTGGGGATTTTAGATGGCCATCAGGGACTTAGGCTGAGACATTTGTGTTGTGGAGGTATGTTGAAACTCACACACTTGAGTACTTTTTAGTGTACTAATGAAATGTAAGCTTTGAACAAAATAGAGACAGATCTTGTAGACTTCACCGAGTGAAACAATTCTTGCTGAGGTCAAAATGTCGAGCCACTTACTTTTTTATAGAAATTTGCATCAAGGATAAAGAATATTGATTTTTGGTTTTACCAATTTACACCGATGTGTGTAAGCACTCAATGCTCAGTACTTTTCTGAGTTCTGTGAAAAAGCATATATTAATCGGGTGGGACTCGAACCCATGACCTTTGTAATTCTAGAGCAGTGTCATACGAACTAGACACTTACAATTTGTTGCATTTAAACCATAAGTACTTTCGGTTAACAGCAGTTAACAGCTAATTTTGTTGTTGTTTAAATATATATATATATGTTGTTTGTAAGAATCTGATGTTAAAATGGAGTAAGTTATATTTATAGTTAGGTATAAAAGAAGGTTTCATTTTAGTTGTACAAAGTTTTAACGGTGGGTTGTTTGTGTTCCTCGGCTATGATCCTGAACTTAAAACAGTTGGCTAAAAGCCTGTAAAAACAAAAACTTGCTTAGCACAGAAAAGTACTGCTTTACAGAAACAGGTTTCCAGAAAAATAACATTTAGTTTACATTGTTGCGACTTGCGCCCTATTCAATTTTTGCTTAGCAAAGAAATTTGTTCAGCAGAAATCGGGCCCTGTTCGATATAAAGGCTGGTGTGCCTTGCCAGTTCCAGTGGCTGAAACACAAGTAGCCCCAAGTGAACTAACACCAAGGCTGGGCTAATTACTTGGCTAACATAACCAAACAACAACAATGATCTGCAGTAACAAGATATCTCTGATCGAGGGTTCCTCGAAGTCGACTCCCTCCAACTCTACAGGAGCACGGATCCTCCACATGGATCATTGATGGGAGGTAGGATTGAAACTTGTAAGAGAATCTATTGCTAGCTGTGGGTCGTTGCTTCCTCTAGGGGATAAGGTGTCCATGTTGACTGTTTCAGGACAACATGAAACACCTAAATAGAATGTGTAATACTAGTTCTGGTGTTGATGTTGTTCAGATTTTATGTAAAATGAGTTGAAGAGATTATTTACATGAACATGAAAGAAACACTGACGATTTGGGGACACATGAGGGGGTACTGTCTTGCAAAAGTACAATTATCGGTTTTAATTATGTTCTGGGCCCAAACTTTGTGGAGCCGCTTAAGCAGAAACAGATGTTAAGCACAACAAAATTATGCTACAAGAATAAGGTTACCAGCAAAACTAACATATTACATGCCATTTGTCACTGGTATCCAGCTCATTTATGAGTCCAATCCTCGAGGTTCAATTGATCCTAATTGATGGAAACATCATTGACTTGCTATGTATCTTATAAACAGTGGATGACTCTGTACTCCGTACAGTCATTGGCTATTCATTACAAATTACACCAGTAGTTTAATTCTTTGCATTCAGTGTTTTTACACAGGAAGGTATTGGTAGGTATACAACACAGAGCTGTTCCTGGACATTTTAGTAGCCTTGTCAAGTTACCATGGCTGCACAGAAGTCTTCCGTGACCTCCTTTGGCCTCCTAGTTTTACACACGGTCACTGTAAGTTGACAGGGAGGTCAGTTTACCATGCGTCCCCTTGGGTTACCTTTGTCATTCTACAGAAAAGTTGCGGCACTTTAACCAAAACAACTCCAATTGGAACACGACTTTAGTTTCTTTTAGGGTTGCGGTTGGGGGATGGGTGATGACTACCCAACAGTAGCATCTTGAGGCATCAATCAACGCAGGAAATCCCATCTCTGTTAAGGTGCTATCCATAACCTTAACCAGTCATCTATGCCTGAGCCTAGAGTGAGCTGTCTGCCTAACTAAACCACCTTGAGTACATCAGTAAATAGACTGGAGGGATTATTAAAAAATACCACAAAGATGAATAACTGGGTATTTATAGAAGCTTTCCACACTGTGTAAAAAAAAACCGATGGATTTGTGGCAGGACTAAATACAGCTTATAAAGCAAAGAGATGTTTGGAAGGGGTCTCAAGTAGGGCACATGGCATGGTGTCGTGGCTGGTATGAACCTTTGAGTTCTTGCTAAGCAATATGTTTACAATGCAAATATAATCAAAGGATAATAAAATTACTGGTGGCAAATAAAATATTCCTAGGTTGGTTTATCTCTTCCCCAAACAACTCAACAAAATACCCTGCTACTTCGTAAACTGAACACAGTCAAATACCACGGGGATAAAATTTTAAACCAAAAATACAAAGCATTAGGGTTGTGAGTAGTCTTGCAGACGTTTGTGTACAGTATGCGCATATTTTGTGCTTGTATATGTGCATGTTTGAATATCAATACATCCATATATTCTCATAATGAATTTTTTTTATAAACGAGACAACTGGACTTATTATTTTTGTGAATACCCTCCCAATAAAGTTCCTACTTCTTTTTGTCATTGTAAAAGTTTTTCTGGTTATTTTCTAGCGTTGCTTGAATGAATATTGCTGTCATAAATTTCTCAAAGATGAAAGCATTTCAAGTGGAAAGAGTTCTTTGGGTGAATGGTTCTTGAACTTGTTCTTATCTCGATCTGAGCCATCTGTAAACCATTACACTCCAATAGCAGAGTCAGTCTAGCATTGGAACTGTTTTGGACCATTGCAACATTCTGCATTTAAAGGCACTGGACACAATTGGTAATTACTTGGTAACGACCCAATGGAGAGCTCATGATAGTGTTAAGACATTGTGAGAAACGGCTTTGTCTGTAACATAGTATTTGATAAAGAGATAATTTCTCACTCAAATATTAAAAGACTTCAGCTGAAGCCTTTTATTCGGCATCTGAAAGCACATAAATTTGTGCAACAAGAGTGTTTTTCTTTCATTGTTCTCTTGCAACTTCGAAGACCAAATTCACAGATTTTTTATTTTATGTTAAATTTTATGTTGGGATACACCAAGTCAGAATACCTGTCTTTGAGCAACCTCCAGATGAGCAGACCCTGATAACATCCACTCAGAATTGTGTCTGGGTGTTCACCGTCCCTTACCTAACAACGCAAAAGCTTGCCCGAATCATGTAACATAGCAACTGACTCTATAGTCTGATGAAAATCAAATTTAAGTGGTAACTTGTGATCAAGCACGTCACTTTTTTACCAGACAATATTAAAATCTAACACGCAAAGGGCTTACTACCAAAGGTGTCCATGCCTTTAAAGGCAGTGGACACTATTGGTAATTGTCAAAGTCTAGCCTTTACAGTTGGTGTATCTCAACATATGCATAAAATAACAAACCTGTGAAAATTTGAGCTCAATCGGTCATCAAACTTGCGAGATAATAATGAAAGAAAAAAAAAACACCCTTGTCACACAAAGTTGTGTGCGTTTAGAAGGTTGATTTCGAGACCTCAAGTTCTAAATCTGAGGTCTCGAAATCAAATTAATGGAAAATTACTTCTTTCTCAAAAACTATGGCGCTTCAGAGGGAGCCGTTTCTCACAATGTTTTATACCATCAACCTCTCCCCATTACTCGTCACCAAGAAAGGTTTTATGCTAATAATTATTTTGAGTAGTTACCAATAGTGTCCACTGCCTTTAACCACCGCTGTCTAGACAGCCATTTTGTTGTGCAAAATGCCAGCTTCACTAACCACCAGATGTACATCACAATAGAGTCATCAGTCAGCAAGTCACTATATGACCATAGCCTTGGGGCTAGTTCATAATCAGTCATGCTGGTACTAAGGCCGTGTCCGAAACGACGACTTCGGCTACAGCTACGTCTAGATCAGCGCATCTACCAGTGTTGAAGAATAGGCAGGCGCGCGCGATCTAGCCGTAGCTGTAGCCGAAGTCGCCGTTTCGGACACGGCCTAATTATCCTCAGTGACCAGTGAAGTTTATCATCACTGTTTAAATTTACGGGCAATTCATTTTTGCTTTACCTTTTATTTGACTTGCAAGGCCAAGCAGACAACGGATAGTCCTTGAAAAATTAAACAGCTATTCTTATATTCAAATCATAATACACACCACCATCATTGTAATATTTCATTTCTCAAATCATTTTCCCTGTGAATTTTGAGCTTTCAAAACTGTCAATGTTTTATCCAGTACAACCACATGACCTAAATAAAAAAAACAAAGTCCTGTTAACTAACGCCAAAAGAAACACTACCTTCAACAATTTTGGGGCTTTTACGAAAAACCCAACATAAACTGAAATATTAACACTATTTCTGGTCTCACCACACCATAGAGCAAGGAGGATCACAAACACTTTTAATTGGTCATAAAAACTGTCAATATTTCACCCAGTACAACCAAATGACCTAAATAAAACCTAAAGCCTGGTGAACTATCCCCACGAGAAACACTACCTTCACAAATTTCGGAGTCTTTGCGATTGTTTACTCTGACCTTTTGTGAGGTCATCAGGTTAGGGTCAGCGTTTACAGACCACCTGATATGAGTCATGTGACACTAGATGATGGCACGCCCAATATGTCGGCCATGTTTGCTCGATGAGTCTATTTTATATTGCTTTACGCTTCATGACAAATTCAAGGTGATGGCATTTCCAATAATATGTGTCATGTTGAATGCGGTTGAATGCTATTAGAGCTACATGTAGCTTCGAAATTTACATTGAATGTATTTTTAAGTTGGTATTTCAAGTATTTCAAGTATTTCAATAATTTTACTAATTGATGGCTTTGTGTATTTTTGTTTTTTTGTTGTTGAATTATTTAAGTTAGCATTTTAAATTATTAATTTCATAAAATTTTGTATTAATTATAATTTTGTATGCGTCACAGTGACGCAGGTGTCACACACAAAACAACAATTTGACATGGATATTTGGAAAATGAGAGACGTGAACAAATAAATATTAAACAGGAAATCTGATATTGTCATATGATTCACAAAGACCAAAAGGTATCTATTACGTTTCTATGGTAGCCAAAGAAAGCCTGAGAGTCTGGCCAATCAACACCCTTTAATTGGCCGGCTTTGCATAGATAATTGAAATAAAGAAAGAATCTGGCGATTGATGGAAAACACAATTAATCTTTAATGTCAGAGACAGCAGAGAGACTGGTGAGTTATGTTTTGATGAGACTTCCAGGCCTGGAATTTAAGCTTTGAAAGGGCAAGGCCTTTTACATTTTGAAAAGGGCACTCCCATTGGAAAATCTCTGCAAAGTCTGTGAAAACTTGTTGAAAGGGCACCAAGGCCAAGACCAGGGACAACGAAGGCCATGGTAGCAAGGTAGTGTCAAAAGGGTTTTCTAGTTTTCAGTAATTATTTCAGTGAACATCTTGTTCAAAATTTTGTTATTAAAGAAAAAATGGCATATTATAATTACAGAAAGTAAGGATAAGATGTGACATTTTCTACAAGATTTGCGCTTGCATTTGATGACCAATAGAGCCCAAATTATCTTCATTACGTTTCCCTACCACGAGTTCAACTGAACAAGTGCAGGTCTCGAAATAACCCATGGCCCCCACAGCAATTGCCCCTAACCAGAGAGAACTTACTGTGCTCCTTGAGGCCTGCAAGTGATGACAGTGCAAGTCAATGGTTCAAGGAACTAAGAACTTTATGGGTGGTTTTACAAGCTCATCAAAACCTGTTTGGAGGATCGGTTTCCAAACAGGGTAGTTTGAACAGGAACTGAACCAACATTTACCGAGGTTCAACAACCGTTTCCTGTATACACACCTTCTACTCAATACAACTGCTGATGTTTGTTCTGAAACTTTTTTAAGAGGATAATATGAACTGAAAGAGTGTCAATCTGTAATAAACTATAAAGGCATTGGACACCTTTGGTAATTACTCAAAATAATTATTAGCATAAAACCTTACTTGGTACCGAGTAATGGGGAGAGGTTGATAGTATAAAACATTGTGAGAAACGGCTCCCTCTGAAGTGACTTAGTTTTCGAGAAATAAGTAACTTTCCACAAATTTGATTTCAAGACCTCAGATTTAGAATTTGAGGTCTCAAAATTAAGCATCTGAAAGGACACAACTTCGTGTGACAAGGGTGTTTTTTCTTTAATTTTTATCTCGCAACTTCGACGACCAATTGAGCTCAAATCTTCACACCCATGTTATTTTTATCCATATGTTGAGATTCACCAAGTGAGAAGACTGGTCTTTGACAATTACCAATAGTGTCCAGTAACTTTAACACGGTCCTGAAACTTTTCAAGAGAATGATTTCGTCGTGTGAACTAAATGAATGCCAATCATAAACTTTAAGAGAACGAGTGCTAAAAGGTGTTTTGTTTTCCATGACAAATAGGACAACTCAAATTCAAAACCTGATCCATCACAGAATCAACACTTCACCTGATCTTGACAAAAGTCAGAGGTACACAAACATTTGACTTCAAGCACCAAATGACTTTGTATTTCAATTTGCATGAACAATAGTCAGAGAGTACATGGAGTTAACAACATGGCAACATTTATCAAAAACAAAAAGCCACAAAAAATGGCTTCTTGCACCGCTGTGGAACCTGGTTCGAATCCCACATCAAACCAAACCCTTTCATGAGGATTGGGTTTCCAGTCCCTACCCGATTAGGTTGGTTTTCCCTCTCAGGGTTTTCCTCCTATATCTAAAACTAAACATTACTTCTCATTTCCTACTCATCCTGTTGTTGTGCTGTTGGGTGTGTCATAACACAACTTAAAAAAACACAGTCTCAAAACTAAACCAAATACAAGAACCGGTTTGGTCTCAACATTTCAAACACTCTACCTGGCCTGTGTGTTTTGTTTTTGAAAGGGCAAGAGCACCAAGGCATTTTCTCCTTGATAAAGGGCACCAAGGCATGTGGGAATGGAGGCAATCACCTTTCGTTGCCTCCATGAAGTATCAGACCTATTGGGTGGCACTAGGTTGCCTCAGTGGTTTCCTCACACTTGCAGGTGGATGGGTTTCAAGTCCCTACTTGATTACAAGGGTTATCCCCGTTGGGGTTTTTCTCCTATATCTAAAACTGAACATTACTTCTCGTTTCCTCATCATCCTGTTCATTGTGCTGTTGGGTGTGTATAATATAAATAAACTAGACATTTTGTTGGTGTTTGTGAACAAACACAAAGCTGTTCTGTGTTCACACTGCTCTCGAAACTATTAGCCTACTTACTTTAAACCTATGACACATACAATGTACGCAGGCTGGCAGGAGGCAAGACTGCACCTTGTAGGAGTGACCTGGGCTAGGCCTATCATCATGTGCCATGGGCGATGCTTTGATGTCGCCTGAACTGCTAAATAATTGCTTATACATGTAAAGTGTTACCCAAAACCAAACACAAGTTTTTAAGCAACATCTCTATTTACTTATTCATATTGGACTACTGTAGATGAATGTAAAAAATACCATGCATTTCTACAGGTAGTAATTCCAACTAATATGCCAATAGTCTCTCAAAGAATTGGCTTAACATGCCTTAAGCTAAATGTTAGCAAAAGCTGTTTCACGACATGTCTGGAGTCCTGGACAAATATGAATACAAGCTACCCATAAGAGGATTCGCTGTTATTTAGCACTAAGCCTTGTATCACAAAATGTTGCGTGTAAAAGTTAGAGAATGACATATTTTTCCTGTTTTGTTCGGGAAAAGAATAGATTTGAAACCACATTCCCTTTACTTCCCTATTCCTTGAATACTAGGCAACCACAGGGGCCCTAAGTGAACTACAAAACAGCAACATGAAACAAAATAATTACAGATTGTATTTTGTTGGTAGATCTAAAGTAGCATGAGAATCGTTGCGGAACCTGCTGCTAAAAATATAGGATTCAAACTGCCTCTAGTTGGTGGTCTAGTTGGTAAGACACTGCTTTAGAATTGCAAAGATCGTGGGTTTGAATCCCACCCAAGTAATATGGCTGTGATTTTGTTGCCACAGTACTCAGGAAAGTTCCGAGTATACAGTGCTAACACACATCAGTGTATGGGTAAACCCGACGCAAATTTAACATATATCTCAAATACTGTTGTGCTCAATAGGTGGCCCGAGTCCCAATTAGCGGCTACAGGATGGCTCTGGCTCGATAGTCATCTAAACATGCATAAAGTATGAGTGCCCATAGCAACAGCCCATAGCAACACCCCTAGCCGTAGCCACAGCTGCCAATCTGAATGGCCTAAAGGTAACCACAACATATAAGAGGACTAGTTATAAACAATTAACATCCATCATTTTGGTTTGTACTCTGTTTATGAAAACACAGCTGCTCTCGATGATCTTATTATTTTATCTTTTGTCCAAAAACGTCAAAAAAATGTCCAAAATACAGATCGCAACTGAATCTACCAACTAGTCAAACAATTTTTCATAGTGTAACATTTATGTATTAATTTGAATAAAAAATCAACCCAATTATTTGTGTGTAATGGATATTAATTGTTTTGGGGTTGACCACAGAAAATTTGACTTGAGGAGGGAATTGAGGCTTGTGAATTACGCCAGAGATTCACACAAAATCACCTTTGACCTCGCATCATTTCACATGGCTTTCATGGTTCTGGAGATTCGCAGTTAAACTTGAAGTACATGTGTATACATATCAAACCAATACCTGTCCTTATCGGGAGAACCAGTCTACTACCAACTAAGCTATCTAGCCTTGATATTTGCATTGGCAATCTCCCTTTGTTCAGGGTACGTTAATTGCATTAAAAATTAAGTACAAACGAAACACATTTAAACAGTCAAAGTCTCTGTGCATTCAAAGCTAACAGAAGCAACACCAGGCCTGTATGCTTCGTTTTTAGAAAGGGCAAACGCCAAGGCATTTTCTCCTTGGTAAAGGACACCCTATGAGGAAATTGTAAATTTCTACTGGACCATTTCAAGGGCACCAAGGCAATGACCAGGGGGCATGGAGGCAATTGCTTTGTTGCCTCTGTGAAGTATCAGGCCTGTATTCATAACCCTCAACAAGAAAAACTAGAAGCATAAAATATTAAACAGCAGTGTACACTTTAACAATTAAATCCGGTCTATTCATTCGAAATCAATACTTCACAAACACGTCTGGACAATTCTGCCTGACAAATCTGCCTGACGTGTACATACTGCCTTCTGAAGGCTTTAAAGTGTTTTTTAATCAATGCAAATTTATTCACACTAATTGTGATGAATATAGCCGAGCTACTGTTTCCCACTGCACATGTTGAGATTGTGTTTTTATTGTTTAGCTTCGATTACTCATTTTTGTATTATTTGTCAGTTGTTCATTGAATTATGATGGTTCAAATTTCATTATTTATGGGACCCACCCAAGTAATATGCCTGTAATTTATTTTCACAGAACTCAGGAAAGTATCGAGTATACAGTGCTAACACACACAGGTGTATATGGGTAAAACCAAAATTAATATAAGACCCTAGCAAGTTTTGTTCCAGTGCTTCAGTTTCAATTACCATTTTGAATGTACTTTTCCAATAACCAATGATGTTCAATCCCCATAACTTATCTTTCTTGCTTTGAGAAAATAAGATAATTCTCTTCACACAAAAAAAGATAACATTTTCTAATTGTTTTGGGAGTGTTTTGGGAGCTATTCTGAAAGAAAAATGGGCCCTTAACATTTCTCCAAAGTAACATAATTTGCAGTTGTTGATGTTTGAATTCTACAGGTGTCCGGTTATTTGTCCACTTCCAGAAGTTACTTCTAAACACAATCAAATTTGTTAAGTTCAAATCAACTTCCAAAATCAAACTTCAAAAAACAGTGACGATTACAGCCCCATCAATACCTGAACCCTGAATACGAAACCAAACTTTGAAAGGAAAATCTGGCTTTTCCTCCCCAGTTCCCAGCCACGAAACGGCTTTACAAACAAAATAGAAACACCAACAATCTCTCACACCTTCTTTCCCCAATTGTGTCCATTTAAAAACCAAAACCACCAATGCATTTGAAGTTTCCATGAAATAGTTTTGGAGCTTAGGGTTGGGCCCTTTGTGCCAAAGTTCAACCATGCAGTGAAACTACAGGGTTGATCCAAATCCAGGGTAGCCTTCAGAAAACTTTTGTGCGCATTTCTTGAGAGGTGGTTCTGTTGATGTTAATCTTGCGTAAAAGACCAGACAACAATTTGCAAAGTACTTGTCATTGTTATGGCTTATGTCAAGGGCATGTATTGCTGCTGGACCAATTGCTTTCTGACGCACAAAATTTACTTAATGTTATTTGCAGCAGCTTAACATTTTCCATTTGAGCGGAGAGTTTAAATAACTACAGGAATAAGGGTGGGATATGAACATGAGTGAAGAATGGAGCTGAAACTTAAATTCCTACTGGAGCAGAAGTGTTGACAATAGAACAATGTAGACGGAAGTGAAGTGGTGAAAATATTGAAAGAGTTTAAAAAGTTGTGTCTGGACTGCATTTTGATGTGGGGGAACTTTGCAGGGTGTGTTTTAGAGTTTGTATTTATTTGTTATTATTGATTGTAAGTAAGGTTTGATAACTCAAGGATGGAGTTACATCTTTGATGGGGCAAAATGATTAGCTATTCATCATATTTTCATAATTATTACATCATTTTTGAATAGGATTTAAAAACAAATCGCTGCAAAGATCTGAGCTATGAATTTTAAAACATTTTGGCCATAGTACTACATCCTACAGGAAAATCCAGGGATAAATTACTCTTAGTAAAAACATAAATGAATAAATCTTCTGATTAAAATAAATGAATAAATTTAGTATTTGAATGATCTCTTCTCAACAACAAATCAGAGACTTTCTAACCAATAACAGTGTGAGCTTGAAAGCATCTGACTTCCGTCAGAAGCTGAGAATAATCTGATAGAGGGAAACGACTCAAACCTTTGATATAGACGAGGAGTTTTGCCGTTGATGTTATTTTCCCTGCTGGATTGGAGACTATCACTTGATACTCTGCATTGTCACTTTCATTCACATCACAAATGACCAACATACTACTACTCTCATTCGTATAGATCAAACACCAGTCAGTCTTCACGACGTCCGTGCCGTTTTTCAACCACTGGACATCGGCACGAGGATGGCATGCGTACTGCGCGTCAAAACACACAATGTCCCCCTCGTCCACTTCAGTGTCGCGAAGCTCACGGGAGAATTTAGGCACCGCTTCCCAGATGGGCCCGTTGAGTTGGCTTTTCTTACGCGACGTCATCGATACTTCCACAGGCCCGCTGCGGTTACCCGTAATATACGTCCGTTTGGCTGGCGTTGTTGTTGTGTCGGGCACATCCCGGCCGTTTAGGCTACCATTGCGGTGCCGGACGGGGAACTGGTAGGGTATGACCGGAGAGCCAAGTCCAGCCATCGAAAGTCCAGCTGGACGTTGGTAAGGAGGGTTGGAGTTCTGAGTTCTCCCCGGCAACCCATTCTGTTGCTGCTTCCCGAGCTGTCTCATAACACTATCACTACTCACGGCTTGGTGTGATATTCTTGGTGAACTCATTTTTTTTGGTATAAAAGTAGGCACTTTGTATTTCGATTAATTACAGGCTATAAAAAAACCATTGCATTTCTCACACACGTACGGTAGAAAACACTCTTTCAAAAAATACTATTCTAAATATGAAATGTCCTTCATTCAATGCATCGAGGAGTTACGCAGACGGCCTCCTTCAACTAGACTGGTGCAGATGATCAAAATTCAGCCAGTCAAATCAATTTTCAATCTCCTAAATGGATCGCACACATTAAATCTTCACATGGCTGCCACACTCCAAACAAACATAGCTGTTCAAGAATACAGTTAAGAATCCACTGTAGTAATCCTGCTTGATCTGTTTACAGTGTAGACATCAATAGCAAATGGATTAACTAGACTTGGTGGATCAATAAGAGCTTTCTTAGAAGTCTTTACTCGTCAAATATAAGACCATAGGCAAACAAATTCCAAATATCCTTACATGCGAATTGACAACATCCCAGCAAATATCCTCTCGCTCAGGTTATGGTTTTATAACTCAACTCTGTATTGTACGTACGGCATCAATAAAAAGCTACCCGCAAATTGTCACAGCATGTGTGTATTATCATAAATACACATTCCTAATCGCAGTGTTTTTATACTTGTTATATGCAAATGAGAACACTTCCTGCTTGCCGGTGGTTGCTCCTGCTACCGTGGTTCCAGAGACGACCGACGTTGACAATTCCTTTCCTAGTTCTCCGTTTCTCCGACCCGCACAAGGATGTTGTTTCTCTACACCACACACAAAACTGAATTCCTGCTCTTCCATTCGGGGTTTTAACTCCCAGGTTTAAATGGCACCCACTATACAGTGGCTTGCATGTTGTACAATGAATGCCTATGCTTGATTGCACGTCCAATGTACAATCCCCACTCCATATCACAACAATACCCTTAGCTCTCTTTGCATTGACCCACCACCAGGGTCAGGATTCACTGTGTATAGAGGCCTATGATTGGACTGTACCATTCTGATTCACAGGTGTGTCGGTGCATTAACATATGTTGGGAAAGTTAAAGGGGCAGGTACGGCGGGTTTGTTCGGTTTACTGTAGCAGTCTTTGTTTGTTTGAATGATCTTCCCATCAAGGGAACTCAGCAAACTCACACAAAGGGATATAAACGCCAAGCTGGCAACAGCCAATCTCTCTCATACAAACATTGGTTTAACGTCTATGATTATGAATTACACATATATCAAGAAATTGTGATTCAGTAACTAGACGACAATACTTATTCTAGTCATTGTCAAATCAGCGGTTAGCTGGGGGATTTGAATCCACAACCTTGTGATTGCAAGTCTTGATGCACTAAATCATAACACTGTTTGTGTACATGTTGGACCGTAGTTAAAAGTAGCTCAGCACGACAAAAATATGCTTAGCAGAATAGGGTAATCATCCAAAATACAATTTCAACGCCTTCACATCTAAAATATAAACCCAAAGCGCTCAGTCATAACACTGTATGTGTAAGTGTTGGGCCTAAGTTAAAAGTTGCTGAGCACAACAGAATTATGCTTAGCAGAATTGGGTAACCGATTAAAATTCAATTTCACATGTACTATTTGCGACTGGTATCCTGCTCGTTTGAGCTTTCTGGGAATATGTTTAGCAGAATTGGGTATTTCTTTAATAATTAATTAATTTTTTAACCAAGTTCTAGACCAATTTATGTATACCTCACAACAATTTGTGTATATATACAAACATCTTTCTTAAACTGGTTTGTCTGTCACTATACAAATATTTCCTAATACAAAAAAACAGCCTTAAATATTTACATTCGGATTCAGCAGAACATGCCCTTTGAAGTGACACGTCCTTGATGGATTATTACAAGTGATTAATAATAATTAATCAATTATCTATTTATCACAAGCACAATAGATCATAGCTATGAAAAACACCATGGATTAGGATTATGCGTAAGAATTACTAATACTGTATAACACGTTTCTTTACAACAAATTTGTTGGTGTATTTGTGTTCTCAATGGTAATGGGGTGGGTCCAGAGTCATTGAGGGGGGTTGGTCTTCTTTTGCTACGGGAAGAGTGGTCTGCTTAGTCACACTTATCCAGTGTACCCTCCTCTAAACATCTAAAATCATGGAGACATTTGCCAAATGTGAAAATTCCTAAAAATTGGCTTGCAGGCCTGGGTTCCCCCATGATATTAAACTTTAAACCTCCAGATGTTACATTTAAGGAGGTTAGCAGACTCTGTGCATCACCGAAAATATAAAATACTGGGTGGGACGAATTACGGACTATTTCTTTCTCCCTTTGGTGATAGTTTTACTTCTTACAAGACAGTTTGAATGCTCAAGGAGGTTTTGAGAAAATCCTGAAACCAGGAAAATCTTGAAGGAATCACTTGCCTGCTTTTATATAAACTAATCAGGATACATTTAAAAAAAAAAAAAAAATACAAACGCAAACAAATCCTCGTTTACAGATACATGGGCTTTGGTGTTTTTCTGTTATTTTTTCAAGCTTTTGTTTGATAGATCTTTGCCAACATTTTGGTTGAATACAAATTGACACAAATCACAGCTTTAACATTCGGTTGATGCTTGACCTTATATTGAAGGAAAAAGCGTGTTATCTTCCAACGAGTCCTAACCAAAGGTTAAACAGGTATCTGAGATATAAATTGCTCACCTCTTTCAGATTTGTTTGTATGTTTCTCAGAAATTTGTAGAGTTTATGCAACTGACCCCAACAACAGAATTACAAAAGCAAAAACAAATCCTTTTTTTGCAATGGCTTTGGTGTTTTTTCAGGTTTTTTTTCCTTCAGTTTTTCCATTTTTTATTTACTAGATCTTTCCCAATCTGTCCATATCAGATCCTGATAAACCAAAAAAGTAGTCCCCCTGCCAATTTCTACCTTCCGCCCAGGTAGTAGTTAAAAAGCAGAACAGTACTTTTCAGAGCTGAGAAGTCTCTTGAATTCCAAAAAGCTACTCCACAGCAATAGAACATAAAGCAAGACAAGTTCTCTTAAGAAAATAGTCTAGTTGCCAATCAGATATACACATGGTGTTACCGCAAACCAATATATTTACTACATAGTTTCCTATCCCAATGTGGCATCCGTAGCTTCCGATAAACATAAACAGCAGGTGACAGAACCTAGTGTTTCCTTCCTAAAGAGACAAGGACAAATAACCTTCCCATTCATGGAAGCGTTGCCTTCAAATGAACAACAAAACCCACAAAGGGCCCTTAAAGGCACTGGACACTCTTAGATCGTTATTAAAAAATAGTTGTTAGTATAAAGAGGTACTTGGTATTATTGTTTTTCGCTTCTTGAACTATTTCCCTTGTGTAGAGAATGCCAGGTCAGCTTAAGACCAGAGGGGGTACAGTAATATTTGTGCACTCCCCAGTTTCTATGATTGCTAAAGGCAACAACAACAAAAGTCTCGTCGTATAGAGTTGTTTATAAGTTCAAGACAAAGTCTTCATTATTTTATTCCCTTATTGATAGAGTATTATCACCTAAATTTTTGCTGAATGTCAATATTTCTGACAAACTCAAAAGTGCATTAACTGTAAAAACACACAGCTTTAAGTGATGGACACAAAAGAAATCTTCATTCTTTACCACAGTAAGATTTATTAAATGCTACCAGGACAAAATGCCTTGATAGATTATTGATAGATCAAAAACCTATTAACAAAAAATTATGCTAAAAAATATCTCAGTTGGACTCAACGATTATATTTTGGACAGTTGCAGCTTTCTACAAAAACATCTCTTTATTCTTGACCATATACAGCACATTTAATTATCAGAAGTGAAGATAAATCAGTCGTGCAGTCTTTAGAATAACAACCAAGGAGAGACACGAGGTGTCAGTATAAACTAATTGCCTTCACAACATGAATAACTTGACCTAATAACTTGCTGTGGGAGTCAAGTACAGATAGGGAGATGGTTCTGTGTGAAGATGCACTGTGTAGGTAATTGCATGCATCTCTTTATTGCTTCTTAAGATTACTTGGCTTTCCATTTTAAGATTCTATCCATCCATCATCTTAAAGGCAGAACAGTTTTATCTTCATTGAAGTTGAATAGATGTTAATTTTGCATCGGGGATAATGAATATATTTTTGATATATTTAATGTGTACAAAGCTCTGCTGACTCAGTACTCCCCCCCCCCCCCCCCCCCGAGTTCTGTGGAAAAAAATGGGTTTAGCAGATGAGTTGCTTATACATTACTGTTATAGCATTGGAAATGTGAAAACATTTATTGGAACTTTTTACAAACAAAAATTATTTTCTTGTATTATTACAGCCCAATAATTGTTCTATCTATGTAAGATGTTCCCAACTATGTGGGACAATGAGGGATATATTTTTGTTTATTTATTTATTTATTACACACCCAACACAGCACCATTTAGCCCCAACAACAGGATGGATAGGAATCAAGAAAAATTGTTCAGATTCAGATGTGGGAGGAAAAACCTCAATGGGGGGAAAACCCACGCAATCAGGTAGAGACTGAAAACCCAATCCACATGATAAATGTCAACAAATCCACCAAGTTTAACCATTGATTTGATCCGGATCCTATTCATAGACATGATGATAACCATGTGGTTAAAGAGGCAGGAAACAGAAAACTGATATCCACAAGAAGATAGGAAATCCTTCAATTAAGTATCAACAAACAGACTGTAAACAAGTAAACAAGTAATACAAAAAGCTTGTCTATTAATTTGTTTTCATTCTATTGAGAGACGAGATGATAAACCATGTTGTAGACTCGACAGGAAGATCTGTGGGAAATACTTAAATTAAGTACCAACAAACAAACGGTAAACAAGTAAACAAGTCATTAACAAAACAATTTGTCAATCCATTAATTTGTTCCAGATTCTATTTATAGACAAGATGACAAACCATGTGGTTGAAGAGACAGGAAGATTGGTGGGAAAAACTACAAGGTATCGACAACAAACAGTAAACAAGTCATTAACAAAAACATTTGTCAATCCATTAATTTGTTGCAGATTCTATTTATAGACAAGATGATGAACCATGTGGTTGAAGCGACAGGAAGATTGCTGGTGGGACATACTACAAGGTTAGGGTTACAAACAAACAGTCAACAAGTAAACAAGTTATGGTCGTCATGTAAACAAGTAAACATGTAAACAAGTTATTGTCATCATGTGTTACAACTGATAAGGAATGGATTCTGTCAAAGCAGTGATCAAAAGTTGTCTTTTCCTAGTCAAAAACAACACCCTTTATGTACATAGAGCAATGTTTCCCAAAACAGACCTGTATGCTTCGTTTTTTAATTAAGAAAAAGCAAGGGCATCAGGGCACCAAGGCATTTTCTCCTTGGTAAACGGCACCCTATGAGGAAATTGTACATTACTACTGGAGCATTTCGAGGGCACCAAGGCAATGACCAGGGAGCATGGAGGCCATCGCCTTTGTTGAAGTACCAGGCCTGGCCTGCACCAATATTCACTATCCACTTCAGGGAAAAACATGTACTCCATATTGTCAAGAGAGGGCACTCTTCACTTTACAAGGTGAACCCAAATATTACAATCATTGCATGCATAGTGAGTCACACACAGGCTAGCATAAAGTGCCTAATTTCATACAGCTACTTAGGCACAAAAAGAGTAAGCATAACAAAATGACGTTTACCATAATAAGATTACCAGCCAAATGTCTCAAGTACAATTTGTGACTGGTATTCTGCTCATTTCTGCTTAGCAGAAAATTGTTATGCTGACGTATTACACAAACCCCCTTTTTTTAATCTTTAAAAAAGATTTTTCAGACAATTTAATTTTAGTTTTTCTGATTATTTTAAGTGCCCAAAAATCAGCGATCAGACTGAAGTAGAGAGAATATCGTGCTTGTATAAGCTAGACCCAGTACAAATTGATTAATAATAATATGTAATATCGAAGTCTTATATAGCGCACGTATCTACCAAACAAGGTAGGCCTACTCATCAAGGCACTGAGTATACAAACTTTGATAGCAAGCCTGAAGATTGATAATAGCAAGACCATACATGGTTTGAACTTAATATCCGGCCAGTAGACTAGAATGGCAACAGGGTGTCTTAAGGTGTTCTTCTAAACGCTACAAAGCTTCAAGGGTATTGAATCACTTCATTGATAATGATTAACTTCTTTCATTACATATCACTAGTACTACTGCTGTCTAAATAACTATTAGCATAAAACCTTTCTTGGTAACGAGTAATGGGGAGAGATTGATAGTATAAAACATTGTGAGAAATGACTTCCCTCTGAAGCAATGTAGCTTTTGAGAAAGAAGTAATTTTTAACGAATTTGATTTCGAGACCTCAGATTTTGAATTTGAGGTCTCGAAATCAAGCATCTGAAAGCACACAACTTCGTGTGACAAGGGTGTTTTTTCTTTCATTTTTATCTCGCAACTTCGACGACCAATTGAGCTCAAATTTTCACACCCTTTTTATTTTTATCCATACATGTATGTTGAGATTCACCAAGTGAGAAGACTTGTCTTTGACAATTACCAATAGTGTCCAGTGTCTTTAAAAGCATATTCGTCAAGATGACTTTGTTCTGATTTTTTCCAAGGGAGAAAAATCTCCCATTAAAAATACACTGCATGTCTAAATGGTATCCTCTCAACATACTTGATGGCATGTTTATCCAGTCAGGTTTTGTAGTATCAAGTTACATGTCGGAGACACAGGTTGTGCTCTTTTGTACAAACATGGACGCATGGTTTTAGTGGGACCCAATAGCTTCAGATCCATGGAGAAATGTTAAGGGGGGATGCTTCACCAATTACTCCAAGCATTATTCAAAATAAGATCAAACATTCAATGCCCAATTTCATGAAGCCTTCAATCACAAACTTGCTAATAAGCACAGACAAATATTGCTTAGCAGAAACTGGTTACCGGCCAAAAGTCCATACAGTGTTTATTGTTGTGACTGTGCCCAACAATTTTTTTGCTTAGCATAGAAATTTGCTAAGCACTATTTTCTGCTTGAAATCTTTATGAAATCGAAAAACTGCTTATACCCACCAAAAGGACCTCAGTATAAATGCAAAACATAGTTAGTGGCCCGACATTTCGACCCTTCTATAGCGGAGTCTTTCTCGAAGGCTAAATGACAACACATCACAACACACATGAACAGGTATACAACTGCAATATTAGCAGGAATCATTTTGGGAAGTTGATGTACCAAGTGGATCAAATTTTTGTTTTTAGCCTCGAGAGCATTCCATAAGTTATAAAATATGCTATGTATGGGAGTCAGTTACAGCACTGAGCATGGATGTAGAATTACATGGTCACAAGTACCAATGAGTACATTGTCTATATGCCCTACCCCCCCCCCCCCCCACCCCTCCGACACCAAAATGTAAATTCCAACGTATCAAAGCATGCATTCACATCAAGGATAACGGGATAGGTGAAAACATTTCATGTTTCGTGCCAAAAGCAAAATGAAAGGAAATTATCCAATTTGAGCGACAGTAGATCAATTGGTAAAGAAAGTTTTGGGTTGCGTGTTGACATGCAGGGTGCAATGAAGGTCAGAAGTATAGAAAGATAAATTATTCAACTGGAATGTGGGAAAGTGGAGTACCAAGTTAAAGACAAAGCACATTGGTGGTGTCTTTTTTTTAAATAAAAAACTGTTTATTCATTTGGAAAGATAAGTGATTATAAAGTTTATATCAGAACAGAGAAATATTCACCGAAATACTGTAAAATCAAGGAAATGGCATTTAGGGACTAAATTCAATTGCCCTAATACAAAATAAAAAGCCAGAAACAAATCGTAAATCCGTGTACATGCTACAATATGTTTTCGTCTCACTGAGATAAAACATTTTTGTGAAATGACAAGTTACTCATTTCTCAAAACCTACAGCACCTCAGCAAGTAGTTTTTTAAGGGAAGCTATCTACCATCATTACCTTTAAACTGTTTAAGTTTAAAGTAAGTCTGTGGACATTTGTGTTTTGTGTTGACAACAAGAATACCCAAGCCCTTTAAACCACTGAGGTACTATATCTTTAAGTGCAATGAACTTGACTGATATGAGGAATCTGTAAGTTTCACATCAGGATTATATTACTGACATTTCAACCCAGTTAAGTAGAAACAAAAAAGTCTCGACTAGTCACCATTTGTCCATACAGAGAGAACTCAAATATACGCAGGGCCCCAGCAGTTTTTTTGGGGAATATTATGAGAAAAGAATTGTAAAAAATGAGTAATTGAATATAGAAATAAATAATTTTGCGATTAGAATAATTCATGCAAAGACAAATTTCCATTTCAACCAGCAAAGGAAGCCAAAGCAAATCAACAGCACCACAACAAAGACATTGACACAAAAGGTATATCCATAGAATTGGGTTTGACTGCATGGAGTCTTGACTCATTTATCACATTCTGTGAGTCGCACACAGGGTTAAGTACTAATTCTTGGATTGGTGTACTGGACGTTGAAGTTACAGAAACATTTCTGTGGCAAATTTTTTCATTCAATAGTAGTAAATTAAAACTAGAATCAGCCGTGATTAAGGACACAAGTGTGGGACTTGAACCCACACCCTGAAGATTGGAAACACCAGAGCTAGAGTTCGGTGCTCTAATCCACTCGGCCACGACACGCCACGTTTTAGTCAGAAAGCATTCAATATAGTTTCTTGGATTGGTGTATGACTGAAAATATTTCTGGGTCAAACAGATGATTTTAGTCACAGGTGGTTCTCATTGTTTTGGACCCCAATGGATTAAATGACTCATAAATCCCTCATTGGAATGCTACAAGCTTAAGAATGAACAAAACAGTTTCATTGAAAATAATTGTCATTGAGACAACACGAAATACAAAGCTTGCAGTTTGGTTAAAATTTAACTATGGATGAGTTTGGTTATACCTGGGTTAAATTTCATCGAGCTGTTTAACAGGAGATTTTGTGCTTACTTTGCAATTTCCATTTCATGGCACTGCTAACCATAAGCACACAAAAAGGTATGATAACCTCTCGGTGCTTACTGTATGAATAAATGAATGGCGTATACAATACAAGTCAATGGTGAACATGCGAGAGGTACGCCTATTTTTCTTGCTAACCTGTGAAATTTGCTTATGCTTTAAGCAAATTTTTCTGCTGCAGTTAGCATGAAAATTTGCTTACCGTAAGCAGTGCTGTGAAATTAGGCCAAGGAGACACCATATTTGAAAATGTTTGTATTGTAGACATGTGATTAATGCATGGGTTATTGATTTCCAAATAATGTCGCACTGCCTATACTCCCATGCTAGTATAGTCAGGTGGCTTTATAACTGTGCTTTAATGGAATATGCCATATACTGGCCTCTCCGTTTTAAGAGCATTCAACTTTGACCTTCACTGGTTTTGACTTTGGTTTGATGCATGGGTACCAGCATAAACGAACCAATGAAATTCATTCACATTAGAAGCATGTACATCCAAGAAAGGTTAGAGACAGGGGGCCAGTCTTTATTGCTGTTATGTCAAGTTACAGTTGATCAGTCTTGAGGAACAACCTCCTACAGCTTCTAAATAACCTTTCCTCTGCAGAAATGCTTAGCAATTAAAGGCAATTCAAGACAAACTGCTTTGATAACCATCCTGCATGCAGATAAAGAGTGGTATTTTGCTAAGCATACAAACTTTACTTAGCAAAATTAAGCCTGGTCTCAATATTGTTCATGGGCTCTTAAATCATCTTAGGACAAATTTTCAGTATCACTATAGTGATTTGCATTGGGACATCACACTTTACTTAACAAGCAATTTGCAGTTAAGATCAATCTAAGCCCTTTGAGAAATCAGCCCTGACCTTTTCTTTTTGTCTAAGTTGCAAAACCGTTAAATTGCCAGATCATTACAATTTTAAGTTGATGTTAATGGGAGGGACCTCTTTTTGTGTACCATTGTTTTCATATTTGTCATCCATCTATTTTAATTATATTTATTAATACATTTATGTATGCCAGCATGTCGAGGCAATTTTGTCCATGACCCATTTGTGCATAACGGCGTCAACTGGCCGCTAATAAGTCTGCGAATTGACTATTACAATAATTTATCTCATAATAATTACAGCACTGTGTTGTGGGTTTCTTAATGTATAATTAACTGACGTTAACATCATGTTTGCATTTGCCTGTACATTTTTGCCTGATCAGCAGATATGGTTTGTATTTAACAATATTGAACGATAAAGAGCGCTGTTTGGTAAACTTCCAGATCACCAGCACCACTTCTTGCTAACGTCACCGTGGCTTTAAGAAATTCCCTCTATCGGTGGAATAGTCGTGACGTGTGTAGCGTTGAGCGTATGTCCACAAATATTATATAGGATCAATGGTTTTTCCATAGAGGTTTTTTCCGACTCAAGAAAAACATCTTTCACCAAGACTACAGAAACCCTAGCAGACCAACTAATGAAGTAAATGAAGTACAGTGTACCCTAAAGAATCAATCGGTGCCACAACATATGGATATACTTTCTGCCAAAAGAGCTCAGGGATAAGGAAGCAGGATATACAAACATTTGAAAGGAAATAAAACAAAAAAAACGGGCGAAACAATCAAACAAACTCAGAGCAGACTTGAGACAAGACACAAGCGTTTTTTGATCATCACCTTCTGGTGCTTCTCCCGCCTCCTCTTTCTTCAATTCTTTCTTGGCCGCGCGACGTGAGCAGCAATGTCCCATCGTTCCGGAAGCTTTTCCATTTTTACAAGAAAAATAATTGCGGCCATAAGAAAAGCAATTTTTTTACAGTTAAGCCAACGTAAAGGCTTTTTAGTAAATGAATAAAACATAAAAGCATGGTTTTGTTTTGGAAGAGGATGGCTTTGGCAAACAACATTTATGTGTAGTTTAAGTAACAAAAATCAAATAAATATTTATATTTTCACAGAAAAGTTTGAATGCAATAACTATTTTCATGATTAACTAAGATGCTAAGTTGCTTTTATATGATCTCAAAACTATTCATGTTTAATTATGGGGCCGTTATTGCTGAAGTGCAAGCTTCAGGCATGTCAGGTTTCCAAACTGTTCATCCTTTCGAATGTGTTCTTTCTCTGTGACATTTGATACATGTACATCTTGTGTCTAAGATCAATGCACATAGTGGACAATATTTTGAATTTTTTTCTAGTGGAAAACTGTGCTGGGCGGCACAATGTATTTCGCTCAAAGTAGTGGGCAAAAATTGTGAGGCCTGGGCACGCCCGCCCAGCACCGCCCACGAAACTACTTATATACTATCCATTGTGATGCATAAATTGAATAGCGCATATATTGAATTACTACTATTAAATAACATTGAGTGGAATCATAACACATAAACCACATACCTCATAAAGCATCTGTAATAACGGACACTCAGCGGACACGTACAAGCAACCCCAACAACCACTCAACCTCAGGTAAAGTACAAGGAATGCCGACAAGACTCTACATGTACATGTATATACTCACTACACTAAAACACTCTATGCCGAGAGCACATGGTGTGGTTTGAAAACAACACATTCAAACCGTTTTCCATGAGTGCAGTGGTATAACAATTGAAACAAACGCAATCAATATAGAATGCAGAACGTGTCTGGGATGTTGTGGGTTGCTGGCAACCATGGTATAACACCGGTCCGTGAATTGATTTGGGTCAATGGGATTCAACTGAATCATAGCCCCGGAGAAGGGTTGGGCCCTGGGCTTAGTTCATTCTGAAATTGTATACAGTTGTAACAATCAAATGACTCTCCTTCATGTTTTGTGATAGTATTTTTTTCTTGTAGCTTTTCAGAATCAATCCCCTCTACAAATTGAACAACAAAATTCTAAGGGGGTATAAATGTTAAGTGCTGGTAAAATATATTGTGATTTTTTTCATTTTGTGAAAGTATTTTTTTCTTGTAGCTTTTCAGAATCAATGCCTTCACTGAATACTCTACAAATTGAATTACAAAATTCTTAAGGGGTACAAATGTTAAGTGCTGGTAAAATATATTGTGATTTTTTTTCATTTTGTGAGGGTTTTTTTCTGTAGCTTTTCAGAATGCGTCAATTCCTTCGCTGAATACTCTACAAATCGAATATCTTTTGTAAAGGGGTATAATTTTTTTGTGAGTTTTTTAAAATCTTAACCAGTCACAAAATGCATTATCTTTTGATAAATGTGCCTGAATCGACTATAATTTCAGTTGTACACTATTTTATCGAAACAGTGCATACCTTTTTCAGTGGAATTTTGTAATCATCATGAAAAATAGTACATTGCAATGATTGTCAGCCATCTCAAACAGTTCACAAAAGCAACCAGCCGTCGATTTCACAAAGAGTTAGGACTCGTCTTATCTCGAGTAATGACGAGTAACTCGTCCTAACTTAGGATTAATCTGAAGGTCTGCATGCTACAGTGCAGGGTTGGGACTCGTCCTAAGTCCTAAGATTAGTCTTAAGTTAGGAAGAGTTTTGTGAAATCGACGGCAGGTATGTTATGTTTCCTATCAAAGCCTAACTATAACTATAGCCCATAAGATTTTGTGCATGTGTGATAAAACATTTGATCACATAAATAGTAGGTGATGAAACAATTATGGTAGCTCAGTTGAAACAAAATTGAAAAAAATCCTTGTTTGAAAAACAATACAGCACAAGAAAACAACGACAAAAACAAAAACAACAACAACAGTCAACAACAACAACAACAAAAACAATTCAAGAACAACAAACTTACAAAAACTTGTTGCATTTACTGTCTGTGAATGCACCTCCGATATTCAGCCAACAATTTTTCAAAGCATAAAGTCATTTATCTCTGCAGTGACAAGTGACCTTTATTTTCCAGTTCATTGTACTTTAAAATGTTAACTATACTATTTCCAATTAGTAATTAACAAAGCATCTGCAAAATAGGCTCAGTCATAAAAAATAGACAATGTCCTGCACTTTGGCTTTTGTCACCATGGAAACAACCTTGTGGTTGATTACTAATAATGGGTTAGATTCATAGCTAGATTGAAATTCAGCTAAGCCAAGACAAATCCTGCTAAGCAGGTACAGGTTACCAGCCAAAATGCAATGTGATGTAGCTGATATATGGCTGGTTCCCTGTTCATGAACTTACTAAGCATTTTTCTGCTGACCATTTTGATTAATATATAAACCCACGGGACCGTCTCGACATGACATGTATTCCATTTTCAGCTGACCATTTAAGTGGGACCATAACGACCTAAAGTCTCTTCCTTTGTTTTGTAATTAACTAATTAACTAATCATCCCATCAGATTAAATTATTCACAAATCCAACAACCATATTGCACTTAAGCTAAATGGCCTCTATGATGTGAGGTCATGAATTTTTTTTGGAAATTAATCAAGGTAAAAACCATCCAACCTTGAAAGGTCATTAATTGTTGCTTATAAAATAGAAAAGGACAAATGTATGCCTATAAATAATAATAATAAATCTTATAAAGCGCTGGTATCCGGAAACTATTCACTGCGCTAAAATATGACAAAGGGAAAAATTAATGGTAGGCTTGACTGAAGAGGTAAGTTTTGAGATTGGATTTGAATGAAGAAATGTCAGGTTGTGATCTAAGGGTGAGAGGCAAGTCGTTCCACAGGCGGGGGGGCTGCAACCGAGAAATGTAGAAAAGCTTTCAGTAAATCCACTGCCTGACAATGTTTTTTATTTTGCCAACATTTTATTTTCATTTATTTGTTTGTTTTTTTGATGTTTTCAGTTTGGCTTTTCTTTTTTGGTCCATTAATAAAATTCTCCTCTACATTTTCTTTGTTTACATTTGGTCAGAAACATAAATTTTGGTGGACAGAATTTTAAGATCTATACGGTACTGACTTGACAAGTGGGGATTATATGCAAATTAAAAACACAAAAACTATTCTTGATACCTCATTTGACAACTGAGTCATTCAACTGTCATAGAGATTTCTGTAAAACATGTGTACTTAAAAAACTTCACATTACAGGAATATGAAGATGAAACTCTCCAACTAGCTTCGTAGTGTCTGTTTTAAAGACTTTTTAAAACATTTTTGTTTTCATGAAACAGGTACAGGAACTGGAATATAAAGCGGAAATTTGGTTTTGACGTGTCTGTTTTCTACACACCTGTATGATAACCAAAGACACAAAAGGATAAACCTTGACAGCAAACCATAATAATCAAACCAAAAATCCCAAGCTTTCCCCATGACTACAAACGGAAGCCACCTTTGAATCATACCTCCACTCAGATAAGTGGAAACTCATGAGTCACTTCAATTCCTACTCTACATGATTTGACCTTTGTTGACCTTCATAGCATGGCACAAGGTTTCAATCTCTGCATGATTTAACTTAAAAAATCTGACACTATAGAATCAACACATAGATTACTTACACACAGACAACTAAACACACAAACAGATAAATGAACACCCCTACATGAGTGAGAACAAATTGGATTTGAATCAAGCGTGACAATCCCTTTAGCTAGATAAAAACCCACCGGAGGCGTTATTCCATCAAAAGACGCTTAGTGTAGTCCCACGACCGTGAACATCATCAAAGGCGTCCCAGATGACCAAACACGCAGCTCCCGTATTACAAGTGTTATAATGCCACACGCACATACACAACATCAAATTAGCATAACATGAAATAGGTGCACCTCGCCGCACGCACGTGTCATAGCGACTTATCAGTTTATAGGGAGTAAAACATCTAACACACACATGGTTATAATTCACAGCTATGGTCTACACTATACGGCAGTACGTAGAAGATTGAAACACAAGTCTATAACATGTAATGCATTGTACACAAGATCCCTATACACCTGTCAGGGACAATTTCTATACATCGGTGACCTCATCAGCTGCTGTGCATATTCACATACCGCACGGGATACCGGGAAATCACACCACACCCCTCCTTTCAACAATGGACTCCTCCAACCACAGGCTAAGTATCACCACTCTTTGATTATCATTATGCAAATGAGTAAATTTGCATATGAATACAAACCATGACACATGGAATCTGTGTAGGTGCAGTATTGTGCTATGGATATATTTAGTCTTGTTTTTGATGAACAGCTGGGGAAATTCCCATCCTACGTGTTTTAAATTGGGTTGAGAGGGTCAGGGTTTATCTTGAATGGACAACATCAGCTTTAATGAGGGCAGTTGTAACACTTCACTGTCTCAAAATCTGTGAATCAAATTTGAAGAGCTGCTGACATTTGCATTTTGCAATCAGTGAGATTTGTTTACAACAATCAGGGGAGATATTTAGTGAGTCAGTATGAAATAAATGTTACCTTTTGTTGACGGGTAGATATAAATAAAAAAAAATAATAAAATAAAAATACATTAAGCATAAGGGACAACAATTCCATAATCAGGGTGAATTTTTTTTTTCATCAGGACCTGTTTTTTTTTTTGTTTTTTTAAGGGAAATTTTAACTATTGTAATGCAATACTTCTGATTTCAATGCTATTAAATTTATTTTTCCAAACACACCATCCTTATATGTTAGAAACTGGTTTTGCTTTTGCATATTCATCCAGATGTACTGATTAATTTGTTTATGCTAATTAGCTTGTAATTAAAATGGCACCTTCGTACGTTGATTATTTGGAATATTGATTGTACAAACAATGACCCACTCCCAGCTGTTTGTAAAGACACAGGGCATGGTGCCCCAGACAGAAAGCAAATGTTCATGAGCTACATGGAACGCCCCATAGACACAATAAGCTTTTTTAATAAGTCTACATTTTCAACCAGAACTTGTACAACAGGTACCAATTTCATAGAGTTGCTTAAGCAGAAAATATTGCTTAACAATTGTCTGCTAAGCAAAAATGAGCAGGCTACCAGTCACAAATCGTAGATGCAACATGGTAGTTTACATGGTTACATTATTCTGGTAAGCATAATTTTGTTGTGCTTAGCTACTTTTTGTGCTCAAGCAACTCTATGAAATTGGGTCCAGCATAGAGTGGACAGTTCTTTAAAGAACTGACTGAGAAGTCTTCCCAATTCCACAAATCTACTCTGTGGTAGAAGAAAAGTCTCCTGAATTCGGAAAAATCTGAATTGTTTTTTTATGATTCCCTCTTTTTATGAAATAGTAGGCAACTGGAGCAAGCTGTAGTCAAAGAATGAGACCAATCAAGAAGTTCCCTCGATCCACAAAAGCTGAAGTAGTAGTACCAGCCGATTTTCAACCTTTTGCCCAGGTAGCACTTAATGCGCACATATCCACCCCACTGGGTGTTCAAGGCGCAGTTAAAAGTAGGACAGCTCTTTTCAAAACTGAGAAGTCGCCCAAATTCTACTCCGCGATAGAAGAATATAAAGCAAGAAAAATTCTCAAATTCTCAAAATAATCTACCCAGCAAGTAGATACACACATTGTGTTACCGCATACCAAAGCGTCATTTAAAAAAAGACAAATTGATTCTTACTAATGAAAGGAACTTAACAACTTTTTCCAAATTTGCAAACATTAATTTCAGTACACAGCGAAGTAACAAAATCATGTTTTTTTCTGAATACAGCAAAGCAATGATTTACTTGAATTTTTTGTTCTTTCTTGATTTGAGTTAATTATTCAAGAAGAAAAATTTAAAAACAAAATTCGCAAAACATAGTTAATGGCTTGACGTTTCGACCCTAGCAGAGTCTTTCTCGAAGGCTAACTGATGACACAACATACATGAACTGATAACTAAGTGTAATCTAAGCAGTGAAGTGGAAATACATGAATAGAGAGAGCGACATTCAAAAAGCAAGCAGAAAAAAGCAAGAGGTAAACATTTCTTTTTTGGGTAAAGAAAAGGAGGCACAATTCAAATGAATATTTATATTAGTAAGAGAGTGGAAGATGGTGGTAGGAAATCTGCAGAGATGTCTTCGTATATTGGCTGAATTCATTGAAACCATTCCACTTCTTGAAGATTGCAAATCACGTCTAGGTGCCAACTTTCCAAACAAAGTGACTTCTATTACTTACTAAAGTTTGGACCATTTTATCAAAATCAATAAAAGTTTTACTGGGTCTGTATTTGTAGAATTTGTTCTACAGGGTGGAAATAAGATGTTCTGATGAGTTTCTCAGGAGACGTCTTATCCTTCTGTTCATCCTGCGGTAGATCTTCATTCGTTGCAATCATCTTTCCAATCAACATCTCGATATAACAATTTACTAAAAACACCAAAACCATGTTCCCATTGAAACTTTTTTTTTAAGTACCGCTACTTTTCTGTAAAATGACAAAATTTAATCCAATGGGGACGCAAGGTAAACTGACCTCCCTGTCAACTTACCGCGACCGCGATATAAAACTAACAGGCCAAAACAGGTCGTGGAAGACATCTGCGTGGACATTTGTACATGTAACTTAACAGGGCTGCGTAAAAGTCCAATAAGAACAGCTCCCTGCTGTAAACCAACCGCGACTACGCTGTAAAACGCCTCAGAATACAAGTCCAGGTGTGAACGCACAGTAGAACTTTCCACGCGGCCACAAAAGAAAAATTCCAATGGGAACACGGCCCTAAGAAATCAAAATAGCAAAGTATGGCTTACCCAGTGATGACATCTGGCTGAGAATGTTGTCCGCTCCTTGTTGGTGCGTCTTGTTGACTGTCAGATCATCGGCAAGGGCTCGGATGGTTGAGACGTTGGAAGCGTGATCATCGATATCACTGACAAACACCTGATGGGAGAATCAACAACAAATCAAAATCAGATGAATCAATCAGAATATATCGGAATGTGATAACGTAAAAATACTGGTAATCTGAAAATGTTTCCACTTGGGAGTATTGTTAAAATCCCAGGGTATCATTATTCAACCCCCGAATCATTTTAGAGCATTAACAACAGGTTCTCTGTTGAAATACCGGCTCTATAACTAGATGGCAATGTTTTTTCATCAAGATACTTGTAGTATGAGAGCAAAAGCGGGTTCCAAGCGTGCACTAGCAATAATCCATACTGATATTTATCCAACAAAATAGGGGTCCGACTATTTTTCCCTCTCAGCCTCAGTTTGGTTATAGACATTTCTTTTGCAACGCAACACCCCAAGTTTGTTGCCCCCCAGGTTGGAAAACTATGGGAAGCCATAAATGAAAGCAAAAACAGATCACTACTGTTTATAACAATGTCGCACAAATATTCAAAAATTGTGTTTGATTTGTTTGAAACAAAGCAACTAACCATGGGATATATTTTTTGTTAACTGAAAGTTTGCAGAAATGTTGAATTTGGAGACAACATCTGTTAACACGAATCAGATGAATCAATCAGAATATATCGGAATGTGATAACGTAAAAATACTGGTAATCTGAAAATGTTTCCACTTGGGAGTATTGTTAAAATCCCAGGGTATCATTATTCAACCCCCGAATCATTTTAGAGCATTAACAACAGGTTCTCTGTTGAAATACCGGCTCTATAACTAGATGGCAATGTTTTTTCATCAAGATACTTGTAGTATGAGAGCAAAAGCGGGTTCCAAGCGTGCACTAGCAATAATCCATACTGATATTTATCCAACAAAATAGGGGTCCGACTATTTTTCCCTCTCAGCCTCAGTTTGGTTATAGACATTTCTTTTGCAACGCAACACCCCAAGTTTGTTGCCCCCCAGGTTGGAAAACTATGGGAAGCCATAAATGAAAGCAAAAACAGATCACTACTGTTTATAACAATGTCGCACAAATATTCAAAAATTGTGTTTGATTTGTTTGAAACAAAGCAACTAACCATGGGATATATTTTTTGTTAACTGAAAGTTTGCAGAAATGTTGAATTTGGAGACAACATCTGTTAACACGATTGAATGTTTTACTAGCATTCGGCCATCCATGCCAACCATCTCGGGTTTTTCAACAATGGAAAGGTCTATATTGGCTTAAATGGTAGAAACACAATGTGGCTTCATCAATGAACTTTGACACTTTGATCTTTGACTTACCAGGTGTTCTTGAAGTTTCCTTCTTGCCTCCTTAGCGGTCGGTCCAGGGATTACCTCTTCCTTCAACTGAGCCTCGGCCTTGTCCAACCAGCTCAAGAAGATTGTCACCTCATCCCGGTAGGTCTGGGCCTTCTCCAAGGCTCCGTCCAGGTCATACTTACGCTCAGCGAGTTTGTCACCGAGGTAGGAGTAGCGTTCGTTGATGTCGGCCATCTGGCGCTGGACTTCACTCATACCTGAAGACAAGAAGTCAAAATTTAGGATTTTTGTATGAGACCTATTCCTTTAAAGCACAATGTAATGGTTTACAAGGTGCGGTGGTGCACTATGCTGCCGGTCAAACCAGGAACACCAGGGCATACCCCTTCGTGGAAGTGTCGTGGCCGAGCGGTTAAGAGCACCGAATTCAAACTCTGGTGTTTCTGATCAGCAGAGTGTGGGTTCGAATCCCCAGCCATGACACTGTGTCCTTGAGCAAGACACTTAACCATTGCTTCGTCCTTCGGATGGGACGTAAAGCCGTTGGTCCCATGTGTTGTGTAACGCATGTAAAAGAACCCAGTGCACTTATCGAAAAGAGAAGGGGTTCGCCCCGGTGTTCCTGGTTGTGGCTGCTTAATGCGCCGTAGCACCTTGTAAACCCTTATAAGGTGCTAAATAATTGGGTCTCAGAATTCATCACTGCAATAACCTATCTTTCTGAAAGTTTGTATATACTCAGCGCCTTGAGTACCTTGTTTGGTAGATACGTGCGCTATATAAGACTTCGATATTATTATATTATTATTCTCTTTTCAATAAGTGCACTGGGTTCTTTAATGGGCGTTACACAACACACAAGAGCAACGGCTTCATGTCCCACCCGTAAGGATGAAGCATCATGGTTAAGTGTCTTGCTTAAGGGCACAGGAGAAACGACTGGGACTCAACCCCACACTCTGCTGTTCAGAAACGCCAGAGCTTGAGTCCAGTGCTCTTAACAGCTACACCACGACCCAGTACAGATATAAAGTAAACTTAGAGTTTAGATTAAAACAAAGTAACAAGAGCTCACCATCATCGAGCATGAAGGCACTCTGGTCCAGATCAGAGCCGATGGAGCTACGACGGGACGAGCTGAGACTGCGAGAATCAAAGCTGTGTGTGTCCGACCTCATGGTCATGAACTGTTTGGAGCGTTTGATCGGGGAGCCCTTCAAGCCCGGAAGCTCTGGGTCTTGGGAGAGACTCTCCAGGGTGATGCCAAGGTGGTTGATGTCCTCGATACGGTTGTGGTAATTGTCGTAGTCTGACTGGATTGGCTGGAGGTTTGAACGGTTGTCAGAAAAAAAATTAATTTCCTTTGGTATAAAATAAAAGACATTAAATTAAACCCACTCTTGGATCTACCTCCGTATTCAAGTTGTATCACCTTAAGTAGCACTGATGTTACACGCAAATTTGAATTGTCAAAATTCATTCAAGGGTCGATTTCACAAGACAGTCCTAACTTAAGACTTATTCTAGGAGTTATTTAAAAACTTGATGCTAGTCCTAAGTTACGATGAGTGACTCTTCCTAACTCGAGATAAGACTAGCCTTAACTCTTTGTGAAATCCACCCCAGATGTAAAAAAAAAAAAGTATATAATAACAGCATTTACACTCCGAGATACAACAGCAACTATGCTCTGACATTTTTTCACAAAGTATTTTAGTGCAAACAAGATACAAACTTTTGGCAAAGTCAAGGTACATAGGGTGCGTTCGATTAGCTTCCCCAGGTCGACCCTGCGGTGCTCATTCGGGTAAGCCCCTGACAAGAGCTAATCAAACGATCACTCACCCTCTGTGGTGACGTCATGCACCTCGTGCCAGCCCCAAGTGACCCGTTCCACAAGCAGGGCACTTGGGGTAAACCCGGGTGAGCCCCTGGAATGACGTCAAAGCTATCTGAAAGTACCAGGGGCAGACCGAGGTCGACCCTGGGAAGCTTATCGAATGCACCCACAGTGTTTCACTGACACAACGATGATCAAACCAAGATACACAACTAACCTGTTGGGTGTCCTGCTGGTGTATGATGGCCTCTGGTTCGATGGCGACAGGAGGAAGGCGGTCCACTTTGTCTTCAATCTTCTCCAGCCACTCCAGGGTTGTCTTGAGCTGGGCTTGGAACTTATCATGGGCATCCTGGCGCTCCTGCAACTGTCGGTTCCTGGTGAAAACAAACAAAGAGAATCAAGTATTATTTCATAAAAACAAGAAATCATAAAAAATAACTCAGTGACACCTCATTTTGTTCAAATTTCGGTGCAGTATTTGTCCACAGAAACCTCTTCCCATTATTGAGAAACACTTCAAAATTATTACCTCTCCCTTAAAACATCTTATTCAATATACAATTGTACATTGATATTGTTGTCTACATGGCCAGAATGGGTGTGTATGGATTCTTAAATTAAATCCTTGTGAAAATACTGGTCTTTGACAGTTATCAATAGTGTCCAGTGTCTTTAACATAGTTTTGATGAGACTGAACAAATCAAATTTGAACTCTGAACTTTGAACTCACCTCTTCTGCATGAGTCCTTCGAGAGACTCCCAATTCTTGTTGAGGTTGGCCAGGGTGTCGACGACTCGAACCTTGTCTGATACCTTAGGGTCTCTTGTCACTTCGCTGCCCAATACCTTGATGTCTTGGTATTGGTTGCGATGAACATCAATGTCTCGCTGCATCTCCTAGAGAGAAAAAAAGAACATTTGGGGGTTTCTTTAAAATAGGGAGACCGCCAACATAGGGCTAGATAGCTCAGGACATTGAGTTTTATGGAGGTATTAAGACAGAAATGGTTCAAAAGAACAAAACATACAAATTTCCATTTTTGTTTACCAGTCTCCTTACCAGCAGTTTGGTGCCCATTTCAAGGATGTCAACACGTCCAAGCTCTTTTGATGTAACCTTCTCAATAAACGGCAGCAGCCAATCTTCAAACGCCTCCACATCGTCCTCCAGCTGCGACAGCTTGGCGAACATCTTATGCAGGTAGTCACCGTGGTTGCGCGCGCTGTTGGTGATCTTGTTGAAGCGCGCGTTGACACCTTCAAGCTTGGCCTGGATGTTGCGGGCGAGGGTGGGGTCGCTAGTCTTCATCAGCTTGCTGGCTGTCTCATTCAGAGTATCCACCGTGGGTTTGTGACTGTCAATATCTGTCATCACGTACTGTTTAAGAAGAAAAAATGTGAAACATGCAATTGAAAGTAGTTTGTATTTTTAGAGGACATGTTAATTTTGTTGGCCTTTCCTCCCAAAACCATAATACACCACAATCACGATACACCATAAGCCACGATACACCACAGCCCCGCCCGCCCCCGCCCAAAAAACCAACCTTCTGGTCTTGCATCAGTTCCAGCAGTACTTCCTTCTTGGCAGCAATGGGTGTGTTGACTACCCTGTTGGTATTCTTCTCTGCGACATCCAGCCAGCGTAGGAGTCCGTCTATACCTTCCTGGACGCTGTAGGACTGTGTGAGGGCGCTCTGCAGGTGATTGTTGCGCTCAGCCAGCTGCGACTCCATGAAGGTGCATTTCTCAGAGACGTCACCTGATAACAGGAGATTTGAATTAACTTATTTATTTGGCAAGTTAGATGGTAATAATTTTGCTACAAAGAAGATCTTTGCTACATTTTGATTGAGGCAAAAAGATTTCATCTTTCTATAATCAACTACAAAGTTATCAATGAACTGATGAGTGGTTTGTACTTACGGATTGTTGACAGGACTTCATCTTTGATGGTGTCTTGTAGCTCGGCAAGATCTTTCCCGTGCTCCTTAAATTTGCCAACATCTTTGGTATGCAACACAATGTCGTCGTGTAATTTCTGAAGAAAAAAACCCAAAACAACAAGTTTTAAACATAATAAATGTCAATAATGTTTCTTTGTATAACTAAATCTAAGTTTGTTTGTAGATTTTTTTATAATATAATAATAATATTGAATATTTCTAGTACGCTATGTCTGTCAATGATGACACTCCTGGCGCAAAAAACAAGAACTCTGCTTATACAGAAAGTTTGAAAGTTATGGTTTCCGAAATAGATGTTTTGAATTGAAAACAAGTATCTGGTTGTATGTGTTGAAGTGGGATGCTGTTCCAAAGAGATGGCCCGGCATGTGAAACGCAACGATCACCCCAGGAGTGCCAGCCTTTAAAAAACTAAATCTCTCAAATATTTTCCAAATTATGTCCAACAAAATAAATTACGAATCCCACCTTGACTCTCTCCATTTGGTTGCGGACATTATCCGGCTCAGCCGCCACCGGTTCCTGAAGCTCTTTGGTCAGCTTGGCGTACGCCTCGTTAACCCACGGCAGCACCACAGCGCATGAATTGCCATACTTGGTATGCTTGTCCGCAAGCTCCTTCAGGTGCTTGTAGTAGTTGCGGCTGCCCATGCGTAGCTTGGTGTAGCGGTCGTAGGCATCCGCCAGCTCGTCGCGGATGATGTTGGAGTCCGGAGCTTCGGCGAAGGTGCGGTTGTATTCAGCGGGGAGGGTTGAAGTGCGGAAGTCAGTCAGAGCTTCTCTGTAGTTCTGTGAAGCATCATGAAATAAAATCAAATAGTTGAGTTATTCAGAAACAACACAGGTTCTCAAAATACTTGCTGAAAGCGCTGCCAGCTAAGAAAACAAAACAAAAAACAACAACAAACTTGCATTCTACGTTCTTCATCTTGCAACTTTAAACAGGGGACTGAGCCTTTTCCAGTGCAGGCCCCGCCCTGTGGAATTCACTTCCTGATAGCTGCAGAAAAGCAACCTCACTTGAATCGTTCAAGAAACTGCCGAGGGCCCACTTGTTTCATCAACTGTGATTTTTATTTTGACAATCTTTGTTTGAGATATTTGTTATCAGTGTTGGACACATCCTAGCGCTTTGCAACCTCTGGAAAAGGCGCTCTATAAATGCCAGCTTGTTACTATTATTATCTATTAAAGCAAACTCCAAATCAACAACAAACAAAACTCTCACAAGAACTGCAGGTGATTAAAGTTGTTAAAGTTGATCGGACTTACCCTGGCATTGTCCAGGAACTTATGACCTGACCTCTGGATGAACTTCAGGTCACCCTTGTGGTCGCTGACCTCCTCCATGATCCTCTTCTCCTCTTCGACCTGCTTCTTCAGAGCCTGAAGGTCCCTCCCGGGAGCTCTCTGGATCGTCTCGTTGCTTCTCTCCGCTTCCTTCAACCACTCCTCAAACTCCTCGAACTCTTCTCGGTACTTCTCCAAGTCGTCCAGGGAAGAGTCCAGCTTGTTCTGGCGAGTGATGGATTGCTTGTTGACCTCGTCATAGCGGGGTTTCAGTTCATCGAGCCCTGATCGCAGGAAGGACTCGTCTTCTGGTTTGAGCTTGCCGCCGAACTCCCGCAGAAGGATGGCGATGTCGTTGACATTTTTGCTAATTGGTTGGTCGTGGGCAACAATGTCTTCACGAAGCACCTTTTTAACAGGGAAATAAACACAGAAAATATTAATTTTAGGCAAACTAAGTTTTTTAAAGTTCATATTTATGTACAAATACACTGTGAAGCTTAGATCCTATAAGAAGATGAAATATCTGGGCACGTTTTTTTTCTTGAATAATAGTAATTTGTACCAGACCAAAGTTCACAAATTTTGAAAAATAACTTGCCTCGTAAGATCATATTTATAAATGGTTTGTACCAGGGCCCAATTTTATATAGCTGCTTATGCACTTACAGTAGCTTAGCACAACAAAATTATGCTTAATGGAAAGTTGGCTGGTAACCTGTTTTTACTAAGCAAGATTTTCCTTTGCTTAGCATGTTTTTGTGCCGAAAGGCTTAAGTGGGACACCAGTCACAACAATGCAAACTTAATGGTATGTTGGCTAGCAACCTGTTTTTACTGAGCAAGGTTTTCCTTTTGTTAGCAAGTTTTTGTGCTTACAGGCTTTATAAGAAAACGGGCCCTTCACTGAGGTGAAGATAGTGTCTGGTGCCAAGACTTACCCTGTGTCTATCCAGTTGACTACTGAGTGGTTTAGTCTGCTCGTTGATGGGTTGTTGAGATCCAAGCTTCTTCTCTGTCTGTACCATCCAGTCAGTAAGCTCCTGGAGTGTGCCTCCAACATCCTCCAAACGGCGACTCATGTTGGACTGAAATAAAAACATAGGGTGCGTTCGATTAGCTTCCCTGGATCGACCCTGCAGTGCTCACTCAGGGCAGACCGGGGTCGACCCAAGGAAGCTCAAAAAACGCACCCATACATACATACATACAACATAGGCCCTTTTCGAAACAACGGCTTCGGCTTTGGGTTCGGCTCAGGCTAGCTTGGCCCCGCTGGTTGATTTGACAATTGCGCATGCTTTGCCTATACGCGCTCAGGGCTTCAGACGAGAGAACAAAGCCTCAAGCCGAATCCTGTGGTTTGGAAAAGGGCCATAGTTTGATATGGCGACATTCCATCAAGATAATAGCGGTTTGTAAAGATACAGTTTGAGCAAGATCTATATGAAAATATATGCAAACAGCAAACAATCAATATGGGAAAAGGTATGTTTTCAAGTTGTTCTTCAAAATGTCAAATGATTTTTCAGAACGGAGTGTAGGTGAGAGATTGTTCAATAATGTTGGTGCAACAAAGTAGAATAAACTGTAGCCAGTTTGCAAAAACGACACCTAGAAAAGCCTGGGAAAATATTTGCAAGGACATAAAAAGACCAACTGGACAGGGTTTGAAAAGCCCAGCCAACATGACAAAACTAGCTAAGGTGGCACCACAACGGTTGTGGGTGTCCACTGAATAATATATTTTATCCACGAGTGATAAAATGAAGAAGCTGAAAGGTGCAACCTACCTGTTCATCTTGCTCAGTCCTCATATGGTTGATGTTACTCTCAAGATCCTGCTTACGAGACTTGACTCGAGTCGACAGGTCATCGTAGCGATTCTTCAGGTCATCATTCTTGGTCTGTAGCTGCTCTTGCTGCTCAGGACGAAGCTTCTTTGATTTCTCACTGATCAGGTTGAGGGCGCCGGCGGAGGCTTCCACTACTGGGGCTTGGCTCATCACAACTTGCTCTTCCACAGCCTGAGAATATGAGAACATAAATAATAGTGGCAATCAAGGAGAAGTGAATAGAGGGGTGAGAGTCACTGCTGACAACAAAACCTGAAACTGGGATCCAGATCTTAGGTATGCTGAAATAATGGGTGCGTTCGTTTAGCTTCCCCGTGTCGACCCAGGTGTGTGGCGTTTTTTTTTCTAGGACGAACGTGTGCAGATAATTACCCACGGTTTCCAGGGGGAAAAAACCGCCACACACCGGGGTCTACCCAGGGAAGCTAAACGAACGCACCCAATGGCATTTCAACTTTATGATAACCCCTGGAGTTACAGATTGCAAGGAGCTTTAGCAAAAACATATCGTCAGTGTCCAACTCAGCTTCCTCTTGAAGACGATCAGAGCATACTGATCGAAACGTTGAGTTTTCAACCATTGGTTCTTTTCAGACTGGATTGAAATGTTCACATGGGCCTACCCCAAACGTAACCTGATTATATACTCCCACCAAGCAAAGTTTTGAATCCGACTTAGTATCATCAGTGTTAGAGAAGTAAATCAAACAGCATATTTTGTTTCCAGATAAAAGTCTGAAATTTCTCACCCCTTTGTGAATGTTAAAGGCAGTGGACACTAATGGTAATTACTCAAAATAATTATTAGCATAAAACCTTTCTTGGTGACGAGTAATGGGGAGAGGTTGGTGGTATAAAACATTGTGAGAAACAGCTCCCTCTGAAGTGCCATAGTTTTTGAGAAAGAAGTAATTTTCCACGAATTTGTATTCGAGACCTCAGGTTTAGAACCTGAGGTCTCGAAATCAACCATCCAAACGCACACAACTTCGTGTGACAAGGGTGTTTTCTTCTTTCATTATTATCTCGCAACTTTGATGACCGATTGAGCTCAAATTTTATTGCATATGTTGAGATACACCAACTGTGAAGGCTAGTCTTTGACAATTACCAATAGTGTCCACTGCCTTTAAATTAAGTACATTTGAAATCTTAGTTTGAAGTCTGAGAATCATAGTATGAGCAATCTTACCATGATGGTCTCCAGTTCCTTCTCCATCTCCTCCAGAGGGCTGAGTCCAGGCATAGGTGGTGCCTGAGCCATCTGCATCTCAGTCGTAGTCACCCAGTCCAGGAGGTCATCTACTGGCTTTGTGCGGTCAGCGAGGGCCAGAGCGGTGTCCAGCTCATCATCCCGGTCATCGATCTTGATGTCCAGGGCGTTGTAGCGACGGTTGATGTCGGCCAATTGGTGCTGGATCTCGGACTCCTCTGTTGGATGGAAATAATACTACATGAGCAAGACACAATTATGAGGTTTAAGGAATTCACAAATCATCAATGCGCCGTATTTTTGACCGCATGAGGGCACTCTCAAACATATTTGTATCACTTCCGGGGGTATACTTATTCATACCATAAACAGTTATTAAAGACTGGAACACATTACCACCACAGACATATCCATCACGGACAATAAGAATTTTAAAGAAGCTGTGTTAATCAACCTTTCAAGCAACTTAAAACTATGGCGCAACAAAAGTGACAAAACGCCTGTTAAAACTGTGCAGGACAACTGTGCATATACCCCATAATGGGTATCTTATCCACTAAAAATGATCTCATCTCATCCACCAATCCACTAATCCTATCCATTACAATCCTCACCTTCAATAAGTCCACTGATATCCGCTTCCTCAAATGGCCTCTTAGCCTTTTGTCGCTTAGCCGGGCCTTGATCCGGCTTAGGTGTTGATGTGATGATCTGGGACGAGCGGCGATGAGGCCTGCTTGGGGCGGTGGTTATACCACGCATTAGGGTGTCCAGTCTGGTACCCTGATCGTTCAGATGGTCCAGAGTGGGTCGGTACTCAACAACATCACGCCTCAGTGGCTGTGGACATGGTGGAGGAGAATTGAAATCAAATAAATAAGCATTGTCACAGATATAGGATAAAAGTTGTAGTTTAAACTGTATAAGCGTTTTGTGCAGAGACAGACTTCATGGTTCTTATCTTTAAAGGAACACGTTGCCTTGGATCAGTCGAGTTGGTCTTTGAAAAGCATTTGTAACCGTTTGTTATAAAATGCATAGACCCATTGCATATGACGTCACACTCTCAAAAAGGAGGCAGATCATTGGACAATAGCTGTTTTCGTTCGCGTGACCTCAGCGTACCTGTAGCGTTTCGCATTTTGCAAGGGGGAGCTATTGATTTTTTACACAATACAGAACGGGCCTCCGAACAATGCGGGAAAATTTGTTGTCAACTCTCTTTTGTGCATGTTTGTATACGATTTTGACTGCCAAAATGACACCCAGGATAGGCACATGTGAGAACGCTGCGCATATTGCCAGGGGTCTATTCACTATTGAGAAGCTCCTTCAGAGAAAAGCTGAAGCTTGAGCCATGTCCAAATTGGCAGCTACAGCTACGGCTACGGCTAGAAGTATAGTCTGTCCTTAGCAACACCCTTAGCAACAGTTTTAAAACATACCTTGAGCTCGTCATACTGTGACTTGATAGTACCCAAGTCTTTGGCTACCGGTTGGAATTGATTGAAGCGACGCTCTGTGGATATCAACCAAGTACTGACGTCCTTCAGGTCATCGTTGTACATCTTCTGGGCCTGGCGGCGTTCCTCAAGAGTCTTTTGCCTGATAATAAAATAATAATAATAAATAATAGTACCATAAGGCGCTATAAAAACAAGGCGAGGGACTGAATGAACTAAAACTAATACAAAAACAATCAAATGTCTAGCCAAGAAAACAAATAAAAAGAGGAGCAAGTTGTGGGAACAGAAGTGTCTTGAAGAGGCGTTTGAACACCTATATCCAAACACAGCCGATGCGAAGACAACAAATTACGAGTTAGAAATACTGGCATCAAAAGAAAGTCATCATTGATTTGACATCTTTTATATATCGGTAAATTGTCACACACACCGTAAAACATTCTAACAAACTTGGATGAAGTTTTGTAAATCTCAAAGCCTGGATCAGAAATCACAAAAATGGTTACAAGTTATTGGTATATATTTGAAGCAAAGCCTTTAGCCTGGTGCACACTTACTGCGAATGGGAATGCGAATGCAAAGCGAATGTCACATGGCTGTTTTCGCAGCAATTGTTTTTTTCGCAGGAGTTGAACACAGCTAACATGTGTGCGTCAAAATTCGTATCGCATTCACGTTCGCAGAAAGTATGAGCCGGGGTTTAGATTTAAAGACTTTGGATGAAAGAGCCTTACCTGAACTGAAGGAGTTCAATCAGGGCATTCCAGTTGTCGTCCACGTTGCGGACAATGTGCTTGACCGAGCCGGGCTCATTGACCCTCCGGTCACTAGTCAGCTCATTGGCAAGCTGATGGATCAACTGGTACTGTGGGCGCTGCCTCTCCATCTGGTCCTGTATGTCCTGTTGACGACGGGAAAGTAGAGAAGAAGATTCTTATAAAAAGGTACATCGAAAAGGAGACAAGGCTCAATTTCACAAAGCACTAAGATTCATCTTAAATGGTTTGGGAACTTTAGGTACTTTTTGTACGACACAAAACACAAACGTTCACAGATTTACATTAAACTTACACGGTTTAAAGATACTGATGGTAGAAAGCTTCCCTTAAAATATTACTCGATGGGGTGCTATGGTTTGAGTTCAACAATTTCACAAAAAATATTTTTTGTCTCAGTGAGACGAAATATATTTTAGCATGTACAATGGATTTACGTGACTCTCCTGAAAACATTTCTCTGTGTTTTTCTCCAAACACATGAAAACTAATAAAGCTGAAACTTTATTACATATATCTTCATTCACAGCGAGAAGGGATTCATGTCATGGCCAGACATATGATCTAAAAAAGGTATTAAGGCCCTCTAAACCGATGTTTGTATGAGAGAGATCGGCTGTTGCCAGCTTGGTGTCTGTATCCCCTTTGTGGAGTTTCCCCAAGTTGGCTTGTACTAAACAAACAAACTGACTATTGATTTTGGTTTTACCCATACACCAATGTGTGCAAGCACTGTTTACTTTCCCGAGTCCCGTGAAAAAAATATCGCAGGCATATTACTCGGGCGGGATTCAAACCCACGACCCTTGAAATATACCTGTGATATTTTTTTCACAGGACTCAGGAAAGTACCAAGTGTACAGAGCTAACACACATCGGTGAATGGGTAAAAAAACAAAATTAATATTCTTTATCCTTGATGCAAATTAAACATCTATTATAAACAAACCGACCTTCAAGATGCTGCCTAGCTCGGTGATGTCCATCTTACTAGTATCCGGCGCCTCCAAGGAGTCCAGCGCCGGGATGAGCCAGTCTTCCAGCTTATCAACCTCATCCTGAAGACGGTTCAACCGGTCAGTCAGAAGCTGTAGGAACTCACAGCCTTCTCTGGAAGGCTTCTCGAGGCTGGAGAAGCGAGTGTTCAGGTTGTCGAGCTTGGTCTGGATGGTACGGGCGACTGACGGCTCACAGGTTTGGAGGAGTTTACTCGCTGCCTTGTTGACAGTGTCCACGCTTGGTTTGTGGGCTTGCACATCGCTCAAGAGTGTCTGGAAGTATACAAAGTATTTATAATCAATTTCTATTCAACAAACAGGCCGGTGTGATTCGTTTTTGAAAGGGAAAGGGCACCAAGGCATTTTCTCCTTGGTGAAGGGCACCGTTTGGGGGAATTGTAAATTTCAAGGGCACCAAAGCCATGGCCATGGGGCATCTTGAAGTATAAGGCCTAAACAAATATTGTTTAAAAAGGAAGTTATTCAAGCTTTGTAACAAAACATGTTTGCATCAAGACAAGTTAAAAGTCAGCTACCGAAGCAACTTAGTGTCTCTCTCTGATCCGGTGTGGCCCTCTATCGACTTGCGGCCATCTTGTTGTTGTTTTTTGTGAATTTTTACACGCGCATTTTTAGCGCCCGACAAGCGCTTTACACAAGAACTAGAAAGTTTTTAACAAGCGTGCACACAAAGCATTCACTTTCGGTTAGCCAATCAGCTTTGATTTTTAGTGTTTCCCTCCCAGGGGTTAAAGAAGAACGCGCGACACAGCGCTGCCCACGGTAACGAGACTGAGGAACCCCTTCTCACCTTGTACTGTTGCATCTGGTCATTAAGAGGTTCCTTCCTGAGCGTGATGGAGGTCCTGTTCTGCAGCCGATCCAACGTAGTCTCTGTTGTATCCAGCCAGGCTAGGAGGCTCTCTAGACCCTCTTGTACACTGTGGGATTCAGTCAGTGCTGTCTGGAGTAGGTTACTACGCTCAGCGATCATGGATTCTAGCTGGCTGTAACGGTCACTCACATCACCTAGAAACATCAACAAAACATTTCAAGATAAATCTGTCCATTTCAATTTTACTTTGAAGTTTCTTGAGGGAGGGGTAGTCATATGAGTCACCCTTAGGCTACAGGGGGTAGGCATAGACCTGCATCCTACTAGATTTATATCTCTCAATACATACTAATTCATGCAGATGTGATGGATTGTATGAAAATGAGAAATCCTGCTGAATTTTAGATAAAAGTTCCAAATTTGTGTGGAAATAAAGCCAAACGAATGCAAGATTGTTGTATAGGCTCTCTATATCACGTCAAATCTGAAAGTTTGGTCACACACTTAGGGCTATGTTTTCAACTCAGTGATGGCAAGTTTGACCTCTTTCATGAGATTCTTAATTGCTCAGCAAAGGTATTTTGCTAAGCAATATTGTCTGCTTAACAGCTTTTACTCAGTAAGTAACTTACGGATCTGTTTGCTGACGTCCTTCTTGACGTCTTCGTGAATCTCACAGAGATCTCTACCGGTGTTCTTGATTCTCTCTACATCTTTGTTGTGCAGAAGAACGTCATCACTGAATGCCTAAAAGAAGTACACACAAAATGTTGTTGCTTAATTACGATATTAATTGAAATAATGAAATCAATAACCTTTTAAAAAATAAACGAGCGACCCATCATTGATAAATGGCATTGTGGTGGATGTCCAGTTAATACTAACCACAACTATTTTGTGCCGTGCAAATTTCTTTGCAGTGTCCATTCTTAGTAAATCAACATAAGTCCATAAGTGGTATGGATCATTGCACATACCTTGAGCTGTGCGATCTGCTGTTTGACCGCGTTAGGTTCCGCTGCAATGGGTTCCTGAACCATCTTGCCTAAGGTGACGTACGAGACATCCAACCACGGTAGCACCGGGTTGACCTCATTGCGGTACCTCTGCTGCTTCTCCTGGATGTCAGCCAGGCGGTTACGATGGTCCAAGCAGCGAGTCTTCAGACGCTCATAGCGGCTGTTCACACTGCCGAGTTTATCACGAATAGTGTGAGAATCTGGTGCTTCGCTGAAGGTCTGGCTGAACTGGCGGGGCAGGACAGAGGTGCGGAAGTCCCCGAGATCTTCTCTGTAAGTCTGTCATAACAAAATAATCATGTTGAGTTTTAATTCCCTTAAAAGCAGCAGGACACATTTGGTAATTGTCAAAGAGCAGTATTCTCACTTGGAGTATCCCAACATATGCATAACGTAACAAATCTGTGAAAATGTGGACTCAATTGATCATCGAAGTTGCAAGAGAATAGTCAAAGAATAAAAATACCCTTGTTGCACAAATTTGTGTGTCTTCAGATGCCTAAAAAGGCTTCACGCCTGCCTGAAGTCTCTTAATATTTTAAGAATCTTATATCACATCTCATAACCAACCTCCATGTGTAGTTATCTAGACATTTTTTTTCGCCATGCTCCTCAATCAAAAAGAAATATTACTCTTCTCTGAAGACGATCAGAGCAAAAATTGACGGCAAAGTTGTTTACCTTGGCGTTGTTGATGAATGTCTGGCCGGTCATGTTGACAAACTTCAGGTCTGCACCGTGGGTCAAAACATCCTCAGCCAACTCACGCTGGCCACTGTACTGATCCCGTAGGGCCTCTGGCTCGGATTCTATCTTCCGCAGTGAAGACTCAAGTTTCTGGACGAGAAAATAAAACACATTTGAAATCTCTCTTCTCTTCTCTTCACCTAAGCATTGCACTCAAATTCTTCATCATGGTGGGGGCCATCTTATTTTCTTCCATTCAAACCAAACGGAGACTACAACCTTGTTGATTTTAAACAATAACATTTTAACAAAAAGAACTGTTACTTAGAAAAAGTGTTGGTTATTTAAACAGAAGCAAAGCACCAATTGCACCAACTTGAATGACATGCCAATTTGGTTGTTTATCAATTCAAGTGAGGAAATATATGTTCTTGTTCTTGGCAATATTTGTGGTTGTCATTTTTACAGGCATGATATTTGGTCCTTGAGAAAAAAAGTATGACATTAGATCGAGTACAAGGGCTGAACTACATGTACACATGGAATAGGCTCTTATAGTTTTTTTCATGACATTTTAACACAAAATTTCTGATTTTTCCAAGGGCAAACAAAAATCAGAAAACAGACTAAAGTAGGAAGAATATCATGTTTTTTTATGAAATTGGGTCATAATTTTGAAATTTACTCATACCTGCTCAGCCATGCGTAGCCATTCTTCCAGAGTACCAACTTCCGGTTCCAATTTCCCGAGGTCGTCACTAGCAAAGCGCAGCGCGCTCAGCCGCGTGTTGGATTGTACGTTGACCGTCTCGTAGCGTGCCTTGAGCGTATCGGCGATGTACCGTAGGGAGGTACTGTCATCCTCGCTGAGTTTGTCTCCGCGTTGCTTCAGGAGTTGGTTGGCTTCTTGGACTGTCTCCAAGACGGGGCCCTGGTGGGACACGATGTCCTCATGGAGGGTCTGTCAAGTAATAAGAATAAGAAGGTGATGTTATCAAGTCATGATGAGGGGAATCAGGGGTATGTTCCACCTGCGCAAACATCGACAGTTTTGAGTAAAACCAGTTGTGCGTTGCCAACGTTTAGAAACCTCGGGTGAACATACTTCTGAGGTGAATAGGCGAGTGGTTTTAAAATGGTGGACATTAATACGATTAGCAGACAATTTATCTTGTCACAAACATAATTACAGTGTGTTTTTGGTTGTTGGTAACGCAGTCAGGTGGAGTCGAAATAATAACTTAATAAGTTTATGCCATGATGTACAAAAGAGGATTAAAATATACCTTCAATACAGCGAAAAAACGAACGTTAAAAAAATCAAAAGGGGTACCTCATGTTGACAACCAGTGATCGCAACCAATCATTCCATTAATAACATCGTTTGTGCAAAAGGTTGCAATTTGATTGCGCAAGTGGAACGCAACCCGGGCTTCCAGAGAAAGTAGAGTGGTCGTCTCAACATGACCTTGACATCACTCATGGAGGCTGACATTGCTGTAAGCGGTTCATCTATTTCTATGCTTGATAGAGATTTCTGCCTCCTCCACAGAACACCCAGCAGGAAAAATGGCATCATATTGGGTGCGTTCGATTAGCATCCCCGTGTCGACCCCGCGGTGCTCACTCAGGTGAGTAAACGAACGATTAATCACCGCTCTCGTAGTGACGTCATGCACCTGGGGCCAGCCCCAAAGTGACCCACTCCACAAGCAGGGCACTTGGGGCTGACCCGGGTGAGCCCATGGAATGACGTCAAAGCTATTCGAGCATATCGGGGGCAGACCGGGGTCGACCCAGGGAAGCTAATCGAATGCACCCTTTGTAAATGTTTGCAGAGGAATGTCATACCTTGTGTTTGCTGTACTGGTCAGTCAGAGGTCTGGTCTGCTCGCTGAGTGGTTGTTCTGATCCTAGCTGGTGCTCTGCCTTGGTAACCCAATCTTGAAGCTCATTCAGCTGGATGGTCAGCTCGTCAAAATCGGCTTTCAGTCTCGTCTAGAATTGAGAAAGGAACCAAACATAAAATAATTACAATTACACAAACGAACCAACCTTGGCTCTCAAATCTTGATCTTGAACCAGTTGAGAAGACACCAGGGCCCAACTTCAAAGAGCTGCTTAAGCACAAAACACTGCTTAACAAATTCCTGTTAAGCAGATATGAGTAGTACATGTAGAACAGTCACAAATTGAACTTGCGACATGGTAGTTTGGCTGGTAACCTTTTGTTGCAGATAATAGTAGTTTATTTAACTTTTGCGGCCCCTGACCCACACAGCCATTTTTTTTGTTTTTACATTTTTCTCATTCACAGTTGTATTTATAATATCTTTGTCCAGGGGTGCCAGTCAGAAGCCATACAACCGTTAACTGCCGTGTTACGGTTAATGGTTGTATGGCTTCTGACTGGCACCCCCGAACAAAGAACAGTTAACGGTTGCATGGCTTCTGACTGGCACCCCCGAACAAGGATATTGAAAAAATAGGGACACCGCCAATATAGGGCTAGATAGCTCAGTTGGTAGAGCGCCGGCACGTTAATCCGGAGGTCGTTGGTTCGAATCCCACTCTAGACAATTCTTTGTTCAACCCCCAAAATAATAATAATAATAATAATAATAATAATAATAATAATAATAATAAAAATAATAAAAAAAAAACAAACATTCTTACCTTCTCCTCCATCTCAATCTTAAGCTGGATGAGGAGACTCTCAATGGTCTTGCAGACATCTTCCGATCTCTTAGTGAGTTGATCGTACTGAGCCCGGAGCTCCTTGCTGCGTTGCTGGAGGTCCTCTACCCGCTGAGGGGCGAGCTTACCACGTTTGTCCTTCAACAGTTGGTCCGTGGTGTGAATGGAATCCAGGATGGCCACTTTGTTGCTGTCGATCTCATCGTGCAGACTCTGAGAAAGAAAAACAATCTGAGGATCAGACACTTTTCAAACAAAAAACAAAAACAACAACAAACCCTGAACATCGCAACTCCTCATCCAGTATTATTTTCTCTGGACGGGTGAACAAGATGTTTACCATATTAGCATAGGGAGAGGGGAGCGTTTTTGAACCAAGTTTCAGTTACACAGAGAAAGCAGGGTTGAGAGAACCAAGATAAGCCTGGGTGTTCCACAAATGTTTACACAAACTCCTTGAATTCATATAAAATATGGCAAACTGACAAGCAGAATTGAGGGATAGATTATTAAAATAACTACTCTCAAAATAGGAACATTAAGGCTCATTTGGAATGTGAATGAGGTTTTGGTCAGAGAACGGCATAGCAAAAACAGAAAATATTTTTCAGAAAAGAGTAGCACACAGTATAAAATATTTCTTAATAGACTGACAGGTAAAAACAAATTTTTATATTCAAGGCTCCAGTCTGAGGTGAGTTTCGGACTGGGGTCTACAGAGGTGAACGGCAGGGAAAGAAACCATAAAGTCAACCTTATTCAAACGCCATCCAGATTTCCCTTACCTTGGCTGCCTTGAGTTCATTATGCAGTTGATCTGTATCGGTACTCCTAGGTGCCGACTGAACCACCTTAGCGTCAGTCACTGTCACCCATTCAATCAGACCTCCCATGTTTCCGCTCTTCTCTAGGTAAGACTTGGCTAGATCCATCTCCTCGTCCCGGTCTCCGAGCTTCACCTTCAGGCCGTCGTAACGTTTGTTGATGTCCATCAGCTCTCGCTGGATCTTCGTCTCTTCTACAGGAGAGTAAAGATAAAAAAGTTCAATCAGCAAGTTGAGGGACTGATTTCACAAAGATCTAAGAATGATCTGAACTCCAAATCAATCATAGTTGCTAAGTAACGTGTGATGTCACAATACAAATCCCTATGGTAATACTGACCAATTTGTCTTGCGTCGGATTTTATCGCTTTGTGAAATCGAGCCCTGGTCACTGAGCCAAATATTAAATTCCTTAAACCATCTCAGCTCCCAAGGGAGTATCCAGCATGTGCTGCCAAGTATGTAGCACACTAAAGCTAAATCAATCACAAGAACAATCTCTGCCACCATAGGTACCCATTTATAATCCTGGGTGAAGAGAAGCAATTCAAGTGTCATGATCGGGACTCGAACCCACACTCCGATGACTTAACCACCAGAACTTGAATTCGATGCTCTAAAACACTTGGCCATGATACCCTGTTCTGTATAATTACATCCTGATTGAGTAGTATGTTATGTCTTGAGTGTATGAAACAACAAGTTTGTTTCATTTCGGATGTTTTGGATGTAGATATAAAACCATATTGAAACTTACCATCGGTGGTGAAGTCACTAGCATCAGGGGTCTCATACGACCGGCGTGACATTTGTCCGGATGAGGGTGATGATCCGATCTGGAGTGACCGGTAGCGTGGCCGGACGGACATCGGTACATCTTCATCCCGCTGCAATCGGTCAAGATTGTGGCCGTACTTGTTGACCTCTATGATCTTTGGCTTGTAGGCAATCACATCGGCCTTCAACGGCTGAGGGTAGAATTTAAAAAAATAAAGGTAAGTTAAAAGTTTCCAACAGTTTCAACATAGTTTACAGAGGAAGGGCCATATCACACGAGGCAATTTACAGGCAACCCCCAAAAAGAAAAAGATATTCACATTTCAATGTTCACCTACTTTACTTGGAAATCGTCAGACATGGTTTGAAAAGTGACGCATGTGCTACCAAAGAGGTCCTGTAGCATGCACTGTAGTTGGTTGCCTCCAAGTTGCCTGTAAAAGTTGCCTCGTGTGACAAAACCCCAAGACCCCTTTCCGTTCCTATGAAGTACTTGCTATGATGAAAGTTGCCTTCAAGAAAAAAACCTGCTAGGTTGTTTGATGCAAAGCCATCGATATGATCTATTTCATTCTTTACTCCAACAGTCTTTAAGGTTGGTAAGCATTTGTCTACATATTTATTGCAGGGGTGGAAGTCACTGCTAACAAAAAAGTCTGAAACAAGGCTCGATATCTTAGGAGGTATTGATATGATGGCATTTTAACCCTTTGATCACCCCTGGGCTTAAATTTCACAGAGCTTTTAGGAACAGTGTCCTCAGCAATAGAAAAGTAGATCAAAGAGAAGTTTTTCTTGACATGTGGACAAAAATAGCGTCCGACTTCCTGGACCAGGCTGACTTAAAAAGTCTGGCTAAAAGACTGAAATATCTCACCCCCATTAATGGCAACTAAAAGCTAAGCATGCTAGAGACTAACCTTGACTTGTTCTATCTGTGTATTCAGCGTGATGATATCATGAGATACTTCCTGTAGTTGGGTGACTTTGTGCTCCATGGTGTCCAGCCAGTTGGTGGTGTCCTTACTGGATTGTCCGTAGCGTTTGGATGCCTTGAGTTTGGCGTCCAATTGCTTGCTCCTGGAAGAGATAACAAGAAGAATACAATAACATACTGACTTCACCTTCACCAGTTGCGTTATTTAATAATTTAATTGCCACTTTTAAAGTCCAACTTCAAGGCAAGAAGTAAATTATTCAAAGAGATATCGGAAAATGAATAAAACGTGAATGCTTTTTGTTCAAACAACTAACGTTAGGCGTCGTTCAATATTATTTATTAACCCCATTTGAATTATGTTATGGCAGGTTGCTAAGCAATCCGGGCCCGTTATTCATGTATGTCTGTTGGGGGTTACTGTCAAGTAAAGTTTATTATTAAATAGTTACTGGTTTTTGCCCAATTGGTAATTAACCAATGTGGTGTGACATGGTTGAATAAACACAGCACTTGAAGCTGATACCAATCAACCAATCAATCAATCAATCAATCAAACGTAATTTGTATAGCGCCTAAATCAAACTCAATGTGTACTGTTGTGATTTTTTGTGTCCTCAGAGAATACATTAAGTTTACACCCAAGTAAAGCTGAATTGATGTTCGAGTTGGCGTCGTGGTGTCTTTCCTTGCCCTTCACCTCCGAGACCCCGGTTAGAATCCCACTGGGGGCACTATGTGGATTGGGTTTTCAGTCCCTGCCTGACTGCGTGGGTTTTCACAAGAATAATTCTCTAGGGTGTTCCATCCACAAGTAATACTGCAACTTCCCCATTTGGTTGTGGGCTAGTACATTGATTAAGTTGGTTTTTCTGATAAATTTCTCAAAATAAATTAAATGAAATGGTTTGATTTACAAATTCTGTCCGACACCAACCTCTTGACGAGAATCTCTTCCAGGGTCCGCCAGTTAGCGTCGACGTTGGTCAGGACAGCCGTGACGTAGGATGTGTCGCTGGCTTTAGGGTCTCTGATGAGCGCTTCTCCTTGCTGATGGATCCGCTTGTGCGACTGCCGGTGGTCTCCAAGCTGCTGCTTGATTCCCTGAAAGATCCAAAGTCAAAATATGCATCAATTTCGAGGACTGGGCAAGAATCTTTTAAATCAGTCATTAAAAAAATGTATTCTTAAATAAATTATGTCTGCTTTTGTCTTTTAAACCTCTTGTGGTTGAAACATCACGCCATTTACTATTTTTAAAAATTTTTTATTTTTTTAAAAAATTGTTAAGTAATTTTTTTGCAGAGCACACTTTAAGAACAATTTTTTTAACATAAACTGACGAGAATTAACTGTCAATAAATAGTAAACTTGCGGGTACAACCATGTATCTTTTGAAGGAGTGTTGGCACAAGAAAGAGCTGGTTTGGTCGCGACATTTCAATTCTCTGCTCATCTTAAGAAGTTTTTTTTTATTGAGTACTCACCTTGAGTCTCTTGTCACACTCGTTCAGGTCGAGGCGAGCAAGCTCCCTCGACTCCAAAGAGTCAATGGTCGGCAGCACCCAATCCTCAAACTGGTCAACCTCATTCTCAAAGTTATTGAGCTGTTCGAACATCCCCTGGAGCATGCCGCCATGCTGCGTGGTTGTGTCGCTGACTTTGTTGTAGCGGGAGTTCAGGGTGTCCACCTTGGTCTGCAGGGCTTTGGCAACCTTGGGCTCACTGGTACGGATCAGATCGGAAGCTGATTGGTTGATCATCTCCACGCTCGGCTGATGACTAATGATGTCATCCTCCACATTCTGTTAGGTGTTAGGTCACAGGTCAAAGGTCAAAGGTATTTAAATACAATAATCATATTGCTTTGAATGAGGGACTTATGGGACCCTAGCTGGCAGCAGACTTACCAGATAAAAACCAATGATTTTGGTTATATACGGATGCTCAGAACTACGTTAAAAAAATCCAAAGTCTCCCATTGGTTGAGTTTTAAATCCACCAGATATCAATATTGACCCCTTGCATTGGCCACCATCTTTGATGACAAACAATGGAAACATGCACACAACTCTCAGCCAATAATAGCGCTTCACGCGTGCACGTTTCACCAATGATAGCGGTCAATCTTTTCAGACGTAGGTTTTCTGTTTTAATTTAAATGGGTAATTAATGTCAAAATGGCTGCCTTAAGACAGTGGATCTGCAGCCCCTGAATGAGGATTGAGAAACCCACCTTCTGCACTTGCATATTCTCAACCAATGGTTCCTTCTTGATGACCAAGACGGTCCCCTTCTCCATCTTGTGTACGTTCCTCTCGGCCTCATCCAGCCAGCGTAGGAGTAAGTCCAGACTATCCTGAATGTCTTGGGATTGTGTCAGAGCGTTCTGCAACAGCTGGCTGCGACTCTTGATCTGAGTGTCCAGTTCGTTGTAGCGGTGTTGAAGCTCATCTGCAAAAAAAAACATGAAATATACTTATAATGTAGGATTTGAAAATGTCCAAGGCGTCAGTACAATTACATGTAGGTGAGGTTTTTGGTAACACCATGTGTACATCTCTTTTGAGTGGTATTGACAACTCAATGTATCTCCCAAAACTATACGCAAGATGTTTATGACTTACCAATGTGTTTAGTGATGTCCGGCTGTAGCGCTGGTTTAACATCAGCCAAGTCTCGTCCCGCATCCTTGGTCTTCTCAATGTCTTTAAGATGGAGCACTACTTCATCATGGATCACCTACAAACAAAAAAACATCAAAACTATCAATGATGTCATACTCTTCTCAAGGTTAGACAAATGAGATGGCTCTACCCTGATCTACCTGACTCACTGTTGATAGTCTGAAATATTGTGAGAAACGGCTCTCTCTGAAGTAACATAGTTTTTTTTTTAAAGAGGTTATTTCTCACTAAAACATTCAAAGACTTCAGGCCTATAGAATGTATAGTATTTTATTAGGCATCTGAAAGCACACAATACTGTGCAACAAGTTTTTTGTTTGTTCATTATTATCTCGCAGCTTCAACGACCAATTGATTTCAAATTTTCACAGGTTTGTTATTTTGTGCATATGTTGAGATACACTTGTGAGAATACTGGTCTTTGACAATAAGGTGTCCAGTGCCTTTAAATAAAGTATACATAACATAAACATTGTTTTTAAAACAAGTAGTCGCTTTGGTTTAAGAGACTTGACCTTACCTTGAGTCTGTCGATCTGTTTCTGTACAGCCTTCGGCTCAGCCCCGATGGGTTCCCTGAGGTACGACTTGAGGGTTCCTTCCTTGTCCTGGAGCCAGTTACCAAAGTTATCCGTCCTGTCACTGAACTTCTGTTGCTTCTCAACGACGTCACGAAGCTGGTTGGTGTGCTCCGTCGTGCGTGCCTTCAGGCGCTCGTAGCGCGTTGTGATGTCTGACATCTTGCTGGGGATGACACTGGTCTCTGTGTTCTCCTGGAAGGAGCGCGTGAATTGGCGCGGGAGCGCTGCATCACGGAACACCGCAAGATCTTGGCGGTACACCTGAGAAAACGGAGCATACAATAACATTTTTACTACTTTTGAGTGATAACAAATTATTAAATACGAAATGTCACAAAAACTGTTGTCTGGCAACAGAGCTTTCTCTAACTTTGCTCCCTCTTCTAGGGAATTTATTGCCGCTTGACATAAGACCACAGAATAACCCATCAATCTTCAAATGACAGCTCAAAACTCATATCTTCAAACAGGCATTTTAATTAGAGGGCTTTTGACTTTGCGAACCGCCTTTCAATGGCAAATTTGTCACATACTTTGCACTTTATAATTGCTATTTATCAAACGTAAAAAAAGGTTTTGATTTCTGGAACTGTCATTCTTACCTTCGCCGAGTCAAGCACCTTCTGCCCACCCTTCACAACAAACTTCAGGTCAGCGGCGTGAGCGATCACGTCCTCCGTGAAGGCCCTCTGTTGACCCAACTCCTTCTTCAGGACCTCTGGGGCCTTGGACTTGCTGGCGAGAGACGTCTCAAGATTCTGCTCTGCCGTCTGAAGCCAGGTCTCAATGTCAGCAACCTCCTCTTCGTGCTTCGGGAGATCCTCCACGGCGAAGCGGAGCTTGTTGTTGCGGTTGATGGAATCAGTGGCCAGATTGTCGTAGCGGCTGCGGAGCTCGGACTGTAGCTCTGTGAGCTTAGTCTGGTCCTCCGGGCGAAGGTTCTGGGTGTGTTGACGAAGGAGGGACTGGCATTCCTGGATTGACTGAAGGACTGGGTTCTGATGCACCTGGATGTCCTCATGAATTGCCTGAAAAGAAGAACAGAGTCAAACATTATATTAAAAAATAATAATAATAATCCATTGCGTCATGTCTGTCAATGATGACACTCCTGGCTAAAAACAAAGAACTTGGGGTTCGAAAGCTATGGTTTCTGAAATAGATACGTTTTGAGATGTGTCTTAAATTGAGAAAATGTATCTGCTTGTTTGAGGTGAAGTGGGAGGCTGTTCCAAAGAGATGACTTGGCATGTGAAAAGCAATGATAACCCCAGGAGTACCACGAACATGGAATGTTCAGGAGCAGATTATTTGCTAATAAAAAGCAGCTCAATAAATTGGGCCTACTAGGCACATAAAATCACTTGATAAACCCTCTGGTTTTCCAATGGTTGTTTACACTCCAACTTGGAGTCGTTAAGCATGTTGATTTCAGTTGACTGATAATTGATTGATTGTTATATTGTTTGTTAGATTGGTTGATTGATTAATTGACTGATTGATTGGTTGATTGACTGATTGATTAATTATTTGAATATTGATTAATTAATTGAATATTGATTAAGAAATCAATTGTTTTGTGACTGACCTTGTGTTCCTGTTGTTGAGAGATCAGCGGCTGTGATTCCTGGCTCATTGGCTGTTGTGATCCCAGACGTGTCTCGGCCTGGGTCACCCACTCCAGCTGATCGGTCAAGGACTTCACTGTGTCATTCAACTTGTCATCAATCTCAACCTTGGAAAGAAAAACAGGTGAGACAAAGTAAAGATTTGAGATTGAGTGTCAATAAATGGACTTGGAGAGGTCTGCAATAGCAATGGAGGAAAACCTCTCAGAGTTGTGGAGCTCTTAAAGCCATTGGACCCTTTCGGTTCAGAAAAAAAAAATAAAAGTTCACAGATTTACAAATAACTTACAGGGTTTACAGAAGGCAATGGTGAAAGACTTCTCTTGAAATATTATTCCATGAAATGCTTTACTTTTTGAGAAAACAGCAAAACAATATAAATTCTCGTTAACGAGAATTACGGATTTATTTTAAACACATGCCATGACACGGCGAAACGCGCGGAAACAAGGATGGGTTTTTCCGTTGTTTGCTGCAGACTCCGATGACCGATTGAGCCTAAATTTTCACAGGTTTGTTATTTGATATAGAAGTTGTGGTACACAAAGTGTGGGCCTTGGACAACACTGCTTACCGAAAGGGTCCAATGGCTTTAAAAGAGCTGGTGGTGAACCAAGTAAAATTTTCTACAAGTGTGCCAGGCCAGAGGCCTGATACTTCACAGAGGCAACGAATAAATAAGAATAAAGAATAATAATAATAATAATGATTGCCTCCAAGCCCCTGGTCATTGCTTGTTGCACTTAAAATGCTACAGTAGACATTTACAATGTCCTCAAGGCCTGAAACCTTTACCAAGGAGAAAATGCCTTGGTGGCCTTTTATCTGGCAAGATATGCTCTGATAATCTTTAATGTACACTTAAAGGAACACGTTGCCTTGGATCGGTCGAGTTTGTCTTTGAAAAGCGTTTGTAACCGTTTGTAAACAAATGCATATGGTTAGAAAGTTGTTGTAAAAGTAGAATACAATGATCCACAGAGATTGCACGGTTTTCCTTTTACCTCGTCGACTAACACGGTCGGCCATTTTGGGGATTTTTGACTCCCATAAATGGCTGACCGTGTTAGTTCGCAAAGTAAAAAGGAAAACCACGCTATTTCGAGGCAAATTTGTGTGGATCATTGTATTCTACTTTTAAAACATCTTTCCAATCATATGCATTTTTTAACAAACGGTTACAAACGCTTTTTATAGACCAACTCGTCCGATCCAAGGCAACGTGTTCCTTTAAAGTAGAAATTTAAAACATTGACGGGTTGAAATATACATTTTAAGTAAATATCTCTCGTAAGTTGTGGTGATTCTGAGAAGAGCTGGTGGTGCGTTAACAAAAGACAAATTTCGTCGGCTCAGTGCTATACGGCCGTTCACTGCAATACCCATAATGGTAAAATAGAATTCAAAAATCCTCGGTACTAAACTGACCTGTTGATCTTCCTGTGATTTGAGCGTATCCATCAGCACCTGGGCATCCTTCAACCAATCATTGCTCTTGACTGATACCTGCTCGTAGTTCCCTCGTAGATCATTGGTCATCACCTTCAGCTTGTTCTGCTGGTCTGGCGAGAGTCGATCACGGTGGTCTCGCAGGAACTGCTCGGCGTTGTGGACCACCTCGAGGATGATGGGGCGGTGGTCGGCCACCTCGGTTTGTACCGGCTGTAAGAGAGAGAGAAACGGAGCAATAAGATGTGATGTGGCCAGTGTATATAATCCTCTAGCAACTTCACTAGCTCCCTATCTCTCATCGAATCATTTTCAAGCTGATGCTCATTGTCCACAAAACACTTAACAGCAAGGCTACCCACTATATCTCAGAACTATTTCAAGTTTACACTCCCCCAAGAAATCTTCGATTCCAGTTCCATGCCTCTCCTCAATGAACCCAAGTCTTGACCCACCTGGGGGTGACTGGTCTTTTCCTTCAGCTGCATGCGCCACACATCTGCGCCACTTAATCTTAGATCTTGTCTTTGTACCACAAAATAAAATCTCTTCTCAAAACTTATCTTATGTCACAGGTTTTTAAGGATTTATTTAGTTGTGTCTGTGTTCTTTTGTTTGTTTTTGGTTTACTGCGCCTTGAACACCCAGAAGGGTGGATATGTGAGCAACACAAGTCTTTGTTATTTTTATTATTGTTAGTCCAGCTTCGAGTGGGGGCGGGGGTATTAGAAGACGTCTTCTCCCTACCTGGTATTTATCCAGTTCTCTGCCCAGAGGCATGAGTTCCTTGCTAGTAGGTCTGGACTCCGTCAATCTGATGTCCACAGATGCTACCCATTCTTGCATGCTCTGTACTGACTCCACCTTGTCGGCCCAGAGGCGGACGATACGTAGGTCCTCCAAGACGTCGGTAAGACGGCGCTCAAGTTCATCGTAGCGACGGTTGATCAATTCCAGCTCTTTCTCAACTTCTGTGTCCTCTGCAGACACAAACAAATATAAAATTAGAAGTCAATTTATTTATACTACTGAAACAAATTATGTTTGATGATTGGACAACAAAGTGCTGAGTAGTCAGGTTGGTGTAGAGGTGTCTTAACAAGCCAATTGGCCTGTTAATAGGACAAATATGATGCATACTAAATAAATTGTGCAATAAAATCTTTTCTCCTCAGTCATTCCTCCTACCTTCAAGGAAACCCCTGTCCGGTTGATCTGTTGGTTCTCTCTGTTTAGCTTTCTGTGGTTGCCAGTCGGTTTGTAGAGTAGCGCCAATCTGAGATGACCAGTAGTGACGTCTAGCATCCAGAGCAGCCATGACCTCCCTGATTAAGCTGTCTAGGGCTGAGCCGACCTTGTTGACTTCCACGATCTTAGGGCGGTAGTCGGTGATCTCACGCTGAAGGGGCTACATTTACAAGACAATCAAATTCAATCAATCAATCAATCAGAAATAATTTATCAAATATTATTAACCACACGGGAAACTGACTGGGTAAGTTTACTAGAGTGGAACTCGAAGTAACGCCCTCCAGACTAAAGTGCCGGCGCTCTCCCAACTGAGCTATCTAGCCCTATTTTGGTAGTCTCCCTATTTTGTCGATACTTTGTTTTTTTGGGTGACAGTCAGAAGCCGTAGCCAGGGATCACACCCAAGTTATGATACAACCTGGAAAGCAGCAGCCAGGGATCACCTTAAGGAGATGCGATTTGTTATTTTCCCCTGTGGTTAATAATATTCGCTATGGAGTTTCGGCGATATCTCAAAACAATGACCACCTTTTGAAACAAAATTTTCTCAGAGGTTAATTTTCATGGGTGCGTTCGTTTAGCTTCCCTGGGTCTACCCAGGTGAGCCCCTGACAAGAGCTAAACGAACGATCACTCACCGCTCTCGTAGTGACGCCGTTTACCTGGGGCCAGCCCCCAAGCGACCCACTCCACAAGCAGGGCACTGGGGGCTGACCTGGGTGAGCCCCTGGAATGACGTCAAAAGCTATTCGAACTCACCGGGGCAGACCGGGGACGACCCAGGGAAGCTAAACGAACGCACCCATTGTATACAACTACATTTATATAGGATTAAAACAATCGAGCAGTTCCAAAAACCAACAGTATACAATGCCATTACGTGAACTATTACTCACCCTGAGTTGTTGGATCTGTATGTCCACTGCCTTTGCTTCTTGGACGGTCAGGTCCAACGTGCCTAGTTTAGTCTCCATGTTGTCCAGCCAGAAGTCGACTTCCTTAGATCTGCTCTGGTAGCGTTTGGTGGCCAGCTGGCGATCCTCCAGCTGTTGGAGTCTGTAAGGTTTCAGAGTAGAAATAATCTCATTGTTTTTGTCAACTAAATGTGTCAAATTAATAGACGTTAAATTTAAACAGGGATAAAGAATATTATGTGGTGGTACCCATACACTGATCTGTTTAAGCACTGTATATTCAGTGCTTTCCCAGAGTTCTGTGAAAAAAAAATGCTTTTGATTTTTTTCGAAGAACTCTGTAAAACATTTAAAAAACAGTGTTTAGACACATCGTTATAGGTAAAACCAAATAACACTGTCAACTTCACCTTGATTTCCACTTCTATGAGAGTTACAAACCTCCCATGGCAGAATCTTTCAAGGGGCATATATTTAAAATGTTGACATTAAAAAATATGAACTTGCAGCAACATGTTCAAATTGGGGAGCGTCTCCAGAGCTTCTTGCCTTGCCATCCACCTCTGGGACCCTGGTTTGAATCCCATGGGGCACTTAATTTGGTTTTTAACCCTTCTTGACTGCGTGGGTTTTCCCTGGTATAAGTCTCTGGGGTTTTCCTCCCACATCTAAAACTGAAATGTCTTCATTGCCTTCTCTCTTCTTGTTTGGCTCTAAGAAGAGCATTGAGAATATATATCCAGATCCAGAAGAGTCTTTTGACGTTTTTTTTCTTTCCAAACCCTTCGACCCGTCATACCATCTTGTACTTACCGTTTGGCGAGTACATCATCCAGTGACTGCCAGTTCTGATCCAAGTTGGTCAAGACGGCCGTGACGAATGAAGTATCTCCAGCCTTTGGATGTTTCATCAACTTCTCACCAAGCTCATGGATTATGTGATACTCTGGGCGATGGCTCTCTACGTCTTGGGAAAGCACCTACAATCATAATTAACACATACATTAGTATAAGGAATGATCAATCGTTGATTAGTATTATTTGTTTTGTTTTTAAAATTGTATTTGATACAAAGGCAGTGCTTTTTCCAAAGCTGCTCCCTGGCCTGAAGAATAAGCTCCTGATCACATGACAACTTCAAGAGGGAACTTAAGTCACAGTTGTTCACATAGACTTACATTGGGTTTAATTCAACTACAAGTACATGAATATATAATATCCATTATTTTCACATTGTATGTTTTATTTTTGTGTAGCGGCCTAGATCTGTTTTCTGGAGAAGTGCACATAATAAATCCATATTATTAATATTATTAAGAGCACAATCTTGTCACATTTACAATCAATGACTGGTATCCTGCTTAATTTTGCAGAGCCGAAAATGTTTAAGCAATATTTTCCGCTTAAGCAGCTCTATGAAATTGGGCCCTGTTACAATTCAGAATATAAACAGTCTCTTTACAAAACTACATATAAAAGAATATAGAATGAATTGAAATGACTTTTGGCCACTCCTTTGATTCTTATCAGACAAGTTTTAATACTAACCTGCAAGGTTTCTTCCAGCTCTGGGATCTCTTTGCGATTGAAGTCGGCTGATTCCAGCTCCTCCAACAATGGTACCAGCCACTCTTCCAAGTTGTCCAGTAGTTTCTCTAGGTCCACAAGATCACCAGAGAGGAACTGTAGCACCTCACCTAGAAAAAAAAGAAGTCATTAATACATCAGATTTGAAACTTTGCATGTTGAAGAATAACTAAAGCCGAGTTCCACTTGGATATTTGTTTGTTAAAGTGCTGCGACTTTTCTGTAGAATTGCAAAATTAAATCCAATGGGGACGCAAGGTAAACTGACATCCGTGTTAACATCGATCCACTAAAAGCTTAAGTAGCAGTCCTGGCCGATTGTCTACCTTCCGCCAAGGTAGTAGTTAAAAAGCAGGACAGTTCTTTTAAGAACTGAGAAGTCTGAAAAATTCTGAAAAATCTACACCGCGGTAGTAGAATATAAAGCAAGTTCTCCAAAGCACATACCCAGCAAGCAGATACACACATGGTGTTCCCGCAAACCTAATATTTATATTCTGTATGTTACTTTGTCTTTCTGTTTCTGTCATTCTCAGTGCTCTATGGGAGACCAAACTATTTGTTAACAGGTTCACTGGATAAAAGTTAAAAATAAGAAATAAAGATATAAATTTAGAGTATAAACAAAAGATTTGCAATCAGACCATGGGTCTTGAGCGAGGAGGTCATGTCTCCGAACCGGTCTTGGAAGTTGTCTACTTTGTCTTGGTAGATGCGACGTTCCTCCGGCTTGAGTTGACGGATTACGTCAGCAGTGGAGCGCAAGACACGGTCGATGGTCGGACGATGGTTCTCAATGTCTTTCTCAAGAAGCTGCAAAAAGAAACAATTTAGAATTAGTGGCAACGTACTTAAAACGAGAAGGACCTACTTCGATGGAATTGCTGTACTCGGATCGTACTAGGAACATGCTGCATCGTTTGGATGTATGTGTATACACAGACTGTAGCACGTTAATCCCTTTAACTAGGGTCACATTAAAGACACCGTCCAGCCAGAGCTATACGTTCTAGCCAGACTAAACCATTTTTACAATTTTTTCAGGACAGGTTCAGATGCTTTGAAAACTAGTTTGGTGTGACCTACCCTTCAATGGTTATAAGTAAACAACGCCAACTCACTCTGTATTCCTGTAAGTTCTCCACCAGAGGTTCTTTCTTGACGACGATGACCGTTCCTTTCTCCATCCTCAGGAGTGCCTTCTCCTTGTCTTCAAGCCACTTCAGGAGTCCGTCGAGACTTTCTTGGATTGACTGGCAGTCAGCGAGAGCCTTCTGGAGTCTCATCATACGGTCTGCAATGTCGCCCTCTAGTTCATCGTACTTCCTCTGTACCTCAGCTATGATGGAGAAATGCGAAGAAATAGACAAGTGAAAATATGATGGTTTACATAACACGAGATTTCAAACTTTGCCTGAGGAACTACAAATGAATCTCTTGAAAAATTGTTTATTAATTATTATCATCATGTTTTTACTTTGTGAGACCAAAAACTTGATTAAATTGAAGCATTTTTTGTAAGTAAATTGAACAGGATTTGAGTCAGATTTGTAGAAAACTGTATTTCTTGGTCCAGCGGTTCTTTCAGAACCATCACAAGTCAAAGAAGATTTCACAAGGTCTTACCGCAAACGTCTCTGAGTTATTGGTCCAACCGCTTAAAATTGTTTCTTCTTTTGAATTCCAGGAGCAATTGCCAAAGCACTCCAAGTATCACAGAGTAAAAGCCCAGTAAAAAAAGGCCCCGATAATGAGTATGAAAACGAGAACGGTAAAAGTGCATGCCCTCGATTAGTTGAATTGCTCCACGCAGAATATGCCCACGCTTATTCAACCAATCGAGGGCGTTCTTTTTTATCGTTCTCGTTTCCTTTCTCACTATTGGGGGATGTGTGACCGGGCCTTAAAAGATACAAGATGCTCATTCCAGTTTTATGTCCATTCCCTAACCAACAAAGGAAAACAAAATTGTAGATATCGTGATTCAATTGTACCTTTAGTGGCATCCACTGCTGGTGTGGTTTCTGGCTGAGCTTCAGTCACTTCAGTTCCTGTGTCTTTGACTGCCTCGACATCTTTCCCATGAAGGACGACGTCATCGTGCATGGTCTGTCAACAAACAAGAAGTCAAACTTAAAACATATCTCACAGGATTGTCTTTAGAAGTTGGGGAGACCTATGTGCATATGTTAGGCCTCCCCAGAGCTGGCAATGTTTTGCATCTTGCAATAGATCTAATGCACATGATGTGATACAAGTTCTTACGTCACCGGGCAGTTTTTGCTGTGAATATTTCGCAGTTGTTGAACACATTTGAACTCTTCCGAATCATTTGTTTCAAATTTGTGACGTCAAAATTTTTATTACATTCACATTCGCAGGAAGTATGAACTAGACTTTAGTAGCTCTGCTTCCAAATCAGCATGCCTAAACAAAAAACACAGGGGAAAGAAAAGGAATGCTGTGAAACTTAAAACTACGTACCTTGAGGTCATTGATCTGTCTCTGAATGTTGACCTGATCAGCAGCGATCGGCTCCTCAAGAAGTTGATCCAGATCCACGCGTGTCTCATCGCACCACTTAGTGGTACCCCTCACGTTGGTGTTGAACCGGCGGTGTTTGTCCAGCAGTGAGTTCAGTCGGTTAGTGTGGTCGTTGGTCGCCATCTTCAGGTCGTTGTAGTCATCGTTGATGACGCTGACGATGTCGCGGATCTGATTGGTCTCTGGGTTCTCTGGGAATGCGCGTTGCTGGTCCCGAGTCAAGACTGATGAGCGGAAGTCACTCAGATCTTCACGGTAGCTCTGTTTGTGAATATAAAAAAAGAAATTAAACTTCGCTATTTGAAGTCAATTCTTATCTTTATAGTTAATTCTTATCTTAAATTTAATTGAATTTAGCTAGGTTTAGAAAAACCGTTGACTATTAAGGAAGCAAGTGTTTGCTATAGCAGCGCTTAGATTGGCTATAAAAGAGAGCAGCCATCTTGCTTTCTTTGTATATAAAAGCATGAGGCCAAAGTGAGGCGTAATGGCCAAAAAAGTATGGCCTCTTACTATGTAAACTTGGGACTTGATTAAAGTAAGTAAGGTTTGCGGTGAAACCACGTAGAAATATCTTTTGTGAGAAGAGGTGGCTCAGAGGAGAGCTGGTTTTTCTGATCGAGGTTTCGATCAGTGTGCTCTGACCGTCTTCTGGGGACTTTATTGAAGCTTACACAAAAGCCGAAAAGGCTGAGCTACTTAACCGAAGACTAACCTTGGAGCTGTCCAAGAACTTCTCGCCAGTCTTATTGAGGTACTTCAGATCAGCGCCGTGATTGACCACATCGTCAGCAAACTCTCTCTGTATGTTGTACTGCTCCTCCAACTCCTCAGGCGATGTCCCGACGTTGTTCTGGGCTTCTTGGATCGTCTCCTGAGCAGAGCTCAGCCAGGTCTCCATCTCGTCCTTGTCCTCCTGAAGATGCTTTAACTCATCTGTCTGCGACGAGAGGCGATTCTGACGGCCGTAGGACTGGCCCAGGACGCCGTCGTAGCGCGTCTTTAGGTCGTTGACAAAGTTGCGGAGTTTGAACATGTCCTGGTCCTTGAGGCGGTTGTTGTATTGGTCTAGGAGCTGTGTGGCGGTGTGGATATTCTCCATGACTGGCTGCTGACGGGAGAGGATGTCTGTATGCAGAGACTGGTAAAGATGGAAACAAAAATATTAATGAGTAACGAAGTGAAATCAAATAGGCAAATCAAGGAGGATTTGGGAAGGGGGAGGTGGTTGAATTTGACAAAGGACCAAAGTTGACATCTTCAGATTACTCTATGCTCTTCTTCTAGAACACTCTCTGTAAGGAAGCTTGGTACTCAGAATGAGACAGGCCCTATCCTATCACTTTCAGCATATGATGGCCATTCCTTATAGTAGACTTTGGTTTGCATCCACCATTTTACTCTCAGTTGATTTCTCTTCATAGAATTTCACTTTCCCGCCCGTTTTTGATTACATGCCCCATCCCCGAACCCCTTTAATAATAATAATAATAATAATAACAATAATAAGACTTGTAATGCGCACGTATCCACCCTGCTGGGTGTTCAAGGTGCAGTAAAAACCAACAACAAACAAAACAAAACAAAACAAAGAAAAACAGACAAAAAAAAATTACAAACAAAGAATTGGGGCTCACAAAAGCAGGGAATTTCATGCTTGCTTCAAGCCTATCTCACAGGTCCCAAATTCATGAAACTGTTAATCAGAAAAACCTGCTTGACAAAGTTCTTTGCTAAGCAAAAATTGAGTGGGACACCAGTCACAACAATGTAAACTTAATGTAATTTGGCTGGTAACCCATATCCATTAAGCAATGTTTGAGTGTTGAGTGTTGAGACTTGGGCTCAATGAGAAGAAGCATGGAACTTGATCAAAGATTTCTTTGACCTTTTTTTAATGACTGCTTTTTTTTCCCAACAACCATCAGCCTTACATGTACAATACTAAACTTGTTACATCTGGTTTGGTTATTCAAGGAAACTTTGACAACTCATTTTAGTGTACCTTGTGTTCTTCAGTCTGTTGGCTGAGCACTGCGATATCTTCACTCTGTGGTTGCTCTTCAGCGAGACGGTTTTGGGCCTCAGTCACCCAGTCAATCAGAGACACCACACCATGGCAAGAGTCATTGTACATCTTACGCAGACGGATCTGAGGAAAATTAGGGGTATTCCGTGATAAATTTTCTTCACATCAAATATCAAACTTAATGTTTGTTAAATACATGTCTTAATACATAATACATATCGACAGTTAACGGTTGAATGGCTTCTGCCAGGCACCCCAAACAGAGATATTGATAAAATAGGGAGACCACCAACATAGGGCTAGAAAGCTGAGTTGATAGAGCGCCGCTTGTTAATCCAGAGGTCGTTGGTTCAAGTCCCACTCTAGTCGATTTCTCTTTTTTCAACCCAAAATCACAATACATATCTTGGTACATCCGTTCATTTTCTTTTAACATTTGTTCCTCTTTAGAAAATTTGCTGCCAAAACTCGAGACGACGCGTCTTTAAGGAAAACATTTAATACTTTAATAATTCAAGAAAGTGCATCTTAAAGAATGACTGATGCTCAGTACAAATTTGCTGCCAAATCTTGAGAAGATACGTCTTGTTAGTTCAAGCTTATATTTCTCAAGAAAGTGCATCTTAAAAGTTGACTGTATTTGCTGCCAAAACTTGAAACTTTAAGGAAACTGTAAGGAAAACTTTTTTTGTTCAACCTATCATTTCTCAAGAAGGTGCATCTTAAAGTTACCTCTTCTTCCAATTCTTTCTCCAACCTATCGATAGTCTGCTGCGTGTCTGTGTTGATCTTCTCGCTACGGTGATCCACCTGGTCAAAGTAACTTCGCAGCTCGTCTATCTTCCTCTGCATCTCCTCTTGCTGCTCCGGCGAGAGATTATTCCGGTTCTCCTGGAGGAATTGCTCGCCCATCACGATCGTCTCCAAGACGGCCGGCTTGTTGGATGCGATGCTCTCATGAACATCCTGGGCAGAAGAAGAGAGAAGGATAATAAAATATGAATACAGAGGTTTAGCTACACGTTTCTTGATGAAAAAAAATGATGAAAAAAATATGACAGTGTCCAAGGACAGTCCTACAACCATCAGAACTGTCTGTACTCACATACAGAGGAGCCGGAACTGAAAACACATCTAAAAGGTTCCTACCTGGAACTGAGAATACTCCTTCTTGAGTGGTTCTAGTTCCCTGCTTGTTGGTTTCTTCTTCATCAAGCGGCTGTCCACGGTGGCACACCAGTCAAGGCGGTTGTTGACAAAGCCCAGTCGATCAAGGAACAGATGAGCCAGATCGATATCTTCCTTGCGATCAGTGATCTTGATCTTGAGGGCGTCGTAGCGACGGTTGACGTCAAACAACTGCCGTTGGATGTCTGAATCCTCTGTAAAGTCAAGTCATCCAGAAATTTAGAAAAAAAAATTCTCTTCCATTTCTAGAAATCAATTTCTTTTTCTGATCACACTTGTTTTTAAATAGACTTCATTTTTGAGAAGAAAAAAAAAACAGAGTGTGACTTCAAGACCCAGTCATATGAAACATGTGTCCTTTAGTAAGACACTTAACCATGATGCTTCGTCCTTTGGATGGGACGTAAAGCAGTTGGTCCCGTGCGTTGTTGAATGCACATAAAAGAACCCAGTGCACTTAGTGTAAAAAGAGGGGCTCGCCCCGATGTTCCTTGTCTGATCAGCAGCATATTGTGCCACTAGCTCCACAATACCTTGAAGGAAATAATACCGAGTGCTTTGATACACCATACAGGGGTATGATAAAGAGCTATATCAAGAAACCAGTATTATTATGATTATTATTTAAAATTGTTTATAGGGTCTGGGTACTTTTTGTAACACAAAACACAATGTCCACAGATTTACACTAAACTTACACAGTTTGAAGATAATGATAGTAGAAAGCGTACCGTAAAATATTAGTTGCTGAGGTGCTGTAGTTTTTGAGAAATGAGTAAAACAATGTCATGAAAATATGTTTTTACATGCTAAAACAATTTTCGTCTCATGATCACCGAGACAAAAATTATTTTCATGACATCGTTTTACTCATTTCTCAAAAACTACAGCACCTCAGCAAGTAATATTTTCAGGGAAGCTTTCTACCATAATTATCTTCACACTGTGTTAGTAAGTTTAATGTAAATCTGTGGAGATTGTGTTTTTTGTCCTACAAAAAGTACCCAGACCCTTTAAGGCCAAAAGTGTTAAGGAACGAACCTGGTGCCTCAGGTTGGGTGATGCTCTTATCCATCCTGTCTTGAATCTCACGTCGTTCCATCTCCTCTTTGGTCATGGTAGAGCTCAGCTGGTTAGAGCGGTAGTGAGGTTTGGTCGACAGCGGAGCCTGAAGCTCACGCAGAAGGACATCCAGGCCGTTACCGACCTTGTTCAGGTCCTCGATGGTCGGCTGGTAGGTGCCAACCTCCAACTGGAATGGCTGTAGATTTACAAAAAATAACAAAAAATACTGAATTTTAATTAAACAATTTTGAGAATTTATGAAGCCTTTAGAAGCTGTGTACATTTTAAATCAATTGAACCAAAGGCCTAATTTGGGTGTCTTTATTTAAAGGCACAAGAAACCTTGGGTAATTTTCAAAGACCAGTGTTCTCACTTATTATGAGTAATTACCAATAAAGTACAGTACCTATAAGGGTTTTTACCTGAAAGTATACTTTTCGTTTTGAGACAGATTTATTATTTATAAAAAAAAAAATATATAAAAAAAAATGCAATACCAAGGGTTGATTCTGGTAAAGTCATCGTAAATTTGTGTTCCGTTCAGAGAAAAGTGAAATGAGTAACAACTGAAGCAAATTATTTGTTGCGATTTTTTTGGTGTCAAAGTATGAACCGGGCTTTAGATGTAGATTTTTACTTTAATTTTGTGTGGAATCGCTAAATTTGGAAGAAATATAAGTGTCTTGCATCATACCTTGAGTTCTTTCTCCTGTCTGTCCAGAGTCTTATTGTCCATAGCAACAGGCTGCAGCTGACTCAGTTTACGTTCCATCCCTGTCAGCCAGCCGGTGGTGTCATGGTAACCCTCATTGTATTTAGCAGTAGCCTTCTGCTTCTGGTCAAGCTGTCTCTGCCTGTAATGGTTAAGATAAGTTTGATTAATTAACACAAGTTTCAAAAGGACATCCCATATAATAGATGATTAATTTGCATTAGGAAAAAAAAAAAAAAAAAAAAAAATTCAGTACTTTCCCCGAGTCATGACAACAAATTTAATAAATTGTTGTGGTACCCGCTGCTGAAATATAGAATTCCAACTGCCTTCTACACCAGAATGGCAAAGGATCGGCTAATAGGCTTGTGGTTTATTTCAAAGGACTCGGAAAAGTACAGAGTAAACAGTGCTTTTAACACATTAGTGTATGGGTAAATCCATATAAAGGACAGCAAATGTTTGATCACACTTTGAGTATCCTAAGCCCGGTTCATAATTCCTGCAGTGCAAATGCGATATGAACTTTGACGCCACAAACTCGGTTTAATTGTGCTGAACTCCTGCGAAACATTTGCAGTGAAAACAGGGCTGTGACGTAAAGATTTGAATCACATTAGCACAGGAAGTATGAACTGGGCTTTAGTCAGGTTTCCTTCTTTATATGTTTAAATTGATATCAGACAAGGTACCAGACTCTTTGCCTTCAAGCCTCAGTTTGGTTACATGTATAGAAGTGTTAAGTTACCTGAGCTCCAAGAGATCAGAGGTCGTCTTCCAGTTGGTATCCACATTGTTAAGGACAGCGTTGACGTGACTAGTGTCTTTAGCTTTAGTTCTCTTAACAATGTCTTCACCAAGCTGGTGGATCAGCTTGTATTGTGGACGATGGTCCTCAAGCTGGTTGGTGTAGTCCTACGAATATGATAAAATATCAATATTAAACATATCATTTTGCCACTGTGGCTTTCCAATTAAATTTTGTAGAACTCTTCGGTAGGAAATAACAGTATCAAAGTAATAAACAACAATTTGATTCAGGGTCCAATTTCATAGAGCTGCTTAAGCAAAAAATATTAGTAACAAGTTTCTGCTGATCAGAAATGAGCAGGATACCAGTCATAGATTGAACATGTGACATAGCAGTTTGGCTGGTAACCTTATTCTGGTAAGCATTATTTTGTTCTGCTTAGTTACTCTCCGTGCTTAGGTAGGTATATAAATTGGACCCTGCTTCTATTACTGTACATATTTTTAGTTATAATTGGTAATAATTTACTATTAAAATAATACCTACAGATTGGGTTGTGGTTCTTAAGTTTCTACTAGGTCTTACATTGATCTTGCGGCTGAGTTGATTCATATCCATCTTCATGACATCCCGTCCCTCCAGAGCCTCGATGACCGGAATCTCCCAGTCCTCAAGCTGGTCCACCTCCCGATCAAAGTCATTCAGCCTACTCTGCAGCAGGCGCAGCTGGTCGCCGTGCTTATCAGTCACGTCGCTGATGGTTGCGTAGCGGCTGTTGATGTTATCCAGCTTGGACATGACGTCCTTGGCCTCGCTGGGTTTGGATGTCTCTAGGTAGGTAGCGGCTACCTGCTGGACTGACTCCACGGCTGGCCGGTGAGCTTCGATGTCAGTGTGGATCACCTATACAGCAGATAATAAAAAAATGAAACAAAATACTTCGTCAAAACGCTTACTCTTCTACCTCTGTATCAGTTTCAAGTCCTCCTCACAATAAAATCCTTCACCTTTGGCAGGTGGGAAAAAAAGATCCATGAAACTGCCTTAGCGATTTAGGGATTAATTCAATTTCATTCAATTACTCTTTAAAGCCATTGGACCCTTTCGGTACAGAAAAAAAAAAAAAAGTTCACAGATTTACAAATAATTTACAGGGTTTACAGAAGGTAATGGTGAAAGACTTCTCTTGAAATATTAGTCCATGAAATGCTTTACTTTTTGAGAAAACGGTAAAACAATATAAATTCTCGTTAACGAGAATTACGGATTTGTTATAAACACATGTCATGACACGGCGAAACGCGCGAAAACAGGAGTGGGTTTTCCCGTTATTTTCTCCCGACTCCGATGTCCGATTGAGCCTAAATTTCCACAGGATTGTTATTTTATATATAAGTTGTGATACACGAAGTGTGGGACTTGGACAATACTGTTTACCGAAAGGGTCCAATGGCTTTAATAGTTCCAAAAAAGGGCAATTCAAATGTGTGCATACAGTCAAAACATTGAGAAATTAAAAACATTAAAAATGGAATAAAAAAAAGAAAATCAACATCATGAAAAGATCCTGTGAATCCTGTGAATTTTTTTTTAAATTAAAGACCAAACGGCGAGAAACTGTTAAAACACGGCAACTTGTGTGTTCATACAAATAGTATAACCCTACAAAACCAAACAACAGATTTTATGTCAAGATAAACCCTCTCACCATGTGTTCCTCGATGCTCTCAAGCAGAGGTTCCTTTTTGGCAACGATGATGGATCCCTTATCCATCTTATGTACGTTCCTCTCAGCCTCATCCAGCCAGCGTAGGAGCAAGTCCAGTCGGTCCTGGAGGCTCTGGGACTCAGCCAAGGCTGATTGAAGATGGGTAAGGCGAGTCTTAAGGTGGGCCACAAGCTCATCGTAGCGATCTTGGAGGTCAACTGAAGTGTAGAGAATCAAACAAAGATATTTCTTAGTTCAGTTCTGATGAAGCTTTAAGCTGAAAGTTTATGTATGAGACAGATTGGCTCTTGCCAGCTTGGTGTTCATAACCCCTTGGGAGAGTTTTCCATTGCAAAAAACAAGCAATTGTGATTAAGTAACTAGAAGACAATAGTTATTCTAGACACTGGGAAATCAGTGGTAATCTTGGTAGGAAGCAAACCCACAGCCTTGTGATTGCAAGTTCTGGACCACATTGACCACTAGCTAGAAAAGTAACTTTGAAATGCAAAAAAGAACAGGTAATTGTTTTTGAGATTTTATTTTTTCCCCTCGATTTCAATTTAAAAGACAATGAAATGTCAGATAAGAGTGTCAGCTCCAGGTACATTTGGTTTACATTTATTCTAGTCCTTGTGAAATCAGTGATTGGATTTGAACCTACAACCTTGTGATTACTTCTGCAGTCTAACTGCTGAACCTACCTGCTGTTTGAGAGACTTGTGGTTTGATGACCGGTTGGGCGTCGGTCAAGTCTGTTCCTGTGTATTTCACCTTCTCAAGATCACTGGCATGACCAACGACTTCATCATTGAAGTCCTACAAAAACAAATTTTAAAATAATAATAATAATAGGTGTTTATGTGTGTATTTATAGTTCCATTGGTCCTGCTCATTCCAGCGCTTTGATCTTGATGTAAAGGCGCTATATAAATATTCAGTTGTATGTATGTATGTATGTTTTATATAGCGCCTTCACAAACAGATCAAAGACTGAGCAGAATAAGACGAGAGACAAAATACAAAGACGGGGGGTTACAAGCCCAAAAATGTTTTAAGACGTTTCCTCAGAATGGCGATAGAAGAAGCATTCCTGATACTGATGGGGATAGAATTCCACAGTTTGGGACCAGCTATAGAAAAGGAACTGACCCAGAGAGATTTTGAACCAGTAGGAATCTCAACCCACCTTGATTCTGTCGATCTGTTTCTGGATGGCCAGCGGGGAAGCACTAATCGGCTCCTCCTCCAAGAGTGCCTGTTTGCTCTCGGTCTCCGGCAGCCAGTTCGAGAACACGTTAACAGCGTCATTGTAGACGCGGTGCTTCTCGACGAGATCTCGCAACAGCGCACCGTGCGTGTTGGCCTTGGTCTTGATGGCGTCAACGCTGGCGTTGATGGTGTTGGTACGCTCACGGATGACGTTGGGCTCGGGGTTCTCTTGGTAGTTGCGGTTGAACTGACGAGAGAGGGCCTCGTTACGGAAGTCAGAAAGCATCTTCCTGTAGTTCTGTTTTGATTTAGAGAATTAAGAGCATTGTTTTAAGTAGGATTTGAAACTTTGCATGGTGGAAGCATAACAAAGAGAGGTTTGTGGTAATACCATGTGAAGCTTCAAACATCATTTGAAATTTATCTCATAGGCTGTCATGGCCAAGTGATTTACAGCATCAAACTCAAGTTCTCACGGCCGAGTCGTCACGGTGTGGGTTCGAATCCCGCTCATGACAATTGTGTCCTTTAGCAAGACACTTGCAGAAATGGTTCTTGTGATTGATTTAGCTTGGTGTGCTACATATTTGGCAGCACAGGCTGTTTACTCCCAAGGGAGCTGAGATGGTTTAGGGAATGAAATAAAATGGCCACGTGACCAGCGGTAAAAATGTTGAAGCACCATGAGCGTCACTGAGTGACGGACCTGAGCACTATATAAGAAACCATTATTACTATTATTATTGCGTGTTTGGTTGTTTGTATAAGAAGGAACCTGTAGGGAGCAAGAAAGTTACCTTGGCTTGACCCAAGTACTTTCCACCACTCATGTTGATATACTTCAGATCACCCTTCTGGTCATTCAAGTCATCCACGAACGTCCGATGCTCATCAAGTTGTCCCTTCAGCTCTTCATATTCCGTCCCGACGTTATCCACCAACTCATCCAGTGTGGTCTCGGCCTCCTGGACCCAGTCTTCAAACCCTGTCACATCCGTCTCGAACTTGGTGATGTCTTCGAGGGCCGGAGTGAGCTGGTTCTGGCGGTTGTAGGATTGAGTCAGGACGCCGTCGTAGCGGGTCTTGAGGTTGTCGCGGCCGTCGTCGAGCTTGGTGGCATTCTCTGGACTGATGCGGTCACTGTACTGCTTGAGGAAGCTCTCAATGTCTTGGACACTTTGAGCCACTGGTTGCTGATGGGCGGTGATGTCGTTGTGGATGACCTGTTGGCAACAATAGCAGAAAACATATCCTATGAATCCAAAAGCCATTTCTGAAAACATTATAGTTGGCAACAGCCAAAATATAAACAGTGGCAACTACCAGCAACCCAAAAAGCACATTTTTAAAATTTAGGTAGCCTGCCGCATGCATGACAGACTGTATGTTTAAAAAGCCACTCCAACACATGTCCAAGCGTTTTCATACAGTATAAATTTCTGAACGTTCTGGAGGTTCACGCTTCATGTTTCTTGAACTCACTTGACCAGTTATTGGGACAGGGCCTTTTCGTACACAGCAACAAAACTCGGGAATTCACTTCCTTAAGAAATAAATCAAATGCACAACATCAATCTCTTCCAGCAGAAACTTAAAACACACTTGTTCATGCTTGCTTTCCCAACAATTTGATTACTTTTACCAAACTTCTACAAGACCGGTGTCTTTAAAGGCAGTGGACACTATTGGTAATTACTCAAAATAGTTATTAGCATAAAACCTCACTTGGTAACGAGTAATGGGGAGAGGTTGATAGTATAACACATTATGAGAAATGGCTCCCTCTGAAGTGACGTAGTTTTCGAGAAAGAAGTAATTTTCAACGAATTTGATTTCGAGACTTTAGATTTAGAATTTGAGGTCTCGAAATCAAGCATCTGAAAGCACACAACCTCGTGTGACAAGGGTGTTTTTTCTTTCACAGTTATCCCGCAACTCCGACGACCAATTGAGCTAAAATTTTCACAGGTATGTTATTTTATGCATATGTAGAGATACACCAAGTGAGAAGACTGGTCTTTGACAGTTACCAAGAGTGTCCAGTGTCTTTAATTGGTTAACAGGAAAGTGCACCTTACAAATGCTCTATTATTGTTATTTGGATGGATCAATGTTCTTTACCGTGTGGGTCTCCAGTTGATCCGAGACAGGTGTAGATTGCTCAGCTTCTGGCTGCTCTGAGCCCAAAGCTTCCTCTGCTTGGGTTATCCAATCAAGTAGTTCCAGTAACGCAATCAGTTTGTCCTTCATCAAAGCCTCGATGCGTCTCTGTAATACAAAGAATCAATCAAAATAAGCAATTTGCATGTTGGAGTTCAGTACAATGACTAGCTTGATCACAAGTTACTTTTTAAATTTGAATTCCTCAAACAAAAGACCGATCCCTTAGGCTCTGCCCTTAGGCGCGCGCACGTCACTCCAATGCCATTCTGCACAACTCTGCCGTGCGTGCCAAGCATACGCGCACGCATGTCGGACCTTATTTTGTCAGTTATGTGGTTATGCAATGGGTTGTGATTGGTCAATACGTAATGGGGCGAGGCTTAATGGATCGGTCTATTGAGACAGTTGCTATGCCACATGATTAGGGGCAAGCTTGAATGGAAGTGTATGACACAATGGTACCAGGGTTTGCTCATCTGGAAGTTGCTATGCAAAGGCTCGCCCCGACATAGCAACTGTGAAAAACTTGTTATGCATGCTGCCGCCAGCATCTCAAAAGTTTCCCTTTCTTACCCTTTCCTCCTCCTCTCGTTTGAGTTTATCCAGCTTGGCCTCGTCCTCTTTCAGCCAATCCTTGGCGTTCTGCGCGGCGTTCTCAAAGTTGACGCGCATCATACCCACTTTCTCGTTCAGAACGTCTCGCTGCTCCGGGTTGAGGCGATCGGCGTACTCGCGCTCGAAGTGACCCGCCTTGCTGAGAGTGTCGCTGATGTTGGGCTGTTTGCTCTCAACGTCATCAACGATTTGCTGAGGGGTTAAATGATAACAAAAAAAGATGCATTTTGTAAATTGAAAGTTTAAAATAATACCTTAGACTTGGCTCATACTTCACAAAAATTGCAAGACAAGATTTCTTGCATCAGAATTGGAAAGCACAAAATAGCACTCTGCATTATTTGTTTCACGAAAGAAACCACAAGGGAAGGAGAGTAAATTTTAAAATAATTTTGTGCTGAAGAAAGAAAACATGATTAGAGGGGACATGAACCTGCAACCTCCGACACATTAATACGGATGTTGTAGGTTCAGCCGTCGATTTCACAAAGAGTTAGGACTCGTCTTATCTCGAGTTAGGATTAATCTTAAGGTTTGCATGCTACAGTGCAAGGTTGGGACTCGTCCTAAGTCATAAGATTAATCCTAAGTTAGGAAGAGTTTTGTGAAATCGACGGCAGGTCACACTCCAGTACATGGAGGAGTATGAGGAGTGTCAACACCTGGACCCAATTTCATAAAGCTGTAAAAAGCAGTAAATGCTGCTTGACAAATTTCTTTGCTAAGCAACTTGCTAAGCAAAAATTAGTGGGGCACCAGCCACAACAATGCAAACTTAATATTATTTTAGCTGGTAACCTGTTTCTGCTAAGCTGTATTGTTCTGAGCTTAGCAAGTTTTTGTGCTTACTACCTCCATGTTGAAATTGAGCTAATGCAGCCAAAGAGTGCAACCCTCTGTAGCCACGGTCCGTTATTATCCAATGAATCTATTGACTGTACCTTGAATATCTCTAGTTCATCTTCCAGCGGTTGAATCTCCAAGGCGCGAGGCCTGCTGCGTTCCAGCTTGACCTGAGTGGCGGTGATCCAGTCAAGGTTGTCTTGTACATTCATGGTCTCGTCCACGCATCGGTCAGCGATCTCTAGGTCATCCAGGGAGAGCCTGAGGCGTTTACGGAGAGCCTCGTAGCGGCGATTCACCTCATCCAGCTCATTCTGGATTGGGGTTGACCCTGATATGGAAAAATCAACAAATGAGTAAAGACCTGCATAGACACACTTCAGCTTTATTACTGCAATCACCCACTATTAATAATAACAATAGTATGGAACATTTATATAGTGCTATACACAGAACAGAGCGATTTACAGGAGGTGAGAACAAAAACATTACCAAACAAAAAACAAGTAGGATTGGTTGTGAGACAGGAATATCTTAAGGAGACGTTTGAATAGAGGCAGAGAGATTGCTTCTCTCAGACAGGCAGGAAGCTCATTCCATCGACGCGGGCAGCCATATCCCCAGGCTTCCTTCTAGTAATAGGAACAGAAAGCCGAGTCAGATCAGCTGATGAGCGGAGTCGGTGTTGTGTGCATCAGTAGTATTAGAGTTGTGGAAATGTACTAAGACCAACCAGATGACGGAGCTTGTAAATGTTTGTGAACATTTTGAAGGATATATTGATTTGCAAACCAAGATGGCTACATAGTGATCAAGGTGTACCTGCGAACTCTGCATCAAACTCTTCAGAGATCCCTGGTACTGCTGGTTCACCCTGGCCGAGCCGAGTAGAGAAGTAGTGAGGGTTCCTTGAGACTGGAGCTGCAACATCCTTGATGAGACGGTCTAGATCGTTACCGACGATGTTGGTGTCTCGGATGCTTGGCTCATAGTCATCTACTTCTTGAAGGAGTGGCTATTAGGGAGAGAAGTACCAGAGATATTCAGGGGTGATATTCAGTCCGTGGAAAAAGTAGGAGGGCAGATCTTGCAGAGATGTTTTTGATCGGATCAAAGAGCCATAAAAGTCTGTCCCTGAAAGCCTACACACAGGCATGTAAATGTTAACTTCACCGAAAAAAGAGAAAATTACAAAATTTCAATGATTTTGTCCAGTATTTTTCAATTGTGAATGGTAAAACTGAGATTAATAAAAGAGGAAATCAGCTAATCCGAGGGAAAGTTGCATGCCTGTACACATATGTAGTACACCATGTACATGTGAAGGCTTTCAGAGATTTTTTTAAGGCTACTTTATCACAATTTTTCTTATTAAAGGGTGGATGCTGTCATGCTATTTTAAGGAGTTCCAAGCAAAATAGTCATTTGAACTAAAACAAAATGTGTCTCAGACTTTCTTCAAAGTCTAATATATCAAACAATATGAAGATATAAATTCATGATCAAAACAAAGGATTAGGTGAGTTAATCAATTAAATTTGTTATCAAAACTTTAATGAACGTTAGAAAAAGTTAACTGAACAAATGGGTTACTGTAATCATTTTTAATTTAATAAATGAAATATGATATGTTTTTTAGTCATGTAATCAAACCGTGAGTTTGTAAAGGCATTAGATGATAAGGGTTTAAATCTGGTTAAAACAAATAGTGGTGTAATTATCAAATAATACAAATGAATATTAACAAAGTTGGTAATATGTTATTAGTTCACGATGAGTACATATTGCTGACAAAATCCTGTAAAATGAAAATGGTTAAAACAGTTATGGTATGACAAATGACAAATGGTATTGGTAAATGTGAATCAACTACCACCAACATAGAATCTGTGGAGACAAATTCAGCCTTGAAAACACGCAAATGGACGAAAAATAGGACGAAAAATAGTTAATTTGTCCTTAATAAGGTTAAACTAAACGAGCTCTTTTTTTCACACACATGCAAAAGTCGTTCTTAGTTTTTAATAAAAAAGTGCTCATATGAAGCAAGTCTGACATAAAAGACTTCAAATTTTAAAATGTTTGCAAAACTTTTGACCAATCCAGGGCCAATTTCACGGCTCTGCTTACCGCCAAATTCTGCGCTTACAATCACCATTCTCGGCTTGCACGGCAAGCGCTGAATCTATGCGCTAGTTGTGTAAATGAAGAATACCTAGTAACGTGGAGCATGCATGTTCCCTGCTAACTGTAAAAATTCGCTTGATGTAAGCGCAGAACTCACTGCTTCTGGAAGCGCCGATTCTTTGCTGACGGAAAGCAGAGCCATGACATTGGGCCCCGGTCTCACACTTTGAGCAAACACTTGACAACCAACATGCACCCTAACCCAAACCCTGTCACCCGATAAATAAAACAGACAAACAACTAGTTACTGAGATTGAGAACAAACAGATGATCCCAAACCACAAACCAAGTCTAATACTAGACCACAGGAACTTTTAAATATATTTTCTGAACATTTTTGACCAATAAGATCTCAACAAACATTTGATAATCCACATGCACCCAAACACAAACCAATTAACCTGATAAATAAACAGACAACCAACTTGTTATTGAAGTTGAGAACAAACAGATGATTCCCAAACCACAAACTCTATACACTACAACATGGGAGACAAAATGTTATATGAGTAAACATGAGGTATACACGTAGATGGGGATGATCCTCAACCATACATGTTACTACCTTGCTGATAGATTCTGGAAGTCTGTGTTCCTCGTCGTCGGTATCTACAGGTACCTCACTCGGTTCTTTTGGTGAGCCAGACTAGTAAAGTGCGGAGGGAGTGGGGTTCGGTGAGAAAATATATATTACTTACATCTGGGTTAGTTGTGTTGTAAACTCTGTGTTTTTTAAGATTAAGTGCAGTGTATAAGGTTCATTGTTCTTTTAATAAATTATTGACAGTCAAAAACTTCATGGCAGTTTCTTTTTTTTTCTTTTTTTTTGGGGGGGGGTTAACTAGAATAAAAGTTATTACATTTATCAGTCAAATAAAAGAAAATTAAAATGATTTGTGTTTAGTTTGTGCAGATTGTACACAAATAAAGAAAGGTAAACAAAATTAAAAATCTCACAACAACCGAGGTGTTGAATTCCCTAAGTCAAATCAAATGGATTAGTTAAAAGTTGATGACGATTGGTCAGAAGTTAATTGTGAGGGACGGACACGTTTTCACAAACCTGGGATATTCTGGCCCTGCGTAACTGTCTGGCGAAATACTCAGGCTATAACAATGCAATGTGAAAATGGAGAAATCACATCCATGTTATGTGTAAACTCGACATAACTTGGAGAAGAACATATGAACAGCATAAAAAAAAAAGCAAAAGGTAAAAATCATCTAACTCCTCTTTAAGAGGTATTCCTGGATGCAACAAAAAGGTATTTTAACGCTGCAGTAAATTCTTAAACCAAATGACGGAATTCCTTACCTTGAGCTCTTTGATCTTAGCCTTGATGGCCCCAGAGTCTCTGGCCGTTGTCTGGGCTTGCTGGAGACGTCTTTCCATCCCTTCCAACCAGAAGTTGGTGTCCTTGTGGATACCGTTGTACTTCTTGGTCGAGGCATTCAGGTCATCCAGCTGCCTTGCTCTGAAAAAAAATTAACAAATAATTTTGTTTTATATAAACAAAAAAATGGTTCTCATATGAAGGGGTTCCCCAATAATAATAAGGGGTGAGTGTCGTGGCGGATAAGAGCATCAAATTAAAACTCTGGCATTTCTGTTCAGCAGAGTGTGTTCTTAAGCAAGACGTAAAGCCGTTGGTCCTGTGTTCCTGGTTTGATTGGCAGCATATTGCACCACAGCACCTTGTAAACCATTACATGGTGCTATGTCAAAGGAGTAGCAGCCGATTTCACGAAACGCTAGGATTAATCCTGTCTCGAGTTAGGACAAGTAACTCATCCTAACTTAGGATTAATCTTAAGGTTTGCATGCTACAGTGCACAGCTGGGACTCGTCCTAAGTCCTAAGATTAATCCTAAGTTAGGAAGAGTTTGGTAAAATTGACGGTAGGTCTCATAATATAAACCTTGCAAGAAAATATTGTATGTTGACGGGCCTTGAGCATTATGCCCGCTATATAAAAAGCCATTATTATTATTAGATGCCGGTGTTACAACGTAAAAATCACTTCCCTTCTTTTATCAAAAAATAATCTCTACTAGAATCACATCAAAACAACTTATGACTTACCGCTTAGCAAGAATGTCATCCAGACCCGCCCAGTTGACGTCAACGTTAGCCAAGATTGCCTTCACGTGAGACGTATCGTTGGCTTTGGGTTCACTGATCAACTGCTCACCGAGTTGGTGAACTCGTTTGTTGACAGGACGCTGGTTGTCAACTTGTTGTCTCAGGTTCTGTGGAATCAACAATTAGCAAATAAAATTAGTTCCTTCTTGTTTTTGTTTTTTATTTAAAGAGTTTTGATTACCTTCGTAGATCAAGTTGTTGGCCATGACATAAATCCCTACTCACTGTCAATGAAGATGTATGTAATACAATGTACCTTCATTAAGCGAAAAGTTTTTGAGAGAACAAAAAAGGTGAAAATAACATAGAAATGTTTTCAGGAGAGTTGTTTTAATCCATTGTACACGATAACATTATTTTTGTGAAATTCTTTTACTCATTTCTCAAAAACCACAGCACCTCAGCAAGTAATATTGTAACGGAAGCTTTCTACTGTCATTATCTTTAAACCGTGTAAGTTTAAAGTGAATCTGTGGAAATTGTTGTTTTCTGTTGTACAAAAAGTACCCTTTAAAGACACAAGACACTATTGGTATATTGTCAAAGACCAGTCTTCTCACTTGGTGTATCTCAACATATGCATAAAATAACAAACCTGTGAAATTTTGAGCTCAGTTGGTCGTCCAAGTTGCGAGATAATAATGAAAGAAAAAAACACCCTTGTCACACGAAGTTGTGTGCTTTCAGATGCTTGATTTCGAGACCTCATATTCTAAATCTGAGGTCTCGAAATCAAATTTGCAGAAAATTACTTCTTTCTCGAAAACTACGTCACTTCAGAGGGGGCCGTTTCTCACAATGTATTGTACTATCAACCTCTCCCCATTACTCGTTACCAAGTAAGGTTTTATGCTATTTTTTATTTTGAGTTATTACCAATAGTGTCCACTGCCTTTTAAGAGAAACTTTCCACCTCACCTTAAGGTTGCTTGTGATCTGCGGGATATCCTTCCTCATGAACTCCTTCGATCCGAGCGTCTTCAGAGACGGCATGACATTCTCCTCCATCTCATCCACCTGCTTCTCAAAGTCGTTCAGCCGGTCGGTCAGCGACCGCAGCGTGTCGCCGTGGGTGACCGTAGAGTCTCGGACCTTGCCGTAGCGCTTGTTGATGGTGTCTAGCTTGGTCTTGATCTCTTTGGCTTCTTGGGCTCCCTTTGTCTGCATGTGTGTGGTGGCTACGCGGTTGACGGTGTCCACAGTTGGCTTGTGGTCCTCGATGTCTTTGAAAACCACCTGATTGAAAAAAGGAAACATGAGCAATCAGGAGTGATTTTCTTAGAACTAACTCTTGAACTTCGTTCGTGGTGGGGGAAGCTCGAACACTTGAAAATGGTCAGATGATCTGGGCTCAATTTCACAAAGAGCCAAGATTAATTTTAACCGTGTATCGATCTTAATTGCTAAGCAAAGTGTGACGTCACAATACAAATCACCGCCAACTCATCTTAAGATGAATCTTAGTGCTTTGTGAAATCGAGCCTAGGTTAGGTTTGCACTGACACCGTGTGAAAATTTCTCTTTTAAGTAGTGTGGTTCAGAAAAGAACCGCTGGTTGACAACTCAATGTTTCGATAAGAATGCTTTGATTGTCTTCAGAAGAATAATTACCCATCTGAGTTGTTGTTTTGGGATGGTTTGTATTAATGCATTTTGGTGGCTGATGTTGAAGACGTTTCATGCCAAGTTTCAATTGGAGGCAGTTTGTCTGATAGCTGTTGAGATATGCAGCGAAGTGCTTGGTAAGGATCCATGTCTCACAGCCACGTAGCAGTATGACCTAACGGATTCAAAACTAACCTGTTGCGCCTCTGAGTTCTCAATCAGAGGTTCTTTCTGCACCACCAGGAGGGTTCCTTTCTCCATCTTGTGGACGTCATTCTCAGCCTGGTCAAGCCACTTCAGGAGCATGTCCAGTTGGTCTTGGAGGTCCAGGGCTGCTGTCATGGCATCACGGAGCACCTCAAGACGATCCTCAATGGTGGCCTGCAGAGACTGGTAGCGCTTCACGATCTCATCTGTCGGGGTAACGAGACAAATATTTGGAAATTAAAATTAAGTTGGGCTGCAGTTTAATCAATCAACCAAGAAGACATTTATTAATCTACAACAAAAACTTCAAAGGTGCTAAAGACAGTTGCATGAAATGAATTACAATACACTTGTTGAAAAAGAGAACATTTTGAGCAGTTTCTTAAAAATATGAATAGTCTGAGCATCCTTGATGTGATTTGGAAGAGTGTTCCATTCTTTTGGACCATAGCAGGAGAGTCAGCGATCTGCAAATGACACAGCATGGGTTCTGGGCACGATAAGCTGAGGAGAAGATGTAGATGATTTAAAGGGAAGGTGATTTTGGTAATTACTCAAAGCAAATATTAACTTAAAAACTGACTTGGTACTGAGCATTGGAGAGCTGTTGATAGTATAAAACATTGTGGGAAACGACTCCCTCTGAAGTAACGTAGTTTTTGAGAAAGAGGTAATTTCTCACTAAAATAACAAAAGGCTTCTTGCTAGAAGTCTTTTATTCCTATCTAAAGGCACACAAATTCGTCCAACAAGGGTGTTTTTTCTTTCATCATTTTCTCGCAACTTCGATGACCAATTGAGCCCAAACTTTCACAGGCTTGTTATTTTATGCTTCTGATGGGATACACCAAGTGACAACACTGGTCTTTGACAATTACCAAACGTGTACAGTGACTACTGTATGTAGTAAGTCTTATATGTAGGATGACCACTCTTTAAGAGTGAGCTTTGTTCACAAGAAGAACTTTGAGTTTAATACGCTGTTAAATCCATCTAATGCAGAGATTTTCCATTTTGGGGAAAAGGAAAGTGTTATCGTACAATCAAAGAGCACCAAAACGTTGTCCAAAGAAACTTGTTTTGTCGACTGCAAAATCCCAAATGGAATGTCATGAGATGAGTTCAGACTTACCGACTCTGTAGTCCACGTCTCGTTTGACGGCAACGTGAGCGTTACCGAGATCATCACCAGTGTCTCGGACTTTCTCTACGTCACTGTAGTGCTGAATGATGTCATTCCTCACGGCCTATGGGAACAAAAGTTATAAATTAGTAGAAAGTTTGTCTTTGCAAAACCAAAGTCTTCAACAAAATTATCATTTTAGCATTTCAAAATTTTGACTTTCACTTTTCAAACAACAAGGTGTAGACTTCATGGTATGAAGATAACGCACTCTGACTCTGAGGTTGGTGCGCGCACTGTCCAAGTATGTGCCCAGAATATAATATTAGTGCGGTTTAAAAAAGAAAAATGCCTGCAAGCTTCATGGTTCCTTCCCTCCTCAATGTCGCCTTGATATCATTGAGTCAGCAGGGGTTGATTTCACAAAGATAGTCCTGGACTAGTCTCAGAACTTTTTACGAGTTAATAAAAACTTTAGGCTCTTCCTAAGTTAGGACGAGTAGCTCGTTCACACTCGAGATAAGACTGGTCTTAACTCTTTGTGAAATTCACCTCTTGAGCCTTTTAAGGAGTTCCACTCTTTGCTGTTGCTAGGGAAGGACGAAGAGTACACTTTTACGAGAAAAGAAAAAAAATCTAGCTGAAGCTGTGAACAAATTCCTGACAAATGAACCAGAGGATTAGATTCTAACCTTGAGGTTGTCGATCTGTTGCTTGATGCCTTCCGGCTCTGCGTTGATGGCCTCCTTGACAATCTTCTCAAGTTTCTTCTCCGTAGTGTCCATCCAGGGTCCCATGGGGGTACAGGCGTCTTCAAACTTCTGGTGTTTGTCGACAAGGTCACGCAGCGTCGCGGTGAACTGGTTGGCGTCACCCTTGATGGCCCCATAGCGGAAGTTGATGTCCATCAGGTTCTCCCGGAGCCAGGAAGGCTCTGGGTTCACCTGGAAGGTCTTGGAGAACTTGGCGGGGAGGGTGTTGGTGCGGAAGGTCTCAAGGTCTTTGCGGTAGGTCTGATGAAGTAAAACAGAAATAAGTCAGTTGGTAATTTCAATTTTGGAGATGCCAAATATGTCAAACATGTAACATCATCAGGGGGGCCCGCATTATGTAAATCTTGCTGCTCAGTCAACGGCACTTGTGCATCCCGCCTAAAGAATACTGCATGGTTTACCCCTAAATTGCAATACGACTTCCTAATAATGATTATACCTTAGCAACATCCGTGATCCTCTGTCCGCTCATGTTCAAGTATCTCACATCAGCTCCTTCAGCCACCATGCTCTCGTTGAAGTCGCTCTGCTTCTGCAACTGTCCCTTCAGCGTCACCAAGTCCGTGGCGATATTCCGCTTAGCGTCCGACAAGGTCTTGGTCCCGTCCTTAATCCATCGGTCCGTGTCGTCACGCTCGAAGGTGAACTTCTCGAGGTCCGGCACGACACCCTGGATCTTGTTCTGGCGAGTCTGGGACTCCACATAGACGTTGTCGTAGCGGTCTTTGAGCTCCTTGCTGATGTCTTCCAGCTTGCTGCAGTCCTCAGGGCGGAGGCGTGAAGCACACTCATCAAGGAGTTGCTTGGCGCCGTGGATGCTCTGTGCGACGGGTTGTTGATGAGCTAGAATGTCATCATGTAGCACCTGGTAACGCCAACAAAGTTAACAAATTTATTAACATTTTGTGGTTCTTGTGTTTTCTTACAGAAATGTATCTAAAGGCTGGGTCACACCAACTTAGTTCTCAAAACGTTCGAAAAGTTGCTACTGTGTCCACGTAGTGAGCACGGTTCGGTGTGATGGGGGTTTTACTTTGTTATTTTGTTTCTTTTTTATAGTGGTTTACATTTTTTAAAGTTTGACGAACACAATGATCAAAATTATACTGACCTGGTGTTCCTTGGACTGCGACACGAGTGGCTTGATCTCATCACTGAGTGGTTGCTCGGAACCAAGACGTCTCTCTGCCTCCGATATCCAATCAGTCAGGTCGAGTAACATGGCAAGCTGCTTGCGTAGACGCTCCTCAAGGGCAACCTGTCAATCAAGGGAAACAGGTAGAATTCCTTACAGTAAATCTTACGTTTGTGGACACGTTTGGTAATTACAACAGTGGTTTACATCAATGCACTTTACATTAGTGCCCAGCCGTCGATTTCACAAAGAGTTAGGAATCGTCTTATCTCGAGTTATAACGAGTAACTCGCAGGGTTGGGACTCGTCCTAAGTCCTTAGATTAATCTTAAGTTAGGAAGAGTTTTGTGAAATTGACAGCTGGTTTAACTTTTATCAGCTCACTGTGTGGAGTATACAACCCTGAGCTGCAGTGGCGCCTGTGGCTTTTTCAAACACAAAACCAACCTCTATCCTCGCAGGTACCCATTTATACCCCTGGGTGAAGAGAAGCAATTATGGTAGTAAAGTATCTTGCTCAAGGACACAAGTGTCACGACCAGGATCCGAAGGCCTTTTCATGCACAATACCAACCTCATCCTTACAGGTACCCATATATACCCCTGGGTGAAGAGAAGCCATTATAGTAAAGCGTCATGACACAAGTGTCGTGACCGAGATTCAAACCCTGCTACTTACCCTCTCAGCTCGTTCTCTCTTGAGTCTTTCCAGCTCATCTTGAGACTCCTTCAGCCAGTCTTGGGAGCGGACGTCCAGTCGGTCGTACGTCTCCCTCAGATTAACTGTCTTGTTGCTCAGATCTTCTTGTTGTTCGTAGTCCAGTTTCTCCCTGTTGTCTTGAAGGAACTGGGTACTCTTCAAGTATGACTCGTTGACGGGCGACTTCTTGGATGTAATCTCAGAGCAGATGTCCTGTTCATCAGAGAGAAGGAGAAAATGTTTAGGTCAGGATTGCGGTAGCACTATGTGATGTGTAAAACTCATTTTGAGTAGTTTTGGTTCTGAAAACAACCGATGGTTGACAACTTAAAGAAATGTTTCAGAGAACAGCGGTAAATACTCGGGTACTTAACAAAAGTACCTAACCATGGCATAATTTCATAGAGCTGTTTAAGCACAAAATACTGCTTAACAATTTCTTGCTAAGCAAAAATGAGCAGGATACCAGTCACAGTTAGTGAATGTGACATAATATTTTGGCTGGTAAACGTATTCTGGTAAGCATAAATATTTAGTGCGTAGCTGCTTATGCAGCTTATTGAAATTGGGCCCAGAGCTTGGTGAACTAGACCGCTCCACCACGACACACCACAAACTACTTAAAGGCAGTGGACACTATATATTGGTAATTACTCAAAATAATTATTGGCATAAAACCTTTCTTGGTGGCGAGTAATGGGGAGAGGTTGATAAACATTGTGAGAAACGGCTCCCTCTGAAGTGCCATAGTTTTTGAGAAAGAAGTAATTTTCCACAAATTTGATTTCGAGACCTCAGATTCAGAACTTGAGGTCTCGAAATCAACCATCTAAACGCACACAACTTCGTTTGACAAGTGTTATTTTTCTTTCAGTATTATCTCGCAACTTCGATGACCGATTGAGCTCAAATTTTCACAGGTTTGTTATTTTATGCATATGTTGAGATACACCAACTGTAAATGCTAGTCTTTGACAATTACCAATAGTGTACACTGCCTTTAAAATCAAACTAAACATCTCCCTAACCTGGAACTGATTGATTTCTTGCTCCAGGGGCTCAATGTCCCCGCTTGATGGTTTCGAGTTCTGAATGTTTGACTCGGTCTTGGTTGCCCAGTTCAGTTGCTCGTTGACGGTAACATCGCGGTCGATGTACTGCTCGGCAAGTTTTAGATCGTCCAGACGGAAGTTGAGCTTGATCTTCAGGTCGTCGTAGCGTTTGTTGGCAGTGTCCAGCTGGCGCTGGGTTTCTGTTTCTGTTGAAATCAAGATAAAATACAAATTTAAAATGATTATCAAACTTGATTTCCTAACAGGTTGTAATATCAATTTCAAATATGTGACGAAATCAAGCAAAATGAGTCATTTGTCGACCCCAATAATTTTCCATTTTTGTTTACATGTGAAAAGAATACAATCATTGCTTTAATGCAGTTAAAATCCCATGTTGATACCACCTTTGGTTCAAAAGTTGTGAAAGTAGAAACACCAAGAGACACGAGAGAATAAAATTGAGAAAAAGGGGTTTAAAGTTGAGTTGCTTATTGAACAAATATCATCACATTTTCTTTCAATGTAAATTTTAACCCCTTTTTGATGTTATTTATCAAAAAGGAAGTTGCCAATATAAAATTAACATTTTTATATAAAAGTATATTTTTGAAAATTTAACCTGTTGATCAGTTTCGAATTGTTTCTCCACACTGGTATTTCCGACTAACGACTCATTTAGTTTGATAGCAACACATATGATAAAGTTTCAAAAAATTTCTATTTTATGAAAGTTTGCCGTTTAAGAGAAGGATCGTACCTTGTGTCATGATGCCACTCCGATCCAGATCCTGCCTCCCCCTAGAGCCATCTCTCCCTGTGTCCTTCTTCTTGTCACCCACCTGCGTGGAGCGACTGTGTGGCTGCTTGTAAGCAGATTGCTCAACCTCTCGGACCACGGCGTCAAAGTTGTGTCCGAGCTTGTTCAGATTGTCCATGTTGGGTTTGTAGTCAATCACGTCCTTCTGGAAGGGCTGTAGATGGGTGAAGATAAAATATGAAGTACAGAACTAAATGTTGCAAAGGAATTTTTAAGATGACTGTTTAATCTTATGTAAAACGTGGCATGTTTAAATATAAGTTATTTTTCTTTAAGGTGTCTTGGGTTAAACAAAGAAAATTTACTAGAGTGGACTTAAACCAAAAACCTCTGGATCAACTTGTCAACGCACTGCCAACTGTGCTATCTATCTAGCCCTACGTTGGCGTTTTTCCTTATTGCTTATAATTTTTCGGTAAGGTATTACTAACAGCTAATATTCCACATGAAGGCACACACAACATGCAACATCAACAGTTTTTAGGACCCTGCTTGGTGCTAAGAACCAAAATGTTGCAAATTGTAATGACCATAGTGCCAATATAAAAAAAACACCCACAAAAACAACATATTTCATTTGAAACAGAATTAGCAAATTCAGTAAACACTTCATTGGACAACTTCTTAATCGGGCAAATCTACAAGTAATCTTGTACCTTGACTTCTTTGAGTTGTGCTTGCACAGTTTTAAGGTCCCTGCCTGCTGGATGCATTTGGGCAAGTCTACGCTCGGTGTCTGTCAGCCAACCTGTGACGTCCCGATTGCTGTTGCCGTACTTCTTGGCAGCTTCTTGCTTCTCTTCCAGCTGCTTGATTCTGTATTTTATAACAAAATGTATCTTTTTAGTCAAGGTCGAGTCTTTTTAGTTTTCTTCCAGTTAAACCATAGAGTTATATATAAGAACTAGAGGGCGCACGAGTGATGCTTCGTGCACAAACGCCAACGGGACCGCAAGATGACAAGCGCGTCATTCTGCACATGCGTTGAATATGAAATACACGTTTGAGGTTTTTTTTTAATTGAACGCTCACGCGATGCTGTTTGTTCAACTTACAAAATGGCCGCACAAACACACGCTGTGAGATGCCAGTTTTGTCAACTTAGAAAATGGCCGCCTGCGCGCATGCCGGAGTGCGTATATAGGCCAGTGCGTGCTCTAGTTCTTATTTATAACTCTATGAGTAAAACCCATATCACTCCCATAATGAAATTAGCCTTAAAAAGCACCCTGGTGTGGTAAAAACTATGGATCAATGGAATGGGTAATAGAAATGATAATAACTAGTTCTTATATAGCGCCGTTCACAATAACGTCTCAACATGCTCAATGCACTCAACCTCTTTCTTCTCAGGAACCCATTTACACCCCTTGGTGAAGAGAAGCAATTATAGTAAAGCATCTTACTCAAGAAAGCGTCATGACCAGGATTCCAATCTACACTCCCAGAACTTAAATTAGATAGTCTAAACCACCCGGCCATACACCCTATGAAATGAAATTAAATAAGATCTAGAATCTGACCTCTTGTTGAAGACCTCATCAAAGTCGGCCCAGTTGAGGTCAGTGTTCTTCAAGACTGCGGTGATGTAAGACGTATCGTTGGCCTTAGGGTGGTTCAAGAGTGCGTCTCCCAGCTGATGGATCTTCTTTTGCTGGGGTTTGTGGCTCTCGTACTTACGAGAAATCTCCTAAAGGAATCGGTACAGAATAGACAAGTTTGCTCAAATTACTCCTCGCAAAGAACACTTAATGCTGCTTTTGACAAATAACAAAAAAGTTAAAATGTAAGTTTCGAGAACCATGTTGAAAAAGCTGATGAATGGATGGGTGTACAATGAAACTCATTACCTTGTTTTGCTGTAACTTCTTTCGTTTTGTGTTTGTCAGTGAACATTTTATTTTGGGGCTTCTGTAAATTCCCCCATTCTGGTTTGCTTTGTTTCCATTACATTATATTCAATGTATTTTCATTTCTTTGTATAACCTTTTGATTTCATTAATTACTTTTCTCGACTGTCTTTAACTTAAACGTTTGTACTCAACTTATTTATCATTATATATTTTTGGTGTACGGTAACACCATGTGTGTATCTACTTGCCAGGTAGAGTTTGTTCTTCGAGAATTGTCTTGATGTTCAGGGGTTCGGGAGACTTCTCTTATTTACTTTTTTCCTTATTTCGGCAATATAGAAAAAAATATTGATTTGAATTAGTATAAATAATCAATATAATTAGACTTACCCGGAGAGTAGACTCTGACATATCCTGGGTCATCACTTCTCTGGATTCCAGGGTCTCTAGATCCGGTAGGAGCCAGTCCTCAAAGTCGTCAACCTCCCTCTCAAACTCAGCAAGCTTCTCCGACAGTCCGTTCAACCCCTCACCGTGCTTCTTAGTAGCAGCGTCCACCACGCCGTAGCGAGAGTTGACCTTGTCCAGCTTGGTCTGGATGAGTTGGGCGTCTTGGGTGCCTTTGGTTTGCATGAACTGCTTGGCGGCTACGTTGACGGCATCGATGGCTGGGCGGTGATTGGTGATGTCATCCTCAAGGATCTAATAAGTGAACCAAGTCAAGTCTCAGTTTAAGTAATCCAGTCGTGAATCCATTGTAAAACTTGTAAGCTGGCCGCCTAATTTTCTTGCTAACCTGTGAATAACGCTTAGGCTTAAGCAAATCTTTGAGCTATAGTTGGAATGAGAATTCGCTTACCGTTAAGCAAAGCTGTAAAATTGGCCCCTGTTGGCTAAGATGCACGTTTTAGTTTATCTTGAACGAAAGCAACTTAAACCCCTTCCCTTCTTCTTCCTTTCTAGTGCGGCCTTCATGATTGAAGATAGTTCCCCTGCCTGACACACCTGGGCAAACCCCCTTCTCTTTGCGATAAGTGTGTACTGGGGTCTTTTATTTGCGACGATAGTTTTTATAACAGCAAACGGGACCTACTATTTTATGCCACATCCGAAGTAAGCAGCAATAATGGTTAAATGTCTTGCTTAAGGACACAAGTTTCAAAACCGGGACTCAAACCCACACTCTGCTGATCAGAAACACCAGAGCTTGAGTCTGGTGCTCTTTTCCGCTCGGCGCCACAACACTGCCACGGATATCTCTAATTACCTTTGTGTTTTCGATCTGCTCTAGCACCGGTTCCCGCCGAGCCTGGATGATGGTTCCCTTCTCCAAGGAGTGTTCTTTCTTCTCTGCTTCATCCAACCAGTGGAGAAGCATGTCCAGATTCTCATCAACGCTCTGGGCGTAGCTCAGAGCTTGTTGAAGCTTCTCAAGAAGGTCATTGACGAGGGCTTCTAGGGCACTGTAGCGCTCAACGATCACACCTTTGGAAGGGGAAAATTTAAGAGAAGTTTAATCAACTCATCCTCAAAGGCCATGTTCTGACAGAATTGTAAGGTTAAGACCGGCAGGGTCGTGGCTGTGCGATGAAGGCCCGACCTGAAGGCGAGGTCCTTTAATGCACGGCCATGAACCGGTTTGGTTTTAATTGGCCGTTTCAGAATAAGTCCCTACTAAAAAAAAATAATTAAAAAAAAAGCGAAAAAAAATGTTACAAGTAGGCCTGTGACAATCGGTCTGTTTGCAAATTTTTGAGGTTTGTACATTATTAAAAACTTTTGTAAAATTGTGTCTGCGTTGGGTTGTGTGTACGCACATTTACAAATAAATTACACCTGGGTACTAATAGCTATATATTGGGTTCTGAACAATCATGCGAAGCCAGCCGGTCTAAAAGAGCTCCAGATATGTTTTCATCAGCCTTTTAAACACCCCCACATGAAGTGCTCTCCAACAATAGAAAATAGCGAAACTGTCTGGGGTATTTATGAATGACTTTTAATATGTAAAGCTTTCTGTGCGACATTGTGAAACAACAGCTGGAAGGGCACCTTGCGAATTGAGCGATGGAGTGACTAATTAATATTTGTAGTTACCTGTTGTCCTCTGTACCACTGGTCTGACTTCTGGCTGGACGTTGACGACATCCTCACCCTTGTCTTTCACATTCTCAACATCGCTGGCATGGTTCACCACATCCTCATGGAAAGTCTGATGCAGACACAAATAAATGAAAATGGACAAGTTTAAGAGTAGTGCGTACACTCACTTAATAATAATAATAATTATAGTGGCTTCTTAAATAGCGCTCATAACAGTCACTATTATTACTATTAAAAAGTGGTTCAAAGGTCATGCAATAGTGACTTACCTTGACTTTCTGGATCTGTCTGATGATGGAATCAGCCTTGACTCCGATGGGTTCCTTCTGCAAGGTGTCCAGTGTCTTCTCAGCCTGACCCAGCCAAGTCGACGTCCCAGTCACCTTATCATGGTACGCCTGGTGCCTCTCAACAAGCTCCTGCAGCGTCTTGCCATGTTTGCCGGAGCGTAGCTTCAGCTTCTCAAAGCGTCCGTTCAGATCAGTCAGAAGATTGCGGATGATGTTGCTCTCTGGGGTCTCCTGGAAGGAGCGGGTGACCTGGCGAGGGAGGGTGTTGTTGCGGAAGTCTCCGAGCTCTTGGCGGTACACCTTTGAATGAAATTCAAGCGCAAACAAATTAATAATAAAGAGCGACGCTCAAAATTTTAAATAGTTTTTAGTGATCACCTGAACATTTTTCAAACAAGTTTTTGAAAATAGTTTTTCCCAAGAAAAGTTACTTGAACGGGACTTAAACTAATTAATGTACCAGCGCTCTTCCAACTGAGCTATTCAGCCCTACGGTGAAGACCCAGAAAAACTTTTGTTGAGCAGCTAAGTAACTTTTGGCACTTTACAATTCTTCAATCCTAAGATTCTCAACAAGAAACAACAAACACTTCCCAAGAATTTTGTCAGCTTCACCCACCTTAGAGAAGTCTAAGAACGTTTGCCCAGCCTTGTTCAGGAACTTCAAGTCTCCCTTCTGGTCATTGATGTCATCGATAAACTGCACATGATCCGTCGACTGCTTCTTCAGGGTTGGCAGCTCTTGTCCGACGTTCTTCTCAGCTTGGCCGATCTGTTGCTCCGCCTCCTTCAGCCAGTCGATAAACTCTGTGAAGTCCACCTCTAGCTTGTGGACGTCCTCGATACCGGAGTTGAGCTTATTGATGCGGTTGTGCGTGGCCGTGTGGACGTTGTCGTAGCGGGTCTTGAGCTGTGTCTGGCCGTCGCGGAGACGTGTCTGATCCGAGGATGGGATATTGTCGCCGAAGATGCTGAAGAGCTGCTCGATGTCTTCGATGCATTGAAGCGTCGGCTGCTGGTGAGCTTGGATGTCATCATGCAATGGCTGAGATGGGTACAAAAAATAAAAACCAATCAAAATGTTGCCAATCGTCTGCTCAGAACTATTACGTCATTAGTGCAATTTGTATGGATTTCGCAAACTGCTTTTGCATATTTTTGAGCTCCTGGTAAATGGGGTTTATTGATCAAGAAGAAAAAATCTGGCTTGTGCGCATGCATACACCACGTTACTAGGCCTTCTTCGCTTACACAGCTAGCACATAAATTAAGCGCTTGCACAGTAATGGGAAAATAATGATTGTAAGCGCAGAAATCCGCCTCACAGGCCTCGCTAACAAGAACGAAAACGAGAACGTTAAAAATGCACCCCCTCAATTGGTTGAATAAGCATGGGCGTATTCTAAGTGGAGCAACTCAACCAATAAAATGCGTTCTTTTTGCGCCGTTATCATTTTCGTTATCGCTGCAGTGTGAGTCGGCCTTTAGTCAGCCCTGATACTTAATGGAGGCAACAAATGCCTCCATGCCCCCTGGTCATTGCCTTAGTGCCCTTGAAATGCTCCAGTAGAAATTTGCAATGTCCTCATAGGGTGCCTTTTATCAAACAGAAAATGCTTTGGTGCCTTTGCCCTTTCAAAAACGAAGTATATACAGCCCTGATAAGTCATGGTTATCCTGTTTACCTTGTGTTGGCTGTACTGTTTAGCCAGTGGCTGCGATTGTTCATTCATCGGCTGCTCAGCTCCAAGAGCTTGCTCTGCCTTGGTCAGCCAGTCAAGCAGCTCCTGAAGGCGTAGACTCTTCTCTTTGATCTGCCCCTCAAGACGCATCTGTGTCAACAAAAACATTTAGTTTGTTTATTGGACAGTTTCACAATAAGTACTACACTGCTTGCCTTTTCCAAGGTTCCAATAACAGTTGTTCAAATAAGAAACAACTCTCCACTGTTCCCTCGAACACGTGGCTGTTTCGTACAAAGCGCTGGAAATTGACCAACAGTGGGAGCGATCAAGGTAATGTACACAGGTAAACAAAACTCACGTTCACCTCTGCGCTTTGCGATATGCGTAGCGCGCATTCTTAGCCATGGAACATGTGTCTTCGTATCACATCACGAGATTGGTTTTCGACCAATAAAAATTCAAAATTTGTTACCGAGGTATAACAAAAGCTACTGTTTCACCCTTCTTCTCTCAATGTGTATTGAGTGATACCTCATTTGGGAATCCAAACGTTTGGGCTCAAGTAAAAGCATAAGGAACTAAACCACTTATTCTGGAAGTGGGTTATGATGAATGCTAAAAACCTCAAAGCACTCACCCTGTAGTCATATTCCTTTTGCAGTTGATTGAGTCGATCCACAGACTCCTTCATCCAGTCATCAACCTTGTTATAATCCCCGTCGTAGTTCACTCGTAGCTCCTCGATCCGTCGTTCCATCTCATCCCGTTGCTTCGGGGACAGACGGTCGCGATTCTTACGCAGGAACTGCTCTGAGCTGGTGACCACGTCAGCAATGTTGGGCTGTCTGCTACGCACATCGGAGTGGACACCCTATACAATATAAAGCAGATTTAAGATTACAAATTTACCAAATGTTGAAGAAGTTTAGTAGAGGGAGGTTATTTTGTTTATATCAGTGATCATTTCCAGAGTTTCTTACATGCATATCCCCCCCCCCCCCTGTAGAGATGAGAGTCACTGCAGACAAAAATAAATCTGAACCTGGGATCCAGATCTTATCGATCGCTACGAACAGGTTAAAGATAATGCATTGAAAACACCAAGAATTTTTGGATTGGAGAGATGAAATCTGATCAGGAATCCAAAAGAGGAATGAGATTTTTGCTTTTGAACTAAAAATGTTTCTACTTTTCCCTCTTACCTTGAAGACTTCAATCTCTTTAGTGAGCGGTTGGATTTCATTACTCATGGGTCTAGTCTTCTCCATCTTGGCTTCTGAGCTGGTCACCCAGTCCTTGGAGCTCTTGAGGTTGGAGTTCTGCTCGACCCACTGCTCAGACAGCATCAGATCATCCAGAGAGATCTGCATGCGACGTAAGAGATCGTCATAGCGATGGACAACATCGGTGACCTCACGCTGGATCTCTGTCTCACCTGAAGATGATCAAGTAAACAAAAAGTTAGGAGTGTGGTGTCGGACGCTAATCGCAAGCTTGTTATGGCTGTTGGTAGAGAGCAAGGCAAGATGATAGGTAGCCCGGTGCTATTCCTAGAGGACATTTAAACACAGTAACTAAAACTTAACAGTGAAAGTTACTTTCTCTCTGACCGAAAGCCGTAACTGCGTAATTGCTCTCTCCAGAACAACAGCAATGCTTACAGGAGAGTGCAACAGTTCAAGAAGCAAGATGCACAAGACACAAACTAAGGTTTTGGTTTTGGATATATGTTCCCAGTGCTCTTATCAGAGGCAACAAACGAGAAGATAATGAAGAAGTTTCAGTTTTAGATGTTGGACTGAAAACCCCAGAGAATTATCCCAGGGAAATAAATCCCACCCAGTCAAGTAAGGACTGAAAACCCAATCCACTCGAACCGGGGTTCCAGAGGTGGAAGGCGAGACAAGACACCACTTCACCAACCTGACCGTCTTATAAGCATAATCTTGACAGCACAAGCAGACACCACAAATGGAAATTTGCAGCCCACCCTCTCGCTCCAATGCTTGTAGGAGAGTACAAAAATTCAAGATTGAAGACATAAAGGCGTTTTTTTACCTAAGAACTGTACGGGTTCATCAATCTTCCTCGGTGACTTGTCTTTAGTGATTTCAGAGAGCTCAGTCGAGCGATAATGGGGAGAAGACTGCACCGGTTGGACTACCTCCTTCTTCAGTGTGTCCACGGTGGTACCCGTCTTGGTGTTGTCGTCCACTCTGGGTTTGTAGTCAACAATCTCCTTCTGCAACGGCTGGTGAATCAAGCGAGAGAGAACAAACTTATAAAATGAACAATCATTTTGAGAAGAAAAAGTGAAACTTAATCAACAGTACCATCCAATATAGACTCTTTATTCTTATTATAAATATTTATTTGGCATTAAAAACACATACAAACAACATACCTTCACAGAGAATTGGTATTAAAAATAAAAAATTTAAAAAGTCAAAAACAATAGACATGCCAGAGAATGGCAGAGGTTAAAACAGCAAATAATGTAAGTCCCCTCAGAAGAAAAAAAACATCAAAAAACCACAGAGCAAACAAAGTGAAACCCCCCCCCCCCCTGGATAATCAGAAAAATGAATAATGAAAAAAAAATCATTCTTCTCTTGAAGAATGTTATCTTTGTACAGAATGACCCCACATCTTCAGTTGCAAAAATCTCATCAAAAGGAAAGAGCAGGGGAGAAGATGACACTTGATCAAGGTAATATTAAAGGGCTAAAGATCTTACCTTGAGTTCCTTGAGTTGGACCTGAATGGTGTTGAGATCCAGGGCTTCTGGTTGCACCTGATCCAGACGACGCTCAGTGGTGTCAAGCCAGTATGTCACATCCTTGCGTGTGGTGCCGTAGCGCTTGCTTGCTGCAGTCAACTCATCAAATTGTTTGTTCCTACAAAAAAGTTAAGATGTTTTTATAAAATGTGAAGATTACAGTCAGCAATGCATCAACAGCAGGCAACTCTGTTTTATGTAGAGCACAGGGCAACTGATGTGAATTATTCGTTGCAAATTTGTGACGTCAAAATTTGTATCACATTTGTAGGTAATATGAACCAGGTATTAGTATTAGTAGACTAACTGCATCTATTTCTTATTCAGCCCATTTCATTCTGCCTTCAAATGTTTCGTTTGAAGCAAATTTGATGTCACAGCTGTTGTCACTGCAATTGCGAATTGTTCTTTGCGAATTTGTGATGACAAAGTTTTACAAGAAGCTTAAAGCCCGGTTCATACTTCCTGCAAATGATTGGTGTGAAGTGAACTTTCTTGCGTCACAATTGGGAAAACGACGCATACAGATTATTGCGTCCCCACATTTTGTTTCGCATTCGCACTTGCAGGAAGTATGAACCAGGCTTTTCTCTATTCTCTATTTGTATGTTTGTTACCTCTTGACTAGGATGTCTTCGAATGCCTTCCAGTTGATGTCCACATTAGTGAGGATAGCAGTGACGTGAGATGTATCCTTGGCCTTGGTGTCTTTGATCAACTCATCTCCCATCTGCTTGATCTTCTTCAGAGGAGGGCGATGGTTGTCAATCTGTCGACGAAGATCCTGAGAAAAAAGGACAAAACGAGAAGACATCGTGAAAGGAAAGTTTTATTTTACGATTTTAGAGGAATAAAAAGCTCCATGGGGAGTATACAGCTGCCATGGCACTCCAGTGGTTTTTTTCATGCACAATATCAACTTCTACCCTCGCAGGTACCCATTTATACCACTGGGTGAAGAGAAGAAATTCTAGTAAAGCATCTTGCTCAAGGACCCAAGTCTCATGATTGTTGTGGCAGAAGATTCTGTCCCTCGGAGATTCTTTTTATGCAAGATGCCAGACACACCAGGCCTGAAGGCCACTTCAAGGTGTGGGCTACAATTATTTTTAGCCAGAGGCCTATGCCACCTACTCCTAGGGCTGAAACAGGGTTACCCCTTTTACAGTCCATACGGATGTAGGCTTGGGTATCATCAGTCCGAAGCCGGCAGGTAGAGCAGAAAGCACTACCTCCCCAATTTCACGTAGCAAGTGTCACGACCGGGATTCGAACCTACACTCTGCTGATCAAACACCAGAGCTTGAATCCGGTGCTCTTAACCGCTCGGCCACAACACACCACATTATGTCACCCAATATGGCAAACTGTGTACAAACTACTTCTGATAGTGCCCTCTTTTGAATCATCCTCCAGCCAACGGAATTCCCCGATTACTAACCTGAAGTCTGCTGCCGAATTCTGGCAGGTCTTGCTGTGTGACCTCATTGCTCTCCAGCGTGTCAAGCGAGGGCAGTAGCCAATCCTCCAGCTGCTCCACCTCGTTCTCAAACTCTGACAGCTTGTAGGTGAGCGTGTCCAGGTAGTCACCATGGTTGGAGGTGACGTTGGCGATGCGTGAGTAGCGATCGTTGATGTCGTCCAGCTTGCCCTGGAGCTGGCGTGCCTCATTGGGCTCACTGTTCTGGATGAGGTCCCTGGCGCTGACGTTGACCGTCTCAATCGGGGGACGGTGATTCTCAATGTCGGAGTGGTTGACCTGGGTTGCAATAATCACAGGAGATTGTCAATTTAAAATGTCTCTGCACTATAGTAAGAAGCAGGTTCACAAGGAACAGGTTCAGTTACGACCTCATAACAAACCCTACAAAAGGAGCTATTATTAGAAAACAATTTTTTTTTAATCCTGTTCTGTCATCCCCTTTCTAAAATAACTTCACTTGCTCCCCATCTCTCAACACATCATCTTCATTGACCACAAAGCACTTAATGGCAAGTCTCCCGACTATATCTCAACACTACTTCAAAATTACACTCTGTTAAGGAATCTTCGATCAAGTTCCATGCTTCCCCTTAACGAACCCAAGTATCGACACTCCCGGGGCGACAGGTCTTTTTCTTCAGCTGACTGACAGTGAACAAACCTTTTGCTCTTGCATGTTCTGCAGCAATGGTTCCTTCTTGATAGCGATGAGAGTTCCCTTCTCCATCTTGTGAGTATTTCTCTCTGCCTCATCCAGCCATCTTAGAAGCATATCCAGCTGATCTTTCACATCTACGCACTGTGCCAAGGCTCGCTGTAAGTCCTTGAGTCTCTTGGCAATCAGGGCTTGGAGGGCATCGTAGCGGCGTACAATGTCATCTAAAAACAAAAAAGGTATTTCATCTGGTTATAATACTGATGCAGGGGTCGATTTCACGAAGAGTTAGGACTAGTCCTAACTTAGGACTAGTCCTAGGAGATATAAAAAACGCATGGCTAGTCCTAAGTTGGGACGAGTAATTCGTCCTAACTCGAGATAAGACTAGTCCTAACTCTTTATGAAATCCACTAAGTAATTCGTCCTACCTCGAGATAAGACTAGTCCTAACTCTTTGTGAAATCCACCCCTGGGGTCGATTTCACAAAGAGTTAGGACTAGTCCTAACTTAGGACTAGTCCTAGGAGATATACACACTGCATGGATAGTCCAAATAGTCCTAATCTAGGACGAGTAACTGGTCCTAACTCAAGATAAGACTAGTCCTAAATCTTTGTGAAAATCCACCCCAGATCATTTATCTTTCTGTTTTTGCAAAACCTTATTTGTATGAAAAAATTGATATCGCCAACATATGGCTAGATAGCTCAGTTGGTAGAGCGCCGGTAGTTAATCCGCAGGTCGTTGGTCCGAATCCCACTCTAGTCAATTCTTTGTTCAACCCCCCACCCCCCCCCCCCCCAAAAAAAAAAAGGCTGCTGAAAAATAACCGAACTGTGAGCGTAAAGCGCAAAAGCATGTGAGCACGAAGCCTGCCTACATACATTTATCTTTGGTTTTAAAAGCCCTACTTTGTGATCTTGGGGCACTCTATATGGTTTGAATCTTCATGAACTCGATCTGAATTTTTAAGAAAGGTCCGAATGGAAGGTTTTATCAAACGTCACCTGTGTTTCTTGAGATCTCTGGTTTCAGCTCTTCTTGTACCTCAATCACTTCACTTCCTGATTCCTTGACGTTCTCAACGTCTCGGAGATGGAAGACGACATCATCACGAAGCGCCTAGGGAGAAAGAAACACTGGATGTTTAGAACAATACACCAAAAAAAGGATCATAAGAAAAGTTTTGCAGACATTTAGAACAAAAAACTGAAGTGTTAAAAGCCAGTCAGGCATGATATGTGGTCCTTGAAAAAAGTTGGAAAACTTTATTTAGTACATCCATGTATGCATGGTGTAGACTTCAATAGACTTTCAGGCTATTTAAAGGCAGTGGACACTATTGGTAATTACTCAAAGTAATTATTAGCATAAAACCTTACTTGGTTACGAGTAATGGGGAGAGGTCGATAGTATAATGATGTGAGAAACGGCTCCCTCTGAAGTAAGGTCGTTTTCGAGAAAGAAGTAATTTTCCACGAATTAGATTTCGAGACCTCAGATTTAGAATTTGAGGTCTCGAAATCAAGCGTCTGAGAGCACACAACTTCGTGTGACAAGGGTGTTTTTTCTTTCATTATTAACTCGCAACTTCGATGACCGATTGAGCTCAAATTTTCACAGGTTTGTTATTTTATGTATACATTGAGATACACCAAGTGAGAAGACTGGTCTTTGACAATTACCAAAAGTGTCCGGTGTCTTTAATCAAAGTTTTTCAGCATTTTCCAAAGGGCTGATAAAAAGGAAAAATCAGACTGAAGTAAGAAGAATATCATGCCTGTCTGGCCTATATGAAGGAACACTTGCACAATTCTGTGCACAACTGGAAAATTTCAAAAACTTTGCTAACCTCCACTTTGTCGATCTGCTTCTGCACACTGATGGGATCGGCTCCAATGGGCTCCTTAGTCAAGTTATCAACCACCTTCTCTGCTCCCGGAAGCCAGTCCAGCATAGTCTCACTAGCTTTCTTGTAGGTCTGGTGACGCTGTACAAGGTCCTGTAGGAACTCGGTGTGCTTGGCCGAGGTGCGTTTGAGCTCGTTGAAGCGGTCGCTGAAGTCCTTGAGCTTGTTGTTGATGGTCTGGGTCTCGGGGCTCTCCGTGAAGGAGCGGTTGAACTCACGGGGCAGCACGGTGGCACGGAACTCCGAGAGATCCTGGCGGTACACCTTGGTTTATGAAAAACAAATTATTTGGTGTTAGGATTCGAAGGCCATGACCAGGGCGCAATTTTATAAAGCTGTTTAGCAGAACATTCTGCTTAGCAAAGGAATTTGCTAATCAAATTTTGGTTTTAGGATTCAAAGGCCATGACCAGGGCGCAACTTCATAAAGCTGTTTAGCAGAAAATTCTGCTGGCAAAATCCTTTGCTAAGCAAAAAAGGAGTGGGGCACCAATCCCAACAATGTAAACTTTATGGAATATTGTCTGGTAACCTGTTTTTGCTAAGCAGGATTTTCCTGTGCTTAGCAGGTTTCTGTGCTTATGGGCTTTATAAATAACTGTTACTCGGAAGCCTTTAAGGCCAATGCCACTGGCTAAATAATTCTCTTTTGAGGGAGTGTTGGCACTGAAAAGAGTCGGTTTGGTCTCGATGTTACTATTAAAGTATTCTCTGCTCGTCTTGAGGAGGATTTTTTTTTTTAATTTACCTTTGCTGCGTCGAGGAACTTCAACCCAGTCACATTCATGAATCTCAGGTCAGCGGCCTCGCCCAGGACTTCCTCATTGAAGGCCCTCTGTTGACCATTCTGTTGCTTCAGCGTGGTCAAGTCGCGGCCGATGGTCTTCAAGGCTTTCTGTTGGGTCTGCTCGGCCGTTGCAATCCAGGGCTCGAACTCCTGCTGGTCGTCGCTGAACTTGACGAGTTCGTCGACGGCTGTCGTCAGCTAAAGAAGTAAATCAAATTTATAACTTTATTTATAGATTACTAGCAGAAGAAATATAAGAATACCTTTAAAAGTTTAGTAAATGACAATTCAGTTAAAACAAATGGTACTTGTATGCAGAAACGACACTCTGCAATACATTACTGGAATAACTCACTGTTGATGAAAAAACGTTAACTATGCTGTCAAACATATGTTATGCGATCAAGCTAAATGACCTACATTTGTATTGCGCTTCATACATAGTGTTTCTAAGCGTTTTACAAAAAAACAATGAGAATCAACAAAACAAAAAGAGCAATCATGATTTTAATTGGTAAGTTTTCAATCAAATATGCTGATGGGCCAATTGTTCCAAAGTTTTAGGGGCACAAACGGAGAAGGCTTGTTCACCGTAGCGAGTATGGGTACTTGGACCAGGATCTAGTTGCAGGTGTGCTGTGGATGAAGAGCGGCAATATTTCTAAAGGTTGTAAACTTTTCTAACCAGATTTCTTACCTTAGTCTGCCTGTTGGTTGATTGGTAGTTGACTACACCATAACGTGTCTTGAGCTCAGTCTGAAGATTACGCAGTCTGGATTGGTTGGATTGATCAACTCGGTTGCCGTACTGCTTCAAGAAGCTCTCGACATCTTGCACCACTTCAAGGATCGGCTGCTGATGCTCCTGTATGTCTTTGTTCAGGGCCTGGAGGAGGAAATGAGGAGAAAAGATCAGAAACTGTCGTTGCAAGAACTCCAAGATGGAGACATTTACTGAACTTGAATCATGCACAAGTAGAAATCCATTCCTGCCCTGTTACTTTTCTTAACTAGTTCTTGACTGTCTTTGACTAAACTAATTATACTTAATTTGTTTATTAGTCTCCTTTTTTTCACCAATATGGAATTAAATGTTAATTTAATTGAATAACTTTGTCCCAAAGGAGGCTTTTTTTGTTGAGCTGAAAACCTATCAAGGAATGACTTGATTTTCCTGTGTCTTGCTAATATTTTATTTTGCAAAGTGAGAAAAAATTGGGAGGTGGGAAATTATACAACTGTTTTAAAACAAGTCTGACATCTGTGAATACAAATCTTGTTCTGCAAAAACAAAATACATATTAAAAATGTTGTAGCAAAAAAACACATTCTGACGCATGAGACTCTTTTTCAATAATAGAGTCCTTTATCATGCAGAAAGCAAAAAATTCTGATTCTTAATCGGCCAACATGAAGAAAAAAACCAATCACAGCATCGATGATTCTCAAAAAAGTGAAATGACAAGCGTGCCACGAAGAACTATCAAAATTACATTCAATACACAGAATACACAATACGCCATCAAAAATCTGATCAAAATAAAAATCTCACGTAAAATGTAACGCCACTAAACAACACATTTAGGCCTATCATAAATAATCATCGACTTTCTCTTTTGACTTCAGCCAAAATGAAAAACGAAAATCGTAGCATCAGCGATTCTGAGGGAATGAAATGACAAACGTGCCACCAAGATCACTCAAAGCTACATTCAATACACAATACGTCATCAAATACCTGATTAACAAAATTTCACATAAAACTTAACACCACTGAACACATTTATCACGAATAATCAATCCAACTTTTCTCTTTTGACTTCTGTACTCAGTGTGCACAATGACAATCATAGACCTTTCTATTGCAACGTCACAACCGGAGTTTTATGCCAACCGAAATTGGAAAACTATGGAAAGCCATCAATGCAAAACAAAAACAGATAGCCATAGTTTGTAGAAATGTTACCCAAATATTAAATTTGTTGGAAACAAATCAAACAATCATAAGAGATATTTCAGCTCATGATTCTTTACAGAAAATGCTGAATTTGGTCACAATTTTTGTCAACACAATTGATTGAATGCCCACATTCAGCCGGCCATTCCAATCAGAGCACTTTGTTTATCAACAATGGAAAGGTCTTTACTGCACTCGAGGGAATTGATTCATGCAACTACACGACAGAAAGCAGGGAATATTCCCCCAATAGTCTTACTATAAGTTGCTTGTATGTTGTCTGCATGGGCTGGTTGGTAGAAAAAGGTGTTAACAAAATGTAAATACAGCAACAATGTCACCACACATAGATTTAGCCTTGCCCCTAATCAGCGTATATCTAGAATCCAACACTAGTCACTGGCATTTTTCTTTTTTACAGAAAATGAATAATTTTACTTCGAGGTAATGTGGTTATGGGAAAAGAAATCAGTTTTTATCCACCAAAATTTTAATTTGAGAAATGTTCCTGTCAGAACGTTTTCTCGAGTCACAATAGACCGATCCACTAAGCTCCGCCCCATTGCATATTGACCGATCACAACACAACGAAGGTCTGACAAATAAGGTCCGACATGCGTGCACGTACATGTATCTTGGCGCACGAGACAGAGTTATGCAGAAAGGCATTGGAGAGCCCCACGTGTTCTTGCTCACATGTGCGTCGAGGGCAGAGCCTACTGGATCAGTCTATTGGAAAACGGCGCATACAGATTATTGTGTCACCAGAACTTGCTTCGCATTCACATTCGCAAGAAGTATAAGGGCTTAAGGCTAATCTTAAAGATCAATTCAATTCAATTCAATTAAAATAACTTCTGTTATCCTAGATTAGGAAACTACAAAAGATTGGGCAGCTCCATAATAAAAACAGTTTTAAAAATACCAACTAGGGCAACACCACAATTAAAAGTACACCAAAGTTCAGAGTATAAGGAATTTAATTGCAAGATAAACAAATAATCTTAGTACAAGACTGTGTAATATTCAGATAACAAAAAACAAAAAAAACAAACCTAAAAATGGAACAAGAAGGATAACTACGTACCGTGTGCTCAGTGCCTTGACGACTGAGCGGTTTGACCGTCTCTTCTTGAGGTTGCTCAGATCCAAGACGTTTCTCTGCGTCTGAAACCCACTCCAAGAGAGCCTGGAGGGATCTCAGAAGGTCACGGATTCGCTCCTCAAGACTCATCTGAAAGATACAAGACAAGATTTTCATTCAAACGAGAAAGTAGATATGGGATTTGAGGCATTGCATGGAGAGGTATCAATAAATATTAGGAGTGAGGTTTTAATTGGTCTCAGTGTTTCGACTAGCTTGCTCTAGTGGATAGCGACCTGCATCTAGCTACCGGGCAATCTCGTTGGTCTAGTTGGTAAGACACTGCTCTAGAATTGCAAAGGTCGTGGGTTCCAATCCCCCCCCCCCCCCCGAGTAATATGCCTGTGATTTTTTTTTCACAGAGCTCGGGTAAGTATACAGTGCTAACACACATCGATGTATATAAAACCCCAAATTAATAATAGTAATAATAATAAAAGATACTTACGTTTTCATCTCTGTCCTTCTTGAGTGCTGCCAAGAGGTCCTCAGCTTGCTTGAGCCAGTCAATGGAGTAAGTCTGGAGTCTCTCGTAGGTTGTGCGTAGCTCTCGTACGATGTTGGTCAGCTCGTCCTGGAGTTCAGGGGTCAGCTTGTCCTTTGTAGTCCGTAGGAACTGCTCTGCATGAACAGTCACATCCGAGACCGGTCCCTGTAATAAAGAAATAAGCAATTTACAATACGTCATAAGCAATTGCATCATATTTTAGGTAAAACAGAGCGTTTTTTTTTAGTTGACCTTATGAATCAGTGGACCTTATAAACCAGTTGACCCGTAAACCAATTTACCCAGTTGAACTTCCCTTTTAAGGCACTGGAAACTATTGGTAATTACTCAAAGTAACTGTTAGCATAAAAAACTTATTTGGTAACGAGCAATGGAGACCTGTTGATGGTATAAACATAGTGAGAAACGGCTCCCTCTGAAGTAACGCAGTTTTTTAGAAAGAGGTATATGCCCTTTGAAATTTGTGCAACAAGGGTGCTTTTCTTTCATTTTTCTCTTGCAACTCCGACTACCAATTGAGCCCAAATTTTCACAGGTTTGTTATTTTATGCATATGTTGGGATACACCAAGTGAGAAGACTGGTCTTTGACAATTACTAAAGGTGTCCGGTGCCTTTGAATCTATCATAAGCATTTATTCTTCTGTTTTTGCATTCAAATCATTACCTTCTTGGAAGCAATATCGCTGGTGATGACTTTAAAGTCACGGATCTCATCTTCCAGAGGTTCAATGTTCTGGCTGACGGGCTTCAGACGCTTGAGTTGAGTCTCGGTGTCGTTGGCCCATTCCAGGAGTCCGAACACCCCACCGCATCTCTCCATGAACTGCAGCATGAGCTCAAGGTCTTCAAGACGTTCAGAGAGGAGCCAGACTAGGTGCTCGTAGCTACGGTTGGTATCGTCAACCATGCGGTCGGCTTCGGTGTCTCCTACAAAGAGAAAAGTCAAAATTTGAAGGAAAGTGCTTGACAAACAAAAACAAAATCAATATTGATTTGTGACAGACAGGTTGTCTCAGGATTTTATCCCTGCCTTTCACCTCTGTGGACCCGACTTCAGGCCCAGACCAGAGCCTTGCATGTGGATTGGGTTTTTCAGTCCCCACCTGACTGCGTGGGTTTTCCCTATAGGGGTTTTTCTCCTGTAAATTGGAAATCCTTCATCGCCTTCTCTGCAAAAAAAGTTGGTGGTATGTTTCCATAATGAGCATTTGCCGACTTTATAATTCAGATTAAGATTCAGACTATTCATCAACTGTTAGGACATGTTCAAACGAACCAACAGGTATTTTTATTTGGGCGTTGGGTTTTTGTAAATGGCACAAAACTTTGCTCCTAATGTAAATATTTCATGATTCTGGAAGAACATGGATGACTTTGAAGAATTTTTTTGCAAATGTGTGATTTCTTGTCTTGACCTTCGACTTAAATACTCACGGTCTTCGATGAACTTGGGTTCCTCAAAGACTCTCCTATCAATGGGTTTGGTCAGGTCCAGCTCTGTGGAGCGGTAGTGAGGACGAGTAGCAATGCTGATCTCAGTCTCATAGATGAGTTTGTCATAGATGGCACCAAGGCGAGCGTTCTCTGTTACCCTGGGCTTGTAGTCTTTGACTTCCTTCTGGAAGGGCTGGGGGCGAGCGAGACAGAAAAATGGTGGTCAATTTTTTATAAATAAGTATAAATAAAACTTGGAGCAGTTATTTGAGTAATAAATGAGAAAAAAATGTTTTCCCTAAACCGATGAGAACCTTTTTTGGAGACTCGAAAAGGAATTGGAAAATAAATGCATTTATACTTAATCTCTTATTGAGCTAATCGGTGAATCAAGAAATTTGTGGTAAATTGTAGAATAAAAGGGGGCCAGTTACTCTAGGACTTGAGGCATAGTCTCATAACACAGAATGGATAACACAGGACCAACTAAATATCCAATATATTTGGATACTTCAAGGGAGTTACGATTGAGCAAGGCAATCTCGGAAAGAAAGAAAAATGGCGCCACTGGGAACGAGGTTGGGATTTGAGAAAATAAACATACCGTAACTTCCTGTATCTGTGACTGTAGCAGCGGGATGTCCCTGGCAACCTTGGACATCTGACCAACTCTACGTTCCTGACCGCCGATCCAGTTGTTGACGTCCTTCATGAAGGTGAAGAAAGTCTTCTGGGCGGCTGAGCGCTCCTCGTATTGTTTGGTCCTTAGCACGAAAAGAAAAAAAACCAAGATATAAAAGGGGTTTTTAAGCAGCTCAATGAAATTGGGCCCAGATCTTGAAAATCCAAAAATAACTTTTCTAAGATAAGGGTTTTTAATAGGGAAGGATGTACTATGAACAGAATTGCCGTATTTGGATTGTACTAGGGATGTGTTAGACCTGTTCCGGTCGGGCGTCATTTTTGATGTACACGTACAAACAGATCGAGTCTGTTTGTAGCACGTTCATCCCGTTCACAGACAGACACAACCTATTACCAGAATTTAATTGATTAGGGTCACATTAAAAACATTTTCCAGCCAGAGGATTTGTTATGGACGAGTTTGGATGTTTTGAGAATCAGTTTGGTGTGACCCAGCCTTTAGTTTATTTAGTCTACCTTCGAGCGAGGGAAGTATCCAAGCAATCCCAGTTGAGTTCAATGTTAGTCAACATCGTCTTGATCTCAGAGACATCCGTTGCCTTGGGATGTTTCATCAACTCCTCGGCTACAACATGGATCTTCTTGTACAGAGGACGATGATCGTCAACCTGCATCTTGTAACCCTGAAAAGTAAATAAGATATGTATGTTTATCTCCTCGTTTGCAAAATGGTCGAATTTTAGAAGACATGACTCAACTTGTTACAGCCATGATCAATTGATTCATAATATCTAGGAATATTAATGTTGAATAGCTCTCTTTTATAGACAGTCCAGCTCCTATACGTCATTTGCTTTAGCCCTGCTTTTTTTTGTATACATATTTCTCTAATAGGAACCCAGTCTGTTTTGTGTTACCTGTTTATCTTGTATCCTTATTTGTAGTTTGTCTGTGTAGGCCGTCTTCTACAAGCCGTTGCTTAATCTGACAGCCTCATACTCTCTTTATCTTTGTTCACATAAATTAACTATTTTCCCTATATCTTACGCGCTTTTGCTTATCTGTTTAATATTTTGTATATCTTGAGCATAGTAAGAAACAAATGTTGAATTGAATAGCATAATGCACTAATGCTAAAAATAGAAGCCAAGTACCCAGATCTCAGACAAAAGTGTCAAATTTCACTGATCCCGTAGGTGGTGTGGCGTGTTTGTCAGACACCCGGGTATTTCAAGCAAAAGTGACGTCATTAGTGCAGAGTGCTATGGAATAATAACATACCTTGAGTTGGTCACCAACAATTGGAAGGTCTTGTTCCATGAACTTCTTGCTCTCAGAGTGCTCCAAGACTGGAAGGAGCCAGTCTTCTAGCTCATCCACCAGCTTGTCAAAGTCAGCCAGACGGTCTTTCAAGCTAGCCATCTGGCGACCGTGCTCCTGGGTCGTGTCTTTCACCTGTGCGGAATTAAAAATATAAACAACACTCAAATTTCTGCTGGATTTTAATTTTAATTTTGTTTTTGTAAATCAAGTTTTTGGCCATGACATGAATCCCTACTCACTGTGAATGAAGATGTATGCTGTATACGTTACCTGCAGAAGTTTCACCTTCATTGGTCGCCAACTTCTTGTGGGAATGTTAGTTCTGAATAGAGTTGGTACGGTCTCAACGTTTTGAACAGTTTAGGCGAATAACATTCCTTTAATCTTTCTAAATTCCTATGGAATATACAGCTCGATCTACATGGCACTCCGAAAGCTTTTTCAAGCAAAATATGAAAACCTCTACCCGTTTAAAACCCGGAGTGAAGAGAAGCAATTAGTGTAAAGCATTTTGCTCATTTTGCTCAAGGACATACATATCACGACCGGGATTCGAAATCCACTATCCAATGACTTAACCACCAGAACTTGAATTCGATGCTCTTAACTGCTTAACCATGACACCCTACTCGTCTTGAAGGAGCTACACATGTAATTCTATCTTCATCTTGAAGAAGTCGTACCTTATTGAAGCGAGAGTGAAGAGTCTCCAGTTTGGATTGGATGATCTGAGCCTCCATTGGTTCACACTGCTGCACGAAGCTGTTGGCTTTCATCACACACTCTTCAATCATGTTCTGTTTGGCTGTGATGTCTTCATGGATCACCTGAGTGGAGGAGAAAGAAAATGAAAATGAAAAAAGGACGTTTTGTTATGATGTACTTATCTTATTTTGTTTCATTTGTCACGAAGAGGATTAGATCGGAGAAAGGCTCAATCCTAATCTACTTACATCTCCCTGCTGCATCTGCTCCTGCATGGGTGCCTTCTTGACTACAACCACAGTACCCTTGTCCATCTTGTGAACATCCTTCTCAGTACCATCCAGCCAGCTCATCAGATCGTTCAGGTTGTCGTGCATGGACTGCGACTGGGCGAGGGCGTCCTGCAAGAGACGAGAGCGGTTGCTCAGCTGCCCGTCGAGGTTGTCGTACTTGTCAACAACGTCCTCTGTAAACAACAAACAAAAAACAAGACATTGTGATAACAGCTTTACAAATATAACACAGGACAGTTCATTTCAGATGTTGATACCTCAAATCCAAGTGTGAAAGGGCTGGCCGTTAGGGGGTAACCCCAGTGAATACTGGCCAGCCCTTGTGTGAAAAGGGCTCAGGAGTGCCAGGCCTGGAATTTCATCTTCGAAATGGCAAAATCATTTTGATTTTGCAAAGGGCACTTTTATTGGAAAATCAATAAGTCAATTAGAAACTTTTTATAGGGGCACCAAGGCCAAGACCAGGGGCAGTCTTGGCCATGGCCTTTGTAGCCTGCCTGTCATTCCAGGCCTGAAGTCCCAGAGTTACATTCCAGAAACCCAGACTATACCACCTGTCAGTAGACTCACCTGAAGACGATCAGAGTATATACTGATCTTGATAAAACCCTTGAGTTGTCAACCACCTGTTCTTTTCAGAACCAACACTACTCAAAAGAGATTTTCACATGCAAAGTTTTGAATCCTACTTAGGCCGTTTTGGACAAGGCCTTAGACTCACCTGTGTTTCTCTGGACAGGGACCTGTACATTGGGCTGAATGTTGACCAATTCCTCTCCGTACTCCCGCACCTTATCCACATCGGTCCTGTGCTTCTTCACGTCCTTCTTGAAGTGATCAAACTCATCAATCTGCCTCTTGATTGTGTCCGTCTCGGCGCCGATGGGCTTGTGGAGAAGAGTCTGAAGGGTCTCACCAGCATCCTGGAGCCAGACGTTGGTGTCGTCAGACTTGTCCCAGTAGCGCTTGTGTTTCTCCATGAGGCGTTGAAGGAGATGGCCATGGCTGAAGCAGTCTGTCTTGAGCTTCTCGTAGCGGGTGTTGTAGTCCTCTAAAGTCCTTCTCAGGAACTCCGAGTCGGGCTGCTCCTGGAAGCTACGCAGGAACTGCTTGGACATCACTCGCTGACGGAACTCGGCAAGGAAATCTTTGAAAGTCTAGTAGAGGAAAAATATTATTACAAATTAAATTATTTCGAAAGTTCAAATTGTTTTGAAAACTCAAAATATCCACACTTCTGAATTGCCCCTTAGTACCTCTGTACTACCTCTGTAGTAAATATACTCCATGGTAGTCTCTTTGAACATGTCGAGAGGGCAAGGCCCACGTTTTCATTTTGCAACGGGCAAAATCTTAAAGTCTACTCAAAAAAATTTAATGATGGCTCAAAAAGGACTCAAGAGGACTCAAGAAGATCAAAGTGGAAAAATGTTGCTTAAAATATGAAAACAATATCTCAACGTTACTAGGCTTTCTTCACTTATACAGGTAGCACAGAAAATTCAAGGGCGATTTTGATAACTTACCTTGGCCGTGGACAGGAATTTTTGAGTAGCCTTGTTCATGTATTTCAGATCGGCTGAGTGTGTGACAACATCATCGGTGAAATTCTGATGCTCCTCAGTCTGCCGAGACAGCGTGTCATAGTCGCTGCTGATGTTCCTCAAGATGGCGATGATCTCTTGCTCGGCGCTTCTCAGCCATGTCTCAAACTCACCACATCCCTCTTCGATCTTGTCCAGATCCTGAAATCCGAAGGTGATTTTGTTGGTGCGATCAGTGGAGTTGCGGTTGATGACGTCGTAGCGTGATTTCAGCTGTTCGACGGCGTCCTCGAGATCACGCTTGTTGTCCTCGGTCATCTTCTTGCCCTTGGCCTTGATGAGGGCCAAGGCGTCTTGAGCTACCTGCTGGATTGGCTCGTTGTGGTCCTGAATGTCTTCATTGATGTCCTGGTACAAAATGAAAATAATAAGTAAAATGAAAATAATAAGTACATAAGAGCCGAGAAGGTAAAGTGGCAAGATGAAGTTCATTTCATTTCATTTATCCTTATTGTGAAGCCAAGGACTCTCAGATAAGCGAGCTTCACTGTACCAGCCAATGGCGAAAAGACAATGAAGGAAGTCCCAATTTTTTTTATTGAGAGGAAAACGCAAGAGAATATATTTTCAGGGAAAACCCACTCAGTCAGGTAGGGACTGAAACCCAATCCACATAGTGCCCCCATCGTGATTCGAACCAGGTTCCTAGAGGTGGAAGGCAAGGAAGGGTACCATTACAACAACCCAACCACCCACTTTGAAAAATTAAAACAATATATATTTTGGTCATATCCATTCCTTAATAATATGGTACACACAAAATATTCCAGTGTGTTACTGCAAATCTCACAAGAGTATCAACTAAGTGAATGCCCCTCGTCTATGGAACTCATACTGCTTAACCTGAGAACACAGAATAATCCATCAAGCGACAGCTCAAGACTCATGTCTTGAAACAGGTATTTTAAATCCTGATGTCTTTGCGAACCTGCGCCCAGCTGTTTATTGTTGTTATTATTTACCTTTTGTAGAGAGACCTGGTTGTTGAGGACCTGGGTCTGCTCTGTCATGGGTTGCTGAGAGGAAAGTTGCTCCTCTTTAATCCGTACCCACTCAAGAAGATCTCTCAAAGCTTGCAGAACAGACTCCAACTCTAAACCAAGATTGGACTGAATAATAAAGAAGAAATACAATATTAAATCATTAAAGCAACTCATTTTTGCATTATTTCCAAAAGAGCACTTATAAAGAAAACCATGAACCCTGCGAAGCATGAACCAGGCTTAACAAGTAACTAAATCAAAGCACAAGTTTCTAGTCTCACCGATTCCTCCTGCTGGAGGTTGATGCTATGGATCTCCGTCTCAGTCTCCTTGATGATCTGCTCCGAGATGACCCAAATCTGATCTAAGAAGGTCCGGAGTTCATTGATGCGCTTCTGTAAGGTCTCGATCTGCTCTGGAGACAGCTTGTCTTTGTTGACGCGGAGGTAGGCCTCGGCTTCGCTGATCACCTCCTGTATCGGGGCGCGTTTGTTGCGAATGCTGGTCTGGATACTCTGTAGGAAGAATCAAAAAGCAAAACATTGTAAGATTACCCAAAAAGCAATTGAGAATTGATTTTTTTTTTAACCCAAGATGAATGTAACTTTTTGCGTATTTGGGCTCAATTGTTGCGAATGTTGGTTTGGATATTCTATAGGTAGAATGGGGTTGGGGTTGTTACCATAAAGCTACACATTGTAAGAATATCCAAGTAGCAATTGATAACTGATTTTTTTCCTGAACGCAAGATGAATGTATTTGTTATGGCCAACGGGTTTAGAGCACTGGACTCAAGCTCTTGTGTTTTACATCAGCATAAAGTGGATTCAAGCCATCTAGTGGTTTTGTCAGGTTCTCTATCAATGACCTTGGCAATGTCCTATTTGATGGCGTTGGTTAGTGGCTGCAATCTGGTCGGTAATGGCCGACTTGTGTTGTTCAGTAATGGAGGAAGAGCGAGCAGACCGGGTGTATGGTCGATTTCCAAATTTGACCACTTCTTTTATATGTTCAAGTAGTCGAGTGCCAAAAGCGTGACTCGTTTCACCGATGTAGGTTTTGGGGCAAACAGAGCAAGGAATTTCATAAATGGCCTCTGCTTTTTGCAATGCCCTCTATGACCACCAAGAAAGGGTGTAAAAGGCAGTTGAGCACTGGACATGGTCACCAGTCTTAAGAAGCTCCTAGTGGAACGTAACTAACTAAAATAATAATAATGATAATATCAAAGTCTTACATAGCGCGTATCTACCAAACAAGGTACTCAAGGCGCTGAGCTTTCAGAAAGATTGTGGTGATGGATTCTGAGACCCAATTATGTAGCACCTTATAAGGGTTTACAAGGTGCTCGGGCACATTAAACAGCCACAGCCAGGAACACCGGGGCGAACCCCTTCTCTTTTCGATAAGTGCACTGGGTTCTTTTACATGCGTTACACAACACATGGGACCAACAGCTTTATGTCCCATCCGAAGGATGAAGCAATGGTAAGGTGTCTTGCTTAAGGACACAAGTGTCACGGCTGGGGATTCGAACCCACACTCTGTTGATCAGAAACAATACTACTGGTCTGTAAGTAACATCTACATTATTTTGTCAACGATCCAGAAGAACTTATTTGATGACCCTCTTACCTTGATATCATCCATGCCTTGTGTCAGCGAGCCAAGATCTTTGTTTCCTGTCTTCCTCTGGTTGATCTCAGCATCCATGGTGATGGCCCACTCCTGGGTGTCCTTCAGACGGTTATTGATGCTGTTGTACTCACTCAGGAGCTCCAAGAGGTCTTGTCGACCAGTCAGACGTCTCAGGAGTTCATCGTAGCGGTGGCGAGTCTGATGGGTCTCGTCAAGGATTGGAGATTGCTCTGTAATCATAATAGAAAAATATATTGATAAGCTCTATCAAGCTCTAATAACCATAATAACACGAGGTTCTTATATAGCGCTAGGGGTGTAATAAAGCGCTCAGTATTATTTTCTGCAAGGTATGTGGAATTAGGTTTTTGGAGGACTGTGCATCATGTGATAGCAAACAAATGTACCATTGCACGCTACGTCATTCTTCGTGCATTGTTTGTTCCATTCACCGTGCAATTTTCGGTCCATCCCATTCGTTCTATTGCACGGTGCGTGTGCGTGTCTTTGATACTGCAGCAGTATAGTTACTGCAAGGGATGGTACATTTGGGCCCCCGCGTGTCTCAAAACATCAGTAAAGAACGCACTTTTCAATAAGTTTATTCACCTTCTAAGAAGCTCTGATCAAGGTGCTCCTCAAAGATCTTCGGTCTAAGCCTCTCTCCAGGGCGTCTTGCCTGACCGACGGACGTTGACTTCTGATGCGGCATGACTGCCAGCGGAGCTTCCGTCTCCTTCACCAGTCTATCCAAAGTCGTTCCTAGATTGCAGGTGTTGACAATCGAGGGTTCGTAGGCGACCACCTCCTGGCGGACGGGTCGTACCTCCTTCAGTTGGATGTCGATGGTGTCTGAGTCTCTGGAGACTGGTTGGAGTTGGTGGACGCGACGCTCGGTGTGGTCCAGCCAGTGGCTGGTGTCTTTGTCAGCTGCGCCATACTTCTTGGCGGCTGCCTGGCGATTCTCAAACTGAGAATTCCTGTAACAACAAATTTACCGATTTTATTTTAACAATTTTGAAACGAACAACTGCCTCTTTTGTTGATATATGAATATTCTTACACATGCTTACAAATTTACTCAGCGTTGGTTTCAATTCTTGACCAACATTCCTGAGAACTGTTCCTCAGATCTGGGCCCAATACTAGCTGCTTAAGTAGACAGTATTGCTGAACGTTTTTTCCACTAAGCACATCATTTTGTACATGTAAGATGGTATTTTGGCTGGTACCCTTGTTCTGGTAAGCATACTTTTTTATGCTTAAGCAGCTTTAAAATTAGGCCCTGATACACTCTCCTAGATGTACGAACCTCTTCTCCAGTACATCCTCCATTGTCTCCCAGTTGCTGTCCACACTATCCAGTACCTTCTGTACGTAGGTAGTGTCATTGCCTCTAGGATGAGTCAGTAACTCCTCGCCAAGCTTGTGTACCTTACTCAACTGTGGCTTGTGGTTCTCAACTTGACGTGTTGCATCCTAAGCGAGGGAGAGAGTAGAGGAACAGGTTAACAGAGATATTTCAATAACTCAACTTGCAGTATATTGACCATGATTAAACGCTACGTACAAAGTGTTGACCCGAGAAAAAAAGTGGACTTGAAAGACTGTGTGGACATACACACATCCACACAGTGTTATTAACAGTGTTAAGGATAAGGACTTTCCTCTGTGTATAGAACAAAAGACCGCCACACAGTGACTGCAACACAAAGCTGTTTTAGAGAGCATGTGTTAACTGAGTTTTTGAGATACATAACATGCACAACTTTCTTTTTATAGTTTGTATTATTTACTTTACTTGTTTGTATTTTGATGTCATTTTTAATGGAATTGTTATTGTAATTTGCGCCAACATCCTCAAATAGAGAGGGCACTCTAGAAATGTTTTAAAATATGAAATATTATTACAATTACTTTATTTGGCCATTTATGTAAGATAATTTTGGGCAGTCAAAATAAGATAAAACTGTAAGAAATTGTGATTAAGTAACTGGGCAACACATTCACTCTAGTCAATGTGAAATCAGCGGTTAGCTTGGGAAATTCGAACCCACAACTTTGAAGTTGCAAGTCATGCAGTCTAACCACTGGACCACTAGTTACAGGTAAACACGTTCCTCAAACCAACTCAATAGTATGTTTCATTGGATATAAAAATCCAGGGAAAATCCATGCAATCAGGTAGGTACTGAAAAATCCAATCCAAGTAGTGCCCCATGTGGGATTTGAACCGGGGTTACAGAGTAGAAGGCGAGGAAATTAAGCTAAACTTACAGTGAGTTTGCTATACACAGCCGGCAGCTCGTCCTTCATGAAGCGTCTGGACTCCAGATTCTCCAGCAACGGAAGCTCCCAGTTCTCCAAGAGGTCCACCTCCTTCTCAAACTCACTGAGCTTGCTGTTCAGATCCGTCAGCTGTCCGCCATGTCTCTTGGCTGTGTGGTCCACGCCTGCGAAGCGACTATTCACCTCCTCCATGCGGTTCTTGAGGACCTCAGCGACTTTGGGTTCACTCATGCGGATTACCTTGCTGACGGCATCGTTCATGGATTGCACCACGGGGGCGTGGTTGTCGACATCGGTCTGGAAGACCTGTAGCAAGAATATCAACAGTCAAAAACATGTTTAATGGTTGTCTACAGAGCAGTTCCTGTTCAAAATAAATCTCCTTTAGGCAGTCTTTGTTAAATATACTACTAAATGTTTTGAAGGGCATCTGTTATTAAAAAGGCAAATTTAAGACTTCAAATTCAGGCCGTAGTTCTGCTTTGTCTGGCGCTGATGGGACTGGTTGCGCCACGTCGAAGCGGGGCTGTAGCCACAACAATGTAAACCTTATGTTATTTGGGTTGGTAACCTGATTCTGCTAAGCAATACTTTTCTGTGCTTAGCGAGTTTTTGTGTTTACAGGCTTAATGAAACTGGGCCTGCTAGGGTCCAAACGTCAGCCCACTAAATATTTTGTTCTCCTCAAAAGACGAAGACTTACCCGACAAGTCTGAGAGCATTCCTGCAGTGGTTCCTTCTCCACCTTGATGACGGTTCCTTTATCCATGATATGAGCTTCCTTCTCAGCCTGGTCCAACCACCTCAGTAGTCCATCCAGGCTGTCCTGAACGCTGCGAGAGCGGCCCAGGGCATCCTGAAGGTTGTTCAGACGATCGTTGATCTGACCGTGGAGGGAGTTGTACCGATGGTTCACATCCTCTGTGGTGCGGCCGACGCTTGTGCCGAGCTGGGGTTGGACGGCGCAGAGTTTGTCACCGAAGGTCTTGACGGTGTCAATCTCGTCAGAGAAATGGATGACGTCGTCCATGAATGTCTGGGAAATGGATTAAATACAAAAGTGGATCAATATGAACATTTTATTACAACTATTTATTTAATCTTTGTTTTTTTCTAGGAAAACCTTTCAGCAAAACACTTTTTTTTTCTCAAAAGTGCACAGCAGTTACAATCATTCAACCATATAAAAATAGAAAAGTGTATAAAACATGATATGCCGGTGATTTTTGAAAGGGAATATTTTATGCATAAAAAATTCCAATGGGAACTTCTTGAAGAAGATGATAGACAACTTTTTCTTGCTGTTTTAGAGACCAAAGATGATATATCAAGTTGCCTAAAATGAGCACCTCAAGATGTTCAGTACCTTCATTAACAATAATGGTTTATTCTTGAAATAGCATTTTACATCAAATCTCTAAACGCTTTACATTACATGAAAATATACATTGAACCAAAAATCAGCAAACTAATATTTAATAAGTTGTATTTCTGCCCAAAAATATGAAATCTAATGAATCATTTACATAAGTTTTTGATATGAAAGCATACCTTCAGATCGTCAATCTGTTTCTGAATCTCTGAAGTCTCAGCCGGGACTGGTTTGCCGAGCATGTTGTCCAACGTTGTCCGTGAGTTTCCCAACCATCGGTCAGCGACGCTGACCGAGTTCTGATAGCGCTGGAGCCGGTCAGCGATATCGGCCAGGCTGTTGGTGAAGTGGATGCTGTTGGTCTTCAGGTTGGAGTAGCGATCGTTCAGGTCGGACGTCTGGTCGCGGATGATGTTGGTGTCCTGGTTCTCTTGGAAGGAGCGGATGAAATCACGAGGCATGGTGGTGGCTCGGAACTCGGACAAGTCAGACTTGTAGTTCTGTATTTTCAAATAAAAATAGCAAATAATATTTAATACAGTACATCCAGCCATTATTACAATAGACAAGCCCTGGGTACAATTTCATAGAGCTGCTTAAGCAAAAAATGATGCTTAGAATTTGCAGCTAAGCAAAAATATACAGAGTATGATATTTGCAATGATATTTGGTCCTTTGGAAATAAGTAGGGAAATTTTATGAGCACAAGAGCTGACCAACGGTTTTATTAGACTTGTTAGGCTATCACAGGGCTTTTTTTTTTCCTTTTTTTTTTCCAGATTTGTCCAAGGAAGTCAGACCTAAGGAAGCCTGCTTTAATAAACATTCAGGAATTTGTAATTTTTTTATTTGTTTTCCTTTCCTTTTGTCTCTCCACTTGTTCTGAAAATAACTTTGTGCCACCCTTGTTTAAGAAAAAATTATTATTATACTCTGATCAAAACACGAACCCACCTTAGCATCGTTGATGAACTTCTGCCCGGTCATATTGATGAACTTCAGGTCACCCTTCTGATCGTTAACATCCTCCGTGAATGCCTTCTGGTCCTCAATCTGCTTCCTCAGGGTGTCCAGATCCTGCGGGACGTTCTTCTGAGCCTGCTGGAGCTGTCTCTCGGCTGTGTCGATCCAGCCAGAGAAAGAGTCCTTCTCAAGCTCGTACTTGTTCAGATCATTCAGGCCGTAGTTCTGCTTGGTCTGGCGCTGATGGGATTGGTTGCTGACCACGTCGTAGCGGGGCTGGAGGTTGTTGACGACGTTGTGGAGCTTGGTGCGGTCAGTGTCGCGGAGACGGGGGCCGTACTGGTCCAAGAAGCGTGTGGCTTCTTCCACGTTCTTGACTACTGGGGTCTGTTGCTTCACAATGTCCTCATGAAGAGACTGGAGAAATTCAGATACAAAATTTAATAATATGAGTATTTATTTTATTAAGTTATTTTATTAGTGATTTTTTTATGGCGCTCAGGTCCATCACTCAGTAACGCTCATAGCAATGCAACATTATATTTCCCCTGGTCACTGCTCCATTCTTTTGTCATTCCTTAAACCATCTCAGCTCCCTGGCAAAAATGTATTTAGCGCACTAAACTTAATCAATCAAAAGAACTATCTCTGCCCTCGTAGGTACCCATTTGTACCTCTGGGCAAGGAGAAGCAATTATAGTTAACCATCTTGCTCATGGACACAAATTCAATGTCAATGTTATAATTCAGCCAGTAGGCTGAAATGAGTTGCATTTTTATTAAACCATAATAATAATAAGAAGAAGTTAAAAACTTCTGCTTTCTAAAAAATCTCTGAAATTAAATATTCAAGACCTTACCGTGTGTTGGTTGACCTGTTGGGTGAGAGGTCGAGTCTCCTCACTGAGTGGCTGTTCAGATCCTAGACCCTTCTCAGCGGTGTCGATCCAGTTACTGATCTGAATCACATCCTCAAGAATCTTCTGGCTGCGTCGAGTCAGGGTGGACTACCAAGAAAAAAATGAGTAAATATTTTAGATCTATCTTAAAGGATTTGGGTACTTTTTTTAAGCATCAGGTACACTTAATGTCAGGTTTCCAAAATGTTCATGTTACATGAAATTGAATGTCCTTTTGACTGTGTTCTTTCTGTGTGACATTTGATACTCCTTAATAAATGAGCTGTTTCTGAGAAATATGAACAGTGGAGAATATTTTGCTTAATTTTGGGAGAAACCTGTGCTTGGCCGCACAGTCTATTGTGCTCAGAGTGCTGGGCAAAAATGTTGAGTTCATAGCAGGCCTGCCCGGCGCCGCCCACCATGGCCACAACGATGATAGGGACCATGGTCCACAAGTTATGCTTCCCTCAACAGTATCACATTTACATTATTCTCAACACTATAAATATATTTACATTTTGTAACTTTTTGTGATTTACTTTCTTTGCTTAAATGAGTAAACCTAAAACCTGTGGTAATTAATTATAATAATATTGAACATTTCTAGTGCACCCCGTCTGTCAATGATGACACTCCTGGCAAAAAAAACCAAGAACTCTGCTATATGCACAGAGTTCCAAAGCTATGGTTTCCGAATAAGATATGTTTTGAGATACGTCTTGAATTGAGAACAATGTTTCTGATCGGTAATGAAGTATTTCGCTTCAAATAGATACCTCAGTTGGTAGAGTGCGAGCAATTTTGTATTTGTTCGACCCCCAAATCATTGAAAATTCACCCAGTCAATTTCCCTTGTAGTTTTATTATTTGATCTCAGACTCAGTACATACCGACTCCTCTTGCTCGTTCCTCAGCTGATTCAGACGGTTCTCAGAGTCTGTAAGCTCCTGACGATACTTCCTCAGTAGCTCATCGTAACGATTGCGTAGATCATTGCTGAGTCGTTGTAGAGCTTCTTTCTGTTCAGGAGACAGTCGATCGATGTTCTGATTGTAGAAGGTATCGATGCGATGGATCATGTCATTGATGGGATGCTCATGGTTGTCGATATCATTCACCAGCAGCTAACAAGAAAACAACAATTCAATTACAAAAACTTGTTAATAGATGTTAACTTTGCATCTGTTTTTCACACTGAGTATACAATAATAATAATACATGGTGCGCATATCCGTCACTCAGAGACGCTCAAGGCGCTTTAACATACAGTATTTCCTGCCAGGTATGTTGGACTACGTTTGAATTATGGGACCTACTCCTTTTAAATAGCACCATGTAATGGTTAACAGTGTGATGTGGCGCTTTATGCAGTCAATCAAACCAGGAACACCGTGGCGTACATTACACACCTCAAAGGACCAACTGCTTAACGCCCCCATCCGAAGCATCCTGGTTCGGTGTATTGTATGAGGGCACAGGTGTCACGACTGGGACTCGAACCCAAACTCTGCCGATCAGAAACACTAGAGTTTGAAGCTGGTGCTCTAAACTGCTAAGCCATGGCACCCCGCAATGCTTAAAACACACTGGTGTATAAAAGGGCTAAAACCAGAGCGCCAGATATGATGAGTTATACAATCCTAAACTCAAAGTCACTTTGCGAAACTGAAGAAAGGTCTTCAATCTTACCTTATAGTTGTCAATCTCCTGTGACAGCGTATCGATATCGTTACTGGTTGGTATCGCCCGGTCAAGCTTAGCATCAGTGGTCTTAGTCCAATTCAAGAGCTCATTGCCATTGTCTGAATGGTCCACAAAGTTCTGCATCAGTTCCAAGTCCTCCAGTCTGTAGTTGATGTTCTGGTTCAGATTGTCAAAGCGCTTGTTGGAGGTGGTGTAGGTACGGCTGACGTCAGATTCTGTTTACCAAAAAATCAATGGAATTGAAATCAAAAGAATTTTGATACCAATTTGAGACTCTGCAGTAGAAGAGAAGTCTCTCGAATTCCAAAAATCTACTCTGCGATAGTAGAATATAGCAAGACAGTTCTCTAAGGAACAAACTCTACCTGGCAAGTAGATACACACATGGTGTTACCACAAATTGATACATTACCATGCATTACCTCAAATCCCATATAGTTTATACCAGTGTTAAACATCTAGAGGACTATTTGCCTTACCTTGTGGAAGGAAAGCACTCTTAGTGAGTTCCTCAAATGTCCTCTTTGTCTTCTTGATCTGTGGCTGCTCATTGGTGACCGTACCGAGCTGTGTAGTGCGGTGTACTGGCGCTGATTGGACAGGCCTTATCACCTCACGCTGGAGGTTATCCAACGTCTTACAGATGTTGGACATCTCCTCGAGCTTAGGCTTCAGTTGGACTGTCTCCTTCTGCAACGGCTGTAAGGTACAAACATTGATATAAATCCAAGTTGATCATTCGTTTGCTCGAGAGATTTGGGGTATAATAATGGGTATTTATAATGCGCTGGTATCCATCTTAAGATGCTCATGGTACAGCAACACAAAAGAAGAAGGGAATGTTTATGTAGTCCTCAAGTGCGTTTTGGCAACCCTTATCAGAAACATGTTTGAGCGTTGGTAATCAGTTAAGCATTTTCGCTTGTTTGGCTGAACCACGGTGGCTAGGCTGTCCAGACCAACAGTGATCCACTTGTTGGCTTGGTTCGACTTAGTTTCAAGATGGCGGACTTTAAAAATTTTGGAAAAATTTAAATGGAATTCTTAAAAATTTGAATAGAATTCTTTAAAAATTCGATGGAATTCTAAAAAAAAAAATTAAAAAAAAGTATCCTGAAGCATATCAAACAACTAATCTTGATAAGTTATAAAGACTAAGCTCCATTACTTGAAAACAAATTGAAGGCTGTATATTCTAAGAACATGGATTTTTTAAGAGATGTACATGTACACCTACATCATGAACTGTTTCTGGTTACTAATCCGTTTTCGCGTAGCTCTCGGTAATGGTTTCGGTCAGTGAACCTTTAGACAGAAACTTGTTTCCAGTCACGGTCGCCAAAACGCACCCCTCATTAGGAGAGTCTTAAGGAAAGTTTTGAACAGAGCTAGTGTTGGAGAAAGTTTCATAAGGCCGGGATCGTAGAATGACCACGCTCTGCAAATGCCTTATGGCTGATCGATTGAGTAATTGGTGAACAAAATTTAACAGTTAACACAAGGCAGACAAGAAGAAGGTGGTTTTGTTTTTACCTTGACAGTGTTGAGTTGACTTGAGATGACCTTTGTGTCTCTGGTAACCGAGGGTAGTTGATCAAACTTCCTCTCGATGGTCCCGACCATGCGATTGATGTCTTCATTACAGGTATTGTAACGTCGATTCATGTCTTCCAACTCCTCAAGTTGCTGAGTCCTGCGGGTTTGTGGAAATTAATGAAACAAAACATCAACTGACTGAGTTCTCATGAAGGAGTAACAGGTATGTAAGCTCCCTCAACCAAAAACTCAAAGATTCTTTTTTTTTGTCTTCACATACGTTTTCCAGCCTATTTTCAGGTTTAAACACCCCCACATGACGTGCTCTCCACCAATAGGAAAATTTACACTGCCTGGGGTATTTATGAATGAAATATCAAAAGTGGCGCGATTCTGTCAAATGGTGATCGTCCCATGCGTTGTTTGAAGTTTGCTTGAAGATAAATTCGCTACCACAAGCAAGCTCGTGGAAATGCAGAAAAAACATAGCGCCTCTGCACACCAAATCCAACGAGGCCGTACGCAGAAACGCTAGATTTGTCCGTATTCCACTCGCGCTTGTGTGATAACTTATAATATAAGAACCCAGTGTTATTATTATTAGTATGATTACTACGTACCTTGTATTGAGGATGTCTTCCAGCGTGTTCCAGTTCCGATCAGTGTTATTCATCATCGTGGTCACGTTGGTCTTATCACGAATCGTCTTGTTCTTTGCTAGGTCTTCCATTAGCTTCTTAGTCTTCTGGTACTGTGGACGCTGTCTATCCACCTGTTGTGTGATTTCCTGTATAGAAGAAGGTGAGGAGCAAGACTGGTTAGTTTAATTCAAGTTTGGTGAAGAAAAAGTCACACAATGTAAGTTAACAAGGAAAGTAAATTCACATACATCAGTGTGCCAGACGGAAAAAATAAAAACTGAGTTTCAAATCAAGCATAAAAACTCATCCCTAATTTTGTTACGATAATTGTTGTACTGCCCTCTTGTGTTGGTCAATAGGCAGTTGCCAAAGTGGCAGCCATGACCGATGATAACAAACAACTATAAAAGTTTGTTGTATCTCCATTTATCAACTATAAATAAAACAATTCTAACCGACTTCAAGATTTGAAACCAAAGTTGGGAACACTCACTACTTGAGTTTCTTGCTTCTTTTATACTCAGTAGTTCAAACTTTGCAACTCACCTTCAGTTTCTTGCTGAGCTGAGGAGTGTCCAACTTCATGAGTTCCTCTGACTGAAGTTGCTCGACCACAGGGAGGACAAAGTCCTCCAGTGTATCCACTGTTTCTTCCGTTGTTACAACTTGGTCCAGGGTGTCGTTCCAATCAGTACCAAGAGTCTGTCAAGAAAAACATCAACCAAACATATTTTTTACTACTCAGTAATAGCAGTACTCAGTTTTGGTAAGATATTTGCTTTACCAATGCAAAGGTCATGGGTTTGAATCCCATCCAAGTGATTTGCCTGTGGAATTTTTTTTTTCACTGAGTACAGAGTTTTGAAGGGATTTGAGGCATTGCATGGTGAGGTATCTATGTCTACATGTACAGTGTGTATATATGGTTTGTGTGTATCTACTTGATTGGTTGATTCTGTTCTCTTGAGGTGTGGTCTTGCTATATATTCTACTACCGCACAGTGTATTTTTGGAATTCGGGAGACTTCTCAGTTTTGTAAAGAACTGTCATGCTTTTTAACTACTATCTGGGCGGAAGGTAGGAAATCGGCCGGGACTACTACTTTCGTTTTAGTGGATCAAGGTGACTTCTTGTTACTAACTTCACAACCGCGAAGTGAGTTCTTAATTGGTCTCAATGTTTCGACTCGCTTTCTCTCTTCATCCTTGTGCTCATATGTGCTTTTGTACACATTGGGTACAGACAAATTTATAAACTTGGTAGTAGTTGTATAGTCATTTACCTTGGTGCGATCATTGACGTTGGTGTACTTCTTATTGATCGTATCCAGTTTGGTTTGTATGGTACGAGCCATCTCTGGTGTACTCTCACGGATCAGTGGGGCTGCATTCATGTTGATGGCCTCAATGGTCGGACGATAGCTCTCAAGCTCATTCACAAAGGTCTATTGAGAATACAAACAACATTTAAATCTCTTACTGCTCATTGATTTAAAAGCACTGCCGTCGATTTCACAAAACTCTTCCTAACTTAAGACTAATCTTAGGACTTAGGACGAGTCCCAACCCTGCACTGTAGCATGCAGACCTTCAGATTAATCCTAAGTTAGGAAGAGTTATTCGTCCTAACTCGAGATAAGACGAGTCCTAACTCTTTGTGAAATCGACCCCTGGACACTATTGATTATTACTCAAAGTAATTGGTTGCATAAAAACCTTGGTAACAAGCAATGGAGAGCTGTTGATAGTATAAAACGTTGTGAGAAACGGCTCCTATATGATTAATGTAGTTTTTGAGAAAGCGGTAATTTCTCACTCAAATATTATGATTAGGCTTGGTTTCAAGATGGCGGACTCTTAAATTTTTTTAAAAATGTCAATAGAATTCTTCTCAAAATGAAATACCCTGAAGCATCAAAATTATAAATGTTGATAAAACTACAAAGACTACGTTCCATTACTTAAAACATTTTTAAGCTGTAATATTTCAAGAACATGAATTTTAAGAGATGTACCTGCGCCATGAATGGTTTCTGGTTACCGACCCGCTTTGGCATAGCTCTCGGAACTTGTTTTGGTCAGTGAACTTTAAGTCCGGAACTTGTTTCAGGTCATGGCTGCCAAAACTAGAGCTGCCAACATTTCACGATCAGGAAGGTTTGTTCAACAACCAGGGAGGTGTTTAGAGCTACATTCATTATAGTAGTGAGAGAGTTTCCATAATCAGGGAGATTGTCAAATTTGTTCAACAGAACAAAGAAAGATTGGTTTATTTTCAGGGAACTTTCAGCAGAACCAGGGAGAGTTAACATCTCTGCCAAAACGCGCCCCTAGTTTCCTGCTCAAACATTACCATCAATTAATGTCCACCCCAACCTCACCTTCTGTACATTACAGCTCTCTTGTATAGGCTGCTTCTTGGCCTGGATCACCGTGCCTTCCTCAAGCTGCGTCGTGTTCCTGTCTACAGTGTTCAGCCACTTTAAGATCCTGTCCATGTTATCTTGGATGTCCGTGGTCTTGGTGTAGGTGGTGTGGAGCTGGTTGACTCGGTCAGTGTACTGGACATTCAGGCCGTTGTACTTGTCGATGATGGTCCCTACATATCAAAAATACAAAATCACAACATTGAGTGATAAGATCAAGGAACAAAGAATGAGATTTGCTGGGCATTTCAGTAGGAGCGACGTGTGCATCAAGACTCATTCACTGAGAACCAAAACATGGACGCAGAAAACGAGGTAGACTTTCTGAGGAAAGACACCGGACTGGAGACAGCAGTGCTATGGACAGCAATGCAGGACAGAACCCTATGGACACCACCCGAAATAGACAACAAACAACACAACTACAACCATGGAAACAAATTTTTCAAAAAATTGTCAGATAAGATGGTTGAGTATCCGTAAGATTTCAAATCAGTGCAACTACTGACCAACACATTTCCACTTGAAAAAGATACCACTACATTGTGTCACTACATAGTGCCCCCGGCATTAATTGAACCAAGGTCATAGAGGTGGAACGCGAGGAGAGATACCACTACACCAACCCGACCATTAAGGTAGAATCTTACCGACTGTCTTCTCTACATCATTCTTGAGTTCAGGATGGGCATCTACCAGTTCCTGGCCAGTCTCACGGCAACGCTCAACGTCTTTAGAATGAGCAGTCACGTCAGTGTTGAACATCTAATGACAAAAGTGAGACAGAAATAATAATAATAATAATGAAAACTTATCAAGAGCACAAATCAATAAAAGTGCTCATGGCTCTAAATATAAACAATAACATAACCATATACAATAACCAAAATCGAAATGTAAGCCTAGACCTAATAATGCAGATTACAGTACATGTGGTAGAGAAATACAAAATACAATAGCTAAGAAAACATTGAGGGATAAAAGTGGAGTGTCATTGCTCTTCTAAATATGCCCCCAAAAAAGTTAATGGCTTGGCCAGAAAGACTCTGCAAGGGTCGAAAGCGTCAGGCCATTAACTATTCTTTTGCATTATACCATCAGGTCCTTGTGGTTGGTAAGCAGTTGGCAACAGCTAATTCTATTTTCTTCTAACTGTAAAATAAGTATCAGATAAAAGCCAGATGAGATAATAAAGAAACAGTTGGAAAAAATTTCCCTACCTTGATCCGATCAATCTGCTTCTGAACAAACTCAGGCTCAACACCAAGAGGCTCTCTGGACAGCCTGTTCAGCGTCTCGTAGGCATCCTGCAACCAGCTTGTACACACCTCAATGGAATCCTTGTACCTGGTCAGCTTATCCAGGAGGTCACTCAGGACCGAGAAGTGGGTGCTGCTGGCATTCTGAAGCCGGTCGTAGCGGACGTTCAGGTTGTTCAGGTTGTCTCGAATCAAGTTGGTCTCCGGTTGCTCCCGGAACTTCTGGTTGAACTGGCGAGGGAGGTTGTTCACGCGGAAGTCAGCGAGATTCTTGCGGTAGATATCGGCTCCCTTGACAAACTTCTGGCCAGCGATGTTGGTCATCTTCAGGTCACCCTTGTGGCTAAAGACGTCCTCGTTGAAGTCTTTGAGCTGCTTGACCTGTCTGCGTATGGTGTCGGCATCGCCGCCCATCTCGCTGTGAAACTTCTCCATGGAGCGTTCGGCTCCCTTCAACCACTCCTCGAAGCTGGCGGCGTCAGGCTCCAGGCGCTCTAGGATGTCCTCGTTGCCGTTGAGTTGTCGCATTCGGGTTTCTGAGTCCCTGGCCACTGTGTTGTAACGGGTCTGCAGAGCAGTCTTGCCTTCTTGGAGTTTGTTGCGGACTTCGGGGCCGAGTTGGGCACCGCGGTTCTCAAGGAAGGTCTCTGTGGTGTGAACTGCCAGTAAGACTGGCTGCTGGTGAGCCAGAATGTCATCATTGGTGCTCTGAAACAAAATATAATAAATAGACAAATAAAATACAATCAATCTTATTTGAAACTAAACAAGACTTTGGTGTGAACAATTCTCTTACGAACAATAGGACATTGGATGAATCATCAAGGGCTAATTTCATGGCTCTGGTTACCACCAATTTCTCTGCTTAGGTTCACCATTCTTTGCTTACTGGTCAAGCGCCGATTTCTACGCTAGCTGAGTAAGCAGAGAATGCCTAGTTACGCACAAGTAAAAGTTCTTGGCTAACCAGGATCCAATCTCATAAAGCCCGTAATCACAGTAAAACATTGCTTAATGGATATGGGTTACCAGCCAAATTACATTAAGTTTACATTGTTGTGACTGGTGTCCCACTCAATTTTTGCTTAGCAAAGAACTTTGTCAAGCAGGTTTTTCTGATTAACAGCTTTATGAATTTGGGACCTGTGAGATAGGCTTGAAGCAAGCATGGAACTCCCTGCTTTTGTGAGCCCCAATTCTTTGTTTGCAATTTGGCTAGGATGGTTAGTTCAAGTTCCATGCTTCTCCTCATTGAACCCAAGTCTCGACACTCATGGGGTGATGACAGGTCTTTTTCTTCAGCTGCGCCATGCATCTGGAACGCTCTACCACTTAATCTTAGATCTAGTATTTGTACCACAACATTCAAATCTCTTCTCATTTAATCATCTAATTTTGTTTGTTTTGTTAGTTTTTGGTGTTTACTGCGCCTTGAACACCCAGCAGGGTGGATACGTGCGCATTACAAGTCTTATTATTATTATTATTAGTAGTAGTAGTAACATGAGGTATTGGTGTGGTGTACCTTGTGGTCTCTGACTTGTTGCATGAGTGGTGGATGCTGCTCTTGAAGAGGTTGCTCATTACCAAGAGATTGTTCAGCCTTCGTCACCCAGTCTAGAAGATCCACTAGGTTGTCTACCTTCAGCTTGGTCTCACGCTCAAGGGCAACCTGAAACACACAGACAAATAAACAAATATGATGCGATAATAATAATAATAATAACAAATTCTTATATAGCGCATTTCACAATAAACCGTATCAATGCGCTTTACATTAGTCCCCTGGTCATTGGGCCAATAAACATCCCTTTAATCTTTCTCAGCTCCCATTAGGGAGTATACAGCCCCGAGCTGCCGTGGCGCTCCGAAAGCTTTTCATTCACAATATCAACCTCTACCCTCGCAGGTACCCATTTATACCCCTGGGTGAAGAGAAGCAATTATAGTAAAGTATCTTGCTCAAGGACACAAGTGTCACGACCGGGATTCGAACCCACACTCCGGTGAATTAGCACCAGAACTTGAATTCGATGCTCTTAACCACTCAGCCGTGACACTCTACTATGAAGCAAATTGAGTCTTTGTTTGAAATATCAGTATGGAGAAACGAGACAAAACAGGCCAATGGGGTGGCATTTTCAAAAATACTTTGTTGATAAATTTGAATGCCAAAATATATTTTTGTTTATACTTGCAATGTACTTCATGATAAGTAACATAAAAAGGGGTTAAAATCAGTGTTGAAATCAAATCTTATTCTCAGTTTTGTTATATTGCATATCTAAGTTTTTCTACTTTCACCCAGGGGTTTAAAAGGGTACCTGTGAGGGCAGAGTAGATTCTTGTGATTGATTAAACTTAATGCGCTACGTATTTGGCGGCAATAGCTGTATACTCCCCAGGGAGCTGAGATGGTTAAAGGATTGACATAAAAGGCCCAGTGACCAGGGGTAATAATGTTGAAGTGCCATGAGCATCACTGAGTGACGGACCTGAGTGCTATTTAAGAAGCCACTATTATCATTATTATTTGGAGGCTGTACAAACAGCTTTTGAAAGGAACACAACAAAGTTTTCTTTGTGAATGACATTTCATCGAAGAAAAAAAATAATAATTAGGAAATTTCAAAAGGGGTGTCGAACGCAACATTTGCGATAGGTACTGTAGAAAAAGATTTGGGCAAGTTTTATGCATGATCTATTTTTAGCCTATACACCAATGTGTTTTAAGCGTTGTATACTCTGTACTTTTCTAAGTGTACTCTAGCCCCTTACCTTGTCTCGTTGTTCAGAGTCCAGCAGGGCCATCATGTCACGCAGCGCATTCAGTCTCTCCAGAGAGAATCCGACCATGTTCTCGTAGTACTCTCGGAGTTCACTGATGCGTTGTTGCATCTCCTGTACCTGGGGTTGGGTCAGCTTGTCTCGACGGTCATGAAGGAGGTGTTCGGCATTCTGGATTGCCTCTAACATGACGGGGCGGCGAGAGAGCAACTCACTGTGAAGGGCCTGTTGAATTCAATCACAAATTAAAATAATAATATTAATATAAGAATATGAATTTTATTTATTTTAAATCTTCGGACATACTTCTTTGTTGGCAGGGGCCGTCCAGGGTAAGGCAAAAGTTTTAAAAACTTTCATCGAAGCGATGTGCCCTCCCAGACCCCTCCAACAAAAAACATACACGTTACAAAAATACAAAAAATAAAAGCACTGAAGTAAGAACGATCACAAAATTGCAATGGAAATGTGAGGGTAGATCTGTTGCAGAAGGCGGGCGCTTTTGGGAAAGTAAAGATTGTTACGTCACCACAATTCGCTTCGCATTCGCATTCACAGGAAGTATGAACCGGGCTTAAGGATCCTGAGAAAAACCCTTGACATCCAAGGCTACGAGACGTAGTCCGACTCGAGGAGTTGCTGGCACAAAGGAAAATCTTTCTTTTGCATGCTGTGATAAGATGAAACAGGCATTTTTTATGCACCATATCAATCTTTAGAGATGTTGAAGGCACAGAAACAATGTAAACCAGAAACACCGTGTATATATCCAGTGAAACGAAAGCAAAATAAAAAAATTCGGAAAACAGACAACAATTTTAAGAGATGTTAAATTTGCATCGGGGAGAAAGAATATTAATTTTGGTTTTTACCCATACACCGATGTGTGTTAGCACTGTGTACTGAGTATACAGTGCTAACACACATCGGTGTATGGGTAAAAACCAAAATTAATATACAATAATTTACAATGGAAAGCAACGAAATTGTGAAAGGGGTCACCCTTTTTTAGCCCCATGAGTAGATGGCAACGTGCTGCTGTTGGCAGTTGATTTGGATTGTTGACCCAAACCAAATCAGCTCAACTTAGCCCGCACCTTGAAGTGGCCATCTGGCATAGTGACGTAAGGCAGTGTCTCATATAAAAATAAGTTTTAATTTCAATTTTTTATTTTTACCTTGTGGTCAGTAATGATAGCCTGTAGAGAAGAGATATCTCGGATATCAGGAATCGGTTCCTTCAGCTTAGTCTTGATCGGTCGGCTCCATTCCAACAGATCCTGAAGGTCTCTGTTCCTCTCGTTGTACTGGCGGATTATCTCGTACATCTCTTGGATGGAGTCTTCACGTAGGTTCACGTTCTTGTCGAGGTTCTCGTAGTCGTTACGGAGACCTTTGACCTCACGCATCACTTCGGTGTCTACGAAAAACAATAATTGGACGATAAATTAAAATAAATGCTTAGTATTCTTGTCAGTAGAGAATATGTTATCAGCTTAGTGCTCTTAAGCAATGATTCATCCCACACAAGGAGATGACCTGGGCCCAATTTCACAGAGCTGCTAAGCACAAATCTTTGCTTAGCATGAACTTTCTGCCTCGATAAAAACAGGATTACCAACCAAATTTCCATGTGATTTTCAGGAAGGGCAAACTATAGCTGAATACCAGTGACAAGCAAAATGCAACAAAGATAAATTTGGTTGGTAATTCTGTTTTTATCAAAGACAAAATTTCATGCTAAGCAAATTTGTGTGCTTAGCAGCTCTATGAAATTGGGCTCAGTGCTCCCTCCTGCCAGTTGGGCTGACAACTTGACACCTGTCATTCAGTTTTCAACTAAAGGATGCTGGGCTGCACAAAATTGAAATTAAAAAACTCTGAAAACGGCCTATATGCAAATTTGGGTGACTACGGACCACAGAACGGATCTTGATGTGGTGATGACTTAAGACTTTATGCTGTTAGTGCTTTAAGGTCCTGTTTTGCAACTTATTTGTTACAATCAAAATGACCTTGCAACCAAATAGCTTTAGATCTGAAAAAATGTATATGCATTACACATATATTTTTTCATATTTGTGAAAATTTTTTATAAAATTCCTACTATCACCTGTAGTAAGAATAATGTTGGAGCGCCATGAGCATCACTGAGTGACAGATTTTTTATTATTGTAAAGGATCTACTAAAAATAAATAAATATAAAATATTTGTTACCTTCAGAAACCTGGAAGTTCTGCTGTAGCTCAACCACACGGCGTTCCATCTGTGGGACATCACCGCTAGCGACTTTGGTAGAGCGTCGACGGTTAGTCACCACAGTCTCAGCGGCTTGGATCAACTGGTCCAGAGTCTTACCGAGCTCATACGTCTCGTTGATCTTGGGTTTGAAACCGGTTACTTCACGCTTCAGTGGCTGATTGCAAATCAAAGAAAGATGAGAATTAACTTCAGATCCAACCCAAACTTGTCGAAAGTTTCTCGATTGACTTTGGCACATCAAAAACAAAATATTGTAACAACTTTATGATCATTAAGTTCATCAGGAACCACTTTCATGTCTCTGCTTACTGTAAGCAAAGAGTCAGCGCTTATGGAAGCAAGAAACTCCATAGGCTGAACATCTGGCGTCAAACTCCACGAATGCATCGTTTCACATGGCATTCGTGGTTCTGGTGATTCGCAGTTAAATCTGGCTTACATGTGTATACAAATAAAGCCAATACCTGTAATTATCCTTAGAGATTAGGACAAGGTAGAGCGCCATGAGTGCCATACATCAAGCATTTTCAGGGGTTTGCAAGGAATTTCTGCTTGTGCAAGTGCATAGTCCACAGTGGTTACCATTCTTTGCTTAGTTACATAGAAATTCTGAGCTTGCTATGTAGGGAAAAATGGTGATCGCAAGAGCAAAATTCTGCAGTAAACAGAGCCATGACATTTGTCCCAGATTAAGTTGCGATATCTAACCTTCATTTGTTCCAGTTGGTTCTTGAGTGTTTCCAGCTCTCTAGCAATGTCCGGTAGATGGTCAAACTTCGTGTTGGTACTCTCCAGCCACATACTGACCACCTTGACAGAGTTACGATATTTATTGTAGATCTGTTTCCTCTCCTGAAGGTAATCATTCCTGGAAGGAAGAAAAATAACATTCATCAAAATTATTTCCAGGACACGTTTGGTAGTTGTTAAAGACCAGTATTCTCACTTAGTGTATCCTAACATTTGCATAAAATAACAAACCTGTAAAAAAAAAAATTGTCTCAATTGATCTTAAATTTGCAAGAAATTATTAAAGAAAAAAGTCCTTGTTGCACAAATTTGTGTGCTTTCAGGATGCCTAATGAAATATTATGATTTCAGTGAGAAATTGCCCCTTTCTCAAAAAATTTTACTTCAGAGGGAGCCGTTTCTCACAATGTTTTAAACTATCAACAGCTCTCCATTGTTTGTTACCAAACAATAATAATAACTATTTTGAGTAATTGCCAATAGTGTAACCCTTTACTCCTCCAAACCCCAAAACTGTCTGAGAAGTTTGGAAAGATGTATTTTGACTTTTTATACTTGCAATCGAAATAATTAGTTTTAGCCTTGGAGAAAGACTCTGCTAGGGTCGACACGTCAGGCATTTGCTTGTGAACGAATGATTAATTTCAGGTAGTTTCAGTTTTGTACTTACAGTCTGGTGAGAGCTTCCTCCATGGTCTGCCAGTTCCTGTCCAACCCCTTCATGAGATCAGACACAAAGGTAGAGTCTCTTGCTCGGGGATGTTTAATCAGCTCTTCAGCTACCTTGGTGATACGCTTGTACTCGGGACTGTGAGTGTCAACCTCTCTGGTGATTTTCTGCAACAATTATTATAAAAAGTGATTTATCAATCAAATCAAATTAATAGTTCTTACATGTATATCTCATGTCAAATATCAAGTCAAATTCTCTCATTATCACAACAGCAAGAGCGTCTGCACACCATACTCATATAACCAGAACGCGATTGTGTGTTATAACAATTTTATCTTTGTAAGGGTTTTGATACTTTCTGTAGATCAAGTTTTTAGCCATGACATGAATATCAACTCATTGTGAATGAAGATGTATGTAATATAGTTTACATAGAGAAGTTTCAACTTCAATAGTTGTCAAGTTTTTGAGGGGGAAAAACATCACAGAGCAAAGTTCTCAGGAGAGTTGCGTGAATCTGTTAAACATGCTAAAATAAATGCTGTCTCACTGAGATGAAAATTATTTTTGAGAAATTGTTTTGCTTATTCTCAAAAAATTACAGCTAAAGCTTGCTTAACAGATACCCCCCCCCAGTTTGTTTTGCTAAGCAAAGAAATTTGCTAAGAAGTACTTCCTTATTAGCAGCTTTAGAAATGATGCCCTTACCTGGATGACCCTCTCAATCTCGGGTATATCTTGCTTCTTCAAGTCTCTAGACTCCACGGTATCCAAGACAGGGAACAGCCAATCCTCCAATCCGTCGACATCGTCCAGCAACTTGCCAAGTTTATCCAACATGCCACGTAGATCGTCATCGTACAGCCCCACAGCGCTGCAGAGCTTGTTGTAACGTTGGTTGATACCGTCCATCTGTGATTGCAGGTTGCGTGCCACGATGGGGTTGGAGGTCTGGCTTACCTTGCCGACACGCTCGGTCAGAGTGTCAATGGTAGAGCGGTGTTGCTTCAGGTCTTGTTCAACACCCTGATTTGAAGGGGGAAAAAACAGATATTAGAGTTCAAAATCCTTTTGTCTGCATATTTGACTTTCTGTCTAGTCTTTTTCACTCCATTGCAGGAGGAAAGCCTCTTCACTAATTCTCCATTTCACTCTATCCTGAGCTGTCTGTTGCCAAGCAATGCCCCTATATGTACTTAGTTTATCTCTCCATCTTCTGTTGTCTCCCTCTTTTTCTTGTTTGGTTTCTTGGAGTCCATTGGTTGTTTTGCATGCCCACCTATTATCATACCTCCTTGCCAGATGACCTGCAGCTGGTTTCACGAAACGCTAGGATTAATCCTATCTCACGTTAGGATGAGTAACTCGTCCTAACTTAGGATGGGTTCAATGCGTCCTAACGTCTTCGGATACGAAACTGAACTCATCTTAAGTCCTAGGATTAATCCTAAGTTAGGAAGAGTTTGGTGAAATCGACGGCAGCCCATTTCATATTTGACAGGCTTTCCTTTTTATCTTTTTGAATCAAGTACAAAATATCCGCATTTCTGCCTTTGGCTGCCATGAAATATTTTTTCAGTAAAAACAGTCAAAACCAAGACACAAATAGACCTACCTTGAGATTCTGAATCTCTTCCACGACCGGCTCACGCTTAACGGTGACCTTTGTACCTTCCATGCGCATGAGTTTCCTCTCGACCTCATCCAGCCAGCTTTGACTCAAGTCAAGACCTTCTTCCAGACCATGCATGTCTCTCATGGCTGTGTGGAGGTCGTTGGAGCGGGAGCTCATGCACACCTCCATGTTGTTGTACTTGGTGACAACCTCATCTGATAATAATCAAAGAAAAGATGTTGGTGAGTGGGAACATAATCATAATTAGCTTCCCTTCACCCTGGTGTTTTTATTTGCTGATCAGAAACACCGGAGTTTGAATTTGAGGCTATAAATCACTCGGCCACGACACTTACACAGAACACAGGATGAATTTCTTGTTCAACTTGCATAGTTAGCAACAGAATATGTATATGGTAGAAAGTGGTTGTACTTACTGACAGTCTTGTCAATGCTAGGTTGGAGGTCCGGCTGCTCCTCAGCAAGCTCAGAACCAGCTGCCTTGGCCTTCTCAACGTCCTTAAGATGGCGAGATACGTCGTCTTGCACTCCCTAAGCAAATTTTTAAAAGTGGTTGTCAGAGAAGGTCATCAATCTGAGACATTCAGTGTGATTTCTTAAGATGTATTAGATAAGAAGGAGGTGTAAAGTAGGTTGATGATTTTTACCTTGATGCGATCAATCTGTTGCTGAACCACATCTTGGGTTTCACCGAGAGGCTCTCGTACAATTTCATCTATTTCCCAGGTTGTGTTCTCAATCCAGGTCATGACATTGTCAACGGCTGAACGATACTTCTCATGGAGTCCTGTTTTACATGAAAAGAACAAAAAAGTTACAACGAGACATCGCAAAACATATGTCCAGAAGTATGTATGTTTTATAACTAGGACTAGTCAAAGCTTAAAAAATAGCATTATTCCCAAAATTGTTGGTGGGTGGATCAAAAGAAACAACTGAAAATAGAAATCAGTTTTTATACAAGAAAAACTGGCCAGGATCGTTGATTTCATTCCTGACTAAATAAAGTAAAACGTGTTTGTTTAAAGGGTCCACAAAGGTCCACAAAAATTTCCATCAAACTTACACGATCTAAAAACAAAAATGATGGTAGAAAGCTTCCCTTAAAAATATTACCTGCTGAGGTGATGGAATTTTTGAGAAATGAGTAAAACAAACTCCTGAAAATAATTTTCGTCTCAGTGAGAAAAACATTTATTTTAGCATGAACAATGGATTTACGTGACTCTCCTGAAAAAGTTTTCACTCTTTTTCTCAAAAACTTGGCAATAAATGAAGCTGAATTTTGTTAAAGGTAAATTATATTAATACATCTTCATTCACAGTGAGTAGGAATTCAGTGATGCTCATGGAGCTATGTAGGGTTCTAGTCAACATGAAAAAAAATCATACTAGGGAAATTTCAGATGAGTTAAAAGGTGATTTTACCGAGCAGGTAGAGGATGCGCTGAGTGTGCTCGTTGCATTTGAGCTTCAGCCTGTCGTATCGCTCATTGGCATCGGTCAACTTGTTCAGAATGATATGAGACTCTGGTTCCTGACGGAAGTTGCGCAAGAATTGGTTGTCCATGACGGCCTCACGGAACTGCGCCAGCTTCTGACGGAAGTCCTAGAGGGGGGAAATAATATTAAAACATGAAAGTCATGTTTGGAAATTATTTATGAAATCGACGGTGACGTTTGTGGAGGTTGTTTTAAAAGTAGTAGCCCATTTTCGGCTTGAAAGTTATTGAATTGTAGTGCAGGTCTTAAGATCTATTATTGTTCCGGTGGCATAGGGAAATCTGTCCCCAGAGATTCTATCCCCCATACATGCCACATGGGAAATAAACATTGGCTGACGGATGATGATCCAAAAGAGGATGCTATAACAAAGAAGAAGTTTGTACACAGTTTCAGGCCAGGAATTTCATCTTTGAAAGGGGCAAGGCCATTTTCATTTTGCAAAAGGGCACTTTTGAAGGGGCACCACGGCCAAGACAAGGGGTCCGGAGGCCCCAGTTTGCCGTATGGTGGACAGAACCTCCAATGGGACAGACTCTCCTGCCACACTGACATTGCTGGTTGTAGATGCAATTTACTCCAGTCATTTCTGAAAAAAACTATTGACAAGTTATACCTGATTCTCATCCAGGAATTTCTGGCCAGAGATGTTCATGAAGCGTAGGTCTGCAGAGTGCGACACCACCTCTTCGTTGAACGGTTGGATCTTGGAGACTTGTTTCCGCAGAGCCTCGCGATCCCGTGCAACATCCATCAGGTAAGCGTCGAGAGTACGCTCGGCAGAACGCAGCCAGGTCTCAAAGGAGGAGAATTCACGGTCGAACTTCTGCAACTCGTTGTTCCCGGAGGTCATGTGTTGGTTGCGGCTGTCGGAGTCGGTGTTGACACGGTCGTAGTGAATCTATTAAAACCACAACCAGAGAAGAGAAAATACATGTTGGTTTTTTGAAGATTTTTATGGAAGTTCGCCCAAAACAAGGCCAGAAGGCATTCTTGGTAGGGGATACAAGAAGAAAATAACTCAGGAGAGCTGGAGGCAGGAATTAATATTCCTCTTTAAACAGTCTAGATTGTAGGATGGGAGAAACATCCACTAGGCAAGGAGTTCCAAAGAAATGCAGTATATGGACAAAAGCTGTTGGAATGGCTCTTTCTTCAACATCTCAGCAAAGTGAGAGAATATGGGTGAGAAGCGGAAAGCCTGGACCCAATTTCATGGCTCTGATTACAGCCGAATTTCTTCGCTTACGATCACCATTCTCCGCTTGCCGTGTAAGCGAATAATGTGGAGTACACTTGGCACAACCCAAAATTCCCTGCTAACCCATGAAATACACTTGATGTAAGCGCATAATTCCCTGCTTTTGTAACCCCCTGATTCTTTGCTTATGATAAGCAGAGCCATAAAAAATTGGGCCCAAATTTTCCGCTCAACTTTTTATGTTATATTACAGGTTGGCATAGTGTCTATCGTTCACAACCATATTAAATGGTCAGACAGTAGGAGGGTTGACGATATGAATATTGGAGTTTTGAGTGACCAACCTTGAGATCATTTGAGTAGTCCTTGAGCTGTTTCTGGTTGCTGTCACTCAGTTTGTCCGGTTGAGTTTCCAGTAAGAATTGAGCGTTGTGTACCGCCAGCATGACCGGCTCATGATGCACACGTACATCCTCGTGAATATTCTACGGAGAATAAAAGTACAAAGTATACCTCGGTAACAGATTGCTAATTTGTATTGGTCGAGAACCAATCACGTGATATAATACAAAAGACGGGTCGGGGTCGGGTAACATGAAAAGTAATGTATACCGAGATAAATCACCTTGATCATTCCCACCGTTGGTCGTTTCCAGCACCCTGTATGATAATATGAATAGGCCCGGGTATGAGCAGAGCATGGGTATGAGGTTGTAATTACGCTGGTACTAGGTAAATTGATATACATTTCTCTGCGTTGTGCACCACCTTGCAAGGTTCCAAATTATACTTTTGTTCAGGGGTGTTTATATACCAACTTAGCTGAAGGGTTGAAAGATTTCCACTAAAAACAAACTTCACAAAATCATGAATTTCTGAACAAATCAGTTTATCTATACATCATAGTTTTAAGAGAAATAGATTAAAAAGATGTAAATTCGCATTGGTTGCAATGTGCTCGACTCCTGCGGAACATTCGCAACAAAAACAGAGCTGTGATGTCAAAAAGGACACGGGACTTGAATCAACAGATTTCAAGTCGTCAATGGGGGGGACAGAAAGGCTTGGGGAACCATCGTGATTCGAGGACACCAATCGACTTAAGCAAGTAAGCAAGATGTCAAAATTCGCTTTGCATTCGCATTCACAGGAAGTATGAACTGGGCTTTAGAGTTGTTTGTCATTCAGTACCTTTTGCTCACGGTGTTGTTCGCTGAGTTGACGTAGCTCTTCATTCATTGGTTGCTGGCTTCCCATCTGACTCTCGATGTCATTGATCCATTCAACAAGCTTCATCAAGGTGCTGATCTTCTCCTGGACTTCTCGCAAGAGGTTCAGCTGTTGGCAGCAAAGTCAGGTCATTTAGGAATGTGTCAACATTTTCCAGGAACAATTATCAGCTTAGCAGAAATCAGCAGGAAACAAGTCAACTATTGTACACATGATATGGTAATTTGGGTGGTAAACTTACTCTGATAAGCTTATTTTGTGTGTGCTTGGATACTTTTTGGGCTTGAGCAGCTCTATCAAATTGGGCCCTAGTTACGAAGGTATTCCTCCAACGCCTGAAACTGAACTTTTCTTTATCATTCTTTACAGGTTTCTTCGGTGTTTTTTTTGAAGGGATTATTTGCAAGTTTTAGATCATCTACCAGATGGGCTTGGCTGGGGCCCACGATCACAAAGTGAGCCTGTGTCTTTTCGTCCATTTTTATGATATAGTGTTCGTTTATATGTATTTTGTGGCATTTCTATTGTATTTGAAATAACGGACCGTGTATTCACCGCCTGCTCGTGGGGGCGCAAGCTGCGCTGGCCCCCATGAGAACTCTCCCACGAATGCTTCAGACTCTGCACTTTGCCGTGCTCCAAAAAGTATTGCTAATTACTGGAATATTAAGTCAATCCCTTTAAGCACTTGCGTTGTGGATGCTGTATGAAATAAAATAATTAAAAATAAATAAAATAACGATTTCTCAATTTCATATTCATACCTTATCCTTCATCTGTCTGACCCAATCTTGGACCTTGTGATTAGCTTTATCAGTATGAGAACGTAAGTCATAGACACCACGCTGCAAGACGTCTTGCTGGTCGTGGCCAAGACGGTCTTTATGCTCTCTCATGAAGCCCTCTGATGAGGTCATGACCTCCTCGACCTGAGGTCGGCTGTCATTCAACTCACGCTGGAGGGCCTGGATTGAAAACAAAAAGACAAAATAATAATTAGGATTTGAAACTTTGCATGCTGGAAGTAAATTGAATTCTTGACTTTCGGAACCGGCGCCCTTTAATGGCATTTTTGTTGTCAGGTACAGTGCCCTCTATAAGTGCTGTATACGTATAACTAAAGCCCGGTTCATGCGAATGCAAAACAAATTTTGGCATCACAGCCCTATTTTCACATTCGCAGAGTTTGGTTGGCAAAATCTGGTTGGCAAAATGAGGGAATATTGCGCTGTTTTGTACATGGCTACTGGGTGCGTGACACAGAGGCGATTGCGCGTCCGCTTAGTGCACAACTCTATGGCGTTTGCCAATAGGGTATGTACAAATGCGTGAATGTTATTAGCCCATTTCATGGGCAGGGTCCATTAACGTCATATGCGCCCCAGCAAGAAGTGAGTTTCAACTTTCCACCCACCTTCATGTTGTTGTACTGGTCTTCCAGCACGCCTACGTCATTACTCAGCGGTCCCTGACCGTCCAGTTGTTGCTCCACACTGGTCACATAGTCATACTGGTCATTCATGACTCGGACGCGGTCAGCATAGAGTTTAGCCAGGTTGAGATAGGCGTCTAACTCCTCCTGACGGAAGGTCAGCTTGTTGCCGAGGTTATTGAAACGATCGATGACGCGGTTGACGGTGCGTTGAGTGTCTGATGGCTCTGTTGATTGATTAGATTGAGAAAGGATTCTTAATATTGATTATTGATAATTGGTTATCTACAAGGCACTAGATACCTTTGGTAATTGTCAAAGACCAGTATTCTCACATGGTGTTTCCCAAGATATGCATAAAATAACAAACCTGTAAAATTTGGACTCAATTGGTCATTGAAGTTGCAAGAGAATAATTAAAGAAAAAACACCCTTGTTGCACAAATTTGTGTGCTTTCAGATAAAAGGCTTCTCTTTCTCAAAAAAATAGGTCACAATTTCAGGTAAAAGGTGATCTTTAAATAAATTTTAGATAGGAGCGAGTTTGCCTTACCGTCTTCAAAGAAGCTCATGCGAGGGCGATCTTGTTCCTCATTTGCGTAACGCTGCATCCTGGGTGCCCTATCCACCTGGTATCTGCCATCCTTGGATGTAAGTCCAAGGCTTGGGCGTCTAGGAGCCACAGTCAGCGGCAACATGGCTTCACGGGTCACAGTGTCCAGAGTACGTCCGAACTTACGAACGTCCTCGATGTTTGGACGATAGGCAGTGTATTCCTTCTGCAACGGCTGTACGGAGATGAGAGAACAAGATTTTGATCAATGCAAAATACATGTAGTTATCTTGTGGGAAAGTGTGCTTCTTCTCTAGCTTGGATTAAAATACCCTTGCTGGGTAATTTATGTTCTTTGAGAACTTGTCTTCCCGCAGAGTAGATTTTTCTGAATTCGGGGGACTTCTCAGATTTGAAAAGAACTGTCCTGCTGTCCTGCTTTCTAACTACTTCCTGGGTAGGAAATCGGCCAGAACTACTACATTGGCTTAAGTGGATCGAGGGGACTTCTTGTTATTAACTTCACTACAGAGTAGTGAGTTCTTAATTTGTCTCGACTAGCTTGCTTAGGTCACCGTTAGGAGACTGATCAAAGTTGTTAAGTACCTGTAGTTGTTGCATCTGTACATTAATGGTCTCTTTATCAGAAGCGATGGGTTGGAGTTGACTGACTCTGTCCTCCATGCTTCCCAGCCACACGTTCCCACTCTTCACTTTACCATCAAAGTCCTTGAAGGCCTTGTTACGCTCCTCCCACTGTTGCATTCTGAAATATGTAAAACAAACATCACTTTCATCAGTTTGGAATTTTACTTTTTGGGGGCCATAAAAAAAATATTAATACTTCGGGGCCCAGTTTCATGGCTCTGCTTAGCATCAAATTTCTGTGCTAGTTGAGCTGTGTAAGCCAAGGATGCCTTGTAACATGGAAGGCGCACACACACAAGCGCAAATTCTCTGCTAAATACTGAATATTGAAGCGCCTTGAGTGTCACTGAGTGATGGATATGTGCGCTATATCGGAAGACAATATTATTATTACTGTTATTATTATTTGGCGATAATACAATTTGAAATCTATTTGTTTACCGTCGGCCGAAGGCAGTCTCCAGAGACTTCCAGTTGAGGCCGACATTGTCCAGAATCTCTGAGATGTAGCTGGTGTCGACGTTCTTGGATCCTCGCTGGAGCTCTTGACCAATCTTCTGAATCTTCTCGAAGACTGGACGATGGTTGTCCACTTGGCGTTGGTAGTCCTATTAACAAGACAAGTGAACAAAATCAGGTTACCAGTCTGTCTGGTTCTCATTTATAAGCAAACTTCTTTACATGATCTTCCCGTCAAAGGCACTCGGCAAACTCACACTATCAGGGGATATTAACACAAAGCTGGCAACAGCCAATCTCTTACTGTTAGTTTGTTGAGTTTGGTTTGCTGTAATTTCTTTTCTTTTGAATTTGTCAGTGGGCATTTCAAAAAGAGCCTTTTTGGCTTCTGTAAAAGCCCCCATATTGGTTTACTCCGTATCGAAAAACATTATATTAGGCAGTGTCCGAATCGGTGGCTAAAGCTACTGCTACAGCTAGATTGCATCATCATCTTGCGTTAGTATAGAACGTCCTTAGCAACACACATAGCATTAGCCGTAGCCATAGCTGCAGACGCCAATTCAGATACAGCTTTTTATCCTTTTTTCACCAACATGGAAAAATGTTGATTTGAATTTGAATTGAAGACTGTTTTGTGACCTACCTGTAATCTACCTCCCATATCAGGCAAATCAAGCCGCACCAGCTCCCTGGACTCCAACGAGTCAATCACCGGCAGCATCCAATCCTCAAGATCCCCAACCTCTTCAAGAAGTTGAACTAGACGATCCAGAAGACTCTGAAGGTTCTCCTTGCGATCACGAGCGCGGACGATGACCTTCTCAAAGCGGGAGTTGAGGTCGTCCAGACGGGACTGGATGTTCCTGGCCATCTTAGGGTCGCACTCCTTGATTAGCTCAGCAGAGGATTCGTTGGCTGACGCCACGCTGGGCTTGTGGCTGTCAATGTCAGTTTGGAGAAGCTGAAAAAAAGTACAAATAAAAATTCATTCTTGATCCTCACAAATAGATGGATTGCACATGATGACATACATACATGTAAGGTTACACTCTGTTTGCCCAAGTGGAATGCATCCCTGGAATCCTTACTAAGAAACTCAAATTCAGAGCCAACAGTCCTCCCAAAAGAGTACACATTATTGTACCCGCAAGTTTACTGGATATTCTTATTTTTTAAACTCAAAATCACTGAAGAACCCTCTTTTATAAATCGGTTATAATGAAACTTTAGATTGCGCTGCTATATTTGAAACTGAACACCTACATCTGAAAACTGAAAGGTAAAGATTCCACCAACCTTATGCTGTTGGAGTTGCTCCATAACAGCGTTACGCTTCACCATGATCTTAGTGGTATCCAGTTTATTGAAGGTGTTCTCCTTCTCTTCCAGCCAGATGAGCAGACTATGGAGACTGTCCTGTAGACTCAGGCACTGCATGCGTGTCATCTGAAGGGTGTTGCTACGCTCTGCTATCTGCCTCTCCAGACGACTGTAACGATCCTGGACGTCACCTAGTGGCAAAACAATAATAATAATAATAATAACCGTATTTATAACGCGCCTTTTGCCAAAGGATACAAAGCGCCAGGTATTATTACTGCAAGGAGTGGGGTGAATTTTGAGATATAAGACCTAATGTAAAATGTAAAGTTAGTTTGTTGCACTGTCCAGATTTAAGGGGATAAAATAAGCAAAACTGCAACAAAGACATTGTGCTTAAGTTAAATATCTTGAGGTGTTTTCATTAGTCCCAACTTTCAAAAGAAATAATAGTAGTTTTGGGTGGAACAAAGAAAAGTTGACTGAGAGAAAAACTGACTTGATCCTAATGACCTCCAGATTAACGTGCCGGTGCTCTACCAACTGAGCTATCTACATGTAGCCCTAATATTGAAGCCAGTTCCTAGAAATGCAAAAGTCATGGGTTCGAATCCCACCCAAGTAATATGCCTGTGATTTTTACATCTGAGTATACAGTGCTAACACACGACAGCGTTAGGGTAAATTACACCAACATTGATACTCTTAAGAACAATTTTAAGGATACACTTACCGATGGCTTGTTGTACGTCATTCTTGATTTCATCTTGTGCATCAGCGAGATCCTTGCCAGCTTCCTTAGATTGCTCTACATGTCTGGAATGCTCAATCACCTCATCGTTGAAAGTCTGAACAAAAAGATAGCAAATTGAAACCCTTATAATCCATACATCCTAGTTTGCCCGAGTTTGATGGATACAGTAATATATAGCCACACAATCCATTCTTTGCACAGGGCAAGGCAATCTGATTAAAATAATTCTTTCAAAACCCACACTCCAAAGTTGATGGATACAGGCAATAAAACCACACTGAAGGCTAGGACCAAAATAATAAAAAATAAAAATTTCTTCCAATAGTTAATATAAATATAGTTATACTAACTATTGGAAGACATTTTTATAGATACAATGTCTTTAAGGTTATCAACAAGAAACACTACAAGCATACCAGTACTCACTTAAAGAAATAGATGCTTTATGAAATGCCATTAAAAAAAATTTCAATGGTTCACATTGGACCCAAGATATGACGTTGTAAATTTCTGACGAAAGAATTATCCCACTCCAAACAAGCTAAACAATGGAACACTTTTGAACATCCTTTATTACAGTTCTCACCAGTGGTGCGCCAGCACTTCTCAGACCTACACGCGCAATACTGAGCACATGCACGCACGCTCAGAGTCGCAAAAAAGGACCGTTTTGTCTAGTGCCGCCAGCATCTCAAAAGTCTCCCATCGTGAAAGTCCCAATGCCATCGATCTAGCTTGAGATAACTTCTATTTTCCTTACCCTGAGCTTGTCAATCTGTTGCTGTACAGCGAGAGGCTCTGCAGCGATGGGTTCCTGCAGGAGTTTCACTAGGGTCTGCTCAGCACTCTGCAGCCAGGTACGCACCTTACCCAAGCTCTCATTGAATGTCTGGTGCTTGGTGATCAACTCATGCAGATGATCATTGGTTTGCTCGTACTTGGTCTGTTGGCAGAAAAGGAAGAAAAGTGAAATGGGACAAAGTTTAACTCAACAAGCTTGGATCCTTCCCACCAACACGTGAATCTTGCAAGCCCTACTGAAACCTCAACATCATCACCAGTCAAGCATTCTCCTGAAGACCAGCAGAGTAACCAAATAGATTGAATATTGACTTTAAAAGGGTTGCCTACAATCAAGATCAAATGCTTGGGCCACCCATGCCTAACGTTATATAAAACAATTCCCTGTCCACTTCCCATTGGCAATAAACCTTCTCTTCCCCGCCCCCCGCTCAATGTTGACCGTAACGCAGAAGAAGATCGCCAATTGGAACCAACATTGAAAGGGGGCAGGGGCCCAACGAGATATGGCCGGGATTGCAGGTACATGAATGAGGATAAAACTAATTTCATTTCTTACCTGGAGTTTGTCAAAGTGGCTGTTGAGTCGCATCAGCCTGTCTTGGGTTATGTTAGAGTCTGGTGCCTCGCTGAACGTCTTGTTGAATTGACGAGTCAGGGCATTGCTGCGGAACTCTGACATCATCTGCTTATAGGCCTGGAAAGGAGATATAGAAATAAACACAATATTTATTTATTATTCATAATAAACAAAAATATACACATCTTGAAGACCCTTCCTATACAGGGAATGATTTCATGGCTCTGCTTACCGCCGAATTCTGCGCTTACAATCACCATTCTCTGGTAAGCAGGGCCCCAATTTCATGGCTCTGCTTACCGCCGAATTCTGCGCTTACAATCACCATTCTCTGGTAAGCAGGGCCCCAATTTCATGGCTCTGCTTACCGCCGAATTCTGCGCTTACAATCACCATTCTCTGGTAAGCAGGGCCCCAATTTCATGGCTCTGCTTACCGCCGAATTCTGCGCTTACAATCACCATTCTCTGGTAAGCAGGGCCCCAATTTCATGGCTCTGCTTACCGCCGAATTCTGCGCTTACAATCACCATTCTCTGGTAAGCAGGGCCCCAATTTCATGGCTCTGCTTACCGCCGAATTCTGCGCTTACAATCACCATTCTCTGGTAAGCAGGGCCCCAATTTCATGGCTCTGCTTACCGCCGAATTCTGCGCTTACAATCACCATTCTCTGTTTGCAAGATATGGGATTTAAGGCATTGGATAGTGAGGTATCAATATATATTTTCTTTGCAGTACCACTATGTGTGTATTTACTTGCCAGGTAGATTTTGTACTTTACAGAACTGTCTTGCTTTATATTTTACTACCGCGGAACAGATTTTCGGAATTTGGAAGACTTCTCAGTTCTGAAGAGAACTGTCCTGCTTTTTAACTACTACCTGGAAGGAAGGTAGAAAATTGGCCGGGACTGCTACTTTAGCTGTTAGTGGATCGATAAAAACTTCACTACCGCGGAGTAAGTTCTTAATTGGTCTCAGTTTGCAAGAGCTAAACATATTTTCACAATATTTAAGAGTATCTCACCTTAGCATTATTGAGGAATCCCTGTCCAGTCAAGTTAGTCTTATTCAGTTGATCTTTATTGGATCGAATCTCGGCATTCAGCGACTGAAGCTGAGAAGACTGCTTCTTCAAGACGTTGATGTCGCGTCCAGCGTCGCGTCCGAATCCCTCCACGGTGTCCTTAGTCTTGTTCAGCCAATGCTCAAAGGTTACCACGTCCTTGTCAAAGTTGCGCAGGTAGTCCAGAGCGGAGGCAAGTTGTTGTACGCGCGAGTCGCCCTCATTGTTGAGCCGCTCGTAGCGCATACGCAGCTCGGAGACGTAGTCCTGGAGGCGGGCGGCATTCTCACGAGTCAGCTTGTCGCCTTGTTTCTTCAAGAACTGCATGACACTGTCGATGTTATTCTTGACTGGTTTGGCATGGCCGACTACATCGTCGCGTAGGGCCTACACAAGTGAAAACAGAAACAATATGAAATCTTCTTTTTCTTCTGAGTTTGTTTAAATAAGACACTATTGATAATTGTCAAAGACTAGCCTTCACAGTTGGTGTATCTCAACATATGCATAAAATAAAAAATTTTCAATCTGTGAAAATTTGAGCTCAATCGGTCGTCGAACTTGCGAGATAATAATGAAAGAAAAAACACCCTTGTCACACGGAGTTGTGTGCATTTAGATGGTTGATTTTGAGACCTCAAGTTCTAAACCTGAGGTCTCGAAATCAAATTCCAGGAAAATTACTTCTTTCTCAAAAACTATGGCACTTCAGAGGGAGCCGTTTCTCACAATGTTTTATACTACCAACCTCTCCCCATTACTCGTCACCAAGAAAGGTTTTATGCTAATAAATATTTTGAGTAATTACCAGTAGTGTCCACTGCCTTTAAGGACTTTCTTTTCAGGCTATTTAACCACAATTTTGCAAATTTTTTTGAAGGAAAAAAAAAACTTCAGTAAGAAGACAATCATGGCTGGTGTCACAATCCAGATCCACAAGAGCTTGAATTTAATGCTCTAGACCACTTGGCCATGGCACCCTATAATCACTCAGGATGATTTTTTGCTTACCTTCATCTTGTTGAGCTGCTCACTGAGTGGCTGCACCTGCTCAGCCTGTGGTTGGGAAGAACCCATAGCATGCTCAGCCTCAGACACCCATTGCATCAGATCCTGCAGCTGGCTAACATGGGTATGGTACAACTTCTCAAGGGAAGTCTGTAAAGAGATTCATGACAAAACAAACATTAAATAATTAATAATTTATTGAATTTATCTTGCGCTCTCTCCAGGACCAGCCTGTTTGAGGGCGCACAACAGGAAGAACCCATAGCATAACAAGCAAATTACAAGGCAAATTTGTGTGGATCATTGTATTAAATCACCTTTCGAACCATATGCATTTTATAACAGACGGTTACAAAAAGACCAACTCCACCGATCCAAGGCAACGTGTTCCTTTAACGATACAGCCTGGGAAGCTGCAGCCAGGGGATCACCTATGCGACTTTTTATTTCAGATACCAAACAATACACCACAAAGAATATATTTGCTTACAATTTCTTCCTTCTCCCGATGGCGTTGAGACAGCATACCCTTGAGACTCTGAAGACGATCTTCAGCCAGGCTTACGACCTTGTCATAACCACGTCGGAGGTCTCCCATCTTACCGTTGATCTCATGTTGCTGTTCAACCTTCAGGTAGTCATCCTTGTTGTTGTGGATGAAACGGTCGGCTTTCTTAAGAGAATCCAAGATGGGCTCTTTGTGGTGGATGATCTCTTCCAAGAAATGCTGCAAAGGGAATAACATTGTGAAGTTTTGGGTCATTATTTATATTTACTCATTCTGAATCAATATTAACAATGACTATTTCTTGGTAAATGTCTACAATGACTCTTTCTAGGTCAATAGTTACAATGACTCTTTCTGAGTCAATGCTTACCTTATGTTTCTCCAGTTGGAAAGTCAATGTAGGGATATCCTTGCTGACTGACTCCATGTTGGTCAGCTTCTGCTGGGTCATGTTGACCCAGTACACCAGGTCACTCACAATCTGGAAGATGTTGCGGTACTCCTTGTCCAGGTCAGCCTAGAGGGGAGAGGTTAAAGGTCAACACAGGTCAAAAGTGAAACAAGACCATTATTGCGCAAGTTCTTGTGGCGACTAGACTTGACTAGACCGACTAGACTAACCAGAAACCATAGAGCACAGGGAGATTGACTATATCGAACCATGCACTGGAGCATGGTCGACTATGGTCTATTTAAGAGCTACGTCATAGTTTCTAGTCAGGTCTAGCTGTTCACCTGAGCTTGCTTATTGATTTGTGACTGTCTGTAGTAAGTTCATTGATGTTGAGTTTTTTTGTCATGAAAGTATTGTTTGAAAGTGACTTTGCATGATGTGTATGGATTGTTATTTTAATATGTCATAATGCAGCCAGTGTAACCAGACCAGGAAACAAATCAAAACTCATAAAAGGGGGAAAGCATTAAGTTCAAACAAAATCCAGTGGAAAAAAATCAGTTAGTCATGAAGATCAATGAATAAGAGCCTTGGATGATTAGGGAAAACAAAAGCACGAATGTTGATAAAAAATATATTGTTTACTAAAAAGTAACAAATATTATATACCGTCCCTAAAAATAAAAATAAATTAAGGGGCTTTTCAAATTATCCAGTTTGCTGCATTGAGTATAGGATCAATGGGAAACCTTTTTTACCATGAACAAAAAGAATTATCCTGCAAATAAAGAGCTGAGTCTAGAAAGGTGGTGTACTGGTGTGTCTCTTTGTTTGTTTACTTTGCTGAAAACTCTTTCATGGACAGATTTAATATGATTAAAAATGCTTGTGAAAATCACTATGATCACAGCACAGCACTAATGAATAATCAACTACTACACAACAATGCATAAGGAATGTGCAGGAGAGAAAATACAGTACATTCCTCTCAAATTAATGTTTCTTTTTATTCTAACACTTCCAAAAGGCCCCCCTCCGCCCACCAAAAAAATATATATATATATATAAAAAGATAAAGAAATTCTAGGGAAAAAAAAATTGTAGACTACAGACTAAAAAGCGGAAAAGTACTAAAAAGCGGAAATTTTTAATTGAAGTAAAAAAAAAAATTGAAGCAATTTTAAAGTACAGAATTTTGTATTAATAAATGATAGCTTTCAATGATTTTGAATATTGATAACCATGTAGGACACCTTGCAGATATGAATATTCATGAATAAGGGGGTTAAATGTCATTAGGGGTTAAGGGTCATTCAAATTGTGAAAAAGATGGTGGTTTTTGGAGACAAAGACAAACATATAGAATGAAGACTCTGACAAACAAATGGGTTAACAAAACTGTTTTTATTAGTCATACAAACAAATACCACAGCGAGTAGACAATAGGGGATGTGAGAACAACAATAACAAAGGAACAATCAACAGAGCTGGGTGTTACAAACAAACGATATTAATATTACTAATGTGAAAATGTGGGAGATTTATTTAAAGTAAACAAAATAGTTGAAAACTCATTCAAAGGAAGTTTCTTTCACTCTGAGTAAGGCTAAGAAAAGTTAGAGAAATTTCATTGGGGAATTGTTTAATAATGAAGTATCTTCAAGACAGATCAAGGGTGGGGGAAGGGGGGGGGACATACAAGGGGAAAAACATACAAATCTGAGTAAGAAAAACAAAATGGTTTATAAAAGTTTGTGTGGAATGGTGTACAGTAAGAGGTGTAAATAGACAAACATTAGACCAACATGAAATTTCTATAAAAAGTTTCAAAAACCATTGGAAAGTTTTCTGCCAACTTAGCTGTAAGGAATTACTTTTCAGAATCTGGGACAAATTTCATGGCTCTGCTTAGCATGGAATTCTGCCCTTACCGCCTTTAGAAGCACACCCTTTACAGGGTGCTGTAATTGCAAAAGTCTGTGGTAAGCACGACCCAATTTCACAGAGCTGCTAAGCACAACAAATTATGCTTAGCAGAAAAAGATTACCAGCCAAACTACCACATAATAAGTACCATTTGTGACTGGCATCCTGCTTATTTCCGCTCATCAGCAGACAATTGTTAAGCAATAATTTCTGCTTAAGCAGCTCTGTGAAATTGGACCAAGGGCCATGAAATAACGTCGCCAGGTCACACATACATAGAGATTAGACTAGCTACAAGTCTGACACATGCTTTTTCCAAATGGAAAGGGTATCTTCACATGCAATCAAGTTGGAATTGTCTTGAACATAGAACAGACAACTGGGGCATGAGGGAACTCTACTTTTGGTTATTTACATAAACAAATGATACAGGATTTTTGTCTAAACGAATTCTGAGGTGTATTTTTTTTTTCTCTGTCACAATCCTACTCAATAATAGTCTGTTCCGAAAAGTTATTTAAAAAAAAAAAGTAATTTGAAAATGGTTAACACACGCACGCACACACAACAGAGAGTAAAACGGGGGGGAAAATCTTGAACGAAATGGAAATATGAAAACAAAAAGATTAAGGTAAAAGTCACATGCAAACGGAATCAAACAGTAAAAGGAATTACTAACCTCTTCAAAATACTAGAAATGCAATGTCAAGACGCACAAACAGAGAAAGAAAAGTAAAGAGTTACATGGTATGGCCTCAAAAGGAAATCAAATTTCTACTCTACGATAATAAATTTAAAAAAAACAGTAATGAAAATCCAAATGGCCTCAAAATGAAATGATGAACGAATGATTATCACACTCTGATAAGAAATAGAAAGACAACGTTCAGACACGGTCATGACCAGAACTTTTTATTGCAAAAAAAATGAATGATACATAGAATGTTTTAAATAGATGTTAAACATAGAATGTTAATAATCTATAACTACTTTCAAAAGCCATGACGGAGTATAACAAGTTTGAATTTTATCAAGTTGCAGTTGAAACCATAGCTTTATAGGAGCAGCCACCGATTTCACAAAGAGTTAAGACTCGTCTTTACTCGAGTTAGGACGAGTAACTCTTCCTAACTTAGGATAAATCTTAAGGTCTGCATGCTACAGTGCAGGGTTGGGACTCGTCCTAAGTCCTAAGACTAGTCTTAAGTTAGGATGAGTTTTGTGAAATCGACGGCAGGTTCTTACAGTGCAATGAAACGATACCCCTAAGGAAAATATTTGAGCAGTTTTCAATTTACAGGCCTGGAACTACACCATAGAGCTATATATATTGACTAGACCGCTAACTTGCTCTGTGTTTTGAAGCCACCCTGGGCGCAGACATGTTTGATGTGTTGTGTGACTACGGAACGATTTTAATTCACATTGGTGCGTTTTTTTACATTCGGCGTGTGTGCTGGCGTACGCGACTGCCCATTTGCGTCTGTCCGCGCTTTGAAAACCGTAAGTTCGACTTGATTGACTTGATCGACTTGAAAGAATACTTGCTTTTAAACAGGACGCACATGACGATCGCAGTTTGTACGCTCATCAGCAGATTGTGCGTTGACATTTGCTGTATTTTTTGGTTCGATGACACAATCATGCAAATAGCCGTACAAAATTTCAAGCTTTTGTATTGGTTAGTACATAAACATGGATGCGCCCACACGGCTTCAAAACTTTAGTGCGTGGATAACGGGGTGTTAGCGCTCTAGTCAATGTATATAGCTCTATGAACTACACCCAGGCCATGGCCTTCGTTGCCCCTGGTCTTGGCCTAGGTGCTCTTTAAAACTTTCCCATTGACTTTAAGATTTTCCAATGGAAGTGCCCTTTGCAAAAATAGAAAAATGGCCATTATCTATTCATTAAAGGGTTTGGGAACTTTTTGTACGATCCAAAATACAAGCTTTAAAAAAATCATGCTCACAGTGCTGAGCAGAATTGCAAGTTTGGTAAAGATTGATAAGCTAAGCATACTAGTTGATATTCAATATCATCATTTGGAGGAGCAATGAACAGAGACATGCAAAAGCTAAAAGACAACTAAAATATCTGAGAGATGGAAATGTAAAATATATTGCAAATAACTACCGGCAAAGTGGGTATGGAAATTGGGGGAGGAAAATGCAAATTAAATGCAAAGCAACGGGTTGGATCTCTCTTTATCTATAAGGTGGTTGGAAGATAAGGAAAGCAGAGAGGCTTCTTGCAAGATGACAGCCAATCTGGGATGAAATAGATGTGTCAAGGGCAGCAGCTGGTGGTTGGCGAAAAGGGTGGAGGGATAGCCACAAAAAAACTGATCAATGAAGAGGTAGCTGAATGAGATGAGATGTTGCATCTGATGATCCAAGCTCTACTTAGCCAAGAGCTGCTCAGGTGGTGACTAAGATGCGATTAGTAGATTCTAGCTTACCCATGTTAGTACAGTTTCAGAGGGTTGTTGTAAGGGTATTTCCGGCGGGGATAGGTAAGATCTGAAACGTGTTACGCTTGCCGACAAATGGCTCACCGGTGCTTCGGAACTAAGGAGGCGCTCCACACGATGCATCACAAATTCCCGATTCGCGATCGAGGGAGACTCGTACGTAACCGGAAGGGGTTCTTGAAGTGGAGGTGTGAACTTGTATTTTTCAGAAGATGATGGAGTCTCTCGTGAGGCCTTCTGACTGGTTGCCTCATCTGGACCTGATCTTGGAGGCGCCTGTTCCTCGGGAACATTTTGAAAAGATACCAACTTTCTTGATGTTGAAGTTACTTTAGACTCCTTCTTGGTGGTGACTGGATCTTTAAAGACATCATCCTCATCTTCTTCCTCATCTCCTTTAGGATTACCAGGCTTAGGATTGGAAGGATTAAGGGGATTAAGAGGATTAGGATTTCCAGATTTAGGGTTGGGGTTACCGGGATGGGGATTACCAGGCTCCATACGTGGATTACCAGGCACCGGGTGGAGATTTCCAATTTTGGGACTAAGATTACCAGGATTTTCATGTGGATTTCCTTCAACAGGATTAGGGTTAACATGTTTGGGGTTTGGTTTTTCATATTTTAGATTAGGATCTACGAGGTTTTCCTGCTGATCTCCTCTGCCAGGATACAGATCAGGTTGCTTTGGAGTGGGATTCCCTGGAGTTTTTGGATTATCTTGTCCCTGTCTCGAATGACGACCGATTGGATTAGTTAGCGCATCATCCGGATTAGGATTTCCCTGGATTGGGTTAGGATTAGGAAGCACAACTTCAATTTGATCTTTTTCTAGTGGAGTCTGTTTAACACTTGGCTCCTGGAGGTCTTCAAGCACTCCAAAGTTCTGCATCAAATCTGACGAAATCTCTGAACTTGGAACTTTTTCTCCTTCCAATTTTTTTTCTGAATCCTAAAAAAAACAAAAGAGGGACAGGGTCACTCTCTGTTTTTGACATTTTCTTGAAAAAAAAACATACCTTAAATACAATTTAAAAAAAATAATAATAATAATTTTGTTTTGTTTTGTTACTTTAAAAATTAAAAAAATAACTGTTTCAAGTTATGATTAAATTAATTAAGCCTACTTAGACATTGTCAATTGCTTATCTAATTTGACATGCTATATCATGCACTAATTGATGGAATATTCGAAATGAAGCAAGCACTTTAATTAACTACAATAAATGAGTGGACAAAATGTATAAATGGGAAAAATGTTTTCGTGCAAATGTAACGATACAAACGTGCAAAGTGTCTGCAATGACAATGGGAGAATTCTTTTTAAGTTCCAAGCACTGTACGTTAAAGAATAATAGTCCTTAATAATCAAATCACTTATTAAGTCAAGACATTGTTAAAATTTGATATGGAAATATTTTTGGCACAAATAAGTTATTGTTATCTACAACGAATCATTCATTGTTAGTTTCAAGTACTAAAATAAGGTACCAACCTTTTAAACTTTTTTTTTGCGGAAACTCCATCAAACTTATAGATAAATCAATTTTCTGGTTACCACTAGCCAAGTCAAGCCACAGGACTTCAGTACAAGAAAAACAAAAACACTCGACGCAAAACACCAAAATATTTTATTACAGATATCGTTTGAAAGTATAGTAAAACAGTTACAATAACAGAAAACACAAATATTTTAAGATTTCTGTAAAGACGACTTGGTTATCCTTGAGATCTTGAAATCTTAAAATTCACTAAAAGCATGATTTTGAAAAACACAGCATAACCAATTGGAATGAAATGTCTCACACAAATAATGGAGAGACAATATTGAACATTTTAACATGAAGTTGATTTTCACATGGATTGTGTTTAAAAGCTGTAAAGATGGGATGACTTTGGTAAAACGAAAATAAAGAATGAAAAAGCAGTAAGATGGGCTTGTTTGGAGACATCCATCAAAGCTTAGAAAAATGACATCAGTAAGATAGAAAACAAGGAAGGAACTTGTTACAGTCGGATTAGTTTCAGAAATAATTTGGGGTTTTAAGAAAGATAACTTTGAAATTTATAAATGTAAAGAAAGTAGACGTGCATTCACAGCAAAGGAAAGTCAAGATGTGCAAACATTAAAGGCAGTGGACACTGTTGGTAATTGTCAAAGACTAGCCTTCACAGTTGGTGTATCTCAACATACATGTATGCATAAAATAACAAACCTGTGAAGATTTGAGCTCAATCGGTCATCGAACTTGCGAGATATGAATGAAAGAAAAAAACACCCTTGTCACACAAAGTGTGTGCTTTCAGATGCTTGATTTCGAGACCTCAAGTTCTAAATCTGAGGTCTCGAAATCAAATTCGTGGAAAATTACTTCTTTCTCAAAAACTATGGCACTTCAGAGGGTGCTGTTTCTCACAATGTTTTATACCATCTATTACTCGTCACCAAGAAAGGCTTTATGCTAAAAATTATTTTGAGTAATTACCAATAGTGTCCACTGCCTTTAAGTGGATTCTCCTCCGCAAAGATAAAGACCAAAGCACAGTGGTGCGTTCAATCCACAATAAAAACCTCAAAACAAGATCAATACATAGAGAAAAGAAATCCACTTTAGCTCATATCAAATCAGCCATGATATTAGGTACTTGGATAAAAAGTAGGAATATTCTATGGAGCACGAGGGCTGACCCGCATGTACATAAGGAACAGGCTTCAATAGACCTAAATTTAATCACAAACTTTGCCTGGTTTTCCAAAGGGTCAAAACATTGGAAATCAGTAGGAAGAATAAGATGCCTGTTAAATTCATTGCATCCAAATATATTACATGTACTTCAAAACTGCAACGATTCATTACAGCAAATTAAACTGTGGCACAATTTTGAAAATCTTTTGGAATTCACATGATTTCTTAAACAGTTTGCTTGGCATCCAAGTATCAATTCAAATTTGAGGTAAGCGCTAAGGTTACGTTTTTTTTTTGGGGGGGGGGGGGGTTTTTGGGGGGGGGGGTAGGCCGGAAAAAATGCTAAGACAAGACCAGTGAAAGCACTCACCTAGCTAGCAAAGAGAATTGATATTGCAGAGTCCGCGGTTTAGAATCAGACATTCTCGTAATACCGTGTAAGGGTTTAGGGTAAAGTCTTAGATAGACCGATCCATTAAGCCCGCCCCATTGCATATTGAACAATCACAACCCACTGCACAACCTAAAGTCCGACAAATAAAGACGGACATGCGTGCGCGTATGCTTGGCGCGCACGGCAGAGTTGTGCAGAATGGCATTGGAGAGGCTCACATGTTCTTGCTCACACGTGCGCCATGGGTGGAGCCTATTGAATTGGGTTATCCAGCACAAGAGCTGCTAACATTTGCATCTTGCAATCAGGGAGGATATTTAGAATTGTAGTATGGACAAAGTTTCCATAACCTAGGATATTTTAAAATCTTGATCATCTTGCAATCAGCTGGGAGATTTTGAACGACAATCCGGGAGATATTTAGAATTACATTCAACAAAATTAGGAGCTATTTTCCACAACAGAGGACATTTTCAAATCTGTTTATCAGAAGGAAAGATTGTTTTCAAGGAATTTTCTGCAGAATCAGAGAAAGTTGGCAGCTCTGGGTTTGATTTTATCTTTCTGGCTGGTGACACTTGGCAAGGTTTGTTGTTGTTTATGTTATGAGTGATTAAATTTTAATATTTGAAAAACAATATATAAGGGAATACAGTCATCTCCAAGAAGGTTTGTATTTTATAGAAATGCAGGTTATATTCTGGAATATGAGGTTTGTTGCTGAAATGTACATGGTTGTTTGAGTTGAAATGAAACCTGATTGAATGCTATTTTAAAATATTTCAGTTTGTATATTCTTTTTGTGTAATACAATCAACTGTTGCGTATACAAATATTTTTGGTACATTTTTAAAACAACAAGTAAGACAAAATATCAATATATAGAAAACAAATTCCAAAATGTTAAAAAGGAAATTTGGGGTGAAGTTGCACTCGGCTTTAGTGTTGCTAAATTTAACATTGAAGGTATCATTTCAAACAGTCATTTTAGGATTTTTCTGTTATAAGGCCCCGAGTGTTCCAAAGAACCAGGGGGTTGATTTCACAAAGATAATCCTAACTTAGGATTAGTCCTAGGACTCTTTGGGAGTTATTACAAACTTAAGGCCAGTCCTACTCGTCCTAACTCGAGATAAGACCAGTCTTAACTCTTTGTGAAATCCACTCCTGGTCATTTACTTAAGTTTTTGAACTCCATTTTCAAGTTAAGTTGAGTTGAATAATGTGGGTTATTGCCTTCCACTAGAGAAGGTTTAAAGCAACTACTTGCAGCAGAAGAAGATAGAAAAACAAAATGATCTTTTGGAGTTATCGAAGTATGATGCGCACCGAAAAGCCATTTGCTGACGGATCGTAATGCTGCATGGGCGAGGATGGGGGGAAGTGGGCGCCAGTGGCGTTGGGGAATAGGACTGGATGGTTGAAGTGGGATAGGGTTTGGATTTGCGAGGTGGGGGCTGGGTTTGCTGAAGCCAACCTGAGGTAGAGGGGCTTTTAGCACCTTTCCTCAACACTTTGCAAGAATGCACTTTGCAGTGGCGATAAACAGAGTTTAACTCCAATTGATCCCCAACAAATAAAACATAACAAAATAACTCATAAAATCTTTGTTGAAGATATTTTTCAAGAAAGGAAACTTTTCTACCCCGCACCCTTCATTTTTCCAAAGGAGATATATCTTTAACACTAACACAAAAGCATTCATCTGTGTATAAAAAAAATTTAAAAATGCAGAAATGTCTTAAAATCTGAAAATGTTGACACTACTTGAAGCGCTACCTGGGCCTACATTGTGCAAATTTATTCCGGATTGATTTAACACAAACTTGACAAACTTATACACAGAGTAAAAAAAACGTCTTACATTTGCCACATTTCCGGCGGAATTGATGGTGTCCACTCGTAGATTGACCCTCGCGACGAGGTCGCGATAACGATCGTTGAGTTGATCCATGTCCTCTTGGACTATGTCGGTTCCCGGTCGGTGATTCTCTTTGTTCTTTGGGGTGCTACGTGGATGGATACCTTTGATTTTGGTTAGGTAACTATCCACCATTGAATCATAGGACTGTAGACAAATCAAGAAAGCTTTATTAATTTATTTGCTCCTCCTATTTATTTATTTATTTTGTTTAAAATAAATATGTAAAAAAAATTGTATTTATTTGTTTTTATTATTATTATTTTAACACTCAATTATTATTTATTTTTCCCAATTTGTTTTAATTCTCTAGAGCCAACTTACAACACCCGTTTCAGACAGGTGCTCCAGAGTGACGCCAAACCAACCTCTGAATTACATCGAAAGATCAACTGTTACAGTCGTTTGGAATTACTCTGGAGCGCCTTGGTTTCAGACGACGATCAGTGTAAATGCCATGTTTAGTTCACCTGTCTGAAACCAAACTTTATTTGGGTTGAGTCGCTCCTCATATATTTGGTTCGGCGCACCTCGGGCAAGCCTGTCTGAAACGGGTGTTATTTATTTGTTCTCTATTGGGTTTTCTCGTTTTTTTTATTTTTCCTTCTTTGTTCATCTTCTTATACTACCTTTTGTGTTTAAGCAATTCTAAGAAAGTTGTCCCTGATCAGACAATTCATAGATTATTCTTAATCCTTACCTGAGCTTGTCCGATGAATGCTCCAGCCCGACCATTTACCGTCATCATGTTATTTTGGCGGCGGGCCACATTGGTGTTAAAATCACGCGCAGCGCTTATCTGCTGCTCAATGTTGAGGGCGCCCTTTGCTATATGGTCAAATTCCATCAGGATGACCTCAGCCTGTGAGATCCAGTTACTTTCTCGTGTTAAGAGATCCGTGAAGTCTTGCAGAATATCACTTGAACCATTCAGCCTCTTTAAACTGATCAAATAAAGAGAAATAAAGAGTCATTACTCACTCATCAAATATGGATCTGAACAAGAACCGGACTAATAATTTTCCTTTTTTCCTTTCACCGATGTGTGTAAGCACTGTACATGTATACTCAAGTGTTTCCCTAGTGAGAAAAATCACGGGTGGGATTTGAACCCACAACCTTTGCAATTCTAGAGCAGTGTCATTGCCTGGTTCATGTAGCTACAGGCAGTTCAAATCCTTCTTTTTTTTAATACCGGAATGGTCGTCTCGATGTTCTACCTACACTTAGTGCTGGACATGTGGCATGATGTTCCTTTCTATACATCCTGTTACTTACTGTGCTGTTGGGTCATGGATGTTAAACGAATGTTTGTATGAGAGAGATTGGCTGTTACAAGCTTAGCCTTTACATCCACTCGTGGGAGTTTTCTGAGTTCCCTTGACGGGCTGATCATCTAAACAAACAAACAAACACACAAGCAGACTGACTACTCACCGTTCATGAGTCTGATTGCATACGTCCTCCCACCTCTCTGCGATATAACGCACCTCTCCTTCCAGTCTCTGTACATCTTGATGGGTGGGTGTAGTCTCAGACAGACTACGCACACGTACCATCTCATCATTGAGTTTATCAATGACTGGTTGGAATGGTGGAAGCGTTCGCTGTAAACCCTGCACAGAAAAGATGAGAAACACACTTGAATGAAGCTGGTACATATTCGTTCATAAGACTTAAAAAACAGTTTTGAGTTTTTCAATGTCCTGGATGAAACGGCGGAAATTGTTGAATTTAATTTTAACCTGCGTGCCTATTGCCTGGGCCCAGTTTCAAATTTTCTGCTTAGCAGAAATGAGCAGAATACCAGTCAACAATTACAAGCGTGACATTGTAGATTGGCTGGTAACCTTATTCTGGTAAGTTTGTGCTTAGCAGTTCTATAAACATATGTCAAATCTTCTCTCAGATTTACAAGAACATTATTGCCAATAAAGTATTTCTATTTGAGTGATGGCCCCTGACAATGAGTAAAAGCTGCTAATAATGGCAATGAAGTATTTTTATTTGAGTGTGAGGCCCCTGACAATGAATAAATGCTGCTTACCTGTAGTTTGTCCAGGTGATTCTGGTGTTTATCCATATCACCTGGCATTTTGCCGTGTAAGGTTAGTACCTTCTCACAGCTTGTAACGACCTCGCGTGCTCTGTGTAGAGTGTGTACAATATCAGTCACTAAGGCAACTCTGTATAAAAAAGAACAAATAAAACTCTTACATTAAACTTCAATAGTTGGCGTTTTTTTACTCTAAATTTTCTCTTCAAAGCAAGGCAGGGACAAACATTGGCGCGTAAGTAATTTTTTTCCTCTTTTTATATAATAGCGGTGCAGACAGATTGCACATAGTGTCGTCGACCGCCATATTTGATGATAAACGATGGAAAAGTGCAGGCGTGTACGCGCGCGTGAAACTCTCAGCCAATGATAGCCGTTCACACGTGCATACTTCATCAAACCCAGCGTATATTTTTGTACACTTTTAGGGGGGAGGGAAGGTGTATTGAAAAGGTGTACGGTTTGGCCGTTTGTGAAAATGTTGATCGTTGTGAACGGTACCTTACACCTAATGGGAGTGTTAACTCATTGAACACTGACCTTTCAGAGCAAGCGTTGGAATGTCTGACGATGCCGTCCCATTTCTCGTTGAGAATGTGGTATTTTTCAGCGAGTTGTGGAAAGTCAGCCTCCCGTTGGTGGAGTATTTGGGTTGCGGCATCGCTGATGCGGTCGTAGATCGGCTGAAGTTCAGCCAGATTATAGTGGAATGTCTAAGAAGAAAGTGGAATCAAACTTGCATCATTTAAACAAAAATGTTCAGGTTTGTGTGAATGAGGTAAATTCATCATAAAAAGCTTCAGTTCTAAGAAAATAAGGTACATACAAGTTCAAATCCTTTTAAGTTCCATGTAAAAGGGTAGATTAAATAAAGTAAACACTTGATGCTGTGTATGAATGAATGACTTTGGAAGTGTAGCCAACAGCCATATTCAGAAGCCATAGCACCCAGCTGTAGCCATATTCACTTGATGCAGACACAGCCTATTATTATGGTCTAGCTTCCTTTTCTACTTCCGTTTAACTCATCACCAAACTCGGGCTGAATGAGAAAAAAATAGTCTGGTCCCGTTCCAGCTTTGTTAATACATACAGGACGGAATGTCAAAGTTCAAACTTATTGAATAAAGCTACTTTGAAATATTGACTTACCTGAAAGTCAGAGTTGAGTGTTCTGGACTCCTCCATTGTGTGAGGGAGGGGTGTTTCAACCCTAGATTCTAGCCGTTCTTGGTCTTCGTACAACCTCTTTATAAAGGCGTCCATATCCATCATCAAAGTCTCGATCAAACGACGATCTACTCGGAGGACAAAATTTGACACAACCACACAGAAAAACAATTTCATATTATCATATCACTTGTTTTGAAATTCAGTTACTCAAATTGGATTACCATAAATTGTCAATAAAACCAACAATATTATAAATAACAATTTATTATATATACCATACATTGAATAAATATTATAAAAATCAATAAAATATTGCTACTGTTTAAGGAATAATTTAGTGATAAGTAAACAAATAAAGTTTATGAAAACATTGATTTTTTAACATTAATGTGCATCATTTAAATTTAGCCAATAAAATGAACTGCTTAAATTGTGTGCAGCAATGAAAATAATTCAGAGTGTTTTATGTAATACACAGTACACACCTTCTTGAGAGAGATTTGATACTTGGCTATCAGCCTCCGTGTCGATCTGTCGAGATGAATAAACCCTTTCTACATTGTCAGCTGTTATATAGCTGTCTTGTAATTGTGAGTCCACGTCCGATCGTCTGCGAGATGTGTGAAGCTGATCAGTCAGGTCATCAAGCTGAGTATGGATTCTTTGCGTCGAGGAGTTCACCGTTTGCACAGTGACACTCTCAGAGACATCTTGCTGTCTGATCTGTTCTTGACGACGCTGCTCTGTTACAGCGGCTTGCTGCGACATCATCCGTTCATACTGCAGGTCTTCCTCAGCAAGCTGCTCCGCAAGTCGCTGCCTGGCGACCAATCGAGCCTCTTCGTCCATTTTGCGACGTTTAGACGCAGCATGGTCAGCGCTTTCTCTCTCCGACTGCTCTGCTTGTTGGGCGACGATCATCTCGAATTCTAATCGCTCGACAGCCATCTTTTCAGCAAGTTGTCTTTCTTCTTCTTGTCTTCGTTCCATGGCTAGTTGTTCTGCTTTCCGCTGCTCATACGCCATTCTCTCCGCATATTGCCGTTCAGCTTGTTCTTGCTGCTGGTGTCTTTCAAGACGTGCTCGGTCGGCAGCTTGTCTCTCCAACTCCATTGTCTCTCGTTCTTGCATCATTGTGATCTCAGTCCTTCGTTCCATCTCTAGACGCTCTTGGCGACGATGCTCCTCCTGAATCATCCTCCGTTCGACTTCCTTCTCTTCGGCTAACTCCCGTTCTTTCTTCACCCGTTCCTCCTCCTGCCTCATCTGCTCTGTGTTCTCCTGGAATTGTTGAAGCATGACCTGTCGTTTGGACATCTGGGGGAATGTCCCGCTCCTGTCTGGCGTTAGCTCAGGGCTCATGATGTGCTTCTTAAGAGTGACCGTCCGATGGGTCTGAATCTCAGGCGTCGCCATTCTCTCCAGGGAAGCTCTCTGCGGCGCTTCGCCAGGAACAACTTCCTCCGTTCGGATTTTCCGAGTGGTCACCGTTCGATGTGTTTCACCATCTGGCAACTGTTCGGTGACCTCCTCTACTATGACTGTCTGACCATCTTCCGTGGTTTCCCTTCTGGATGTGACTGAGCGATGCGACGAAGACGATCTCATTTGTGTCTCGTGTCCGTTTTGCGATCTCTGGACAACTTGCTGAGGTACAGGCGCAGCTTCCGTTTGCTGGACAGTCTTTCTTCGGACTGATGTGTCCACGCTTTGCACTGAGTGGCTTAGAGCTGTTTGCTCCTGGATCCATTGCTTGAGTTTAGTTTGTGTTGCATTCCATAAGTCAACAAGATGCTTAAACTGTTTCTCAATTCTGCAAATGAAAATACCAAAGGAATTGTCAGTTAGCTTTTATGATTGACAAAGTTAAACACATCGGTGTATGGGTAAAACCAAAAATAATAACCTTGGTTGACAAAAACTTGGGTTGTGACATTGCAATAAAAGGTCTAAATCACAAAACACAAAATGGCGGCATCTCAGGAGAGTACAATGCTGTACTTACTGTGCAATGTAATCCAACGCTTCAACATTTGGGGCTGGAATGAGGAAGCAAACACCAGGAGCATGTCCCTCCATCCCTGCCCGATTCACCACTCTCCACTTGGTGCGATTAGAGTTATCAAGTAGCATATACTCCTCACCTTTTACTATATTCAACTGAAACAGAAACAAGATAGTAGAAACATGGTTAATGCTACCAGTCTTACTAAGTAATTATCTGATACATACAAGAGTCCAATTTCATTGTGGCACTTAGAAAAAGCAAGCATTACTTAACAATCAATATTCTGCTTAGCAAAAACTAACAGGATACCATAGCTAAATTTCAAGAAGCTGTACAGCAGAAAATACTGATTAGCAAATGTCTTTGTTAGACAAACAAACAATCAGTGGGGCACCATTTGCAACAACGCAAACTTTATGGAATTTGGGCTGGTAACCAGTTTCTGTTAAGCAAGAAAATGTCTGTGTACAGGCTTTATGAAATTGGGCCATGTTACAGATATTCATGGTATTTTGGCCGATGACAATATTCTGATCAGCATTTGATATGCTTAGCTAATAGACCAATCCATTAGGCTCCGCCCACGACGCACGTATGAGCAAGAACACGTGGGCCTCTCCAATGCCTTTCTGCACAACTCTGCCGCAAGCGCCATGCATACCTGCACGCATGTCGGACTTTATTCGTCGGACCTACGTTGCGTTTGGTCAATACGCAATGGGGCGGAGCTTAATGGATCGGTCTATTGTTGTGCTTAAGCAGCTCACTGAAATAGGACCCAGTAAAATTTGAAGCTAGTTTAAATGGTGACCAGCACCTTTTATAAGGCCCTTCTTACTTTGGTTTGGCCGCCGAGCTTTCAAAGTCAGCGCACCAATATAATATAACAATCTACCTCCTTACATCTGTCAAGCATCATCTCTTGAATCATTCAAAGCCTTGTTAAAAAAAAATCATTTTAGATTGGTTGCTTACCTCAATCCCTGGAAAGTCACACACAGCAATAATTGGGATTGGTTCATTGAGACGTTGACGTCGTTTCTTAAGAGGCACAATATGTCGACTTCTCTGGCCGAAGTCTCGAAGCACAACCTGGTACTCCTCAATTCTGTTTTTCATGGTCTGAGGAGAAATTAGATAAAAAAGATGGTTGTAATAAAATATTGTTAAAAGAAAGTGCTTATACAGTGAACAAAATCACTTATAAAACCACAATGTTCTTTTTCCTGGATGAGAAGGGGGTGAGGTGGGTTGAGTAGGGCTGGAATGTGGGTAACATTGGTAAAATTGAAGTAGGTTGGTTATTGTTATGTCACCTGCAGGCATAGTTAGGAATAGAGCAAGGTGGGGTTGGGTAAAATTTGGCAGGGTTGAGTTGGGTTGAGGTAAGGCTATACTGGGATGAGGTTTGGATTGGGCGAGAAGGGGTAAGGTGGGAAGATTTGGGAAGAGTAGGCTAGAGTGTGGGAATGGTTTGGTGAGGAATTTGGGATAAGATTTGGCTAGAATGGGTTGGGTTGGGATGATGTAAGGCTATATACCAAGACCAAGTTAGTTTTGGATTGGGCGAGAAGGGGTGAGGTGGGTTGAATTGGGTAGAGTAGGCTAGAGTGTGTGTATGGTTTGGTAAGGAATTTGGGATAAGATTTGGCCGGAATGGGTTGGGTTGGGGTGACATTAGGCTATATTGGGATAAAGTAGGCTGAGTTATATTTGGAATGGTTCAAGTTAAGGTTGGGTTTGAATGGCATGCTCCAATTATAATTTCTTCTTCAACTAGTCAAAATGTTCCTATTATATATTTATTGACCAAACCACCAATTACAGGAAAGGATAAAACACAATTAAAAATATGAAGTACTTAAACAATTTCAACCCACCATTAGTTCTTGAAGAAGTTGCTTGGCCTCCGACGGTGACATGTCTTTTTGGTCATATTTGGAGGCAAGGAGTTCCTGGTTCCGAGCCATCCATTGCTCAAATTCCCTGGCATCGTAGAAAAACTGCAAGAGAAGAAAAACCAAGTTCTGCAAAATACTCTCCGACTAATACACATCTACGATTTGCATTTCTTAAAACTAAGTCATAAAGTAATTTGTTAGGAAATTAAACTTTTTACAAATTTAGACAAGTCTTATGTTGGATGTGTTTTCATTAATACGAAGCAACATGTGAAGCATTGCAGGTTAATCAACTACATCTCAAGTTTGTGTTAGTTTTTGCAACACAAACCACTTTTTATTCTTGAAAATAATTTTTTTTTTTCTATGGATTCTACATCTCTATGGAAAATGCATGTTATGCACATTTCATAACTAACATAATTCAGATATTGTTTGTAAACTACTACTGAGTTTAAATGCAAAAAGAAACAAGCACTACAAGCGTTCTAACGGGGGTAAAAATATCAAAAAAGTGAAAGCTGTAAAAAATATCAACTACCAAAAAGAAAACTGTACTCATCTTTAAAAAAAATTCTTTGTAACACAAGCCCAAATTGTCAAGTCACGATACATAGCTGAGTTTACAATGATTTACAAACACTTCAATGAAAACACACCCAAGGGAGAGTAAACACTACGATACCTCATTTCACTTCTAAATAATGCCACATTTTTAATTTGGAGTTAAACTATTTAGCCTTCGAGAAAGACTCTGCTAGGGTCAAAACGTCAGGCTACTAGCTATTTGGAAATGTTGGAAGCGCTTTAAGACGCCTTTCTGGTGTATAAAGCGCTACATAACAAACGATTATTATTACTTGTTTTTGTTCAAATCATTTTACACAATTCTTACTTCGCGCAAGTTGACAGTGCAATTTAGTTTTATAAAATGTATAAAGGAATTTAGTTGACAAAATCTCATTTTGTTTACTGAGAATCTCTGCTGGGTTTTTTTTTTAGGTGGGGGGGGGGGGGAGGTGGGGGGGGGGGTCATGGCATCATTTAAATCAAGATGAATTAATGGTTTATGTATTAGTGGGTATATAAAGAAGTTGTGGAATGGTTTTTATATAATAATATCATATAAACAAATGCATGCCGTCACCATTCTAAAAGGACCACTGTTAACAAATTACTGGAGAATGAATAAAATATGTAGAGGAAGACAAAAAAGAAATGGAGCTAGGGTATTACAAAAAAATGATATAACATTTAGCATATTACGTGAACCACTTACCATGCAGAACAACACAGGTTACTGGGCAACCGCACATTGATGGGGTGAGAGTGTGATTGGTCCACGAACAAAGGGATATTGTATGAAACGTACCGTAACGTAGAGAAGAATGCAAAAGGGACATTGACATGCTGGAGTGTTTTGAAAAAAAAATCGAATGGTGGACACGCTCAACGCACTGACACCACGAAACACCACAGGTAACTGGGCAACCGCACATTGATGGGGTGAGAATGTGATTGGTCCACTGACATAGGGTATGAAACGTTCCGTAACGTAGAGGAGAATGCATAAGGGACATTGACATCACAATTTGACATGCTGGAGTGTCTTGTAAAAAGAAATAACCGGTGGACACGCTCAACGCACTGACACCACGAAACACCACGAAATGGATGTACACGCATGCACGTATTTGATTTTCTCGTTTCACCGGTACATCAAAGTCATGCGCGAAATGAATAACACTGAAAGGCATGCATTCAGTAGGATTCTCTGAATATCTAAGCATGCATTCACATTAACATCGAGTCATGCAAATATAAAAGTTACTTTCATGCAACACACAATACATCCAACCAGGACATGCTTTTTATGTCTCATTTAAAGGGAAGGGATTTGGCTACAAATGAACTTTTCATTTAGCCATTTGTACAGTGAGATTGTTTATATTTTATAACTTAATCAATAACACTGAATAGAGTTCCTTCAATTAAGCCCCAATGGAGTTTAAACATTGTACAATATAGAACTCATTCCATAGAAAAAACACGTTTGGATTAAGTAGGTCCAGAAGCCCTATAGTATAGCACTTGAATGGTAACCCAAAGTTTGCTGGTTCGAATCCCATCCAATTCTCTTTAAACCAACTTACACTATCATAGTGTCAAAGCATGTATTGTGATATATTTTATCTACTTTACCAATTTCTCTCCCATAAAACCATTAATATTGAATTCTAGAATTAAGCATAATTTATTTAAAAGCATTCTCAATTTAAAAAAGAAAACGTTCTTTGCGATGAGAAACAAATTTGGGTTACACAAAATTCATAAACTCACTAAACAATATTTCTTTTAGACCAAACAAAGAGTTGGTTCTTTTCTTGAGTCTTGTTGGTAAGTTTTGAGGTGTGTTCAGAAGGAGTTTTTTGTGGGTCTCTCGGGAACTTGGGTTCAGAAGAGGTTTTGTTCAGGTGAAAAGGGTGAACCAGTGTTGTATTTACGTTTGAGATGTGTTGGTGATGAAGTGATTGTTAATTCACTGGTTTAACACCTATAACAAAACAACCCTCTGAATCAATTATTAATACAGCTTGTGCAATATTTGCGTTATTTATCATTCAACAGGAATTAGAAAAAATAACCAACTTTGATAGCTTGTTAGTTTTTTATACATTTTTCACGAGCGTTCGGTTGTTAAATTTTTCAGTTGCATATATATGGGCAACTGAGCAGAACTTCTTCAGTCTTTGTTATTGTTGTTAGATTTTATATATCGGTTACATTATTAAATATTCATGCAAAACATTAAAATCATTAAATTATGCAATGAATTTGCATCTCATTAGCATAAATGAATAAATAATTGCGCGGATGGTCTGCATGCTCTTGTGTGGATTTGTGTAAAGCATTCATGTATTTCGGGGTATATTAAAATAATTATTAACAATAAACAACTCATCAACAGGTTTGTTTGTTATTGAAAATGAGTAAAACCATTAGAAATGTATAACATGTATGGTGACTTAACAATTCAACTGAGGCTACAAAACAAAGTTTTTATCCAAACCCAAATTATCTCGACTTCACTGTGCGAATTAAAAAAGTGAAATGTCCATTCAAATGATGCAATCTAATGAAATGTAACCATGTGAATGACCCCCCCCCACATTTTTTTTTAAATAAGGAAATAAACAAATATATATTAAGACTATAAAAATAAATAAAAACAAAAACAAATTGAAACTGCTTAGCGCATTGGGGTAAAATAAAAAGCGCATATTAACTAGCTGTAATGGTGGGGCTATCTGTAGCATTAGTAAGCCATTCTGTGTAATGTGTCAATGTAAAATGATGTGAAATGTTTGCGCTGATAACAATCTACATGGTTTGTCTTCACTGCTACTTGAGTCTAAAAACAAAATCCTTCTTGAGTGATACGGAAATGTCTTCAGGGCGAGACTTGAAGACCACAGCAATCTTATTATTGCCATCACTTATGGGATATCAAGTCATGCTTTACTGGGAGACCTTGAATGGTTTTTAGGGATAAAGCCTCATATGAGGCATTAGTGAATTATCACTAATGTGAATTATCACTAATGGCCCTGCAGTGATGGCATTAATGGTGAGGGGGAGGGGGCATTATAACAACCCATTGACTGGGAGAATGGTTATTCGGATGTTATCTCATACATATGAGGGCATTATCACTAATGGCCCTGCAATGGGGGCATTATTGAGGAGAGGAGCATTATAACAACAACCATCTGTATAAAATACACCACAATTGACTGGGAGACTACAAAAGGTTGTTGGGATATAGCCTCATACATGTAAAAAGGGAATTGGTAAATTAGCATCAGAACTATTATCATCAGAACTATTAACTTCCCATGACCGAGGTCGTTACTGGCAGGGCTGGGGCATTAATGCAACACCAAGTCCAAAGTATGCATACAAGCTTAAAATGACTCCAAATATATTATAAGGGGCATTGTAACATGGTCACAATGTTTAAAGGACACTGCATGCAAATTGGGACATAATAAACAAAGACCGCCCGGGTCATTATACAGGGCAATATAAATACAACAATCATCTCATAATATGCCCCCTGTAAGATCATCAATTGCACAAATATAACAACAAATCAAAGAACATCACAAACTATGGCACATTAAAATTTCAGCCATGGGAATGTTGGCGGGGAATATGTAAAACATGGATGTTTATGTGGATGTTTATGTGGGTTTGTGTCAATTCCCCCTAGGGTGGGGAGAGGTATGTTGATTTACCTGGTGGTACTCTGCAGCATACTTCAAGTGTGTCTCCAGGGAGTGGGCAAGCTGTGTCAGGGTGTTCCACTGAGACTGCATAGCTGACAGATGATCCTGGTGGTGGCAGAAGCGGGATCAAAAATATGGAGGGAAAAAGGAATACAAACGTGTCACATCCAAGTCAACCCACCACTGTTTGGGACTAGCAAAGCCCAGTTCATACTTCCTAGTGACCCCGTACGAGCTCCCGTTCCAATTGTGAAGCTAGGAAATTCGCACGATGCATTCGCAGGAAGTATGAACCTACTGTATTTGTATTTTAAATACATAAAATTTTTACATCTGTTTTCATAACTGAACTACACTTCACAAAACTTGTTTAGAATCTCCATCTTAAACTTTACAATTTTCTGTTGTTAACTTTGAGAATGGACTTGTTAAGTCCTATATGTAATCCTAGGCACTAGCCAACTATGCTTACAACAATGCATGGCTTAGCTGGATGGTTGTCATTATGGAGTCTCTCTCCATGGTTCTGCACAGAGGTCACCTGCCTCTCACGACCCTGGATTTCACGCATCAGATTCTGAGGAATTAAAAAACAGAAACGAGTTGTTTCAAAATTTGTGTATCGGATCTTGTAACAGTAGATGGGGTTAAGACCAAGCCCAATGCAATCTGAGTGTTCACTCTAATGACGTTGAGTTACATTTGTACCCTCAAGACAACACTCCTCCAGTGTGTCCTCTATTCAGGGGACACAGGTTCCAACCCCAAACTCTCAGCTCCCTCTCTTTGCTTTGCCTCAATGCTTGAAGAATCATGAAGTAAGGCCACCCAACAAATTTGATAGCTCTACAGATAGGCAGTAGTCGTGTAAGTTTGAAGTACTAGGATATGATTGGGAACATTGCAGTTAAAGCCATTCGACACTTTCGGTAAACAGTATTGTCCAAGGCCCACACTTCGTGTATCACAACTTCTATATAAAATAACAAACCTGTGAAAATTTAGGCTCAATCGGTCATCAGAGTCGGGAGAAAATAACGGGAAAACCCACCCTTGTTTCCGCACGTTTTGCCGTGTCATGACATGTGTTTAAAATAAATCCGTAATTCTCGATATCGAGAATTTATATTGTTTAAATGTTTTCTCAAGAAGTAAAGCATTTCATGGAATAATATTTCAAGAGAAGTCTTTCACAATTACCTTCTGTAAACCCTGTAAGTTGTTTGTAAATCTGTGAACTTTTATATCTTTTTCTGTACCGAAAGTGTCCAATGGCTTTGAATGCTTTGTGGACAATGGGCATCAGCTGGAAGATGATTTGTTTAGAGATAGCTAGTAATGGAGTGATAGAACATAAATGTCTACCTTGTAGTGTTTCTCCAGTTCAGCAATGTCCAGATTCCTGGCGCTCAAGTCACGGTTGGCGTGCTCCTCTTCCTTCTGGTTCATCCAGATCATCTCTTTGGTCGACATCTGGACAAACTCCAGGAGCAGTTCGATGTCACGAACTCGCTTGACGGCCATGTCCTAACAGAAAAGAAATATTCAAGGAAACCACCCGTAAAAAAAAAAAACCCACCTTGAACCACACTACAAAAATAAAGGTTGACAACTGGACAAACTCTAGGAGCAGCTCAACTTCCTAGAAAGAAAGAAACCTTCGAAGAAAGTAGGGAGACCGCCATAGGGCTAGATAGCTCACTTGGTAGAGCACCGGTACAATAATCTGCAGGTCGTTGGTTCAAGTCCCACTCCAGTCAATTTGCCTTTGTTCAAACCCAAAACTATTTATAAACACACTGACACTTCCAAAAACCATTCAGAGAAAAATTTCCTGTAACAATTTTCTTTCAGCGAACATCGGCTATGCTACTTCAATAGATACATTTTAAAGAAAACTCAATAAACCAAGTTGAACATTTCAATATGATCCCAAAACTACCCTCCCCACTACATTTCTGACATTGACTGATAAACTTACCAGGAGAAATTTATAAGCCTCTTCCAAGATGGCCACCTGGTCAGTGTTCCTTTGAAGCTCCTCTCCGGTCATATTAGACTGTTACAAAGAAATAGACAGACACAACATCAAAAGGGTTTGGGTACATTTTGTACGAAACACAAACATACACAGATTTACATTAAACTTACATGGTTTAAAAATAATGATGGTAGAAAGCTTCCCATCAAATATTACTTGCCGAGTTTTGCTTTAGTTTTTGAGAAATTAGGAAAACAATCTCACAAAAATAATTTCTACAAGTAAATTGTATTACATACACATTCATTCACATTGAGTAGGGATTCCTGTCATGGCCAAAAACTTGATCTACAAACGGTATCAAAACCCGTTAAAAGTTACTATTTTGTACTCTTTTCATAAAATTCAAACGATACTAATACATGTAGCTTGATATCAACCAACCAAGCATGCTAATTTATTTCTCTCTCATAAATTTCCACTTACCAGGACATTGCGGCACTTGGCGATGTTTCGTTCATACTCTCGGATGGCATGCAGGTCGGCCTTGCTCTGCTGCAAAGTCTTCTGAACCTTCTCCAAGTCATCTCCGTAGCTTGCAACTTTCAGAGTCGACTGTACACAAAAAAATACAAAGGAATTTAATAATAAAGATAATAATTACAAATTTTATATTGTGCCCTCTACATATGAAATGATCAAAAGTGCATGACAAATTTAAAATACATGGAAGGGAAATGGCAAAGAAAAGACTAGAGGCTAGAAGGGGGAATAGTCAGCATAATGTGGTGTAACTAGAATCCCTATTCACAGTTACTAAAGCATAAAAGGCACCAGACACGAACAATTACATGTACATGTAGTATGCACAAACCCTGACTAAAACACAAATATTTTGGGTCATAACCGAGCAAAAAATATTAAGCTTTTATTTAATTTCAAAATATTTTCTTCAGCACCTTCAAATTATGATTACATTGTTAGTAAACATTTTATTTGATCAACAATTTTTGTTTTTTAATTTGAGAGTTTACTCGCCTCTTTGTTTTTGACCCATTTGTAGCACTCCTTGACGAATTGGTCCACGTTGCCCTCAACAAAGCGACGCTCTGTGCGCATCTCCACACGGCGTTCCAGCTTGATGGCGTCACCCTGTACCATAGTGCGGCTAGTCACTTTCTGTGTAGTCCCGGCAATCTGGAAGGTACGCAGGGTGGTCAGGCGTTGCTGCAGTTGGTCAAGTCTGAGAACAAGTACAACAAAAAATGTCAATGCAAAGTGGCGTCAGACAACTCATTCGTTCATGCAACTCGACCGTTCGGACAACTCGGCGGATTGTCTATCCAACCATCAGACAACTCTTTGAGTGTCCAAGACAAGTCGACGGATGGCCGTTATGTTCGCGTTCGCGTGACAACGGTGTGAAGGAGCTGAGGCTAGACGGGGCCTTAGCACGGGGACGAGAAGCGTGCGGCCAGGGACCATTGTAGTCCAGATTGTGGGATGGGGGAAGCATCCCTTAGGCAAGGAGTTCCAAAGAGATGCATGGAATAAAGTTGTTGGGATGACTCTTTGTTCTACATCTCAACAAATCAAGAGTGTACGATCGGGCCCATGATCGGGCGTCGCCTGGGCTGGGATGGAGGGAGGGAGGGGGGTGAGTGGTCGATTTCCGTAGGCCAGCAATTTGTTAAATCATGTGACTCATTCACAGTGAGTGGGAATTCATGTCATGGCCGAAAAACTTGATTTACAAAAGGTATTAAAACTCTTTAAATCTGAAGTTTCATCTTTGAAAATTGAACTTACTTCCTAGACAGCTCTGGTCCATTGGAGTGATTGTTCTGTCTCAGTTGAGCCACTTCTCGCATCAGAATGGCTATGTTTTTGTCACAAGTCTGTCAAGACAAACAAAAAATAGTTAACATTTTCACATTTAATAATTTTTCTTATTGAAGCCGCTTACCAAAAGTTGTTTTCAGCCTTGTTTGCATAATACAAAATTGAAGGACAAAAAAGTTAAGTTACGAAAATTAACTTATTATCAGGTGTAAGCTTTTCCTTAGCAGCCTCACAATGCCCAACCATATAAGATACATCCCTTCTGCAAAACTAATCTCAAAAAGCTAATCTATGGAGTTTGAGGCTATGCATGGTGAGGTATCAATGTGTATTTGGTTTGCGGTAACACTGTGTGTATAACGTGAAGTATATTTTTTTGGAGTTCGGGAGACTTCTCTTACTACTGCAGAGTAAATTTTCTGAACTCGTGAGATTTCTCAGTTCTGAAAAGAACTGTCCTGCTTTACTACCGACTGGGGCGGAAGGTAGAAAATCAGCCAAGAATACTCCTTTCGCTGAATGGACAGAGCGGACTTTATTAACTTCACTGAGCGGACTTTATTAACTTCACTGCCGAGCAACATCTAAACATCCTTGTTTTCCCTCACCTTGGAAGCTGATTCAATGTCATCAATCATTGTACGGACATCAGCGGCAGTCAGTTTATCAGCTTTGCCTTCAGCGTCATGGATCCGTGATTGGATCGTATCAAGATCAGCTGACACCATGGGGATCTGTCGACTCACTTTGTCGGCAAGGGCATCTTGCTGTTCCATTCTGTTGGGTGGAGGGATGAGGGAGGTTGTGTTATTATGTATCAAGTAATAATAATAATAATTGTAACTAGCTCTTATATATTGCATTTCACAATAACATCTCAAAAACATCTACATTAGTGACACAAATAGTTGTTAGCATAAAAACTTTCTTGGTACAGAGCAACGGAGGACTGTTGATAGTCTAAAACAATGTGAGAAACCGCTCCCTCTGAGGTAACATAAAATTTGAGAAAGAGATAATTTCATGAAGCCTTTTATTAGGCATCTGAGAGCACAACAATTTGTGCAACAAGGGTATTTTTTTAGCTTTTATTATTCTCTTGCAACTTCGATGACCAATTGAGTCAAATTTATGCATATGTTGGGATATACCAGGTGAGAAAACTGGTCTTTGACATTACGGAAGGTGTCCAGGGGTCAATTTCACAAAGATTTAGGACTCGTCTTATCTCGAGTTAGGACAAGTAACTTGTCTTAACTTAGGATTAATCTTAAGGTCCGCATGCTACAGTGCAGGATTGGGACTCGTCCTAAGTCCTACGATTAGTCTTAAGTCAGGAAGAGTTTTGTGAAACTGACGGCAGGGTCTAGAATCTACTCTAACACTACACACTACTTCCACTACACACAGAGATATTGGTAGAGTTTTTTACCTGTGAAGCTCAGAGTTGAGGACATGCTCTCGCTGCTGAATGGACAGCATACAACGGTCAAACTGAGACTCGACGTCATTGACGTGTAGGCCAGGTGGGGGACGAAACTGGCCAGAGGACTTGGAACTCCTCTGCAGGGTCAAAGGGTAAAGGTTAAAGGTCAAAATCAGTGCAAGTGGGTCAAGAATATGCGCTTGAGGGTCTCACGTTAAAAGTAAGCACAACATTGGTAAGATTGAAAATGTAAATAATCACAGATTTGGACATGACTTAAATGGTATAAAGATTGCCATGGTGGGAAACCTTCCTTGAAATAGTTTTGCCTAAAATGCTTAATTTCAGGAAATGAGTATACAATTTGACACTATCGGGCGCATCCAAAACCCGTTGTTTGAAAATCGTTAAAAATTTAATGGGGTTTTAATTTACTGTTTTCTCCTGACTCTGATGACAGATTGAGCTTAAACTTTCCCAGGATTGTTATTTAATGTATATGTTGGGTCACAGATAGTGCAGATACTGGTCTTTGAAAATTGCCTACGTAATACATGTACGTAAACTAAATTATGATGCAGGCACTTTGGGATTTCTCACCTCCACTTCTCTGAATTTACTGACGACACGTTGCTTCTCAGCCTGTTTGGCGGGGACTTCCTCAGACTTGAAGCGACTCAACTCAGCTAGGGCTCTCTGCACACATCAACCAAAAAATAAAAAATAGTTTTATGAGGCACAGTACAACCCAGTGGTATACTTTCATCACAACATAAAATTTGACTTCTTACAGATTAGGAAATCACAACAATAACAAAGTTCTGGTTCTGGTCCCGGTGATATACTGCACAGTCTCTATTCATCAGGATGTAAACATAGAGGTGACTGAGCAGCAAGATTTGTATAAAGTGTGCCCCCCGATGATGTTCCATGTCCATGGCTTGAAGTTTACCCTTAAAAATACTAATAGTTGGTGCTTCAGGAATATTTCATGGTAGTTTGTTCCATTCTGCAAATAATCTTGGGAGGAAGGAGAATTTGTAACAGTCTTTGTTTGCAGGAGGCTTGATGAAGGCAGTTGCAGCCTGTTGTATAATTCCAACCCTTCCCGTATGTGCTTTGGTCTGGTATGAATCAGTGTCTATGACAACAAGCTTGTGGACAAATGTAAAACAAACATTGCATGGCCCTCCAGAATATTCTAGTTCTCCCCATTTGACACAAGGTTGTCAAAACATACATTTTTTATAGATTTCAGAAACAGTTGTGACATTACCTTGATCTCAGACGTAGTTTGGGGAACACTACGATCTTCGAACCTTGTGTTAGTACGTTTGACCCACTCGACCATCTGACGAGCAGGTTGTGTGTACACCTCCCATTGGGGACTAGTGCCCTGTGGTTAAACAAAACATCAGAACAAAACAATCAGAAAAATTGTACGCAGTGGTTATATATTTATTTAAAAGGTCATGATCACGTTATAAGAATGGATTTAAGTGATCAAGAGCCAAGAACCCAATGGAAAGAAGACAAGGATGGAAGTTTCAGCTAAACAGGCCTGATACCTTGTGGCGGTCAGAGATTTGAACCTGCAATCTAACCACTGGACTACGGTGACCACTTGACCCATTGACATGCCTGTTACTTTGTGACTGTCAGAGTAAAGCCTGGTTCATACTTTCTGCAAATGCGAATGCAATACCAATTTTGACATCACATATTCGCACTGAATAATTCTCAAGAGTTGAACTGTGTTTTTAACTTCTGCGGATCATTTTCGCTGCGAAAACAGCCATGAAACATCAAAAGTCGCTTCGCATCCGCACTCGCAGGAAGTATGAACCGGGCTTTAGGCAGCAAACTTTTTTTTTCTTTCTTTTTTTTCTTTCAATTGCAAGAAGAAAAAAACAGCAAACTCACATTGGTGACACTATTGGAAGATGCAGAGCTGGATGTTTGCTCGCTCCGTGAGGACGTGACGTAAGACGATGATGCAGCCGCGGGGACAGACTGCGAGGACGTCTTGAGCGTTGTGCTCATGCTGGAAGTCTTCGTCCGCTTAGGGGGGACTGCGGGGAAGACCTCGTACAGTTGGGAAACGTACGTCATGACGATTTTCTCATCGGGCTCGGGTACATCTACATCTGTAAGATGAAGAATCAAAATAAAGGGGAAAAGCATTTCAAGATTCTGAACAAGTCTGAAAATATTTGTAGGGATAATACATTGTTTTGGAAAAGAAAATAATGACTATAACGTCTGAGGGTAGGAACAGTCAAAGTGATTTGGCTGGCTAATTACCCTGATAAAGCTATGAGTAAAATCTCTGGCAGGGTCGTGGCCCTTCTATGTATGTCGAGGTCCTTTTATCGCAGGACCACGAACCTGCAATGTTTTAAATGGCGGATTAATGACTCTTCTTACTGTGTTTAATTTACACGGTTAAACATGGTATTTGATGCCCTCTTGCCCTTCCCCCCCAAAAAAAAGGAAAATCGTCCCGGGTATTTATGAGTATTATTTACAAACCTTCAGCTTCCAGTAACTTAGGAACTCCTAGATCTCTCTCGGCCACCGTGAACGCCGTCCTCAGATTCTTCTTATGATCAGAGGGCCTAAGGCTATCAAAGTCCACCAGGTCAGGCCTGTTGCGGTAGATGATGGCATTGAAGGCAAGTCCATCTCTCCAGCTCCGGCCGAAGTTGGTCACGTTGACGCCCGGTACCCCGTCGACGGTCTGTTTAGCCCACTGGAGGAGCGCCTCCCTGGGCTGAAGGTGTTGGCCATCGATCATGATATCGGAAATCTAAAAACAAATGACAAAAGAAATACTTTTTTTATCAATATGGTTCCAATTTGAATATTTAAAACGTGACTTCACTTAATGGAACCGCACTTGGACACCGTTGTGGGGTTGGAAAACTCCGCTGGATCGACAAAATCACAAGGGGAAGTGGCCTCAGCGAGGTTTAACTAACTCTGCCGACCCTACAGTGACGCAAAATCACCCCTGCACCAGCCACACAACCCAGGAGAAGTGAGCTCTTAGTTATACCATGCAAAGTCCTACTGAAGAAGTTTCAAACAGATGATTTCCACGAGTGAATAATGTCTGTCAAGTTTCAACAAGTTATAGACCATAAAGGAAACTAAGTTGGTAAATTTACTGAGTGAGAGTCCCTTGTGGTTTATTACTTTATTTCTGAAATAAAAAGTTGCATCCTCGTAAAGGTGGTCCCTCTCCTGCTGCTTCCCAGGTTGTAGCGTAAACTTGGGTGTGATCCCTGGTTATACAGCAGTTACAGACTGAACGACTTCTGACTGGCACCCCCAACCAAAGATAATGACAAAATAGGGAGATCTCCAACATAAGAGCTCGGTAGCTCAGTTAGTGAATCCAGGGATCACAGGTTGAAATCTCGCTCCAGTAAAATTTCTTTGATCAAAATCCAAAAAAAAGGTTGGAGTAATATTCAATTCAAAGGAAACTTGTTAAGAAAACAGTTTTCCTGATAATAACATCAACTCAGATGCAAATATTTGTCAGGGTGATTTGAGGCGGAACAAACTTCACACAAAGTAAATAATACTAATCCAATACACTAGATCTGATCTTGAATACAAGCCAGGCAGCGCTCAACATCAAGGCAAACAATTATCAGCTCTTTAGAGTGACATGGCAGGTTGTAAACACCCTCAGGGGTTACTAAATAAACACTGTCTAGACTTATCTTGACCTGATTAGTAAAGGCCACATATATACTGTACATACAGTGAGAGCTGGGCCCAACTCCAAGGATCTGCTTATCGTAAGCTAAGAAGTTGTGCTTACGGAAGAAAGTGAGAGTTACGTGCTTACTTCAAGTGTGTTTCATAGGTTAGCAGGGACATTCTGACCTGAGTAAAGGCCACTTGTTACATACAGTGAGAGCTGGGCCCAACTTCAAGGCTCTACTTACCGTAAGCTAAGAATCGGCGCTTACGTAAGCAGAGGATGTTGCGCTTAGATCAAGTTAATTCCAACAAGGCAAGAAAATTTTGTAACATGCCTGTGATATTTTTTCACAGGACTCGGGAAAGTACTGAGTATACAGTGCTAACACACATCGGTGTATCGGTAAAAAAAAAAATATTTTTATCCCTGATGCAAATTTAACATCTCTTATAACGAAATTTTGCTTGTGCCTATGTGCGCAGACTTTTGAGAGTGGTGATCATATGCACTGAAATTGGTGATAAGCAGAGCCAGGGTTCGGGCCCTGTATTCATCATTGTTTTGGGGCAAGGAACCCGGGCTCGATTTTACAATGATATAAAATTAATCAGAAGACAAAGTTAATTGTCAGCAATACCATAGTGATTTGTATTGTGACACCACACTTTACTTAAAAGGTGTTTGCCTAATTATGAATACAATTTGGGGTGAACAAAGACAAACAAAAATTGTGATAAATGTTACACGGCATTTCTAGCCTTAATTCCTCTGTCACTGGACCCCACTCTCAGTGTTTAGCCAAGCAATGACCAGGTGCATCAACATAATAGTGTGTTTTTTAAGGCCTGGGATGATGTAACCTATATCATGTATCTTGGGAATAGAGCAGTGATCTTTGGAATGTCTGGGGTGAGTCACAAGAAAGATTGGGGTTTATCCCATATTGAAGAAAATCATAACTGACATAGCTTCCTACTCATAATAATAATAATAATAATAATAATATTGGCTTCTTATATAGCACGCATAAACATCACTCAGTGATGCTCAAGGCGCTTTAACATACATTATTCTCCTGCAAGGAATGTGGTACTAGGTTTTGAATTATGAGGCCTACTCCTTTTACATAGCACCATGTAATGGTTTACAAGGTGCTGTGTGTGGCATTAAACTGCCAAACAAAGCAGGAACACAGGGGCGAACCCCTTCTCTTTTCGATAAGTGCATTTGGGTTCTTTTACGTGTGTTACACAACACATGGGACCAAGGGCTTCACGTCCCATTCAAAGGACGCGTGAGCCACTGCTTCACGGCAAATAACTAAGTTATTACCAATCCATACGAAATTACTAATTAGTTTAATATTTTCCTTCTTGTAATGAATGTATAATGAACTCCCAAACTCCCACACTTTGATGCTTCAAGCTTTATAAAAACATTGACAGCAGTATGCCAGGGACCCCGGGGAAATACACAACAATTACTAATAATTGTTATGGACCTACTCCCACATTCAAATTCCTCTGACTCCCAAAACGTCAACAACAAAAAAAACCATTTGGAAAACCCAAGAAGCTATAAGAAAGAAAAAAATAGCCAGTGCCAGTACTAATATTTATTTTATTTTGTTGTTATGTTTCTACTCCCACACTGAAATTCTTCTACTTTGCAAACAAGAAAACAGTTTTGGTTCTAGAGATGTCAAAATTAGTCAGTGAACATGACTCAATGTTCTTTATTGTGCATTACACACTATCCAGTCTTCATTCGCAAACCTTTTGAGAGCACTGAAACATAAAGTGCACACAAAACGTGGTCCCAACATTGATCCCTGGGGAACATCTCCCTATGTCTTACTATACTATTTCTATTCAAACAAAATCAGTCAGTGGATAGGATTGAAATGTTCTTTACTTCCCACCAAACCAAACAAGATCTTTATAGAGCATGCCTGAAACAAAAAGGGCAAACCAAACCTAAATGGTCCCAAAATGGATCCCTGGGGAACAACTCTCTATGTCTTACTCTACCATTTCTATTCAACCAATCATATTTATTCAGTGCATGTAATTTTAAGAACTGTGAATATTAGATGCAGGTGTACAGTTGAACAAACATAGCAAGGGGAATGCAGAGATGGGCCAGTCATCTAGCATGTCTAGGGACTACTGCCTCTATGATGAATGACCGGCAAGCCTTGTGTGAGTCATTATACACTCACAATGACTGTGTGGATCAAGGCACTTTAGACACTTATTCAAAAGTCTGTACTATAAACATGTATGCATCCATACTTTACAGAAATCAATACATAATAGGAGACTTTCCAACGCTAGGTGGCAGCAGACATACCGGGTAAATTTCCATTGTTTACGTAGTTCTGAACATGCGCATAATTCTGAGAACAATGGATTTACCCGGTAAGTCTGCTGCCCTCTATCGTCCCAGAAAGTCTCCCATTGCATACAGAAACCACTACTAGGAATGAGTTTAAGTTTTAGGGAAAAAATAATGAGCAACATATGACCACAGGTTTTACTCAGGGCAGACAGATGTTTTACAACAGATGTATTTTACTGATGTTTGAAGCTGAAGCAACAACCTTTGTGTTCTTCCCGGTAACCATTTTCTTTGTTTCAATAGACCATATAAGTCTCCCGCATATTTGACGATTTTTGGGTCCACTTTGGTCCCTCAGACTTTGCCTCAACACATTAAGGAAATGAGCGAGACATTCTATTAGAAAGAATCTTATGACCTGACTAATTAGCGAGCACTTTGTCTATTTCTACCTCCATGTTCAATCAGATCTCAAATGAGGTCACATTTAGAGTACTAAAAACTCATAAAATAAACAATTTTTAAGTGATCCTTCTGCTGCTGCTTCCCACATTGTATCATAAAGTTGGGAGTAGTCCCTGGCTATTAATTAATACAGCAGTTACAGGTTAAAGGGCTTCTGGCTAGCACCCCAGAACAAAAGTATTGACAAAATAGGGAGCCAGCAAACAAAGGACTTTTATGGGATACTAAGAATTGTATGCACAATTCTTTTAGTCAATTTGTCCCAAAACAATCTTTGCTTAAGGTTTTTATGAGGTGTCAAGAATTGTGTGCACGATTTTTCAAGAGCATCGACCTTCCCAATTGAATTAATTTAAGCTGACCCCCTGTACACTATTTCATGACCACTTGATCTTTGGTTACAGACCCTCCAGACACCGTCATTGACCTGATTGCTGTGTTCACACGACAACAATTTAACAAGGGTCCCTTGCTTATTATTAGCATGGTTGTGAAATGATTACATTGTGTGCCTCGTGTGAATGGAAACAATGTTTATACTGTCCATAAAGGACAGCAAACTTGAGAAGATTTCATTGGGACCTTGGACAGTCCAAAAATTGTTGTCCTTTCACACGAAGTGCTATTTGTAAAGTTTCACAAGCATGCCCAAACTAAGCAAGGGACGCCTGTCAAAATGCTGCTTGTGAAACGAGCTACACATAACATGTAACATGATAGTGGTTCAAATGCTGGGGTATTTATACAGCAGAGAGATTAGTTACTGTCATTAAATCAGTTTTTAATGAAATCAGTGTGTTATTACAACCAATCAGTGTGGATTCACCAATTCAAGGAAAAGCTAACTGCAAGACAATCATTGCCATGTTGGCATTTATAATATACGAGGGGCAAAGGTTGAATTTCATCAAACTAAAACGCCCTTTAAAAAATCAACCAAAACATTGCACAACTTCCCCTCCATAAAAATATTATCCTTGAAAACTAGGGAATTGAAATGAGTATACTTTTCTTATCCAATGATATGCACCACCCTTTAAAGGCAGTGGACACTATTGGTAATTACTCAAAATAATTATTAGCATGAAACCTTACTTGGTGACGAGTAATGGGGAGAGGTTGATGGTACAAAACATTGTGAGAAACAGCTCCCTCTGAAGTGGAGTAGTCTTCAAGAACGAAGTAGTTTTCCACAAATTTGATTTCGAGACCTCAAATTTAGAATTTGAGGTCTCAAAATCAAGCATCGGAAAGCACACAACTTCGTGTGAAAAGGGTGTTTTCTTCTTTCATTATTATCTCGCAACTTCGATGACCGATTGAGCTCAAATTTTCACAGGTGTGTTTTTTTTATACGTATGTTGAGGTACACCAAGTAAGAAGACTGGTTTTTGACAATTACCAATAGTGTCCACTGTCTTTAATGATATGTTTCTTGAAAAATAGAGGATTGAAATGAATGTACTTTTCCCAAAAACTATGATGTACCATCCCTTTTTTATAAGTTCCTTGAAAGCTAGAGGATTTGAATGAATACACCATTCCTAGCCAATGATTTGTACAAACCCTTAATTTTATGGTTCTTGTTTATAAATGTATATATGTTTGTATATCTCTAACCACACTTTTCCTTGAAAAATACAATATTAGAACAAACATCCCTATCACAAAATCCAATAATACAGTAGCATTTAAAAACAATCACACAAATAATTTTTTTTTTTAAATTAACATCTATAAAATCACACAACGCCTACCGAACATCATAAGTACAAGCTCGCTTTTGAGATATTCATTATCAAGCTATCTGCCCATATGCTTGATATGTTAAACTTGACATACGGTAGACCTACACATTATTCAAAAGGGCTTCATGCACTTAACAATTTTATTCCGGTTCACATAGATTGTCGACGAGCCTACATTACTATGCAGATCACTGTGGGCACCTGTAAGGGATTTGCAGACCGAGGGCACATGGCATAATGTGCATTAAGTATACACCCAGGCCTGATACTTCACGGAGGCAATGAAGGCGATTGCCTCCGTTGCCCCTTGCCATTGCCTTGGTGCCCATGAAATGCTCCAGTAGAAATTTACAATTTCCTCATAGGGTGCCCTTGCCAAAGAGAAAATTGCCTTGGTGCCCTTGCCCTTTCAAAAACGAAGCATACAGCCCTGTACACCTCTTATATCTCTATTATGTGTCACACATGTTGAATACTCTCTTCTTAACTTGTTGTGCGTACATTGTATACATGTAGCTCAAATTTGGGGGAAAATTTGCTTTCTACCTTGCGATTTATTCTAATTTCAAAATTATCTGTTTTATTTGATATTATTAATAATATTAGTTGATGCATGGTTGAGTATTATATCTAAAGGAATTTTGTTCTTCTTCAAAAAAGTTTGAAAGATAAACATTGCTTAGGAATACAAAATAGGATTGGGGCGTGGCAAGTTGATTTGCTGTAGATATAGCTTACCCGCTAACATACATTACTTGACGCGGGTTCCATGCTAATCTGTGCTTAGCAAATATTAAATAATGGGTAAGCACTATTTTAGGCTTAGCAGCTTAAAGAAATTGAATCCATACATGAAGGCTATTATCCCTAATGTGGTAATTACTTCATACCTCACCTGATTCTCATTTTGTTTGATATTTCTGCCAACACAGAAACTATCAATTTTCATGCATGCACAAGTAGGCCTTAATTTAGAGGAACTTGTTAACGATGAAATTGTCCATGACGGCAATCTTGGTATGTTTTTGAAAAGGACAGTCAGCATTAAGTGTTGTAGCTAGATCAATTTTAGTGGTGGGCTCTGTAAGTCCACGAAGGGCAAACAAGTTATTTATTTTTAAATATGGGGCCATCATTGCTGAAGTGCAATCTGGGGGAAATCTGTGCTGGGCAGCACAGTGTATTTTGCTCAGAGTGCTGGGCGAAAATATTATGTTCTGGGCAGGCCCGCCTGGCACAGCCAACTGTGGATACAACGCTAGTCGGCATGTCACAGCCCTTTTTTAAGCCATCATTCATTTAAACCAACCAGAGCCTAGAAGGTCAGCATAGTCTGATCCCTTCTTTATACTCAATAAATCAGTATATATAACTGCTATTGAACGCAGGGTACATGACAACGATTGTGGTAGCACGCTAAAGGTCGTTGATTCTAAAATAACAAGTACAGCACTTCAATTTCCAACACCTCTATACTTCTAGCTATGTTCTCATGACTCAAAAAACATACCTTGGCAACCCACGGTTAAATAAACACAGCGAAAAGTTGTTATTATTTTGACACACAGTATTTCTCATTATTATCATGTCTTCTCACACAATAAAGGGACTTTTAAAGCTCTGACCAATATTTACACTAAGCAAGAATGGTGTTTACTCTTCGCTGACTAAAAAACATGACTGACCCTCAGATGAATTGAACTCAAGTCTCCACAATGGACTTTGTCACTTGATTCATCAGAAATATAAGCTTAGTGTTTCTTTGTTGTTGTTTTTTTTTCCTGAATTTAAAAGTTGGAATGTACGAAACCTTAATGATGTGAAACTTTGCCTGCATGCGCCTAGTATGAAGTCAAACCTGGTTTATACTTCCTGCGAATGCGAATGCGATACGAATTTTGAAATCTCAAAAATCGCAATGAATAATTCAGAAAAGTTGACTTGTGCTCATCAACTCCTGCAAAGTATTCGCAGCGAAAAAATGGAGTTGTGACATCAAAATATGTATTCCATTCACAGAAACCTTGAACCCGGGTTTAGTAGTACATAGATTGTTCATACGGGACAACATCAAATTATACCCTATTAATTTTACCATCTAGTTTATTGCTCTGTGAGTATACAAAGACTGAAAATGCTTAAGCCAATAATTAAAAGTTAGTGCTTTTTTTTTAGTATTGTGGGAAGAATGTCAAGCCAATTTACAGGCTTTGTGCTCTGCATACAAAGTACATCTGTCAAAGTACATCTATTCAAAGTTAGTTTTTTTTATCACCATGTACGTTATTCTTATGGCTGATCATTAGACACGCTTCAACAATTCCTTTTCCCCAACACCATGGGGAAGCATATAACCCCAAGCGACTAATGAACACTGAGGGCTTGATCAAACACTCTTTCATATCAGCCCTACCCATTTATACACCTAGATAAAGAGAAGCAAGTTATGGTGAGGTGTATCCCTCACTGACACAAGCAAAATCATCATCGTCAATGACTGGGTATTAAACCAGCTTTCTCCTGAAGACAAGCAGAGTATACTGTCTGAAACGTTGAGACCAAACCGGCTCTTTTCAGGGCCACATTTCTCTCAGTATTATTTAAAGTTTATTCTTGTCCTTCGCACCATGCAAAGCTTCAAACATCACACACATGAGAACTAATACGCCAGAACAAAAGTCCAGAGACTAAAAACAACTGATCAAATAGATAGGACAAGAAAGAGTAAAAGTTCTCACAATACAGGAATGAGAACTTACACCATGTACCGTTGAAAATATGTGACTGGTTGACATGAAATAACAGCATGCACGTTTGAATAACTCAGGTCTGATACTTAACGGAGAAAACAAATGCAATTGCCTCCATGCCCCCTTGTCATTGCCTTGGTGCCCTTAAAATGCTCCAGTAGAAATTTCCTCATAGGGTGCCCTTTACCAAGGAGAAAATGCCTTGGTGCCCTTGCCCTTTCAAAAATGCATTATACAGTTCTGGAAACTAGTTAAAGACAGATAAAGACTATTGCGCTTATAACAAAACTTGAAGCAACAAGGTTTTTATTATCACATTATATCATATGATGTGATAATGACCTCTTCAAAACTCAGATAGCTCAGAGATCAATTCTGTACAAATAGGGTGTTCTAAAGCTGCTTGATCTAAGACAAAAAACTTTCAGATTGCTCTCGGATCAATATTAAATCTGAGTTATATTTCCTGGATGACATATCCACTTTGTAATCAAACAGAGTCCCTTTAACTTGAGCCGAGCTGGATAAAGCTTCTTTATGTTGACATTGGCCCAGACTGTTTAAAGTCAATATCAGCGTCATGAATGAAGAACCAATTGACTGGGTACTTTATCGCCAGACAACCAATCATCAATCTTGTTGTGAAACCACTGTTGATATTTCACTTCCGGACAAACGTTTAAACAAAGCATCACCTCACAACTAAGGCCAAATATGAATTGGCGGCTAAAGCTATGGCTTTGACTGTTGGTAAGGATATACTTCAACGCATGATGATGCGGAAATCTACCCATAGCAGTGGCTGTTGCCACAAAATCGGACACGGCCTAAAGCTGAGGCCAAGATGTATTTGCTGAAAGATCCGATGGCTTTTAAATGAGCAACTTGTGTTAACGGAAAACACTCAATCTGCACTGACACAATAAACAACTCTCTTAAAACTCTTGCAAAAATTTGCACTGCTGTGGTATATATTCATAACCTACATGAAATCAATATTCATTTCAGGACAACCAGATAACGGGTAACAAAACCAAAACAAGCATCTAACCCTACCTCCAAATCTGCACTATCTTGGTCCGGAATTTTGGAATATTGCACTCGTAATCCCTGGGTAAAGCTCTCCCTCTTCGAGCCATTCTTCGGTTTCTTTGTCCCCCCTCCATCATCTTTATTGCTCCTCCTCTTTAAGAACTTAGGACGGTGAAACTTGGATTTCTTTTTCTCTTTTGGCCGAGCTGCGCGTGGAGGGTCGCGATAGAACGGCTGCGACAACGATGACGGGATATCATCGTTAGAGTCACGCAAGCAACCGCAGCAGTTAAGTTTGCAGGCTTTCCCGCCCATATTGCACTGATATTTTTACTCATAGAAGTTTAACTTAAAAAGAGTTCAATCTTTAAAATGTTGAGAGATCTTCTTTCCAGGAAAGTCTAGCGACCCCTCCTACGGGATAAATATCCAACGAGGACCAAATCATCTCATTGTCTTCCCATCTGGAGACATCCGACCATAAGGAGAAGCGATTCTTATAATATGAAGATGTTCAAAGCAGATGGCCACAGATGTTATCCCTCTTTAGCGTCATGGTTTTTCAATTGATTCCAAAAGGTAACGTGTTGCTACAATAGCTTCTACAAGACTGACGATTATATCTCAACACAAATCTACTCTGGCAGATGGATGACTAGGTCGTCAGAAACAATTTCTCAAAAGGCTTGGTTACTCATCTGATGAGTATGCAAGGTGTGTGATATGAGAAGCAACAATCAAGTAAGTGCTGCTGGTTCATAGACGCTGAAAAATTCCTACATCTTCATCTAGACTAAGATGGCAACAGTACTGCTTGAATATAGGTGTGTGCTCTCTATACAAAATAAAGCCGTCTGGAAGCAATTGGTTAAATGAGATGAGATGATTCTACTATCCATCAATTAGAAACTTCAACGGTGGACAATGTAAAATCCCAACAATCTTTCCATGAGCTGTTGTTAATCCCGGAAATAAATCTAACAATTTGTCACGTTAGCATAATAGTCGCAGACTAAACATCTGATAATGTATGTACACATGTTGTCATCAACGCTCCGATGATGTCATCAAAGAAGATGGGATTGTCTGTCCAACCGCTGCTGATGATAGAGGCAACAAGATCCCCCCTCGTGGAATGTACAACGTCTGACTAGACAACAACACGGTTGACACTCCGAGATGGATGACAATAAAACACGAATCAGATGTTCGCCAAAGAGAGAAAATATCTACGGCTTCTTATCGTCGGAATAATTCTATCTCATCTTCTACGCATGGCGGCTGCCATCTTAAGCTATGACTCAGCTCCCTACACTCTAACGCCTGGCACAGTTTTACTCCCCCTCTCCCCTACTCCATGTGATCGAGGGAGATCTACTCCAGACAGAAGAAGGCCTCCTCTTTCATGAGCATAATTTATGCCCTCTGAATATTCTTCTCAGCGATACTGCCTCACTGACTGGCCGCGTGGATATTAATGAGTCCCGGATCCCCCCTTCAGGGCTATACCACGTTGCTCCGGTTGACTTGGCCTATATTCCTCCAAACCATTCACTCATTGTTAGCATCATTTAAAATAAATGTATACACAATACCCTGAGATGATTTTTCTATTTCCCATACACAATGCAGACAAAATAAATTCCCAGTGGTCTATATTACTTACAGTTCAGTGGATATTTGGGTAAATAAATAAGGGTGTGATTTATCAATAATCTGTCCTTTGTTTTCTTTTTCAGAGAGCAGACAGACCATGAAATATTGAACGATTTTACTGGGCATTGTTTTCATCATGTGAGAATCAAGAACATTTTCAAGAGCATTAATGATTTAATTTGTTTATTTCTCAAGGGAATAACACAAATGTTCTGATGTTTGTTGTTTTAAGTTTAAAGACTGCCGACAATGTAATATAAAAGAAAGAAAATATTACTTACAGTCTACTCTAATTTATTTCTACATTAATGGCTTGCTTTGTCTTAGTAAATGATATTTAAATCACTGTAGAAGACTTTGGGACATAAAGAATGAACATCTTGAAAACAAACATAAAATCTAAGCTAATCTAAAATTATAAATACCAGTTATACTCAAATTTTTATTGACAAATCCAAAATGTTTTAAAATTTACCCAGTCATTTCCATTGTGGTTAATTACTTAATACTCATAAGGCGAGTTCTAAAAAATGGATCACAATTATCTTGAAATTATTTGAGGAACCAAAACCTTTCAAGGTGAAACTAGGTCAGAATCAGACGCAGTGGCGTCAATCCTGAAAAACGCCAGGCTACAAGGGCTTGGAGAAAGGAACAAAGGGCCCTGAACTCACTGGGTGTTACATTTGAGAAAACCAACTGACTCTTTAATTCACAATGAAACATCTAAGGTGGCTGTAATTGATCTGGGTGAATGGAATGGGTTAAGAGGGTGGCTTGAATGGGCATAAGGTAGCTGAAAAGGGTCTAGGGTGGCTGGAATGGGTATTGGGCTGGAATGGAACTAATGGATCTTAGCTGAGAAGTAAACTAAGTTGAGCAAGGTGTCCAGTAAACAAACTTATTAAAAAGAAGACCAAAGTTAAACACAATTTTGCGCAGATGGAAATAAATGTCAGATAGAAATAAATCTCAGGATTACTGGTACTGGTACTAGTATTCACTCGATACTGAGTACTTGGTACTTAAACTTGATTGGGTTCCTCCTTAAAACAACCTATTGGGATCTTGGCCATGAGGTCATCTTTCTGGACTGGTTATTTTAATTTCAAGACGCCAAGATCTCCCCTACTCTTTAAATCACATCCACCCAGCCTTGGTTACATTATTATCTACCGTGCGAAACAAACGTGTGAAATCCCTTCGATTATTAAAAAAAAAAAGTCCCCTACACCACCATCAGTAAGCATGGTGTGGACCACGGTGTACCACGTGACTACAAGAAACCTCACATGGTCATATGAAGCAGGTGACACTTTAATTACATGGTGTGGTTGATCGTGGTGTAGTCTACACACGCACATCAGTCTGTGAAAGCTCATTACTACACAGCTGGGTTGAGCAGGGATATAATGTAAAAATCTGGAGATCTTGTTACATGCAGGATGAGTATTATCCCTCTATTGGTCAATAATAGTAAGTCTATAGTTGTTAATGTTTGAACTTTAAAATGTCAGTCAAAATATAATTCACAAACATTTTCTTTTAAAGCCATTTTAAACACTTCCAGAACAGAAAAGAAAAAAAGTTCAAAGATTTACAAATAACTTACAGGGTTTACAGAAGGTAATGGTGAAAGACTTCTCTTAAAATAATATTCCATGAAACGCTTTACGATTTGAGAAAACATTAAAACAGTAATCAATTCTCGATATCAAGAATTACAGATTTATTTAAACACATGTAATGACACGGCGAAACGTGCGGAAACAAGGGCGGGTTTTCCCGTTATTTTCTCTCGACTCCGATGACCGATTGAGCCTAATTTTCACAGGTTTGTTATTTTATATATAAGTTGTGATACACGAAGTGTGGGCCTTTTGACAATACTGTTTACCAAAAGAGTCCAATGGCTTTAATGAGATATTGCCTAACATTGGACGGCCACTTTAAGGTGAGGGCTACACCTACCTGATTTGGGCCGTTGACCCGAATCAACTATCACCAGGGGCATGGTGCCACATTCTGGCCCTAATTTCATAAAGATGTTAAGCAGAAAATATTGCTACAAATTTCTTTGCTAAGCAAACATTGAGTGAGGCACAAGCCACAACAATGCGAACTTAATGCAATTTTGGCTGGTAACCTGTTTCTGCTATTAACCAATACTATTTTCTGCTTAGCATTTTTTGTGTGCTTACAAGCTTTGTGAAATTGGACCCTGGTTGGTAGAGCAGAATACAATACTACAAAGGCTTCATAGACCAAAATCATCATCCCCTGAAGCTTTGAAAATTATGGGAGTATGTTGTATGTACACTTCTCATTGTAACAAAATGAAATTCAAACACTGAAGAGAAAGGGAGCATAAGGGCAAAGGTGCTGATTACAGGGAAATTCTAGACAAACAGAATGTCAAGTAATTACATGCATCATCTCATTCAACTGAAGCAAAACTTGTTGTCTGCTTAAAACATCTGGGGTTTTTGTGCATCAAACCCAAAATTTGAATGAATTTCTTCTGGTTTTGGCAACTCAATCTTAACATTTATAACCAACATACCCAAATCGTAATTTTCCCATCTCACTAGCAATCTTATGTTTGATATGATTTCACTCTGGCTCATGCATCACAAGTAATAAATCTTCCACAAGATCAAGGCGGTATTTACCTAAGAAATGTCAATAACATCAGATGTAAAAGGCTAGGGTTAAATGATGACTGTCACAACAATTACGTACAAGGAATTGAACAAGATGGGTGGATCTAAACTGTTTTCTACTGCTTCATCTTATTCAAAGAATGGAGGTAGAAATTTTCAAAGTAGTTCTGATTTCAATATTACAAATCTTGGTTTGTTTTATGGCAACAGCTCTTATGTTTCATTTTTGTCACCTGAAATATTTAAAACTGCATTATTTGGATTACTATTAACAATAGTAAACAGTATACTCTGCTAGTCTGCAGGAGAAAGCCTGAACAAGAGCAGAGTATACTGTTTGAAACGTCAAAACCACACCGGCTCTTTTCAGAGCCACCACTCCGTCAAAATAGAATTAGTTAGATGGTTGTATGCGCAAGTTTACTATTAATTTTATAGTTTACTCTTATCATTCACACCATGCAAAGCTTCAAACATCACTCAATCAAAGAATGTCGGAAATGCTTACAGTACATACCAATTTTGTCTCTTTGAAAGTCCAGCATATTCCCCAGTCCATTACACAACAATTCCGTTGATAAACAACAGTCAACCTCCCAACTTGGACTGAATTATTACATAGAAGGACCAACACAAACAGATGCAACAATATATTCAGTGAGCAACACTGATGTCATGCTCCTATGGTATTGGTATCACGGGTGACCTTGGTTGCCAAGATGGAGTTTATATCCACCATCATCTCAGATCAAGTTTCATTACTCCACTCCAACATAAAGGCACTGGACGCTATTGGTAAGTACTCAAAATAATTATAAGCATAAAACCTTACTTGGTAACGAGTAATGGGGAGAGGTTGATAGTATAAAACATTGTTAGAAACGGCTCCCTCTGAAGTAACGTAGTTTTTGAGAAAGCAGTCATTTCTCAATCAAATATTTAAAGACTTCAGGCAGGAAACCCTTTTTAGGCATCTGAAAGCACACAAAAATGTGCAACAAGAGTGTCTTTTCTTTCATTATTCTCTTGCAACTTCAATGATCAATGAGTCCAAATTTTCACAGGTTTGTTATTTTTATGCATATGCTGGAATACACCAAGTGAGAGAAACGGTGTCCAGGGCCTTTAAGTTGACTTTTTGCCAGGATGTCTTAGATGATGTGGAGTTGCTAGGTAGGGGGTTGACAACTGCACTGTCTGAGAGTCTTGGATTACGTTAGTGAGATGATGTTGATTTTATTAACACTTGGCATCTAAGATTGCTCTTACTCCTTATGTATCAACAAAGTTTTCACTTATTGTTTTATTTTTGTATAAATATTTGTTTATGGACTTTGAGAACAACTTTGCTAGGGTCAAAATTTCAGGCCATGCATTAATTTTTGCGTTTATACCATAGGTTCTTTTTGGTTGGTAAGCAGTTCGCAACAGCTAATTCTATTTTCTCATCTTTTAAGGATTTTGTCAATCTCATCTCTTATTTTCACTTGAATGTAAGTAGGGACGTTCAGATGGACTGTATTAATAACAATGTACACACCCCCATCTTACATACCACCCCCATCTTAAATACCACAGCATCCTCTAAACCACAGGTCACCTACCTAGATATCTTTAACAATGCATCCCTTACATAACTGGGTTACATAAGTAAGTCCATGACAATTGTATAAAGGAACCCTAATTCTCTGAACTGCATTTGTATTGACTGTAGCACTGCAACTGTCTATTTATTGACTAGTAGTTAATATCCCATATTGTCTATTTATTGACCACATCAGGAGATTTCCTTTTGGCTTGAGTAAACAAGAACAAGATCTGAAAAGCTGGCTCCAGTCTCAACCACAGTTACTTCAAATTTTTATCTAGCTCATTGTTCACAAGTTTGATTGTCCTGTCCTTTAATACTTTAATACTTTAATACTTTTTTTCTGAGATGTCTGACACTGTTAATAATTCAGATATATTGTATTTATGGCTTCAGTTCTGCAATAACTTTTATTTTCAACATGTTTTGAAGGAGTATGTTCACTACAGACCAATAAAAAGCCTACTGACCCAGTAGGCCTAATTTATAATAATATTAATACAGCATTTATAAGGCCCACTTTCCTGTAAACCATTCAAAGGCGCCGAAAATTAAACAATTTTTTTTTCTCATAGCTGTAATGAAATCATTTCAATAAACGCACAGGCAGCCTTTTTTAACTGATTGCAAATGATAGCTTTGTCCTCCACAGAAATCTTACTCGTATTGAACATTCTGCAGTTCAAAGAAATATTCAGGAGCTGCATTAAACCTTGCTGAACATCAGCTCTAAGGTAACAGGCCGACCGTGACGCTTTAGCAAACCAAACCCTGGACAATACGAGTTTTCCGAGCCCAGACGCCCACTCTATGTGTTTAGTTTTTACCCTTGATTAACCACTGTGACAATTCAAACACTTCATCAAGATATAAAACTTTGTGATTGAAAACAAGTAGGTAATGAAAATCTGTTACGCGGTAACAGAATATAAAGGAAGGTAAGTTCTCAAAAGAACACAATCTACCTAGCAAGTAGATACACACATGGTGTTTACCACAAACCAAATATATACTGATACCTCACCATGCAATGCCTCAAATCCCATAAGTAGGCCTACTGTAGGTAATGACTAAGCATAGTTTTGTGCAGTGTTTTCAGTTTTTATTATTAACTAGTCATCTGATCAACGGAAGGTTGTATGCAGGGATATGTCGTATGGAATTTAATATGTTAATCATTAAAAACATGAAATCGAGCAGTAAAAACTAATCATGTATTATAAAGATATGCCTATCTTATCCAATGGTCCCTTTTGAAGAAAAATAAATTCAGAAACAAACTGAAATCGAACCAAACACAGAGTACGTTTTTAAATTGTCTTAGTTTTCAAATTAGCATGTAGCAGTTTTGGTATAACTACTTTATCTTGATTCAAAGACAGTAAGAAAATTAGTTAAGGGAGTTAGGCCAGTACATCATCCAACAATAGTATCAAACTTGGAAAGGGGTATGCCTCATATTATATCAGCGGCTCTTATACAACCATAGCACCAAAACCAAAAAACAAAAATATTTTCAGCTACCTTGAATTTCAGTCCAATAGCCCCCCCCCCCCTCCAATGCCACTCCCAAATTGTCCCTGGAAAGCTGACCTCCTAATTTCTTCCATTGGATTAACTCAGTGTGCCCCTCCAGCAGCCCGTAAATGACCCCCTCTAAACCAGAACACCCTCGTGAAAAGACTAGCCCACAAAAAAAAGCGCAACGTATTGATTCAAAATATTTACTAAGTTTACTTATTCACACCACTGCTGTATTTAAAATGTTAACAAAAACACAAACATAGCACCGTTGGCTGTAGATGTTTCAAATAACGGTACTAAGCTTGCAGACTTAGCCTCATTAAAGGCATGGACACTATTGGTAATTACTCAAAATGAGTTATTAGCATAAAAACGCATTTGGTAACGAGCAATGGAGAGAGCTGTTGATAGTATAACAAATTGTGAGAAACAGCTCCCTCTGAGGTGCAGAGTTTTTGAGAAAAGGGTAATTTCTCACTCAAATATTAATAGACTTCAGGCTTGAAGCCTTTTTTATTAGGCATCTGAAAGCACACGCATTTGTGCAGCAAGTGTGCCTTACTTGCATTACTCTCAGCAACTTTGATAATCAATTGAGGGTAAATTTTCACAGATTTGTAATTTTTTACATGTGTTGGAAGAATACTCACTGATCTTTGACAATTACCCATAGGTGTCCAGTGCCTTTAACAAGCACACTTACATTTTTATACAAAGCATCGTTGCCTGTAGACATTTCAAACAACAGAACTAAAGCCTGACAGACTTAGCCTACCTACGGCCTACCTAACCCTACATTGCAAACAGGGGATTTGGCTGTTTCAGAAAATGAAAGTTCTCAGAGTCTCATTTCACCTTTTCTAGGTAACTTGACCCCTCACAGTTGATAAACGATCATGTTTCATTTTCATGAACGCGCAAGTACATACTCTCAGCATGTTCTGAAAAATATTTGCACAAACCTCTCCCCAGCCCAGTCTAGACATTCAAAATTCAAACACAATTCATGACACCTAAAAACGGCTTAAAGAACACCCCACCTTGATGTAAAGAACCCAACTCTGGAATGTGAATGTTATTTTACGCCAACTCAGCTATCCAACCAAGTTCACACCAGTTCTAACCGGTATAAATCACAATAGCAAAGGTGTCTTTTTTTTTTCCTAATATAATTTTCAAAAGGGTGTGCTGGAGTTTTGAAGAATAGTGAGATTATCTAGATTCCATGATGAATAGCAGAACCATGGGAAGAAAAGAAGCGTGTCTGCAGGGGCTGTATTATTATTATTTCACACCTGTAAGGTGTGAGGATAAAGGTTCATTGCGACCCGATTAAAGCACCCCAAAAAAGGATTTGGGTAATTCTTGTACGTCACAAAACACAAACGTCCATAGATTAACATTAAACTTACACAGTTAAAGATAACAATAGTAGAAAACTTCCCTTGAAATATTACTTGCTGAGTGAGGTGATGTTGTTTTTGAGAAATGAGTAAAACAATTTCACAAAAATAATGTTTGTTTCAGTAAGCTGAATATTATTTTAGCATGCACAACGAATTTACGCGACTCGCCTGAAAAAAAGTTGCTCTGTGGTTTTCACTTTTTTTTTTTTTTTTTCTCTCAAAAACTTGACAACTAATGAAGCTGAAACTTCTACAGGTAAATTATATTATGTGTGATGTTCATGATGTAATAAATAATGATGCAGGTGTTTTTTTAAAGGTGTGGGGGTTTTTTTCTCGCCAAAAATGCAATATCAACGAGCCTGTGACCAACCGGGAAAAAAACTTTTTGAAAGAGTTCAGAGATCTAGACAGCAGGGGGGTGCCTTTCAGTAACAACATTTTACCCCAACACTTGCCAAATATGGTATTATAAATCTAGATATAAGTATATAATAGTAGGCTGTGCAGTTTAATCCTTGCTCCGTGGTTTAACGAAACAACAAAATTCATGAGAACAAAGTGACCAGTAACCTTCTTTAAAAAGGGTTTATACAACCTTTGGGTATCAGCTATAGTTGTAACAACACACTGGATCAATGCCACTTTATGTTTGTCTCAATTAATGTTTTGAGAGGAGACCAGCACGCACAAAAAACCAAGGTGAACACTTATTGTATAGCTATACTTTACTGGAACGAAACTGATACTGATAGAGCCCAGTTAGTTTGTTCGCTGAATACAACACAAGGTCAGTCAAACAGTAGAATTATCGTTTGTTTGGTGATTCGGATTAAAATGGCAAACCAGTTGATGGTCCACGGTGGTTAAAGCTTTTATTATAACTTTAAGTCAAGGTACTGTAAATGTCTGCAACCTTGTTCTGAGTTCTGAGCCTGTGTTTGCCTTAGGTGTTTTTATAAGGCCGGAGTCACGTTTGAAGACAAGACCACTTACCAAGACTCAGTTTCACAAAGTCTGTAAGCGCAAAAACTTGCTAAGCACAGAAAAGTAATTTATATTTGATTTGCGGTAACACGTACCATGAACTGTCTTGCTATATCCAACCCAAATAACACAGTTTTGACTGGTACCCTACTGATGCCCTACTTAACTTTCTGCTTACCAGCTTTATGAAATTGGCCCCAGTAGCAAATGGCTTAACATTGGCCCAGTTTGGGTTAAGTCATCACCATAGGAATAACCAGTAGGACGTCTGAGTGGTACATACCTGTGAAAACTCTCCTCCGTCTTTCATTTCAACAAACAAGTGAACAAGTTTCAAAACTTCAAACTATCTGCAGATTCTAGACACCACTTTCAGACTTTTGTTGAACCTCCCTTTTAAAAATAGAATTCACTCTGGTGCAGACACACTTTTTTTCATCGGAATTCAACAAACGAGTAAATCCAAAAGTTGACGTGTCAAGAAACAACTTCACAAGCCTGACAAGTGGAAGATCATGATACAAACACAGCTGGAACGGAACTGAATGTCCAAAGTCAAATAAGAAAACACTTGCTCCACAGGCAAGTTCTAAGCCACAGACAAACTCGTGGGGTGGTCTGAAAAAAATAGTCTGAGCACACAGAAGGATCCCAGACCAATACCTAAACCGATATCGAATGGGGATTGTTTATCTCAGTGTCACCATCTTCTTTATTCCCCCATTCAAATCAATATAACCAAACTGAGGACGAAAGAGCTAAATAGTCTGGCTCCTTAATGGTGAATAAGAATCAGTGTTCATTTAACACATGAAGCGTCACAACTTTATAAATACAATTAAGTTACAGTTAAGTTAAGTTAACAACCTGGGCCCGATTTCATAGAGCTGTTTAAAAATAAAAAGTTGCTAAGCACAACCAAATTATGCTTACCAAAATAAAGTTACCAGCTAAAATACAATTTTTTATGTTCAAAATGTAACTGGTATCCTGCTTAGAGGTGCTTAGCAGAAAAATTTCAAGCAATGTTTTCTGCTTAAGCAGCTCTACAAAATTGGGCCAAGCCGTCATGAAAGAGCTATGCTGACTTAGGTTATAGACATCCTAACCTACATTTGGACAACCCACGTTCAATTTGAAAATAATACAATAAAGTCGAGACCTACATCAACAGTTATCTCAGTTGAGTCCACTTTGCCACAGACATTAGAAATCAAATAATATTGATCTAAATTACACTTTGACGGGATATCTAGCTGCTGGGACACCAGACTGGCTATTAAGTCAAGGTTAAACATCTAGCTGACGAAGATGAATTTGATTCCAAATCTGAGTCCAGGGAGGTAAATGTATAATTTCAAAATCACTGTATGTTTTTTTTTTAAATGGGGGCAGTTAGGGCAAATGTCCTGTGAATATTTGTGCGTCGGTGTAAACTTATTTCAGAAACCTGTTGAGTTGAGAGTAGGGGGTGTTGAGATACTGTGGTTCAGATCTCCTAGAGAGTTGGTAAGTTTATAAATGTTATCAGGTCCTAATCTAGATCACAACATGGAAAAGGGAAACTCCTGTGGCAATAGATGTTAGTTTTTTAAAGAAAAGTTTCCAGCTCTATGGCCCTTTTAGAAGATGTGAGCTTCACTTCAGGGCTTTAAACGACAGGACCCGAAGCAGAAAATGCTGCTTGATGCAAACCTCATGTAATTTTGGCTGGTAACCTGCTTTTGCTACGCCAGACTTTTCTGGGCCAGACTTTTATGTGCTTAGCAAGTTTATGTGCTGACAGACTTGATGAATATGAGCCGTGGAAAAGGGACTGATGTATCCAGTTTTTCATAGAATTAGTTACAGATTTGACTGGAATATGTTCAAATATTTACATGTGCAATAAACTTTTTGGGAAAATAGTAATGTTAAGATTTTATGCCAACCATTATGTACAATAATATACTCAACAAACACAACACACAATGTGGAATAGTTAAACGCTTTGCATCAGTTGCCATGCAGGGCTCACTACTTAGACATTGCCCAGTATTGTATTCAGGCCCTACCAGTCAAACGTGACACACCCCCACTTTTCTGAAAAGTTCATTATACCAGAGAATAAATGCTCAAGGCTACACGGCTGACAGTAGGACCCTAAATAGATGTGTATCACACAAAAGCCTGCATGAGTCATCGCTGAAAATGCTTCTACCCTGGACAGCTAATGAATCTCTTAATGAATAAACAATGAGTTTTAAAACAAATATGTCATTTCTGCTTCCTTTGTTCTTATATCAACATTATGAGGAACAATGATTCAACAATTGGTAATACTGAAAACAAAAACATCAAATGATTCAGAGCATTAGGTTTAAAAAACAACTAGTAACCTGTATAACATAATGTGCATGTAGTGCCATGCATTTTGAAACTTAGTATAAGTTATTACTTTTCTCTTAGAAATTGTAAACGAGCATTCTAGAAACAATGTATGCAGTAACAACATTCAAAAGTTTATAGCTGACTTCGTAAACTTTATTTGAGTCTTAACTTGAGCATTCACCAAGGTAATTTTAAAATCATGAGGGGTATTCCAAACAACAGAAATGTATTATAATTTCAAGCTGTTTCTCACAATGTTTTATACTTATATCAACCTCTCCCCATTACTCACAATCAAGAAAGGTTTTATGATAATAATTATTTTGAGTAATTACCAATAGTGTCCACTGCCTTAGCATAAAGACCGAGTTCAGTGATACAGCACAGAGGTCAAACTAAGCAGTTTTCAAAAGAAACTTGGTAGTTAATCATCCTTTAACATCAACAACCAATTTCATTTAATACCTCCCCAGCCATTATACTTGTTAAGTCATGCAAACCTATATTAAGTCTTATTTTCTTAGAATACCTGTACAGGTCGTTTACACCCATCCATCATTCTCATCTAAATGGTATACAATTATAACAGGTTGACTTAATAGAGTTTTTCAAAGAAACTAGGTGTGCACAAGCCAAGGATACAACTGGGCCCAATTTCAAAAAACCTAAAGGCACAAAAACTTAGTAAGCACAAAAAACGTATTGTAAAACAGAAAAAGATAACCAGGCAAAATTATTATTAAGTTTACATTATTGTGACTGGTGCCCCACTAAATTTTTGCTTAGCAAAGAAATTTGTTAAGCTGGATTTTCTGCTTCATGAAATTGGGCACAGGTCATAAAAAGAAACAAGTTTTTAATCAAATTCAGTCTAGAAAAGCCACCAGCAGACAAATGTAAATATTGGTCATTCAAATACCACTAATCAAGATTTGTGAGTGAGAGTTACAAAGACATGTACGAACCAGAATATTGTTACAGGTTCGATTCCTTCCCAAGTCCATGAAATATTTCAGTATCGTCTTTAACCTCCTTGCACAACACGGAACACATTTCCAGCATTTCTGGAGTCACTTCCAATTGCATACATACACAGGATAGGTGCGTGTAAGTGCACTGCACATTGTAAAATGAGTCAAGTTATTTTACATAGCAATACTGCCTAATACACAGAATTTCTGCAGTGAAGAAGTTATACTTGATTTCAAGTTGCAGTCATGAGTTTAAATTAACCTAAATCGTTTGTTGATCTTCACCGTAGTTGATACATATCAAGAATTATTACAATAATTATTGCTGAGCCAATAAAGTAACCATATTGCACACCATTTGGGGCACTTTGGAGATAGTGGTTATGGGTTCGAATCCAAACCAAAAAACCTGCAGAAAGGTCTCTCTGTAGACGAGAACTGATGAGAAAGTTTGCCAAACCAGAATCAGAACTGAGGTACTTACCCGTTTGACTGGTCCACCAGTACGGGTGATAGTCGTAGGCCCGCGAGTAGTCCGAGTCGTCACGGTCCTCTTCGTCGTCTGATTGGACGATCGCTGAGACTGCGACGCTGACGACATGTTATTTGACGATCTCTGGTTGTTATACATGGTTGCTGTCAAATCGCAACGCTCACAACCCCAAAATAAGCTGTGTGTCAAACAGTGGTAAAACTCTCCGAAAAGTTTTGCGGGAATTTAAAAACTCCCCAAAACTTTTCTCAAGAAAAAAGAAAAAAACTCTCTGAACTGGTGTCTGAATCCAGTCAGAGTCACTCTGCCCTAGGTCTAACCATTGTGTTGGACTGGGATAGAACACAAGAGAAAAAAGTCCAGGTACCAGACAGGGCTCCGGACGAATTGAAGTTGAGCTCCTGCCCTAATGGTCGGCAGACATAGAGTGGTTCAAACAACCTCAGCCTGGTATTTAAAAATGTCCACACATTGTTGCTAGTTTGGCGTGAGAAAGAGAATGACTAGCGAGGTGTGTCTCAAGGCCCAGTGCGGTGGGCGAGATCATAAAAGAAAAGAAAAACCTACCTGAGTTCCGAGACACTCTTCCATGGTTGAATGCTCTCTCTGAGTCCAGGTCCCTACTCAACCTCCACACCACTACCACAACCCCCAAAGGCGTTACAGAATACACAAAATTCAAAGTCCACTTAAACAGAGAGGGGGGACCCCAACAAAAAAAAAGCCAGGGCTCCAATTGTATTTTCATTCACAGTTTGAGGGTTGACCTTCGCAATTGTTGATTTGACCCTAGCCTTTGTAATGTTAAACACCTTTCTTTGATTACCCCTCAGACATTTCCATGGTAGTTTCAGCCCCGAACAAACAGAATTCATGGGAATTTCTCGTTCACAGTCTGCCCTTCCCATGGTACTTGAACATACCTCTCGAGTTTAGCGGCTCGTATTGTAAAGTCCTGTGGTCGATAAATCTAGATTTTTTGTTGTTGTGTAACCCCAAAAATATGAGGTATCCATCAATATTTAAGATATTTCTACCACTGTTATGAAATTGATTCCTCTGAAAAAAATAACTTACCGAATGTTTTAAAAGTTTCTCAATTTCTTTTTAAAGTAAACTAAAAACATTTACTTTAAACAAAATTCAATATAAACTATAAATGCTCAGCTTATCTCTACATAAATTCACCTCTTTATGACAAATTACATTCTAAATCAATTTGATCAGTGAGTAATGACACAAATTTAAACTTTGTCTGTCTGACCGAAGGTCCGCAGACCAGTAAGGGAGGTTGTACAAATACATCGCGATGCGTTGTTTTTTGACTGTTTGTATAGATGACAAAGACTTATATTGTTCTCGATATTGCATGGAATGAACTTGGGTCAATGGTGGACATCCGGTACAGGTATTTTGACCTCATTGTTTAATATTTGCAACCAAAACAGAATCTGGTTGCTTTTTGGTGTTTTATCTCTCCTTTCTTTTATTAAAATAATTATGGTCAACAATTGGTAACAATCAAGAAAAGTAAATTTACAATTATTCAATTGACAGAAGACTAAATAGATCCCTCCCCTCAAATAAAAAAATATATAAAAAATACATAAATACATTACTAAAAATATATAAAAAATATACAAAAATAAAGTTAAGAGAAAAATAAAATGGATGTCTGCACCATCACACCAAAACAATAGGCCTATAAGCTGAACAGTTTCCAGTGCTTATGTGTTACGTATTTCCTATATTATTTGCCGGCATTTAAAGTATGTCACAAAAGAAGAGGTCAAATATTTGAAGGCATAAAAAATAAGCACCGAGAAAAACTTTGGTCCAATACTATGAAATCTTTTATCCTGTTTTTTTGTATCAAAGAAAGTTCTGAAACTCTGTATAATGGTGAAAGGGACTATAATCAGGTGGGGTTTGTGGTAGCACCATATGTGTAAAGCTCTCAGTGTTGGTTCTGAAATAAAAACCTATTTTTTCTTTGAAGAGTTGGCAAGGTACACAATAATTAATTAGTGTTCCACTGTTTCAATGCGCCTTAAAATCACACACTTGTATTAATCAAATCGTGCAGGAATAGTTTGCATTTTTTGCTGATAGTGCAGGAATGGTTTGCGCAATATGCCGATTGTGCAGAATAACTTGTGCAAGTTGTTGATCATGCTGAAATGGTTTGCGCAATTTGACGATCATACAGGAATGGTTTGTGCAATTTGACGGTCCTGCAGGAATTACTTGCGCAATTTGACGCTCGTGCAGAATGGATTTGCACCCGGACAAAATTTACCCCTGCGGAGAACCCTGATGAATACCTTCATATGCAACCGTTCTAATCAGTTGGGAGGGATGGGTTTCAGACTGTCAACTACTGAAATAACTATCAGCCAACATTTAACAATATAACTGCTATCAAATAAAGTTGATACAGCTAAAATGGTGTCCATCAGTCATAAATTTGAAAGTATACTGTACTGGTATTATTCAATCTGACAGTGACACCCTATAGTGTATATTTCAAAGTATTTTCTTTCTATAGCATTCCATACATGAACAAACAGTTGCCATAGGCTGTTTTTTACAAACTTCTACATGATTTAATACATCTCTTTATAACAGAGGCTGCTTAAAAAAAAAGGTTTTCTTTTTTGGTTATTTTTCCTTCTTGTCAATTCGAGACTAGCGCCATAGGGGTTTGTCCGGGACACTTTGAAAGAACATGTTTTCTTAGCACTAGTGTCAATACTGAAATTACAAAACATCCAACCAGCATCCAACAATCCACAGGACTTATATAGTAAGAGAAAATAAAGACGAAAGGCACAAAAGAAATGTTACTTTCAATATTTGTCTTGTTACTTTACTTATCCGTCTTTGTATAACCTCTGACCTTTCTGGGTGCGGGGGATTCCTCAGTTCAATCAAGTTCACTGGGTTGGCGTTTGAATTTCAAAAACTCTATTGAGGGATAACCCATAGAGTGTTGTGATGAAGCAGTGTTCATGTTCTGAATATTGGTTTGAGTCTCACCCTAGCCCACCCTTTTTCTTTCCTTGTACAGCCAAACTTTTTAATGGATAGCTTTTTTTTAATGCAGGGCCAAATTTCATAGAGCGTCAAAAGTTGCTGAGCACAAAAAAATATGCTAACCAGAATAAGGTTACCAGCTAACGTACCATTTTATATGTACAAAAAGGAACTGATATCCTGCCTATAGCTCCATGGGTGTACTTAGCAGAAAACTGTTCAGCAATATTTTCTGCTTCAGCAGCTCAATGAAATTGGACCCTGGTTTGTGGGAGCAAGGGAAGCCTTTTAAACTTAGTTTTGATTCACCTTTTTCTTTTCATTATTTAAAGACACTGGACACTATTGGTAATTGTCAAAGACCAGTCTTCTCTCTTGGTGTATCTCAACATATGCATAAAATAACAAACCTGTGAAAATTTTAGCTCAATTAGTCGTCGAAGTTGCGAGATAATAGTAATAGAAAAAAAACACCCTTGTCACACGAAGTTGTGTGCTTTTAGATGGTTAATTTCGAGACCTGAAATTCTAAATCTGAGGTATCGAAATCAAATTCGTGGAAAATTACCTCTTTCTTGAAAACTATGTCACTTCAGGGGGAGCCGTTTCTCACAATGTCTTATATACTATCAATCTCTCCCCATTACTCCTCACCAAGTAAGGTTTTATGCTAATAATTATTATGAGTAATAACCAATAGTCTCCACTGCCTTTAAGAGGAATGATTTTCCATATTTCAAAAGAAATCTTAGAATTATCAATTGCCCACTACCACCTTGAAAGGTACTGTTTCACAATCACCAGAAGGACACATAGCTAGAATCATGGTAATGGTTGTCATGCCAATAGCTCATTCAATTATATCATCTGTTGCCGTAGTATCATTCATGAGCAATCGCAGTGAGATTAGGAATGTCATATTAATTTAAAGAGATAAAACATCAAATACTGCTTAAACCCTACTTTTATAATCATCACCCCCCCCCCTAAAAAAAAAAACAGATAAATGACCGTACAAAAATGAATAAATCCTTTAAAATGGATTAGAGATGCAAACAAAAACTAGAGATGTAAAATCCAGGGGTTAACATTCCTAACTACAATGACTCTTCATATCACCCAAATAGAAGCCTAGAAGTTTGGACAATCACGAAATTCAAGAAGGTCACGGAGCCCATGGCCTCTGTTGCCCTAGTCTTGGCCTTGGTGCCCCTTTAAAAGTTCCCCATAGAATTTTTTTAAAAATCCCCTTACCCTTTTTAAGATAAAATTCCTGTAGAGAGCTATCGTCTTTTCCTCCTTAATTATAAGCACATACTTTAACCCTAACCATCATTGTCTCCAATTGAGAAATAACAGCCAGATAACGAACTGAAATCCAGCCACGCTTGGGCTTGGGTGATGATAATGCAAGGTCTTAAAATATTCAGCCTCAATTGCACAGTGAACTTGTATAAAGTTGAACTAATGCAATTACATCCACAAATGCATTTCTGATACTAGACAAGAAGAGACTCAGTTTCCGCTTCAAAAGATTGAATAAAAAAATAAACAAAACAAGTTAAATTTTCCGGACGATTCAACTTTTTTTTTTCCCCCTCAGTCAAACACTTAACATCACCACGCATGGAACGACACTGCGAATGCATCTGGTGTTATGTTTTTATTGTTCCGGTTGTATTTTTCTCTCTCTTTTTTCTTCGAAGGGCACGGCCAAGTTGTGTAGAGAGAAAACAGCGTCTGGCTTTGGTGTCCTATTGGACAGATTTTTGAGTGACTCTTTATGAGACAGTAACAAGCTACCGTATCGTGGGAATAAGGTGGGTAGTGTGTGGGGTTGAGAGCCTAAACCACAAGACCCAGCTCTGAGAAATATCAATTTGGTGACCCCGGGCTGAGGCCAGATTCTAGTTACCACAACAATATCATCATTTCAGTCAGGCCCTTAGGTTCCCACCTTGGCTTGCTTAGTTACAATCAATTTTTTCAAAGGCTTTTTTTTTTTATACTTTGTAGGGTTTTGGGTTGTTATCTTTCTTGCACTAAATTAATTTGTTCATAAATTAAATAACTTTGTTTGTTCTGGGTTTTTTTTTCTTCTGTTAGGATTGTGCCTCCACAACACTTTTTTTTTAAATTTTGTAATTATTGATTTGAATTTAATTGAATTGCACTGTAGTTTGTTTGTCTGTTTGTTTAACTTTATCAAATCATAGAGAAAGATCTAATTAAGTTATCTTAAAACATGTTAAAAAGATTGGTATCCAACTCGCATTTCTTTAAACACAAAATTTACTATGTCTGGTTCCCATCCTTACTAAAGAAAAAAACAACACAATACTACAGCATTCTGCACAGAGACAAACAACTGCAGAGGTACCACCTTTGTGTAGTTCTCAGCAAAAGACTTATGTTACTTCACTAGAAAAATTACGACATTTCTGAAAATGCAACGAATCAACAGGTGAAAAAAGTTATGAGATTCATGTAATACGACTACTCATTTTTTTTTGCTGCAAAAGAAGATTAAGCTGCAAAAGAAGATCTAAGAAAGTCCTAACAAAGGTAATAGGTCTAAGAAATTTGAAACCGGGACAAAATATAAAAAAGTTCAAAGAAGTTACAGCCAACAATGCATTAATTATTGGAGTCTTATACAGCGCACTTATCAAAAACTAACACAGTTTTTTTTTAAGTTTTGAATTATGAGACCGGTTTATGTAGCACCTTGCAAGGGTTTTATAAGGTGATGTGTTGCATTCAGCAGCCACTGCCAGAAACATCAGGGTTCTTTGACTTGCATTACACAACACACATGGTCTACAGATTTACGTCCCATCTGAAGGACGAACCAATAATGGTTAAGTGTCTTGCCTAAGGACACAAGTGTCACGACCGGGACTCAAACCCACACTCTGCTGATCAGAAACACCGGTGCTCTTATCCGCTGAGCAACAACATACCATGAATGGATGTTGAGATACTCAAGTTGATTTGGTTTAATACCACAGTTTCTTACTTACAACAGGGACTTGAACCCTCACTCTGCTGATCCAAAACAACAACTGGGGCCGATGTCAGAAAAGACATCTATCATTATCTTATATGTCAGATCTCATTCATAAGCACAATCCAGTACGTACACTTCGATCATCGTCACAACACCTCCTTGCAGTACACCCTGTTAATATGCATACCTATGGAGACCGTTCCATTGTGGCTTCGGCTCCAACTCTGTGGAATTCTCTGCCCTTGACGATCAGGAATACATCTTCCCTTGATGATTTCAAGAGTGCCTTAAAGACGCACCTTTTCTTACAATAGTTAACCATTCTTGTATTGTTGTGTCGTTATGCATGTAGTGGTGTTATTTGTCCCCTTATATTTATGTTGTTGTAGATTGTATAGTGTACTTCTTTGTAAAGCGCTTAGAGAATTAAGTGTTAATTATTAGGCGCTATATAAATCGAAAGTTATTATTATTATTATTATTATTATTATTATTATTATCTATTGTATGTTTTAACTGTTAAACCTTTTGCTCTTTTTAAGGAAATTTTTATACTGTACATGTTCTAGTGCCATTCAACCATATCGGTTGTCATACTGTTCATTTCTTTGTAATGTTTTTATGAAATAAACCAATAAATATAAATATAATATAAATATAAAAGATGTATGCTAAAAGTTAAGTGTCATGTCACAATGAAAATCACTAGGTTGATACTAATAATTTGTCTTTTGATGAGTTGTATTGCTTTGTGAAACCGGTCCAGTGAGCCCAATTTCAGGGCCTAATTTCATGGCTCTGCTTAGCGTGGAATTATGCTTGCTGTCTATAGAACTATATGCTTCATGGGGAGCCATAAGCGGAGAACTCCTCGGTAAGCAGGAGCCTGGAACCTTAGAGAGATTGACTTACCTGGAAGTGGAGGATGATGGTCCAGATGAGTCCCAGGGTAAGTTTGACATTCCCATCAACAATGTCCACATTTCCAATGTTGACTGAGTACACCTGTAATCAATCCAAATTTTATTGGTTTAACTAATAATAATAATAATAATAATAGTAGTGGCTTCTTATATAGCGCTCAGGTCCATCACGCAGTGACGCTTATTACCCCCCGGTCACTGGGCCTTAAATCATTCCTTAAACCATCTCAGCTCCCCGTGCTGCCAAATATGTAGCGCATCAAAGCTAATCTGTCACAAGAACCAACTCTGCCCTCACAGGTACCCATTTACCCCTGGGTGGAGAGAAGCAATTATAGTGAAGTGTCTCAGGGACACAAGTGTCACGACCGGGATTCGAACCCACACTCTGCTGAACAGAATCACCGTGGCTTGAATTCGGTGCTCTTATCCGCTCGGCCACGGCACCCCAGTTTGATTTGATTTGGTAATGAGGTTGTAATACTCAAGTTGATTCAGTTTGATAGCCCCCATGGAGTTGAGAATGTCTGAGGAATGATTTCAACTTGCTGACCTAAGTTATCTTTTAACAATCTTTACAACATATCTTGTTTTGTGAACTGTACTTGTGTTTGAAAAACATGCACTTTGAGAGAGTTGATGCTCTCTTGATTATGAAGATGGTTACAAAGTGTACTTTGCGAACTGAAAATGCGACTTAAATTTCACAAAACAATTAGAGAATCTGAATGACAGTGCCTCATATTTTCACCCGTCTTTACCGACACTAAGACCAATGTTATCTAGTAAAGTAAAACATTTACTCTAAAACCATAGATGACACTAGCCTGAACATCTGATGTCACACTTCGAGGTTTGTAAATTATGCCAGACATCTGCTGTTGAACCCGCGTACATTATCACCTTTGACCTTGCATCATTTAACATGGCTTTCATGGTTCTGGAGATTCGCAGTTAAATGCAACTTACATGTGTATACACAAGAAGCCAAACCTGATAAGGACCAGTCTCAGATGTCACTTACCTTTCTCTTCTTCAGCACGTTGAGGGCGTTTTCCACATTTTGCAGACGATGAAGTCGCAACTTGCCTCGTTCCTGGAGCTGTTGATTAGAAGTTCAAGAAAACCGTAAATAATTTTGTCTCGGTCATAAACAAAGGATTATACACACCCACGTGACGCTCTCCACCAATAGGAATAGGGCGGAGCTTAATGGATCGGTCTATTACTTTGATCTTGCCAAAAATATATAATTTTTGTACATAAAACAAATGTTTTTCTAGAATATTTGGATCATTTGTTCTAAGATTAATTGGTGGACTTACAATAGGCTCTCCTGTAAGAACTTCCAGTAGAGCAATGAGTCGACTTCCATCTCTAAGATCCTTGAAGAGATCGTGGACTGGTGTAATCGGACTCTTCTTAGACTTGTGCTGAGAAAAAAAGCATCAAGAAAATATGGAAACAAAGTAAGATATTGGTGCTTGAGGAATGCAACACAGGCATGTTACAAATAATATTCAGAAATGTTATATTTTCATTCATAGAAGTTCATCACAAGATACATGTGTCATGTATGTCATTTCATGGGTTTGGGTACTTTTTGTACGAAACATAAAACACAAACTTCCACAGATTTACATTAAACTTACACAGTTTAAAGAGAAATTAGAAAGTAGAAAAGCTTCCCTTAAAATAGTACTTGCTAAGGTGCTGTAGTTTTTTTGAGTAATAAGTAAAACAATTCCACAAAAACATTTTTTGTCTCAGCGAGATGAAAATTATTTTAGAAGATACAACTGACTCTCCTGAAAAAAACATTGCTTTGTGATTTTCACTTTTCCCTCAAAAACTTGACGACTAATGAAGCTGAAACTTCTGTAGGAAAACTGTATTTCAAACATCTTCAATCACAGTGGGTAGAAATTTAATGTCATGGCCAAAAACTTGATCTACAAAAGGTATCAAAACCCTTTAAACGGGGGACACAGAAGGGAAATAAGTCTGGTCTCTTCTGGTATTAATATTCATGTTGGATTCAGTGGTACAGGGAACATGACAGGCAGCAATACAGTGCCTTGAAACTCTCTGAATCTGTCTAGAACAGAAGTTCGTTTTGAGGCCGGAAGACAATAACAAATTATAAGTTGCTCCCAGACGAATGAAATTTGAGCTGGAAGGTCGGTCGACCATGAACTCTAAGAATGTCCCCAATCCTCCTGTTAACATTAACCACCTGTGAGAACATTACACTGCCACATTTGAAAAAAAATTCGGGGTTAAATCCTACTTTCGTTCTGGGTATTGGTAGACAGAAGGTTTATGGCCTCTGCAACCGCATTTGTATGGTATTGAGAGATGTGCTTCAGTTTTGATTCAGTCAGATTTAACATTCGACAGTTTTTAGCTGTAAACAGGGTGTCAAATGGCTTCCTACTAACCATCAATCCCTGGACCACACAGTTCTCAAAGAGTAGACTGTGACTAAAACGAATCTTCAATCAAAATGACTACAATAGACAGGCCTGAAGTTCTATTCTTGTAAGGGCAAATTGCAATTTTTTCGAAAGGCCATGTCAGACAAGGCAATCAGGCAACCATCCACATGTTTATTGAATATAAGATACTTGGGACAGAAAGATGGTGTTAAAAAAATGTTGGTTGTACAATCAAAGTTTTCCTTTTTGCATGCAATGCAATTGGTTGCCTTCAAGATGCCTGTAAAAATTGCCCTGTGAGACATGGCCTTAAGAGAAGGGCATATCAATGGGAACATCTTTGTGGGACATTGCAATCCATAAAGGCAGATGACATGAAGCCAATACTACTTTTGCCTCTGTAAATCTAGGATTTGCAAAGATTCTATATATAAAAAAAAAACTATTTGCCGATGTTCAGTGTCTTTACAGGATCTTCTGATCACACTTAATCCCCTCTTAATCTGACTAAATCTACATCGGAAGCTAGACGTTCAAACATTCTTTACTCCTTCACTGCTTTCACTGAAACCTTAATAGATTCATTCAAACAGAAGTATGAGGCAGTACACCTACACCCTCAGTACAAATATTGACTACCAGGGTTTGTTATTGTAAATGTATATATGTATAGGCTACAGGAATTAGTCTAAGAAGTTTTATCCAACCACCTCCATGATCCAACCAAGAAGAAAAAAGCTGTACTTCCAACAACAAAAAGCAACAGCAAACACAAAATCCTTGAGTAAGCAAGTCCCAGGGTCTTTCTCTTCAGTAGGAAACACTTTGGAATGCTAGCGAATGTTTTCCTTCCTTCCTGAATGTGGCTGACCAAGGTCATTGCCAGAGGCTGCCGCTCCCAGTTTAGTTGTGGGGGAATAATGGCTGTTTTTTCCCCCACAAGAAAGACACGTGCAACAATGAGAGTTTTTTGCATTAGCCAAGACTCCTCTAGGCTTTCTCATATTGTCAACAGTTTAGTTCTCAAGGAACTTGTTTAAAAGTAGCAAGGACACTTAAAGTTCTGGGATATTTTCATTGCCTACAGTTATGAAGAGATGGTAACAGTTTCATGATTATTTTTACAGAAATAACATTGACAAAGTGGAGATTTTGTACAAAAGTAAGATCCAGGCCAAAATGATTGGGCCACCCCGTCCAATTCCCCTGACAATAAACATTCTGTCCCCCGTGTCCCCCCCCCCCCCCCCCCCCATCAATGTTAACTGGAACGCAGAAGAAGACCATGCAACAATGAGAACCAACATTGAAAGGGGCAGGGGGCCCAACAAGATATGGCTGGGATTGTAGAGTTGCATTCAATCTAATAGAGGAAAAGATACCATAATCAGGGAGGTTGTCAAATTTGTAACATGGAGGTAGAAATGGGCAGATTGGTTTCTTTTCAGGGAACTTTCTGCAGAAACAGGGAGAGTTGAGCAGCTCTGAATACAGGCTTTACAAACGGAAACCTTGCAAACTTTATGACAACTTTATGCTGATGTTGAATGGTCTAATTATAAGTGACCATGGTTGTTGCCAGAGGGTGTTTCTGTCAGTTTGGAGGACTGTCCCCCACCCCAGGGTGTAAACTTTAAAGTGAACACTAATGAGATTTAACAATGGGGCAGTTGTTAGAATAGGGTAACACCAAATTAGGAGAAAGGCACACAGGGTCTCAGAGGTGGAAAGCACACTGGCTCACCTTCAAGAGGCATTCAGTGTGTTTAATAAGCCATTAGCAATCAAAAATGTCAGTTATTACTTCACGTTGCTCATTTACCAAACTAAAGACGGTGTTTGTAAGTTACATGGTTCAGAGCAAGGTTTTCCATAGTAATTTCCTGACTAGCAAAGCTGGTATTATTTCATGATTCATGAAAAGCATGTCAGAATCCATGTCACTGGAGGAGTAGTCTTTGTATACCAGACTATGTTCAGGGGAAACAGATTTTGTGTACAATTAACAAATAAATATATTGCCTTTATTGAGAAAAAAAAACATAACATGCCTTAAGATGATCCAACACAAATGACCTGATAGTTTTCAACCCACAGTTTTTAAGGACAATATCAATACAATACTTCCGCTGTATCATTTAATCTACATGTAGTACCTGACTGTTATGACATAAATAACTTCCTTCCTGGTGACAACAACCATTCCAACAACTTCCTCTCAAAGAACAAGTCAGAGGAGACTATTTGCAAAACTGCTGCTACTGGTGTGGAAGTTACCTTCTTTGAATCAAGATAAGGTACAACACCAGTAATAGTTACTGAATGTGCTACCCCTGCTACTTTAGAGTGATATTTTTTGTACAATAATTAATAACTTTTTTCAAAACTGCTGCAATTTGTCTGCTACTCTCTTTGAACCAAGGTATATCACAACATTAATCATTATTTGTCAAATTTCTGTTAATACTTATAGCAGGCATGATATTGGGCCCTTGGGGAGGAAAAGTAGAATAAATTCAAGGACTGACCTATACATCATGTACATAGAATAGACTTTTCAGGGTCTTTAATCACAATTTTTCTGACTTTTCCCAAGGGCGCGAAAATAACGAAATCAGACTTGAGAAAAAGGAATATCTTGCCAGTAGTGTGCAAGGGGTAGCCTGCAAGAGTTTCCCCAAGCACGAAAGGTCAAGAATGCCCTCCAGTTTTGGTGAACCCTAGAGAACCCTGGCGCGTGTATTCCCTTTGAATGTTTGAATCAAGATACAAAAAACATTGGTATCTGTATTCATTTTTACTTGCCAAAGAAAGTCAAAATATGAAATACCAAAACTAGTTTACTGTCCTTCTATAACCTTTTATATTAGCCCTCCATACAAAAGACTAATTTGCCTTTCATCAAATTAGCCACCATAAAAGCAATACTTCTATTTATTCTTACAACCACAGCTCCAAGGCCAAATAAACCCACCAACAACTATCAAAAAAGGTACTCTTGCTCCACATGTACGCAGCCTAACCACTTTATATCCAATGCAGTTAACTGGAAGAGTCAATGAAAAAGAAAACAAGAATTTTCTTTCACATCAGCTGCGGTCTCATGTTTTTTTGCCTCAAATTTCAATGGTTTTTATACTTTTTGAAAGGAAGGAGGTGAAGTGCCTGGATGACCCTAGACTGTTGGGGATAAAGGGCTCCAAGCTCCCACAGCTAGGGGGACCTGGAACCCTGATTTTGAGTCGTGAGACTCTGGGTTTGTATTGTGTGCCATCCCAGATCCAGGGAACAGCTTGTCCCATGGGGTATGCATGTTCATGCACACTGTACTTTGAACCAAGCCCTGCCTTGCCCAGCACCCAGCGCCCAACGCCCAACGCCCACTCACAAAAAAGTTATCCCAGAGGTGTCAAGAAAAGCCATCCTTGACTAGTATCCAGGCAGTTGGCAAATTAACCATGGAGGGAAGCAAATGTGCGTGGGTAAGGGGCGGTGTGACTGAAAAGAAAACCTGGGCAATCGAGACACGTTCTTACATGTACAGAAACTATTTTATTAGTAAAGTTATGAGGAGACTAAACCACCAGGGATTGATTTGCAGGAATGAGATTGTTTTCCCAAAACTTTTTCTTATACTTCCCCGACCAAAAGATATAACTTTACATCTGAAAAGAGCAGAGACAGGAAAATCATTTACCGCATGACATATAATTGCCACATTGAAGGCACATAAATTTATGACATAAAAAACTTTGCAGTCCAGCTGGCAAGCGTTGAGAGTTTGATAGGAACACTCATTTAGTTGTACAGGAAACTATAAAGGTTCTTGGCTTCAAAATGTGACAAGTTTTGTTTTCTAGCCTTCGAGGAAGACTCTGCTATGAAATATCAGGTCATTTACTTTCGAAACGTTACCATTTGGTTTGTAAGAAATTTACAAAAGCTAATTCTATTTTCTCAATAATGTTTTGTAAACTGAACTAGTGGGGTACCAATCCGATACTATGCATTATTATGCTTAGAAAATCGTCTATTGGCTTAGCAAATATCTGTTGTAGATTGCCAGAAAGTTCCTCCATACATTATTTATGAATAAATATGACAAATTAATCTTTGATTACGACTCAGTGATAGTCATTTCATAATGACTTGGTGACTTGGTAAAAGTACAACAGCAACAAAACCTGATGATACCTATCCTTAAAAAATGTCAATGTCACATGTTCATCAGGTGTTGGCTGCAAACTGACTAACAAACCGATGTGTAATCAAAGTGGACTAACAATGGACCCACCCTATGAGTTTCTAAGACTAAGTGTCAAAAATTCTATTCACTTCGAGTTGATCGAACTTGACTCAAGGTGAAGTTTCTGAAGAAAAAGAAACAACCGAGCACAAGCAACCCACCCGGTGGTGCCACACTCTGACCAATCACAGGCCTGTACTAATTATAGTCTCACTACATCAGCCAATCACAAGCTGCCAAGTCAGACAGCTCAAGGGTCTCACTGGTTTGTGGTAATGAGCTGACCCAGAAAATATTAGCATAAATTGAGGGTCCGGACCAATTCAGTTTCTGGAAGCTGTCAGATTTTTTTTTACACTCCCCCTCCGGGCTCTTTTATTGTGGGCGAATTGAATAGCGTTTGTAGTCTGTGCTGTTGGTATTTTATTCATTGTGAAATGTAGAACAAGTTTACCGCAACGTCAAGGCAGGGCTTTCATTCAAGACTATAAAAATGAAATAAATATGATGGATTTGGACTTCAGCCATATTAGGGAGTGCCTCATGAGCAAAATCCAGACAACTGCATAAAAGCACACTTGTTTGGCTTGTAGCCGATCTTTTTGGACTTTTTATGAATGCACGTATTGTTAAAGTTCCAGTGAAGTTTAAGAACAAATTCATGTATTACAACATGTCTTGCCTTCTAGTAGATACTGTGAAGTACATGCCCCTTGGGGTACATGGGTTGTCTATTCAGCCCACCTCGGTGGGATATATCATTAGGAATGGACCCTAGATCAGGCATCAGACTTGGGGAACAGGTACATGCATAATTATAACCCAAAGGGGATGTTTTGTCAGTAGTTGGGTGTAGAAAGTTTGACAGTAAATAAGTAAATGGAGTAGTGGTTTTGTAACTATAGATTAAGGTTAAGCCCCACTTGCTATGTAGATGTGGGTTGTCTAAATGCAGCAGGGAGGGGGTATGTCATTCGGAATGTACCTTATTGACCCAATTCACCTGATGTCGTCATCAGAATAATCTTGGATGCACCATTTTGGTGGTCAATGTCAACGTGTGTTATTCAGAGAAGTGTGCATCTTAGGCGACACGGCGTTTACACGTAAACCTATTGACCACCAACATGGTGAGCGTGGCATCAGTCGCCGCGTGTGACGCGCGTGGGTCAATATCAGTTCATAGGTGTAGGAATTTGATAACAGAAGAAGTAAACGGAGTATTTTAGTTTTACTACAGATTCAGATTACAAAGGTTGATAGTACTGGAGCCTACATTGCATTTAATCACGAGTACCCATGAAAATTTCTGATACAAAACTACATCAGAATAACCAGATGAAAATGTTGATGTCATCTCTAAAATTGGTTGGCACTTCAGAACTTTTCATCCAATAAGCTTTATGTTCCTTGTTGTCAATTAGTCAAACTATTTGTGTTAAGCATGTAAACATGTTGCTCCCATAAACATCTCTACCTTGTTCAAAAAATATCCTCAGTGTATTGTATTTAAAAGGTCCCAAACCCCTATAAAAGTTGCACATAAAACTTACATCACAAGCCTAAAAACCACAGAGCTCTGAAATCTGAATGCAGTATAAGTTTTATGATCAGCCGATGCGATCGATCATAGTGGGTTTTTGAAAAGATCATTTATCATGTACAATTGTATGAGACTGGGTTGTTTTCTCAAACTTATTTGAAAGTCTTTCAAAACTGATAGACTTTCGGCTGCGAGAACAGAGCATTAGTTTTGTTGGATTTTCCCAAAACACAATGTGTCTGGGTGAAGCTCACCCCTTTTCTGCTCTTCAACTCAGCGCGTACTGATGTAGAAAGAACCGCTCTGCTGCACAAAGAGATATTATATTCACCACTTAAAAGTACGGGAGGTACACATTTATACCAAACTCACCAATGAAAAGAAATGAAAGTTTGCTACGGGACTTTGAATTGCCTTTCAAGCTGTTAAAGCTGGAAATATTGAAAACATGTTGAAAAGTGCTTGGATTACTGAGAAATGTAAAATTGAAAAGAGTTTATGATATGAAAAGAGTTGCATCAATCTTGCTTTCAATACCAATGGAACCATTTTTATATTGATATCCTTATTGAGAGTACAACAACACGCGAATTCAAAAGTGAGCAAACACATTTAGCTTTGGGTGTGTTAGTTTACCTCCATAACACAACAAAGTTTTCATCGTGCCCAAGAAAAAGCAACCAGCTTCTTGCATGATATTTGCCCTTCAAAGGCACAATCATAAGTACTTTGCTATTGTAGAAACAATGGTTTTACGGGGGAAAATCACTTGTAATTTGGTCTCAAATAAATACACAAGCAAAATACGTATTTAAAAGGACTCTCATACTAGTTTTACCATGGAGCTACTGTAAAACAGGGGCAATTCACTTGTACAGTGGCTTGGGTCTGCTTTTAAAGACACCAAATAAAAAACTCTTTTAAAGTGCTTTGGTTTCACAGAGAAAATCTACTTATGTTAAGCACTACATTAACTATCAAATGATTATTTATTCACAAATCAAGATGCCATAATTTCAACAATTGTACAACAATGTCATTAACTGGTCAATGATAACTTTGAGCAATTGAATCACAGCAGAAATTACAGCAACCAAGCCTTACTATACCCTGATTCCGACACACAGCCAACTTTTTTACCATGGAGACAAAGTACGCCCTCTATCAACATGACAAGGCCAATGGCCAAAGTTCATTGTGTGTCAATCCATTCACACTATCAATACAAATTCTGAGAACTTTTTATAGGGGAGAGAAAATTAAACAGCAGGATGACAAAAAAAAACCTGAAATGGGAGCCAGCCACCATGGCTATGACCTACAAGAGAACCTTTGTAAAAATACAAACAATCTTGTATTTCATGAATGAGTACTTAGTTATTTGAGAATGGACATTGGAAAAGGGGGCGTGGTGGTACGGTGGCCTGATATGGGCTTCATTGTACTGAGAGCAATACAGGTGTATTGAGAGGGACAGGTTGGGGCATAATGAATGGCCTTGCATTTCCAGGTGTGCGTGGTAGGTCTGGAATTACATAGAGGCCATGAACTGTTGCCCTGGTGTTGGCCTTGGCGCCCCTCCAAAAGTTTCCCATAGACCTTAAGATTTTCCAAGAGAACTGCCCTTTGCCAACGACAAATGGCCGCGCCCTCTTAAAGATGAAATTCCAGGTCAAGTTAAACATATGAGGTGTTTGGAAGGTGCGTTGCTTCTATTTCTCCCCCCATGGTTGCTTCAATGCCAATAGTGTTGAATGGCTCAATGGGGATTGGAACCCAATACATTTTGGAATCAATTACAAGACAGATATTGGTTTGATGGTTTGAGACTGTGACAATTTTGAGACCTTGGAATTCTTTAATTTGGATTTCCATTGCCAATGAAACTGAATGACTCATTGTGAATAGGAATGGACCGATTAGGTTACTGGAATCAGAGAATTGGGTAAGGATCAAAATCAAAGCATTTAAGGACTTAAAAGCCACAGCCTAACCAGTAACGACCCAGGAGCAAATAGTCAACGTGGTTCTAGGAAGCCAAAACTGGCTAAGAGGCCATCTGGCCATGACCTGCTTTGATTGAAATGGATTGAAAGACCCACATATGTAGGTAGCTCAGTCAATGATAAACTGAAATGTATTCAATGTACCCTCTTGAAACTACAGCATTTATCATAGTCCGCTCAGGAGTAAACAAGAATTTTAACACCTAATCATTTTGTTGTTTGCCCATTTAAAACTCAAAGGGCAGATTCCATTCAAATTGCTTCCTGTCACAGTCGTGACAGTGGACCCACATTAAGGGTCTATAAAGTCATCAGTCTGAAGTGGTAAGATTTGTTTGATTATCACAACTAAGGAGTCAACACTGCTATTGAAACCAGTGACTATGTTAGTTTAACCATGAAGGTAATCATGATTAATTCTCACCTGTGGGGGAGGGGGTACACATATTTCATGCATGCCATCATATCTAGGTCTGTATGCTTCATTTTTGGAAAGGGCAAGGGCATCAAGACATTTTCTCCAAAGGACACCCTATGAAGAAATTGTACATTTCTACTGGAGCATTTTAAGGGCACCAAGGCAATGACCAGGGGGCATGGAGGCAATTGCCTCCGTAAAGTATCCGGCTTGGGGTACACATATTTCCTGCATGCCATCATGTCTACATTCTGATGCACTCCACTTGATTCAAGGGGTGAGATGGCAGATGTAATACCAAAGTGTGTAGACCTTACGCATTGACGTCATCAAGTCGCAAACTTAGAGGTAAAACGATGACATAACAATCGCAACGCATAGATTTACAAGCTGGTATTGAGGAAACCATTCAAGATATTCACATAATTAAAATAAAAACGTTCTAAATTTAAATCTCCTCTACATGTCTTCAGTTGAACCAGCAAGAATAACGTAAATATTTGAACGCCAACAGTTCATTTAACGGGCGGAATAATAAGAACCTGCATAACTGAATACAATCATTCAATATTAACAAGTTCAGGTATTCAAAACGACCTGTATTTGTACACAAACATTTTGAAACCACTAACAATCTGCCTCAGAATGTTTTCAGGTTATGATATTTAAAATGACAAGTTTGTATGCCACTAAGCAAGTTATTGTATAATTCTTGAAAAGCAGATAATTGGAACGATGTACTCTTCCAATAGACTGTGCAAGTCTCGCGCATATCCAAACTTCCGGGACCATATGGTTTCTATAAAAAAAATCAGAATTTTGGAATGAATGCACTTGTTCAATACCAAAGATGTACCATCCCTTTGTGATATGTTTCTTAAAATCTAGTTGATTGGAATGAATGTACTCTTCCAATAACCAATGATGTACCATCCCTTTGTGATATGTTTCTTGAAAACTAGAGGAGTTTAATGAATGTACTATTCCAGTTTTCCAGTAACTACTTCCATTTAACATATTCTAAATAGTATGTAAATAATGCACAGTGTACACTTTGAGCACTCTAGCGCATGTAATTATTTAATAGATAACATTATCAGTTAATAATTTGATAACAAGCACAAATAACTGCTGTTGGTTGCTGGTATCAGCTGTTCAGTGCACGTTAGCATTACTGCCCATTTGTACACAATAGAGCCAGCAACCAAATAACAGAACAGTTGTAGAGAATGCAATAAAAGCAAGCCATTATTTTAGATTACATGACTATTTATAAGGGTATGTAGTTAGTTTTAAAAAGGAAGTTTTTAGATGAGAAATCTTCCAAACTTAAAAAGCCGATTACGGTTATCTCCTTACCTTGGTAAATTATATTGTTTTGGGGAGAATGACATCAATACCACTCTTTCAGATATGTTCTAAGGACAGTTAGTTTCAAGAAGGGAGTTTTAGATCAAAAGTCCTCCTTAATTAAAATATGATGTGCTGGACTTTGGAATCTTACAGCCAAGTTTAGACACTGAATGTCAAGCTTTATAGCAATAAATCCTTTGTAGAAATGGTTCCCGTCAAATGAACTTTACGCTTTAAGATATTAGAATGTTGCAAGGAGTTAAAAAAAATGTACAGCACAGAATACAAATGTTGCTGCTCAAAATCTCACGAAGAAACTTGTTGAATGATTGATGATCTTAGCCCAATATCTGAAGTGAAATGTAGACGCTGCAAGTGCATTCAACATTGCCTGATTGTACTTTAAGTTTATTGGTTTGTAGGTACCTGTAGTGGGCTTTGAATACCACAATAACATTTCAAATTTTGCTCCTACATGTATGCCCCTAAATTTTAAGGCTCAGGAAAAAAATGACCTGAAGAGTTTTGATATTTTTTTTTTTATCGTTAAACTTCTTGCCTGATTTAAAGTTTTTGGGTTGGTAGTTTTGTCTAGGGTTTTCTTTTGCTCGGGTGCACTAAAACAATTGTATATTTTAAAATAGTTGTTACTTTTGAATGAACAGTGTTTTTTTCTTAATAAGGACAGTTCTCTTCAGAACTAAAGTAGTCTGAACTAAAGAAAGAGACAGATCCCATAATGTTAACAACGAGTCACTGAGTCACCCAGCAAACATCTCCAGAGCTTCAAAACAGGTTGTTGTTTCACTCACATGGATGACATAAGCAGGTGGGTTTTAAACATTTTGATGTAAACATCCTTTTTATCATCATGCGATTGTATTGTTCCCTGCCTACAGCATCAACGATGTGTCCTTTACCAATAAGGTACCAGACTATTTTTTCTTAAAGCTACAACTTGATGAAATACGTCTCACCATCATTACTTTGGCTTTGGCCACAGCTGTATCAGTTACCATGACAACATATATGATTTCTGTATGGGGCTTCAAATGAGCAGATGAAGCATTAAACCTGGTTCATACTTCCTGCGAATGCGATACAAATTTTGAAGTCACAATTTCGCTACGAATAATTCTCATCAGTTGAAAAGAGCTCAACTCCTGCGAAACATTTGCAGCAAAAACAGCCCTGTGACATTAACATTTGTATTGCATTCGCATTCGCATATGCATTCGCATTCGCATACGCATTCGCATTCGCATACGCATTTGCATCCACATTCGCGTTCACATTCGCAGGAAGTGTGAACCAGGCTTAAGACAGAGCCACAGCTCAAGATTTGAAGGGTAAAGTTTTGATAAATTTTGATGGAGAGAAAACTGCTTTTACAAACTTTAGGTTTGGGGTATTTGATATGTCTCGGAGATCAATTTGTCTAAAACAAAACTCACCTTTTTAAGATGTGCGTTGACCCATTTAGTGAAGGTTCTTTTCTGTACATCATCTCTTGCATCTGGAAAAAAGAAAGAAATCATGTAATTATAATTTTGCAAGAATTAGAAGAACAAATTTGGTCTTGAAGGTGTGGTATCTTTCCATTCTTTTCATGTCACTTGAACATAGTTCGAATTCCATTTTGGAATTGACACTAACTACAAGTATTTTCAGTCTTTTTCTGTTTCCATAAGTTTCTCCTACATTTAAATTTTTGTAAGCACAAGAACTTGCTAAGCACAGAAAAGTATTGCTTAAAAGAAACATATTACCATTCAAAATTACAGTAAATTTACATTGCTGTGACTGGTGCCCCAACTTTTATTTTTGCTTAGCTAATGAAATTGTCAAACAGTATTTTCTGCTTAACAGCTATTATGAAATTGAGCCCTGGTCCCAATTTCATAGAGCTGCTTAAGCAGAAAATATTGCTTAAAAATTTCCTGCTTAGCAGAAATGAGCGAGATACCAGTGATAACTTGTACACAATACATGGCAATTTGGCTGGTAACCTTATTCCGGTAAGTATAATTCTTTAGTGCTTAGCTGCTTTTTATGCTTAAGCAGCTCGATAAAATTGGGCCCTGATCAGATTCACCTTAAGTTGTAAAATAAACTTTTATTTGATAAGTCATTTTCAACTTGACTATTTAAGAGGTTTTCAGACCCCCATTCTGGGGTCAAAATCAGTAGACTATTACTAACAACATAGAGCAAGGACAGAGACGTGCACTGATAACTTGTTTGATTGTTGCAAGGTTGATCTCACAAGTATAGGGTTCATTTTATATGAACTATTCTGGTGTCAGTTACTAATATATTGGAAGGAGGGTGACTACTTAACACAGAAAACAAAAACCAGTCTGGTTTTATGATTTATTGAGCACAGACATGATGGCATGAGTGCAATAATAAAATAGGAGGGCCAACCTCTTCATGGGGTCTGGGTTTGGTTTTTATTTTGTATTGTATAAAAATCTGCATGGTCAATGGTACTTTTGAAGTAACACTGAGGTTGCCACGCCATTGACAGATAAACTTATTTTGTTATAATATTTTGGATAAAAGCATTCATTTAACGCCCCAGGACACATTCATTTTCCCTTTTTTCTTTTGAGTTGGGTTTTGGGGCTTTGGGGTTAGGTTATTTTTTTTTTTTTGCATTTTTTTAATGACCAGGACCAACCTCACTTCAACCTCAAAGATGATGTTACAAACTCTAGAAATCTCTCCAACAAAAAAAGAACAAGTAAAATATTCCCAAGTGGAAATGCATGGCAGTAATTTCACTTTGAAATACCAAAAAGGTCTCTGGATTCTAGGGGCGAAGATTTAACAGTGCAAGGGGAACTTTTCCAGAGTATTTGACAATCCCAATGGAAAATCATGAACAGCTCAGGGAGACTTTGTGCAAGTACAAACGCAAAGAGAACCACCAAACTTCTGGACTTATTGGGTCTCTGGTTTGAAGTTATCTTAAATAGTGGAATGGGGGAACGGACTGTGAAAAATCCAACCCGATATAAAATATGGAGGGTCTGGAGCTCCAGAATAATTACTACTGATATATCAACAATTGCTGAAGTCCAGAAGAACCAAAGAAATAGAAGCGGTGACACAGCACGAGTAACAAAATACAATCATTTAAAGGCAGTGGACACTATTGGTAATTGTCAAAGACTAGCCTTCACAGTTTGTGTATCTCAACATATGCATAAAATAAAAAACCTGTGAAAATTTGAGCTCAATCGGTCATCGAACTTGCGAGATAATTATGAAAGAAAAAAACACCCTTGTCACACAAAGTTGTGTGCGTTCAGATGGTTGATTTTGAGACCTCAAGTTCTAAATCTGAGGTCTCAAAATCAAATTCGTGGAAAATTACTTCTTTCTCAAAAACTATAGCACTTCAGAGGGAGCCATTTCTCACAATGTTTTATTCCATCAACCTCTCCCCATTACTCGTCACCAAGAAAGGTTTTATGCTAATAATTATTTTTAGTATCTACCAATAGTGTCCACTGCCTTTAAAGCCTGTTTTTATAAACCGATCGCCCGTGGAGGAGAAATACGATAAACTTCCTTATGAAGTGAACCAGGTCAAGAACTACAATAGTATTGTGGTAAGGCATGCTCACGGCTCAAATTTCAAGAAAAACCCCACAAGAACAGCTCTTCAATGCACCAAAATACTTCCTTTTTGTGTTTTTATAAGAGGATATTTGGATTTAAATACTTTTCAAAGCATATCTACAGGCATAGCATTTGGTCCTTGGGTAAAAGTAGGAATGAGTATTTGGGGACTTACCTACATTTACCTATGGTGTAAACTTTAATAGATTATTTCAGCTCTTGTTGATAACTTTTTTTCTTTCCAAGTGAACAAAAATCATCTAGTACCATTAATAGATGAAAATTCGCATCAAGCAAAAAAAATAATATTAATTTTGATTTACCCTTATACTGCTCTAGAACTGCATAGGTTGTGGGTTCGAACCCGGGTAATATGCCTGTGATTTTTTCACAGAACTCGGAAAACTACTGAGTATATCACACACATCGGTGTAAGGGTAAACTAAATTTAAGAATTACATACTCGATATCCGTAAATCTACAAAAGTATGAGTTTGGTAGTGGGTTATACTGGCCAAGTGTTTGAAACTTGGTGATTTAAAGCCCCAAAAGTAATTTTGAGAGTTACCAGGTAAGGAACCAGATCTGCATGACTTGCAGAAGAATTTATGTAAATTTTTAAGGTATCAGTTTAATCTCCCCTCCCTTTTGCCCAACCCTCTTAAATTTGGGTCACATTTTTTCCCCTTCCTCCCCAATAAAGTAGACCACTAAGTCATTCAAACGAAACCCCAACATGAATTCTGAAACTGAATCTATTGTGGAATTTAAAGCCATCATTCCAAAAAAACTGGATAACTTAAGAAAATATTTTTGATGAAAGGTTTGCTGTTATGAAAACACTCATGGTAGTTATTATGACACGCTATCATACAGTGGAAACAGCCTCCAGGCCCCTCTGAATGGGGTCCGTCAGACGGAACCAATATCTATTGTTGGATTTTGAATGGAGAGTTCCAAATAACCTCTTTATTCAAATTTAGAAACTTAATACACATGACCTCACTTTGTCAGCTTACAACTATACACACTTGCAGGGTCCAGTTTCAAGGCTCTGCAACAGGATTCTGCGCTTACCACGCCCTTTTAATCATGGGGTGTAAGCGCAGAGTTGCAATGAGTAGAGCGATCAAATTTAGACCTGTGCCTTTTGTTTAAGAATTACAGGGGTAGATTTCACAAAGAGTTAAAACTAGTCTTACTAGTTTTTACGACTTGCAAACTTAGTTTTTAATAACCCCTAGTCCTAGTGCTACGATAAGACTATCTTTGTGAAATCGACCCGAGAAAACCCACATGCATTTCTTTTGCTCACTCCTTCAATGTAGCATCATGTCATTTCCAAATCCAATAATCACAGAATCCAAAATGAGTGGGATTCGACCTCACTATTTCCCTACTCTACAACATTACACAGCACTATATATATTTAAAACACACACTCACAAGCCATTGTTTTTATATGGTGATCGAAGAAAGGAAACATCAATTTGTTGTTGAAAATCTCAATGCAAGATATGACATCATTGAACAATTTTCTTGTAACTCCTTTTAAAGACACTGGACACTTTTGGTAATTGTCAAAGACCAGTCTTCTCACTTGGTGTATCTCAACATATGCATAAAATAACAAACCTGTGAAAATTTGAGCTCGATTGGTCGTCGGAGTTGCGAGATAACTATGAAAGAAAAAACACCCTTGTCACACAAAGTTGTGTGCTTTCAGATGCTTGATTTCGAGACCTCAAATTCTAAACTTGAGGTCTCAAAATCAAATTCGTGGAAAATTACTTTTTTCTCGAAAACTACGTCACTTCACAGGGAGCCGTTTCTCACAATGTTTTATACTATCAACCTCTCCCCATTACTCGTTACGAAGTAAGGTTTTATGCTGATAATTATTTTGAGTAATTACCAATAGTGTCCACTGCCTTTAAAGAAATTACCTCCCATACTCTTATATTGGCAACTAAGAGAGCACATTGAACACAAATGAATGACAGTCTGTATGCCTAACCTAATTAGCTTCTCGTGCTAATTAGTGTAATTACAAAACTATGACATTTTATGACTTGCTTAGGTGAATAGTTAAATGACAACATTCACAAAAAGTTCACTAATATTATTTAAAGGCAGAATTTTACACAAGATATTAATACTTCTGGAGTGGTTCTATATTATCGTTAAATTCTGATCATATTTTGCTGTCACTCGACTGAACCATGATTGTACTTTTTTAAGCTAATAAGAGGAGACTAATGGTGGGGCCACACACCTGTGTAGGGCAAGCCTTTCCCCCAAATCACACCCACTCACTGCCTTTATAACTCAACACCACACCAGCCTTTTGGGTTCAATAAGGTTCCAGTCACAATAGACACAGTGTGTACACATGAATTCATGCAGAAGACGATAGCATTAATTCATCCAAGAATCACAGTCATTCTTTGACTTTTTTTTCAACAGACTTCATTCATCAGACTCTAGTCAATTGGTGTTTTTTGAAGGAGAAAAGCTCCACGCTGGAAGGTTTTGTTATATAGAACAGCCCTTGGTAAGGTTGTTTCCGCTCCAGAGATTTCAAATTCAGAAGTGAAAGGCAACTCCAGTGCGCCCACTTTTAGGAGGCACACCTTTTTTTTGTATTGTCAAATTCTTTAAACTTATTATCGAGGGTTCAAATTCAACTCTTAGATAACACCATGTTTGTATGAAACATCTAAATAATTTGTCAGTGCTAAGCAATTAGATTACATGAAACGATCTTGGCTTGGCCTTGAAACAATGATTTATAATAAAAAAGATATACTCAAGAAAGGAAGCCTTGCTATAAAAAATAAAATTGGAAAAACTAAAACTCTGCAAGTGCAAACAACAAATATTGCAACAATAGAGGAGTAAACTTATTTCCCACTATAGTTCTTTTGCACATTGAATTTGTCCCTGAATAAGAAAGAAATAGAATTCCAAGCAGAATTTGTGACATTGAAGAAAGCTAATAATGGATTCCTGTAAAATTGAGCCAACTGACCACAACTTTTAATATCAGACAACCTGACATTGCCCATGGCTACAGACAGCATTCCTAGAACTGAAGGTCAGACAGAGGTCATGAAGTAACAGTCATTGACCTTCCATTGCCATGGCACACTCAGTCCCCCAACCTGTTGTTTTAGTCTGTACAATATTGATTGAAGACAAGATACAGAATTAAAGGGCTGTGCAAGAAGGCAAGGGAGGTAACTAATAGCACGGAGGTCAATAAGCAATGTCTCATGTAAATTTTTACATTTTGGGGATCACTTTGGTCGTATACACCTTGCATTATCGTGTTCACGAATTAGGAAGCAATTAGGAACCCCAAAACAGGTCTCAATGTTCAAAAACCTGAGAGACTTGCACAATATATTGCCTCAATGCCCCAAATGCCTCAAATGCCTCAAATGTTCCTGCACAACTTCACGAAATAGGAAGCAATTAGGAACCACTTTAACAGGTCACAATATTCAAACACACAAGAGACTTGCACTTTTATCTATTGCCTCAGTGCCCCCCAAATGCCTAAAATGTTCCTGTACAACTTTCTACATCCCTAAAAGTATCCCCTTTATGTACCCCTTCCTTATACAAGAACCAGGATATTGCCTGTAGGTACATCATCATGCATCTGTCATTGTAGGATGAACTACAGGACTAAATGGACCTGCACTAAAACAAAAAACATGTGGGATTCCACATTCACAGCACAGGTTCACAAAATTTGTAAGGCATTGGAAAATTGAAATAATTGTTCTTATGTTGTAGCTGTTATTAGCAGACTGGCTCAGAGTCAATACCGTATGTACCGTAGACGAAAATAGTAAACACACCGGACCACCGGACAGACACTTCTTCTCATAATGACTGATAAAGCAAACTACAACAAACAAACCTTGGGACAACAATCAGATGATAATGATAATTGGCCTGTTTTGATAAAATGCCAATGGGACACCCAATAATTTTCTTTGAATTGAAAATAAAATGTGAACATTTGAAGAAATTTGAACAGTGTGAACAGGCCTTAGTGTTTCACTTCAGTAACGGTGACTTTTAGACATGAGACATAGTAAGCCCGGACCTGAACATGAAATGCACACGGTGGAGGTAGTGAGGCATGTAGTTACCATGGAGGAAGAAAATAACTAACTCCATAGTCACACCATGGAAGATGAACCATCACTTCCTTTACTGTAACCTGATAGTATTGATCAGCATGTTGTTACATGGAGAATGTTATCTGATTTATGAGCGATACTCAGCTGGTAACTGGCGAGTACATTATCCGTACAACGTCAACAGCATTCTCCGCTGTTAACAGTCCATCGGACAAAAAAAAGGCTTATGGCGGATTTAAATCCAGAAGTATTACTGTCTCACAGAACATCACAAACTAACCCCAAAATTGCGTCTTTGTTAGAGCATCTATGTACGTATTCCACAGCCCTGGAATACATGGAGGCCACAGAAACCATTGGCCTTTGATGCCCTGGTCTTGTCCTTGTTGCCCCTTCATAATTTTCCCATAGACTTTTAACAGACCTGGAATTTCACGGAGGACATGGAAGCCATGGATTTCATTGCCCTGGTCCAGGCCTTAGTGCCCCTTCAACAATTTCCAACTGAGTTTAAAAATTTCCAATGGAAGTGCCCTTCACAAAATGAAAGTGGCCTTTCCCTTTCAAAGATGAAACTTCAGGCCTGTTCCTGAGCACCACAAAGTACCCAAATTGTGGCTTAACTATAGAACATGTACACATGCAAGTAATTGACTTATTCTTATTATGCAATGACATGGTCAAAAAAAGAAAACAAGACTTGAAGTCCGCAAGTCCCGTTCAATGCAAGTAAAATCTCACTACAACAGCAAATCTCCTCTCGTAGTAACCATCAACAAGACATTATCTAATTGTCCTTTCTCTATGGTCTGTTGGGTAAACCCATATTACTCCCACCGACACAGAAATGCTGCATACACAAAGTGACCCACGTCAGTATGGATTTACTGCACACTGCAGCACTGAGTAAATTGCGCCCAATGAATGGACTCTGGAATCTTCAACGACTTAAGGACATTGCACACCAGGGCCCCTAAGGTCACTGACTTTTGAAGTACATGTAAAACTTCTGGTTTTGTTGAAGCTCCAGTGATCCCATGGCCAACTACAACCCTCTAAAAAGCACTAACAATACTAATTGCTAGGAATGTTCAACCCCCCTGTTTATTGTTGCAAAAATATTTGTCTGCTTTTCACGCATTTTGTTTATTGACAAATTGAGAGATTCAATTCACCAGGCCCACTTGTACTTACAGTAATTATACTTCATAGACTTGTAGAAGTCCTTGGTCAGTCAGTGATCTTTTCAATGGTAGCCTTGTTCATCACAACACAACAATTGAAAAGCCAATTTTGTTGTGTCACAAATAGAAAAACAGCGTGATTGTTTGTGTCACGTAATTCACTTTGCATTGGATTTCAAGTGAAGTATGATCCAGATTTAAAAGGAACCCCATGCAGTGTCAATCTCTTTGGTCAAAGCAAGGTTGTCACAGATAGATAAAGCCTTCAGGGGCATAGCGGATCAGCTTTTCTTTAAATGGAGTATGATTTTTTTGACAAACTAGAAAATTAACTTGACAAATCGCATTAAGGGTTTATTGCAGACACACTTTGTCCTTGTTTCACAACGAGTAAAGTGCTTTGATGTATGGGTAAAACACAAATATTATTGGTTATCACACAGGCACAAGTGGAGTTTAGAAAGAAAAAAAAGGTGCTTCAGTGTCAAATGTTCAATGAGAGCAAAGGCCGAGTTTGATATAAAGAATGTTCAAAAAAAAATCCAAAACTTGTTCAACATTTAACAATATTTAACTGTAGAAGAATGTAAATGGAAACACAGGCCTTAAATTTCATCTTTGAGAGGGCAAGGCCATTAATCTTGAAAAGGGCACTTCCATTGGAAAAGGGGCACCAAGGCCAAGACGAGGGCACCATGGCCTCCATGAAATCCCAGGACTGTTTACATGTGTAGCAGGACTCACACTAAACAGGTGTCCACAATGCTGACAGTCCTAAACCACAAGTTGTTTGCTTTATAAACAGTAAGTTGGCTGGATTGTAGTTAGCCTGTTGTGATGTACAACCATGTATCACTACCACAAGACTATCCAACTGCCTTAGATAGATTGTGTAAGTGGGTGCACAGACTGTGGGTGTGTCTCCTCATGTACAAACTGGGTACAATATCTTGTACACATTTCAGGCATGGACCGGAGTTACAATGTACATGTACACGGAAGCCATAGAGGCTGTATCAACTGTTAACCCTAGGCCCAATTTTATAGCGCTGCTTAGCGGCCGATTTTGTGCTTACTGCACTTTTGGTTTGGTAAAATAGCCTACAGAGAAAAATTTAACCTGAAATGCAAGTGTCATAGTAGTATATTGTGTCCAACATACCTCAAAATGGAATACGAAAGTGCCCTTTGCAAAATTACAACATTGGCCTTATTAATATTACCCTCCCAAACTTCCTTTTCATTCTGTAAGACAGAAGGGATGTTCTTTCTAGTTTTTCTCCCTCTCTACATCACTATCATTCAACTACATTGCTTGCAATCACTGTGCATGTAAACTCGTGGAACTCTGGGCTACGCAGTTATGGTTAAAAATACCTAGAATTTTACTTGCTAAAACCATTGGCTACTCCTGCATTCAACAAGAGAGCACTATATTTTATATAATCTGCCAGTTTTAGCAAAATCATCCATTGTCAACAATAATTTATATCAATTATCTATTGCTTCTGTCAGCAAACAATTTTCTTTTTAAGTCCACTGTGAATGAAGCCAACGCATTTCAAATTGGATTCCCACATAAATAGTACCCGCCCCCTTCCCTCCATCAAACTTTAAAAATAAAACACTGTAGTTTGCTGGGAAAAGTTTCCGTATGGCGCACCAATTTTTCATTCAATATGAAATAACATAGTATCTAATTTACCTCAATGAGATAATTATTCGGAAAAGTTTCCGTATGGCGCCACCACTTTTTCATTCGATATGAAATAATATAGTAATCTAATATACCTCATTGAGATATCCCTTTTTGTAAAAATGAGTGAAAAAGTGGTGGCGCCATACGGAAAGTTATCCAATTATTCCTTTTTGTAAAAATGAGTGAAAAAGTGGTGGCGACATACAGAAAGTTATCCCCTATGACCACTGCACTATGTGTACTACTACTACTGAGGCCAGCCAGAGTGTGAACAATTTTATCAGACTACACCACTTTTTAGACTTGAAAATTCTTTCAAATTGTTTACGAAAATGATGAATAAATTATTCCGAACTGTGTATGATAGTTTATAGACCTTAGGTGACAACAATGGCAACAAAATTACAGAGGCAAATCGTAAAAGTTTTAACTCAAAGTTCGGAAGTTCTCTGATAAAATATGTTATTCCAAGTTTGTACACACACACATGGCGACTTCGCACAAGGCGCGAATTGCTTTTCACTTTTTGCATGGTCGAAATGTCGTCTGCTAAATGTGTATCACATGTCATGCATGTGCCACTATCAAAAAAGTAAAACTGCACAGGTATTTACGAGGTCTTCTGTCACAGTACAAGTATAATGACACTCTTTTCAACAACTGAGAATAATAAATAAATCCCTGTCCTAAAATAACAAAAACATTTACAAACCTTTAGCGACATGAATGGATTGTTCAAACACAGAATCCTTCCCGTCAGCTTCCTTCCCTTTGGGGTTTTTCTCGGCCATTTTGAAAAGTGGTAAACAATCACTCGGAACACCAGCGGCCCGACGACGAAGGCATATCACTTCACAGACTTTATTTTCTCTAGTTTGAAACTCAAAACTAGAAAACTTTCTTTTCTTTCGTAACCCGATACAGGGCTCAGCCGTTCACAAACCTTCGAAAAGGTTTTGCTGAATGAACGAACAACCCCCGTCTCGAGTAAATAGTCGAGATGACTTGCCCCCACGGTAGTCAACACTCGTCTATGCATGCACCGGTGTCATATCAGCACACACACCACCAACATGAATCGATGCACACACACACCCCAAGCACTGGTTTGTTGAAAAAGTTTCCACAATTGGCTGTCGGATTTACCATTATTCATCCGTCACTAGGCTCCAATGACTTTGACGATTACCATAAACTATTGTTGACGGGGGTTGGGCCTATTCATGTCTGTCCCAGGGAAGGCATGAAATGGCAAGCTCAAACAGCTCCACCAAAACACGTAACGGGTGGTTGCATACCACCGGTTGTTGCACGTACGGCGGTGTTTAGGAGCTGTCAGTGGGTACGGTGTGGGGTCAAGGGGTTACGGGTTTTGGGTTTACTGAGTGTGTCTAGTCGTATCGGGGGGGGGGGGTATTCTAGGCCTATTATTACCATGTTTCCACCATGGTTCTTCCTTAGTAGTACTTACCGGCAACTTGCAGAACAACACGGTCTGCAAGATTTGTCACCTCAACAAACCAGCGGTGGTTGCCATCGTTTCTCCCCTGCCTCGCCAAGACGTCTGAAATGGACATCCGGGTACCATTGCTATTGAAGTCCATTCTTGTGTCTTCTCGAGTTCTTGGGCTCGTACTCCTCCAATACGAAATGGAATCATAGAAATATTGTTTTAAACATTATTCACTATAATCCAGGGTTCAGAGACCTCCGTGGCCTATTTTTAGGAAAACTTGATCAAATTATCAATATCAGCAATTCAAATGCAGATTTTGCCTCAATTACGCGACCCTGAACTCAAGTGCCTCTGACTGATGTAAGGCCAACGCAAGTGGTTATGGACTTGCACGGACTCGGGCAAAAAAATTCCTCCATGGAATGACGCAAACACTTGCCCACCATAGTCATCATAACAATGCTATGTGCCCAACCCAGTAAATAGTTGCATGTGTTTTTGCACAAAACGAGCTCAAGTTGCTGGAAACTGGAAATACTATGAAAAAAACACCTGTTGATCTTGATCGCACTGTCAACCACAACTACCACAAACATGCAGTAGTAGACTTTGAACGGTAGTACACAGTGACAACAATCAAAAGCGCTGATATTTTAAAGAATAGGCCTATCGGTCAGAGATATATGATGTGTTTTTTATTCTACCGTAGGCTTAGATCGCATTTTGATATTCACTTGCATTTTGTTCAAATTTGTCACAGTGCATAAAAAAAGATTGAATGTATTCTGGGCATCCCGCATCTCAAAAATTTCAATGCTCAATCGAGCGTTGTCGATCTTTTATAAAATGATAACAAATTATATTTAATAAACCCACAACATAAGAGACTGGCCGGTGTATAGGCGAGCAGGCGTCATCCAGGAGCGTTTCGGTGAATGGAGCGATCCAGGGGTGCGAGAGGGCATTCCAGGGGGGCACAGGGAGGCAGGTTGTGCGGTCGGATCGATTCTTTTTTTGTAAGTGGATAAACTCTCAAATCAGACTCATGGGAAAGTTCGAGAGAATAATGAACTTTCGTTTTATTAACCATGAGAGGTTTGCGGTTTAACACTATATGTAAATTTCTCATTTGGTTCTGGAAAAAAAGGTGGTTAACAACTCGACGTTTCGATCAGTATGCTCTGATCGTCTTCAGCAGGACTCAGTGTTGCCGGATGCCTTCCTACTTGGCTCAGTGGTGTCAAGTAACTTGGCTAAAAAGACTTTATTTTCTCGCTCAGAGCGCCTTACCGACTCGCATACCAAGGCGCTTAATTCGTTCGATCACTGTTCAACACTTTCTATTCTATTCATTTGTTTGATCCATTTTGTGATCGATACATCCTCATCCAAACAGATCGTTGCTTGCAAATTGCGGGTAGGCTCAGTTAACATTGGCATTGATCATCCTTAATTAGGTTGAAATTTTGAAGATGATTTTCTGGAAGGAAACACTACCCAGAGACTCTGTCCCCTCCTATGGAGAACTGTGTACAAACTTCTTCTGATAGCGCCCTCTTCTGATTCATCCTCCTTAGAGGCAGTGGACACTATTGGTAATTACTCAAAATAATTATTAGCATAAAACCTTATTCGGTAACGAATAATAGGTTGATAGTATAAAACACTGCGAGAAATGGTTCCCTCTGAAGTAACAAACTTTTCGAGAAAGAAGTAATTTTCCACGAATTTGATTTCGAGATCTCAGGTTTAGAATTTGAGGTCTCGAAAACAAGCATCTGAAAGCATACAACTTCGTGTGACAATGGTGTTTTTTTCTTTCATTATTATCTCGCAACTTCGACAACCAATTGAGCTCAAATTTTCACAGGTTTGTTATTTTATGCATATGTTGAGATACACCAAGTGAGAAGACTTGTCTTTGACATTTACCAATAGTGTCCAGTGTCTTTAAGCCCATGTAAATCTCACATAAGGGGACAGAATCTCTAGTGGAGACAGATTCCCATATGGCACCTGCATCTCGTGATGATGTGCGGCACAAAACAATAATAAAGGCTGAAGTTTTGTGTTCAGCCTGAAATCAATAGTTAAAGATGCTATGTCAGATTTTTGGCCGATTTGACCCCAAAATTTTTATTTAAAATTCAATAGGTATTTTGATGGGGGTCGAGAAAGTTACAAGCTTTCATTTGAGCCATTGCTCGAAAAAGTCCGCCAATTATTAGTAGCAGGATCCCGACAATATATCACGAGACCAATTCTTATGTGTTTATAAGAAATGTTTTAAAATTTTACCATGGTTCCTGACCATTAAAAGTAAAAGTTAAACTATTTTTCGTTAGAGCGGGTGATACTCGTTGAAATACAATTCACTCAAAAAAATCTAATTTTTAATGTTTGGGGCCAAAAATCTTTAAGTTTCGATTGTTGAATGGTGATTTTTGTTGTTGACAAATGTTTGTTTTTGTAGACTGCGTTTTTTAGTTTATCTTTTGATCTCAAAACCCAACAGCGCCATCATGTGTCAATATTCTGGAACGTGATTTCACTTTTGCATAATAAGGCCTCCTGCAAGTCCCTGTCACAAAATATTCCAACGCGGCCGTGTGTGCATGCAATGACGGTCGTAATGACTATATTTGTCTATAATAATGAGCAACATTACACATCATTATTTCGGGTATCATTAATTTATTAATTGTATGCAAAGCAGTTTAAATATAATCGTCTTGTTGCAATTTGACAAGCCTTTAGTACACATGGTTAACAATAATATAACTGTTCAAAATCGTTCTCGGATATTCAACAACAACGAAATCATTAATTCTTTCGGAAAAGTAAAAGAGCCACTTTATAATGGGCTCTTAATGTTGTTGCTGCCATTTTCTAATCAACGATCAACTGCTGAGAGTGAACGGATTTGACAAACCGTTGCTTCGTGAAACTTCAATAGTCTGGCAGTTTAAAATGCACCGTGCATGACGCCATTTTTGGAAATAGCATTGCAAAATGGCTGACGGTTTTGCAGTAATTGAAAATGTTTAGTTCAAATGCAGCTTTCACTTTCTTTTTAATGACGATGAACAAACAATTCTCAACAAAAAGACATTAACAAACTCGACACCCGAACAGTCATAAATAATTTCCGTACGTTCGGACTCGATGCGCCAAAGGTGCTCTGCGATGTTATTACTAGTTAACAAATTTGCATATACTGCAGTCAGGGTACCACTCAAAGCCACATTTCATGCATTTTGCTTCATACTAGGTTGAGTGACTATTCTCATTATCCTATTTTTTGTTCACCCCGAGAAAAGGTCGGCATTGAAAGTGTGAAACCCAACCCTTGATTCTCCTACACCTCAAAACACAATTTCTATTTTCAGACCTCTGAACGGGGTTATGAACGGGGTTATGGTGTTAAACTTTCCGCGTGGCTGACAAATTATTCGAATTTTGCGACGTGACATTGGCGGTTCATTTGTGATTCGCTAACCGTGTCCCAAGGGGTTAGGATTTGCGTCTATTATGTTTTATCCTTGGACGAGTACGTGGAACTTCGTGAAAAAGATTAGCACAATGCTTCAAACAAAATGGGCGGAAAATGTTAAGCGATACATTCACCCATTAATATGTGCAAATTGCTTACAGAGGTTGCGTAGGCCTATCAGACTGGTACATTATGCAGCATGCGCATGCCTGTAGGCCTATGCTTCGATTTTGAAAGGGCAAGGGCACCAAGGCATTTGCTCTTTGGTAAATAAGGGCAACCTATGAGGAAATTGGAAATTTATACAGTAGCTTTTCAAGGGAACAAAGGCAATGACCAGGGGGCATGGAGGCAATCGCCTTCGTTGCCTCCGTGAAGTATCACTGTCTGCATGCGTCTTACGTACGTCATGATTATGCAAATCTGGTCATTTGCATAAGGTAAGAAATTATTCCCCTTCAACATCAGACAACAATACTTGAACTTATCTACTCACCTAATTTATGTGAATTCCAGCATAGCACGTTGACTCTATATTTACATCCGTGGTACAAATTGTTACAATAATCTACCCGGCTAAGCATTGCCGGTGTGTTTTTGCACGCATGATTTTACGTACACAATGGGTGTTAGCACCTACTGTAGTCGCCTGCCAAATGAAGAAACCGTCTCGTAGAGTCAGATTAGTCTTAGACTATGTTGTCTGTAATCGGTTGGTGAATGTGTTATTCCATGTGCGACAGGACACCCCTACTGTTATTCAGTTGCTCTTTACTTCAAGATGACTCAGTTCGTCCAACCATACATAATCTATAAGCAGAGGTTGTCCCACATGTCTGCTGCATTAGACTTGAACACGCGGGTTTAAAATAGCCTTTGGCACTCTCATTTCCATTCACTGGCTGTGGATGCGGGGGCGGATCCAAGCTAGGTCAGGATGCTTTCATTACAATCTCTGCTGCGGGCGGAAACTTTCATCACACGATGCGTCTTCTGTTTTTTCCCCTAGACCCATTAGTTGTTTACTTCATCATGGAGCTTCGTACAGCAAAAAAATCAGCGTCGTAGCTCTACGGTCATAATGTCTTAGTTTTAACACAAGACACTATTATGGTTATTACCCAAAATAATTGTTAGTATATTAACAACGTACTTGAAACGAGCAATGGAGAGCTGTTGATAGATATAAAACATTGTCGGAAACGGCTCTGAAGTAACGTAGTTTTTGAGGTAATTTTTCATTCAAATATTAAAAGACCCCATCAGGCCTGAAGCCGAAAGCACACTCTTGTGCAACAATTGTGTTTTTCTTTCATTATTCTCTTGCAACTTCGATGACCAAGTGAGTCCAAATTTTCACAGATTTGTTATTTTACGCATGTGGATACTTCAAGTGAGAGCACAAGTCTCTGACAATACCAAAGGTGTCCAGCGTCTTTAAGTTTCAACGATCCGTGAGAATATATAAGCGAATGTTTCCCCACACACCTCAAGCGAAACAATTCCACAAAAGGACCATTGAATGGTGTAAGCATATAGGACTATAAGTATGTATTATCCCTTTCTTGTTATGTTTCCTTTTGAAGACAAAAAAAACACACACACAAAAACGTCCTTCGGGTGTGTCAGACCAATCCATTCTTTGACGTAAATGACGTAAATTTTAAAGGAATTTTCTAACACCTAGTAACTACCAAAATCTTGTTACAAATCTAGGAATTTGAGTTGAGATCTGCTAAGCACAACAATTTGCCTAGCATGAAATTTCTTCCTTGATAAAAACAGGATTACCAACCAAATTTCCATTTGTTGCGTATTGCTTGTTACTGGTATTCAGCTGTTGTTTGCTTATCCTGAAAATCACGTGGAAATTTGGTTGGTATTCCTGTTTTTATCAAGAAAGGAATTTCATGCTAAGCAAATTGTGCTTAGCAGCTCTATGAAGTTGGGCCCTGGTTTCAGGCTTTACAAGTGGTTTTTCATGCAAAGATTTCAAGATACTTTTTGTTTGTCAACTTAAGGCTCCCTTGAAATTTGTTTTCAAATTAAAGACACTGGACACTAGTGGTAATTGTCAAAGACAAGTCTTCTCACTAGATGTATCTCAACATTATGCATAAAATAACAAACCAGTAACAATTTGAGTTTAATTGGTCATCAAAGTTGCGAGATACGAGTGAAACAAAAAACGCCCTTGTCACACGAAGTTGTGTGATTGCAGATGCTTGATTTCGAGACCTCAAATCTAATTCTGAGGTCTCAAAATCAAATTTGTGGAAAATTACTTCTTTCTCGAAAACTACGTTACTTTAGAGGGAGCCGGTTCTCACAATGTTTTATACTATCAACAGCTCTCCATTACTCGTTTCCAAGTAAGTTTTTATGCTAAACATTATTTTGAGTAATTACCAATAGTGTCCACTGCCTTAAAAAAATAAATTGTCTGTATGCGAGAGACCTGATTAATCAATCAAATGAAAACCAAGTTCAAATGTATCTTGAATCATTGCTTGTCCACCAACCTCCCACGCACCAAAAAATAGCAATAAAAACTCCCACACACAAAAATAATAACAATACAAATAAACAAATTACTTAAAATGTGGTAAATACCATTAAAATGTAGTGATACTTATGAGTGTTATTGTGAAAAGAAGAGTGCTAGGGGAAAAAGTTGGTTACCGGTATTAGGGTTTTGAAAGAGAAGGAATAATGTGATGCAACTTTCACTTTAAATCTAAGTGGAGCAATGAGACAGGTGCATTGACACACACATTGCTAACAGAGGAATGGTACATTGCAAGACTATTTCACATTCTGATCATGTAGGTTTTGATACACAGGACATTATATACTTATGTTTCTAATTTTATTTATGGAGGATTTAATCCGACTTGTTTTCAACCATACTTTTAAGGGATGCCGTACAATTTCCTTTGGTCAGCAATTTTCAAGAAACATGTCTTTCAAGAAAACTATCTTAAAGGAAAAGTGCATAATTATAAACTGATTTTGCAAGAGTTTGTTGTGGTTGGGTAAATGTCTTTCAAGAAAACTATCCTAAAGGAAAAGTGCATAATTATAAACTGATTTTTGCAAGAGTTTGTTGTGGTTGGGTAAAGGCTTGCGTTTCAACAATTATACTTAAAAACAACAATCAGATTATGTCGCTTTCCAATTTGACACTGTATCAGGGATGATATTCAGTCCTTGGAGAAAAAGTAGGAATATTTTATCGAGTACAACGGCTGACCTACGAGTTCACATGGTGTAGGCTTTATAGACTTTTCAGACTATTTAATTACAATTTCTCTGATTAATTCAGGAACAAAGAAATCTCGAACTCGGACTGAAGTAGGAAGAATAGCATGCCTGCCTGCACATACATTTTCTATTTCATTCATGTTCTATCTATGCATGTTTATATCTTACCACACAACACTATGCATAAAATGAAAGTTCCACACAATTTATACCATTCTACAACCTTTTGTCAAAGTTGTTTTATTCAGTTATCCAACTTAGCTAAAGTTAACTTTTAAAGGCAGTGGACACTAATGGTAATAACTCAAAATAATTATTGGCATAAAACCTATCTTGGTGACGAGTAATGGGGAGAGGTTGATGGTATAAAACTTTGTGAGAAACGGCTCCCTCTGAAGTGCCATAGTTTTCGAGAAAGAAGTAATTTTCCACAAATTTGATTTCGAGACCTCAGATTTAGAACTTGAGGTATCGAAATCAACCATCTAAACGCACACAACTTCATGTGACAAGGGTGTTTTTTTCTTTCATTATTATCTCGCAACTTCGATGACCGATTGAGCTCAAATTTTCACAGGTTTGTTATTTTATGCATATGTTGAGATACACCAACTGTAAAGGCTAGTCTTTGACAATTACCAATAGTGTCCACTTTCTTTAAAAACATGAAACAGCAGTAGAGTAAAAACCATTTCCTAAACCATTATCATTTTGGTTTTATTCCATTGTGTATAAAGGACTGTATACTCAGTACATTCTCGAATCCTGTGAAGAAAAAAAAAATCCATTCTTGAACAATAAAAAGAAAGAATGAATGAAATAGCAGACAACCACAAGCAGGTAGCCATGACAAATCAGCCGCAGGGAAGTGGAAAAAAGAACTTTCCTACACAAAGGCCGAGACTAACACTTCACAAAGGTCTAGTCGACATGCTGAGACTCAAAATAGATTGATTAAGGAACAATCACAAAAACATACTGAGGTTTTTTACTTGTAAAAGAATAGTTGCATGGTTAAGTGAACATATACAATGACTTTGCACTTTTGAATTGATGATTTTGGATGTCATTGGCATTAGCATTGCTTAATCAGCCAAATCTTGACTCTCGTTTGCAAAAATCCATGTAAAATATGATGTTAAAAATGTGTACATATTTTGTTGGGCTGCCCAAAACATGGCAGTTTTAGAGGCAACTTCTCTAACAGCTCAACTGTTGCGAATCATTTCTGAACCAAGCTTTACTCGAATGACCTTCAAACACAGCAAGCATACCATATGAACCTCTACGGGTTTTGCCGTCGATGTCACCAAACTCTTCCTAACTTAGGATTAATCTTAGGACTTAGGACGAGTTCAGTTCCGTATTCGAAGAAGTTAGGTCGCATTGAACCCATCCTTAGTTAGGACGGGTTACTCCTCCTAACTCGATTAATCCTAGCATTTCGTGAAATCGGCTAAAGCCGATACAAAGTATACAAAGCCGATACAAAGTAGATTATCATTGTAAACAAGAATGAAACAAGATTAACCCTCCTACTATATGGCCATTTAACACCATCCACTATAGTTTTTAATAATAATCTACACCAGTCTGCAGCATATGTGGTGAACACATTTTACAAGGCCTGGAAGTTCATATTTGAGAGGGCGAGGCTACTTTTATTTTGCAAAGGGAACTTTGAAACTTTGACTCAAACATTTTCAACAATTACCAAGGCAGTACTCAAGAGTGCTTCTTTAATAAATGCCAAAAGAAAAGAAAACAAATTGCCTGTATGATGATATCAAGTCTTCCACCGTTTCATGTTTGAAAAGGGATTTCGCATCTTGGAGCAGCAGGAAACAGTCGTTGACAATAATTCTTGGTGAATCCATACTACACTTGCTGATTGGAGAGTAAGTTGTTAAAAATCCACTCCCCACATCGAATTTGACTGAGTTTGCTGCTGCTGCTGCTGCTGTAAATAAAATTACATAACATTCAATTATTTCAAGAAAAAGAAATACATTTTGTTATTTATTTTAAATGCACACAACCCATCAAAGAAAAAAAAATCGGAAAACGGACTTAAGTAGGAAGAATATCATGCCTGTAGGCGTCAACTTGCCCCTGGTGGCGGTTGATTTGGGTTGATAGCCCAAATCAGTAACATGTGTAGCCCTCACCTTGAACCAGCCATCATGCCTTGTGATGTAAGGTGATCTCATAAAAAAAAAAAAGCTGCATTGTATTAGACCCGTAAGCCAGGTTAATATTTTCTGCGAAGGTGAACCCATTGTTGACGTCCGTGGCTGCCTTGGCAGCGAATGTTTCGCAGGAGTTGAGCACATTTCAACTGATGCGAATTATTCATTGCAAATTTGTGACGTCAAAATTCATATCGCATTTGCCTACGCAGGAAGTATGAGCCGGGCTTTACCCGACATTTGCAAACACCTAATCAAGTATTTATACTAAGCATGATACAGTTTCCAAGTATCAGCCATAGAGTAATAAGAACTCACCCCTTGGCCTTTAGAGGAAGACGTATTCTTAGACTGTTCCCTCTTATCGATGTTACCAGCCAAAGCCTGGCTCCTGTAGATCAAGTTCTTAGTCTTCTCAATCACCTGCTGATACGGAGACACGTTCTGGGAGCCCATCACCACATGACCCTGTAAGATATCAAAATGACACATTTGTAAATGTTAGTCAACATGTTTAGCTAACCAGTGAACAACCACAAGACAACCATAAGATAAGCCAACCAAGTCATGGATTAATCGATTACATCAGCAAGGTCAGTCAGTCAGGGCCCAATTTCATGGCTCTGCTTACCGTAAGCACAGAATCGACGCTTAGGGAAGCATGGAATTCTGTACTTACAGTAAGCCTATTTCACGAGTTAGCGGGCGAATTTTGGCTTCTGCGCGTGAGTACTCCACTAGTTACTAGGTATTCTACGCTTTTAAGGCTAGCGCATAAATTCGGCGCTTGCACGTAAGCGGGGAATCGTGATCGTAAGCGCAGAATTCCGCGGTAAGCAGAGCCATGAAATTGGGCCCAGGTCGGTAAGACTGTGTCCGAATTGGCGGCTACAGCTAGATTTCTGCGTCATCATGCTCCGAGGTATAGGGTGTCCTTAGCAACAGTCGTAGCCGTCAACCAGTCAGTCAGTCAGTCAGTCAGGCCAGTCAGTCCCGTTTGACAGTCAGGTCAGTCAGCCGGCCAAGTTGGCAGGTATTGGGCCTTCAGGTTGGCCGATTGGTCAGTTGAGTTTGGACTTAAGTGGCATTTCTGGCGTTTACTCTGAGCTCAATGTTTAAAAGAGTCTGAGCTGTAGGGCAGTCTCATGAATGATTGACATCATGCCATGTTTATCTTGTATATTTGTCTTACCAATTTGGAATCAATCTTGGCGTCTAGTCTAGCATTCCTGATGAGGTTAACGATCCAGCGCTCAGCATCTTCTGGATTCATATTCAGCTTGTCTGCAAGCATGCTGATGACACAAAAACACAAACCAAGTTTAAAATGATGACACATCTCTCAAGTTATCATATTTTTTATGCGAGGCTATTTCTAAAACATGCTCATTTTCAAATAACTGAAGTAAATCACAAAATCTCAAGTCTTTTTTTTCTTATCTTGATACATATAAAACTGCTACCTCAAATTTTCCTTTGTTCTTTGCCATTTCTCAAATGTAATCAATTTCAACTGAATAGATTATGTAAGAATGGATGGAGTCTGACTGTACATGTAGGAGCACAGCATATGTATGTTTGAGGTGAAATCTACGCTTGAGGAGAAATAAGCTAGAGGTAAAAACTCAGCTAGAGGTAAAATCTACACTTTGGGCGAGCCATATGATTGGGATGAAAGCTACGCATGAGATGTAATCCTCTATGTAGCTGGTAAGAATATGATTAGGAAAGTACAGCTTCGTCATGACCACTTCATTAAACCTTTTAACCCAACAATTTCTTTATTTTCATTTTTAAAAATTGCTCACTGATAATACTTAGGGGGATTGAAAGCACGACCTTTGCAATTCTAGAGCAGTGTCTTACCAACTAGACCACCGAGATTGCCCGGTAGCGAGACTGTCTCTCAAAGAATAGTTGGTAAGACACTGCTCTAGATTTGCCAAGGTCGTGGGTTCGAATCCCACCCGAGTGTCGCTGTGATCTTTGTTCACACATATCGGGGTAAAGGGCGAGCCACACTGCAGCGATAACAAAAACGATAAACGATCACGCTGAAAGAGAACGCATTCTATTGGTTGAATTGCTCCTCGCAATATACGCACACGCTCATTCAACTAATATAATGCGTTGAGTCGTGAGCGCTATCATTTTCGTTATCGCTGCAGTGTGACTCAGCCTTTGAGGGTAAAACCAAAATTAATATTCTTTATCCCGGATGCAAATTTAACATCCACTATATGTTTAATATTCACAATGATTTCCTTGAGACAGTTGATATTAGACTCACTTGATGCTGATGCAGTTGTGGATGCGACAGAAAGTCTCAAATATAAACATTCTGGCGTTTTCTATGAAGTCTTCTAAACAGGCCACCAAGAAGAAGTCGTTGATCAAGACCTGAATAAATAAACAAACATTAAATGAGCAAATCATCAAATTCATTCCTTGAAAATATGATCTGGAATTGTTTTCTTACAAATTCAAATCTCTAGTTTCCAAAAAAAGGGATGGGACATAGTTGTTTATTGGAAGAGTGTATTCACTGTAATTGAGCTTATCAAACTGGGGATGAGAGAATAATCAAATGGTCCTCATTGGGATTTAAACCTCAGACCCCTGACACTCTGGGCAGATGCTCTAAGGGCAACTGGGCAAAGTAACAAACACAACATTTGGTGCCTAATCGAGCTTGAAATAAAGTCAACTCACTGTTTCACACTCCCTCAACTTCTGTTGCGCTCCATCAAAGTTGAAGTTGACATAGAGGCATTCCACAAACTCTGTAATGGGGTCTCTGTAGGTGTAAGACTCCTGCAACCAACAATAGAAGCATTATTACAACATGAGGTAAAAAGAAACTCCATCTTTTCATAATAACAACAACAGTGGCTTCTTTTATAGCGTTCTTGTACACTATTGCCCATGGGCCATTTATTTCATTCCTGCAACCATCTCAGCTCCCTTGGGAGTATGCTGCCGAAGATGTAAGCTAAATCAATCACAAGAAGCATAACTGCCCTCACAGGTACCCATTTATACCCATGGGAGAAGAGAAGCAATTATAGTAAAGCATCTTGCCCAAGGACAAAAGTGTCACAACGGAGAACCCATACTCCAATGACTTAACAATCAGAACTTGAATTCTATGCTCTAAACCACTCGGCCATGACACTCTAGGAAACTGGAATGCCAGACCACGACCCAATTCCATAACTGCTTACGCAGTAACAGTAGCTAATTGCAAAAAAACTTTGCTCACAGGGATAAGGTTACCAGCCAAACTACCATGTCACATGCACAATATGTGACTGGTATCCTGCTCATTTCTGCTTAGCAGAAACCTGTTAAGCAATTTTGTTTTCTGCTTTAAAGCAGCTCCATGAAATTGGGCCCAGGTGTTGATTTCACAAAGAGTTAGGACTCGTCTTATCTCGAGTTAGGACGAGTAACTTGTCCTAACTTGGGATTAATCTTTAAGGGTCTATGTACTTTTTGTAGGACAAAAAACACAATGTCCACAGATTTACACTAAACTTACACAGTTTTAAGATAATGATAGTAGAAAGCTTCCCTGAAAATATTACGTGCTGAGGTGCTGTAGTTTTGGGGAAATGAGTAAAACAATGTCATGAAAATAATTTTGGTCTCATGAGACCAAAATTATTTTAAACATTTACAAACGTATTTTCATGACAATGTTTTACTCATTTCTCAAAAACTACAGCACCTCAGTAAGTAATATTTGAAGGGAAGCTTTCCACCATCATTATCTTCAAACCCTGTAAGTTTAATGTAAATCTATGGACATTTTGAAAAAGTACCCAAATCCTTTAAGGTCTGCATGCTACGGCGCAGGGTTGGGACTCGTCCTAAGTCCTAAGATTAATCTTAAGTTAGGAAGAGTTTTGTGAAATCGATGGCTGGTCACACTGAACTAAGGTATTGATGGCTTTACCTGTTGTATAACCTTGACTAGGTCTTTCAGTACTTGTCTCCTTCGATTCTTATTGGTGATGACAGCTGTTGTGAGATAGCGTAATATATGCGGACATGTTGTCTGAATTGCATTCAAGTACCTGTAGGGGAAAGACCACAAAAACAATATGCTAATTTACAGGTAACAGTTATATTACAATAGACCTTTTCGCAAATACCGGGGCGAGCGCGTAAAGCTTGGAATTAGGTGCATTGTGGTCTAGCTGGTATCCAAATTTGATCCATATATATCCCACAATGCACCTCATTCAACAGTCTGCGCTTGCGCATTGGTATTTGCGAAAAGGTCTATTTTTAAAATCTCTTTTAAAGGCAGTGGACACTATTGGCAATTACTCAAAACAATTGTTAGCATAAAAACTTTGGACAGGTTCAAATTTGGACAGGTTTATTATTTTAGGCATATGTTGAAATACACCAAGTGAGAAGACTGGTTTTTTTGACAATTACCAATAGTGTCCAGTGTCTTTAAGGAGAAGTACAGAACCTAGGCCCAATTTGGTAGAGCTGCTTAACCACAAAAAGGCTTGGAGGCCATTGCAACTAAAATGTGTACCATATTTTATTTATTAGTGAGACATATAGAGACCCCTGCTTGTTTTGCAGTAGATAGCAATCTTCGTCTCTGCGGTGTGTAAACAAATGCTTCCCCAGGCTCTGTGAGTGAAAACCCTTCACGGAACTTATCCGCTGGTTTTCCCGGACAAACTTTGACAAGGTCCCTAAGAACTAAATGTGAAAAAAAAAAAATCTCCTTACGCTGGCTGGTAGAGGAATTTATCAATGATGAAATCCCGGCCTTGAGGGTGGTTGAAGTACACAAATAAACTCCAGTGAATTAACCACGTCCTCTGTTGCAATGACTGCAGCGGGGTGACAAATGTCTGCAAAAAAATATATATATATATATGTAAATAAAAATTTGTCTATTAATTCGCAAGTCCATAGAATGATGGTACAGGCCTGATACTTCACAGAGGCACCAAAGGCAATTGCCTTGGTGCCCTTATTATGCTCCAATAGAAATTTACAATTACCTCATAGGGTGCCCTTTACCAAGGAGAAAATGCCTTGGTGCCCTTGCCCTTTCTAAAACAAAGCATACAGGCCTGGTGGTATATAAAAATAAGACATTTTACTGCAAACGTAAATCCTGCTCAAGTACTTTTGAATGAAGTAGTTGAAAAAGTTTTTGTGACTTATGAGCCAACTTTCTGCTCATAATTTTCGCCTCAGTGCGGCGAAATTTATGTTAGCAGCGGTTTTACGATTCTCTCCAGAAAACATTGCTGTGTGATTTTCACTTTATTTCTCAAAAACTTGATGACTAATGAAGCTGAAACTTCTACAGGTAAATTATTTCACATTGAGTAGGGGATTCACGTCATGGCCAAAAACTTGATCTACAAAAGGTATCAATACTTACATTGGAGTCAATAACCTCCTGTAGTTGGTTAAGATCCTCCAGTGCTTGATCCCAGTCTTGCTTTAAGATCTCCGAGGCAAGCTTTCCCCACAGCGCTGGCATTGCATTCTTGTCATTCTGGGGAATCTATACACAAAATATAGTTCACAAAATCAGGCATGGTACTTGGTCATTGGAAAAAGAAAGTAGAAATACTTTGTTGGATTCAAGGGCTGATTTACAAGTTCACATGGCTAGGCTTTAATCAGGCAAGATATTTGGTCCTTGACAAGTAATAGACTTTTCAGGCCTTAACGAAAGGAATTCCAAGGGCAAACAAAATCAGATAATAGACTTAAGCATGAAGAATATCAGGCCTGTTTAATAGACATTTTGGGATATTTAATCACAAATTTTCCAGATTTTGTCACGAGCAACAAAATTGGATATCAGACCAAAGTAAGAGGAATATTATGCTTGCAAACTGTTGACAGTGATCACAGCTTGAATTGAACTGTTCAGTATCATAATTGTAACATTTGAAGAAACATTTATGAAAAAAAAAAAAACCTGAAATAAACTTTTATTTATGTTGTTCATGACAACTGAATTTAATTGAGGCAGGTACTCTCACATGTATACCATCACCTTTGTCTTGTTTCCTGTCTGCAGGAGTAATAATGAATACTAGTTGTCATTACACCAAAACGGGGTCAGACTACTTTGGGTTCCATCCTCGATCTAGGGTGTGTTTTGGCGGCCGGTAACCAACTGTTTCAATTGAACTTGCCATTGGTTGATCACTGGCCATTGACTGAAACAGATATTGGTTACAACCGCCAAAACGCACCCCTTGATATATTAAAGTTTGCTAGGAAAAAGCATGACATGGCTGCCCTGCAATAGGGTCATTCCGTGTCAATTCAACAAGCTTTTGGACCTGACCCTCACGGATTTAAATGAAATTCGGTGTGCTGATTGGACTCCCTGAGAAATGCCCAAATCCCAAATTTTATGTAATTCGGATCATTATTTTGGGAGATACGGCTTAACGAACTTTTGACTACTTAGCATGACCTGCTATGTTTGGACAATCATATCTCCAAAAGTAAAACACCTACCGAGATAATATTTACATCATTTTCAAATCAAGGTCAAAGGTCAAATCTTTGCGTATTTTTTCGGTGGTGTGTGGACATTTTTTGATTTTATGTTATCAATTGTGGGCTATGTCAAGAGCTTCAAAATGATTGACACGGAATGACCCTACAGTGTAGGTAGATAGGCTACAGGGAAGGGCTGGGGTCCTGACTAGACACTCACCAACACTCTGAAGAAGTACAGGTACTGTGCAGCTGTACTGTAGTCCCCACATTCATACTTGAACTTGGCGAATGTGTACAATATATCCAACATCTCATGACGAAACTGAGGAGAAAATTAACAAAACAAATGTCACTCCAAAGCTCATATGATGGCTACTTTCGTTCAAAAAGGTATAGTTTATTGTTGATTTATTGTGATAGGTGTATTTATGGAAAGTAGGAGAAGTTAATAGAGTAGAGCTGAGCTGAAATAAACATATGAACTGACAAACATCCCACATCAGGTTAGGTTTGCGCCAGCAGCCTAATCTCTTTCAAGAAGTATTGGTTCTCAAAAGAACCGGTTGTTGACAACTCAACGTTTCCAACAGTATGCTCTGATAATTCTTCCTCCCGAAGACGATCAGAGCATACTGATAGAAATGTTGAGTTGTCAACAACTGGTTCAGAAACTTCCAATTACAAGCGTGGAATTTCACCTTTGAAAGGGCAAGCCCATTTTCATTTGGCTAAAAGCACTTCCATTGGAAAATCTAACAGTCAATAGGGAACTTTTCAAGGGGCACATACTAGGGGGTAACGGAGCCGTGGCCTCCTTGGCTTGCTTGTATTTCCAGACCTGCAAATATGCAAAGTTTAAAATCCTACAAACATACCCCATGATTTGTCTCCATGTATTCGAAGAGAACTCGTCCGTCTCGTGTACTCTGGATTAGTTCGTTGACCTCATCCAATGAGAAGATCTCTAAGATTGGTTTAGTCTGAGACATCAGCTTCTTCATCTCCTCAACGACCACCCCACGCTTTTCATACATTTCTAAAAAAATATGAAAAAGATGACAGTAATAAACTTAGCTTATATTGGAAAGTTAATTTAAAGCTCAACCCCAACCCCTTCAAAATCCAAATACATTGTGTTTGAATCTTGTGACTGCAGTATCAGGCACACCACCATAAATCAGAGTCCCAAAGTTTGGGTGTTGATGGTGTTGGACTGAGGACTGTACTAGTGGACGCATTATGCTTTACATGGGACCAGCCGTCGATTTCACCAAACTCTTCCTAACTTCAGATCGATCTTAGGACTTAGGATAAGTTCATTCCGTATCCGGAGATAGAATTAATCCTAGCGGTTAATGATTTCTTTAGTCCACACCGAGCAAACACATTTCTATGTCTTTCAGTGTAGTTAGGCCAATGATTCAGATCAATCTGACCTACTGTCTTTAGGGAATCTGTTACCTCATTAAAGTCACACCTTCTTTCATGTTTTTTGCTTTCGAGTGCGCTTTGATCTTGATGGAATAGCGCCTTATAAGTTTAAATGGTTCTGTTTATGTTATGATATAACTCACCTGGAGGAACCTCTTTATCAGGATGGAGTCCTCTAAACACATCCATAATGTAGTCCACCTGTTTGCGAATAATTAAGTAATCAATCAATTATAAGATCAATTTACACAGTCAGGGTTGTAGCTATACACCAATTTTAGTGGTGGGTTCTAAATCCCAAATTGTTTAAGTCCACCAAGGGCAAGTCAATCAACAAAATTATTCATGTTTAAATATGGGGTCATCTTGCTGAAATGCAAGCTTCAGGTACGCACAATGCCAGGTTTCCAAACGGTTTATTTTATGGGGCCAGGTAATAAATCGAATGGCCTTTTGACTGTGTTCTTTCCCTGTGATATTTCAATATATCATCAGCAGTGTCTGAAATCAATGCACAGTGGACAGTGTTTTGACTCGATCTGGGGGGATATCAGTGCAGGGTGGCTCAGTGTATGGCTTAGAGTGCTGGGCAAAATGTTTAAGTTCACTGCAGGCAGCCTGCCACCAGCCATTGTGGCTACAACACTGTTCACAGTCAAATCAAGGAGTCCAGCAATTCATTCAAACAAACCAAATAAAAAGAAAGAGAACTTCTTCAATTGACCATGAAATCAGTCCTAAGCATTTTTCTTACAATTAAAAAGCAAATCCACAACAAAATACTTTACATGTTTTGATTTCTATTTGAAGAAGCAGCAATGCCAAAACATTTGCAATGGGGGAAAAAACAAAATATGTAATTGCAAGGGGCTCTGCCATTGGAAAATCTTAGTCAATTTGACACTTTTGAAGGAGCACCTTTGAAAGGCAACTGATGCCATGTACATGTAATCAAGTGTAAAACCCTACAAATTTACCATTTTTGTGTTGCTTAGCAACTGGAGTTTTCCATCCAACATATCCCTTTCATTGTAGATCTGTAAAGAAAAAAGTTCAAGATAATATCAAAGGCCCACACTTCGTGTATCACAACTTATATATAAAATAACAAACCTGTGAAACTTTAGGCTCAATTGGTCATCGGAGTCGGGAGAAAATAACGGGACAAACCCACCCTTGTTTCCGCACGTTTCGCCGTGTCATGACATGTGTTTAAAATAAATCCGTGATTCTTGATATCGAGAATTGATATTGTTTTAATGTTTTCTCAAATAGTAAAGCATTTCATGGAATAATATTTCAAGAGAAGTCTTTCACCATTACCTTCTGTAAACCCTGTAAATTATTTGTAAATCTGTGAACTTTTATTTTTTTTTCTTTCTCGAAAGTGTGCATTCTTGGTTTCATTTTCTCTATGGAAATTCAAATAAAAAGTGTTTGAAAATAAAGAATCGAGGGGATAAACAACTTTATAGATGATGTTTTTGTGCAAATTGCCCAATATACATGTACTCTTTATGCGATCGGTCGACAGCTAGCTGCGTGATATCGTGACCGACCGCGCCCAACTTTTACAAAGAAACAGAGAAACATTATTTCAGTTATTTTCCGTTTCAGAAAAGTGCAAATTCCGTTTGGTAAAAACATGAATTCCGTTTCAGGCACAAAAAATTCCGTTTCATGTTTTTTTAATTAGATAAAAGGTTGTTTAATACCCAGGGACACACTTATAAAAATCAATTTGAGATAAGCTGCACTGCTGACTTCGTAAAATGTTCTTTTGAACTGACAAATTTCAAAAAAATACTTTTTTTTATAATTGTGGATTATTTTGTATGCTACTGTTCGATGAAACAAAAACATGTAGTCAGGGTAAAAAGGTTGCACTGTGACTGCAGTATCAATGCACATGATGTGATAGACTTGATTCCAAGTATAAAACTGCAGTTGATTCTCTGCATCAGCCACATTGTAGGCTAATGACAGGAGTGTATCCACAAGAGGGCGCTGTTTCAGCATGATCAAAGACTTAGGAACAAGTCTATGGACGTGACCGTTCTCCATCCACAAACAAAATGTCAGCCATTTTGTTTTCGCTTTGGCGACAGAATGTTGACAGTTTACGGTTTTATTTTAGACCTTTCCGAGATGAAAAAACATTGTATGTGTTCTTATAGATCATAGGTAAGCTAGTTTGTGTATTATTGTTGGTAAAGGAGAGGGAGAAAATGCAATTTGGGTGAACAACAAATGCTTAAAACGTGCCGCGAATAATGCCCTTCGCTTAACCATGTTAACAACGTGTGTACATCATGTGTGTAAACATTGAGGATGGTGTGAAGTAGAACAGAATGATCCACGGTTACGATCTCGTACTTTTTTATGGTCTTATTTCTGATGCCTTTTTAGTTTAACAAAAAGAATCTTAATAAAGAATGCAATTTCAATAGTTTTGGCATCAAGGAAAAAAAAGAAAAAAAAAAAAAACTAATTTTCTGAAATCCCGTTTTCCGTTTCAAAGGGCGGATTCCGCGAATTCCGTCCGTTTTCCGCGATCGCGGAAAATCAGTGGCCCTACCGGAAAAGTTTCCGTATGGCGCCACCACTTTTTCATTCGATATTAAATAATATAGTATTTAATTAACCTCAATGAGATATCCCTTTTTGTAAAAATGAGTGAAAAGGTGGTGGCGCCATACGGAAAGTTATCCTACATGATTTATATATGAAGTTGATAATGAAAATTGTCATTTCCCGGGCGTTGATTTGACGGGTCAAATTCTTGTCATGTTTTTTCAAAAACAGCTGAAAACAATGAAAAACAGTCGATCATTTTTTGACAGGAATTCTTTTGCCCATTTATAATCTGAGTCTGTCTAAATTAACATCAGATTATAAAATATGAACTGGATTCCGCTCAATCTACACTGCTGAAGAATTGCATTTGCAATGGCCAATGCAACATGACTGTCCGGAAAATGGGCAAACTCCCTTTCAATTTATAGTCAACTTTAAAACACACTTTGACAGAAATCTATCTAGTCAAAAATTTCACATTATCAAAAGTACGTTATAAGGATCATTACCTCTTTCACTGACAGGAACTCCAGCAGTGGAAAGACCAGATGTCGGTCTAAATATTGTCCAATTCTCGTTGTAAGGTCGAATTCCGCCATGATTATTTCCCGCATGTACCTTTTCCCCTTACCGGAAGTTCAAAGTCCCAGAATGCATTGCAAACTTTTTGGCGTATTAACTTATTTATTTATGTTATTTTCTAAGTATCCTGAATTGTTACATTTGTTTATTTAAAGTGTGAATTAAGTTTTAATTGAAATTTGTAACTTTCCTGAGGTTTTCTTGGTGTTATTCTCCATTTTAACCCAATAGTTTTGGGTCTACCAAACGAAAATATTCGATTCTGAACACAGTATCGACTCCTTTATTAACCGACAACATTTTCTTCTGCGAGCCCAATGGGATTTTGTTTCTTCCTAAAAATAACGTGGAGCATCGATGGGAATTTTAAAAATAGGTGTTCTTGAAACAAAGAGTCGATTATTTGGTTTACGTACCTAAGTAATCGGATAGTCGTCGGAGAATATGTGGTCCTATAAACCAATTCGCCCCCATTTAGTCATTGAAGAAAGTTATAGGGGAAATTACTTTGGGGGCGTTTTTCAATTATAGAGAGCGCTCTGTGACTGACTGTGACGCTGACTTGGAATGTCGGTGTTTTGTGTGCAGTGCAGCGCAGGACGTCGTACCAAAGATGTGTTCATAAATTCCCCTTTATTTGCTAAAAGCTTTCTGGTATTTTGAGGGAAAATGGCTGACAATTTAGTAAAAAGAAGTTCGTCTGTCCCAGCAACAAAGAAGGATACTCTACCGGACGGTAAGTGTTCAATATGTATTGTCATAATTGTTTGTTTTGTTGTTGAAAATGAAATCTACTTTTGCTCTTTTATTTTTTTTCTTCCTTTTTTGTTGTTGCTGTTTCTTAAGTGTCGTATGATAAAGGCGTGATTTTTTTTTTACCCTAGTGTACAGTAAATGAAATGATTAAAACTACAACTTCAATTCAAGTTCATTTGCTGTTGATTTTGTTTCTGTTTTTTTGTTTGTTTTACTACTGCTGATGCTGTGTTTCGATCAAAATGATAAATGTAATAAAGTAAAAAATGAATGAATGACTAAGTTGAATTGAATATTAATTAAAATTTAAATTAAACAAATATAATAAAACTTGAAATCAAAGCCATGAAAGTTCATTGTCACATTTGAAATTGTGCTTCTTAAAAACAAGCGTGTAAAGTTTCTATTAATAATTGTGATACTGATTTGATTAATTAATCAAATCAGCATGAAGCCATGATAAATTCAAAATGTGTTCCTTTGGCTTTGTCTTTGATTCTCAGATTCATAATAAATCCTAGTAAGTGTAACTCCATTTAAAAAGTAAACTATTATTAAACAATGTAACACTTACACTACATAAAACAACGAAATTTAATGTTTGAATGTGTTTGTTCCCCAGATACTAAGATTTCAGACCATTCACCAGACGTCCCCGAGTGTGCAGTCTGCCTCCAGACATGTATCCATCCAGTCAAACTTCCATGCACCCACATCTTCTGTTTCCTCTGCGTCAAAGGAGCTGCGAACCAGAGTCGACGGTGCGCCCTCTGTAGGCAGGCTATCCCTGTTGAATACTTCAACAATCCGACACTTGTTGGTAAGGACGTCAAGGAGACAAAAGAAGTGGACTTGGAAACGGAAACCGATCATTACGCATGGTTTTACGAAGGGAGGAATGGCTGGTGGCAGTATGATGAACGGACAAATGTTGAACTAGAGGAAAGCTACAATGCCAAGAAAAGATCCTTTGAGCTGTTGATCGCTGGGTATATGTATGTTGTTGACTTGGACAATATGCTTCAGATGAGAAGACATGACCAGTCGCGTCGTCGACGCATCAAAAGGGATTTGATCAGTGCCCCAAAGAAAGGAATAGCAGGATTGAAAATCGCTGCACATCAAGACAGTTCAGCAGCGACGGAGGATCAGAACTCAGAGCCTGAGAAAAGTGAGACAGCTGCTGCTGGTGGTTGTGTCCCCTCACAGGAAAGTGTCCCCTCACAGGAGAATGGTACTGACCATAACAGTGTGAGTGAGCATATCCTGGATGAGACCAATAGGAGAACAGCAGGGGTGGGGAGGGATGCATTTGCAGCTGTTGATCAGTATGATGCAGATGATGATGGTAGTGATGATGATGACGACGATGATGTCCAGCGGCCGGAATCACAATGTGATGACCAAAGGTCACGACCTCTGCAGCGAGGTCACTCAAACCATCCGGTTGGGACTACAAAGCACCCAACAGCAACGTCGCAAAACATAAACTCAAGCAGCAGAAGAAATCCACAAGGGCTACCCACACTTATGAGACCTCAACGAGTCAGCTCAGCACCCGAGACAAACCCAGGGAGACGCAATCAACAGACATCAATTGTTGATCCACAACAAGAGAGTGTGGATGCAACCAGTGTGGATGACTCCATGCATTCACTTCAGATCTCCACACCAGACGACGTTGTGTATGAGGTGACAACAGTGCCAGTTCAGCCTACTGAAAGAGCGGTACGCCAGCGTCGAACACGCCAACGACAGAACGATGATGTTGCATTATAATGCCTTTTGCAAATGTTAAGAGAAAAAAAAAGTTTCTTTGAGTCATATTGAACACTGAACTAATATTTGATCACTTCCTATAAATAAAGGTTGACTCTGTACCAAAATTGCAAACTAAGGATTATCCCTAACCATATGGGATCGGTCATACCACCATATAACAGAGTCCAACAGTTTTCATTTTGGGTGTTGAGTTACTGTATGGTGTTGGATTGAGGACTGCACTAGTAAACTGATTATGCTTTAGGCCCCCATCACTACGAACTCGTTCTCCCTACGTTCTGAAAAAAGGTAGCTTAACAGGCTTAAACTGTGTGCAAACATAGTGGATGTACATTGTAGTAGCAACTTGTTACGGTCTGTTGTGATGCTCCAGAACTTTGAGCCTGCTCAAAAGTTTCAGGCAACCATCCAGTTCTACCAGACCAAATCCGTCATACTTTTTTTTCATGATTTGTATGGACGCTTTTAGAAATAGTATTGTTGTGACACAGCCTTTTGCGTGGTTGGGATCAGGTCAGGCACACATGTACCTCCATAGTCAGATCAGAGTCCAACAAAACAGTTTCGGTGTTGAGTCGCCATGTTTAGTGTTTGATTTTGTCAATGTGGAGAATGATCTTAGTAAATGATATAAATATGATATATTCCCTCCTCCTCCAAGCAAAATGCTTCTGCCAACATGTAATAACAATATGATTATGTACTGTGATTTGTTAGTGTAATTAATTTGGTAATGGGATATTCAAACACGATTTTAGGGCTGTATGCTTCGTTTTTGATAGAGCAAGGGCACCAAGGCTTTTTCTTCTGGGTAAAGGGCACCCTATGAAGAAATTGCAAATTTGTACTGGAGCATTTCTAGGGCACCAAGGCAATGACCAGGGGACACGGAGGCAATCGCCTTCGTTGCCTCCGTGAAGTATCAGGCCTGCGATTTGATTATCAAAAACCTGCTGATAAAGATTTAGGGCTTCAGGCCTGGAATTTCATCTTTGAGAGGGCAAGGCCATTTTCATTTTGCAAAGGGAAAATCGTTGAAAAATCTTGGTCTGTGGGAACATTTTTAAGGTGCAATGGTTATGAATGATATTAAGGCCAAAGAATTGACAAGCTAAGTTTTCTTAAATTTCAGCACAACAGTGTCACTAGCGGTATACTGCTACAGCATAGTGGCTGACAACCCTTTTTTCTGGTGAACAAAATTCTTTTGTGATTAACTTATCCATAAAATCCATAAAATTGGCGTTTGGTCTTTGTGAATTTTTAAACACATACTACAAATAATAAGTAAACTCAACTGTGCTTTTCAACAATAGAATTCAAATGAAGTTTTATTATAAAGGAGTATAATACATCCAAAACATACACATGTGATTTAGTGATAAATGCAAGAAACTCCCTGAGTTGGAAAAAGCTATATACATGAAAATTTGTCATTTAATCTCTTGATGCATGTTGTGAGTTGGCTGCTTGGCAAACAGGGCCCAGTTTGCATTTAGCGCTGCTCAACGGTAAGGACAAAATTTTGCTTACTATAACAGAAAAACTTGCTAAGGTGTAAAAGTATTTCACAAGTGAGCAAGAAAATAAGGCAGCTGTCTTGAGCGTTCACAATGGATTTACATTGTGACGTCATTCATTTTCCTGCAGTAAGCACCAGAAGGTTAGCATGCACTTTCATGTGCTTATGATTTAGCAGTGCTTCAGCTGTCTTGAGCGTTCACAATGGATTTACATTGTGACGTCATTCATTTTCCTGCAGTAAGCACCAGAAGGTTAGCATGCACTTTCATGTGCTTATGATTTAGCAGTGCTTCAGCTGTCTTGAGCGTTCACAATAGATTTACATTGTGACGTCATTCATTTTCCTGCAGTAAGCACCGGAAGGTTAGCATGCACTTTCATGTGCTTATGATTTAGCAGCGCTTCGGTCGTTAAGCAGCTCTATGAAAATGGGTCTAGGTGACTTTCTGATTGGATGCTTTGGAAAGATGTTTAAAAGTAGAATATAATGATTGAAACAAATACCCCTTGAAATTGTGTGGTTTTCCTCTTAACTTTGTGAACTAACACAGTCCGCTAACAGTGTCATGAATGATACGCTGCTATACTGTAAGCAAACATGTTTTGTGATTAGCTACTCTATAACGAGTACCAAGAGAAACAAGACATATTGAATCATCTTTTTATGGGTGGTTGGTTCAATTATTCACCAAGATGCATCAAGCATTTCTGACAATTAAAGTGTTCATTTTACACATTTCTTTACAATTTTAAATCTTTGTGTAGTTAACTTTGGAAGATAAATAAACTTGAAAATCAAGTAAATATATATACATTTTATCGTTAAATATTTATAAAGTCTTTGTGAAAGTTGGTGATATTTAATAGTGAGTTATTGTTAAACAATGAAATAAGTGAAAAACAAATGAGAAATTAAAACAAATTGGTGATATTTGCATTTAAAAATTACCAGCAATAATATTTCTTTAGAACCCTCTCTGCTGTGCAGTATAAGTTGGTGAAGTGTAATAGTGAGTTATCGTTAAACCATGAAATGAGTGAAAGACAAATAATAAATTAAAACGAATTGGTGACATTTGTATAACAAAATTACTAACAATAATATAACTCTTCGAAGTACATAAAAACAAATTGCAAACACATGCAAGATAAACCCAATAGAGACCATGCTTTCCTGTGTGAAGCCTGGGTCATCCTTCCATCACAAATTATCAGTGAATAATTTGAAACAGTTGAACTGTGTTCAACTCCTGTGAAACATTGGCTGCGAAAACAGCCCTGCGACGTAAAAATTTGCTTCGCATTTGCATTCGCAGGAATTTTGAGCAGGGCTTTATCCCGCTCTACATTTGTTTTGTTTTTAAGGAAATAATCTGAAGTATACTAAAATATTAAATGATCAAGTCCAGACATGATCAATTTTGTGACTTTTGGTTGATTGGAAATAGAAAAAAAACCTCACTGCCTTTTGCTGCTGATTTGGGCATTGTTGCTAAACTGTTCACACAGGCGAATGTTCTCTATCAAAGGATAACTGTGTTAAATGTCTGGACGACAAAAAAAAAAGTAAGTAAAATTGTTGACGCTAAATAAAGTTTTCATCTACAACTTAAATACTGTGTTAAAATGAGTGAATGTTCTTGTTGACTGATTACTTAATACAAAGTCAATAAATAAAACAATTGTGCCAATGTCGTTTATCTTAAAATAACTTGTTACTGTTCAGTTCAAAATGAGCTGATATGTGAAGTATTGCATATTGGCCACCTTGGTCTTATTCCCTACATGCAATAATACTAATACACACTTTATCAATAAGGGGGCCAGACTATTTGCCCTCACAGCTTCAATGTGATTGCTTTAATATCAGTTGAAAAAAAACCAAGATGGTCGAACCAAGATAAACATCCCAGGCCTGGAATTTCGTTCAAAGGGCAAGACCATTTTCATTTTGCAAAGGGCACTTCCATTGGAAAATCTTAAAGTCAATGGGAACATTTGAAGGGGCACCAAGGCCAAGACCAGGGACACTGGTGGCCATGGCCTATGTTTAATTCCATGCCTGACATTCAGTATCCTCAATAGATAATTTTGAAAGACAAAACGAGAAACATGAATGAATTTATGCTCTTAGCTTTTGACCGATTTCGGTGTCTTTGACCGTGACGACTTAGCTGATCCTTTCGACAGCTCACTCCCGAGTGACTTCTTTTTCCCATCTGCAACGCCACTTTTAATGCTGGCAGTTTTATTCTTCGGAGGTACACGAGGCGGGGACTTGGTTCGTGGAGGTGGGCCGAGGGCTGCAGGGCGTGGTAGGGCGGTTTTCTCAAAGTAATAATCCAGATCTTCCTGAACCTCTTCTACTTGGGCTTGAAGAAGCCGCTCTGTGTAGTTTCCTTGAAGGTTCACTGCCTCCTTAATCACTTGGGAAAGATTCTGGGAAAGAAATTAACAAGTTTTGTAATAAGTTGGAAAGAATTTTACTTATCTTCTATTTTATTTACTCCTTGGCTACATCGCATCTGGGCCCATGGCTCTGCTTACCCTAAGCAGGGAAATCCGCGCTTACATCAAGCCTATTTCACTCCACGTTAGTGTGCCAGCGCCTTCAAAACTCAACAATCTACATGTAGTACTAGCCATTTTTCCTCATCTAAATTTAATAGTTGTTGGCTTAGAACCAAATGAGTGAAATTACTGTGTCCCTACAAGGGCGAAGTTCAAGGTCTGAGTATACCTGTGGAATTTTTCAACAGGACTCGGGCAAGTACCGAACATCAGATTAAGGGAGATGTTGCCTTGGATCGAGCGAGTTGAATGAAAAGTGTTTGTAACCACGCAATTTTGAGGCACATTTGTGTGGATCATTATACTTTAAAAACAGCTTTCTAAACCATATGCAATTTATTACAAATGGTTATGCTGTTCATAGACCAACTTGCCCGATCCAAGGCAACATGTCCCTTTTGGGGTAGAAAATAGATAAAAACACTTACCTCTCGTTCAATTGGTACCTCAGAGTTATTTAAAAGAGAGAGAGGTTTTTCTGAGCCAGGTTCTTGTTGGAGTAAGTTTTCTTTCTCAGTCTGAAGGACCTCCATCCTTGCCTGCTCTTCAGTCTCTATAGAAGCCAGCTTCTGATTGTACTCCCAGATGTGATTAGGCTTACTGTCCTGTCAATGCCCAAATGAAAGTTATTAATACACGTGAAAATTTGAACCATATTTGGTTTAAGAACTAAGGTGACTAATATCAGTGGGAAGCTACAGCAATGAAAATTGTTAATATATTACAAGTAAACAGTTTTTTCTGAATCTGGTTTAAGAACTAATGTTACTAACATCAGTGGAATGCTACTGCAATATAATACAGACTTCGACTCTTTACTGCTCTTGGGGTGTCATGGCCGAGTGGAATAAGAACATCGAACACCAGTTCTGGTGGTTGAGTCATCGGGGTGAGGATTCAAATCCCAGTCATGACACTTGTGTCCTTAAGCAAGATGCTTTACTATAACTATTTCTCTTCACCCAGTGAGTACCTGCGAGGGTAGAGGTTGATATTGTGTATGAAAAGCCACAAGCGCCTTACAGTCAGCTCAGGGCTGTATACTCCCAAGGGAGCTGAGAAAGATTAAAAAGGATTGTTATTGGCCTAATGATCAGGGCACTAATGTAAAACGCATTGATAAGGTTATTGTAAAATGCGCTATATAAGAACTAGTAATTAATATTATTTGCCCTGATATTAAGAACCCTTACCTTGAGCGAAAATACATCTGGCGGGGTTTCCACACACAGCTCATGTTGAGTTACCATTGGTAAACGTGGCTTAGTAAAGACAAACTGATACAGTTTGTAGTGCCTCATGAATGTTGCAAAGAAATGACTAGTGAAGATCTTTAGATTCTTATCTGAGATACGACCTTCGTGGGCATACTCAAGTGATTTCTGTCGGTATAGCTGGATGGCAAAACTAAGCGGTTGACCTGAAGAGAAAAAATAATAAGGAAATTACAAATTCAGCAAAATAGAAAACTTCAGACTTTGAAAACGGTCCCAGTGGTCTAGTTCATCTTACCCAAGTGTGCCCGGCAAGCGCCTCAATACTTCAAACCAGGGTCCTACAGAGATGCCAAGTCCAGAGGCCAGCTATGCGGAGATTTTTCAAAGCTCACCACCACCCCCAACCTATGGGAAAGCCTATCGACAAGTTTTTGAGCTTTAATCCCTCAGGCCCGCATCATTTTTTCAGTGGTGTGTCTGCGTTCGTCTTTTTGTTCATGTCTTAATTATTTCCAGGTTCTCCTGTTGTCTGTTGTCTTGTTGGTCTTGTTGATGTAGTTAGTTTGTTTGTTCGTTTATTTGTAGGGGTAAAGAACTTTGGGGGATAAACAAACAGCCTTAGTTGGCATGGACGGCCGAATGTTAGTAAACACTCAATCGTAATAACAGTTTTTTTTTAAACCAAATTCAATATTTTGGGCAAACTTTTAATCAAATAAAATGCCACTCATAATTAGTTGTTTTGTTTTGAACAAAATCAACACAATCTTTGAATATTTGTGTAAATTGTTACAAACAGTATTGGTCTGTTTTTGATTTGAATTTATTGCTTTCCATAGTTTTCCAACCTGGGTTGGCAAAAACTCGGGCTGTGACGTTGCAAAAGAAAGGTCTATTGGGGTGTTTTGTTTGTTTGTTTTGTTGTTGTTGTTGTTGTTGTGGTTTTGGGTTGGGTTTTTTTGGTAGTAGGCATTATGTTATGTATTTTTATATACACTGTGTTGCCTAGTGTATTTTCTAAATAAATAAAACATAAATATACTCACCAATAGTTTGTTGCTGTATCTCCCTAGCCAAGTCCACAATGCTGCAAACCTGTAGCCATGGGAATCCATGGTCCACAGCAAACATGAGTGTGTCATGAAGGTAATCTAATAGAATAGATTCTCTCATATTGGCGTCATCATTCAGATCAATGTCCCATTGGAGATATTGAGCTAGCATTAAACATCCTTGCTGTTTCTATGGATTGAGACGGAGGACAGGCAGGGGGGTGGATATGAAGTTAATGTGGGTGGCATGAGTAACAGAAGTCTTTATGATACAAAATGTGTGTTTTCTAGATCAACCATACCTAGCTGTGGTAAACTGCAACCTGCAACTACTTTTTACTTTTTTAAAACATTCTGTCAGACAGTTTGGTTGGTTAAACAGTATGGACGTTTGGGTATCTGAGCAGAATAAGAACAATGATTTATCCAATTCAAAGAGGAAAAACTGCCAAGCACTCAAATCTTTGTTCTATGTACTTTTTGTTTTTTTTAAATTTATTATTATATTATTAAATATGATGGCTATTTCTTGGCACTGAAATTAACACCAACAAAATTTAAAAAAACAGTCAAAATTCAAAAGAAGTTTACTGCTTCAAAATCGACTGTCTGTTTGCTAGTTTGTTTGTTTGTTTGTTCATGGAGGTAGAAACCTCCATCATCATGGTTTGTTTAAATGAATGATCTTCCATCATTCAATTCAAGGAAACTCTTGTTTAGCCACACGTTCCTTGCTCTATCCCCTATGGTGTGGCCACGCTTGACCACATGTGCGGCTATGTGATGTGTGCCGTGTGTCCACACTAGTACAGTAACAGTATGATACTGCGCTGGCACATCAATCACTGTCTGTGTCAGTCAGTTGTTGACCACACAATGACACACAGTACAGTCAAATTTCAGTTCAGTTGCATCCTTAACAAATCCTCTCGTATTTAGTGTTTGAGTAGTAATTTCCTGCCAAGTCACATGTGAAATTAATCTGCTATATCTACATTCACAATAAATTTATCAAAGTACTTTCAAACAAGTTCACAAGTGTATTAAATTTACCGGTAAAGAGGCCACTCGTTGTGCTTCTGTTTGTGTCATGGACGTCGCCATCTTGAATTTGTTGCTAAGGTCATGAAGGTCATGTAGCAACTGTGCGGCCACCTCGGTCTCACGGGTATTGCGCTGTTCAGAGAACGTAGTTTGAACAGCGTGACGGAAAGTCGAACAGTCACCTATGGGAACGAGGTGGTGCATGTGTCGGCACTTCTCTGTGTATATGGGTTTGTGTGTTCATGCGACGGCCGAAAAATAGTAGGTGCGCCCCCGTGTAAACTTCCACCTCATGGCTAAAAAGTGATTTGTTTTCTCAAATCAAATTTGCAAGAAAATGTCAACCCTTTCAAATGATAACTAAGAACAAATTTTTTTAGACATACTGCTCTGGGTTAGGGTTTGAAGCCCACCCAAGTAATATGCTTGTGATTTTTTCACAGAACTTTGGGAAGGTGCTAGCACACATCGGTGTGAGGGTATAACAAAAATTAACATTTTTAAACAGTAAAACCACGTCAAAACAACAGTAAAATGAAACACAGTGCACACATAAATTACAATCAGTAAGAATCTAGTCTGTACTTTATTAATTTTCTTTATCAAAAATGTAATAAGGGCAACAAATTAAGACACTCGAGAGTTATAATTAGACATTATGCTTTTAAAGTTACATGCAACAACATCATTAGAAGATTTTTTAGAGAATATAAGTAGAAAGATTCCTCTCCATTTCAGTCTTTGTTTTCCTTTCTCTCTGTCATGTTTCCAGTGTGCATACAGTAGACGCGAATACTGACATTTATTTTACCATCCAGCCTCAATTTGCCTATAACGATTTGAATAATTTGAATCAAATGACTGCACCATGGCAAACCGGTTTCTTACTTCCATTCTCATTTATGACCCTTAAAGCCATTGGACCCTTTCGGTAAACAGTGTTGTCCAAGGCCCACACTTTGTGTACCACAACTTCTATATCAAATAACAAACCTGTGAAAATTTAGGCTCAATCGGTCATCGGAGTCGGGAGAAAACAACGGAAAAACCCACCCTTGTTTCCGCGCGTTTCGCCGTGTCATGACATGTGTTTCAAATAAATCCGTAATTCTCATTAACGAGAATTTATATTGTTTTGCTGTTTTCTCAAAAAGTAAAGCATTTCATGGAATAATATTTCAAGAGAAGTCTTTCACCATTGCCTTCTGTAAACCCTGTAAGTTATTTGTAAATCTGTGAACTTTTTTTTTTTTTTCTGAACCGAAAGGGTCCAATGGCTTTAACACACCAAGGTATATACTGTATACCACTTAACACATGGTCAATCACTGCCCTTTAACTAAAACCTTCAACAAAAACAAAATATACATCTAACAGTTTCAACATTTTTTTGTTTCAAACTTACTTTGATTGTTTAGACAGAAATCAAACTGCAGATTATAAATCAAGTCCCAAACGTTGTACCTGATCTATGCAAGTCTCATATGAACTTTAATTTCCATGAACATTTAGGAATCAAGTGTTTGTATTATAGTTAAAATAGTTGCAAAAAAACAAGATAATGCCCTGCCATTTCGACCCTAGCAGAGTCTTTCTGGAAGGTTTAATGGCAACCAACAAAAAACTGTCGTATTTTAGCTTTTGAGCAAATCTCTCCTAAAGTTGAACCATCAGGCAATTGACTATCTTCTTTTTGCATTTATACCATTAGCCCTTGAGGTTGGTAAGTAGTTTTGAAACAACTAATTATATTTTTCTCAGTTTTTATATTTTTTGGGGGGAGGCTAATCATCCTCACTCGCAGCTGTACAGCTGAATCCAAAAGGACAGTCAGGTCTATTTAAAAGAGAATTGAGGTTCGTAAAAACATTTGCATTACCGAGCAACGAGAAAACAATGCATAACAGTTTTACAGACTATATTTCAAAGTTAACCAGGAAAAGAAAAATACACATTAACTATAAATTGGTTTCCCAAACAAACATGTAACAACCAAATTGTTTCATAGATACCAACAGCTTTCAGATCAGGGTTATTTCCCAATTGATTCTGTGCCGATAATTTCCTTAATGCATTTTTTCCTCGTTGCATTATCAAAATTCTCTAAAATGTATAAAAACTAATTGTTGCAAACAATTCTGAGTACGGTATTTAAAAAAAGGTGTACTATAGTAATAGTTTACAAAAGAGGTTAACATTTTCTTTTTGTTATGTGCTACTTTGATCTCTTTCTGTCTTGGGAGTTTACTGGATGTACTTGAGAAGGTTTTGTTCAAACCATTCCTGGGTGAACTGCAGATGATCAAAAGGAGCCTTCAAGAAAACAAGTTTGCCAGCCTGGTCCATCGCTTTCAGACCCAGTTTATCCTGTGTATATAAAACAAAACCAGATAAACATCACTTCAGTTCAGTTCAGTTTATTTCTACTCGATCAGTTAGCTTACAAAATGAGACATAATGGTACTTTATACACAATGTAATGATTAAGTGGTGGGAGTCTCCTATAAAAGCAAGCTTGTTTGATGGAGACTCCAAAGATCGAAAGAAGACAAACTGTCTTACCTCTGTGTAAAGTGGACTCTCCTGCAGTGTGTACAACTCCTTAGTTTGTCCAGGTTTGTAGAAGCCAAACCACTGTCATATGGGGGAATAAAGAAGAATTGATATTGAACAAGGAGAGAGTGCTAACAGTAGGCCTGAGTGACAATTGAAATTTACTACTCGACTAGTCGAGCCTCAAATAGTCGTGACTGATTTTTAATTCCCAAGACGCATTGAGACATTTTGTTTGCCGTAGGCGCAATATAGTAAAATTCACACTGAAAGGATTGAAGGATTCGGTCACTGCTGTCTGATTGTGTTTCGTAAGCAAGTTATGTTGTTGTGAGTAGTTGTAAGATACATAGTTGGTTCACTAAACAGGTAGTCGCGACTATTTTTGTAATAGTTGTGGTGGCACGAAAAACCAAGTTGTTGAAAAAAGGTAGTCACCACTCGACTAAGCAATCAATAGTCGCGACTACAACACTAGTCGCACAGGCCTAGCTAACTGCATGAGAATTTATGACACAATCACACACCATAACTCACTCTGCTAAAACAAGACAAAATGGCACAAAGAGATCCTACCTCGCTTTCCTTGGGCTGTACCATGGTGTCTTCTGTGAACATTACCATCACAAACTTCTTCAACTTCTGGAGATTTACCTTGTAGGCCATGTTAACTTTCTAAAGATAAAATTAGGATATAATTCATGCATTTCAATTTCATTTCAAGACATTTATTTCCATTCCAACCGAAATCAAAATAACAAAGACATGGAACAGTAAGAGGAGAATTGGAAATGGGGGCATTACCAGAAAAGCATTTTTTTTGCTTTAAGAAGCTCTATGAAATTTGGCTCAAGCCATTTGCATTTGAACCATAGGTTCTTTTTGTCGGTAAGCAGTTTGCATAATCAGCTAATTCTATTTTCTGAATGACTGGTCATTGGATGCAGAATAAATGACTATGGCCACAGCAATAATTACCTTTTCTTGGTTTGTCACAGCGAGATAAACGCTTTTGTTTCTATACTCGTCCTCATTCAAGGGGTCATGCCAATACTCAGCCTGGACGAGCCTGTAATCCAATCAAAAGAGTCAACAAATTAACATCTCATACATATTCATGTATAAATAAAACAGGTTTTACGATTGGTCAAAGAAGCTTGCCTCTTTGTGTTGATCTTCAAGGTGATTGATAAAAATGGCTTTGGTGTAAATCTCACACTGTAAATATTTCACTACCACAAGTGTAGTTCAGGCCTGGCCCTTCGCTGAGGTCTTGGCCTTGGTGCCCTTTCAAAATTTTCCCGTAGACTTCAAGATTTTCCAATGGAAGTGTCCTTTTCATCTTCCAATTGAAGTGCCCTTTTCAAAAATGAAAATAGCCTTCCTCTCTCAAAGATTAAATTTCAGGACTGGTAGTTTAGTGTAATATTCTGTTACACAACCACTATGGATTATTTTAGAAACTAATTGCAATGAAAATTTTAAAACTTACATGTCCTGGACAAACCTGAGACGATTGATGATCATAAAAAAAAGAAGAAGAAAGATACATTAAGACAAATTCTTTGATGGTTTATTCTTTAAAAAAAAAATTTAAAAAAAAGGAATTACTAAGGCGACTGAGGGTCAAATTACAGGAAAGTATACAGAGAATACAAAATTTACAAGAAGATAAAATTACACATACAAAATTTAGACATCAAAGTTGGTTTAGGAGGGAAAAGATTTATTCAAAAAATATAACAAATTGTAAAAAAAAAAAAAAAGTAAAGTAGCCTAGATAACAATGCTGTAGAACAGCCCGGTGAACCCTTGAGGCCATCTTAAGAAAGTAAGAAATCAAACTTAACAATCGCATGAACACACGGCCCCTTTAACCCCAAAAATCTTGCTCAAATCTTCTGGCCCCATGGTCTGAACAGTACCTCTATCTATCTAACTTAAGCTCATGTATATTTCTCAGGAACTTGCTTTTGGGTGTCAGAAAGTTTTTAAAGAATCGTTTCTACTCACTCGACATATGCTCCAAGATTCAGAAGTTTCCTGACCATATCACAGATGGAACTGGAGTTCCCAGGACAGTGGGGGAGACCAAAAACACCTAGAAAGACAAACATCATAGATTTCTGTTTCTTTGTTTTAAACAAATTGTTTTATCATTCTGTCTGAATAATCTGCCCATCAAGGCAACTCGGCAAACTCCCACAAGGGGATATAAACGCCAAGCTGGCAACATATATAAAATAACAAATCTGTGAAAACTTGGACTCAATTGGTCGTCGAAGTTGCGAGATAACAATGGAAGAAAAAACACCCTTGTCATACGAAGTTGTGTGCTTTAATTCATATGCTTGTTTTCGAGACCTCAAAATCAAATTCTGAGGTCTCAAAATCTCATATTTTAGTGGATAATTTCTTAATAGAAAACTAAGTTACTTCAGAGGGAGCCGTTTCTCACAATGTTTTTTACTAACAATATCTCCATTGCTCGTAACCAAGTAAGTTTTCATGCTAACAGTGGTTACCAATGTAGTGTCCAGTGCCTTTAACACAGTTCCTACCTTGATGCTGTCCACCTACTGAGATGAGATTCAGCATCGGTGGGTACGGGCATTCTTGAGCAACAGATCTCCTAAAATAAAAGATAAATAGAGTAAAGGACGTGTCTTACTGCAGCGATAACGAAAACCATAACGAAAAGATGCATTCTATTGGTTGAATGAGTGTGTGCGTATTCTGCTTGGAGCAATTCAACCAATAGAAGAACGCGTTCTATTTGCGTCGTTATCGTTACCGCTGCAGTGTGACTCAGTTAGTCAAGTCAAAGATTATCCATCATAATAATAATAATAATAATAATAATAATAGTGGCTTCTTTTATAGCGCCCATGTCCGTCACTCAGTGACGCTCATGGCACTGAAACATTATTACCCCCTGGTCACTAGGCTAATTTATTTCATTCCTTGAACCATTCCTTGTAACACCAAGCTAAATCAACCACAAGATACCCTGACACCTCTACCCTCTGACCTCACAGATACCCATTTATACCCATGGGTGAAGAGAAACAGTTATAGTAAAGCATCTTGCTCAAAGACATAAGTGACCCGGTCTGGCGACCCTAGACTTCTCGGCCACAACATGTCACATTCACAAGCACGATTACTTACAGGAATTGACCACCTTGGGAGAAACCAATGGAGTTGTATCCTTTAGCCAGTTTGGGATCAGCTTTTATCTTTTGACATGCCATGGCAATCTGGTCATTCACATTCATAAAGAATCCATTGGTAGTGTCCTGTTAATAAAAACATTCAAGAAACATTCAAGAAATCATGAATGTGAAGTTCAGTCATATTAGACTAAAAATGTTACGTTTTAAAGACACTGGACACTATCGGTAATTGTCAAAGACCAGTCTTCTCACCACTTGGTGTATCTCAACATATGCATAAAATAACAAACCTGTGAAAATTTGAGCTCAATTGGTCGTCGAAGTTGCGAGATAATAATGAAAGAAAAAACACCCTTGTAACACGAAGTTGTGTGCTTTCAGATGCTTGATTTCAAGACCTCAAATTTTAAATTTGAGGTCACGAAATCAAATTCGTGGAAGATTACTTCTTTCTCGAAAACTACACCTCGTCAGAGGGAGCCGTTTCTCACAATGTTTTATACTATCAATCTCTCCCTATTACTTACCATGTAAGGTTTTATGCTAATAATTATTTTGAGTAATTACCAATAGTGTCCACTGCCTTTAAACAAACAGAAGCACATTACAGTAGGTCGTTACTTCACTATGGCAAAATCATCTTTACTGTTCAAAACATTGCAAACAGAGTTGTGGATAGGGTTGTTGCTAGACCAATTTTAGTGGTGGGCAATAAATCAATTGTTTTCAAAGTCCACAAAGGGCGTTCAAATCAACAAAATTATTCATGTTTAACTATGGGTCCATTGGTGGGCTTTAAAAAGAACATTAACTGAGGCAATTTAGGATTGATCGACACAAACTCTGGAAAGATTCCCTCATCCTGCCACCATTCCGTCACTAAGTTTACCCAAAGGAATATCTCATTTGAGTACATTAGATAAATACTAATTTATTTCATGACGAATGAAAAAGTGGTGGCAGGATCGTAGAGCTATATATATTGACTAGAGCGCTAACTTGCTCCGCGTTCTGAGCCACCCTGAGCGCAGACATGTTTGACGTGTTGCGTGACTACGGAACGATTTTAATTTTAAGAGAACACACATTGCCGCGATTTTTTAAAATTCTGCATGTGCGCTTACGTGCACGACTGCCCATTCGCGTACGTCAGCACATGAAAACCGTAAGTTCGACTTGATTGACGTACTAAAAAAAGTAAACGCGCCTTTTAAACATGACGCACATGACGCTCACAGTTTTGTACCCTCATTAGCAGATTGTGCGTTCACATTTGCTGCATTTTTTGGTTCGATGACAAATAGAAAAGAAAAAAAAAAATAGCCGTACAATTGCCGTACAAAATTTCAAGCTTTTGTATTGGTTTGTACATAAACATGGATGCGCCCACACGGCTTCAAAACCTTAGCGCGTGTATAACAGGGTGTTAGCGCTCTAGTCAATATATATAGCTCTATGGGCAGGATATAGACACTGTTTCCATAACTCTTTGCACATACCTCAACGATTCCACTTCCGATCTCAAGAGAGTGAACATAAATGCCAGGTACGAGTTTCTCAATCATTTTTTGGATTGACCCAAGACTTAGGGGGTTGCAACAGCTGTCACCTGAAACAGACAGTAATCGTAAAAATGTTATGTAAATAAAACAAAGCAAGTTGATTCAGAATATTTAATGCCTGGGAAGGCAACAATTTTAAGGCTGTAAGAGAATGTATAATAACATATAAAATAGGGTTTGTGTTTGTGGGTTTGCATTTTAGGGTCGTTGGAATTAGACTTGTCAGAGTTTGGGATGGTTATTAAATTTTATTCTTAGAACTGAGAGGTTTTATCAGCTATTGTTCGTGGAGACGAAAGCGGATCAAACCTCATTCATTAGTTCACTGCACACGTACAAGGTACCAAGGAATATTATGTGCTTACAGCCTACTTTATACTTTTATTGCTAGACCACGTGACTGGGGCGCTGTACTCCTATTTTCGAAATGTTGTCAATATCGGTCGCGATGACAAAATTTTGAAAAAAGGAGCGCCCCAGTCACTGGGTCTAACTTTATACTAACTTATGTGGATTAACTTCAAACTTGAATATTGACTTCTGAACCTTAGTTTGTTTGTTTGTTTTTATTTCCATTCATGCAACAAATAATTTCAATTAATAATAATACAAGACAATAGACTAAACAAAATAGACAAAACAAAGTTATACGCATGTTGAGTCCATAATTGAACAAATAGCTATGAATGGGGGTTTCAGCCTAGAGAAGGACAGTGTTTTATGTCTGTAATCTATAGTATTACTGGAGCACCCGTAACTCGAAGAAAAGACTCAGCAGTATGATATTGATAGGTAAATTAAACTCGTCGTCACTTTCCTACACTCAATGAGCCAGTTGTTTTCTTACCCATTCCATGCCACATTACTAGTGGTGTGGTTGCCAAAGCTGGCGAAATTGCGGCCAGAATAACCAGAAAATACGTGAAATCCATCTTGATTTTTGTGTGATCCCCTACAGCAACGACGACACTACACAAGTGACTTTCTTTTTTACACAACACCAAACTACACAACAACACCCGAGCAAGATCCCTTTATTTATAAAGCATATGACACTACGGGAAGAAGTCTATGTTCCAGATCAGTTTTATTTATAGTCATGTGATTTAAATCACGTGGTTCGTGGATAAAGTTTAAATGGCTCACGCGGAGCCAGAGGTGAAAAAACTCAGAACTTGGGGACTTCGGCCGCAAATTTTGCCAAACAAGGGCAACTTGTAGTCAAAGTCCATTTATGGGTTTTTGTTTGGAAATGCTGTTTATCGGTCTGCAATTTTGCGGAACAGCAGAACTTGACTGCTATTGAGGGTTGAAAATTAGTGGTTTGGTTCTGGTTCTGGTGAATTCTGCACAATCTCCACATCTCAGGATCGATGTACTCGTGCAGGTGGTTTAGGGTTGATGGGTGGGCTTGATGGATGGGACATGGAGGAAGAAAATGGATGGGGGGTAAGGGTTGCTGGGGTCAGGGTTGATGGGGTCAGGGTTGATGGGGTCAGGGTTGATGGGGTCGGGGTTGATGGGGTCGGGGTTGATGGGGTCGGGGTTGATGGGGTCAGTGTTAATGGGGGGTAAGGATTAATTTCAGAATCGAAACCATTGAACGGTAATTAAAAAAATTATCTCATGGCACATAACTCATTTCAATGAACTCATTTATTTGAAATTAATCACAAATTCTTGGAACATCCATTTTAAACTCTAAGTCTAATGACAATATCTCTGTTATATTATACTTTATGAAAATATGATAACATATTGCTCTTCATAAATTTGTATGTACCCTTTATCAGCATTGTATGCAAATACTCAGACAGAAAAACCTGCATTTAATGCAACTTTAAGCATTATGAATACTTTGATTCAACATTTTGTTAAAATGCGTGTTATTTTTTTAAATATTGAAAATATTATTCTTAAGTTTGAACTTTCTTTAAAGTATCAAATACTTAAAGTATCAAATACTTAAAGGAACACGTTGCCTTGGAACGGTCGAGTTGGTCTTTGAACAGCGTTTGTAACCGTTTTTTTATAAAATGCATATGGGTAGAAAGATGTTGTAAAAGTAGAATACAATGATCCACACAAACATGCCTCGAAATTGCACGGTTTTCCTTTTACCTCGTAGACTAACACGGTCAGCCATTTATGGGAGTCAAATTTTTGACTCCCATAAATGGCCGACCGTGTTAGTTCGCACAGTAAAAGGAAAACCACGCAATTTCGAGGCAAACTTGTGTGGATTATTGTATTCTACTTTAAAAATATCTTTCCAACCATATGCATTTTATAAAAAAGGGTAACAAACGCTTTTTATAGACCAACTCGTCCGATCCAAGGCAACGTGTTCCTTTAAATGTAAAAAACAAAGTCCATAAGTGACTTCAGTGGGAATCGAACCCACAACCTTTCTTTGTTTAATTAGCCCTGTGATAAATGGCTAGTTATAAAGCTCAACTATTACAATAAAAGGTTATGGGTTCAGTTCCGACCCAAGTCACTGTGGATTTTGTTCTCCAAATACTTATGTGAAAAACTAAATCCATAAGTGACTTCAGTGGGAATCGAACCCACAGATTTGTTTTATAGCACTGTGATACATGGGTAGTTATAAAGTCTGACTATTGCAACAGAAGGTTATGAGTTCAGTTCTGACCTAAGTCGCTGTGGATTTTGTTTTCTTTAAAGGAGTTGGCGATGGGTATGGAGTGCATTTAAACTAAATAGACGAATATTAACATTGAACTAATCGTTACATATCCAAGAAGAAAACATGAAATTATTTGAATTCAAAAGACGATTAAACAAAAACACAAATTTGACAAAAGTTGTTGACTACTCAGACAAAACACTCATTCAACTATAACCGCCCAAAATCCATCAAATTCAAAGGAATATTTTTCTTGATTTACGCCCAACCAAACCAAGCATGCTTGATAAGTGACCAGAGGTCGATTTCACAAAGATAGTCCTAACTTAGGGGTCCTAGGAGTTATAGTCCTAAGTTAGGACGGGTAACTTGTCCTAACTCGAGATAAGACTAGTCTTAACTCTTTGTAAAATCCACCCCTGGTAAAATTAGCCAATCAGAGTACGAAAAAACAAAATGTTTTTCTACCAAGTCTGATGGATTCAGTACTGCAGAACAAAACCAATCATGAGTAGTACAGGGGCCACAAAAATCAATCTTATCTGGCAAAATCAGGTCCACATATTTTTTGATATTTGGTCCCTGGTCAAAAATTAGGGAAATATTTTAGAGCACAAGGGCTGACCTTTTTGTTCATATGGTGTAGACTTTAATAGAATTTTTCAGGTAATTTAATCACAGTTATTCTGATTTTTTTCCAGAAAATCAGACAAAAGAAGAAGAATGTCATGTCTGGTACAACTGGGTTTTGACATTTGTGTAAGAGCAATGAAAACATTTAGTGAATATAAATATAAAGAAAAAGATTCCCACACCAAAAAAAAAGCGGGCCAGAAGAAGGGAAAAAAGCAAAATATTGCATGATGAATAAACACAAAGCAATCATTTGTTGGTGATGCTTCATTCTACTTTGTTCTTTGGCCATTACATATAATTACTGTTTTCAATACAATCTCATGTTTTTCCAGCAATAATTGGAAATTACAAGTAATACTATGGGAACAACCCTTTAGATTAACTTGGCGGCCGCAAGTGGCTTGTATCCAAATGGCCACAGCGGCCCAAACAGCCAAAACAAATTTGACCTACCATTCACAGAAAGAGGTCATACTAAAATGTCCAATCTTAACATTACTATGGGTGCGTTCGTTTAGCTTCCCTGGGTCGACCCCGGTCTGCCCCGGTACGTTCTAATAGCTTTGACGGGGCTCACCCGGGTCAGCCCCCAGTGCCCTGCTTGTGGAGTGGGTCACTTGGGGGGTGACCTGAGGTGCATGCCGTCCCCACGAGAGGGCGGGTGTGGTCGTTCGATTAGCTCTTGTAAGGGGCTCACCCGAGTGAGCACTGCGGGGTCGACCCAGGGAAGCTTATCGAACGCACCCAATGTTTCCCATGCCGACATAATAATTGTAATAATTTTAACAAATTGTGAAACACAACATATTACTTGTGTTTCACATTGGTTTTTTAAAAGATATTTTTACTGAAAAAAATAGAGTAAAGATCAAAAAATAGAAGCATTGTGGTGATTTTTACAGAAATGAATGCTCTCTACGGGTTAATGAAAGCCGATAGGATAAGAGGGTACGTTTTGACATCTCAACAAGTTTTTAGTCCAACAACTTCATTTCTATAGTGTTGGAATTTGTTCTAATCATCTAGAAAGAAGAGAGTTTTAATCCAGATTTATTTAAATTAGTTATGAAGCAATGCTCAAAGACATGACAAAACCATACTGTCATGTTTTTTTCTTTTGGGTTTCCATTTCACAGGGCAGTGTTAATTATGTTTCTTGATGAAAATAAGATAAATTGATGTACCCATACACAAAAATAACGCGTAACTATTCCCTTATGTTTCATGGAAACTAGAGGGTTAGAACTGCTATATGCCTTTAAGCAAAATGCTGATATATAAGTGTTTTTTTTTGCATTATTTGGCTATAACAAAATATCAAAGCAAAACAAAAAGATGAAAAACAGCTGATAAATTGCCTCAAAATGATGATATGAAATTTTTACTAAGCAGAAGTGGGTTACCAGCAAGAGAAGTGTGTACATGTGTACTCCCTACATCGTTCATGACTGGTTCTCTGCTAATCTTTGCTCAGCAAATAAATTTGTCCAGTAATATATTTTCTGCTAAACAGCTTCATGAATCTGCTTACGAAACATGGATACATGTATAGCTTTAGAACAAAACAAAAACAATAATTAAGAGCTTAAGTTGAACAGAGCCTTTTAATAGTGGTACAACATTTGAAAATAATCATCAAAGTATGTACAAAACCAAAAGCAAAATAGAAACAATAAACACGTATCGCAAGTTGATAAGAAGTAAATATTTTGCATTGATATGTAAACAACGATAATCAAAAAGGAGCAAGCATGAGTACATGAAGTACATCATGCACTCCTATTCTCCCACAAAAAAAACAGCAACAGCAACCCCCCCCCCCCCCCCCCCCCCCCCCCCCCCCGCAAAAAAAAAAAAAAAAAAAGAGTTAAAAATACCAAGAAATGAACGGGTTTTTGTAGCACTCCTTTTGATGTGAATTTGTAACGTTCCTCACACCAAGTAACTTCCCATCAAAATAATTGTACAATAAGTTTTCTTTTTAGCCCAAATTTTGTTTTACCTTAAAAACCTAGTTCCAATTTCATAGAGCTGCTTAAGCACAAAAAAAGTAGCTAAGCACAACAAAATTATGCTAAACAGACTATGGTTACCAGCCATAATGCCATTTCTCATGTACAATCTTTGAGTGGTATCCTGCTCTTTTTTGCTCAGCAGAAAATGAACAAGCAAAATTTCCTGCTTTTTAAACAGCTTTATGAAATTGGGCTTTTATAGACTTTTATCACGGTGCGGCCATCTTGAATTTCTCCCATTGATATCAATGTTACCAAACCGAGGCTGGAAGAACAAACTAGTCTGGTTCCTAATTGCAAGACGACTATTAGCATGCATTATTGTTATTCGATACGAGAAACATGACCAAGATTGAGGCAGCATGATCAAGGTCTATATTTACGCAAGAAAATCATTTATATCTTGTACCGGGTGCTACGAACAATAACTTCATTAATTGTGACCTCAACTAATGGAATGTCTTCTTCTCATTCGATTGATCTGTCATTTACTACGATGTACTGTCAAGAAAAAAGAAAAGAAAGAAAAATAACAAATTTAAAACTTGTGCACTTCCACAAAGGTTAAAACATCTTGAAAGCCATTGGACCCTTTTGGTAAACAGTATTGTCCAAGGCCCACACTTCGTGTATCATAACTTATATATAAAATAACAAACCTGTGAAAGTTTAGGCTCAATCGGTCATCGGAGTCGGGAGAAAATAACTACTACTTGGGCAGAAGGTAGGAAATCAGCCAGGCCAGGACTACAACTTTCCCTTTACTGGATCGAAAGGACTTCACTACCGCGTAGTGAGTTCTTAATTGCAGACAAAACATGCAACTTTCTAATTGCAAACAAAGAGGAAATAGCCAATCATACTTTACTTTGGTACAGTACTTTTCAGTTTTCTATGGCACTGTTTTTGAAAAGAAAAGGAAACAGAGGAAATCAGCTGATCAGCTGAAAAGTTGCATGCCTGTAATTGGTCTTAACATTTGGGCACTTACTTAACCAGCTGTTGTAGCCATTTGTAGACTGCTCTGAGGTATGGCAGGGCAGCAGTCCAGATTAAGACGGAATAGTGAAGGATCCCATCCCATAGTTGCTCCAGGTATGGAGAGATGGTCGTCCAAAAGGCAATGAGGTGTGGTGAAACGAAGTCCCACGCTGCTACCAGGTAACTCCAGATTACATCCAGTATGATTGGAATTTGGGCTTTGATCTGTGAACATGAGGGAAGTAGTCGTTTATAAATCAATAATGGTTGTCCAAAAGGCAATGAGGTGTGGTGAAACGAAGTCCCACGCTGCTACAAGGTAACTCCAGATTACATCCAGTATGATTGGAATTTGGGCTTTGATCTGTGAACATGAGGGACGTAAGCGTTTATAAATCAATAATGGTTGTCCAAAAGGCAATGAGGTGTGGTGAAACGAAGTCCCACGCTGCTACAAGGTAACTCCAGATTACATCCAGTATGATATCCAGTATGATTGGGATTTGGGCTTTGATCTGTTTACACAAAATCAGTAGTAGTTGATTCGCAATTTTTTGCCCAGCACTCTGAGCAAAATACTTTGTGCCGACCAGCACAGATTTCAAAATAGTGTCCACTGTGCATTGATCTGAGACACAGCTAATGATAAGGAGTATCACATGCAGAGAGAAAGAACACATTCAAAAGGCCATTCAACTTATTGCATGGCCCCCATAACACAAACAGTTTAGAAACCTAGCCCCACTTCAGCAATAATGTGCCAATAATTAAACATGAAAATTTTGTTGATCAGCTTGCCCTTGTTGGACTTGGATTTTTTTAATTTATTGCCCACCACTAAACTTGGTCTAGCTTCAATCTTCATGTATATATATTAAGTTTAAAATAAAATACAAAAACAAAACAATCTATAAGTTAAAAAACCAAAAGAAAAAAAATGTTTGAATAAATCGTTCAAAAACTAATCCATTCATTACCCATTCAATAGCAATAGGGATATTTTGTCCGAGCCACACCCAAACGGGCGCGGTCACTTCTCCAAGGAAGATAAACAAAGTGTAAAGTTTCTCCTTCAGTAGAATGAGGTAGGGCCCACAGAACTCTGCTGCCTGTACATAGTAGATCGGTATATTGATAGATGCCCATCTGAATTGAAAACAAAACACAATCGTAAAGCACAGGGAGAGGTTGCTTGGAAAATATTCAAAAGCAAAATAATTTACTTTATTTTATACAGCAGGGCAATTATTTGTAACACTGCAGCAAGTTTGTGGCTCAAATTTTGAAATCCATTCACAGTACACATGTTAAAGGCAGTGGACACTATTTGTAATTACTCAAAATAATTATCATCATGAAACCTTTCTTGGTGACGAGTAACGGGGAGAGGTTGATGGTATAAAACATTGTGAGAAACGGCTCCCTCTGAAGTCCCATAGTTTTCGAGAAAGAAGTAATTTTCGACGAATTTGATTTCGAAACCTCAAGTTTAAAATTTGAGGTCTCGAAATCAAGCATCAGAAAGCATACAACTTCATGTGACAAGGGTGTTCTTTCTTTCATTATTATCTCGCAAATTCGACGATCGATTGAGCTCACATTTTCACAGGTTTGTTATTTTATGCATATGTTGAGATACACCAACTGTGAAGATTAGTCTTTGATAATTACCAACAGTGTCCACTGTCTTCAACAGTAAGTTCTGTGCAGTTGTGCTGCCATACAAAACCGATGCAGTTGAATGGCTTAGGTACTGGACACCTTTAGTAATTGTCAAAGACCAGTCTTTTCACTTGATGTATCTCAACATATATATAAAACACATGTAACAAACCAGCGAAAAATTTAGACTCAATGGGAGACTTTCTGGGACGATAGAGGGCAGCAGACTTACCGGGTAAATCCATTGTTCTCAGAATTATGCGCATGTTCAGAACTACGTAAACAATGGAAATTTACCCGGTATGTCTGCTGCCACCTAGCGTTGGAAAGTCTCCTATTGGTCGTCAAAGTTGCGAGAGAATAAATTAAATAGAAGTACTTACTCATAGGCAAGACCAAGGTAAAAGCTAATTTTAGTGTAGGCTTGCTTGCAAACTGCTGCGATTCCTGATCGCTCAAAAAACGTCTGAGTCAAGGAACCTGTACACACACATGGAGTAAAGAAAAGACATTCACTAAATAACTTCCCCTAGAAAGTGTATACTTTGTTCTAATTTACCAGCATAACTTGTGTTTCGAGCTGGTGAATTTCTTTTTTGAAAAACAGACTAAAGTACTGTAGGAAGAATACCATGCCTGTGTTTATAGAGTGAAGGCGTTAGGAGGTGGATCACACTGGGGGCCTGATGTGGATTTGGGTTTTCAGTCCTTAACTGACTGCGTTGGTTTTCCTTGGAATAATTATATGGGGCCAATTTCATAGAGCTGCTTAAGCAAAAAAATTGCTTAAGCATGAAAATAGCTTGCTTGTTTTACACATGTTACTGACAAAAATGTCATGCCACAAACATTGCTTGTGACTGGTATTTAGCTGTTGTTTACTTAGCATAACAATTGAGTGGAGTCTTAGCTGGTAATCTGATTTGACTAAACAAAGATTTTTTTGCTTAAGCACAATTTTGTGCTTAAGCAGCTCTATGAAATAGGGCCCCGGGATTTTCCTCCCACATCTAATAACTGAATTCTCTCCAACGGGTTCTTGGCTAGTACAGTGATTGAGTCATAGAGTTATATATAAGAACTAGAGGGCGCACTGGTGATGCTTCTTGCACAAACGCGACGGGACCACGAGAAAACACGCGCACCATTCTGCACGCGCGTTGAATATGAAGAATACGTTGGAGTTTGTGTTGATTGAACGCTGACGCGATGCTGTTTTGTCAACTTACAAAATGGCCACACAAACACACGCTAAGCAATGCCTGTTTGTTAAACTTAGAAAATGGCCGCCTGCGCGCATGTCGGGGCGCATACATAAGCCAGTGCGCCCTCTAGTTCTTATATATAACTCTATGGATTAAGTTCACTTTTCTGAGAGTCCTTGGCTTCACAACAAGAATAAATGACTATAAATATCAAAGGCAGTAAGGGTGATAATGGACCATTCCGGCTTTCCATTAAGCTTCGCCCACTGCACACGTGAGCAAGACACGTGTACGAGCACTCCCCATGACATTCTGCACGATTCTGCCGCGCGTGCCAAATTTACGCGCACGCATGACCGAGTTTGTCCGACCACAATCATTGCTGTGATTGGTCAAATGGGTGAACGCGCACAGTTTGATTGACAGGCCGGATCGGTCCATAGCTAGGGCTACTGTTGTAAATTAATGCAATGAAATGAGATTACTTACCATTGAAACCTTTATGACTATAAATATCGAAGGCAATAAGGGTGATGATAGCTAAGGCTACTGTTGTGAGTACACCCCTCCAGGGGAACTCAAAGCCACTCATTCGTTCCAGCAACTCCTGACAACAGGGAAATCAAATCAAACAAATCAATAATAATACCAGGGTTGGATTTCACAAAGAGTTGATACTAGTCTTTAATCTAACTAAGGGCTTGCCTAAAGTTTTTAATAATTCCTAGGACTAGTCCTACATCAGGACTCACTTTGTGAAATCGTCCCCAGGTTCTTATATAGCACTTGAACACACCCCTAGTGACGTATCAAAGCACCAAGTATTTTTTCCATGCTAAGGTATGTGGAGCTACGTTTTTGAAGTAGGTGACCTATTAAGCTTGGGCGATACCACGATTTTATCGAAAATCGCGATACTAATTTGGAATCGATTTCGATATCGGATTGATTTGGTTTTAATCGGAATATCGATATATCACGATGTATCGCGATATCGATTAAGTATCGCAATATCGCGATGTATTTCCTAGCTGAGACATCTTGCACCCAATAGGTTTGGAGTAAAACCAGAAGAATAGGTCATTAGAACACCTCTCTTATGCTAGGACTGTCTCTTCTACAACTTTCACTTAACGTTTTAAGACTGATGATGTCAAATTTCATTAATCGCGATTATATCGAATATCGCGATATATTGTCGGTGATATATCGTGAATAAAATAAAGCGATATCGCCCAAGCTTATGACCGAATAGGTCATAAGCTTTAAGCTTTAAAGACACTGGACACTATTGGTAATTGTCAAAGACAAGTCTTCTCACTTGGGGTAGCTCAACAAACGCATAAAATAACAAACCTGTGAAAACTTGAGCTCGATTGGTCGACGGAGTTGCGAGATAAATTTGAAAGAAAGCAAACACCCTTGTCACACGAAGTTGTGTGCTTTCAGTTGCTTGACTTCGAGACCTCAAATTTTAAACTTGAGGTCTTGAAATCAAATTCGTGGAAAGTTACTTCTTTCTCGAAAACTACGTCACATCAGAGGGAGCCGTTTCTCACAATGTTTTATACCATCAACCTCTCCCCATTACTCATTACCAAGTAAGGTTTTATGCTAATAAATATTTTGAGTAATTACCAATAGTGTCCACTGCCTTTAAAGCACAATGTAATGGTTTACAAGGTGCTGTGACCCAGTTTGCTGCCCATCGAACCAGGAGCACTGGGGCAAACCCCTTCCCTATTTTTTGATAAGTGCACTGTGTTCTTTTATGTGCATTAAACAACACAGGAGACCGCAGCGATAATGGTTTAAAGTCTTGCTTAAAGACACTTGTGTCACGTCTAAGACTCGAACCCACACACAGGATTGCATAATAATCTGTAATCTAAAACCATACCTTGCATGCTACTTTACACTGTTCATGCTCTGTTTTGCCGTTCCTTGTGCTCGCCATGTCCTCATTGGTCAGATGGAATGCACAGATGGTCTCTTTCAACAGTTGCCATGGTAACTACAAGGAGAAAACATAACAGACTCATTATTGGCAAAGTTATAAAACAAAATGACAAACAAACCAGTGTCTTTAAATTGAATTTTCAATTGATACACGTACATTTTATTCATAAAAATCAAGATAATAGGCAAGAGTAGATTTTAGGTTAAGGTTTTTTGAGGGGGTGTTATTGGCTAGTACAGTGATTCAGTTTTCTATTTTGAGAGTCCTTCGCTTCACATAAGACTATAAATATTGTACCTTTTTCTGTACTTTATCCCACGATGACAACATGTGATTCATAAGCACACTAGACTGTGATAGGTGACCATCGTACATCTGACGCCATTTACTGAAGCAGTGATGATCAGTACTCAAACACATCACCAAGGTAGTCAACAGCTGGAAACAAATAAAACACGAATTAAATGATGTAAATATAATGTTTGTTTGTTTATTAATTTCCACTCAAGTATTAAAGGATTTGGATACTTTTTCAAAATGTCCATAGATTTACATTAAACTTACAGGGTTTGATGATAATGATAGTGGAAAGCTTCCCTTCAAATCTTACTTACTAAAAGGTGCTGTAGTTTTTGAGAAATGAGTAAAACAATGTCATGAAAATACATTTGTAAATGATTCAAATAATTTTCGTCTCACTAGACGAAAATCAGTTTCATGACATTATTTTACTCATTTCCCCAAAACTACAGCACCTCATTACATAGTATTTTCAGGGAAGCTTTCTACTATCATTATCTTCAAACTGTGTAAGTTTAGTGTAAATCTGTGGACATTGTGTTTTTTGTCCTACAAAAGTTACATAGACCCTTTAAAGGGAAGGTACACATTTGGTAATTACTCAAAACAAATATTAACTTAAAAACTGACTTGGTAGCGAACATTGGAGAGCTGGATAATATATTCTCAGTGCTCTTATTAGAGCCAAACGAGAAGAGAAAAGACAATGAAGACGTTTCAGTTTAAGATGTGGGAAGAAAAACCTCAGAGAATTATTCCAGGGAAAACCCACGCAGACGGGTAGGGATTGGAAACCTAATTCACAGAGTGCCCCTGGTGGGATTTGAACCAGCAGCCGATTTCACGAAACGCTAGTATTAATCCTATCTCGAATTAGGACGAGTAACCCATCCTAACTTAGGATGGGTTCCGATACGGAAATTAAGTAGTCCTAAGTCCTAAGATTAATCATAAGTTAGGAAGAGTTTGGTGAAATCGACGGCAGGGTCCCAGAGGTTGAAGGCGAGGCAACCTGACCGCCTGTTTTATCAACTTACCTCTGTTTTCATTGGTTCCGGACAGTTTGTTGTGGCCCTCGCTAATAACGATGGAAAGAAATGGCGTAGGCTTGTCTCAGGGTGACACCCGAAGGCCATGCTCTAAAAATAAACACAGGATGAAAAGATAATTAATTGAAATTTTTTTCAAATGAAAATAAGAGTAAGTACAAACATAAATGTATTTGTGTATCCAAAAAATAATTTCCCCCCTAAAAGGTGGAGCCTCCACATAATTTGTCACAAACAAATTGCTGAAGCACGAAAATAGCTCGCTTATTTTGCACACGCTACTGGACAAAATTTCATGCCATATACATTGCTTGTGACTGGTATTTAGCTGTTGTTTACTTAGCATAACAATTGAGTGGAGTCTTGGCCGGTATTCTGATTTTACTAAGCAAGGATTCTTTTGCTTAAGCAAAATTTTGCACTTAAGCAGCTGTATAATAATAATAATAATAATTTGGGGGGCTAATCATCCTTACTCGCAGCTAACAGCTGAATTGCGAAGGTTGCGGCTACAATGTGTTCGAGAAGCAGGCATGCAAGGGCGCCTTTGGCTGCCAGCCACATCAACCCATTATGACCACGGAGCACAGCCAAGATCGAAAGTGTTTGATTTTTCCCGAGGGAGGAAAACCGGATGTTCTGGAAAACCCTCGTGGCACAGCAGAGGACCAACGCACAACTCAACTCACACCTTGGTGAGAGGCGAGCGCTTTACGCACACACAGACCATGCCACCCTATGAAATTGGGCCCAGAGCTTTAAGAAATTATATATACAAATATGAAATCAATTACCTTTAACTTAGAGTAGTGCCTCATGAGTTGCTTTTGAAGTCTGCAGAAAAAAATCAAAAGTGGAAAGTTAAAAACTGAACTGATCAATAATAACAATAATAACAAGTTTTATAGAGCGCACATATCCACAAAAGTGCTCATGGTGCTATTACAAAGAAACTTGAACAAAAATGAAAAAGAACAGATTAAACACAAAAGAACGGAAGAGTCGCCATGAGGTGTGTTTTAAGAGATGTTTTGAAAGAGTGAATAGAAGTAGATGTTTTGATGTGAAGAGGTAGTTGATTACAGAGATGTGGTGCTGCAACAGAAAAAGATCTGTCCACCCAAGTGCGATTAGACTTGGTTTCTTGAAGAAGATATCTAGCAGAGTGTAACATCTTGAGCATTTACAACCAATTAAGATTTACAAAACGCAACGGTTTTATTTTTTCTTCATTCGATGGAGAGTTTATAATTTGGAGATCTACACAAAAATTACTCACTGGGCTGACAACGAGATTCCAGGAGTGAAGACGAAGTCCAGGATGGGAAAGAACTGATTGGGTCCAAGGACTGCATGAGCCTTTTCTTTATCCAACTTCTGTCTGCATAGGTAGAGGAGAAAAATAATGAATACTATTTTAATAACAAATTCTTAAATAGCGCATTTCACAATAACCGTATCAATGCTCTTTACATTAGTGCCCTGGTCATAGGGCCAATAACATCCCTGTAATGTTTCTCAGCTCCCTTGGGAGTATACAACCCTGAACTGCCTGTAAACTGCTTGTGGCTTTTTCATACACAATATCAACCTCTACCCTAGAAGGTACCCATTTATACCCCTGGGTGAAGAGAAGCAATTATGGTAAAGTATCTTGCTCAAGGACACAAGTGTCACGACCGGGATTCAAACCCACATTCCGGTGAATCAGCACCAGAACTTGAATTCGATGCTCTTAACCACTCGGCCATGACACTCTATACTATTACTACTTAGGACACTACTTATTTTGTTTTTTTGAATCCCAGAACAAGAACAAAAAAAGAACGGTCATACTGAAGTACTAAATTGCACAAATTATTGCATGGGTGTCAGAATAAGGAAAGCATTCTCTGTAGGCTAACGCCTTTCAAAATGTGTAGATAAAATCGGACTGGGAAGTTGTTTTTGATTGCACTTTGATTGGTTCTGGGCTTTATAAATATTAACGCCTTTCAAAATGTGTAGATAAAATCGGACTGGGAAGTTGTTTTTGATTGCACTTTGATTGGTTCTGGGCTTTATAAATATTTTTCTTACTTGAGGATTCTGTCCAGGTTTGCCATTGCGTAGGAAGATACAGGTTTGACTCCAAGTAGAGGCAACATCAATCCACACCACACTGTAAGAAAAATACAAGAGATATTTCACGCAATACAAGAACCCCTACACCAACCCTACATGTGGCGTGTCGTGGCCGAGCAGATAAGAGCATCGACCTGAAGCTCTGGTGCTTATGATCAGCAGAGTGTGGGTTCGAGCCCCGTTTGTGACAATTGTGTCCTTAAGCAAGACACTTAACCACAGCTTCACTATTCGGATGGGACGTAAAGGCGCATGTCCCGCGTGTTGTGATTGCACATAAAAGAACCCAGTGCACTGATCGTTATTAAGAGAAGGGGTTCACCCATGTGTTCCTGGTTTGTTTGGCTGCATTTTGCGCCACAGCACTTTGTAAATTTCTCACATAGTAAAGACTTCAGGCCTCAAGAATTTTTTTAGGCATCTGAAAGCACACAATGTTGTGCAACACAGACATTTATTCTTTCACTATTCTCTTGCAACTTTGATGACCAATTGGGCACAAATTTTCACAGATTTGTTATTTTATGCATATGTTCGGATACACTTAGGGAAAATACTGGTAACGTGTCCTTAAGCAAGACACCATGATTGTTCGTAAAGTTGGGAGGTAGTGATATTCGGCTCTACCAGCCAGTCTTCTGATGGATGATATCCAAGCCAACATCTCTATGGACTATAAAGGGGGTAACCCTGTTTCAGTCCCAGGAGTAGGTGGCAACAGCCCCTGGAAAAAAATAGATTCTAGCCCACACCTTGAAGTGGCCTTCAGGTTTTGTGTGTCTGGTGACTTGCATAACAAACAACATTGCTTTGCAGTAACTTTGGCTACATACCTTTCAGTCCGACTACAGGGTTACTGTACCCTGCCTGAGCACACGACCAAAGTACGGACAAGCAGTGAGCTTTGTCATTCTGTTTCCGTTTCACCATGTTGAGGTACTACGGACAAAAAAAATAGGGGACAAAATTGTTTCAAAAATACGCCTTAATAATATTAATAATACACAGTTCTTATAAAGCATAATACATTAAAGTCTCTATGCGCTCGGGTGAGTAAACATGCAAGTTTTAAGTTTCTTAAATTGTTCCGGGATGGGGCGTTTTTGATATGGTTAGGTGTAGTGAAGTGGAAGGCACGTTGTCCATAAGATTCGGTGAGAACTGGATGTAGAGTGAGAACATCTTTGTTACTGGAGCGAAGAGTCCTTGACGGATGATATTTGCTGATTTATACTTGGAGTTAAACCGGGGACAATTCATGCGTACATGTTAGATCAAAACCGATTATTTGGGTTTAAAAGTAAAACAAAACTCACAAGTTCCATGGAGTCTGTGACAAAATCTGGATTTTTTGAAGCGATGAGCTGGATGAAGACACGGTAGCCGTTAACAGACGATGGATCTAAAAGTAAAACACAACAGACATTTAGGAATTATGAGGGGTAACAACTGACTTAAAAAACAACAAGTTCTTATAAAGCGCATTTTTACAATAACCATATGTGACCATCCACCACTAATGGGCTGTAAAGTTGCACTTGCACATTGCAGAGCCTATTAAATTGTTTGGGTTTTCAAGAAATCTTTGAGAAATCTGAATAAAAAAATATGTGGCTTTGAGAAATCGTAACTTTGTCAAGAAATATCTGATTTAAATGTGGATGGTATCATTTTGAAGCTGATTACACACTCTCTCAAAAAATGCATTAATCCCATAACAGTGAAAGTGTCAACTTTACAGCCCATTGGTGGTGGATGATCACATATCAAGTGCTCTGGTTATTGGGCCAATAACATTCTGTTTTATACTTGGAGTTAAACCGGGGACAATTCATGCGTACATGTTAGATCAAAACTGACTATTTGGGTTTAAAAGTTTTTACAATAACCATATCAAGTGCCCTGGTTATTGGGCCAATAACATTGTGTTAATCTTTCTCAGCTCCCTGTGGAGTATACAGCCCTGAGCTGCTGTGGCACTCAGAAGGCTGTTATCAATATCAAACTCTACCTATCAACCTCTACCATGTACAAATTTATACCCTTGGGTGGAACTCAAGGACCCATGTGTAATGATGAGATTTTTAAAGGCCTGGGCAACGGGTGAAATTCAACATGACTTTTTTTTTTAGAAGTCGGCTGCGCAGTTAAAGGAACACGTTGCCTTGGAACGGTCGAGTTGGTCTTTAAAAGGTGTTTTCAACCGTTTGTTATAAAATACATATGATTATCCACACAGTATCTCTCGAAATTGCGTGGATTTCCTTTTACCTCGTCGACTAACACTGTCGGCCATTTATGGGAGTCAAATTTGTGACTCCCATAAATGGCCGACCGTGTTAGTTCGCAAAGTAAAAGGAAAACCACGCAATTTTGCGACATATTTGTGTTGATACTTTTAAAACATCTTTCTAACCATATGCATTTTATAACAAACGGGTTACAAATGCTTTTCAAAGACCAACTCGACCGATCCAAGGCAACGTGTTCCTTTAAGACGAGGGGTTGAAAAGTGGTAGTCGCAACTGGACATCGCAATTAACAGTCGCAAGTTGCAGTAGTCACCCAGGTCTGGTGTAAAACACTAAATACTATCTATACCTTTGCCAGCTTCATTAGCCAGTTCCCTGATGCAGTAATCAAAGAAAGCCTTCAGCATATCTTTATTGTAGCTCTTTAAGGTAGCATTGAGACAATCCGACAGGTGTTTGCTCATCTTTCCCAGTGGATAATCTATCAAGGGACAAAGCGACAAATTATTTTATCAAGCAATGTACCAGGCCTGGGCACCAAGGCATTTTCTTCTTGGTGTGAGGAAATTGTAAAGTTCTTCTGGAGTATTTCAAGGGCACCAAGGCAATGACCAGAGGGCATGGAGGCAATCACCTTCTTTGCCTCCATGAAGTATCAGGCATGCAATGCTCCATGACAAAACATTAATATTGAACATATTTTGTGCACACTGCTTGCTTATAGAGTGTCCATCAGGCCTGGCCTAACACCGCGGCCATGGAGGCCATAGGCTCTGTAGCCCCTGACGGTGCCCTTTCAAAAGTTTCCCATAAACTTTAAGATTTTCCAATGGAAGTGCCGTAAGAAAAATTAAAATGGTTTTGCCCTCTCAAAGATGAAATTCCAGGCCAGGAACATGCTTTGTGCACACCGAAAACTTATAGATTCAACATAATTTGTTCACAATGAAAGCTTAAGTAGCAAATGGTGATATTTGAGTAGCAGCTGATACATTTGTTTGTAGCAATTGTCTCTGCTGTACAAGAGATATCATTTACTGTCAGTGTCAAGACCACATTAATGACCCATCTGAACTCCCTGGGAAGTACATGTATAGAGCCTGCACAACAAATGTGCGCTACTTAGCTAAATCAATTACAAGAACCATCTCTGCCCTCACAGATACCTATTCACCCCTGGGTGGAGAGAAGCGATTATAGATCAGCGTCAAGGTAACGACCAAGGCAGTAAAGGCCTCCATCAAAATCTTATCTTTATAGATTGCACTGGACACTCAAAGAGAACAGAAGTTTAGAAATAAAACTTACTCGGTGCTTGATCACTAAAAACCAGATCAGATTCCTTCGATAGTAACTTTCTATTCATGAAACTTACGATGTCACCGAGCCACAACTACAAAAAGGGGAAAACAGTAAGTTTGAATCAGTTGCGATAATAATCTGGTAATTTTTTTTTCTGACACAGTAAAGTCATTGTCAAATTTGATATTTTAACCAGATTGCTTAACGGATCACATCTTCATGTACTATGCTGTAAAGCGCACTGAAAGTCCTGTGGTCCTGAAATGCACTAAAGAAGAAGGCTCTATTTTTTTTAATGCAAGTCGCCAGGCACAAGTCCTGAAGGCCACTTCAAGGTGTGGGCTACAATTTATTTTTGCCAGGGGTCGTTGCCACCTACTCCTGGGGCTGAAACAGGGTTACCCCCTTTACAGTCCATACGAATGTAGGCTTGGGTATCATCAATCAGAAGCTTGGCTGGTAGAGCAGAAAGCACTACCTCCCCAACTTTATGAAACGATCATAGTTACGTATCTTGCTTAAGGACAAAAGTGTCAAGACCAGGTTTCGAACCCACACTCTGCTTGAATCCGGTGCCCTTAACCGCTTGGCCATGACACGCCACAAAACATTTACATAACCAGGGTGTCTTCCCAGGAATTTTCAAAACTCTGGGGCATTCCGAGCTGGCCCTGAACTGAATTGAAACCAGCTCTTTGAAAGAAATCTCCCCACCCTCTTCTGTCTCTCTTACAAAGACCGGACCCTCTACATAAGCCACCTACCGAGGGAGCATCTGGACACCTGTTCTGGACATCACTGAGCTCCGCCTTAACCTCTTTAGGGTCAAGCGCCTTCAATGCCTCCACCAAGCTCTCAAATCCCTTCTCATTCTTCTTAGCTGTCTCCTTCTTCTTCTTCTGTTGCCCGCTGACCTTCTTAGGGGCGTCTCCACCTGCCTTCTTCTTTGGAGGGCTGTCCGTTGGTGATGAATTTGATGGCTGTGCATTATTATGCTTGCCGCTACTAAAGGCATCGAAGACGGTCTCCGATTCCTTTACAGGGCCTTAGGGGAAAGATGGTCAACAAGAAATTAATAGTCAGTAATGAAGGAGAAAATTGTTAACAAAGCAATTCTTCCTATAAGAAAAATCCTAAAGTACACCAAAAGTCACAAGCTGTCCATTTTGAAAATTGGACCAGTTTAATAAGTAGGAAATTGTCTCCCTTTTTATAAGCTTTTCTGAGACAATCAAGCCACCATTTTACCTGGCATTATCCCCTGCATACCTCAGGTGAGTCTTAAGTATTAAATTGCCTTTGATGGATTTTGGAGCAGTTGTTTTGTCACTGTTTTTTAAATATTTATTTTTAATTGTTTACAGCTGTGGTACCTACAATGGATAACTTTCCGTATGGCGCCACCACTTTTTCACTCATTTTTACAAAAAGGGATATATCAATCAGGTAAATTAGATACTATATTCTTTTATTGCGAATGAAAAAGTGGTGGCGCCATATGGAAATTTTTCCCCTACAATTAAACGGTCCTACTAAAAGCCGACAACTCGCCGACAACGCCGACAACAAGTCCAGAGCGCCGACAACTCGCCGCCAACAAGTTTTAATTACCTCAAAAATGGCCAATAAACCATAGATGTATTAGAACTATATGTGTTCTGTAATATAAACATAAATTTAATGGAAAAACTTCACAAAAAGTGTGAATTTTTAACCAGAAAAAAACTTCACTTGCACGAAAAGCGGTCGGACACCATCTTGGCTTAAAAACCGTGTTTGGACCAGACCATTATGATACGGGTAGATTTAGCACTTGTCAACAACAGAGGGCGGGCTTCATGTGAAGACCTTCACTGAGACCTTATCGCAAATACCAATGCGCAAGCGCAGACTGTTGAATGAGGTGCATTGTGGGATATATATGGATCGAATTTGGATACCAGCTAGACCACAATGCACCTAATTCCAAGCTTTACGCGCGCGCCCCGGTATTTGCGAAAAGGTCTACAGTGCATGACGCCGCCCTCTATTGCTAAGTCTGACTCACCCGCATCATAATGGACTGGTCCGAACACGATTTTAAGCCAAGATGGCGTCCGACTGTTTTCCGTGAACGTTCAGTTTTTTTTCTGGTTAAAAATTCACACTTTTCGTGAAGTTTTTCCATTAAATTTATGTTTATATTACAGAACACATATAGTTCTAATACATCTATGGTATATTGGCAATTTTCGAGGTAATTAAAACTTGTTGGCGGCGAGTTGTCGGCGCTCTGGACTTGTTGTCGGCGTTGTCGGCGAGTTGTCGGCTTTTAGTAGGACCCCAATTAAACACACAAGCGCTCTTCTCTGTCGAATCGTTAAAAAGCATAGATGGGAACATTAACTCTGACTTTTGAAACTCGATGAGTGAACGATTGTTAAAGAATGATCAATAATGGATAAATGATGAAATGAAGTTTTGTGTCTTCACTCTTCTTGGTTTTATTGTCCTCTACTTCATTCGATATCAAGTTCAAAATAGCTGGCATGTACGTAAAACAAACAAACGGCAAAATAAGTCATAAGACATAAAAATAAAGGCTTATCCATATTTAACTATTTTAAATGATACAAAACATACATATGGACAAATCAGAAACTTTCCGTATATATCCTGCCACAACTTTTTTTACTCAATTTACAACAAACACTGAAAGTTTATTGAAAGTTATGAAACAGGAATACATATCTCACTTGACTGACTGCTCGACAGATTGAGTACTGTAAATTATATACTATTGATAGAAAACGTGTTGGTTGGGGATACGGACAATTTCCCGAAAAACCATAAAGATGACACCGCCAAAAGGATCATTATCAGAACATATGAGTGAGTATAAATTAACACGCCAACAATGACCGGCACCGGTAATTAAACGGGCCACTCAACACAAACATATGGCTGGAAAAATTCGGTGCCGTCAGCAGTTTGAAAGAAAGTTGAAATATCTCCTAAACGGTCCTGAATTAATTCACGCAAACTTACTCGCTATATCCACAGTTTGAGCTACATTTGCGAAGTTTTTTCTTGCCGCTTTTTTGTCAGAGGAAGTCGCTTTCTTCTTCTTTGAGACTGTCTCCCATTTATTGTTCACGTTGTCAGTGTCCATGGACGCCATGTTGAATTGAAGTCAGAGCTAAGACGTGACGGAAATGAAACTGGTACCCAGCGACAAAGATTAGCTGTGCAATGAGATAGAGTGTCGGTCGGTTACCGAGTCGTGGACAAAAAGTACTCAACACTAGACTAGCCAAAAGAGTCAACCGCCGACCAATTGGGCATCACAATTTTGTTCAGCAACCTATCTGCAGCTGCTACTGCTGTTACCTAATGCCCCACAAACAAAGTTTGTTTTTCTTTTCTGAAACTTGCACATGTCCAAATGAAGTACACATATTGTTCCTACTGATGTGCATTATAAAGTGAAAGGGAAGAACACACCGAGGGGAAGGGGGGGAGACACGCCCGGAATGGGCGGGCCATAATGGGCGGTGCCATGCCCTACTTACTTCACCACCGTACAATACGCTAACAATTGCCAATGCAGATATGAGTAAATCGAACCCGAGAAGAACCCGAGAATGACGAGAATTGTCGTCTATAGTTACTGAATTACAGTTGATTGATTTGTGCAACAAATGCTGTGAACCAATGTTTGTACAGATTAACTGTTGTTGCCAGCTTGGCGTTTTGCCCTGGAAGCTTTGCCGAGTTTTCTTGATGGGAAGATCATCTTAACAAACATAGAAACAAACACCCCAAGAAACAAACATAGAAACAAACACCCCAAGAAACAAACAAAGAAACGAACAAACAAGCAACCCAAGAAACACAAAAAACAAGCAAACAAACAAACAAACAAACAAACAAACAAACAAACAAACAAACAAACAAACAAACAAACAAACAAACAGACAAGAACAAAACACACAAAACAACAGCATACAAACCACCCAACAACACCCCCAAAACAACCAAACAAACAAACAAACAAACAAACAAACAAACGCGTCATGAGTTTGTTTAGATCCCTTATTGACGTCAGCATGCATTGCTATGTAGGGCATAATGGTTCATAATGATCCAATTAGGCTTGATATACTTCCCCTCTTCATTAAATCTTATATAGTGCCCAGAACAATATTTGTGTTCGTAAAATACAACAAACATTTTTCTAGATTCAGGTTTCCATTGTGATCAGTGAGCACTGTTCTATTTTAGGGACGTTGTTTTGTTTGTTATTTTTTAAATTGAGTACGAACACCGTGGAAGAAGCGCTAGTATAACTGAAGTTATTTTCAGGTATTTTGTTTTACCTGTAAGCCCCTATTATGTTGTTCTTTTCATGTGTTGTCTGTTTGTGCAAGTTGTTCCAAGACGTTTTAAAACCATTGGACAATTTCGGTAAACAGTATTGTCCAAAGGCCCACACTTCGTGTATCACAACTTATATATAAAAAAAAAAACTCGTGAAAATTTAGGCTTGATCGGTCATCGGAGTCGGGAGAAAATAACGGGAAACCCACCCTTGTTTCCGCACGTTTCGCCGTGTCATGACATGTGTTTAAAACAAATCCGTAATTCTCGATATCGAGAATTGATAATTGTTTTACTATTTTCTCAAAAAGTAAAGCATTTCTCGGAATAATATTTCAAGAGAAGTCTTTCACCATTACCTTCTGTAAACCATGTAAGTTATTTGTAAATCTGTGAACTTTTTTTCTTTTTGTTTCTGTTCCGAAAGTGTCCAATGGCTTTGAAAAGTGGAAAATATAAGCATGGCACTGTTGGTTTACTGTTTCCATCCGAACAATTTTTATAAAAACAGTAGATGGCGTGTCGACCCCGTAGCTAGCATTCTTTTTCAAAGGCCAATAAAAAAACGAACACAAAACAATAATCATTGTCAGTTGAGACCTTGAGTCCGAGTTAAGTCCAAGATTAGTATGTCAACTTTCCCAGGTTAGGCGCGTTTAGCCAACTTTCAGAAGTTAGCCAGTGGTTCAGAAAAGGGTGGACACATTCGAAATATGGTGGTATGCGGCTGCTGATGAGGATATCGTGGAAAGACAAGAAAACAAACGAATGGGTTTCGCAAAAGATGTGCAAAGAGATGGAATTAGTCAGAAAGGGAATTGCAATTGAGGAAGATGAGATTTGTTGGACATTAGCAGAGATTGTTTGGAGAATACGAAAGTATGGAAGAATGGCAACTCCGCCGCATGAGGGGTGCCCATACACAAATCATTCATTGCGTATTGCGCACGCAACCCACTGTGTGGAGATGGTTTTAGTATTTGACAGACACGGGTAAAAACGGATACAAAGTTTACTACCACTACCGCGAACTTTCTTCGCAGACGACCTTTGTAGTCAGTGTTGTTGATTAGAAGAATCTTATTCGATATATAAAAGAAGCTTCGCTTCGGGCTTAGTCATGGTTTTGACATCACCTTGGGCATATAATTTTAACTGTGCCCCTCATATAGCAGTCAATATATCCATAATATAGAGGGCTTGACATTGAAGCGTGTTGCCGCCACATGAATAAAAAACACCCCTATCTTATCGTGTACGATAACTTATCCTGCACGTACACGATAAGTCTAAATGTATCGTGTACGTACACGGTAAGTTATCGTGTATGGACGTACATAATACTACATTGTTTTTTTTATTCATGTGGCGGCAATATGCCTCAGTATTTTAATAACTAACATAAATGAAACTCACATCAAGATGTGTGCAAAAGCCTGCACAGTCAGCGCTTTTATTTTTTGTCAACCGTACGAACATACAACATGTACACCTTGAAAAGATCACCCCCGTTATGAGGCAGATATGCACAAAAATGGCTACTCGCTAGGAATCCAAGTTTAATATAATAATATTTTTTTCTTCACAGATTGTGTTCTCATAAATAATTATGTATATCTACGTACCTCGGTGATTTTGGTGGAAAAAAGGTTATATAATACAAAGTTTTGTTGACATGTCATACAAGCGTTCACGTATAATTATAAAACATGTTGTTATAGAAAAATCTCACTTAACGCCACATTGAATGGACTGTTATTGGTAAAATAATTAATATTATTTGTTGTTGTTCTTTAAACTTTACACATCATTCTCCAAATGAACAAAGAGTCCAAATTCAAATCGTAAAATCATAAAAACCAAAAACAGCGGCGTATCCGATTTCTATACAAAATAATTTTGAGCGGATTTGATATAACAATAACAACAATATCATAAGCCATTTTACAAATATATTTTATGTAGGCTTATATACCTTGGTGTAGATTGGGATTGGAGTGGGTGGGGTTAGAGATTTTTTTTAAAATTCATATTGAACTACAACATCCATATCATTGGTTTTCAACATTTCTCCATTACAAACAGTTTGACATTAAGTAAACAATATTGAGTTATCCAATGAAAATATGGTTTGTCATATTAAGAGTTAATTCAGACTATTTTCTGTCCTGCTTCAACCTATATGGTACGATCAGCTGTATGACTGTAACCAAGATGGCTTATAATCACAAAAACTACCTAAGCACAACGAAATTATGCTTACCAGCCAAACTACAATGTCACATGTACAACTTGTGTGTGGTATCCTGCTCATATCTGCAATATTTTCTGCTTAAGCAACCCTATGAAATTGGGCCCAGCTAATCTGACCATGTTTGGGGGCGTGGCAGATCAAATAAGGAGTGCCAAAAGTAAATGACGGAGCTTGACGGTTAGGAAATGCCAAATTACAAGACACACCATGTAGGAAATAAAACTGAACCACAATGTGTAACGCTAAACATGATAATGGGTGTTTTTAGGACTTCGAAATGGTATCTTCCTCTTATACCGATAATGTGTAACTTGATATGCGATTAAAAACTGGCGGGAAAATTTCTTGTGAAATTTTTGATCTGTAAATTATGTTTACCTTTAAATAAAATTATATACCTATGAACATTTTCTTAAACACAAATTGTTAACATTGTATTAAATTATGTTCTCTCTGTATATTATATATTATATAATAAATTATATATCAATTTGACATAACAAATAAAATGTCAACTAAAAGTTTAGCTAAACGTATCTACAATTATTACGCTATTTCTTCAATACACTATGTACACACTTTGCAGTGCTAAAATTTGCAGCAAGTTAGTAAACATATTACTTTGATCAAATCTCTGAAGAAAAATAACATTTTATATGCTAACACAGTTTCCTGTAAGAATTAAAGATGTTACTTGGTCCCTTTGTTTAGCATATAGTTTGGTTACGTAACACAAGTACAAGGAACATGGTATCACTCACATTCACAAAAAGTGTGTTGAAAAGAGATGGAAAAAGCTGATGTGGTTCTATGGCTAAAAGACCAAGTGATTCGGAAAAGAAGAAAAAAAAATACATCTTTGGTTCTGGAAAACTCCAAGACCAAACCTTATTGGATCTTGATCAAGAACTGTTTGTGCGTAGCTTTTAATAGTGCTAAAATAAACCAAACCATAGATGTTTGCAACCAAGCTCAAAACGTAGCCTCATACACATACGCACCTCCCATGAACACTGGGCCCAATTTCATAGAGCTGCTTAAGCAAAAAATTTGCTTAAGCACGAAAATAGCTTGCTTATTTTACACATGTTACTGGCAAAAATGTCATGCCATGTACATTGCTTGTGACTAATATTTAGCTGTTGTTTACTTAGCATAACAATTGAGTGGAGTCTTAGCCGGTAATCTGATTTTACAAAGCAAAGATTTGTTTGCTTAAGCAAAATTTTTTGCTTAAGCAGCTCTATGAAATTGGGCCCTGGTTGGAGGAAGCATAAAGCAAGGAACAGATTGGACCACGTTTTTTGTTGGACCCAGAATGCCCACATTCGGCGCGTGGTCTGCTGTTAACGGCACTGGACACTTTTGGTAATTACTCAAAATAATTGCTAGCATAAAAACTTACTTGGTAACGAGCAATGGAGAGCTGTTCTGAGTATAAAACATTGTGAGAAACGGCTCCCTCTGAAGTAATGCAGTTTTCAAGAAAGAAGTAATTTTCCACTAAATTATTTGAATTAGGTTTCGAGACCACAAAAATAGATTTTGAGGTCCCGAAATCAAGCATCTGAAAGCACACAACTTCGTTTGACAAGGATGTTTTTTCTTCCATTATTATCTCGCAACATCGACGACCAATTGAGTTCAAATGTTCACAGGTTTATTATTTTGTGCATAATGTTGAGATACACCAAGTGAGAAGACTGGTCTTTGACAATTATTACCTAAGGTGTCCAGTGTCTTTAAGTCGAAGTATTTATAGCAAAATTAGCACATTAAGAAGTCAAAAGCAGTAAATACAGTTCAAAAAGACAAAGAGGAACAACAAACATCACATCATACAAAAGTGCCAATGAATTATTAACATCTGCACATTCATTTTGGTTTTTCTTTCAGTACATGTAAAAAAACAAAAACATTTGTCTGGTTACACCCATGTACGACAATATTTGACCACTGGAGTATTGTAGTGGTTGAGGAATCTGTGTCAGAACAAAACCTGTGTTGTGGGTGCACCCATATTAATAGTGCAACCGATTCTTGTCATTGGATAATGTATACATAAACTATAACTGAACATTATTAATGCCCATAAGATACGCGACAACATCAAATAAATGTGTATTTACGGTGGCCATGTTAGTTTTCCAAACGAACGCATTTTGTCGGCAACATTATGAAAGTCTTCCATTTCAAATTCAATGGAGAAGTTGAAAACACTTCGAGTGCAAAGGTTGATGACTTCTTTTAATAAACTTGCCTTTTGGTATGGATACAGATTATTGTGTTAAAAAGTTACAAGTTTAACAAACCTATCAACACCCCTTACATTGGCCGCCATCTTTGAAATCAATGTGCACGCGCGACGCACAACTCATAGCCGATGACGTCATTTGCAAAGGTACATTTAAGCCATGAACACTACCCAAGTATGAAATGTTGTGGATGGTGTTTGACATCACAGGAGAATAGATACACCGTACATTTTGTAATTGGGTTGCCAACAAGTGTGCAAGGGCCACCAGACACCAGATAAGATCTTCGACGTACATTAGTGTCAGAGTGTTGGATTGAATATTCTAACAATACATTCATCAGTATTGCTCCCCTCCACCCAGGAGTGCTTATATAGGGTATGTGAGGATTGACAGTGAAATCTGCGTAGATGAATAAGACATAGCTGTACGGAACATTTTATAGTGCTTCTACATAGCATACTGTGGTGCTGTCAGCATGCAGTGATGAACATCGATGCAAATGACTTATTGTTATGTACATCATCGGGACCTATTTCAACATTTCCAAACGTATAGCCAGAAGCCTTTGCCAAGCCTCGGCTAAGGCTTCGGACTGCGTTTGCTGTTGCAACACAATTCAAAATGTACACTGCAGTAAAGATGCAACGGTAACACTGTTGATATGATTACGATGAATATTATTTTGTCTTTGGTTTAAAATGTGTTCTCCACTGCGTCTTATTGTGCAGCAATGTTACCCTGTTTTACAGGGATCTTTTTGGAGCTTGTTCTTCTCAGACGAACATTGTGTTTGGATTACTGAAGTTGTTTTAGTCATGTTCGGCCAGCTGTTAAAGGCATTGGACACTATTGGTAATTACTCAAACAAATTGTTGGCACAAAAAACTTCTTTGGTAAGAAGCAATGGAGAGCTGTTGATAGTATAAAACTTTGTGAGATACGGTTTCTTCTGAAGTAACATAGTTTTCGAGAAATAAATAATTTTCCACTAAAATATCTGAATTTGATTTCGAGACCTCAGAATTAGATTTTGAGGTCCCGAAATCAAGCATCTGAAACCACACAACTTCGTGTGACAAGGTTTTTTTTCTTCCATTATTATCTCGAAACTTCGATGGCCAATTGAGTTCAAATTTTTACAGGTTTGTTATTCTGTGCATATGTTGAGATACACCAAGTGAAAAGACTTGTATTTAACAATTATCAATAGTGTCCAGTGTCTTTAAGGTGTTAAATTAATTTGGCTGATATCTATTCGTCCTAAGTTCGCAAATTAACCATCTTGTGTCTTATTCACTGACAAACTGCAATGCCCGTTATAAAAATCAGCAGAATATGTTTGCAGAAGCAAGCTCGCGTTTAAATAGTGGAGTAGAGTAACAGAACTGCACCTGATTACTAATGTTTGTGAACCAGGAATGAAATGGTGTTGTTTAGGCATCCGGCTGTTTCGTTTTCACGTGGAAATGTTATTCATGTGGATACGGCGAACAAAGTATATTACGCCTGCATCGCATACGGTATTGAATGTGTTGAATAGCATCCACACCAACGTTTCACATTACCCATTATCATCATTGACATAGAGTGGATACTTTAACAAAATTAGTTGATATCAACCAATACATGTGGACAATTTTCATAAGTATAAGACGAATAAAGTCAGCCTGCATCACATACAGTGTTGAATGTGTTTTACATTGTATCTTATCACACCAACATTATTGCATTATCAAAACACTATCATAATCATTGGCGTGAGTGGATACTTTCACAAAATCAGTTGATATCAACCAACAGATGTGGACAATAATTATCAAAGTCCGGCACAAAGCACGATAAATGGGTTGAAAAACAACACAAACAAATCTTGCTTAAAACGAGAGATTGCCCAGAAAATTGCACTGCAATGGAATCATTAAAAACAAAATTAAAGAAAGCATATAGTTGAAAAAAAGGTTTGTGTCAAGCTTAACACTCATTCTTTTTCTTTTGTATTCAACAAATATTGATACCTCCCTATATACATAATATCTGTTGAATAAACCGGGAAATATAAGTGTATTAAAATTAGAAGGGTTGATCAACACGACAATGTGTGGATCCACAAACTAACACCAGAATGAGGTAAACAACTTGCTCTGAAGATTTTCACACTGTGATAGCTCCACCAATATGAATAAAAAATTGCACTGCTAATTTATACTTACAAATTAAAAATGTACTCGCTTTTCAAAAAAGCACCTATAATGTAATACGATACACGTGTATTCACAATGTTGTGTGTGACAGTAAAAATGTACGAATACAAATCACGGTTCTGACAAAAAGCAATATGACAACTTCCAAAATTTAAAATCTAAATATTCACTAAATAGTCACCCATCACATACTTTCACATTTCAGACAATATTTTTTTTTTCAATATTACGTTACTGTCACCGAAAAAACAGTACAAATCAATACAAATTAGACCGTCCGTTGGTTAAAATCGTTAAGCAATAAACATCAAAATTTGTGAGTAGAAAACAAAAACAAAAAGACATCAATATGTTTTGTTACGAATATTAGTTCTTTGGCAGAGGCGCGTTTTTCGATCATTAGGTGTTTATTGTATCACAAGAAATCAAAAGTCACTCATCATTTTACTTGTATTTTAGTTATTTGTTTTACAAAAGCTCACTACTTGAGCCAATGGCGAGGAAACATTGTAGGCTGTGACGTCATTATGACGAAACTACTTTGGTCAAGGGTGTAGAAAAGTCGCTTGCACCGGCACGCAGTCTCAACCTCGCGCGTACACACGTTGATAAAAAGGCCACAAATTATAACTTTATTAATAACATTTTTTTTCCAAACCTCTTGTTTTTATGCCTTTCTGCTCCTTCGACGTCATTAATAAAAATGGCGATGCCGTCTGGATGTGTTTGCTTCAAAGTCTCTTCACAGCAATAGCTTAGATTAGGTAATCCACAATGGTTTGTTTCCACATGATCGGATTAAGGTATCATCCATCAATTACCGTTGACGTCATCAATCTATAAATAGGCTCTTTAGAGTTGCTCGTGGGGTTGATGAGAAAACAGTTAACCATCAGCCAAAAATACACTACACAGCAAGTTTATGTAAGTTGTAATCCCGGTTTGGCTTTGCATGATTGCCGCAAAATAATTTACAACGAATGACCTTTGTTTTTAAGACCCTTTGCGTCGACAACTAATTGCAAATTTGTATGAAAATGAAACTAACGTTTTTGAAAACAAGTCTTGTTTTGTATGAGGCATACATGCAAAGTAGAAGGTAAAAAACAGAGTTGGATTTTTGGTTTCCACATGGAATTTTTCCAAATAACAAAGCTGAAACTCTGATTGTGGAAACAAGAAAACATTGTTAAATCAATTGGTTTCTCATCGACCCCAGCGAACCCACAGATAGCCTTGGAAGATTGCATCTCGATCACCCGAAGCCAAAACCGGTGGAGAAACTTTGAACTTCTTTCACTCATTGCATCCATAACGGGGCAAGCGACATGTCACCCTTGGTATCACACACGTTCTCGATCTGCCATAATACAGGTATACACCAACTTGTGGATATCGAGTATTACAGCATGCAGCCCTTGTATAATGAAAAGCTCCGGGTTTCAATTTAAGATTCCCTTCCTGTTCTTTATCATTCCATCATTTCTTGTATAACTTAATCACGCCGATGATGTGTAAATTTGTGAATAATCCCTGAGGAAAATGTTGGCCACATTGCCATCTTTTTCACGTTTAATCTTCTTCATATACAGCAGAATGATCCTTCATCGTTAACGATGTACAGCCGGTCGGCAACTCTGTGGTTCTCTGAACTTCTTAAATGGACCCCATTATTATTAGAGCCCTTTCCAGCATGACCGCCATTTTGTTTAAACACCTTTCCTGCATGAAGGGGAGAAGAGGTCACGCCAAATCTCTGCAAGTGGTACGCCCTCTAACGGTTAGATGCCGCCCATTTTATTGCAGCCAATTTTCAACGGTGCACGTCATCACGGCGCGGTACCGCTTCGCTGTCGTCATCTCGTTCGTCTAGTGGTCACGTGGTCTGATCAGTGACGTCATGTTTTCTAACACGGTGGAGTCAACGAGCCCCATGGTGTATTTTTAAAATCGTCCACAGCGATGCTCGTCTGCATGCGTGATGTTGTCACTTTAGCAGGGCACCAGTCTTTTGAAGACCCACGCTGGACAATCGCTGAAGCCCGTCTTGTCGTCCATTTTAAAAAGTCTACACAATGTTAACCAGTATCACTGCTCCGTTCAACGTCCATAAGGTCATCATTAGTGTTTCGAATTTTTGTTTTCACACCAAAAGTCATGAGGAGAAGGTTGGACCTGAGGTACCCCAGGCCTACCCGGTTAGTTGGGGCCCCTCACTTCTTCTCCCGGCTCGCATTCTCCACCATTCTCCGGAACATTTTGGAGTTGAGAAAGCGTGGAAAGGAGTCTCGGTGCATGAGGATGTAGATTTGTTGCTGGGCTTCGTCGAACGTGTGAATGGTCGGGTCGGCCATGTTCCGATTGACGGTCTCTCGAACGCGAGAATCCAGACTTACCTGGGGAGGCAATCGCATAAAAAACATGGTTTAACACCAAATTTATTTCTGTCAGCATATGCACTGTAAAATATTGTTTAAACTGGTGGCATTTTTCCCTTTAAAGGCAGTGGACACTATTGGTAATTACTTAAAATAATTATTAGCATAAAACCTTACTTGTTAACGAGTAATGGGGAGAGGTTGGTTGCATAAAACATTGTGAGAAACGGCTCTCTCTGAAGTGGAGTAGTTTCGAGAAAGAAGTAATTTTCCACGAATTTGATTTCGAGACCTCAGATTTAGAAATTGAGGTCTCGAAATCAAGCATCTGAAAGCACACAACTTCGTGTGACAAGGATGTTTTTTCTTTCATTATTATCACGCAACTTCGATAACCGATTGAGCTCAAATTTTCACAGGTATGTTATTTAATGAGTATGTTGAGAGTAAGAAGACTGGTCTTTGACAATTACCAATAGTGTCCAGTGTCTTTACAGACTCTTGTGGACACTAGGTGACAGCAGGCAGAATCCAAAGTTCTCAAAGTTGTCGGATTGATCAGAACTACACAAACAGTTGAAATTTACCTGGATATATGTCCTGTTAACCAAAGAGTTCTAAAGATTCTATTGTAAAACAAAAAAAAACAATGTCCTTTGACAAAAAGAGGGCTACACTAACAGTTTCTTTGACACAGAGGGCAAGACCAAACATTTTCGAAAAAGAGGGCTAGACAAAGGTTTCTTCCACAAAGAGGGCTAGACTACACACTTTCTTCGTGAAAGAGGGATAAACTATACCTTCGTCCTTTTAACTTATGCTCGGTAACTGCCATTGGCTAAACACGAAGTCATCTACCAAGACTAGAGTCCGAGTGTCTTAAAATATTGAACATAGTTTTTGCTTTATTATTGAGCAAAATGTTCTTACCTCTTTTGGTGAAAGAATCGATATATAATCCTCATAAATTAGCCTGGCCTTTTCCTCTACAGCAGCCGAGTTGGATTCCTTCGCTAGCTCTTCACAGGCTAGCCAGAATAGTAAATTCTCTTCGCTATATTCCGACCGTAAATAGTCTCGAAATCTCCTGCGACCTCCTAAACAAAATTTAAAAAAATTAAGATTTGTATGAATTTGTTTTTAGACAGGATAATTTGTTTTCTTCTTCACAGCTTACGGTTTTACAGCTCCAAATTATAGTCCGAAAATTGCTATCGAAACAGGATTTTAAAGCAACAACATTTTCTGTTACCATTTTATCCTCCAAATTGTGAAAAACATGCTCTAGATTTAACGAATCAATGTAATTTTTCTAGGCTTACATTTTCAAAAATGGATAAACTTCCTATTTTGTCAGCAATATGTCGCCCATTTTGTCATGTTTGAGTTTCAAGGAATAAAACATATGTATCCCCTCCACATCATCCTTCTGAGTTGGTTCAATTTTTTCGACCATGGTTTTATTTTTTTCCAAACCAGTTTGAGGGGACCAAAAATGAGATACTCAGTACTTTTTCACTGGACATAAAATGAATATTACTACATGTATAGTTGAATTTACAGATATTCTGCCTTTTCATTGGTTTACTGCGCGTCACATGATGTGTCTTAGTTTTACTAGACGACGGCTGTGTGATAGTGCATCGGTTTGCCGTGTGATAGTGCATCAGTTTGCCGTGCGCTAGTCCGAAGACTATCTCACGGCGTGCAGTACCCAGACGTCCGTTGGATGTACGAGGATTATAAATTAATAGTCTGTAACCATTTCGGATTACATGACACTACATGCAGCACAGTAAAAGTTTGCGCAATCTGTATTCGCGTCGTCTGCCTGTGGATTGTAGCATTCAGGTCTGTAACTTAATAGTACAGTATTTAGAAGTGTTTGGGGGTGTTATAAAACAAATACTGACTGCTTTTACTCGTGCAATTGTTAAAACTATGACTCCCTCGGTGATTCCCGGTGATCGCCTCGGGAAAATAGAACGCTCCGGGGATCACCTCGGGAGTCATAGTTATAACCATAGCACTCGAAGCAGTCAATATTTGTATACTACTTACTTGCACTCTTCATCATTGCATCGAATGAATGTGACCAGACTCGTATCTCTTCAACTGTTGGACTATTATGGAAAAACACACAAAACAGTCAACATTTGATGTAATTTGGTTTCTACACTGTAAAAACAGTGTTTAGAATGTTAACACTTGTCTAAGCATAATGTAGGTTTTGTGCCCAATTCTTTTTCACCTGTGTAACCTAAAACATGCTAAGATTATTGTGTGTGTTTGAACGCTCCAAACACTTTGACCAGCTGTCAAAATTATAAGCATTTTTATCATTTAAACGTGTTTAAATAGTGGGTACAGTATTTGTGTTTATACTCTAAACACTTTTGTTAGAGTGTAAAAGTTGGGTTTCTAACTCTGGGATAGTAAATATCACTATACGAGAAGTTCACCCATTCAATTTGTCTACTCCATTGAGTTGCAGGACATTGTCTTTCAGAATTAAGGATGATAAGGGCCAAATTTCATAGAGCTACAAATCACAAAAAGGAGCTAAGCACAACAAAATTATGATTACCAGACTGAGGTTAGCAACCAAACTATGTCACAATCTGAGTGACTGGTACCATGCTCATTTCTGGTAAGCAGTAATTTGTTAAGCAATATTTCCTGCTTAAGCAGTTCTATTCAACCTGGCGAAAGTATAGATAATGCATGGTGTCACGGCAAATTGAAAACCATAAGATTTGATTATGCGCTTAATAAAGCTGTGTTTCTGAAAATGTCAGGTATTATTTTGATAAGGTTTTGTTCCACAATCCAATACTGATGTATATAACCCGACTTCTTGAATAAGTTCTTACGAATCTCCACTTTTTGATTGACATGGCACAAATCTTGACAAGGTGTCAAAATGATAAGCATGTTTATCATTTAAACGAATCATAGACACAAATCTTGTTAACAAAAATACCTCATCATTAATTTGCTATAAATAAAGGCTTGAGCAGCGTGACGTCAAGTTTACAGTAATGAATTATTATTATTTTTTTTTTTTGAAATCCCCACTGCATATAGCTTCATGAATACTTACTTGTCATTTGTATCCCCATTTGCCAACTCCATGGAGCCGCCTCCTGATTCCTCTTTGCCGGTGTTCTTCATACTTAGACTGTCCAAGAAAAGAAAAAATACACAGAAATGAAGAATGATTACTTCGTCTCAAGGGAATCAACCTTCACCCCACAAAACCTATAGCCCCGCCCCTCATATGGGCAAGATCTGATATTGGTCCACGTCTAAAAATGATAACAGCTGTGGAAGTTTTATGCTTATACCACAAAAATCAGTTTTTCCACTGGACCTTAAAGGCACTGGACACTATTGGTAATTATTTAAAAAAATAATTGTAAGCATAAAACTTACTTGGTAACGTGCAACGGAGAGCTATTGATAGTATAACATATTGTGAGAAACAGCTCCCTTTGAAGTAACGTAGTTTTTGAGAAAGAGGTATTTTGTCACTCAATTATTTAAATCTGATAAAAGACTTCTGGCCCGAAGTCTTTTTCGGCATCTGAATGCACACCAATTTGTGCAACAATGGTGTGTTTCTTTCACTATTCTCTCGCAACTTGCGATAACCGATTGAGTCAAAATTTTCACCGAAATTGTTCACTGGATACACCAAGTGAGAATACTGGTCTCTGATAATTGTCAGACTTGTCCAGTGCCCTCAACAGCTGGCCTAACATGACGAAAACAACTTCAGTAATCCAAACAGAATGTTCGTCCGAGAAGAACAAGCTCCCAAAAGATCCTTGTACAGCAGGGGTAACATTGCTGCACAATAAGACGCAGTGGAGAAGGTTTCTTGTAAAACCGACGACAAAATAGTATTCCTCATGTAATCCTGTCATCAATGTGAATACCGTATGTATCTTTACTGCATTCGTGAGACCATTATGAAGCACGATGAATTTGTCATTTGTATATACTTTTAACTTGATGGTTAACTTCTGAATTTAATGTGGCTGTTTTTGGATTTGTGTGTACTTTGAGCTCTGAAGATAAGACAAGGTTATAAACTTTTTGTTTAAAGACACTACTGTGGACACTATTGGTAATTGTCAAAGACCAGTCTTCTCACCTGGTGTATCTCAACACATGCATAATATGACAAACCTGTGAAAATTTGAGCTCAATCGGTCATCGTTGTCGTTGAAGTTGCGTGATAATCGTGAAAGAAAAAACACCCCTGTCACAAGAAGTTGTGTGCTTTCAGATGCTTGCCTTCGAGACCTCAAATTCTATATCTGAGGTCTCGAAATCAAATTCGTGGAAAATTACTCCTTTCTCGAAAACTACATTACTTCAGCGGGAGCCGTTTCTCACAATGTTTTATTCTATCAGCCTCTCCCCATTACTCGTTACCAAGTAAGGTTTTATGCTAATAATTATTTTGAGTAATTACCAATAGTGTCCACTGCCTTTAAACGAGACAATTGTTTTTCTACAATATTACGATAAGAGAATTGTTTATCAAATCAAGTAAGGTAAGCTATACGAATATGTCCAATTTGTCAGGAAAGGTTATAATATTGTGAACTTGAACCCTTGAGCCTTGCCACAGGGTTTTTGTGAAACCTACGTAGTATTGAAGGCAAGTAGAACACAAAGTTTATAGCTGATACCCATGTAATGCTCTCTATTACAAAAAGTGCTTTTGAAAAGAACCATTGGCGACGGCCAGAACAATGTGCTCAGTCCGTCTACATAACACGGGGGACAGGGCAAAATTTCAGAAAGCCTGTAGGAACTTTCTAAGCACAAACAAGTCTTGCTTAACAGAAAAAGTTAACTAGACAAGTTTCTATGAAGTTTACGTTGCTACAACTGGTGCCCACTAATATTTTTGCTAAGCAAAGAAGGTTGGTAACATTCTTTCCCTGCTTAACAACTTAGCAAGATTTCCGTCGCGCGACCGACTATAAACCGGCGATTATAGTCGGTTAAGCAAGACTGAGGCCTAAAAACTGTGTCTTTTTATGATTGCGCGTCAAGATTTCCATCGCGCGACCGACTATAAACCGGCCTTAAAGGCAGTGGACACTATTGGTAATTGTCAAAGACTAGCCTTCACAGTTGGTGTATCTCAACATATGCATAACATATAACAAACCTGTGAAAATTTGAGCTCAATCGGTCATCGAACTTGCGAGATAATAATGAAAGAAAAACCACCCTTGTCACACGAAGTTGTGTGTGTTTAGATGGTTGATTTCGAGACCTCAGGTTCTAAACCTGAGGTCTCGAAATCAAATTCGTGGAAAATTACTTCTTTCTCGAAACTACGGCACTTCAGAGGGAGCCGTTTCTCACAATGTTTTATACCATCAACCTCTCCCCATTACTCGTCACCAAGAAAGGTTTTATGCTAATCAATATTTTGAGTAATTACCAATGGTGTCCACTGCCTTTAAGAGACGTCAAAACATCAAGCAGTTATTATGTTGCAACCATCTCTGTCAAGTTCACCCAACACAATTAGTCAGGCAGTTTATGATTAGTTGAGATGGATGTGGACATTCTGGACGTAAGCACAAAATTAATGTTTGCATTTTTGATTGAAACAAATTCCCCCGAAGACGTTTATGACGGTCCTCTTAACAATCCAAGATGGCCGCCATATAAAGAAAATAAAGCACTGTTCTAAGTGATACAGATGTATTCATGACTATGAAAGTGTATATTTAGAAACCATACTTGGGATTCTATATGTGACTTGGAATCTGATATTTTGGTAAATACTGGTGTTTAAATAGCGACTATCTTGGAAATCCAAGATGGCCGCCATAGTACGTTTTGGGTAAATGGTACCCATCAAAAATGCAAAGCTCATAGGCAATAAGGAGCATGTGGAAACATGTGGTGCTTTTGTTCGGAATGTCAACATCCATTCGCTGAGCTGCCTGCATGACTAAAAAATCGCCACACACATTTTAACAAGAAGGACCAGTTTATTTCTCTTCCATCCATCGCATTGATATCATTTGTTTCAAAAGAAGAACGACCCAGGCAAAGATGGATTCCACACACATTAATTTGACAAGAAGGGCCAGACTTATTAATATCTTCCAGCCTCGCACGATACTACAGTGAGTATACAGTGCTAACACACATCGGTGTATGGGTAACAACAAAAATTAATATTCTTTATCCCTGATGCAAATTTAACATCTCTTATGATAACTGTTTCAAAGGAGAACAACCCAAAGATGGGAACATAATGATAAAGGTTAAAATCGCAGTGATCCTACCACGAGCAACTGCAACAGCAGCACCAGCAGAAGCAGCAGGCCCTGGAGCCCTTCGCACCACCCCCTCCCCTCTCCTGTGCCTCGGGCACCTGGTGAGTGGAGGATACGGACGGGGGGTCCCTCGTCGTCGGTTGGTGGGCCGACTCTCTCATGATCTGATCCGGTGCCTTAACAAGCATGGAACGAAATTCGGGTGCTGTGGAAAGAAACACAAAAGAGATTTAGTATGGTTGAAAACAGATTACCAAAAGTAATATACAATCTACACCATTTTAATATATGGAAATTTGCATCGGGTCCCTCATGTACCAGTCTACCCGTAATACTTTACCATACCATCCTCAATTAATAGCATGTTCACCATAATCGTGAGATTCACTCGCACTTTGCTCGTCAAGCCTCCAACCTCCATTTACCACCTCGTACTACTCTTGCCTATAAAACAGTCAACTTGAGAGACCCAAGCTCTGGAACTCGCTCAACTCTCAACTTAAACCCTCTAAAAGTCTTTCTGTATTTAAGCGTAAATTTACGTTGTTGAATTCATACTGTTGATAGATGTTTTCTTTCCTACAAGGCTGACATGACATGTCTTTGTTTTGTCTTTGTTCGTTTTTGTCCATTGTTCGTGTTCCAGTTAACTTCTTTCATTGTTAGCAGCTTGTGCATTGAGCCTACTTGAAAACATCTGTCCTTTCAGGAACATTTTCTTCAACAAAACATCAAAATAATTATCGGCTCAATGCACAAGCTTGCTCAGGGAACCAAACCTTACAAGCTTTGCTTCTTTATGGGTCCCTCCACAGCTTCATGAATATCCATGCTTATTATTCATTTAATTAATCTTATCCAAAAAATATTTATTTCTTAACTTGTAATTTACATTGCCTTTGGTTTCATTTTGATTGTGATTTTGATACTGTGGAAATAAACTGACTGAAGCAGTCTGCAGCAGCTAAGAATATTTGTCTTAAATAGTTAGATGATATATTGTGTGTATTGATGCTTTTGAGTTTTACATCGTAGTTCACAATTCTCTTATATAAAAGGTAACTATTTGATTAATCTGATGGTTGATGAAGAATTGACAAAGGTAAAGATCATTATCACCACTGAGGGTTTCAATGACCTCCTGATGCTGTGCATTGATACATCGTACAAGTTGAGGTAGTGAACCACGCTGGTGATTATGTGGGCTTGCGTAACCAAGGGTTCGGTGTCTTAAAGAAGATGAAGAGAAAACAAGAGATGGAGTGAGGGACCTACGCTTGAGATCAAGTACATGATGTACTTTTACTAGGCACGAATTACTTACGTGCGATGGTTTGTTACTACACGCTTACGCTTCACCCAACATTGTTTTATTATCAAAGGAATTTTGATAAGAAAACAGAAAACAGGCCTGGAATTACACGCAAGCCATGGCTTCCGTTGCCCCTGGTCTTGGTGTTGGCCTTGGTGCCCCTTCAAAAGTGTTCCTTGACCCTCAGAAAATAATGGATGATTGGTAGATGTTACAAGCCTCACAAAGAAAAACGCTCCAAGAATGTGCTATGTTCGTCGTCTACAATAGCAATCGCTTCTAATTTTCATTTAACCAACAGAGAACAGACAGTTTAACCTATTTTAGCACCGGTTTTGTTACATTGGATGCGTTCGTTTAGCTTCCCTGGGTCGACCCCGGTGTGTGGCGGTTTTTACTTCGAGGACGAACGTGGGTAATTATCTGCACACGTTCGTCCTGGAAAAAAAAAAGCCACACACCGGGGTCAACCCACGGAAGCTAAACGAACGCACCCATTGATTCGAATAGGAGATACCACAACATGGCTGAACCATGGTAATCTGTGCGTCTATAGGGGAACCAGTTATCTCAGTGTAAAGAACACTTCACTGCCGCGGAGACCATTGAAAACGAAGCGCGCATGTGATTGGCACACGTCAGCAGCGAGAACGATCTATTGCCTTTGTAATAAGAAGACCCACGACACGATGAGATTACGTTTACTTTGGCGGTCATTTTAGTCAGGTGTCCCTTGAGTATTAACGAGGACAATACATTTGATGCACAGAGGAACAAGACTGTACTCCTTTCAAGGCATTCGTTGTGGACACACGTTGTGGACACATTTGTTTTTATAGAACACAAAGATATAGTCGTATAATTTCATTCGCGAAACTTGACGTCGTGTTTCAATTTTTAAAGTACAATTTTTACAGCACATTTTCTGTATGCTCCCTTGCAGTGTGAAACGCAATCTAAAAATGAATGTTTTACTATGTGACACGTTGCCGTGTACGGGCGAGAGTTGGCGAAAAGCGTTTGAAACAGTTTGTTATAAAATGTATATGGTTAGAAAGATCTGTTAGAAGAAAATTATAATGATCCACACGGACAGAGCACAGTCGGCCATTTTGTGCAGTCAATTGGCGTGCGTGTTAGTTCACGACGTATAAGGGAAATCGTGCACTTTCGAGGCATATTTGTGTGGATCGTTGTTATCTGCTTTTAAAACATCTCTCTAACCATATGCTTTTTTTATATAACAAACGGATACAAACGCTTTTCATAGACCAACTCGCCCAATCCAAGGGAACGTGTCGGCGAAACAGTCATTTTAAAGGGCGGTATGAACTTAACTCGACACGTAATTTCCGTTCCTTCGAAAGTAACAGTTTCCAGTCATTCCGCATCCTATCACTTCACTCCCAGTTCATACCCCTTCTGGCAAATTTAAAGACCCTGGCAACTATTGATAATTGGCAAAGATCAGTCTTCTCACTTGCTGTATCTCAATAACAAACCTGTTAAAATTTAAGCTCAAATTGGTCTTCGAAGTTGTGAGACAACAATGAAAGAAAAAACACCCTTGTCACACGAAGTTGTGTGCTTTCCGATGCTTGGTTTCGAGAACTCAAATTCTAATTCTGAGGTCTCGAAATCAAACTTGTGGAAAATTACTTCTTTCTCGAAAACTACATTACTTCAGAGGGAGCCGTTTCTCACAATGTTTTATACTATCAACAGCTATCCGTTACTCGTTACCAAGTAAGGTTTTATGCTAATAAATATTTTGAGTAATTGCCAATAGTGTCCACTTCCTTTAAAGACAACTTGTCATTCTGAAATTCTGACTGCGCCCAAAGTATTTTCCGTTAACATGTTCACATTGTGCCTGGTCGACACACCATCACGAAGCTATACATGCGGACGGATCGACCGGCCGAGCAGAAACATTATAAGCCTCTGGAAATATTCGTAAAATTGTACTTTTTGTACACTGCATCATGGAGTACTGCAAAATAAACAGTAAACCATGGAAATTTGCATCGGGGATAAAGCATATTAATTTTGGTTATACATATACCGATTTGTGTTAGCACTGTTTACTCAGTACTTTTCCGAGCTCTGTGCAAAAACAAATCATGCAATGTCATCGTTGTATAAATAGCTGTTCACCTCTGACGAGGCCGAGTTGGATCAAAAGCTAAGGCCCTCTCCCCTACTAATGTTATATAAGCTGTAATTTTATATAAGCATATAAACGAACCGTGGTTATGATGTGTCTGAAACAAGGGGGAAAATGACGACCAGGGAAATAATAAGTTTAGCGAGCTACAACAGAAAACAAAATGGTGAGGAAACCGGGGGAAAAGTGACAGACAGCAGACAAAGATTAGTGAGCAGCAACTTGAAATAATGAGCAACATCGGAAAATACCTTTCATACACAGGGGAACCAGACTGTATCAGAAGAAAAATGAACCGTGGTTTTTGGTGTTTCTGAAACTATAGGGGCAATAGTGACGACCAGGGAAATAAAATGTTTAGTGATAAGCTTCAAAAGAAAAAAATGAATAGGGAGCAAAACGGGAAAAGTGACAGACAACATAGTATATAGTAAAGAATAGTGAGCAACAACCGAAACTTGAAATAGTGAAAAACGGACAAGTGGGTGACAATGAATCCATTTAGGAACACAACAGGGAAATCTAAAAGTCATTCATAGAGGCAAAGGGAATATCAAAAGGAGCATCGGAGTAAACAATAGTGAGCCACAATCGAAACTTGAAATATTGAGCAGCAACGGAAAATGACAACGAAACACAGACAACTTAGTGACAATGAAGCGTTTATAAAACACGAAAAAAGGGAATATAAAAGTCAGACGTGTACGCTTCGTTTTTGAAAGTGCAAGGGCACCAAGGCATTTTCTCCTTTTAAAGAGCACCCTATATGAGGAAATTGTAAAATTCTACTGGAGCATTTTAAGGGCACCAAGGCAATCAGGGGACAGGGAGGCAATCGCCTCCGTGAAGTACAAGGTCTCATAAAGTTATAAAGTCAAAAGGGAATATCAGAAGGAGCATTAGAGGGGCGGTGTGAGAGAGAAGGACGTCATCAGCGGAAATGAATTCTAGATGTCCTGTCATGGTGAACCATTGACATTCCAATCAAGTTCACAGTGCTTATTATATTGCCAATGTGCTTGGCAAGCCACGCAATGCAGCCATCAAATACTTGGTTTCTCACAATGTGTTATCATCAACAGCTCCACATTGCTCGTTCAAGTTAGTTTTTATGCTAACAATTATTTTGAATGCACTGGACACCTTTGGTAATTGTAAAAGACCAGTATTCTCGCTTGGTGTATCCCAACATAGAATAACCAATCTGTGAAAATGTTGACTCAATTGGTCATCGAGGTTGCAAGAGATAATGAAAGAATAAACACCCTTGTTGCAAAAATGTGTGTGCTTTCAGATGCAAAAAAGGCTTTCAGGCCCCAAGTCTTTTAATAATTGATTTCAAATTACCTCATCTCAAAAACTACGTCACTTCAGAGGGAGCCGTTTCTCACAATGTTTAATACTACCAACAGCTCTCCATTGCTTTATTGCTTGTTATCAAGTAAGTTTTTATTTACAATAATTTTCAGTTATACCAATAGTGTTAAGTGCCGTTAATCGCTTGCAAACGCGATTACATAAAGTGTACAAAATTCAACCCCCAAAACGTCCAAAAGCCCACGGCTTTCGAAGTCTTTGTTTTGTGTGTGACGAAATCAAAGCGATCTAGAAAAGCACGAAGGAGAAGGGCAACCTGTGTGGCGAAGATAATGGACTTTAGATGGAGCCGTTTCTCAAAATGTTTATACTATCAACAGCTCTCCATTGTTACCAAGTATACAATTAATTCGAGTATTTACCAATAGTGTCCAGAGCCTTTAAAGTCACCTGGAAGTGGTATTTTTTCAAAATAAAGCTTTTGTCACTAATATATGTGTTTTGATGAGTGGAATGTGAATAAACAGTTAACTAAGGTTTTAAACAATCAGTTCTTATGTTATTTACAAATTTAAGAGTAGACCCCAACCCGAGAGGGCGCTGTTCGTGACGTCAATCGAAGCAGACTTTGCCCGTAATGCGTAGAGTAAACACAATTGCGAAGTACATGTACGGACCAAGTCGTGAGTTTGTACGTTTCAAAAACAATTTTTTTTTCCGGCAATGCGACCAGGTGTATTGCTGCTGAATGCAGAAAAACACTTTTTGAAATGTACCAACTCACGACTTGGACGTACATGTACTTTGCACGTGTGTTTACCATACGCATTGCAGGCAAAGTCTGCCTCGATTGTCGTCACAAAAGTGGTAGGCGGAGTCAGCCCCCCAAACAACTTTATATATTTTTTAAACATATAAATCGTGACAAACAATTACTAAAGAAATTGTTTTATTGTTCGTAAGCATATACTCTTATGTTTGAAAGAAAAAAACATTCTATTTTCAGGTGACTTTAATCGCTTGCAAACAAACGCGGTTACATACAAAGTGTACAACTCAATCAACCCCCAAAAGGTTCAAAAGCCCATGGCTTTCCCAGTCTACTTTTGTGTGTGACGACATCAAAGAGATTTATAGAGAAAAGATCGAGGGAGAAAGGCAACCTCTGTGGCGAATTTAACGCAGATAGCAGTTCAAGCGACGGACGAAACAACGGGGCGCATTACGGCCAAGCGCCTTCAGGTTTTGCGCTGCTCGATTCCTGCAAACAAATCGCTAGCTGACCTTGGGCATGAAAAGAAGAGGATCAGGTAGATTAGATCACAATTTGAAATAAGAACTTGAAGAAAAACATCCCTCTCTCAGGAGTTACAAGAATACATTAAAGCATCGGCCATTTTCAGCTTTAAAGGCACAGGACACTATTGGTAAATGCTCAAAATAGTTGTTGATAGCATAAATAATGTGATGAGCTAAGCAAGGAAACCATTAAAAAGGAACAATCATTTTGAAGGAAGTAACTGTAGCCATATACCCCACCGTGTCTCTAGAGGCACTGGACACTTTGTTTTAGTAATACTCAAAATAATGGTTAGCATACAAAAACTTACTTTGTAACGAGCAATGTAGAGCTGTGGATAGTTTAGGGTTAAACATTGTGAGAAACGGCTCCCTCTTAAAGCCATTGGACAATTTCGGTACAGAAAAAAAAATTTCACAGATTTACAAATAATTTACAGGTTTAACAGAAGGTAATGGTGAAAGACTTCTCTTGAAATATTATTCCATGAAATGCTTTACTTTTTGAGAAGACATTAAAACAATATCAATTCTCGATAGCGAGAATTACGGATTTATTTTAAACGGGGACACGTGCGGAAACCAAGGGTGGGTTTTCTCGTTATTTTCTCCCGACTCCGATGACAGATTGAGCCTAAATTTTCACAGGTTTGTTATTTTGTATTTAAGTTGTGATACACGAAGTGTGGGACTTGAACAATACTGTTTACCGAAAGTGTCCAATGGCTTTAAGTAATGTAATTTTTGAGAACGAGGTATTTCTACTCAAATATTTTAAGAAGACTTTTTGATGCATCTGAAAGCACACAGATTTGCACAACAAGGGTGTTTTTTCTTTCATTATTCTTTTGCAACTTCGATGACTGAAAAATTGAGAACAAATGTTCAGAGCTTTGTTATTTTATGCATGATGTTGGGATACACGAAGTGAGAATACCCGTCTTCAACAATTACCAAATGCATCCAGTGCATTTAAAGCATCGGCTTCTTTGCTTTAAGGCCTATCTATTTGAGTTGTTCATCAATCAGCCTGTGTGTTTAATTTGAAGTCAGCAACAATGCCGTTATTTAATTCCCATATCGAATTATATTTGAAAGTATACAGTGTCATTCCTCTAAAGGGCAAAAATTTGCCTCATGAAAGGTCCATGGCTACAACGACTAACAAGTGAAAACTTACACTCATGCACATGTAGTTTGTTTCTACATTTTTTATTTAAAGACAGTGGACACTATTGGTAACTGTCAAAGACTAGCCTTCACAGTTGGTGTATCTCAACATATGCATAAAATAACACACCTGTACAAATTTGAGCTCAATCAGTCATCAAAATTGCGAGATAATAATGAAAGAAGAAAACACCCTTGTCGCACGAAGTTGTGTGCGTTTAGATGGTTGATTTCGAGACCTCAAGTTCTAAATCTGAGGTCTCAAAATCAAATTCGTGGAAATTTACTTCTTTCTCGAAAACTATGGCACTTCAGAGGGAGCTGTTTCTCACAATGTTTTATACCATCAACTTCTCCCAATTACTCGTCACCAAGAAAGGTTTTATGCTAATAATTATTTTGAGTAATTACCAATAGTGTCCACTGCCTTTAAAGACCTTGTCCTTGATATTATGTTCAGCAACCCACAATTGAAGGCTTATATATTTCAGTGGAGTACATTATTTAAGCCAATGATCACTTTACCAATCCCAGAGGTACCACTATATCCTCCCGATACAATTTACTTCTGAGAAAACGGCATCTCTATAAAAGACATGTTTGACATTTACAAACCATCTTCCTTTCAAACACGGGACCTTGAGATCATTTATAACCTACATTTTATCATCTCCCTCTTGCTCTTCTCCCTTTCTAGATTTATGAACAAGGTCGGGTATTTCTTATAATGCTTCTTATAAATAGCGCTCATATCCGTCCCTCAGTGAGACTCAAGGCTTCGACATTTATTATTTTTCTGCGAGGTATAAGTGTGACTACTCTTTTACATAGCAGCATGAAATGGTTTACATTTTACAAGCTGCTGTGGCGAAATATGCTGCCAATCAAAACAAAAATCTGGGCGAGCCCCTTCTCTGGGTGCACTGGGCTCTTTTACAAAACACACGGGACCAACGGATTTACGTCCAATCCCACAATTCTTAATTTTGTTTGTGTACATTATGTAACATTTCATAATGTATTTAAACCACTGACATTATGACTGTGATTTAAACCCCAGAGTGACAGTTTATATTGCGCCCTCTTTCGTCCGTGAGAAGGAGGTGTATTCGCATGTGACATTTTCTCCAAGGTAGACGCGTGGGGCATGCGTGGGAGGGGTGGATGATGACTATAGAGACAAGTATGAACAATGCATTATAACCGCTCATCATCAAAGGGCAATGACAAAAAGCACTGAAGATAACCTTACTATTAGAATGACCGTTTGTTCCATTTTCATTTAAAAATCATGCGGTGTTTATTGTAGTTAAAGGCAGTGGACACTTTTGGTAATTACTCAAAATAATTACAGCATAAAACCTTACTTGGTAACGAGTAATAGGGAGAGGTTGATAGTATAAAACATTGTGAGAAACAGCTCCCTCTGAAGTGATGTAGTTTTCGAGAAAGAAGTAATTTTTCACGAATTTGATTTCGAGACCTCGAAATCAAGCATCAGAAAGCACACAACTTCGTGTGACAAGCGTGTTTTTGCATTCATTATTATCTCGCAACTTCGATGACCGATTGAGCTCAAATTTTCACAGGTTTATTTTATGCATATGTTGAGATACACTAACTGTGAAAACTAGTCTTTGTCAATTACCAATAGTGTCCACTGTCTTTAATGTGCATGAAACTGAACGACCAATCAAGCTGTCCTTCATGCTAATGTTGAAAGCTTTAACTTAGGCCTAAGGGGTGGAATAAATATCAAATAAAAATCATGATAGTTCTTTTAAACTCCTTAAAATCCAAACCTATTTTCCCCCACAAAGCCACTTCTGAGAATGTTCATTATCGAAATGCATTACCCTTCAAGGGTCTGGGTACTTTTTACACAATCTTCTTTATCTTCAAACTGAGTACGTAAATCTGTGGACATTATGTTTTGTGTAAAAAAAGTACCAAAATCCTTTAAAATGGTTGCAATCTGATTGTGTAAACTTTACAACTTTGACGAGCCAAACTTTGACCCAACTATTTCATAAAAAAAAACCGGTACATCAGCTACGTCCAAACTATTTTGTTTTACACAAACAAAAAAATCAAACGAATTCATCAGTACTAATTACTGATGAATGACGAGACACAACACGAATCGTCACTAGACTAGTCTTTGTACGTTTATATGAATGAGTATAAACAAAAATACCTTTATTGTATGTTTATTTTGTGCACTTTCATGTAAAAATTCCATCGCTGCTGTCTGTAATCTTGATTGCCTCAGATTTTGTATTATGAATGTAGCCAGTGGCATTGGACTTCCGAGTCACCGTTATTTAGTTGGACTCTTTTAATTACAGGCACGTGCCATTGGCTTAATGTCCTTGCAGTTTTGTTTTGTTATTCCTGTATTTGTATTGTTATGTTTGTTATGCCGAATAAATAAAAAAAAAATAAAAAAAATACAAGTCCTTGACAAAACATAGCTAATTCTTGAGGTCTCGAAATCCAATTCATGGAAAATTACTTCTTTCTCCAAAACTACGTTACTTCAGAGGGAGCCATTTCCCACAATGTTTTATACTATCAACCTCTCCCCATTACTCGTAACCAAGTGAGGTTTTATGCTAATAATTATTTTGAGTAATTACCAATAGTGTCCCTTGCCTTTAAATCCGATAAAATGTAGATGTATACAATAAAACTAACTAAGGTGGTCGCGTTTTTGAAGGAACACGTTGCCTTGGATCGGTCGAGTTGGTCTTTAAAAAGCGTTCGTAACCGTTTGTTATTAAACGCATATGGTTAGAAAGATGTTTAAAAGTAAAATACAATGATCCACACAAACTTGCCTCGAAATTACGTGGGTTTCCTTTTACTTTACGAAATAACACGGTCGGCCATTTATGGGAATCAAAAATTTGCCTCCATAAATGGCCGACCGTGTTAGTCGACGAGGTAAAAGGAAAACCACGCAATTTCGAGTGATACTTTTGTGGATCATGATATTCTACTTTCAAAATATCTTTCTAATCATATGCATTTCATAACAAACGGTTTCAAATACTTTTCAAAGACCAACTCGTCCTTTCCAAGGCAACTTGTTCCTTTAAGATATCGCCGAAAATACGGAGCGGCTATTTACACGCAGGAAGACTAACCCACAGCAGGGAAACCCAATCTGAGAAGCATTACCCCCAGATTCAAATCTTGCGGCATAAAAACTGATATCTTTTTACATAACCACATTCTCAAAGTGCTTTTGGCCTAATAATTATCAAAAGCTGCAGCCGGGCTTCCAACCAAAAGTTTGCATTGCCACTAATTCTTAGAGTGATAACAATCCCTTTAAGATGCCGTTTGGTTAATTAGCCGACTATCTATAACCCCTCACATGGTCGGCATGTTTGTTCTACATGTCTTTCATAATTACCCATAATTACAACACATTATTTACATAAATGACAAGGTCCTCTACCGACGAGATGAAGTGAAGGGGGGGGGGGGGTCGCTTGGTCCCTGCGCCTCATCCAAAGGCGACGGGATGTGGGGTGGGCTGACGTAAAACGCATGCGCATTAGACCTTAAAATTACCCCGGGTTACCTCTCCCTGCTTACGGAATCTTAGATTTTTAATATTAATGTGGCTTTATTGTATGAATCCGTTGCAAATAACTGTTTTAATTTTTTTGTTTTACTTGCACTCAAAATAGGGCTCGATTGCAACATTCTCCTTGCAACTTTGGTGTAATGGTCGTTTAAAGTTATGGAGTGTACATAACAACGTTATGTACATCATGCACATCATGTATGGGGAAAATATACATGTACATGAAGGCCCTACATAGACCTTTCATTTCAAACTTCACAGCCCAAGTTTTTTGCCAACCTGGGCTGGAAAACTATGGAATGCTATAAATGCAAAGCGAGACAGGTATAGCTATAGTTCGCAACAATTAATGACTATTACAAAATTGTGTTGAATATGTTGGAGACAAAGCGACCTTTAATGTGACAGATTGCAGAAAATGTTGATCGCAAAGTACTCAACCGAAAGGGTTGACAGTAGAACTAACAACAATATATGAAAAGTGCAATTTAAAAGCAACTTGTAATGTCACATTGTTCAGACTGCAGCTTTGTGCTGCCAGCTGGTTTTTTAATAAAAATTAATGAATTAATTAATGAATGTCAACAAAACTGAATGTTTGCCGTATATGCCAACAAGCGCGGTTTGTTTATCAACATGTTGTGATTGTGCGAATTGCGCTGATCAGCTGTATAAACCATTTCCCATCCACTCATGCATCAGTACATCCAGAATAAGACAAATCAGCCCTTTCCACCGGTATTGGATGAGACCAGTGGGCCGATTGATGTAACTATATAGACTGGTCCCTTGCCTTTATCCGAAACCTAAAAACAGATACTGGTTTAAGATATCAATGGTTAGGCCGAATTGGTGGCTACGGCTGCGGCTACGACCGTTGCCAGGGTTGTTGCTAAGGGCGTCCTATACTTCAATGCATGATGACGCGGCGATCCGGCCGTAGCCGTGGCCGTAGCCGCCAATTCGGTACCGGCCTTACATTGGATGTAACTCATAGTGATACCCATTGAAGACTATTTAGGCCGTGTCCGATGGCAGCAACGGCTACGGCTACGGCTCGATTTCCGCGTCATGGTGCGTTGTAATATAGGACGTCCTTAGCAACACACTTAGCGACAGTCGTAGCCGTAGATGAAGCCGCCAATTCGGATACGGCCCTAGTAAATATATATAGTTTGGAAGGTCGGTCTGACGTCACGATCTTCAAACTGATGACGTAAGATGGACAAGCTCTTGGGGTAAATGACCACCAATTAGATGCCCCATTCACGACGGATAATAATTATGAAAGAGTTGTTGCAGTTTCCGAACCACCTTTTGTACTAGATACGCGCCTCAATTAACATGAGACCATTGGTCAGAGAGTATAAATAGCGTCATTTAATTCCTGGAAAAGTAAATAAATATGTGCCATTTAATTAGAAACAACAACGGGCAGTGATATTTTGAAAGCGAGGTGGTACATGCAAACTAACAAAATAGTCTGGTTAGCTTCATGAGAATTCATGGTAACAAAATCGTAGTAGTCAGGGAATCTCACATGTGCTGAGTCTATGGCGTTTACCATCATGATGTGATGTGGTTTATTTTGTTTGTGGTTTCATTCCCTGCATGAGCCCGGCCGGTTCCATCTCGGGCCAGGATTATGGTTGTAAGTCCCCGGTTGCTTGGGTTTCCCCACTGTGGTTTTCCTCCCACATCTAAAACTGAAAATGTCTTCGCGTTTCCTATTCTAATTTGGACATCAGGTTGGCTCAGTGGTTTCTTTCCCTGAATGAATTCCAGTTCCACCACAGGTTGAGACTATAAATGGATTGTAGGCTGTGGTTTCAGACCCCAATTGCGTGGGTTTTCCCCATTGTGGTTTTCCCTCCCACATCTAAAACTTACAGTTTCTTCTCGTTTCCTACCCTATCAGCGCAAATTGTACTATTGGATGGTAACAAAAAAAATAAAGGAACTTAAAGGAACACGTTGCCTTGGACCGGTCGAGTTGGTCTTTGAAAAGCGTTTGTAACCGTTTGTTATAAAATGCATATGATTAGAGCGATATTTCAAAAGTAGAGTATAATGTTCCACACAAATATCACTCGAAATTGCGTGGTTTCCCTTTTACCTCGTAGACTAACACGGTCGGCCATTATGGGAGTCAAATTTTTGACTCCCATAAATGGCCAACCGTGTTAGTTCGCAAAGTAAAAGGAAAACCACGCAATTTCGAGGCAAATTTGTGTGGATCATTGTATTCTACTTTTAAAATATCTTTCTAACCATATGCATTTTTAAACAAACGGTTTCAAACACTTCTCAAAGACCAACTAGACCGATCCAAGGCAACGTGTTCCTTTAAGTAATTGAATCACATACTCGGTAAACAAAACTATTTGATGACGATAGACATGGTTAGCATACCATGTTTTGTTCTGATTCACAACTGATGGTGCCATATAAAATTGCATACAACAGATTCAGAATAAATTTCCTTCCACTACTTAATACTGACTACTATATTATAAAACTCTATGCTCCTGAAACACCAAATCCTTCTATTTGAGAGAAAGCCTAACCATTGAGTAATGATTTGTCGAGACAACAAAATCCATGCATTATTGTTACTAATAACAAAGAGCGTGTGTCCATACCATTATGTTAACATGCATTCAAAAAACACCCAATGAAAGTGCAGTGACGTAGCGGTGGTTTGACCCTCGATAAATATGCGGGAATTTATCGCATAAATTATACAAATATTTTGCTCCATCGAAAATTGTCAGCTTAAACAAAAATGACCTGTAGGAAAAATATCGACTAGTAAGTCATGATCCATGGTTCAGCCAGATGAGAGTAATGTTTTCGCCCAGGTATCGCGAGAACTGAGAGCTGAAAGCGAGAGAAAGTGAGAATTTCACGCATGTTCATAGAATGTCACTGGTGTGGAGTTGCCGGTGTATTTATTAACAGCCAAACATATCAATGCACAGGCATGGGATTATATTAAATAGTTAACCGACCAGTATATTCATTTACATATTGTCATTTTAATAGCAGTGTTGTAGACTCGTGTTAAAGGTAAATATTGGGACACGAGAAATAAGTTTATCGCGTACTACGATATATACTTCATTGCGTTGTATAGGTCTGATATTAGTTTATGATGAACATTTTACATAGTGTAATTTTTTTGAAATAGATACATCCACGCCTTTGGTTTTTTAAGTACTGACGTGGTTTTAGTTCCCGTGTTAATTATATGATATGAAATGTGTGATATAAACAGTTCGTTTAGTTAATTAAATATCTACAAAATGAAATACATTATTTAGAGTGGAAATAATTTGTTTAGATAGTGTTTATATTGGCATGTCCTAGTAGTATGTAGTATTTTAACATGGATTTCATTAACTTGTATACATGGAATGCAATAACTTGAATGTTATTGTCTATATATTTTTCTAATATTGTAATTAAAAAACACTCCTGGCATTTGGAATTCAAAGAAAATATGACAATGTCAAACAATTAACACCGTCTTATTTATAAACAACCATTAAAATAACGACCGCATATTATAATTAGATTTTTATTCTTTTTACTGGATTGTATGTAAAGAGTACAAACGTACCACGCTGCTTTTAATTATACATGAATGGTATTAAAAGCGGGCTGTAATAACAACATGTCAACAAACCATACATTATTTTCTATGCTTGATGTTGATGACACTATAATACACACCTTGCGAACAGAACAAAATTTGAAAATTAAACGATTTGGTTTGGTGTGTAAACACACAGACAGATCGAAATCTTTAGTTGTCATTGCGCTGCAATGACAATATAAGTTCAGCTTATTCGTTTGTATTTAATTACTGTGGCTTATATAATAATAAGTAGATGTTTATCTATGCATTCAAAACAAACACGATCCGTATAACAACATATACATCTAAACTCGTACAGTGTGCTTCAAATAAAGTGTTGTTTTAATCCCAGGTATTCGTTCCATATGAATATGCAAATTACGATTGCATTTATTTGTGTAGCCCTATATTTGGGTTTTAGAAATCAGTATTTTTATTTTTATTTTATTTTAATAACCTCTGCTTGTGTTTTAAAGGTATCGTTATCATCATGGTTTTGACACAAACACGATGTTTGTCTTGGTTAACAAAAAACGGGGACTAAATACGTTCTAATGTTCCCGAGAACGAATGATACGTGCTCGGATAATAAACTAAAGCATCTGAAAACGCAGAAATATGAAGGTATATTTTGTATGCACAATGTACAGGAATACACGTAGAATGTAAAAACTTAAGTATGTATTATCATAGCTTGTTGATAAATTTTCCCACAAGGAATTTGATTAACGGTACACTTATAACAATCACCATTTTGAAAACAAACCATGCACAAATATTGATTGTTGTTCTATGCAGTCCTATATTTTGTTAACAAAATTTATTATGTCATTTCTTAATTTATTAGGCCTACATCTCAAAGGAGCTGTTAATTCACAGAAGTGGTTCAACAGACGACATGTTAGGTTACGTTTTGTAAACTATAATCTCATTGAGGTATGGATGTTAAAGCATCTGGAGCGGTTTTTTTTTTTTTTTAAGTTACAACTATTATTTCAAAAAATACATAGTATACTTCAACAAAAAGTATGTTGACAGCAGTTGCGTTTCTCCAATAACGGTGTAATCTCTACTGCCTTATGGCTATGGTATCCATTTTGTAAATTTGATGACTTGTTTGTGAATATTGATGTAAATATAAAGAAATATATCTTTTAAAATTGTATATATATTGGTGTATATTCCTCTCTGAAGAAAGTCCGGTTTGGATCGAAAGCTAAGGCCATCTATACTCATTATATATTATCAATAAAGAAGAGAACATGAAAATGTGTAAAACTGGTTATTCATGTTATTAAGCATTATGAAGCTAATTAAGACCAGAATTTTAGTAAAAATTACATAATTACATAATTAGCATAGATGTACTGAAATACGGTATCAGAGCATGCCACAATAGCCACCATAGTAACAAATAAATGTCAGAACAATACAATACTCACTGAACAATACACACAAAATGCGTAGGAGAGACGGCAGACATTATCAAGTAGGTACTGTAGGATTTCAATGTACATTACACAGTGTAAAAATACTTGCATATCTCATTTGGAGAGAATCCTGTGACAGCGGGTCTATTTTCCCACGGCTGATTTGCCGAATGAAGGACGACGCGCTCACAGCCTCACAACACGAAACAATTAATAAAGCAGGTGCTTAAATTAGACTGAAACAATTGTATTTAGAATAAACGTTGATTTAAAAGGCGAGTGGGTGATAGTGTGGCTAATAGATGACGCTGTTGTCGTGACAGTGCGAGATGGTTTTAATAGGAGAGATAGCATGCAATGACAACTGAGGGATCCCTGTTTTATTGTATGAAAAAAAAAGATGAGTCGACCTGATGTCAGGACCGGCAAACGACCGGCGAAGCGGAGAGACAAACTACACACCATAAAATGACATCAATCTACGGGTTATCAAGAACAATTCGCGGTACGTACCCAATGGCAAACGAACTGAAGTCCTTCGGTAAGGCCCTGTTACCTTCATGCGATCATTTTATCCCTGTAAAAACGCCCGCCCGAGAAAAGCGTTGGCTGACTGCCTACACAATGCACCTTCTTCCTAGCTCAAATGGCCGCCAGATTAAGCCAACATCTCGTGCGAAAGGACGGCAAGTATAGACTTAACGTAGCGAGATATATAAATTATAATAGCGATTGTGTGGTACGGGAAGCTTTTGCTGTGATGTACGTGTACTGATGCAGGGAGGTTTCTACGTTCACGGAGAAGCGCTATCGCTGAGCTAGCGACCGCGATGGAGAACCCATCGCAATTATGATAATTGCGTGCCGAGAATTCTGGGTAAATGTACGGGAGCTAAATCTCCCGGCAACGTCGCCAGCTGATTTGTACAATGTCGTAGCTCCGTCTCATCCCTACGTAGTATAGAGTGTGGGTAATGCGCAGGGGTTCAGACTGCTGAAATTTCCTCAATGCATTTTTTTTTTAGACGAACAGAACTCGGTGTACATATATAGGATGTATGTAGGCTTGGTAATACCACCGTATGTGCGCTGCTTGCGTGCTAGCGACGACGACGAAAGGTCGTGTGCGTTCACCACACGTATATAATGCAAACGTTCTTGGACAGTGGGATTCGCAAAGAGTGGAACACATAGATAATTATGCATGCATGCTTTAGAAACATCTACCCTTTCTTCCTCATGATCATAAACCGTTTGTTAACCTAGTACTAAAACCCAAGATGTCGCGTTCTTAGAAAAATGGCACAAGCCAGAAAAGTGGGTCTGAAAACTGCATAATCGTTAATTGTTTGCACGCAGCGAACGTAAGGACAGATGAAGACCAAACCCTACATCAATACATGCTGATGTTCATCAGACGAATTGTTTTCTTAATTGTTCCTAATCATTCAATACATATCTGCCTTTTACAGTTAACATTTGGATTCCAGAGCGACAACACCATTAAAATCGATCGTGACCGTAATTACATTTCTTTATCACTATACACACATTTATTACTGACATCATTAAATTCAATGTCTTTATCATCGTCATTAAGATAAACATGTAATTATTTTGAAATGTTCCTCACCACATTCAAAGTAATCATCACTCGTCTCAAATTCATTTTCGTTTCCATTATTTTGTATGAACGTTGTTTCCATTGCCCTCACAAATCCGTCATCATCGTCATTCCAATACTTGGTAATTGGTTAGTTTCCTTCTGAAAACATCCTATTGGGATCTTGGCTATATGAGGGAAGGTGAAGACATCCTATTTCCTTCCCTAATCACCATCCAAACATCCCCCATCTTGCAAATCATCCTGCTCACCATCCCCATCTTAGAAATCATCATCCTTACCATCCCCATCTTACAAATCATCATCCTCGCCATCACATCTTAAAAATCATCATCCCCACCTTCCCATCTATCATCGTTCTTACCATCACCATCTTACAAATCATCCTGCTCACCATCACCATCTTACAAATCATCATCCCCAGCTTCCCATCTTACAAATCATCATCCCCACCAACACAACCTTATAAATCATCATCCTCACCATCACAATCTTAAAAATCATCATCCCCACCTTCCCCATCTATCATCATCCTCACCATCACCATCTTACAAATCATCCCTCACCACCACCATCATGCAAATCATCATCCTCACCATCACCATCTTACAAATCACCATCCCCACCTTCACCATCTTACAAATCAACATCCTCGCCATCACCATCTTACAAATCAACATCCTCGCCACCACCATCTTACAAATCATCATCCTCACCATCACCATCCTACAAATCATCACCCTGACCATCACAACTTTATAAATCATCATCCTCACCATCACCATCTTACAAATCATCACCCTGACCATCACAACTTTATAAACCATCATCCTCATCATCACCATCTCATAAACCATCATCCTCACATCCCATCTTAAAAATCATCACCCACACCATCACCATCTTATAAATCATCATCCTCACCATCCCATCTTACAAATCATCCCCTCACCATCACCATCTAACAAATCATCATCCTCACCATCACCATCTTACAAATCATCACCCTCACCATCACCAACATCTTATAAATCATCATCCTCACCATCACCATCTTAAAAAATCCTCCTCCTCACCATCACAATCTTACAAATCCTCCTCCTCACCATCACGATCTTAAAAATCATCCTTCTCACCACCCCACCTTAAAAATCATCATCTTTACCATTTCCATCTATCAAATCATCATCATCGCACCATTCCCATTAATTGTTGTGCTTAAAGGGAAAACAATGAATTTGTTCGCAAAATTACGGAGTTCAGGTCTGGATGCAAACTTGAGCTAAAAATGCTGACTGAGACAAATTATTGGCGTGTCTCATCACCCTCTGGTTGCCAAACGCCCATGCTAACAAAACCTCTTTAAATCTAGAACTTAAATTCATGAAAAGAAAAAAATCCAAAGTTAAAATAACCAACAAACGACCCAAATATAGCCGTGTCTTGCATAAACCAACCCATTAGAACCGCAGACGCCTTCCAATACACACGCCCAGTTATTTATATAAATGTTGCAACCGTTCTCCCTAAGTTCCTGTATTGCTGGTCGGGCTGTGCCTTTACCCGGATTTTATATTCCTTATCAATACCGGAAAGCATAATCTTTTAAGACGTTGTGAATGATACAAAAGAGCTTACAAATATGACTAATAGAACTATGATAATGACACTCGTAGAAACATTAGGTGAGAGTTTCACAGCTGCGCTGGTTATTAAATAGGATTAAATTTAATGAAAGATGAACTATTTTACAATCCAGCCATTCAACGTGAAATAATTACATGAAACATTTAAAAACACGAGTAGGCCTATCAATAAACCTGTTTCCAACATTTTAGTATTGTTATTAATTATTAGCCCGGGAATTGCAACACAAATTCAATGGTTTCAAAAGCTTGATTCTTCAAGTCTTCAAATATTTGGTATTGTTAGTCATTATCTACAGAATGACATGTTTCCCGAAGCCAAATAGTTCCTCATACAAAGTCTTGCGAAGGGACAGACTATTTTTGCCACCCAGCCTCGGTATGAGTACACTGTGAGACGGACAGTTATCCAATAATTTAGAATTCACCGCTCATTTTATGAGGCACAGGGCACCTTTGGTAATTTGTCAAAGATCAGTATTCTCACTTGGAGCGATCCAACATAGGCCTATATGCATAACATAAAATGGAGAATCTGTTAAAACTTGGACACAATTGTTTCTTCGAAGTTGCAAGAAAAGAATAAAAGAAGAAACACACCCCTGTTTAACAAATTTGTATGCCTTCCGGCCTGAAGTCACCCAATATTTGAGTGAGCAATTACCTCTTTCTCTAAACTTTCTCTGCTTGAACTTATTTTGAGTAATTACTAATATTGACCAGTGCCTTTTAAGCTTCTACTCACAAATAAGTAACAAGCATACCTAAACATTTGGAAAGTATATTCTCAGACTTATGAAAAGTAGCTGTAAGTGTGTTTTCATCTATCTTTAGCTTCTTTAGGGAGCCACTTTGTGCATCATGGCCCCCGGGGATGGGTGGTTGTTATATTGCTTAAAGAATGCTAAACATGATTGAAATTTGGCAAGAGGGTATTATAGGTACGTACTTGAAGTCATGGTGTGCAAGTTGTTTGCAGAAATCGGTCGTGAAGTAAACGTTTTACAATAATTATTCACTTTATGCAGATCTTTAGTCTCACGGGACTTTACTAAAGATTTGCATAAAGTGAATAATTATTCTAAAACGTTTACTTCACATCCGATTTCTGCAAACTACTTGCACACCATGACTTCAACTACGTCCCCAAAATACCACCTTGCCAAATTTCAAGACAGGTTAAATATAATTAACAAAATAAGAATAAGAACCTTCCATCCCGGGGGCCATGAAACACAAAGTGGCTCCCTAAAGAAGCTAAAGACAGATGAAAACACACTAACGGCAAGTGATACTAATTTCTTTTATAAAGTTAAAAGATTTCATTAAAAGTAATACTTATACAACTAAAGTCTATAAAGAAAAGCGGCAAATATCTTTACCGATTTTAAAGTAGAGATTTACTAAATAATCATGAAACAATTTAGCCTGTAACACTTTATCAAACTGTAAGGAGGTTCGTGCAATGTTACTCAACCTGTGTTATTTTTTTTCAGTGTGTACATTAACGTCATTTTGACGGAATTTATCGCCTCACGTATGAACCAAGATCATTGGATTGTTTTTTTTACAAGCCAGCAGTGAAATTTGTCTCTCATATTAATTTTTGGGTTCGACTTGGTCGCATTAAACACTTCAACTTTAATTATTTATTGTATAATCTCCTTATAAAGTTAGAATCACTGGCTACATTCCATACATTTCAGTACACACAACATTATTACTCCATTTTACATCTTTGGTGTTAACATTAATGAGTTATATATGTCTTTCAAAAAATGGAATTTAACCTAATTTTTGCAAGGCCCAATATTTCACGGAGGCAACGAAGGCGATTGCCTACATGCCCCATGGTCGCCGCCTTGGTGCCCTTGTAATGCTCCGGTGTAAATTTACATTGGAGAAAATGCCTTGGTGCCCTTGCCCTTTCAAAACCGGAGCACAGAGGCCTGTAATATGCAGATGCTTGAAAGATGTATATACATTAAAGCAATCGCTCAACATCGGTAAACAGTATTGTCCAAAGGCCCCGCACAAACCTGTGAAAATTTAGGCCCAATCGGTCATCGGAGTGGGGAGAAAATAACGGAAAAACCCACCCTTGTTTCCGCACGTTTCGCCGTGTCATAAATAAATCCGTTATTCTCGATATCGAGAATTGATAATTGTTTTAATGTTTTCTCAAAAAGTAAAGTATTTCATGGAATAAAATTTCAAGGGAAGTCTTTCACCATAACCTTCTGTGAACCCTGTAAGTTATTTGTAAATCTGTGAACTTTTAATTTGTGCTCTGTTCAGAAAGTGTTCAATGGCTTTACGACTTTAACAAATATCGGGAGCAACAAACCAGATAAGACATTTGATGATGTCATAGAGTGGGTGACGTCAATAAATTATTTTAGAGGAAGGTTGATTTATTAACTTATAAAGTATTCCATATAAAAAAGGTTTCTGACTGTACTTCTACCATTTAAGCACTTATCGATAAAAGGTCTCATTAACAGGGACTTAGTGTTGTAAAAGAAATCATCTTCGCTTTCCGGTTCCGGCTGTTAAGTAACCTATCCACATAAATAGTATATCATTCTAAGATGGTTAGAGTTTTAGCGTTGATGCTTCGACACAAGAAACAATCATGTCATTAAAGAATGTCTTGCGATCAAGAAGACCCACTGCACTACCAGGAACCACGATTTCATGGACCTGCTAAGCGCAACAACTTGCTTAGCACTGATATTGACATGATTAACACACAAGGATCAACTTTGTCTAAAGTAGAAAAGAAAAAAAAGAATAGGGAAATGACAACAAAACGATGCTTAAAGGCCTAGTATCTGGACAACGGTGTCGTCCCTTAACAATTTTCGAGTTATTTTTGCAGGAATTATTCTTGACATTATTTTCAAAACGTTAAAATCTTGCTGTTTTGCTTCTTCTGAAACATTGCTGCAGGATAACAAGCAAGAAATCGGTGCACTTACAATGTCGGTGTTAACAATCGGTGTTAACAATCGTTTAACTTAACCCCTTTTTAGCAAAACAATTTGTTATACTCCAAGATATTGTTGCATCAATAAAAATACGTACACTCTGTTGAAAAGATGACAAAAATAATATGTTTGTGGATCGAGTGGTAATTAATAATTGAGTAAGGGGATGATAGATTTTGCTTCATCCTTTGTTCCTAAAAACCAGGCGACGATGAGGAGGGGATAGACTGCGTTATCCAACCCAAAAGCAAATCTCGAAAAACTGACGACGACGTGTTATCCTACGGAACAATAGAGGACCGGGGGGGGGGGGGGGGTCACCTAAGTTTGAACAAAAAGTCCACCACATATCGCCAGTAGAAGTTCCATGAACCAAACTTCGCTCTTGACGAGGGACAGCAATGTCCCCCCTATATAAGGGCGCTTCTATGGGGAAAAGGTCAGTTTGTATGGAACTTTGCAACAAAAGCAAAGGGCACCCGGCAACTGCTGACGTTGGGAGCTTGAAGACATTGAACACTATTGGTAATTGTCACAGACCAGTCTTCTCACTAAATGTATCTGAAAATTTGCGCAAAATAACAAACCTGTGAAAATTTGAGCTCAATTGGTCGTCGAAGTTGCGAGATATTATAATGAAAGAAAACACACTTTTGTCACACGAAGTTGTGTGCTTTATAGATGCTTGATTTCAATACCTCAATTTCTAACTCTGAGGTCTCGAAATCAAATTCGTGGAAAATTACTTCTTTCTCGACAACTACGTCACTTCAGAGGGAGCCGTTTCTCACACTGTTTTATACTACCAAACTCTCGCCATTACTCGTTATCAAGTAAGGTTTAATGCTAATAATTATTTTGAGTAATTACCAATAGTGTCCACTGCCGTTAAGGCCTAATTATACCAACTTCTATAAATGGGAACTCAAATCAGGTTAAAAACAAACCACTCATATGTTTGAGTTTCAATTATCCGCCATTTCAACTAAATAATAACAGTCACTTCTGACTGTTAGCGAATTTTCTGACTTTGATTTTAAAGTTGCACCGCACAGTTTGTTCAACTTTCAATAGGCTTTTGGACTTTGTACTCAGTACGGTGGCAGCTGGCCACTGTACGTATGTGTCCATACAGTCACATGGGACTCAATTTACAATTATACCGCCATGATAATACCAACACTATAGTATGTTCTGCCCTAAAAGCGTGTTCTACAAAATTCCAGAAAACTCTGAATATTATTATTTATGAAAGAAATGCTCAAGTTGTTCAGGAATTCCAAAAAGGGATTCCATAACTTTTAAAAAGGATTACATATGTTACGTTGTTACTGAAATGTTTCATTATTGTTTTAATTAGGCGCTGACATTCCCAACAACCGCCTACCAACCAAAATTATGGTGGTATAAATGCAAAAGTTAGTTATGGCCCCATGTTCCGGTGTCAGATGCAATTGTGTCCGCCATGCAATACTGTCCGCTCCGGAATCCCCTGCATATGCAATCGTGTCCGGGGCTATGCAAAAACCGTCCGGATGACATGTATGTACATGACTGTGCAATGTATATGTGCGCGCGTAAGCGAGCGTGCATATACTGAACCTACGGACGTATATGCAGCATGAATATTCACGTATTTTATGATTGCAGCGAACCCCCAACGGCCGAACATTTCCCATGTCACATGCACTTAGCTTGTGAAAAAAGGCGAATGTGTTCCGCCGACCAAGGGCGTTTAATTTACTGCAAGGACGGTTTTGCACGGGGGCGGACACAACTGCATATGCAAATGTGTCCGGGCGGACAAAATTGCATTATGCAGCAGCGTCCGGGCGGACACGATTGCATATGCAAAACCGTCCGGCGGACACTATTGCATATGCAACAATGTCCGTTGCAATAATGTCCTCCGGATAGTATTGCATAGAGGACATAATTGCATCTGATACCGGTCCTCTCTTTAAATCTGTTATACAAACTGTAAACTTTGGTTATTGTTGGTCCTTCTGAAGTCCTTAGTCTGTAGGCCTATTCTAATCTAGCATTTTTTTAAGACTGACTCTGGGATTAAAACGTCGGTGTCAATTAAACATTTTGCCATGTACATACTTATCTAAACAGGCAGCACACCACTAAACCTTACCGGTACGTGTTGCTATTTTAAGCAAAGCAGATTCCATTGCTATTTCATGGCTATTATATCAGGGCCCAATTTCTTAAAGCTGCTAAGCACACAAATTTGCTTAGCATGAAATTTCTTCCACAATAGAACAGAATTTTGTGCTTAGCAGCTCTATGAAATTGGCCCCTGATCTGCTGTTGTCCTAGCCTATGTCTTAACCCTTAGGCCCAGGCAACATTTATTTTACCAACACCAATATGAACATGTGCCATGTCTCACATTCACATTTTAACGGTACAGATAACGAAGGCCTATACTAACACCATCCTGAACCATACACACCATCAAGTGATTAACTAACAAAACATATTTTATGACAATCCAATGGAGATTTTAATTAACACAAATGATCAGGGTCTTGTACCTAAACTACCGACCGTAAACAAATGGGCTATATACGTTGATATATGAGAGAAGTGTCTACTTACCAAAATAATGTGACTGTTGGTGTAGAAATTGAAAACTACAGAGGCGTCCACTATTAGTAAAGACACATCATGCGAATTTGTAGGCATACACGCTGTGAAATACACTGTTTACTATAAACCATAGCGGTAGCAATCTCCCATATAAAACGTTGAGGTTGACGAAATGTAAACGTGTTGACAATCAAAACCAAAACAACTTTGATTCTATAGTCTTTCCACTGTGTCCACCACTACAGGTGATTGTCCCACCATCCCATATAGGCCCAGCCACTTCACCAGCTTGGCATTGAGTACACAATAGAGATAAACCATGCACTTGATACCAACGTTCAAAATGATAAAGTTTATCACATTTCTGAGTGTTATCTAAGCACTATATTGTGTAAATAAACAAAGGCCTCCAGCTAAAGACTAACGCCATTTAGATATCACAGTAAAAGTGTTGAATTCAATTGCAAAGCGATCTTCTTCAAAGCTAGCTCACGCATGAGTGGGCTTTATCTAGTGATTTAGGATCGTGATTTGGAAGAAGCGGATTTCGGCTCAAAATTGAAGCGGAACTTCCTGGTTTTACGTATTAGAACAAACGAATATTGAATATCGAAACACAGGTTGTCCTCAAAAGGGTTATTACAGGTCAATTGAAGTATTCAAATTTGTTTTCTCACGTAAGCTCGGGTTCTTTACAACAGCAGGCCTGTGCATGTTGAAAGGGCAAAGCCATTTTCATAATTTGCAAAGGGCACTTCTATTGGAAAATCTTAAAGTCAATGGGAAACTTTTGAAGGGGCACCCAGGCCAAGACCAGGGGGAACGGATGCCCTGGCCACCATGGCCTGCGTGTTTTTCAAGCCTGTAGTTGACGGTGAATTAAAATCATAAATGCGGCCGGAATTTTTGACATGGTTTATACCAGTTACTCATCGAGTAGACCTATAGGACTAATCACATTTGAGAAAACATTTATTTTTCATTACATTGCCCTTCTATTTTATCAGTCAATATAAAAAGTTGTGTTTGTGTATTCATTTATATCAGTTCAAATAGTTGCAAGTGCCGCGACTGTCGCGCGAAACAGCACCGTTAAAGTTGCAGGGCGCCGCCAACGTCGCCGTGAAAAACTGCATCGTAGTTACATGTACACGTTTGTATTTTACACAATTTGACAACCAGATTTAAGCATGGAGCTATATGATATATATAAGATTAAACTAGCAACGAATTCGCCCAGGTTAATAGATGAGATTGACGGGTGGATAATTATACGGACCCCTAATCACGGTTAGAAGTTTTACGAATTGTGTGTGTGTTTCTTCATGCATTGCAGTGTGGTTGGGAAAATATAAATTAGAAACTCAACCTGACATATCCCATAAATTGGTCCAATCCACTCCGTATTCTAGTTCAGTTTTGAATAGCATTCATTATGAAATATGGACTTCTGAAAAAGCCGAGACGAACACAGTGAAACAACAAACTATGGACAAGCACTCATACTGTCATTGCAACCCCGACAATCACAATTATTCAATTTGGAAACAAAACTCAATTAGTGATACAGATTGGACCAATTTATGGGGCTATACACACTGTACATTCTTATCCCGATTCGATTCACAACACTCAAACACTCATAAGAAAGACAATCATAAAATCTTAACAGCAAAATGTTCACTTACCAAGCTATATCCACATCAATTCCCACCACTTGATAAAGTCATGGGTTCCCAGAAAAGAGTAATTCCAACAAGTCCTCGCAGTCCAAGCACAGTTTCTTCACTGTTTTCACCATGTGCGTTCTCTTCGCTGACCAAAACATACATTGACCTTTTACAGCCAGTTACTTTCAGTCGAAGGTAAAAATCTGAAGGGGCAAATTTACAACAGCACTCACTAAAATCCTGAAATTATTGTTTGTTTGTAACATCCTTGAATAAACCGTTAGAATGTAAGGTCTATAACTATTTATTTGATGCAAAGAGTTCGTTTTAAATGACATACAAAGATGGTTATGAAATATTACACACCAGTTGAGTAAGTACCATACCCACTAATTATAATGGTTTAGTCCAGCCAGTGAGGCCAGTGTGATTTGCATAACAAAAGAAAACCAGGAGTTCCACGCCCAGCAAAAGTGAAAAGTAAATGTCGTCTGCTCACAGATATGAAGGGATGCACGGGGCGTTTTCCAAACTTCGGTTTGTGAATGCTCCGGATTCTGTTTGATTTTTTAAATACCGTGTAATATGTACACTGCTCAAAAAATGATGACGGAACCACAGCTGTAGTTTGGGAAAAGGCCCAGGGGTTTCAATGCACATTCATTGGCGATCAACCGGGAGCCAGAGGCGGGGCTGCTTTTTTGAATTTATATAACACCCAAGCAGATCCTTGTCATTTGATTGGAGGATATTTTTGTTATGTGATAGCTAGGAGGTTATATAAAACAAACAATAAATGATTTTCATTCATGAAAGCTGGAATGTTCCATTCGACTCGGCTCTTTGAAAAGAACATTCCATCTTTTACAACTCGTGAAAATATTCGCACCATAGCACTCATAAACATTCATTATTTGTATAATATTTCCACGTTCTTTGAAATAAAATAAGAAAACATTTACAGTGACATTTATTGAATCTATTTTATTTGTTTAATGTTACATTATCTGTAGTATATTCTTGTTAAATTTTAAAGTTCACAATCAGTCTTTTAGTACAAGTTCCACATATATATTGTCCTGTTTCCTTCGTTTGTTATAGTCTAGCATGGTTAGTGGTACAGTGGTTAGTGGTTCTGTAGCCATTAACTCTGACGGGTATCAATCACAACCTGCCACAGTAGGAATTCAAACAAGGAAATCCTCTGCAACCTCATTTCTTCACCCCACAACAAAGAAAGACTGTTATAAATTCTCATTCTTACCAAGAACCATGGCCGAATGGAACCTTCTCCCTGTAAACGTTCGCAAATCCCCTACTATAGACACTTTCAAGACAAGACTAACTGACATGCATATGTCTACCTTTATTCGGGGGCCCACTACTAATCCACTACTAGCCACCACGCGCCTGCACCATTGATATCCCGATAGTGGAGTTTGTGTGCAGTACCATACAGATACAGATACAGATACAGATACATGGTAGGACTTTATACGAGCTGTTTTGACTCTCAAAAGGAGTGCCCATTTCATAGAATCGCTTTAAGACATTAGACACTATGCGTAATTGTCCAAGACCAGTCTTCTCACTTGGTGTATTTCAACATGCATAAAATAACAAACCTGTGGAAATTTGAGCTCAATTGGTCGTCAAAGTCGTGAGATAATAATGAAAAGGAAAAATAAACACCCTTGTCACACGAAGTTGTACGCTTTCAGATGCTTGATTTCGAGACCTCAAAATCTAATTTTGGGGTCTCAAAATCAAATTCGTGGAAAATTACTTCTTTCTCAAAAACTGTGTTACTTCAGAGGGAGCTGTTTCTCACAATATTTGCTTGTTACCAAGTAAGGTTTTATGCTAATAATTATTTTGAGCAATTACCAACGGTGTCCACTGCCTTTAAGCTGAAAATATTGCTTAACAATTGTCTGCTAAGCAAAAATGAGCAGGTTACCAGTCACAAACTGTACATATGGTATGATAGTCGGGCTGGTAACCTTTTTCTGGTAAGCACATTTTTGTTGTACTCGGCTACTTTTAGCGCTTAAGCAGTTCTTTGAAACTGGGCCCAGTCGTGTAACAACTCTTAGACTATTAGATTATATCTACATTATCAAAAAATTTAAATTTTATTTTGTCATATTTATTAATGTGACATAACATTCTTCATTGATATCTATAGCCTTTGAGGAATACTTTACAAGGGTCAAAACGTGTAACCATTACAACATATTTGTGTACACTGATACCCATTTAATGGCACTGCATACAGCAAAAGTTTTATAAATGGTGAATATAACCAATCAGTGCTAATTTGGTCCTGTTCTTGACACTACAGCTGTGAAACTACTTATTCTATTTAAAAACAGACTCCCTTTTTTATACTTAATGGCAAATAATTTCAAAAAGGCAATTTATGGCCTAAAGAACACTGGTTATACCTTGACCCATATAGAAAAATGGTGCCTAGTTCCTGTGGAATACTAATAATAATAAGAACCCGTTTTTATATAGCGCGTTTCACACCCAGAGGGTATCCCAAAGCGCTTCACATTATTACTCCTGGTGACTGGGCCTTAAATCACTCCTTAAAGACCTGCTTGAACGAAAATGTCAAGTCGTGAACTTTGCTGAATTCCACTTCAAATGTTTTCGATGAATAAGGAAATCGAGTCATATGATTATAAATAGGTTTCAATTGTGTAAAAAACAATCATTTTGTATGCCCTTGTCCAGAGCTTTTCTGTGAGATTTGCGAAAAGCCCCGTTACGTAATCACTCTCAAAACGTCATAAGTAGATAAAGCCGCTTTGTTGCAGCGTGGATGTATAACAAAGCAAACTCCCACAAATGACGTCAGCGGCATTGTCCTTTTACGCCCGCTCTCAACGGCAGAAGTGTTTTTAGTTTTTCAAAAAACCTTTAGGTAGGGGCCTGATTTTTTAATCGATAATTACGAAAAGATCAGAAGTGTACACATATCAAAATTACATTAAAATGGTGAACAAGTGCATTATAAACAAGTAAAAATACCATTTCTGTTGAAAACATTCCGCTCAGGTAGCTGTTTAAACCGTCTCAGCTCCCTGGTGGGGAGTATGCAGCCTGTGCAACATTAATATATATGCGCTACTCGGCTAAATCAATCACAAGAACCATCTCTGCCGTCACAGGTACCCATTTACCCCTGGGTGGAGAGAAGCAATTATAGTTAAGTGTCTTGCTCAGGGACACAAGTGTCACGACCGGGATTCGAATCCACACTCTGCTGAACAAAAGCACCAGAGCTTGAGTTCGGTGCTCTTATCCGCTCGACCACGACACCCTAGTGCCAAGGAAAGGGGCTACGTAACACTGGTTCTTTGGGGCTACGGCTCATTTGTGCCTAGGTGCTACGGCACACTTGTGCCTAGGGGCTACGGAACACTTGTGCCTGGCCCTGTGGAACCTTTGGAACCTGCCTGGCCCTGGGAGCTATGGAACACTAGTGCCTAGGGGCTATATGGAGCACTGGTTGTCAAAGGGCTACAAAACACTTAATCGGGAACTGGATCTACTCCCGATATGATTTAAATTGTCATTTTAACAGAATAACCATGATAGATAATTGCTGACTGATCATGGGCAACATAAGTCTTATCAATGTAAGAAAACTACCACCTCTCAAAAGAGATTCGCAGCAATATCGACCATTGATTTCTTTCTCTGTGTCAGTAAAACCAAAATTACACTATTATTATTATTGACAGCCAAAAGCATAAAACCTAATAACAAATAAAGCAGCAATCTTCAGGATGCAAAAGTCCCTAAAAGTTCAAAATCTTGTTAATGCTTTAACTTTTTACGATTATTAATAATCACTACTCAGCAGCAACTTCTATGAAAAAAACCTTTGACATGAAACATAGCAGCTACAATCATTGTGATAATTACATAGTAATGTAGGCCCTACAAAAAAAGAAGCATACAGTTAGGCAAACCTGTTTACAAACGACCATGTAAAATGTCGTCTTGGGACAGCGCTAGTGACAGCTCTATTCAGAAATGGGTGAAAAGAAAACTGTGCACCTGCATTAAACTAACGAAAACATCTTAGGAGACAAAATTAAGCTTAAAGGCAGTGGACACTATTGGTAATTACTCAAAATAATTATTAGCATAAAACCTTACTTAGTGACGAGTAATGGGGAGAGGTTGATGGTATAAAACATTGTGAGAAACGGCTCCCTCTGAAGTGACATAGTTTTCGAGAAAGAAGTAATTTTCCACGAATTTGATTTCGAGACCTCAGATTTAGAATTTGAGGTCTCGAAATCAAGCATCTGAACGCACACAACTTCGTGTGACAAGGGTGTTCCTTTCTTTCATAGTTATCTCGCAACTTGGATGACCAATTGAACTCAAATGTTCACAGGTTGGTTAGTTTATGCATATGTTGAGATACAGCAAGTGAGAAGACTGGTCTTTGACAATTACCAATAGTGTCCAGTGTCTTTAATATATATTTGGTGTGCAGTAACACCATGTGTGTATCTACTTGCCAGGTAGATTATGTTCTTTTAAGAACCCTTTCTTGCTTTATATTCTACTACCGGCAGAGGAGATTTTTTGAATTCTTTGCAACAGCTTCATAAAATGTTCATAAAATCTTGATATCTTCAATACCTCTGCACAGCATTGTCACCTCAAAAAGAAAACATCATTGAGCGAAGAAAAAGGCCTGCTTTATACAAAAAGCGCAATATGCTTTATATGCACACTCAGAACAGTCACGATGCTTTGTCCTTCAAATGGGACGTAAAGCCGTTGGTCCAATGTGTTGTGTAATGCACATAAAATAACCCAGTGCACTTATCAAAAAAGAGAAGGGGTTGGCCTTGGTGTTCCTGGTTTAATTGGCAGCATATTGCGCCACAGCACCTTGTAGACCATTACATGATGCTAGCCGTCGATTTCACCAAACTTAGGATTAATCTAAGGACTTAGGACGAGTAAAGTTCCGTATACATAGACGTAGAACGCATTGAACCCATCCTAAGTTAGGAGGGGGTTACTCATCCAAACTCGAGTTAGGATTCATCCTAGCGTTTCGTGAAATCGGCTGCAGGTCTCATAACTCAAATCTAGTCCCACATACCTTGCAGGAAAATACTGAATGTTAAAGCGCCTTGAGCATCACAGAGTGACGGATATACGCACTATATAATAAGCCATAAACACATTAATAAAATCTTCAATACCTCTGCACGGCATCGTCACCTCGCTTTCATAACATCTTTAAGCAGTCTTTATTAAAACCATCTCCTTTGAGTTGATTGACCATTCCTAGTAACGCCTGTTTCTTTTGCGTACTACGAGACGAATCCAGTTCATAGAGTGTGCACAGATTGAAGAGAAGACCTTCGTCTAGGTATTTAGTGGGGTTACCGTGAACCAACTTCTCCAAAAGAGATAGAGCTTCTTTTAGTTTTCCCATGTACAGCAGACAGACGGACTGGTTGTTTATTGCCTGTCCAAACAAAAGTCCAAACAAAAATTTATCAATAAGCAATTTGTGTGTTAGGTTTAGATATTGACGTGCTTGATCAAAAGTTCACACTTGAATTTCTCAGACTATTAAGACAATGGGTGCGTTCGATTAGCTTCCCTGTGTCGACCACACGGTGCTCACTCGAGTGAGCCCCTGACAAGAGCTAATCGAACGATCACTCACCCTCTCGTGGTGATGTCATGAACCTGGGGCCAGCCCCAAGTAACCCACTCCACAAGCAGGGCACTTGGGGGCCAACCCGGGTGAGCCCCTGGAAACGTTCCGGGGGCAAACCGAGGCTGACCCAGGGAAGCTAATTGAATGCACCCATAGTCACATGATTAGGGGGGCAAGCTTTTGCGTAGTTTTGTAAGAGACGGTGAACACCCATACACAATTCTGAAAGGATGTGTATGACACAATGGTACCAGGGTTTGCTCATCTGGAGGTTGCTATACAAAAGCTTGCCCCAAACCATTTGACACAGAAACTGTCTCTGTAGTCTGAGGAATTCAAATGTAAGCGGTGAATTGTGACTAAGCAAGTCATTGTACCAGACATTAATCAAACGGAGAGTTTTTTTTTTAGTATTGGTATAATTCAGGGTTTGCCCTTGACTTATTCAAATACTAGCCACAATCCCGGCCAAAATGCTTGGGCCACCCTTTCCTGACGTTATATACATCAGTTCTCTGTGCACTTCCCATTCACAACATTCGTCCCCCGCCCCCCGCCCCCCGCTCAATGTTGACTGTAACTCTGAACTCGGCAAATGGAACCAACATTGAAAGGGGGCAGGGGGGGCCCAACGAGATATGGCAGCATGAACAGCTAGCTTGTCACTTTACTAGTCCATCGGTTCTGTCCCTAGTCCATATTTCAACACTGAACTTGCCAGTCAGACCTCTCGGAGAGAATACTGACTGGTCCTCAGATCAGGTGTTTTAACTGGCATTTGGCCAGTAGATCACTGTTAAGGGAGTTGTGGCTGCACCATGAGTATGACTTTCCTCACCTTAAAGTTTTCAGGATCAATCTTCAATACTTCATCAAAATACTTTCTTGCTTCAGGGTACTGGTTCTGTGCCATTTGCATGAAGGCTCTGTGAAAAAGGAAAGGAAATATTGTTTATTGTCAATTATCAGTGTACTTATAAATCCACAAGTACCTTTTTAGATGATATTCGAACCCAAGAACTACCAAGGAAGGTAGTTATCTATTGGGGTATGTTCAGACAGCGTACTAAGTTAGACCCGAACCGGTTTAACTTTTACGAGCAGCGGGGGGTGGTCGTAAAAATAAAATCCCCTTGTGTTCAGATCCGGTTTATCTTTAGTTTTAAGAGGTCATAGCAAACGCGATCCCGTTACTCTAACATCTGTTTATTGTCCTGTTCATTGGTCACCGTGTGTTTACGTAATGATTACGGAGGTCAATAGGTCGTCTGTTGTGAGTTAAACCGGATGTGGTCTTTTTTATTCTGTCCACAAACAGTGGTAAAAGATAAACCTGAAGCGGTCTAAAGATAAACCCCCTCCCTGGACGGTTTATCTTTTGTGGGTTGAACTCGATTCGGACTAACTTTAGAACCGTTCAGACACACAGAGTTGAACTCGATCGAGTTGAACCATGAGTTAATACAATAGGATGATCTTAAGGCAAAAGGCCACTCACTTATTCATGAGGATGATTGCTTTTGATGAGATGCTATCGTTTCCGTGGTAGCTGTTCTCTGCCCTTGTGAATGCTTCCTGTGCAGATTTCAGATCACCCAGCTGTGTCAAAAAAAATGATAACGGAATCCAAATTCAAAAGTCAGGAACAATGTAGAAATGGAAAACCACATGCAATCTATATCATAATTCTATAAGGCACTGGACCCTATTGGTACTATTCAAAGCAATTGTTAGCATAAAAACTTAAAGACACTGGACGCTATTGGTAAATGTCAAAGACCAGTCTTTTCACTTGCTGTATCTCAACATGCATAAAATAACAAACCTGTGAAAATTTGAGCTCAAAAGGTCATCAAAGTTGCAAGATAATAATGAAGGAAAAAACACCCTTGTCACACAAAGTCTTGAAATCAAATTCGTGGAAAATTACTTTTTTCTTGAAAACTACATTTCTTCAGAGGGAGCCGTTTCTCACAATGTTTTATACTATCAACTTCTCCCCATTACTCGTTACCAAGAAAGGTTCTATGCTAATAATTATTTTGAGTAATTACCAATAGTGTCCACTGGCTTTAATCTGTAACGAGCAATGAATAGCTGTTGATATTGGTATAAAACATTGTGAGAAACGGTTCATTCAAAAGTAACATAGTTTTTTAGAAAGAGGTTATTTCTCACGAAATAGCCCTGTTATAATTAGGCATCTGATAGCAAAACAATTTGTGCCACAAGGTTTTTTTTCTTTCATTATTCTCTTTTAACTTCAATGACCAATTGAGTCCAAATTTTGACAGGTTTATTATTTTATGCATGTTGGGATACACCACGTGGGAATACTGCTCTTTGACAATTACCAAATATGTCCAGTGTCATAAAGGGGCTGTGCATAGAGTTATATATAAGAACTAGAGCGCACACTGGTGATGCTTCTCGCACAAACGCGACGGGACCGCAAGGAGACACGCGCGCGCCATTCTGTACGGGCGTTGAATATGAAACACACGTTGGAGTTTGTGTTTATTGAACGCTACGCGATGCTGTTTTGTCAACTTACAAAATGGCCGCACAAACACACGCTGTGCGATGCCAGTTTTGTCAACTTAGGAAATGGCCGCCTACACACGCCGGGTCGCATATATAGGCCAGTGCGCCCTCTAGTTCTTATATATAACTCTATGGGGCTGTGTCATCATGATCAAAGCAGGCCTGTGTCTGTGCATAAAACTATGAACTCTCACTAAGCCTGCCCGGTACCACGGTATTCAACAATCCATTACCTCCCGCCTTCTCACTATAGTGTCACTGGTTCCCTTCTGCGCACTACGTATGTTAACATGGAACAGGCTATTGGGACCATAGGCTGGTTCCAAATGGTCGAATACAGTGGTCAACCATTGGTCGACCAGCCTGGGTTCCAGTTAAAAAAGTCAACATTTACATGTAGTTAACCATGGTGCACACTCAAACTTTGCTGTAGAAATGTGACATCAGTGAGAAGAAACTCACCTGTAGAAATATTCGTCCGATACCAGACAATAAACTGCTCTCATTCTTAGCATCTTTGATCACTAGCTTCTCATACACAGCGACTGACTGTTTGAAGTCCTGGACGCGAAAAAAAGAAAAGACAAACTCATTAAATATAAATGGAAATGCTTATTTTTTTTTTAAAGCAACAAATGCATATAGATGGATTGGACTAAGCGTCATCGACCACCATATTTGATGAAATGTGTACGTGACAAGACTATCATTGGCTGAAAGTTGTGCGCAGCGAGTAAACGCATGCACTTTTCCACATGGTGGTCGATGACGCTTAGTGCAATCTATTTGTACGACATCTCCGTTTGATGGTGGAACATTTCTTAAGCCGCATCTGTGATACACGAAGTGTGGGCCTTGGACATACTGTTTACCGAAAGGGTCCAATGGCTTTTATGTCAGAGCATTTCTTACCTTCATTGAAAGCAGGCAGTTTCCGATTGAATACATCATCCGGACTTCTCTAGACATCCACAAGTCAACAGATGCTGAAAATAAAAGTCAAATCATAAATTTTTCTTATGTCTTTTTCCAGAGAAAGAAAGACATTCTTGGTTCTGCTTAGATCAGAATTCTGTGCATACAAATATCATTTACAGAATTAGGTCAAAACCTTTATCCTAGTTGTGCAAGTGAAGAGTGCTAAGCAACAAATCCTTGCTGACCTGTGAAATATACTTATGTTAAAGGCACTGTACATGTTTGGTAATTGTCAAAGACCAGTGTCTCACTTGGTGTATCCCAATATAAGCATAAAATAACAAGCCTGTGAAAATTTGGGCTCAATTGGTCATCAAAGTTGCGAGAAAATGATGAAAGAAAAAACACCCTTGTTGGACGAATTTGTGTGCTTTCAGGTGGGAATAAAAGACTTCTAGCTAGAAGTAGTGAGAAATTACCTCTTACTCAAAAACTACGTTACTTCAGAGGGAGCCATTTCTCACAATGTTTTATACTATCAACAGCTCTCCAATACTGGTTACCAAGTCAGTTTTTAAGTTAATATTTGTTTTGAGTAATTACCAAATGTGTACCTTCCCTTAAAGTGCAGTGCAGGTCTGAGCCAAATTCCAAAAAGCCTGTAAGCACAGACAAATCTTGCTTCATAAAATGAGAACTTAGTTATTCATTGGCTTCGCAAGCAGTCTCACCTTGTCTGTTTTCTTCTGTGAGTTCAATCTCTGTTCCATACTCACTCAAACCACACTCCAAATGGTACAGGATCTGAACGAAAATCAAAATGGTACAAGTTTAAATTCAAGCTATCATTTAAGTCTGGTTGTGAAGCCAATGGTTCTCTGGAAAAGCAAACTTAATCCTTTTACTAACCAAGAACTCAACGGAGAGAAGACATGGAAGAAAGTTTCAGTTTTAGATGTGGGAGGAAAAACCAATAAAATTATTCCAGAGAAAACCCACACAATCAAGTAGAGATTGAAAACCCAATCCCAAAAGTGCCCCTGGCAGGTTTTGAACAGGGGTCCTACAGGTGGAAGGTGAGGAAAAAACCCACTATGCCAACCCGGTATAAGATCTGAAAGTAAACCAATATGTCATCATGTATTCAGTGGTTGGGTTTCTTGTCTCTAGGCGGTAGTGGGTTTTTTCAGCCTCTATATCTCTACCGATCACGTCGAGGTAGTTGAGTGGTCGAGGTACTCTATTAGGGCACGGCAGTCTCCAATATAACTCGTCAGGAATGACCTGGTCTTTGGCACCAAAGCAGTGACCTGCTAAGTGGACTCTGCTTTGAGCAACAGTAGCAGAGATTGGAGGAATGTCTCCGTAGATCTGTTCTTTGGTCTTGTGCTCACGCCATGTTTTTTCCCCGTCTACTTAAACTCAGAAGCAATGAGTAGGAACGGGAATCATCAAAGCTTAATCATCCCTTCATCATCCAACAAGTTGCCGATTAAATTTGATGAAAAGAGACAAAAGTTTGGAGTGCTGTCTCTAATGTCACTCGCAGCTACTGTTTATGCAAAAAAAATATGTTACTTCAGAGGGTGTCGTTTCTCACAATTTTTGTTTTACTATGTTGTCTCAAGTTCTGGTCACATCACTTGTGTCCTTAATTAAGAAAATCAAATTAAAATTGTTTTTCACTGGGAGTAAAAAGGTACCTCTGTGGGTATTGACCCCATTTTTTGTAGATGCCACGGTAAAGCCTGGTTCATACTTCCTGCGAATCGATACAAATTTTGACTTTGAATGAATTCGCAATGAATTATTCGCATCAGTTGTAATGTGCTCAACTCCTGCGAAACATTTGCAGCTAAAACAGGGCTGTGACGTCAAAATTTGTATCGCAATCGCAGGAAGTATGGACCGGGCTTTATCTTCAATGTGATAAAGGAATCTTCCATTACCTTGGAGGTGATATCCAGTATGTGATACAGTCTATTGAGTGAATCCTGGTGCTTTCCAAGGTACAGCGGCAGCTCAGCGTGAAGCACACGTAACGAAAAGGGTACCATACTACCTGAAGTGGATAACAGTACAAATATTTATATTTGGTTTGCGGAAACACCATTCAATAACATCTACTTTACATTGTTTAAGTGTTTTTATAGACCCCTTGCACTGATGTCACTCACAGCTACTGCTTATGCAAAAAGGTACATTACTTCAGAGGGAGCCGTTTCTCACAATGTTTTACACTATCCCAGGTCAAAATTCCAGTTGAACCTAGTTAACTGGGGTCAACTGGTTCAACTGGATAGTGATCAAACTCGTCCATTTTCCATATTAACTAACTGGTTTGGACTAGGTTTAACTGTGTTCAACTAGGTTGAAATTATAAACCAGTTGGTCTCTGTCCATTTTCCATATTAAACCAACTGGTTTTAACTGTGTTTAACTAGTTTATCAACTGGTTTCAACTAGTTCCAGTTAAACCCAGTTTAACTAGGTTCAACTGGAATTTCGACCTGGGTCTTACCTTTGCGGCCAGGAAACAGGTCGGGATAATACTCCAAATAAATATCTGGCCTGTCGAGATTGCCAAATGCCTCACACTCTACTTCTGCCATGCTGTACTGCTGTAGCTTGATCAATAGAGCTATACGAGTCAGCCATATCTACAAGGAGAAAGATCGGTTAGACAAGTTTTTATACTTCATAGATGAATGGGATTTGAGGCATTGCATGGTCAGGTAGATTTGGTTTGCGGTAACACCATGTGTGTATCGTACTAGCTGGGTAAATTATGTTCTTTTTAGAACTTGTCTTGCTTTATATTCTACTACCGCGGAGTAGATTTTTGGAATTCGGGAGACTTCTCAGTTTTGAAAAGAACTGTCCTGATTATTAACTACTTACTACCTGGAAGGTAGAAAATCGGCCAGGACCACTACTTTAGCTTTATCGGATTGAGGGGAGTCGTCGTTTTAACTGGTCTCAACGTTTCAACTAGATTGCTCTAGTCATCGTAAGGAGATGGACTTCACGATGTTATGCTTTCTTAAAGGCAGTGGACACTATTGGTAATTACTCAAAATTTTAGTAGTCTCAACAAAACTATTTCAAAAACACAATTGTAATGGTCTCCACAAAAAAATACCTAACTATTCAAAAAGTATGAATTTTAGTGGTCCCTACAAAATAACCTAACTGAAAAACATTTAATGGTCTCTACGAAGTTGCAAATGAACATTTAATGGTCGCCACAAAGTTACCAAATGAACATTTAATGGTCTCCAAAAAGTTGCAAATGAACATTTAATGGTCTCCAATAAGTTGGAAATGAACATTTAATGGTCTCACATAATTTGCCAAATGGACATTTAATGGTCTCCAAAAAGTTGCCAAATGGACATTTAATGGTCTCCACAAAATTACCAATGAAGATTTAATGGTCTCCATTAAATTGCCAAATGAACATTTAATGGTCTAAAAGAAACTGCAAAAAAAGTTGCAAATGAACATTTAATGGTCTCCAAAATTTTGCCAAATGGACATTTAATGGTCTCAAATAAGTTGCAATTGAAACTTTGATGGTCTCCATTAAGTTGCAAATGAACATTTAATGGTCTGCAATAAGTTGTCAAATGAACATTTAATGGTCCCTAAAAAGTTGCAAATGAACATTTAATGGTCACCACTAAGTTGTCAAATGAACATTTAATGGTCTCCAAAAAGTTGTCAAATGAACATTTAATGGTCTCCAAAAAGTTGTCAAATGAAACATTAATGGTCTCCACTAAGTTGCAAAATGAACATTTAATGGTCTCCAAAAAGTTGTCAAATGAACATTTAATGGTCCCTAAAAAGTTGCAAATGAACATTTAATGGTCACCACTAAGTTGTCAAATGAACATTTAATGGTCTCCAAAAAGTTGTCAAATGAACATTTAATGGTCTCCAAAAAGTTGCAAATAACATTTAGTGGTCTCCAATAAGTTGCCAAATGGACATTTAATGGTCTCCACTAAGTTGCCAAATGAACATTTAATGGTCTCCAATAAGTTGTCAAATGAACATTTAATGGTCTCCAAAAAGTTGCAAATGAACATTTAATGGTCTCCAAAAAGTTGCAAATGAACATTTAATTGTCTCCACTAATTTGCCAAATGAACATTTAATGGTCTCAAAAAAGTTGTCAAATGAAAATTTAATGGTCTCCAAAAAGTTGCAAATGAACATTTAATGGTCACCACTAAGTTGCCAAATGAACATTTAATGGTCTCCAAAAAGTTGCAAATGAACATTTAATTGTCTCCACTAAGTTGCCAAATGAACATTTAATGGTCTCCAATAAGTTGTCAAATGAACATTTAATGGTCTCAAAAAAGTTGTCAAATGAACATTTAATGGTCTCCAAAAAGTTGCAAATAACATTTAGTGGTCTCCAATAAGTTGCCAAATGGACATTTAATGGTCTCCACTAAGTTGCAAATGAACATTTAATGGTCTCCACTAAGTTGCCAAATGAACATTTAATGGTCTCCAATAAGTTGTCAAATGAACATTTAATGGTCTCCAAAAAGTTGCAAATGAACATTTAATGGTCTCCAAAAAGTTGCAAATGAACATTTAATGGTCTCCAAAAAGTTGCCAAATGGACATTTAATGGTCTCCACTAAGTTGCCAAATGAACATTTAATGGTCTCAAAAAAGTTGTCAAATGAAAATTTAATGGTCTCCAAAAAGTTGCAAATGAACATTTAATGGTCACCACTAAGTTGTCCAATGAACATTTAATGGTCTCCAAAAAGTTGCAAATGAACATTAAGTGGTCTCCAAAAAGTTGTAAATGAACATTTAATGGTCACCACTAAGTTGCCAAATGGACATTTAATGGTCTCCACTAAGTTGCCAAATGAACATTTAATGGTCTCCAATAAGTTGTCAAATGAACATTTAATGGTCTGCAATAAGTTGCAAATGAACATTTAATGGTCTCCACTAAGTTGCCAAATGAACATTTAATGGTCTCCAATAAGTTGTCAAATGAACATTTAATGGTCTCCAAAAAGTTGCCAAATGAACATTTAATGGTCTCCAAAAAGTTGTCAAATGAACATTTAATGGTCTCCAAAAAGTTGCCAAATGAACATTGAATGGTCTCCAAAAAGTTGCAAATGAACATTTAATGGTCTCCAAAAAGTTGCAAATGAACATTTAATGGTCTCCAAAAAGTTGCAAATGAACATTTAATGGTCTCCAAAGAGTTGCCAAATGGACATTTAATGGTCTCCAAAAAGTTGCAAATGAACATTTAATGGTCTCCAAAAAGTTGCAAATGAACATATAATGGTCTCCAAAAAGTTGCAAATGAACATTTAATGGTCTCCAAAAAGTTGCCTCTGTAGAGCCCATTAAATAATTGTTTTGGAATTTAGTGGAGACCATTAAATGTTCATTTGCAACTTTTTGGAGACCATTCAATGTTCATTTGGCAACTTTTTTGAGACCATTAAATGTTCATTTGACAACTTTTTTGAGACCATTAAATGTCCATTTGGCATTTTTTTGGAGACCATTAAATGTTCATTTGCAACTTTTTGGAGACCATTCAATGTTCATTTGGCAACTTTTTTGAGACCATTAAATGTTCATTTGACAACTTTTTTGAGACCATTAAATGTTCATTTGGCAACTTTTTGGAGACCATTAAATGTTCATTTGGCAACTTAGTGGAGATCATTAAATGTTCATCTGCATCTTTTTGGAGACCATTAAATGTTCATTTGGCAACTTAGTGGAGACCATTAAATGTTCCTTTCCAACTTATTGGAGACCATTAAATGTTCATTTGCAACTTAGTGGAGACCATTAAATGTTCATTTGACAAATTTTTGGAGACCATTAAATGTTCATTTGCAACTTTTTGGAGACCATTAAATGTCCATTTGGCAACTCTTTGGAGACCATTAAATGTTCATTTCCAACTTTTTGTAGACCATTAAATGTCCATTTGGCAACTTTTTGGAGACCATTAAATGTTCATTTGCAACTTTTTGGAGACCATTAACTGTCCATTTGGCAACTTTTTGGAGACCATTAAATGTCCATTTGGCAACTTTTTGGAGACCATTAAATGTTCATTTGCAACTTATTGGAGACCATTAAATGTTCATTTCCAACTTATTGGAGACCATTAAATGTTCCTTTCCAACTTATTGGAGACCATTAAATGTTCCTTTCCAACTTATTGGAGACCATTAAATGTTCATTTGGCAACTTAGTGGAGACCATTAAATGTTCATTTGGCAACTTAGTGGAGACCATTAAATGTCCATTTGGCAACTTTTTGGAGACCATTAAATGTACATTTGCAACTTTTTGGAGACCATTAAATGTTCATTTCCAACTTATTGGAGACCATTAAATGTTCATTTGGCAACTTATTGGAGACCATTCAATGTTCATTTGCAACTTTTTGGAGACCATTAAATGTCCATTTGGCAACTTATTGGAGACCACTAAATGTTCATTTGCAACTTTTTGGAGACCATTCAATGTTCATTTGGCAACTTTTTGGAGACCATTAAATGTTCATTTGACAACTTTTTTGAGACCATTAAATGTTCAATTGGCAACTTTTTGGAGACCATTAAATGTTCATTTGGCAACTTAGTTGAGACCATTAAATGTTCATTTGCAACTTTTTGGAGACCATTAAATGTTCATTTGACAACTTATTGGAGACCATTAAATGTTCATTTGCAACTTAGTGGAGACCATTAAATGTTCATTTGGCAACTTACTGGAGACCATTAAATGTTCCTTTCCAACTTATTGGAGACCATCAAATGTTCATTTGCAACTTAGTGGAGACCATTAAATGTTCATTTGCAACTTAGTGGAGACCATTAAATGTTCATTTGACAACTTTTTGGAGACCATTAAATAATCATTTGCAACTTTTTGGAGACCATTAAATGTCCATTTGGCAACTCTTTGGAGACCATTAAATGTTCATTTCCAACTTTTTGGAGACCATTAAATGTCCATTTGGCAACTTTTTGGAGACCATTAAATGTTCATTTGCAACTTTTTGGAGACCATTAAATGTCCATTTGGCAACTTTTTGGAGACCATTAAATGTCCATTTGGCAACTTTTTGGAGACCATTAAATGTTCATTTGCAACTTATTGGAGACCATTAAACGTTCATTTCCAACTTATTGGAGACCATTAAATGTTCCTTTCCAACTTATTGGAGACCATTAAATGTTCCTTTCCAACTTATTGGAGACCATTAAATGTTCATTTGGCAACTTAGTGGAGACCATTAAATGTTCATTTGGCAACTTAGTGGAGACCATTAAATGTCCATTTGGAAACTTTTTGGAGACCATTAAATGTACATTTGCAACTTTTTGGAGACCATTAAATGTTCATTTTCAACTTTTTGGAGACCATTAAATGGTCATTTGGCAACTTTTTGGAGACCATTAAACAATTTGCAACTTTTTGGAGACCATTAAATGTTCATTTGGCAACTTATTGGAGACAATTAAATGTTCATTTAAAACCATTAAATGTTCATTTCCAACTTTTTGGAGACCATTAAGTGTTCATTTGGCAACTTATTGGAGACAATTAAATGTTCATTTAAAACCATTAAATGTTCATTTCCAACTTTTTGGAGACCATTAAGTGTTCATTTGGCAACTTATTGGAGACAATTAAATGTTCATTTAAAACCATTAAATGTTCATTTCCAACTTTTTGGAGACCATTAAATGTTCATTTGGCAACTTTATGGAGACCATTAAATGTTCATTTCCAACTTATTGGAGACCATTAAATGTTCATTTGCAACTTATTGGAGACAATTAAATGTTCATTTCCAACTTATTGGAGACCATTAAATGTTCCTTTCCAACTTATTGGAGACCATTAAATGTTTATTTTAAACTTTATGGAGACCATTAAATGTTCACTTGGCAACTTTTTGGAGACCATTAAATGTACATTTGCAACTTTTTGGAGACCATTAAATGTTCATTTTCAACTTTATGGAGACCATTAAATGTTCACTTGGCAACTTTTTGGAGACTATTAAATGTCTATTTGCAACTTTTTGGAGACCATTAAATGTTCATTTGGCAACTTATTGGAGACAATTAAATGTTCATTTAAAACCATTAAATGTTCATTTCCAACTTTTTGGAGACCATTAAGTGTTCATTTGGCAACTTTTTGGAGACCATTAAATGTTCATTTGCAACTTATTGGAGACCATTAAATGTTCATTTGCAACTTATTGGAGACAATTAAATGTTCATTTGGCAACTTTTTGGAGACCATTAAATGTTCATTTGGCAACTTTTTGGAGACCATTAAATGTTCATTTGCAACTTTTTGGAGACCATTAAATGTTCATTTGGCAACTTATTGGAGACAATTAAATGTTCATTTAAAACCATTAAATGTTCATTTCCAACTTTTTGGAGACCATTAAGTGTTTATTTGGCAACTTTTTGGAGACCATTACATGTTTATTTGGCAACTTTTTGGAGACCATTAAATGTTCATTTGCAACTTAGTGGAGACCATTAAATGTTCATTTGGCAACTTAGTGGAGACCATTAAATGTTCATTTGGCAACTTAGTGGAGACAATTAAATGTTCATTTGCAACTTTTTTAAGACCATTAATTGTTCATTTGCAACTTTTTGGAGTCCATTAAATGTTCATTTTCGTCGATTTAGGCAACTAAGTGGAGACCATTAAATGTCGAGTTTGGTCAAGTTTTAAACTAATTGGATACCAAAGATTAAACGAACCAATCCAAAATAAACCAAAATTTATTCTTGGGATTGGGGTGGGGGGAGGGGATGGACAAACACTTTCTCTTGTTCGATGACCAACCTGAAATGAGCGTGGGGTGTGCTTAGATGGCAATCCAGCTTGACCTTTGCCCTGGTTAAGAGAGGTCAACAACATTCCCGTCAACTCCAGGGCTGCTCGTAAACAACCTGTATCCTGTTGATCAGTAGCAATATTAAAAACAAGATGTAAATTTTAAAAAAAAATTATTTGTCTCTAAATTAAATTTTCGAAAATAGAATTAGCTGTTGCTAACTGTTTAACTATCAAAACGGCCTATGGTATAAATGCAAAAAAATAGTTAACAGTCTGGTGTTGCGACCCTAGCACTCGATGTCTTGGAGGCTAAATGACAACACAACAAACATGAACAGGTAACTCAGTTAGTTACACTTAGTTACCTGTTCATGTTTGTTAGACATTAGACTTGCCAGTAATTTCTTGAGTCCCTCGTCATCACGAGTAACTTGGTTGACAGTCAGAGCTACTCGTTTACTGGCCTCGGCATCACCCATGTATCGATAGACTAGCTCCTTCACTGGGTCACCCTGGTTTAGAATAAATGAATAATGTATGACTAGTTTATAAATTATTCATTTACGATACACTAGCTGGGTCACCCTGATAACAAATAATGCAATATGTCTGTTAGGGTTTAATTGGTCTCTCAGTATAGTGAATCATGATTTTAATTGTTTTGCAATGGTTTCTGGAATATTGTTAAAATAATCAGTACTGTGCATCGTAACAAAGAATGTTAAGTCTCCGTTTTGTGAATATAAACTGCATATCTTGAACAAAATATAGGGGTAGTAGCTCTGTACACAAATGTATCTGTGTGTCAATGGTTTTGGTGTACCACAGGAGATCAATTTTTAGTTCTCCTCGCATTGACACCACCAGGTTGTTTTCACACGAACGTTTGGCAGCTGTTACGAATTGTTCGTTGCGAATTTGTGATGTCAAAATTCACTTCGCTTCGCATTCGCAGGAAGAATGAACCGGGCTTAAGGGAAATATCTAGCGCTATTCAAACTCATCCCAAGTTTTAGAACGAAATTTTCATCTTACTTGCTGCTCCTCCAGAATAATTCCAGGCATTGTGAGTTGAGCTCTGTCGACATACTCTGTCCCCTGGAGAGCGGACATTCTATTGTTGAGGATGTTCTGCGTCGCAATGGATGGAAGCCAAGCATCGTGTCTTCGATCACTCTGACTGGTTGTTAACGCCGTCGTGAAGCTATCATCGATGGAATGACTTGGAGAAAAGAGCCGTGGCAGTTGGGATGGAGGGGGGTGTGGTTGAGCTGGTGGCTGCTTGGGAGCTCCTACAGGAGCCTGGGGTACGGGTTGTGGGGTTTCTGATACAGGAGGGGCTTCCGGGGTTTTGGGCGAAGAAGACGTGGAGTGATTCTTGGCGAATGCCACCTCGAAGGAGTTTCCTTCACCTTGGTTCTGGACACTGCAAACATGTGGACTTGTTACCTCTGGAAGAGGGGAATGTGGGGACAGAGTTTGTTCTTGGGTATCAGAGTTGGCTGCTGGACCCTCTTGAGACAGTTCTAGAAGGGTCTGCTTAGTTGACGTGACATCTTGGGATGACGCGTCATTCTCAAATGATATCTCTTCTGTAAAACCCGCACTGGGGGACTTTGACAAGTCTATGGTGGGGTCAGAGGGCAAATCCTGACCCAGAAGGTTCTCTTCTGGAACTGTTTTATTGTCTTCGTCCAATCGCGGGGATTCCATCGAGCCTTGGAATCCATCTCCACCGCTTGTGAAAGAATCAAAGAAGTTTTGGTCTTCAGTACCAGAGTCTGACGCAACCTCCTCCTCCTTGAAGAAACTACTGATGGCAGGCTGATCACCGGCTGTGGTTGTCTCCGTTCCCAAGCTCTGTTTGAAACTTTCTTCCCCAAATATCTCTGAATCCGTAAATTGAAACTGGGCTCCAGGGCTTCCAATCGGCTGTGACTCAAACCCATCCACAGATGATTGTCTCTTAACTTCCACCTTTAGACTTTCCATGTTGGCAACATCTTCTTTGAGCGGTTCGTCAACTGTCGGGTGAACCGGTTCCGCAGTTGCAGCTTGGGTTTGAATTGGAAATCCATCTGAAGAAGCTGTCGAGACAATATCAGTCGTTTCCCCGAAGAGGCTGGCATCAAATGGTTTAGGAGATCCGACCTTAGTCTCTTGCGCCTCACCCGTCGTTTCTGTCTGCCCAGTCTCCTCCTCTCGGCCAAGCCCAGTTGCCTCCTGGCTCGTGTCCGTTCCTTGGCTTATGGTGTCGTCAAGAGGAACTGAATCTTGCGAGACACTGTCTAGGTTGATCACATCTCCAACGGTGGCAGAGACTGGTTTATCTGGTGCATCTGAGAACAATTCATTCTCAGAATCAGGATCCATCTTGGATGGCTCGACCTTCAACACAAACACAAATATCTGAAAATAAAATTGTGTCTTCAAGAAATTTATGTTTGGTTTTGTGGAAAAATTGTGATACTTTACTTGAATGTTATTCCTAGAACACAGCAGGCCTTGGGAATTAACCCCAGCACCTACAGCAATTGCCGTGGTGCCCTGTGCTTTTGCTTTGGTTCCCTTTGAGGCTTTGCAGAGTATCTTACAAATCATTGTTGTACGTTTACCTCACAGTCCGCACATCGTGTCTCGTCAGTGCATGACCTATGCATTGAAGGAATCGGCTGCCTAAAGTAGTGCTAAATTGCAATGCCTTGTTGCAGTGGTGCACTGCAAAAGCGCCGCCTATACATTCATACACAACATTACACAGTACACAGAACGGCGGCCAAAATGCGAGTATTACTTTTGCATTTTATGAGCGTTTAATTAGGGGATCGCCAAAAATGAGTATCAATATTATGAATTGACTCTACTGATAGTACATTAAATTTAAGAGATATTAAATTTGTGGGCGTTTTACCTGTTTTTATGCAGCTACTTTGAACCGTGAGTTACGCCTATTCCGCGTATGTTTTGTTGATAATTGATCGTGTCAAGTTTTGGCAAGAGAGGGCGCACTACAGGTCGACCGCTAGCTAGCTAGCAGCAGATGAGTAGTAGCCCAACCATCGTTCTTGATTTCATCACCCGACTAAATAAACTCCCATAGCATTTAGTGCTTAATTTTCAAAAATACACGAGAAATACTTAAAAGTCTCGCAGCTTTTTACATTAAAAAGAAAATGATTAATTGACCATTGAACTTTAATCCCGTGCTTAATAATATGGGGAGTCCCAATGCCCTTGAGTTATTCCCCCTCAAAATAAAAATACCAGTGTATTTTTGCCAAAGGTCCCAGCATCAATCTTAAAAAATTTTCCACATCTCCCGGCAAAATATGCTCATTTTATTTCAGGGCCTATGTCATCCAAAACACCTCAAGTTGGAAGTCAACAACCCCATGTCATAATTGGGCAAAATCTGTACACTGTACCCCATTTTCCTGGGGTCTCAAAATCAGTCTAGAAACAAAGATCTAAACTGTTCTCTGACAATATTACCACTCGAGTTTTTTATCTGTTATAGAAAATTTTGCCAATGTCTTTTGGCTGGGTTTTTACTTTTCTTATTTAATTCACAAACAGTCAACCAACAATAATATTTCAACTTCCATTCAAGTCTTTGATTTATTTTTAATCTATCTTTGTACAAACAAGCATGAATTACAATATTGGCCATCCAATTTCTATAAAAGGTTGCAATGATAAATTATATTAATTTTCTATAGCAATTGGGACAAAAACAGTTCGCCACATTTTACAAAGCAATACTCCAATGTGTGTTAGCACTGTATACTCAGTACTTTCCCCTAGTCTTCTGAAAAAATATCACAGGCATGTTACTCGGGTGGGATTCAAACCCATGACCCTTGCAATTCTAGAGCAGTGTCTTACCAACTAGACTACCGAGGTTGCCCGGCAGCTAGAGGAAGTTTGAATCCTATATGTTTTAGCTTCCTCTAGCCATCGGGCAACCTCAGTAGTCTAGTTGGTAAGACACTGCTCTAGAATTGCAAGGGTCGTGGGTTCGAATCCCACCCGAGTAACATGCCTGTGATATTTGTTCACAGGACTCGGGGGAAGTTCTGAGTATACAGTGCTAACACACATCGATGTATGGGTAAAAACCAATTAATATTCTTTATCCCCGATGCAAATTTAACATCTCTTATAAAGCAATACTCATTATAAACTGTGTACCTCAGAATATTTGGCTAGGAAGAATCCAACTCTATTCATTTGGGATTCCAGATTTTAATTCTGATTTGCCCTTTGTAATTCTTATTATTAAGAACTTTTATTGTATGACACAAAATACAAAATAACCCTCGTCTCAGTGAGACAAAAATTATTGTATCATGCACAAAACGTATTTACTTGTATTGGATAATACGTTTGAACATGCTAAAATATTTTTCGTCTCACCGAGACAAAACAAATTTTGTAACATTATTTTACTCATTTCTCAAAATTACAGCACTCAGCAAGTAAAATATACAGGGAAACTTTCTACTACCATTATCTTAAAGTTTAATGTAAATATGTGGACATTGTGATTTGTGCCACCAAAAACAGAGGAAACCCTTCAAAAAATACCATTTTTAAAAAGGACAAAAAAGTCAATACACATAGCTTTGTGATGATTTAGCCAATTCTTTTAAAGAAATTTATGAAAACTGTATAGTTTTTCAGAAATAAATTACAAAACTATTGACAAAATAACAATAGGGCTAGATGATTCAGTCTGTAGAGCGCTGACAAATTATTCCGGAGGTTACAATTATTTAAACAATTATCAGTTTTACTTATAAATTTCTTCACTCGTTGGCTTCATTCTCATTCTGACTGTCCATGGTTCCACTCCCCTCCCGTGCACTCTCCTTCTCCCATGCCGACCACTCATTCTCCATACTGGCTTGCATACCACCCTCTACTGTCTGATGTACGCCAGGTGAATCCTCAAACGCAGAATCAAAAGCTTCAAGATTGACTTGACTGCTTGATGTAGGAACTGCCGGGCCACCAGACTGGCTCATTGTTTCCGTGGCAAGAACCTCCTTGGAAGTTTCAGGGATTGTTTCTAATTTGGATTTCTGGTCTTTCGGCTGTGGAGTCTCCGTTAGTAGTGTGGTGCTTTTCTTTCCACGTCGCTTACCCAGGATCTTGATGTAGTTTGCAGGAACCAGACCTGTGCTTTGACCGTTGACACTTGCTAGAACCCATCCTCGTACTTTAGGTTGGAGTTCTGGTGGGCAAAAGCAATTGTTTATCTTTAACTAGCGCCACAGTATATTAAAAGAGCTTGAATATTTTGCCTTATATGGGGCAGAGGGTCCCCCCTAATGTTCTCATTTTTCTTTCTTTAAAACACGATATTCCATTCGTACAGAAGTAGGCCCCCCCCCCCCCCAACAAAAATCCTATATAGAATTCATGACATTCCCAGAACGCAATGAAGTCACACTGGAGTGGACAATGTTTGCGGGTAGTCAGTAGGTTCATGAGAACACTTGAGTCAGTGAGTTATGTGAACAATTGGTAGTCTGTGAGTTTTTTGTGATCAATTGAAAACAAAATCCAGGGTTTTAATTATGACCAACATTATCACAAATGACATGGCCTCTGTTGCCCCATGGCCCAATTTCATAGAGCTGCTAAGCACAAGCATTTGCTTAGCATGAAATTTTTGCCTCGATAAAAACATGATTACCAACCAATTTTCTGCTGAATACCAGTAACAAGCAATATGTTACAAATGGAAATTTGGTTGGTAAACCTGTTTTTATCAAGGCAGAAATTTTATGCTAAGAAAATTTGTGTGCTTAGCAGCTCTATGAACTTGGGCCCTGGTCTTGGCCTTGTGTTGAACGAGAGGATGTCATCAGCCCACGCCTTCTGGCGCCCTTTTAAAAGTATCCCATTGACTTTAAGATCTTCCAATGGAAGTGCCCTTTGCAAAATGAAAATGGCCTTGCTCTTTCAAAGATAAAATTTCAGGCCTGGCATTTCCAATAAGTAGACACTAGACTTTTAAGTACCTTTGGGCGCCAGGTTGAGCATAGCACCAGCCTTGAATGATAACTCGTTGTTTCCTTCTGCTTCAAGATCAAACTCTGCTCTAGCTACAACATGATCCTCCTCGCCACTGGCCCATCCTGCTTGCTCTAAAAAGTAGATTACACAAATAAAAACATATTTGTTTTAAGTTGTCAGTAGATTTATTCACATTTGGCAGTCAACTCATATGTCATTCTTTGACTGAATTTGTTGCATTTAAAAGTCAAGTGACTTCATATTGGTGTTGCATTTTGTTGTATTTGCTGGTAGTCAACTTTGTTGCATTTGGCACAGTTTATGGTCCCCTATATAAGTCAAGCCACCACTGCACTTATGTGCATACTGTTGCATTTAGCAGGGCAAACACCCTTGATCAGTCCTAATACAAACAACATGCCTGCACAAATGCAACAAAATCCCTTGTTGCTTTTTGTCGCATTTAAGCTTGGGCGATATCGATTTATTTTATTCACGACGATATATCGCCGACAATATACCGCGATATTCGATATAATCGCGCGCGATTAATTAAATTTGACATCGTCAGTCTTCAAACTCCCAGTGAAAGTTGTAGAAGAGACAGTCATAGCATAAGAGAGGTGCTCTAATGACCTATTCTTCTGGTTTTACTCCAAACCTATGGGGTGCAAGATGTCTCAGCTAGGAAATACATCGCCATATTGCGATACTTAATCGATATCGCGATATATCGTGATATATCGATATTCCGATTAAAACCAAATCAATCCGATATCGAAATCGTTTCCAAATTAGTATCGCGATTTTCGATAATATCGTGGTATCGCCCAAGCTTAGTTGCATTTGGTATGGTTCTCATTTCAACTGTGTTTTACACGTATTCTGTTGTACTTGGCAGGGAATGTCGAAGGACCCTAATGGGGGTTAGGGTTTTAAGCTCCACTCTTTTGTGTATTGACAACTGCTAAAGATGATGACCTTACAAAATAAAGATAAGCTTCAATTAATTTGATTGCTTGAAGTAACTTATGATTATTGTATACCGTCTTAGGTTCTTGTTCAGGGGACGTATTTCCTTCGGATTGGTCGCTTTATGCAATCCCCAGACATGACACGTGTGTCCTTAAGTAAGACACTTCACCATTGCTTCGTACTTCGGATGGGATGTAAAGCTGTTGGTCCCATGTGTTGTGTAACGCATGTAAAATAACCAAGTGCACTTATTAAAAAGAGAAGGGGTTCGCCCCGGTGTTCCTGGCTGTGACTGCTTAAAGTTAATGTCAAGGCCTGTATGCTTTGTTTTTGAAGGGAAAGGGCACCAAGGCATTTTCTCCTTAATAAAGGGTAGAAGAAATTGTAAATGTCTACTTGAGGATTTCAAGGGCACCAAGGCAATGACCGAGGGGCAGGGAGGCAATGCTTTGTTGCCTCTGTGAAGTATCAAGCCTGAATGTCTCAGGTCCCTTTAAATCCATTAAGTCCATCTCTTTGTTTTTTATTTTACAATTATAACCTAATAAAAAAACAAATTTACGGTTTTTTTTCTCGTACCTTGTTCAGACTCTTCTGTAGAACAAAGTAGCTTCCAGATAATGTACGGTCCTCCAACGACAACAGCAAAGAACATGAAGATCGGCCAAGACGGTGCATCTTGTTTCTTCTTTCCTCCCAATGCCTCAATCTTGCCTCCTCCGCTCTGAGCCTCCTTCCAGAGCTCCTCCGCGTACTCCTTACTCCTCAATCCAAGGAAGGCTAAGATGCGGCGATACGCATAGCGGATCGTTCTAAACAGGGCCAACGCCGTAAAGATGTGCGCAAGATGGACCTTAAGGCGGGAGAAGTGATCGGCAACACCAATAACAGCGCGGAAGCTGTTATACACAGTTTGAAATGTCGACTCCATCATCATGCTGATTGAGCCAAACGCCTGGACGATACTCTCAATTGACTGAAATGCCGGTCTGCTGTTTTCCTCAGCTTGTCGGAGAAAACGGTTGTAGCTGCCGTCTGCATTTGGGCCAAACTGCCCCTGTCCAAAAGCACTCCCTCCATACATTCCACCACCATACATACTCCCTCCTCCTCCGTACATACCCCCATATGATCCAGTTCCGTAACCCCCCATGCTACTTCCGAAGCCCCCATACCCACCACCCCCATACCCACCCCCATACCCGCCACCATAGCCACCGTAACGATTGACTGGAGATCCGAATGTCGACCCCTGCTGCGATGGGCGTGTAGGGAGAGGGGGCGGGGCTCGAGACAAGGAGGGTCCACTGGATGAACCAGGTATGGGATTTGTTGTTGTGTGCTGATTGACTGGAAACCTGAAAAGGTAAATTGTGTGAATGATGAACATATTACTTTGAATTGAAATTTGTGAAAAGACTATCAGCTTCTAATTCCAACATAAGATAAAATTAAGGGAAAATGAAGAAACCTCATATACACTGATATCTAGGCCAGCCCCAGTAAGTGACTGACAGTACATTACAACGATTTCTGACTTCCTAACAACAGGGTTCGATTTCAGTCACTATGGAAGTAAGAATTTGAAGAGAAGATTAATTAATCTTATTTATTTTTTAAATGCGAAGCTATCATAGTTTGCTATTAAGCAAAATCACAGTCTGAATCAAAAGATCAGATGACGGCAATACTGCACTTCTCCCTCATCTTATTTTAAGAGATTTGAAAACAGCCCTGGCCTGGGCTCTACCATACCAGCCAGTGTTTAGTTATCCAGAAGGGTATGTCCTTTGCTTGGACACCCTGTTTTTTTAAATTGGGACACCCTGTTTTTACATTTATCTCTCTGCATTTTTTAGTACGTTTTGTATTGTAAATGTATCATTTATATAAAAGTGAACAAACCTTTGCTGAAACCTTGGACTCAAGGCTTGAGTACCAAGATAACATTACTGGCCTATACTAATCTGCCAGTGTTATCGAAATAAGATTAAAACATTTTGTGATCAAACTCTACGTCATGGTATTGTTTTTGTACACTACATGGGGATGTGTTGGTCATTGTTTGTTTTGTAAAGATAAAAGTTATGCAACATTGCAAGTTGCAACTCGACCTCGCTCGATATTCTGTTTTTTCGTAACACAATTTTTCATAGACTGTCTAATGGTCTGATCGCTAAAATGTCAAAGATTTTATACAGTATTTTTCAGCCAACCCAATCTACATACATCTAAAGAAGAAATAACAGTCTTACCCAGTGTCATTGTACGGTGAAACGTTGCCAAATCCGCGATTGTTTTGGCCTACCCCTCGCTCCCACGGCTTTAATGGGGCGGCCATTTTGATACGGTATGATCAAATTTTCGCAAGAGGGCGCTCAATAATCATTACGCTACTGTAAGACAAATTATGACACAAGAGGGCGCTCAATACAAAATTAGCTAAGCACAAAGCAGTTTTGCTAACCAGAATTAGGTTACCAGCTAAATTACCATACTATGTATCGCCTATGACTTTAATAAACCATGGTATTTTGAAGTGATTGAAATAATAAGTTATAATGTAAATTATTTCAAGAGATTTATTCAAGTTGGAAAACAACAATTGAAAGACAGCAACAACATTCAATTTACTTGTAAAATTGTTTTATTTTATAACATTTGTTGGTTTTGAATGCAAATTAACAACCATTTGATTAATAGTAACAGTTTCACTATAACAAATGCCTCAAAGATCAACCAAGTTCATAATTCAGCGAAAACAAAAAAAGACTTTCTTGACATCATTTGTAGAAAATTATCACATGGCTTCACTTTGCTTCTCTATGGACCATTGTGCTCATCTTCATAACATTGAAAAGATGGTACAACATTAATGGGAAACAAAATATACGAATGATCAACTAAGCGGGCAAATTGCTTTTAAAGTTTGGTTGATACATGACCAATATTTGTATGTGCTTGGAAATGTTTTCAACTGATTATGCCAAATTTGAAACAAACTATAACCCATCTCTGTAAGATTTCCCATAGAACGCACCCAGACGCCTAACTACATGGAAACCCTTATGTGACCAAGAAATGAGCGTCTTTCCTTATACCGTTTTTATTTGTGATATGAAAGTGGAAATTGTACCATCTCTTCAATACATTTAAGTGAAATCATGGCAGGTATTTGTTATTGAAACAAACTGAGGTACAATTAATCAGGAAACCAAGGTAAGGGAATGCATTTGTTTGATTATCTTTTGGGTTGTCAAATGGTTTTTTTTCTAAAAGAATTTAAAGTCAAAGTGTTGGATTTTTAGAGATGAAAGAAACTGTGGCAGCTTGGAGACCGATTGCGAATGCTGATTCTTTATGAGGCTGTGAAGAGAGCACTTAGTGATGTCTCTTGAGCTGGTTGACAGGCATGGAATTTCATCACTGAGAGGGCAAGACCATTTTCAATTTGCGAAGGGCACCTCCATCGGAAACCCATTTAGTATATTGGGAACTTTTAAAGGGGCACCAAGGCCAAGACCAGGGGCAACAGAGGCCATGGCCTCTTTGAAATTCCAGGCCTGGGTGGACTTTGAAGAATTCAATCCAAGGGTTGATCTAGCACATCATCTGATGATTGTTGGGGATTGGATGATCTGTTGATTGTTGGAGATTTGATGATCCGAAGATCGTGGTGGTTAGGTGATACTATCCATGTGGATTAATTTTTCTTTGTTGAGGGGGCAACCTTCCGTAGTATGTACAAACCACTGTGAATCTCTGTTGATTTGAGAAATCCGTCTGCAAGAAATAGAGCAAACCTTAATAACAAATTCATTGAGACATATACAGAAAGTTACCGATATATACACAAGTTTGGGTAAAAATAATTGTTGTTGTCTCTGATGCAAATTTAACATCTATTAAATTGTTGCAGTACTCGCTGCAAAATATAGGATTCAAACTGCTTTTAGCTATTGACCCAATTCACCTGACGTCATCATCAGAATATTCCTGGATGCACCATTTTGGTGGGCAATGTCACTGTGCGTTATTCAGTGAAGGCGCACTTTAGGCGACGCGACGTTTACACGTAAACCTATTGACCACCAAAATGGTGAGTGTGGCACAGTCGCCGCGTGTGACGTGTGTGCAAGGGGGTAATCACTGTTGTCTAGTGGTAAGACATCAGCACTAGAACGAAAAAGGTTGTGGGTTCGAATCCCACCGAATTATGTAATATGCCTGTGAATTTTTGTCACAATTTAGACTCAGAAAAGTATACAGCGCTTTACTACACACACTTTATGAGTAAAACCAAACAATTAATAAGTAGTCAATGAAAAATCACCATTCAATTTAAGTTCAAGTTCCACAAGATCAAATTAACTCACCTTCTTTCAGTTGGAACTCAGGATGAAATAAAGTTTCTTTCTCATTCTGATTTTGACTTTGGGTTGTTGACTGTCACAAAATGGAAAAGAACAACGAGCAGGAAAAGCGATACTCCAAGAATGTTGGAGAATATCGCAAGCTGGACATCAGTAATCATCCTGTTAGAAGAAAAAGACAACAAATTATTAAAGAGTTGAACAACATACTTTGCAGTCTGTAATCTGCAAGCTTAAATATTAATGAGGGAATAATAGTGTTCGGACCTGGTCTTCACTGTGTGGTAATGACCGGTTGGTGGCTGGCGCTGTTAACGGACCGAGTCGAGGCAAGGTCCGTTAACAGCGCCAGCTACCAACCAAGGTCATTACCACGCAGTGAAGACCGGGTCCGAACACTGTTATTCCCATTAATAAATACCTTTTTTAGCAAATTAAATGGCTAAAATTTTCCAAATTTTGTGACTTTTCTCACGGCAATACTTCCAGGCATGTTCAGGGGCTAAATTTGAGCTTTTGATGGTTCCCATCTCTTTCGTGCGTTAATCACATTACTGATCTTTGAGTCCAGTGACTCTTATAAATCATGGTCTGTTCAGCGCCTTCAGGTGGGTCAAAGGAGGCAAATGATTGGACGATAGCTGTTGTTTGTGCATTTAAACGCGCGCATGAGCTCAGCGTCCATGTAGCATGTCGCGCACCTGTTACGTACGCGCGCACTCAAAATTTATACATTTTCAGCGCGCGTACGCGAAACTGCGCGAAGTTGCAATGAAACTAACATGGATATAAATAATTGTGCGATACAGTGCAACACGCAAGGTTTACACAATGCATGCTGATTTAGGGGCCACTTATTCGCTATTTTCCAAAGCCGGTCTTTATACAGACTGTTAACACTCGGCCACGTGACCGGGTTTTGACCAATCAGAGACTTGAAACCGTCCAAGGTATTTTTTAATACTAATTCAGTCCTTGAATTACACGCAGGCCACGAAGTCCATGGCATCTGTAGCCCCTGGTTTTGGTTGCCCTTAAAAAAATTCCCATTCATGGATTAGTTGACTTTATTTTCCATTGGAAGTGCTTTTTGCATGGCCTGGCCCTCTCACAAATGAAACTCCACGCCTGTTGTAAATGTAATGTAAGTGTAATTGACTAATCAGCATATCAGTCTACTGTACTAATGTCTTAGCTCAACTTTGGCATCTATGGCCCTTTTCGAAACCTCAGCTTTTGGCTTTCGGCTTTGGAACGGCTTCAGGCTCCGTCCACTCGTCTGAAGTGCTGCCCTGAGTGTGTAGCCGAAGGCAAAATGTATGCGCAGTTGTCAAAACAACAGCAGCGGGGCCAAGCTAGGGTTGATCTTGATAATGATATAATAAGGTTTATCACGAATAGCAAAATATCAAGAGGGGCGCTGTTGAACCCACACAAAGGTATGGGCGTTGCGTGCGCGAGTCGTATAAACTGCATAGAAACCGCCCGAATAGCAAAATATCAAGAGAGGGCGCTGTTGAACCCACACAAAGGTATGGGCGTTGCATGCGCAAGTCGTATAAACTGCATAGAGACCGCCCCATATTCCTTCCCACAATGCATTGCGTTTCTGAATCGCAATAAACCTTATAATAATACTTACTTACTTTCTAGGAACAACACTCAATGAGCCCATCCAAAGCTGAACTTCCTGAAGCCGTGTTTTCAAAAAGGGCCTTAGAAGCTGAGGGAGTTCAGCATGTTGAATCATGTTGGGGGCGTTGTCATGGTTGTTGTTGCTCATTTTAATTTATTTTGAAAATGAAATTTATTATTAATTAAATTTATGTTAATAAGAAATAACTACTGAACTACAGCTGCGTCAAAATGTTACTGGACGTATCAAAGAGCAGATGGTTAAGTTTGTCAGGTTTGTGCTTTTTCACCTCTGCCACCGACCGATTGAAAATGAAGTGGTTCTGAATAACGTCCGGAAACTAGGCAACATATCAGGAGGTGACACGTTGCATGCAAAACATGAATGATGAACGTGCGTGAAAAAAATGACTACAGACTAGTGCCATTTGTACTCATTATCCGTCCTAATTCATTGAAAAAATTCATGTATTCAAACAATTGTCTCATTAGTAGTGCATCTATACGATTCGATGATTAATACTTACTTGAGAATGTGAGATTTTGCAGCTTGTTTTGGTTGCAGTTTGTAAGTCTCGCTTGGTTTTCGGAAAAACGTACGTCAACTGCGTTTGTGTGTTTGATGCTCCACACTCACTCCACTCAGTATTCTATAACTCGTTCTAACTAAACTAACCATAGTTATCGGTTTAGACTTTCGCTGTAATTCTCAATTATATTGATTCAAAAACAATTTCAAGCACAAAAAATTGTTAATTTAGGTATCAATTCAAAATTGAGATGCACTTTCATTCATTGTTTATGTCATATAACTCATAATTTGTCATATAAACATAATTCTAGTCAACTTCCCATCTTCAACCCAGTTTACTGGGGTTTATACACAACCAACGCTGAATATGCATGAGATTTAAAGAACAACGGAATATGTTGACCAATCAGAGCTCGTACTCAAAATGTTAATCAAGAATGGACGAATCACAGCTCGTTCTGTCTCGGGAAACTCAAGACAAAGGGAAAGCTCGATGGTGGCGGGAGATTGGGAGAATTTCTTTGTGGGTAGAAACAGAGAAAACCCCGTGGCGCTACATGGGCTATTTTTACAACGTAAATACAATTACCGATATACACAAAACAGCACGTGGTTTGGTAAGATGTACACACACCGCGTGCACTCGTACCAAGGTTGGATGGTTTTGTGGGGGGCTAAACCACATGTGGAGGGAATCCCCTTAATTTCGTTGTTTTGATGCAGAAAATGGAGAGATTTTTCCACTTGCGGACTGTATATTGGATTTACTCTTGCCGTGCATGAAGGATTTATCTCAAAATTATGTTTCGTTCCGGAGATATGAGGGGTATTCCGTGAAGAAATACTCGCTTGAATTACACCATGTTTGGAGCTTGTTGTGTTTGCACACAACTCCCGTTGGTAAACATGGTACGTGGATTTTAACCTGGTAATACAACTTTAGTATTTTCTATTTGGAGTGTTTTTGTCTGCAAGTATTTGCCTGTAATCACTGGATATGGATAAAAGTCTGGATTACAACTCTCAGCAATTTCGTCATTGCTAATTACCCAGTGGAATACATAAGAAGGAGCAACAATGAAACAATGGATGAGCAAACACGCCTTGGAATTATATAAGCTGCAATTTCTTCGCTAAAATCAACCTTTGGGAGATGTTTCGACTGGAACATAACAATGGATTTATTTATCTACAATAATGTGACGAAATAAAACAACTCGCAGGCCACTGGAAGAAGGCCACCATTAGTGCATACACAAGATAAGTTGCTATAATTATACAAAACAAAAACATTGCAAAATAAATTTTACATCATTGTTGAATTATACTTCTGGTTTGTACAACTGATATTGTTTTGTCAACCTCTCTTGAAAGGTCGTCGCGACGACCTTCGAATATTTTCTAAGATCTTCGGGGGGATTTATTGTACATTTGAAGATGTACTATTGTTAATATTGCTGGTATAACCAGCGAGAGACAGACAGTGAACCGAACGTTAACACCATAACAAAAGAGGAAGGAAAATACCCTGGAAAAAGTCCACGACGATCCTGACAAAAAAAACCTGTAGTCTATCTATCCTGCAGAAAACTGAAAAAATTGGATAAACCATGAATTAAAATCTGTGGAAATTAAAGTAACCTTTTTGTGCGTACACCCACGTGCTTTTGTGTGCAACGCAAACGGAGTGTGCCCAGGGCAACGGAGTTGAAATCGAAAGGAACAGCCATTGTGTTGACGCACTCTTTGTTCACTTCCGGGTACCATCACAATAAAAGACGCTGAGGTTTACAACAACGAAAACCACCAAGATGCACTCGTTCTACGACCACAAGAAATTACGTGAGTTATACCTTTTAATTTTGTATCTTCACAAGCAATTTTGTTCGTCTTAGTTTGTGAGTTTGGTTTAAAATAAATCATGGTGGGTAAGTTAGCACAATGGTTTCGTCACGCGTGCGCCGATCTATTGTTATCCACTTTAGGCGCCAATTTTTGCACTTACCCAATAAAAATATAATCATATAAATAATCCCCAATAAATTGCTGTTTAAAATTCATCTCTTGGACATTGAAGTTGGAATACTCTTCTTGAGGGGACATTTTCGGCTTATTCAACAATCAACATGGTTTGTTTTTAAGAATGTTGGTTTTTTCCCCCAGAATTATTATTATTATTTGTGGAGGAGGCGTATCCTTTGTCCCTCGCGTGGTTTTGTGTCGTCTGCTTCAGTACTTTTGTTTTCTATAAATCCAGTAAAACACAATTGTTTAGCATTTATGATTTACTTATAGTCTCGCATTGATTGATAATAATATAATTAAGGTAATGGTATAAAAAGGAGTCTTAATTTCGATTTAGATACATTAGAAGGATTTATAACGGGGTTGTGTTTTAAAAGCAAAGCCCTATCGAGAACCAGGGATGTCCCCCATTGTTTGGGCAGTCTCGGAGCAGATGCTAGTGGCTCCCGCATGCAGGGGCTCCATGCTTGCTTTTGTTTTTATAAAAGCCATTATAACACAATTTCTAATCGTTTTTGATTTGCTTATAGTCTCGCATTGATTGGTAATAATATTTGAGGCTATGGTATAAAAGTGGTCTTAATTATTTTGATAGACACTTAAAGGACTTATAATAATAATAACAATACTCTGTTTAGGCATATCACTGTTATCACAATACATACGGATACAATACATAAACAAAATACATTTAGTATAAAAATACATAAGCCTTAGTTTAAAAAATATATAAAAATATGAAACCGAAAATTGGACAACAAGCAATGTTGGGGTTGTGTTTTAATGAATGCGAAGCATTGTGTCGATTATTGGGGATCTCCCCCATTGTTTAGGCAGGGGGTCTGGAGCAGATGCTCTTGTTGCATCGAGGGGCTCTAACCTTGCTCCTAGCACGACACACAAAAGACTAGACTGTGAATTGAGCGGGAAACACTTTGTTCCTCATTGTTCCTTTGTGCTAAATCTTTAAAATTTATCATCGATTTTGAGACAAAAAGAAAATCGTTTGATTTTTTTTAAGCGTTTATGTCTTTGATGGGAAGAACAAAAGAGGGCCCCTGGGACGTCTCACAAAGGAAACAGTTTTTTGGTAAAAGATTGTTGTTGATAAAATAAAATATTTGAATAAATCAAAATTATAAAGCAAAAGTATTTTTTTTTTTTTTTTTTGTCAGTTGTTTGCCTGTAGTTGTGCTTGTCCCTTGTCCCTTGTCTTTTTGTTTTGATGTATGAACAAGGGTCCCCATTTAGTGGGCCTGTGTGCCTGTTCGAGGTTTCCCTTTTGCACCGACGTCATTTTGTATGTACTGTGCATTGAAGGTAATAAAGTAAGATAAAATAACATGATGATTTTTGGGGGTTGAACAAAGAATTGACTAGAGTGGGATTCGAACCAGTGACCTCCAGATTAATGTGTCGGCGCTCTACCAACTGAGCTATCTAGCCCTATACTGGCGGTGTCCCTATATTTGTGGCAATATCTTTGTTTATTCATTTTTAAAAATAAAATGATAGTAACAAAACAACAATAACAATTAATTTATCCTAATGAATTTAGTGTTCTTTGTAATGAATAAGCTTTTATTTATGTTTATATAAGACATTGGATATGCTTTGAAAAACAAATCTTCAAACTTGAAGGAACACGTTGCCTGGGATCGGACGAGTTGGTCTATAAAAAGCACTTGAAACCATTTTTTTTTAAAATGCATATGGTTGGAAAGATGTTTTAAAAGTAGAATACAATAATCCACACAAACTTACCTGGAAATTGCGTGGTTTTCTTTTACTGTGCGAACTAACACGGTCGGCCATTTATGGGAGTCGAAAATTTGACTCCCATAAATGGCCGACCGTGTTAGTCGACGAGGTATAAGGAAAACCGTGCAATTTCGAGGCATGTTTGTGTGGATCATTGTATTCTACTTTTACATCATCTTTCTACCCAATATGCAATTTATAACAAACGTGTTCCTTGTTCCTTGCAACTTGTTCCTTTTAAGTGCAGGACTTCTTGCTGAGATCTGACTTTAAAGGGCATAATTATTAAACAAAAATCTCGATATGTTGCTTTATTATCCTGTTCATTTCCCCTTTAGCGCATTTAATTTTATTTTATTGGTTAATAACACATAATGTAACTCACAACACAAATTGATCTTAGTATGATATCATTATGGTCATTCAATTCATTTCAAATCATTTAAACACTTTTTTGTCATAGATTAAAGATTTACAAAAGATAAGACAGCTACACAATAAAAACAGTTTAAAATCCAAACATAGAGCATTATCTATCGTCACAATAAAAAAAAAATTTTTTGTGTTGAATAAAGAATTGACTAAAGTGGGATAACTTCGGATTAACGTGCCGGCGCTCTACCAACTGAACTATCTAGCCCTATTTTGTCAATATCTTTGTTAAATATACACAAATAATTGCAAACAATGAAATGAAGGAGCTTTCAAAAGTGCACCCTTAGGTCTTAATATTATATGTCTATACAGAGAAGATGAGGTCGAAATATCAGTTTGATGTTGGAGTATAGGGGGAAAACCCACAACCACAGAGACTGAAATCCAAAATCAAGTTTGGTTCAAACTGGTCAAAAGAGGGCGCACGGGAAGAAACCACTTAGGCCCTTTTCTCTACTCTGGATTCGGCTCAGGCGAGCTTGGCCGCGCGGTTGTTTTGACAATTGCGCGTGCTTTGCGTATACGCGCCCAGGGTTTCAGACGAGAGAACGGAGCCTCAAGCCGAATCCAAAGCCGAAGCCGGGGTTTCGAAAGGGCATAAGCCAAGTTGAAATGCACATAGTTATTAAGTTAAACTAAACATATATGTTTAATATGTTTATCATCTAAGACAAAGATGGAAATAATCTACGGCCTGAATTTATTTTCGTCTCCATTCTGCGAAAATAATTACGAACGGTGAGGGGCGATTTACATGACTTTAAAAACATCTCGCTGTTCAAACGCATACTATTATACAAAGTACAAGTTCGACACCATTTTGAAAAAGAACTCTACATTTTTTGCAATCGTCTGGGTTTTTACCAAGAAACACAGCAGTCGGGAATGGGCGTTATGTGGTCTAAAAGTAGGTCAGCCCGATTATTCAAATTCTGAAATAATTGCCACTATGAGATGGATGCTAGTCTATTCTGAACCATTACACCCAATCACTGTGTCTTAGGACAGGATCCCAATCTGTATTAATTTGAAAACAAATATATCAAGTAATAAACCAGAGAGGAACGTGACTGGTAGAGTGCTGGTTCAAGTCACACTCCAGTAAATTTGCTTTTGTTCAAACCCAAACAATTTTGGAAAAAATAATAATAATAATAATATAGGCCTTTACATCTTATTCTTGCATGTCGGCTTTTATAATACCCTTTGTAGAATTGCCTATCATGAAGTGTTATCCCAACTTTTGTGTGTGTGGACACCAGGCCTAATAGACCCATTGTTTCATTTCACTTTCCATGCATAGACCATCCCTTCCCACCATGACCATATTTTCAAATTATTCTTCAATGCGCCAGTGTTATTTTTACAAAATGAGAAATTTGCTGTTGCAAACTGCTTAGGCCTTGGTCCTTTCTCTATGGGCCTATCGACCAAAAGGACCTCAGGTATAAATGCAACAAATTGATAATGGCCTGACGTCTCGACCCTAGCAGAGTCTTTCTTGTGAGGCACTTATTTGTACAAGTATTCCCCATGCAGGGCCAAACGAGCGACCTACCAGACAACAAACAATTCAAACACAATTGTACCGTAAAAAACAGAACGGCAGTAGGCATTACAAATACCATCCTTTTTTAAGGTACTGGTTATAACTCGTTTTTACAGTTTTCCAACTTCAAAAATCATAGAATATTCAAGTAGTTGAGTTTGATCATCGTTAAAGCGATATACCGCCCTCAACTTTGGGAAATACACAAAATAATAACATACACGGAAAGGTAGGTCCACACGGTATGCACTGGTGGAAAGGCAAGCATTTTGGTAATGTTCTTTATGTTTTTGTATTTAATTATCAGAAAACTGCAAAAATAAAGGGTAATAGCAACGCTTGGACTTGTATATAATCCTATTGAAAAAGTATCCTAGAGTTCCATTGTTTTGTATCAATTGTCAGCAGTGTCCGTACAATAATGACCGTTAGTATGCGTTCATTCACTGTACAAGTACTATTACCAGTAGAGGGCGTCATTTTGGACACCGTTAAATTTGACATCGCTACACGAGGGCGCTATATATAGCACCGTGAATGGTCGATTTTAATTGGTCTAGAATTCTGACGTCACACCTACTGCGGAAGTACATGTTGTACAGGTGTCTATTTAGCAGACGATAAGTAAATAACGAAAAAGAAGGTAGGTACTTTTGTTTTCTTTCTTAAATAACTTCAATTGTATTGCCTGCAAGTTACAATAAAAAGACAGTTTATCCGTTCCAAAAATTGTAAAGGCTTAATGGATGGTGTTTTGAATGGAATTTGTCATGCTCAACATGTGAAGAAAATGACGAGGGGAAAGTGAAGTTGAAACACAAATTCTTTTTTACAAGTTTAGGGTCGTCGTTGACAGTTGCACATGTCATGTGTGCATTATGTAAACTGTCGCAACCAGTTCTCTTCTGAAAAATGAAAAGAAAAAAGATAACTCTTGCCATGTTGTGTTGAGGTTTATTTGAGGGATAACTTTCCGTATGGCGCCACCACTTTTTCACTCATTTTTAGAAAAAGGGATATCTCATTGAGGTAAATTAGATACTACATTATTTCATATCGAATGAAAAAGTGGTGGCGCCATACGGAAACTTTTCCAATAAAAAAACCTTACTACCATGGGTTTGGCTGATACCTGAACCCTTACACGTAGGGCTTTTTCCACACCTCAGCTTAAGGCTCTCGCTCTGGGCTCCATTGAATACGGTCATGACGGTGCACAATGCACACTACTCAGATAGATGGGGCCCAACCAAGCACCAAGCCGGAGTCTTAACCCAATGCCCTGACCTTAGTTAGCCCAAGCTCATGGAGCCTTGACCAAAGCTGTAGCCTGAAGCGTGGTTCATACTTCCTTCCGAATGAGAAAGCGAAGCAAATTTTGACGTCTCAATTTGCAATGAATAATTTACAACAGTTGAACTGTGTTCAACTCCTGCGAAAGATTGGCTTCGAAAACAGCCATGTGACATCGAAAAAACATTCGTTCACAGGAAGTAAAAACCAGGCTTTATTCCAAGCTGGAGCCTTAGCCCAGGCCCAGTTTTGGAAAGGGCTGTGACCCAGACCAGTATGTAGTATGACCAGTCACTTAAAGTAAAGGAAAACTAAAACAAACATGTACTTACCTAGGTATAATCTTGTGCCACCTTGAGCAAGTTTAATCGATTTGACACTAGGTGGTTTTAGTACCATCCTTACATTTTTGCAATTTACGCCCAAGATAAAAAACTGTTAACAACAACTCTCCGATACAGTTTCTATCGGTCTTAGTTTGAATTACAATTCTGCAACAAAGTTGTGTCTCTTGTAAACATACTCCGCGCAAAAATATATCTCGGTGTCCATTGAATTTATGTGTACAAGCAAGATGCGACCGTGAAAGGACTGGCTGATTTATTGAGAGGTCGGAAATTAGAGTATGGACAATGAACAGTTTAATAACAGAAGTACGCTTTTTCTGCTTGGTCTTGGTCTTGTATTTTATTCACTATTAATTTACCAGCAACATTGGTGGCAATGAAGTTGAGCCTCATCAAACTCAAAGATATAGAGCACTATTTATTGTTGGAATGTGAAGTACTCTGGTATATATGTAGCCATTTTGGCAAGCAAATGCATTGCTGGCAATGGTCATTGTCTGCACTGATCTATTATTGCATCAAAAGAGTTGCTTGCATATTTCACATTTCATATTTTAAGCCTATTCCCCTCTAGTGCTTTGCACTTTTTAGTAATCTTTGAGCCTGATATACACAATGCAGTGTAAAGGACACACATGGCAATGTATGGAAGGTTGGTCCAAGTCTTAACAGTAGAGGGCGGTATACCATGTCACCATTAATATTCTCTATCAATGAAATCAACTTGGTTCTGATTGCTTCTTTCAAGCATAATGCTTAACAAGTTGGGGTTTTTTGCCCAAAGCTAAATTTTTAAAATAATTGTTCCAGATCTGGCTAAAATAGTTTTAAAGTTGTTTACAATATTTACTTTCAAACTAATTACAAGCAATTCAACTTCAGAGTTATTAAACAAAAAGTAAAGAAAAATCCTGAAACTTGCAAGCAAATCCCAAGGCAACCAGACTTTGTGAAATCTAGTCTTGTTCCTTTAAGTTACTGAAGCAGTTATTGTTACTGGGTAAAGGGAATCCAACAAATATGGTCGCACCATTATAAAAAAGCAAGACGTATGTTAAAAAGATAATTATTCGACTGGGAAACATTCAATTTAACACATAACCCAGCTGTGTGTCAATCAGCATGCTGTGGTACATGATTATGTCATTGAAAGTAGATAGCGATATGGTTTTACATTATTTACCGGTGTGAAACTATAAAGTACTTTCACCCGAAAACCAAGTGAATAATCGTTTTACTCAATAAGGACAGATGTTGCTCAAAATATTATTTGAAACAACATTTTTGTTGTTAGGGCAATTGCACACATAACAACAGAGAGTCCAGAGTGTTTATTTATCCCCTTGAATGATAATGTTGTTAAACGCTGTACAGCAATGTCTGTAGCTTTGGCTTGCAATGTTTTGAACTTTTTTTACTTTATATAAAATTCACAAAAATGTTCAGGATAAAACTAAAATGTCCTAGGTTGCACAGTAGATCTTTTAAAACGAAGATTGAACACCAAGTAGACAACATCTTGAAGACCTTTTTTCAGAATGCTGGAAGTCAGAATGCTGGAATTTGGGTCCAGAATGCTCCACAGTTGTGAACAAACTTGGATAAGGAAAACAAAACTCCTACTCCGAGTATAACGAATAGTACTGATCGTTTTTATAAGGTTCATTGTAGTACATTTTTGTAAGAATGTCTCATATTTTTTTAATGTTTAATTCAAATTTAGAATTTGCTGTCCTTGCTCATCTGTGTTGCATGACTCTTGTCGGTGTAGCTTTCAGTCTCGACTCGACTGGGATAAAGGTATGTTGTTTACATCCATTTGATCTGCCTTTAAAACGTTCATATCTGTATATAATTCAAGTAATCCACAATGGAAACAGTTTCCATTGTGGTTGATTACTTGATATTTGAAATAAAAAAGTTGCATCCCCTTAAGGTGATCGATCAATACTAAATGATCAGTTACCATTACATAGGTAAAAACGAAACTTTGTTATTTTCCCTGTTTTGCTGAAAATGTGGTTTCGATAGTACTTTTAAAGAGATAGATTTGAAATGATCAGTTACCATTACATAGGTAAAAACGAAACTTTGTTATTTTCCCTGTTTTGCTGAAAATGTGGTTTCGATAGTACTTTTAAAGAGATAGATTTGAAATATTTTCAAACCGAATATTAGATTTTTTGAGAGTCACATTATTTTTCATAAGGTTGAACTTCTTACTGAAATAAGATTCCTGAAGAGAAATGCCAACATAGTTGTTTTAACAAATAAAGAAGTAATAATACAACAGAAGACAAAATAAAGAAATACTAAAATCGATAAGAGCCCATGAATTTTGATTTGAAAATGAAAGCAAAAAACCAAAACCCACCAAAATCATCTCAAGGTTAAAATACAATAATAAAGTGATATACGCAGAGATAATTTCCATCGCCGCTTATTGTCATAAAAGCACAGCATTAATTAGTGCTTTCATGGTTCTTCAAAGCAAATTCACAAGGACTTGGGGTTTGACCATCCATATCCTTGTAATTTTTCATAATCCGGGTGTAATTATTGCGGAAAGAAATTAGATTCTCATTTATAGTATGCGCTTATTACATAGATGTTGTACAAAAATAACAATTTATGTGAAACTGTTACAAGGTGAATGATGTATTTGTCATGAGTACAGAAATTCAACATATTCAATTATTCAACAATTCATTACTAGAGTGTTTACCATCAGAGTGGAGAATGTCATATACACCATTCAAGGGCGAAACTATACGCATTCTCAATTCTAAAACCTCAAAAAGCACCTAGGCATACTCCATATTTATGAAACTTTACGCCCAAGTCTATGGAATCACTAAGGTGTTCACCTCGAGGGTCTGTGAGTGTTCTTGTGAGGTTTGTCGGCATCCAGTGTTGGAAGTAGAGGGAGTGTACTGCTACGGTTCAATAGGGGGCGGTGTTGCTGCTAACTGAGTAAGCATCACGCTGCGAATGAGTGAAAACATTATCATCGTTTGTCATGGGTGAATCCATTGTGGCTAGAGGGATGATAAGAGGATTTAGTGGTTGTCGCAGAGTGACCATGTTCTTTTGGAATGATATCTGGGGAAAATATTAGGCCTACAGTTCAGTCTCTGATTGGTGTGCTCACAGGTTAGTTGAACGATACTAGGAATCGAGTAGAGGTGAAGTAGCAGAAACATATGCTCTGAGCATCTCTTATATTCAGGCGTCAATGAGACGAGTGTATGACTGAGTGTAGTTTCAATACTGTACCGAGTATCGTTGTGATTATGTGAACATGCATCATGAGTGTTTGACACTCTCGCAACCTGTCAGTCTCCTAAAGGTGTATGATCGCCAACTTTGAAAACATCAGTCATTGAGCAGCAAACAGTGTTGATGCCTTAAATTCTCAGGTTCCTCAAAACATTTTCTGTACTGTACCAATCCCCCTCCCCAACCCCGCACCATAGCCCCCCCCCCCCAGCCAACAGCTACCAACCCTACCACTTACCATACTTTATGTGATGCTTTACGACCAAGCTTTTTAACACTTGTTTTTACAAAGGGAAACATTCTGTCCCAGCCCTGCCCCCCATCCCAAGCGCCCCTAGCCCCCAGGCCCTACTATTCTAAAGAAATTGGAAAAATTGCTGTCATTTAAAATGTTGACAAAATTGTTTGTACATAATTATACACCTGTCATGATTTATTACAGTTAGAGTATACTTCAGCTTTTGTATTGATATGTGGAAAGTGTGCGGACAATGCTTGTATAGGATCAAGGGAATTTTAAACAGCATTCAAAATGGGTGTCTGGCTGTTCCAATTAGTCCCAACAAGAATACTGAAGTGACCTTGCAGAATCTGAGTCTTCATTCTAAGTCGGCCTCCTGACCTCCTCTTAAAAAACATCTTAGGCCCTTTTCGAAACCACGGCTTCGGCTTTGAATTCGGCTTCAGGCTCCGTCCTCTCGGCTGAAGCCCTGAGTGCATACGCAAAGCATGTGCAATATTGTCAAAACAACCGCTAGCCTGAGCCAAATCCTAAGCCGATCAAGCCATGGTTTCAAAAAGAGCCTTAGAAAAACAACAGGAAGGAACTACCAATATGTGACAGTTAACACCATTATTGTAACATCCTTATCCTTCGAACAGACCCCCATTCTCCCCCAATGCACTGCAAAGATTACCTACAAAGTCAACTGTCAAATTACTCTTCATTATCCGAGTGTTCCAACTTGCCCTGTTTGCTTTCCCATAATTTCTTGTCTGTTGAGACAGGAGACAGTAGTATCGACAGTAGAACCTTAGAAGAAATCAAATGCTTCCTGGGTGTGACACTGGTCGTAGATTTCACTCAAAAGACCTGCGTAAGTTTTGAGAGTGGTGATTAGAACCAATGAGTAGAGCTTTCTCAGATAAAATCGTGTGTTCTAAGTTTTGCTGAAAATTTTTGTTTAATGTCTTGTGCATGTGCAATGTATCTTTAGTGGTTCGAAAAGAAGTGACAGAAGACCAACTAGTTGCAGTGTGTTCTAATAAATATATACTGTATTTTGAAATAGAATTTCTGGGTGGATAGTCTGCAAATTTTACTGGAAGATTTGAAAACAGCCTTCAACCAATCTCAACACAGCATGTCCTTGTTTAAGTTGACCTCTTGATTGAAATACCATTCTTTTAAAGTTTTTGCACATTATGTTGTGAATTGTTTTCTTTAAAAAGTGTCATAGAAAGCCAGCCTCCCTGAAAGTATATTGCTTAAACTCCCCTCTTGTTTTTGTGTGTGTGGGGGGGGGGGGGCCTTACTTGGCACTTGAAGCTGTAAACTTTGCATAGACCTTTGGTACAGAAGGACAGTTGATCATGTAGAAGCACATTTTGTTTTAATGAATGTGTCCATCAACGGAAAAGTCATACACAAAATCTGCCACTTCCTTGTTGTGTACTTCTTGAACCCTGCCCCTAGTTATTTTCCGGAACTTCCTCTTATTAACTCTTGTCAACCTATCCAAACTTTAGGCTTGTAAAGAAACACCAGTTTGTTTTGGCTTGTTGTGTCTGAATTAACTGTGAGCTTCACAAGCAGTTGCACATTGCACTTGACATTGACATCGTATATTGCGGAGAGCAATTCTATGTCACTATTGCTTTAAAAAATATTTTTTAATAGCTCTACCTTCACCTTTGATAAAACAATTGCAGTATGCCTGGAGAAAATAAAAATAAATAACTGTTTTTACGCATTAGGAAAGTTCCATGTTTCTTTGTTTATTACGCGCAGTGAACTCCAGATTCCAGAACAAATCTGCAGTGGTGAAGAAAAAGTTTAAAGAAGTTTATTTCAAAATCCTATATTAAAAGATAAACTGTATAAAATAAGGCAACGCCTGTGAATTAATGAAAAAGCTGGGCATTTGAAAAGTGTACTATTCCCATGTTAGTAATTAACAGAAAACCTCCATAAAAATTGAAACTTCCATTGTCCCCCCAAAGCACCAGGGGAAGATGGGAGGATATTATCCTACACAACTGTTAATGATTTTCCAGTGGTGGAGCAGAATGATTAACTAGTGGTGGCAAATAGACTCACTGATACACACCGAGGATGCTTCCAGAATTCCCTTAGGGCTGGAGGAGAATTGTCCCAGCTTAAGCTGTCTGCATCTACGATAAATAAATGATGAAGCAGGCTTTTAAGTTTAGTGATTGGGTCGTGTGCTCGCATCTCTCTCGCTCTCTCTGTCGTTACTGGCGACTACACGCAGGTGCCTTTTTGCCCTGATGATCGCCAATTATTAGGAAGGGCGACTAGGGTAGCTTGTCTGGTGGATTTCCCTCGTCTTCCAATTCCTTCTTCCCCACCAGGGCTGAGCTAAATCCACCCCCTGCTGGGATTAAATATAATTTATTTATTATTTTTGATTTTCGGGTTCTGGTAGCTGTCTTCCTACTCAGTACTTTTTTGAGGTAGAATTGATGAAGTTTAATGACAGTGGCAGTAATCTTTATGGTTTGAGCACTCAAGCAGTTAATATTAACATGGGTTGGATCATTTGGATGTTGAATGAAATATTTTTTCTCTCTTCTTATCAGAGATGTTCACTTTCATATTTTTATGGTATCAGTGGTCTGAATCTTAACTGAAAGTTTCCAAGCCTTGTTTTAAAGTTTAAAAATCTTGCCTATTTCTCTCCAAAAATTATAAACACAAAAGTCATCTTTGAAGTAAAGTATAACTAATAAAAAGTTGAAGGTTTATTTGTTTTTTATTTTTCCCAGATTGCTGGTTTTTGTGGTGGAAAGTGGAAACAGAAAATTATAGTAGACAAACTACTCATCATTGGCTCATTAAGGCTCATTAATTGTTGCATTAATTGGTGCATTAATAAACAATTATTTACATTTTGGGTTTTTCAGAAATTATTCAGAAATTAAAAACGGGTACTTATTATTTGAGGGTAAAGCTAATCAAAGAAAGTAATCCGAACCATCTCCCACTCCTAAATTGCCAACTACATAGGTGCTAACATTTTCTCACTCAACGGTCTATTTGTACAATGTTCCCCGCAGAATAATAAAGTGAGAGAAAAAAATGGTTATGTAGTGATATAGAAGTTTGCACAGTATTCAAATTGGCACGACAGATGGTCGAGTGTCGGCTAGGCCTAATCTCTCTAGGTCTATTTTGTATGTAGTGTGTGTGTGTAAGAGACTTCATTTGCATGAGAATAGGTGAGCGCTTGATGCGGGCAGATGGAGCGCTTGTGAATGGCTGGCTCGCTATGGTTGGCTAACATTGACATCAATGGACTTTGGTTCTTAGTGATTGATGGGCTCACGCAACCCTCAGTTTTGGCATACTGGGTTTGTGGACTCTTTACTGCCGCTATCGTAGATTGGACGACGCTGTGTGGCTAGCCACTCAGACTTGCCTCTACTTTTTCTTTTATAGCTTTTTTTAATTTGGGCGGTGAGGCTGCTGTATTGACTTAATCTATAAAAAAAAAAAAACGAACAAAAAAACAACGTTTGGGTTAATATTTTTGTGAATGAATTTATATGAATGAATAGAATATTTTGGGAGCTTAAGTAATAATGGTATGAGGATTTAAGTTGGCGGAAAGGTTGAAGGTTGTCTGCTAGTAGGGGGGGTTAGTAAAGGGTTAGAGAATTTAAATATCTGGGCTAAAATGTCTTGAGTTTACACAAAAGGAAAGAATTGTTTGGATTTTGAGACCTAATTTTGGTGTCTGCTTTCTTTAGCCCTATTAATTTTGAGATGAAATCAAAATCTCCATAAAATCTGATACATGTCAAGTTTGAAAAACTCCTTGAACACAAATTGTGTTTATTAAAAAATACATAACCAGATGTACATATGTGTTTTTTGGTTAATTTGTTGATGTTACACTTTCTGCAAAGTAGGCATGTTCAGGCCTACCACCTGCCAAACTGTGCAACATATACCCTTGTTTTGTGCCACTCTTTAAAACTTTGTTATGAAAAAAAACAAACTTGTAATAACAATCCTATAACTTTTTAGTTGAGTGGTGGTAGCTGGCTGGTAGCTTCCATACACAGTATACACAGTGTGTGCACATGATTGCAGCGTTGAAATCTTAGGATTGACTTATTGTTGCACATGTTGTAGACATCTGTTTTGTGGAAGCACTTGCTAGTACTTGCTGTCTCCTATAACCATAAATGTTTAATGCTGCCCAAATTGCCAAATGCCTGAGCCTAATAATGATTGGCCCAATATATTAAGTGATGAAAAGTGAGCCACCACCACTGGCTTGACCACACATGGCATAATTTGTTCACCAAGAAGAAAAAACAAAAAAGAAGAAGAAGAAAAAAACCTCACCGTGGATTTGAAATCATCTTTGTCTTGGTTTGATGGATTTATTTGTTGTGGAATAGAATCTTACGCTTGACCAGTTGTGGCTGATTTTGTTTTGATGTGTACTTTCCTTGTGTGTAATTGATTGAACCCAGGAGACAGGTGTACTGATCTGAATATGTTTGCTCATTGCATTATTTATTGGTTTAAATAACAGTCAAGCTTAAGAATAGAATTTAATTAAATGTGTACTGCAATTACTGCATGTAAAACAATTTCTTTATGGAAATGAGAAAAATTGATTTTTAAAAGCCCACAATACATCATAAAATGAAAAATAAAACTTGATAAATTTCATGATGGAGTGAACTAGAGCTCTTTATCAAAGCCAATTTTCATGATAGTTACAAACTTAATATCTTTATTGAGGAATTGTTTTAAGTAGTTACTTCATTATTTTGCAATGGAGTCCAGTGTTTGAACCCGATTGCAGGCCAATAGCCAGTGATTTTAGCCCCAGGCAAATAAACTCATAACCGGACAGGACCAGCAAACGTGTTTTTTTCAGTTGAATAGTCTTGTCTCGCTTGTGTAACATGTTTTTGTTAATAATATTAATAACGTCAAAAAATTGTGTTCAAATGTTGACTTAGAAACTGGTAACAGTAAACATCTTTCAATTCTGTCTAAAACAATCAAGATAAATCTTCTCTTAGTGTTTTCCCAAATAAAAACAGTTTAAATGTTTGTAAAAAGTTCTTTCTCGTTAAAATTCTAGTCTTGTAAAGTAAACTCTGGTTTTGAGCTGCAAGCCCAGTGGAATTTTACTCCAATTTGGAGTCATGGTGTCACTGTCAGTATTGTTGATGCATACATGTATGTAAATGATTATGAGTGGATATAGGATTGAAATGGCTTGGTTAGTTTACAATTTATACATTATACATAAGGAGAAAAGTCTGAAATTTAGGGAGACCCTATGTACTTCACTTTTGTGTCAATAGAGGGCAGTATAATTTCATGTAGGTTGACCTGAGGACCATGACAAGTTGAACCAAGTTCTTGAAAAGGATTCCATAGCAAAGTTTTCGGTTTATCCAAGATAAGACTTTGTTAAGAAGATGTTTCCAAGTGTGTACATGATACTTTCCCCAATTAATCAACAAGAAAGCATTCTATTTGTGCCATGTCCAACTTATACCATATCTGTGTGTAATCTGATGTGCTGAAGTACAAGTGTTTTATTCCTATATAGCAGAGATTACCTCAGATAAAAGATATGCATTTCAAACATTCAATTTCAGTCTCAATGTCAAAAGGCCTGTGTATCAAGCTAACAATCTTCATTGAATTCGGTTACATCGCATGTACAATTATACATATTATCACAAACACACACATCCCCACACCTGACACCAACTGCCCTCCAATATTCCAGCTAGCACCCCTTATTTTTGCTTTCATATATCCTTGTCCCCACCACTGCAGTCTTGACGTGTCACTTTTCATGATAATCCCCGGCGCTTGGGCCCTGATGAAACCCAACGCCAGCCAAGCGATACCAAATTTCAGAAACTCATCTCGCTAATGGAACGGACGGAATTCCCAGGCGACCATCGACGGCAGGCGGGCCGGTTCCGCGGCACACGACCGTCCTTTCAAATGCAAATCAGGCTCAAGCGGCAAAAAAACCCAGGCCTGGCATGATGTCCAAAGAATGGGTCTGTGTTGACAGAATTAAGAGAAGCATCAGAGGGATGTTAAAATACGTGACTATGCAGAAGGGATGAAGTTTGCTAACAATAGGCCCATAGAGGCATGTATAATGCCAGCATGCGGGCTGTTTTTTTATGAATGGAAGGTTTTTTTCTGGCTATATTTTTACAGTGGTATAGAACTCCTCGCGTGTATGGAAATATTGAATCAACGGATCTTTCGCTTGGTAGGACATTTGAATATTGCTCAACGCTCACAGGCTGCTGGGCAGCATAATTGATGGTTTCCCATTATACAAATTTGTGTGTAGGGGGCTTGTAGTTTTAGTTTGAACATTGTATGTTTATTCGGTGAAAAAAATATGAAGGAATGGGTTTGTTTTTCCTTGTTTGACTAAATTGTTCCTGAGTATTTTCAGTATTGATTCAGCTACAAACTAAGTGTTCATTGTTAAAATGTTGCACTTTATAGAATATTATATATAGGTCTATTGTAATCTTTGATGACCGAGTAGTTTGGTACCATTGAAATTTTACCTAATCAAATTTAAAATCCCCATTAAAATTTGTTTGATAAAAAAAGGTACACAAGAATATTAAAAACAGTGGAAATAGAAGAAACTTGTATTTTTGCAGGCAGTAATAATTCAAACAAATGTATAAAAAGTTAATTAAAAAAGGCTTTGTAAGAATGCCAGCATATTTGCCAAAATAATGGTTGATGGATGTTGTGAAATCAATATTAGATTAGACACAGGTGTTTTGCGCTGAAAATAACCTTTTGATAGCCCAGTCACCAATTAAAAAACAGTAATAAAAGTTCTGTAAATGAAAATGTTTAATTGATGTTCCAATATGCAAGCTTCTAAATAATGGTTTTAAAAAACTTATTGAAACCAAGACAGTTAAAAGAGCAACTATAAATATATTTATAGTTGCTCTTATTCTCCACACCATGCAAAGCTTCAAACACCATTTAAGACAGTTAAAGCCTAACTTTCCTTTTGAAGTTGTCTCGCCGTCTTTTTTCAAATTTGTAAACAATTTGGTACCTTTGTGTTTTGTATTTAAATGCAAAATGATTGTAGGTGGACAGCTTGGAGGCACAAGTTTGAGCAAATTTTGAGACTTTACCACTTACATGTACACTAGCGGAATCCTTAAAGGCAGTGGACACTTATTTGGTAATTACTCAAAATAATTATTGGCATAAAACCTTACTTGGTAACGAGTAATGGGGAGAGGTTGATGGTATAAAACATTGTGAGAAACAGCTCCCTCTGAAGTGACCTATTTTTGGAGAAAGAAGTAATTTTCCACGAATTTGATTTCGAGACCTCAAGTTTAGAACTTGAGGTCTCGAAATCAAGCATATGAAAGCACACAACTTCGTTTGACAAGGGTGTTTTTTTCTTTCATAGTTATCTCGCAACTCCGGCGACCGATCGCGCTCAAATTTTCACAGGTTTGTTATTTTATGCATATGTTGAGATACACCAAGTGAGAAGACTGGTCTTTGACAAATACCAATAGTGTCCACTGGCTTTAACGTTGCTTAAAGATAGGGTCATACTTAGTAATGACACTCAAAACACTGCGTAACTACCCGAAAGCCTCCTTGTTATAAAGATGGTGATGGTTGTAAGCATCCTGCAAAACTATTGCGTTTGAAATGTTGAGACTCGTACGTGTCACAACCTGGGTTCTTGTCAGAACTTCTCTCCAAGATGAGATTTAAATAATACATAGTTATTCCAAGTAAACATATTTAGTTCTCCACTTCAAATTAAGGTATTTTTGCTTATTGTATTCCTTTCTCAGTTTTAAACTTTAAGCTTCTAAACAAAATTTACAGAAACTGAAATTTGACTTTCAATTTTAATCCTCCTTTAATTATGAAAAACGTTCACTGAGCAAAATTATCAGCAAAATCATAATCCCAAACCGGCCAATTAAAAATTCTCCAGCCATAAACGATATCACCTTAAAATGAGGCATTATGCAGACTGTATACCCCCTCCGGGGAATATACCAGGCCTGCCCCCACAAAATAAAAGAACCATATTTTCAATATGTGGTTGCTAGGTGATATAGTAAAGCCAACATGTTGGTTGCAAGCTCCTTCCATTCATGGTCAGTTTTTGCACCTGGTGTCCGTATTTGGCAGTTAGGACCTGAGGGCACGCCAACAATGTAATTCCCCATTCATATCATAAGCACTCTATGGGTCCCCCCCTGTCGCTATTTTTCTTCTTGGGGACACAGGGCTGGTTTAATGAAGGAGCAAAGTCGTCAAGTCTGTTATTTTTTGGAGTGGGGCAGACTGGTGGAGTGTGCCGCTGAGATGGTTGCAGCGCTGTGATTGGACGGTTCTAAGGATGTATTTCAACCCGGGAGTTCATTTATGCGAGAATTAACGGGCGTCGGTTCTTTTCAAAATTGTTGTACAAGTGTGTGTAGTATGCCCCATTTTTGTTTGTTAGGCCGTGGGACAATTATTATTTTGTGCTGTTTGATTTAAAAATGTTCCCGAGATAGTATGAATGTCAGTCCTGGAAAAAAAAATCAAACTAACCACAGGGATAGAAAAAAAGGACTTTATCAAAACCACTTTCCTCTTGATGTTGATGTATTTCTTCTGGATTTGTCAGCAGTCCAACGCCAGAGGCAAACAACATGTTTTGCAATTTAATTTAAAAACTCCACATAAATCATTCCCAATAGTTGAATAATTTCCAATCCAGCTGCTTGCAGGTGTTAGCATGTACCAAGGGAAAGTAAATAATAATCCTCAATTTTTAAAAATCAAATTTTGTTGGATGATAAATGTTGCTTCTTTTCCCTTCAACATTACTAACTTGCAAATGAAAACTACTTCTCTGACTTTTGAATTTTAAAACTTCAATTCAATGAGCTGGACAGTAGAAACTGTTGTTTGAAAAAATACCATGTTACTTTTATAACCTGCATTTATTGTTCTTTTGACATGTTTCTTCGTAGCTTCGAATCATACAAATCTATCGGCAACTAATGTTAATAATCTATGTGTGTAAAAATGGGAATGATGGGAAAAGTCAACTTCTTTTTTTTTGTCACTTTTTGAATGCAGTAAAGATGAGTGCAATGTGTTTATGTACAAGTTGATCACATGCAAATTGAGAAAAAAAACATTTGATCCCTCATTCTATCGGATGATTTAAATGATATTAATCTTAATTTAGTTTCGTGATTTTGACCTCTATCATTATTATTATTATATATTTTTTTTTAAAAGATTTTGTGTGGAGTTTAATTCTTCAACAAAATTTGTCTACGAAATCGGAAGCTTTCATTGTCAACATGTTTTCAGGAGCAGATAGTAGTACTTAGGAGGGATGGATCACTGAGATTATATTTGTCATTTTATCTTGTTAATTGCTCATTTAATGAGCAATTTTGTGGATTTCTTGGTTTTAACAGTCAAAAATGTGTCACAGTTATTTATACAGAAATGTACAAATGATCTTAATAGTCCCATCAGTTCTCTTAATGCTTGATTTATCTGGCGACTCTACCTGATGCATTGTCTATCACTGACACTTGTCTGCACACCTCCGCAAACCGCTCACTAGTCAATCTTTGACGTGACAGCGTGTGAAGCTGAAACAAAAACCTATCCAATCAATTGATGAGATGATTAACCCAGCCAACAATTCAATTATCTCTCAACGTAGCTGACACAGACAATGTCGGTAACCGTCAAAGGCAAAGGCGATGTTATCTTGGGCTACCATGATATGACACCTGGATCCTCAGGCATACGCCAAGCGGCTAGATCCAGCCAATTTTTGCTTCGTTTGATTGACTTCAGAATATTAGAGAATCCAACAGGACGATTCAGACGGTAAAAGCACCAGGATATGGAGTAAGAGAAGCACATTATACGCTCCACTGGACAGAGGAAAAATTAGTGTGAGTAATTAGTGCATTTTTCAGATCTACGTGAACTTTTCCTTCGCCTGTGGTGGGAATTAGTTGACTTAATCGTGCACACGTACGGCACAGTCCAGCGGGCAGTCCAATGCTGTGAAAAGTATGGAGGAAGATTGGCAGAAAATTTGCTGAATTGGATTAAAAATTTTGGAAAAGCAATTTTCACTTGGTTTACACCTCACTTGGCTTTTCACAAATTGTATTGAATTACTGAGAGGATTGTGTAGTCTTCTTGTTTCGTTCTTTCGAGGGATTACGCGTCTTGTGCTGCCGATCTTTCTGGTAGATTGTCATACATTTTAATCTTTCGTCTAGCATCTCTAATCCCATGAACTTTCCAAAGGCTTAATTTTTGTCCGGAATTATTGCTTTTCTGTCAATTAATGGTCGCCAAGTGGTTGTAGTCCTCATTTCATTCTACATGGTTGAGTTTGTTTTGAGAGGTTAAAAGTTTTTAAAGTGCATCTTTTGTTGACATTGTTTGGAAAGAGTAAACCCAAAAAGTTAGAGCTGGTATTTTATTCAATGATCTTCGAGAAAGTTATGTTTGGATTTGATCTTATACCTTTTGTGTCTTGCAAGGTTAGACAAATGAGTGTAACTGAGAAAAGGGTGTGCACTGTTACACATTTTTTCTATGGAATAAGTCTATGTGCCTTGAAATATCAATATCAAAATAAAAATCAAATTTCAGTGCATGACTGCTGTATCTCCTGAAATGGCACTTACATGATTTGCCAAAATATTAGGCCTGTCACCTTAATAACAGCCTGGATATATTCAAAAAGCAATTGCGCTCCGAGATACAACGTATTAGTAAAATCGAGTTGCATTGTTTTTGCACTGATGTGCGGATGTATAAGTTGTTATTTCTGATTTGATTCAAACTGATTTTGCAAAGGTATCAAACAAACATTTTCTGAATGACCATTTCTGTGAGTAGGACTTATTATAAATTCAAAACCCATTGCCGGCTGTGAAAGAGTAAACCCAGTAAACCCAGTCCTTCAGTTAGTCCTTCAGGAATCAGATTATAGTTCAGTCTTGTGGTTGAAATGGTGACAGTCTTAGGCAATGAGCTGGTCTTCAATATGTGGTAATGACCTTGATTTGTGGCTGGCTGCTGCTAATGAACCCAGTCTTAAATACCTTTAACGATAGAAAAAAGAAAGAAAAAAACGGCAAAAATCATCTAAATGTGTGACTTTTCATTTATCCAATATAAAAATAAAAAAAAAGTTTATACATGTTCAAGGGCAATTCTTGGCTGTTCAATTTCTGTTAAAAACCTAACTTTGTTGCACGTGACAAAAAAAATCATCTTGACATTTAACAACATAAGAATAACTATAAATAGTAGACTTGCAGGTAAAACCATGTGTAATGATATCTTTTGAGGGAGTGTTGGCTCTGAAAAGAGCCGGTGAAAAGAGCCGGTGAAAAGAGCCGGTGTGGTCTTGACGTTTCGAACAGTATACTCTGCTCGTCTTCTCACACATTGTTGTGGCGGCAAGTCTACTATTTGTTCTTATTCTTTAGACCATTTTTTTGACAACATACTCGAGTATGAGTCTTGATGACAGTAGACTAGTATCCTTCAAAACATAAATTGGTTTCATGGCATAGTAAGTTGCATTTCATTTTTAGGGAACTAAACAATTATTGACTTTGCTGATGATATTGATTGCTTAATCAGTGTTAAAACAAAGCTAACAAGTGGTGCACACACAAAGAATGCATACATACTCACCTCTGCTTAGGCAGCCTAACCAATTACATTTAGTGCCTTAGTATACATTAACGTCTCCGCAGGAACTCGGCACTTTAACTCCATGAGAAGGCCATTGATTGTTCTCATTGATTATAACATTATCTTTCAAATCACAAGAAAATACAATTAAGACATGAGCGAGGCATCTCACTGTGCCGAGGATGGTTTGATGACTTGCTTTGGGAGATGTGAAAGGTCTTGGTCCAATTTAATAGAGCTGTTAGCAGATGATAATGCAGACAGGATAAAGACTCGGTGTAGCTGTGGTGGTTATCTGCAGATTTTCATCTCATATTTCTTCTGAATTTTTTTTTAATTATATAAATATAATATAACTTTCCATCACAAAGGAGTACATTTGATCTAAATTGAGATATATTGGATCTGTTTCAAATTTTCAAAATTTCCCAAATGTTATCATCAGTTTCTTTTGTAGTATCGATTGATATTTTTAAAAGATAGAAAAGAAAAATTGAAAAGCTGATGCAAACTCAGATCCTTAAAGCAGCAATGACCTCACGTTTTGACCCTAATATTGTTTACCCTTGATTGATAAAGAAACCTTGCCCATTGGCAGTGCTACTTTTTTTTTTATCTACCAGTAAAATGCACTGGTAGTTTTTAATCTGAACTCCTAGTCCTACTCTGTGTTCAGCTGGTTTTGTTACCACTGATGTCATCTCTGTTCAGTGCCCACATTTTTCATTTTAAAAGTTGCTCTTACATAACATACCAAACAGGTTATCCAAAAAATGTTTGCATTCAAAGATAATTCTGATCAAAACATGGTTTGAGTGGAAGAAAGGGTACCCTTCCAAAACTTTAACTTTGTAAAAAACCATTGATGCAACCATTTTATGACACGCCTCTTTGTCTTTTGTTTTCTCGTAACATTTAAGCCTAAGCCCTTTGGCCTAGATTAATTTTCAAAACTTTCATCATACGTTAAGTTAGTTGTTTTTTAAGTACTGATTAAATCAATTTTGGATCCAGGTTTTACCAAATAATGAACCATCCTCACAACATTGACTTCTCAACTTTGCTCATTATAACATTGAATAAAAAAGTACATACAGCTGCATTTTTTGTTACATATACAGCTCAATCAATATTGGCACTTTCCAAGCACACAAATTTGTACCCACTACAATTTTATGTTTGTTCCAATCAGTAGGTAGTTCATTCCATTATTCACACAGTATCATACTTCAGCCTGTTCTACTTACAGAATCTAAAACCCCATTCATATACAAATATGGTGCAAATGTAAACAATACCAGCAGAAACCAGAAGTACAACTGGAACCCTCAGATAATGATCACAAATGCTTACAAATATCCTGGATAATACCCATCTGAGAACTAGGTTAAAGGGAATTCAATTCTGAAGAACAAGGGCCAAGGGACTATAAAATTTTATTGTGCCATGGATGGGGGAAAATTAGCCAGATATGCCCAGCTTGGGGCCAATGACAGAGAGTGTTGTTTCCATAAAAAATGCACTTATTTGTTGACTGCGGCAATAAATCTATGGACATTTGCCTTGTTCTGTTTTGTTGTGTGTTGGAGGTCGGCTTGGCAAGGATTGAAGATTGCTTGTGCTCTCCCACCTGTTTCTAGTGGTTCCAAGATTCAACCACAATGTGGAAGCTTGAGAAAGATGCAGAGTGAAAATAAGTCTTGGTTTTAAACTTTTTTGAAACATGTAGTTATAACTGCGCTAGTATTTATTGGGAATTCCTGCTCATGTTTATTAAAGGATTTCAAAAGTAGGATTTAATGTAGGTAGTAAGTTAGAAGGTAGTACATCTGCCTTTTACAAAACATAATAGAACATGACAACCATGGTTTTAAATGGTTCTTATTTGGTGCTTTCAATGAACATAACACAGTGAAGAGTTCGAATTTTACAAAGTACAAAAACGATGTCTTTTATTTATCAATTTGCAACCTGCAACAATGATTTTGTAACAATGATCCTTTTTTCCCCCAAAAGAATTCAGGAAAATTACACAAACCGATGTGTATTTCAGGGATGTAATCATTTCATTAAAATACCACTGACATGAAAGTTCATCAAATTCAAACTCTATAAAAAGGTGAAGAAAACTTCCTTTTTGACAATAAACTTTCCTAAAGGTCAAAAACACCACAAGCTGTCAGCTATTAACTAACAGTTTAGTTTTTTTTAAGGTCCAATGCAGATACAAATGCCAACAAAATACTCTTTTGAATAATAAAAGTTCCTCCAAAGAGATAATTTAGTACTTTTCAATGCCTTGGTTTTAATTTAGTTAAATACTTATGAGTAGGTAATCCATTTGAAACCTCAGTAAGTGTGAAAACCTGAAAAGGAGTCTTAAAGAAGAGCAGTGTTACTTCCACCTGGAAGGAGAGAAAATTGAGTGCCCAAACCCTAAAAGCTGTCTTTTGGATGGGATATCAATACCCTGTTCATTATGTACGATAATGGAACATCCACAATATTACTCCATGTTTGGCTGTGTGAGAACACATCGTCATCTCCTTGCAAAGTCAATCTGTAGCCCTCCCTGGGGCCTCCGTTTGAGATGACATTACCACATTTTAGGAGCAGAACAAGAAAATGAGAAAAAGAGATGGCGGAGAGGAGACGAGAGCGGGAGAGGAGAGGAAAAAAAATATTGCCGCTAATACCGCATCTGTGCTTCATCCGGTTGTGAGATATTTTCCCCGCTGGCAACTGACAGAGTGTGAGTGCTGTGTGACAGTTTAGATCAATATCAACAGAATTTACAGATAGCGTCTTGCTGAGCGCTGACGATCGGGGGCTCCGCACAGCCCGAACAGAGAAAAAAAAATACTGACAAAATTGAAATTTTTCGGTTGCAATGCTGCTTTTAGCCAAGGCGCTGTTCTTCTGACACCCCTAGGGGACTGTGATTGTGTGTTCAGGTTTAGACATGGTGAGAACTTAAACTGGAAAAGAGCCTCGGGTGTGATAAAATATGGATGAATCTTGGGTATTGTTGGTTGGGGGTTTTATTCATGAATAATGCATGACTCTATGGCTAGTATTATTTTGTCACCCTGCGCAAAAGGGGGTGAGGAAAATGCGGACCCCCCTCCAGGGTCGCGGTGGAGGTTTCCTCAGCCGGATATTAACAACTGATTCTGTGTGTGTTGGTTTGTGCGCTGGGGTTGGATGATATGCACTGGCACGATCTGAAGGGAAGTATGATTTCTTAGATGCAGTGTCTGGAGATGTGTTGACACCACTCAGTACACGTTTGTACCGGCATTGGAAAAGTACAGGTCTCACTTGGGACTGGTAGTGTCCAATGGAACTTCTTTGTTACTAATTGAACACTTAACTCTCATGTATAATTTAACTTTTAAGTAGGGAATATTTAAATTGTTGCATCTCAGTTCCTATTGAAGGTATGGCTACATGATAAAGCCATAAGAAGGTAAAACAAATCTTCCCTTATGTTTGTAAAGCTGTATGATAAATGGAAAGGGATGTAACTGTGGTTTTGTTCCAGGTTGTTAGCATTTAAAACAAATAAATGAAAATTAGGTCGGTGCACCTCAGAACATGTTCACAAGCAAACCTGAGCTTTATAGCACTTTCCTTTGCCTTGGAAACAAGGATTATGGACCGAAATCCAAACACACTGATATGAAAAACAGTTTGTGGTTACTTTTCAGTTAAAAGTACAGTTTTAATTTTTTTGACCAAGGTGGTTTCTTTTATTTAACCGATTTTTTTCACAAATCAATAAACTATCAATTCCCATAATGTTGGAATATGCAAGGTTCATAAGTAAACTGTTGCCCTCGAAAGTTATGCAGAAAATTAATTGGCAGTCAGGATATCAGACCAAAATGAGATAAGGGGGCATAAGAGTGGAATGTACTTCGCGGACATTAGTTCAGATGTCTCTAGTGATTGTTTAAGATTCCATCAATAACTTACCATTTCCTTTCATCTTTTCTTGGCAAAGCTGAGCTTCTTCTGCACCGGTGTACATGAAAATTACATGTATTTAAAATTAATAACACCGCTGCTCTGCTAAAAAAATAAAGTCCGTCATCCTGATGGTACATTTGCTCAAGGAGCAGTAATCAGCTATCTCCGAAGAAGATAAATAGATCCTGTGCACTTAAATCCCCGGGAGATTCACCGGCTTCTTTCTCCCTGCGGGCAAACTTTGACTCAACTCTCAGTCGGGAAATCCTGAGAGTCTAAACACCCTACCGTTTCTATCAGCTCCGTGCCTGTTCGGCTAGAAGAACCCAATCTGGTTACCAGAACTGGATTTACGATAACCCAGTTTTCGGGCTTGATTTCGGGACATTTAACTGCCTCTCCAGGGTGCTAAACTAAGCAGGGAAGGACCGCTGACTTGCGGGGGTTTGTATGGACAGAGGAGGGGGGAAATTGGCAAGGATATGAAATGAAATTTGTGGTCCCGGTGGACCGGTAGATGTGGAGGTGCAAACGAGTTTGGCTATAAAGTGCACTCAGAGTTAGTGGTTTCTTTCCGTGACTATTCGGGTGAAGGGTGGAAAGTACTTACCTTCATGGGTTGATTGAACAATTGTTTTCACTTGATAGGAAATTGTATCAATTTGTAATCAATGTAATCAATGGTAACTCAATCATTAATGCGAAATGAGGAAGCGCTATGATCTGTGTCCAGTTCCATAGAGCTGCTTAAGCAGAAAAATATTGCTTTACAGGTTTCAGTTAAGCAATACATAACAGGACACCAGCCACAAATAGTATGTGTGACATGGTATTTTGGCTTGAAACCTTATTCTGGTAAGCGTAGTGTTATTTTGCTTAGCTTCTTTTTGTATGGGTCTTACGCTTGTGAGCAAGTGTGTAATCAATGGAGTATATTATTGGATAAATTTGAAAGAAAATGGATTTATATAAAACAAAAAAAAATTTCCAGCATAAGAATAATTTATTTGTTATCAATCAAGAAGCATTCATTTGGTTTCAGTCCAGTCTAATGTCACCAGCGACTTGTCACAGTGTATCATCATTCTTAAGACTTTAAGGGTCTTCACATTATAGATGGTGGAAGCAGCTGTTTGCTCATTATGCCCTGCTCCTCTTGTCAAATAAAGTGTGGTATACTTTGAGTAACAAGAAACTTTTGTTATAGGCCTACACAACAGGCTTTTTTACAAGCTAGTCTCCTTTTGTCTTTGTAATGTCCATAAAAATCAATAAAAAAAGAAAATCCATTTTTAAAAACAGATGTTCAATGATTGTACAACTAATTAGTCAGATAATTTAAGATATAAACCTCAGTTTATCTCACAACTGAAGCAGATCATAATTTAACTAATAGTGAAGTCATCATTGTCCGTACGCTGCAGTGATTACATATTTCAGAAATCTGTGTGGGGCCTGGGCAACATTCAATCTTTCCCTGCATGTAATTTCTACCGGTTCGCTGAAGCTTAAGCTTCTCTAAGGCCCCTGATATCTCTGGCATTAAACCACTGATTAGTACCGATTGCCTTAGAGATTAATCAAAACTTAATCCACTACATAAACAAGTACCCACTACCCTGTGCAACACCACTAATGACCTTAATCCTGCCCCCATGTCTTGAAAATTGGCTTTTGTGATTTCTCACAATTTCCAGAAATGATTGTCTGAGAGGATCAGTGGCTATAATTCGTTTGAATCTTGTTACACTGGGCTTATTGCTTGAGATGGTAGTCTGGCTTAGAACCATTTTAATTACGTCTGTGCTTTGTTACTTTGTGGTGAGACAGGACAGAATGGAATGAGCAAAGTAGGCTACCCATTCTCAGATGAATACTCTCTAGTGTACATTAGTACCGTAGACTGAACATTTATTGAACCATCTTATTTCCAAGATTATTTTATCAAAATAAATTTAAAAAGAAACAAAAATTGTTGAAAAAAAATTCTTGCAGAATTGTCCTTACTTTGGTACAATAGAAGTAAGTAATGGTTATCTGTCGTGGTAATTTTGGTTTTAGCTTTACACCGATGTGTGTTAGCACTGTATACTCAGTACTTTCCCGATTGAAAAAAATCACAGGCATGTTACTCAGATGGGATTCAAACCCACAACCCTTGCAATTCTAGAGCAGTGGTCTTACCAATTAGACCACCCAGGTTGTCCGATGGCTAGAGGAAGTTTGAATCCTATATGTTTTAGCAGCACCAATTTGTTTGTATATGTTGTGTCGTTAAATTAACTTTTATCTCCAAACTTACTTAAAACCTCAATTCTGATTGGTCGATCTATAGCAACAACAGGTGTGATATAAACCTATAATTGCACGGCCCAAATCACACCCTCCGATAGTGCACTGTTCTAACTCTGAGGTTTGCGCTATTGTTAAGCTATGCGCTAAGATTTCTTGAAGATATCGCTTGAGCTCATGGAATATGGAAAAATAATATAGCAGGAAAGATTTATCTGGAGGATGGTACAACTTTGTAATCAGCAAGCTTTCATATTGAATCTAATCAATTAAACATGCAAAATACAAATACTGAACTTATCTTAAAAGTAGATTCCTCTCAAGAAATGCAACACTCAAGATGTACCTGCAAAGTGAACTCTATCTATCCTAATATCTTGAAAAGCCTTTACTTTAGTCCTTGAAATGTTCCTTTATTATAATAATAACTCTTTCCTCATGATTTTGCTCAAGGCATATTCCACCAAAATTGAGAAAATGTGCGGTCAAAGATTCTTCCTCACTATCTTCAACAAAATGCTAATTTTTCCGGAGTGCGCTTGTCAGTTCATATTTACCGCTGTGTCTAAATGCAGCTTGCGGACACAAAAGCAAATGTAATTAGTACTGGATTGCTCCCGGGGTTCTAACAGTTGATGAAATATTCTTGATTTTTTTCGCCCCTATTTATGACTTCACCTGATCGGACAGAAAAAACGCATTTTCTGTTTTTTTGTGTGATTAGAAAGGCGAGGGGGAAAAGAGGGGGGGGGGGTGGGGATGTTTGTTGATAGATCCATGAAGCTTCTTTATTACTCCAAGAGTTGTCTTCTTTGCTTTACCCCTGTGGTGAAATACAGTATCAGCCAATAGATTTTTGTTTTCATCAGTGGAAATATTATTTTGAATATTCATGGCTGGACTAGTGCGTAATTGGCAATTTGGATGTTTGGGACCTTGCCAGATGAACTGAGGGGGACACTAGTTTGGCCCGGAGCAGATTCAGTCGGCGCTTAATGATGTTCCATTACGGAAAATTAAAAAACGGGGGAAGATAATCCCTTCAAAAAGTTGTGCAGTCGTGATGTTATTAGTTTTGGACCCTTGTGGATCTAATACTCATTGATGAAAAGTGACTTACAATCGGAGTAAAAATGGATTGGGAGAACGGGTGGTGTAAGGTTGCAGTCCCAGAGAGATACATAAGATTGAACTCTGTAAGATTTGGTCCGTATCTATATCTAGCCCAGATTACTCTCTGAAAAAAGTCTCATCAGTTATTTTCTCTTGTTGAAGAATTGAGTTCAATGCTGCTAAGCAAAAGAAAACAATATAAACTTTCCAAATAAAATTTAGAAAGAGGAAAACAAATTACAGGAATAATTTTAGTCACATTGCTATCAGAAAGAAAACAATTTTTGACCTTGTGTGAGCAAAATAATTAGCCATCCAGTTTTCCAAATTAATAGGGTAACCATTTAATTTTCTGACAATAAAACAAGCTGGTAATAAAATAGGCCCTAATAAAACTTTTTTCATGGACATAGTGTTCATAAAAATTGATGGATTGAAAGAAATGCTTGAAATTAAAAAAGTTAGTGTTTTTTGAAACCCCATTACAGAATCAACAGACAACAGTTCACTTGTGACTCAAGTTGGAACCAAGCTGTAAACCTGTCATAGAGCTCTTTCAGTATAAAAGGAGCTAAGCCACAACAAAATTATGCTTACCAGAATAAGGTTCCAGCCAAAATACAATTTTTTTTTGATATACCATCTCTGACTCAAGTATCTCGCTTAGTTTTGCTGAGCAAGACATTTTAAACAATATTTTCTGCTTAAGCAGCGCTATGAAATTGGTCCCTGGTGTCAGGAAACCAACTTCAGTGTAGTAATTAATTACTTGTTTTACTCGTTTGTCTGTTTATTTGGTTTAATGCTTAGTGTATAAATATAGCAAATTATTAAAAACAAATTAGTTAATTGATGTGGAACTGTTGGCTTTTCAAACTGATTCTGCTTTGCAAAACGTATATGTGGTTAGAAAATGGATTCTGCTTAGCAAAACATAATGTGCTTAGCACGCTTGTATTTTTAGAAGTTCTAAGCAGTTGGGCTGGAGGGGAATTAGAGTAGATGTAAGAGAGTTTCACTTTCTTCACTCTCTTGGATTGGGCTCAGCAAGAGCTATTTCTGGGGTTTTCTTTATGGAGTTGAGCAAAGTCTTACCCTGCCTCTCTCTTCTGGCCTCTCATCACCAGGCTCGCTGCGGTGGTCTAGTGGTTGAGACATCTTCTTGAGAATGCAGGGGTTATTGATTCAAATCCCATATGGCTTTTGTTTTCCTCCTTCAATGTTGAGTGTTATTCATCAATCATTGGTGTAAATGTAAGGGCGTCAACCAAAAGGATACACTTGCAATGATTTTTAGGCTGTCATTAAACTTGTATTGGTCTCATTTTGGTTAAGTTCCACATCCTTTTTTTGTATACTTTAACCATGGAGGTAGAAATAGAACCTTGTTCAACTGGGTTATATTATTATACAAGAATGGACACTGAAACCATTACAGTTTCATTTCTGTTCATAAATCTTGATTGAAAATAGAAATGTATTAACTATTCTGCATGATTAAAAGAAATGTTATCTTGTGATTTGTGATTTTGCTGAATACATGTTTATCATAGATTAGCCATCTTGTGTTTTTTGTTTAACTCCATGGAATTGAAATGAGGCCATATCCGAATTGGTGGCCACAGCTACAGCTACGGCTGTTGCTATACAGGTGTTATTAAGGCTAACCAATACTTGATGACGTGGAAATCTAGCAGTTGCCAAAGTTGTAGCAGCCATTTTGGACACGGCCTAAGTCTGGGAGTAGAAGTAGTCAGACCCCTTTATTTGATTACATCTAATGATGGTGGCCACAGCGTGGTAAATGTTTCTACACTGACATTTACTGTCGCATTGTCTCAGTTTGATTACATGGGTGACCACCAAGGCCAGATGATATAACCCAATCTAGGAAGCAAATTTGTCATTTAAGTGATAACACCTTTGCTGCTGCGGTTATTTATCCCGAATACCATCCCCTTCCTCCAACTTCCCTCCTGTCTTCTGTTCAACTCAGATTTTCTGCGGAAGAGCGTGTAATTACTATCTTCCACTTGTTGTAAACCAATACCCCCCTTGTATGACAGCCACGCCGGGGTCTTTCATAACTGAATTGATTTTTTTGTTGAAGATGGTAAGCGTGTAGTGTTGCCGAGAGAGAAAATGCCCCATAGGAGCGAAGTGTACATGTCCCTGCATTAATTGTCCGAGGAGCTAAAATGCTGGCAGCATTCATAGTGTCACTGGACTACCCTTCCGTGTTTTACCCCCCTGCACTGCTGTGCTAATAGGCTTTGCACAGTGAGCAGATTGGAGGTTACCAACCTATCCCCCTCTTCTTCGCTCCAATCTGTAGATCACAAGTATAGGGTATAATGTTGAGCTGTTTTCAGCTGATTATACAACTGCTGATACAAGTAACCGACCTTTGATAGGTCGGTCTCAAGTGCGAGAGATAATTTTCCAAGCGCTGCAACTCGCTGTCAAAATATTCTACTACCAGACTTATTGTTCATAAGAACACAAATTCTGTAATGGCGATCAATAAGTGGCGAACACTGAAACCCCTCACAAATTTCTGCTCTGCTATCAACTACTGACATAACTACACAAGTAGACACAGCTAGACAAGCTTTTTAAAAATTTTGCAGGGGAGGAGGTGGGATTTTTCTATCATTTAGGGTTGCCTGGGTAACGGGGCAGATCCATTGTATGCAGAGGACTCCAGTGCTGTTCAATAATGATTAATAGCAGAGAGAGTTGAGTAATTACGTGCTTTTGTCCCCCATCTGAGAGACAGCGCTGGGGTAATAATTGTGACTGCAGGGATGAGTGCAGGACTGTAGTTCAATTTCCTAAACGGATTATCAACGCGGAGGAAAAGTCCTTGATTACAAGGCGAAGATCGTGCCGGCAATGTTTGATTGGCTGGAGGCAGCGGGCTGGAGCCGTCCAAGCGTGCACACACAGTGTCATTTTAGGTCCCGATGTGTATTTGCAGGAATCATATAATAGAGAGGTTCGCTAGAAATGATAAGCATCAATATTGCAATTACCGGGGCGAGGGACGCAGAAGATGGTGAGAGAGTATGTGGGTACAGAGCTAGCCTTGCTAGAGCAAGTGTTATGATTGAGTCAAGCAGAAATGCATACATGATTTCTCAAATGGGGAAAATTGAACAGGGTGTTTTCTTGTGCGCTGGCATTGATTGGCTTAGATTGATAACCAACAAACTTAAGATTTTCTTGTTGAAAACTTAGACACAACTAAAATACCTTTACTAATCAACTGTGAATATGGCAATGTTTAATTGGACAGAGTTGTCTATTAAAAGAACCAAGATCTTGGATGCTTTTCAGGACAGGTTTATAGCAAAAAGTCAAAGTGAAACATTGATTTTGAGGCCAATATTTGGAACTTATTTAAGTTTTTGTTAAATTGTTGGTAGATGCAGTCATGGTTATCTATGATATTGTCTTTATAGATGGTGGTTTGTACAAAACAGGAAATGAAATGTCATCGTTTTACTGATGATTTGTAAAAAAATACACGCATGCAACCTTATTTTTAAACAGTGCTTATATTTACTGACATCTTATCATGGTGAGTGATTGCCTGGTCGGTTAACATGGCTGAGTTGAATTACTCTTAAAGTCTTTGAGGTACTGAGAGGTTGAACAAGAAAAAAGAGGGAAGACCAGAGGAGGAAAGGGGCAAATTGGATAAAAAACACGTCAAGGGAAAACTTTCAATCATGTGAAGCATCAGACTACATGTACAAAACACACATTGTCTTGTTTGTAATGCGATCGCTACGACCGTAGTGAACGTCTCGGTCTCCCGAAGTATCAATATTAGCATTGACGAGAAATGGGCCAGCGATGATGATGAAGCCTCATTTGTTTTCATTTGGGAAGACCCCATTGTGACAGGTTCTACAATTTCAATAAAGTGTGATTTACATACCCTCACTACATTATTATTGCCCAGTTGTGTACTGAATTTGGGCATTACATGTATTTCCCACCTTGTGTATTTCTTTTTTATCCTCAGTTAGCACTGACCATCTTCAAAACACCTTTAGGTCTCACAGTGTCATACTTTTAAGGCAGGATGAGAAACTTTAACTTGCCAAGTAAAACTTCTGTATAGTGGTGTGAACTCAAGCTCTGGTGTTTCTAATCAATAGAGTGTGGGTTCGAGTCCTAGTCGTTACACTTGTGTCCTTAAGCAATAAGACACTTAACCATTATTGCTGCATCCTTCGGGTCCGACGAAAAGCCGTGAGTCCCGTGTGTTGTGTAATGTATGTAAAAGAACCTAGTGCACTTATTGTAAAGACAAGCAGTTTGCCCCTGTTCCTGGTCTGATTATAGACAATGTGACGCTGTTTCTTTTGAGAATTTTTCAAAGTTTGCGAATTTTCATAAACTTTTGTGCGCGTCGGTCGGTGTGTATACGTGTGTTTACACACATATTACGCGCTGTTACTAATAGCTATGAATTGCGTTCCGCGTAATTTAAATTGGCGTGCATTAGCTTGCGCGCCCAACACGCGAAACCAGCCGGTGCTGTGTCTTTATCAACCGTTTAAACACCCCCATGTGACACGCTCTCCACTAATAGGATTAGCGAAACTGTCCAGGGTATTTATGAATAGTTTTCAAAACTTCAGTGTTCTAAAGTTATGGTTCAGTTTCACCCCAGCATATTATTAAGTAAACATCTCCAGTCACTTTTTTTCTCAGGCCACTGTTGTTGCTTTTTGTATTATTCTTATTTAAGAGAAGAAAGTTACCATTATGCTTCTCTTATGCTACCCTCTTAGACGCAGTTGCAAGTAATGCTTCGAAGGACACCTTTTAGTGGAAAATTTGATTTGATCTTTTCCCTCGCAAATTTGTTTGCATAGAGGCAAACATCTTTATAGCGAGAGTGTGCTCCCCGTTATGTCCTCGCTTAGGACCATCCAATGGGTTGCTTCTGACATTTTGCTTGGATAAATTAAGTAATTAGATTTGCCTTTGGGAAATGAGTGAATTAAGAGATGGCTCGATATTGCCTGAGATGACGGAGACTACAGAATCACGAAGGAGAAAGGGGAAGGTTAAGAATTGGTATGGAATAAGAGTGGGCTGGGAGAAAAGTCTTGGGTCAATATGATGTGCTTCTTTAGTTTGGTTTCTGAGGCTCTATTTTTGTGGAAGTGTCGTGGCCGAGCGGTTAAGAGCACCGAATTCAAACTCTGGTGTTTCTGATCAGCAGAGTGTGGGTTCGAATCCCCAGCCGTGACACCTGTGTCCTTAAGCAAGACACATAACCATTGCTTCGTCCTTCGGATGGGACGTAAAGCCGTTGGTCCCATGTGTTGTTTAAACGCATGTTAAAAGAACCCAGTGCACTTGTCGAAAAGAGAAGGGGTTCGCCCCGGTGTTCCTGGCTGGATTGGCAGCATATTGCGCCACAGCACCTTGTAAACCATTACATTGTGCTTAAGGATTAGGTCTTATATTATCTCAGAAATCGCCCCCACTCCTTGCAGTAATAATACCTGGCGCTTTGTATCCTTTGGCAAAAGGCGCGTTATAAATACGGTTATTATTATTATATTATTAGTATTATTTCTTAAGGACTGTTCATATCTTCAACATGCATTGCTAATTTTGAGTCTGAGGTAGATTTTTTCAAACATGCTATAGTTTGCAGAAACTGAATTTCAAACACTTGTATTTCACTGTAAACACAAACAATTGTGGTTTTGTTGCAGACCGGTGCTCTATTACATACAGCTATTCAGCAGAATATGTCAAGAATATTTGCAGAATCTAAGCGGAATATTTGGTTTGAAACCCATCTTTGCTAACCAATATTTTTAAATGCAAACTTCTCAAGCGATGTGGATTGTGCAAGAGGGTTTGTGTTGTAGAAAATTTGCAAAAATGAAATTTACCGAACTCTTTTTATTATTTTTATATTATTATTATTTTGTATCAGTTCTTTATTTCGTTAATCAATTAAATATTTTATTTTTATTCATTTACTTTTTTTTGAGATAGCTTACTTACTTATTTACTTATTTTGATTGGAGGAGGGGGGATATATAATGAAGAGATCAGCCATGACCCTTGTGTCCTTAAGCAAGACACTTAAATCATTGCTTCGTCCTTCGTAAAAGAACCCAGTGCACTTATCGAAAAGAGAAGGGGTTAGCCCCGGTGTTCCTGGCTGTGGCTGGTGTGTGCCCCGTAGCACCCTGTAAACCCTTATAAGGTGCTACCTAACTGGGTCTCAGAATTCATCTCTGCAATAACCTATCTTTCTGAAAGTTTGTATATGATACTCAGCGTTGAGTACCTTGTTTGGTAGATACATGCGCTATATAAGACTTTGATATTTTTTATTACTATTTAAATATTTATACTAAGGCTTTACACAATTAATATGTATCTCCTCCAAATTGTTGTCAGAAATTTCTGCCATTCTCCTATGAAAGTCAAACTCGACGATTGGTGTCTTTGGATGTTACTGATTGTTTCTTTTAGTTTAAGTGCATCTTCTTACGTGTGTGTAAATAACAAGAGTCCCAATGGACACATCCCAATAACAAACTTCTGTGGGAAGTAGGTCAATTACAAGTTTGCTTTTGTAGCGAGGTGAATTTCCCTCCTTTTCAGAGACTTTCATGGAAGTAGGACAAAATATTAAAGAATTGATTTTTCATTTTGACGATCTAAGCGAGGGCTGAGAAACAAGGTGTATGTTCCTCATAGAACTCTATTGATTTTCCTGCGTCTTGTTTCGTTGAGGCTGAATTGGAAGCATAAGGCTCATACAAATTCCTGATTTGATAACCTTGGCCAGTTCCTTTCATGCTTTATTGCACATTTAGCTCGCATTTTAGGGTCGACCATCATCATTGTTTTCTGTTTCCACTAGTTTGGAGAGTGACTCCAGGCTAAATTGCTATGGCTGTCTAGTTTTTATATTGCTTTTTGACTACTTTCACACACACACACACACACACACACAGATCTATACAGATACTTGTAGTGGATGTTAACCACAGACTCCCTTTTGTTTTTGTTTATTTCTGATGACAACTCAGGACAAATTATTCTCTATTGTGGTATAAAATTAAAATGTTATTGTATTTGGTTCGTATGAGGGAACACTCGGATACACACTTGTTTTGGATGGCAACCCAGGACTGGTTTGATCTAGTGTGATGTCCGTTGTGGACATGTTGCTCTATAATTATTTTCAATTTTTTTTTCCAGAAATCAATATAAACCACAAGGGAAACTGACTGGGCAAATTTACCCAGTCAGTTTCCCTTGTGATTTATATTGATATCTGAAACAAAAAGTCGCATCCCCTTAAGGTGATCCCTTAGCTGCCGCTTCCCAGGTTGTATCGTAATTTGGGTGTGATCCCTGGCTACACGGCAGTTAACGGTTGTATGGCTTCTGACTGGCACCCCCGAACAAAGATATTGACAAAATAGGGACACCGCCAATATAGGGCTAGATAGCTCAGTTGGTAGAGCGCCGGCACGTTAATCCGGAGGTCGTTGGTTCGAATCCCACTCTAGTCAATTCTTTATTCAACCCCAAAAATAACATAAAAACTCAATACAAGACTCAACAATATTCTTGGTAAGGGGGCTTCTAGAAGAAAGTACTTAAGATAATTAAGGGGAGCTGAGGGTAGGATATTCCACTTAAAAAAGAGGATTGAGGGAAACATGCACCTGACGAGGAGTTCACAAATTAAGATATACAGTCCATATTGTTTTTTGGACCTCTGCAGGGGTACTAAAGTCTGTCTAAACTTCATAATGTAAAGGTCTTAATGTCCTTAACTCTTTATTTCTACTATTATAGCAGCACTGGTAATGCTTGCTGTAATCCTATGTATCATGGTCTTTAGTGCTTATGTCAAAAGATTTTAAGTTGTCAACTTTCCTTCTTATTTTGTAAACTATCTTTCTCTATACATAAAGTTACCATTTTGCAGTGTTTTTATTTACTGGTGAATTACTTTTGGTAGACAGTCATATTTTTTAAAGTTTATTATTCCTGGAAGAAAAAGTAACAACTAAAATTAATTGACACCAGATTTCTGTTGACGTTTGATTCTGCTTAACCACCAAATACCATTTACAGGATTTTAATGACATGTTTCTGTTTCTGTGTTTGGGAAATTTCAAGAGTACTATTTAAAAGATAGCTTTTTGTTTAATTTCATAAATGAAGACATGTAACAAGATTTATTGTGATTCCATCTTTTGTTATCAACAGGACTGCTTGGCCATGTGCCTTGAGATGAGAAACAATCAAGGAGGAAACAGAAGAAGGAGACGCTGTGAAGATCTCAACAGAAAGCGATGCTAAAATGAGAAGTTGACCAAATAAAAACAGGTATAATGTATTCTCAAGTCTTACCAGTGCCCAATTTCATGGCTCTGCTTGTAAGCAAAGAACCGGCGCTTAAGGAAGCAGGGAATTCTGTTCTTACAACAAGCGTATGTCACAGGTAAGCGGCGAATTTTGGCTTCTGCGCATGCGTACTCTATGTTACTAGGCATTCTACGCTTACAAGGCTAGCACAAAAATTTCTGCGCAAGCAAGCACATAAGCGGGGAGTTGTGATCGTAAGCGCAGAATTTGGCGGTTAGCAGAGCCATGAAATTGGGCCCTGTACTCATTAATGTAAAAGCAACAAACTGTTTTAGCAACTCAGTTTGCTTACGGGGGTAAATTGATTTCTGGTGAGCAAATTGACAGAATTTTATTCAGGATGCCCAATGTTTTACTTGCGTTAGCATTTTGTTTTTCTTGGAAAAAAACAATCATACTATGAATCTTCGCAGGATTTTTGTCTAAGATGGGCTATGTTTAACAGACCTTTACAGAATCCCAAGCCCAAAACTATCGAAAAATGCTGGATACGAAATTGCTTTACAATTTATACATCTGATGTTGATGATTTTTCAAAAACCGTATCAGTTTGTGACACCCCATCCCATCTTGCAAAGAGTGAAGTTGCATTGAAAGTAAAGTATTTTAACACATTGTGAAATAAAACAGAGACATACTGCTCTCAAAATATCAAATAAAAGAGAATTTTATTCCAAAATACACAAATTCAGTTTTCCCAGAGTGTAATGAACCTTAATACTTAATGCTATTTTTCACAATTTCACAAGAATCGCTTGCAAATAAGTTATCTTTTAATAATGAAGAGATAGTCCCCATGGACTATGGATTCTCGTTGACTCATATTCCTTGTACTCTAGGTCCATTCATCTTCACAATCCATACATTACTCTTGTCATCTCTATCGGCTTTGCTTAATAATAACTCTTTGACCAGTCCAGCTGAAATACTACGTCAAATCCATACATTAACACGTCGTTCCCCTCGCCAAGCACATCCAAGTGTTACACGCTATGAGCTTGTTAAAGCGTGGAGTCGTTTCTTTGAGTGTTGCTCCATGGTTTGCGATACAGCGTTCTCTCCGTGTTTCGCACACACTGACGAGACCCAGGCAGCTACCATGATAGAATGGATGAATATCTCACCTACCTCAGTGATTAATCTAACAGGATCGTCAGCTCTTTGGGCTGTGCCACGCTGCACACAGGGGTGGAGGGATTTGTTATATTACGCCGTCCTCTCTGCAAGCTTAATGACAGAAAAATAATTACAATTGGTTAAAACGTTACCACCGCTTTTTACAAGTAAAATATGAGGTCTTACTATTTATAAGTGTTAACTCACAGAATAATATTTGTTGTTGATGACAAGCATCCCTCGTACTCCGAATCGGTCAATAATTTATGAATTAATTTACACCCTATTGTCTCATTCCAATCAGCAGGGCAATGATTACGGATGGCAACTGACCAAAATAAGCCAGGCGAGGGCGCCATCAAGGTTCTTGAGTCATTGGATCGGAATGTAGTCGGCATTATTGGATGATGTTCGTACAGGTGAATTCTCTAATTAACTGGAGAGAGGTAAGTGTTGGATCATAACACATCATTGAGATTGCTTGGTGCAATAACGGTCATGAATACAGCATTTTATTGCAGAGGGTGTCCAGGTGTCTGCCTGTAGATTAGAACAATGCAATTGTTGCATCAGTGGGTAATAAGGAATTCAGAATGTTGGTGCTAAACCATTCTGTATGAACAAAAAAAACGTAGACATAAATTTAAAAAAATTATTACAGTAATGCAACTTAGGAAATTGTGTTTCCTTAACCTCTTGAAAAAAAATTGTTAAATTGGCAGCTACAGCTACGGCTATGACTATTGCTAAAGGTGTTGCTACAAGGACATGCTATACTTTAACGCATGATGGAAATCTAGCCAAAGCCGCTGCTGTAGCCACCAATTTGGACTCGGCCTTAAAGACTACTGTCATGGAAGTAGAGGTGTGGTAACACTAAGTATCAGATGCCAAATTGGCCCTTAAATTAAACATGGAGTAATATACAAATCACAGGTTTCAGGGGAAACTAAAAGAAAAAAAGAAATTGAACATTAGAGTAACACAACTCCCAGGTTTCACAAAAACTGAATTGAAAAGAAGAAATAATGGTTTTTATCCTCATCAAAGAGACTGCTAACTTTCATAAATTGAACAATAACATCCATATAATTTGTTTGCAGAGAATAGTAAATTATATCACTTATTAGGCGGTCAAATCCAATTTCATACCTCAGTGATTCTAGCTGGCTACCAGCTCATTTGATATGGACACAACAGACACACATCTTGTATATATTAGGTAGATTAATTGCCTGTGCATTAAAACAAAGACTGGCACACAAGGGACTGGCACGGTTCTCTACCCTCTACCGGTCATTTTAATGAAGCTGATTGTGCTGTTGGTAATATTAATTGAGAGTGCGCCACCTTGCGTTATACACATAACACTGAGGATTTCAGAATCCGCATCTGATGCATCAACCAGGCACTTCCTGCCTGAAGTCACAACTGGGTTTATTTGCTTGTCAAATAGATGAGAGTAAGAGCTTCCAATTATTAAGAGCTTCCAATAAGAGTAAGAGCTTCCAATATTACTTCAATTAGGTTTATAAAGTCTTGTTTTGAGACATATCATCATGATGGCTGATGTTTGGATTGTCTTCAGTTTTAATGCCATTTGTCCAAAATGGCAACTTCGGGTACGGCTAGATCAGCACGTCTGCCAGTGTTGAAGAATAGGCAGACGCGCGCAATCTAGCCGTAGCTGTAGCCAAGTCGCCGGTTTGGATACGTCCTTACTCCAAGCAGTGCCTGATTTTTGGGTCATCATGTATTAAAACCATTGAATAATAATAGGGATGTTTGTTACTAAAAAGTCCAATTACTTGGAAATCAAAGACAAGTCCTCAGTTTTCTTGGTCGGAAAACATGTTTGGGCGAGTGTGTCATTGAAACTGAGGACTTTAACAAAAGAGATACAGGTGTGTTGACGCTCTGAGGGCGTCCTTGCTTCACTTTCATGTGCAAAACTAATGGGGATATCATTAAATAACTAATCATAAGAAACTCAAACTTCTCTATGAACTAGTGCAGGATTTGCCCTTAACTTGTTCAGGGTTTACAGGCAGTAGGACAAATAGCTTGTAATTTCTTTAGTCCGTCAACCTTTTCACTAGTCCATTAACCCTTTCACTAGTCCGGCAACCTTTTTACTAGTCCATCAACATTTTCACTTGTCCATCAGCTTTTTCACTAGTCCGTGAAACTTTTCACTAATCCATTTTCGTATTAAATAGGGATACTTTTCAACATTCGACTTGCCAGCCGGACCACAGAGAGTTCTGACTAATCCCCAGTGGTTTTTACTTGCAGACCACTGTTTAGGGAAAATACTATGTCACTGCTGGTACAGTTATTAACTTTATAACAAGGAAGCTTTCAACAACAAAATCTTTGAGATTTGTTTCTGATAATTTGTTCTGTTGATGGTGATGATATATATAACTGATCTGCAAACCACAAGATCAATTAAACCTTAAACCAATAAAACTTCCTGTCATTTTCACCAATAATAATTAATAATAACTTATGATAACAAATATTTCCCCCTTACATATAAAAAGTGCAAAACAAGTTTTATAATGTACAGAATTGAAGTAAAAGATAAAGAAACAAGACTGGTCCCATAGAGATACGTCTGTCCCGCCAACAGAGAACTAACAGTTACATATTTCACCAATCTTAGCATATAGTATACTTGAGACGTTTCTAATTGATGCCAAAATGTGTTATTTGGTTACTACATCTTCATCTCAAGAGTCGTATATAAAAATATGCAAATGGTCCATTCGGCCACTCATGGCTTGCGAATAGATATAATTTGTTAGGGTTAGTGTGCTAAAAACAACTCCACCCTCCACACACACTCCAACCTCTAAGACCATCTTCAAAATATCTGTACTTCCAATCCTTCAGACTCGTCTGATCGTGAGAAGCAGACTAAAAAATCAATAATATTAATATTTCTCATGGCTAAAAGAACTGGCTAGAAAAACAAGTGTTCAAAGACGCTCACTTGTACAGCTGTGGGAAGTCAGGCACATAATGTCAACCATATTTTCTGTTGTAGTAGCCGCTATAAAACAACAGAGTGTCGAGCCCATTTAGAAATATCTGGGCATGCCAGGGACTTCAAATATTGATTAGAAAGCCAGGGCAAGATGAAACCTTGGGATTTTTTATTGTTCAGATGAGGAAGTTACAATGCCCATCAGAGAGAAAGAGCGGGACTCAGAGAGAGAGAGAGAGAGCCCACAGATAATTAATTTTGAATTCATTCCCCTCTGAGTCGTAATTCTTAGTCTATTGTGAACATCATAAACATGCCAGGATCAGTATGGAGTTGTTTGATAGAAACTAGGTGCTTCAGTTGGCTGTATAATTGCCTGTACTCACTGGAGCGTAAGAGGGATTTATCTCAAAATACATGCAGTACGCCAAGCGGAACTGTGCTATTATTTGTCCAATTTGGGCAGGGGTTGGCTGCCATCTGGTTATTGCCATGGTAACTGGTAGGAACTGCCATACTTCCAACCCCATCTCCCCTCTGGCCACACCCATAAAGCATCGTGAGAATCTCACTCCAAACACGACGCCCGGAAAAATAATCAGGATATTTTGTTGTGGCTGAATGGGTTCAATAAGCCCTTCAATGGTCTCCAGTTGTTGGTTTTTTGATGGTACCCATCAGAATTTGTGGCGGTGTAATTTTATTCCCAGATCAATTATTCAACAGTAAAAGTGTGGTTTCCCCCCTTCGCACATCATTTCCATAACAAAGGACCGTGAACAATAACTTTGCAGCAGAGCCCTCGATTGGGAAATTGCTTATTTATATTGTCTTATCTTCCCACATTGAAGCTACAAAGGACACACTCATTAAATTGGCGTAATGAGTTGGAGAATTTGTGAATATCATTAGCATTAGGATTCCTGGTTTTAGTAATGATATGTTTATAGCTCATTACTGTAGTGGTAGAGTTAACAAAATTTAATGCACGTCAGTTTTCTTTTAAAAGGACATGAAACAGACAATGATATTGTCCATATTCACTGTTTGAGATGATCATTGCGTGTGAGCCAAACAGGTGTAAAATGTGTATGATAATTATCATCATATTTTAAATGTTTTCTTGTTTTTAACCAAGCTTAAAACAGGACCAAATTGAAGTATTAATTTTGCATATTTTTATTGACTTGTATTCTCAGTTATATTAATTCCATCAAATACACCATTCGTAAAGCCAATTAAACAATGGTTTGATACATCAAAGTTTTTATTTTGTATTTATTAAAAAAAAGTCAGATATTTTGACCATGATTGTATGCTAATCCGGGATTTAGCAAACCATTACGGCAAAAAAAGAAAAGAAAAAAAAGAAGATCATTCAAAGTCTGGCCCGTAACAGGATGTAAAAAGATTAAGAAGATTAAGGGTCACTTTCTTAATGAAAAAGAGCACATAAGGTTGACTCCCACAATCAACTTAAATCTCATAAAAGAAGTAGAACAAGTAAAGTGGTTTGAGGTTTGCCTGCAGTGCATGGCTGCTGGTTACATTGATGTTCAGATATAACCTCCCTGAGTAATCGTATCGTAATATCATATGCGTTACAGTATGCAGGATAGTGTACAATGATAATCAGCGTGTATCACTTGGGGCGGAAGGGAAGTGCGACACCTAGCGTCCGGCGCGTAGTCTGCTAATGAGCCTGGCACGAAGTCGTTCCCAACCATCAATAAATCATTACCGCAGTTTGATTGTCAACGGCCGTGCGCTGTCGCCAGTTTGCGGGATCGTTCACGCGTGCAGATGACAAACTCGATTCGTTGTGTCCCTGATTGCCCTCTGTGCCATTAAAGTGCTAAGTGATTCGCATACAGATTGCTTTGGCAAATGCTCCATTTTGGGTAATTTGGTTTTTCCCCCCTCCGTTTTTAATCTTTTGGTCACTTAAAAACCTTTCTTGTTGATTAATAATATATTACCTAGAGGTTTAAAGTGATCACAGCATATGATTCATATAACACAATTTGATTTATACAAGGATTCGTGGCAGCTTTGGGGTAATTTTTGTTATGCCAGCAGTGTTTTATGCATTCATCAGTCAGATAAACTCAGTGGTATCGCAAGAACAGCAATTAACTTCTCGGCTCCAATATTTCATCCAAATATGTTTTTGCATGCTACTCTCGTGGGAACTCTTTGTGTTATTAATGCCAATTTTAAAATTGTTACACTATGGGTAAAGTTAACCAGAAACATCTTTGATTAAGGTCACAGATTAATTTATTTGTGTCTGTTTTTGGTTTACTGCGCCTTGAACACCTAGTCGGGTGGATATGTGCGCATTACACAAGTCTTTGTTATTATTATTTGTTAAATACGGGATCTGTAACCTATTTAAAATTGTTAAATTTGAGAGCCCAATGATAGTGATGAAACTCATCCATTGCCAATCATCCTGAAAAAAATATTTCTGTCTAAAATATCACAATCAGGATATGGATATGGTACTGCTGCCCCAAAATAACAATTGCTTATTATTAAAAGTAGCATACCAATCTTTAAATTGGATTTGAGGCATTGCATGGTGAGATGTCAGTGTATATTTGGTTTGAGGTAACACCATGTGTACAGTATAGCTACTTGATGATAAGTAAATTATGTTCTTTTGAGAACCTTTCTTGCTATATATTCTACTACCGCTGAGTAGACTTTTTGAAAATTGGGGAGACTTATTAGTTTTAAAGTCCAAACATTTAGGTCTTGAATTTCAATAGAGTGGAGTATCTGGAGGAGATGAAGGGCCTTAACCAAAGAGGAAATGGCTTAGAGAATAATTTGAATGGAAATGAAAAGTGATCAGCAATGTATATGCTTACTTCAGAAAACAGTTTTTTTGAAGTGTGCAACCTGGGGTGTCTCGGAGTCCATTTTCTTTTTTTAAACGATGACATCATTGACAAAAAACAGATGTGTATTCCCTAACATCTCATAAATGAGTAATACAAGACAGTCGCAAAAAGAAAATGCATCTAGAATTTCACCGCAACTGTTTCAATAAATTGCAGTTAGCGCCAAGTCGGTTAATTCACAGGTCATTTTCAAATCACGGCTCTGATTAATATCTTAGTCATTTTCTTACAGCTACGCATGGCTGGGAGAACTGGCTCTCATCCTACCCCTTCCTCTTGCCGCAACATTCCTTATTGATTACTAAGCTGATTAAATATTTACTCCAGGGTCTTTATCATTATAATTCATCAGAAATCGCCATGACGATCAAGGAGCACCCTGGATGAGAGATCACATGACCCTCCATTCATCCACCCTGAATCAGATACTACACTCATCGCTCTTTTTTTTGTATTACCTGCATCGGCAACGAGTCAGAGACTCAGGAGGAGGGGAGTTAAGAAGGAGAAGAGAACAAAAAGTAGGTCACCATTGTCTTATTTATCTGAGTGAAGATGTTGCCATTTGTTGCCATGACGCATCACATAAGTGAAAATTACTCGTAAAGTGTGTCATCATTGTGCTTGATAAAGATAGTGTGTGGCCAAGCTGTCAGTGAAGGAAGACGTCTTGAGATCCTGAGCAAGAGAGGGAGGTAGACTGTGATAGATGAAGAGGGGGTTACGTTTTGTGACTAATTCCATCTGGGCATCTCTTACTCTACACTTCCTGAATCCATGTGTATGAATAGGATTTCACATGGGCCAATCTTTCAGCAAATATTTGCCCGTAATAGCTCTGTACCGTGCGGAAGAGGCACGTGCAGCAAAATCGTTATTGCGGCGGGAAGAACAATGATACGGGCGGCGGGGTAAGGGGCCTATTAAATGCGACGGCCACTCAATTCGACGGAGCATTGAACTATATACAAACGAAGGACGCATAGTTGGTGATTTTTACTTTAGCAGGACATTGCATACTGTAAACTGTGTTTATGTAGATAGGAGAGATATACAGAGGCTGAGGATGGGTAGGGTGCATTAATGGGGTTGTATTGATGGATCGGGACACAGTTATGAACCCTTAGATTCTCAGATGACATGGTAAAATCGGCTCAGCTCTACTCGGTTGATATTTATGATGAATGGGTAGCTATTTATGATGAATGGGTAGCTCTGGCTGTGTATGTCTGTACCATTTTGCTCTCTTGGTGTACAGGTGCCTTTAATTGGACAATATGGGATTGATATGATTGGTTTGTGATTCTCCGTTTATCAGGGATGTGATTTGTCCATTTTTAACCAGGAATTCTTTTTTTATAAATAAAAATAATAATAATAAAACAATACAATTAAAATAAATCACTTCTCATTAATTATTGTTTATTTATTGTTTTATTGTTTTAATTATTTTTTATAACTTAGATAAAATTCATAAGAAAAATAGGATAAAACTATTTGGAACACCCCAGATTGCAGAGTAGGGCTTTCAAAACCAAAGACTAATGTATGTAACCAGGCTTTGCATTTGGAAGCTTGCAAGCTTTCACACTTTGCGCTCCGAAGCTTTCTTGCTTTGCAATCATAGTTCAGGTGATTTTTTCAACAGCCTATCACATCTTGGAATATAGATATTATCTTTATATTTCTTACATGGCAAAACAAAATTACCTCAATGGTACTAAATTGAAGCAAGATTATCTAGCATAGAGTCTAGCTTTCTGTTTGCGGCTATTTAAAATATGTTCACTAAAGGTCTGTGATTTCTTGGAAATCAGGAGTTCGTCAATGGTAGTGCAGGAAATAATCTGAATCTGGGGAATGGAGGTTATTTCATTCTCTCGCACATAGATCAGCAAGAAATCATTGATAAATATTGAGCTTACATAGTGTACCTATTGGGCAATAAATTGTTTAATTTATGGTAAATTCAAAGCTTTTGCTTGAAATGTATTCAATACCAGTGTGAGTTGCTGACCATTGGAAAAGTGTTTAACAAACAATTAACAGGACATTTATTGAGCACCTTTTACCAGAGGATGCAAAGTGCTGGGAAAAAAAAGATAGAAGAGAGAAACAAGAGGCAGACAGGAGATCACTAGATTACATGCGAACAGATGAAAGAGAGCCTTTTTTGTATGAGGAGTGCGACCAGTTGAATTTCTTACAGGAGAAGGAATTTATTCAATTCCATTAATGCCTTTTTTCATTCAATTCAAGATGGAAGCATTTTGAACAAAAGGTTATTTTTGTGTGGTGATTTTTACCAACTTAACACCAACATGGGTTTCAAGGCTAATTTAATAATTGTGAAATTATATTGGTGGCTCACCATTAAACAACCTGGTCATCTCGCAAGATATAAATAGGGGTACCACAAAAGCACAGAGTACCTTTATACCTGGCCACCAGAAGTCACCTACTTTCGCTGAACTATTGAATTATAGCTGAGATCACACAATGAAGGAGCACTAGTTTGCCTTTGTACGTGTATACATGTAGCATTGCCAATTATGATTTAGTCAAATCAATACCTGCCGAGGGCCACTTTGAGTTGATCAATAATACATGCAGTCAATTTAGTTGCCTGCGTTTCCAAAAGATAAAAATGCGTAAATCATTCGGCAGGACACCTGTTCGAGGAGGGGGAACATTCTTGGGAAGCGTCAGAAATTTGCATTGCGTATTTTTGCAAAACAATCAGATTATGTTTATTTCTAATCATCGATCTTTTCAGGCCCTTGTATAACTCTTGAATATGAATTATGGAATGCCAATCTATCTTGAAACTGTCTTAAGATCTTGAACACATCCTTGATCTTCGGTATAAATTTCTCAAGTATTTAAGTATTGACTTCTCCTTACATAATTGCCAAACCTGAATCCCGTGCGTTTGTGAGGAGGGAGGAGATGGCAAAACTACTTACCTGTTCCCTCAAGCCCCCTCCTAATATAAACAATAAATACATCGTTTAGGATACAACCATTTGGTGGGGATGGGGAGGGGGGGGGGTGACATCCTGTTACCCCTGACCTCCCCTCTCTGCCTCAGCCACACATTCCAGTCCTATAGTAAATCCTTGATGCCTCAATTGAAACATGCCACTTTCTAATCCCGTTTATCTCTAATCTCAACCTATGGTTGCTCATTCCCATCTTATCCCTAATCCCCAATCTTTCCTCCATGTTCCCTATTATAAGACAACCTGGGCCCTATTTCTGCGCTTACATCAAGTTTTCAGGTGTTAGCAGGGAATTGTTGCTTGTGTGCATTTGTATTCCCTGCTGTAAGCATTCTTTATTTACAAAGTTGTGCAGAAATTTGACGCTTGCACAGTAAGCGGAGAATCATTAGTGCAGAATTTGGGGGAAAGCAGATCCAGGAAATTGGGCCCTGTACTGCTCTCCTTCCCTCTAACTTTGCCCTTTACCATTTTCATCTACCACCATCCTTAGTTCCACATCCCCAAATAAACCCAATAGGCTTTGCAAGTCTCACACATATTCAAATATTTTTGGTCCCACTTTGGGCCCACGCACATTGCTTTCACACATAGGAAACAAAGGCCCTTTTCGAAACCATTGCTTCGGCTTTGGATTCGGTCTCAGGCGCCGTCCCCTCGTCTGAAGCCCTGAGCGTGTACGCAAAGCTTGCGCAATTGTCAAAACAACCACGGGGCCAAGCTAGCCTGAGCAGAATCCAAAGCCGAAGCCGTGGTTTCAAAAAGGGCCTATGTTGGCACTTTAACAGGTCCCAATGTTTGAAATGAATACACGCGAGACTGACACAGTCTATTCCCCCAATTCCATTTTCAACCACCTCTAGATTCTCCTGACTCCATTTCTATCTTACTCTATTCATTACCTGTTTTTTTTTTCCATTTCTATCTCCTAATCACCAATTCCACATCCTTATTCCCCTCTTGCAATATAAATCTACACACACCTGTTAACCTGTACAGGTCAATTACATAATCAATTCATTACCGCACTTGTATATGGAAAAAACAAGAGCTGCCATGTTTCCCCATTTTTAATCAATGGAACGTAGACCGCTGTGGGTCTTTGCACCCAAGCCACATTGGATTTTACCAATGAGTGCTTTTTGTGCAGATGCATTCCAGTTTCATGGTCAGATTTAATTAGTTCGGGAATCTGTGCTAGGATGGATCTGAGGAAGGTTTACTGTTTAGCAAATAACTGAACGCTGGTTGGGGAATGAGAGAGTGAGGAGCCCAGTCTATAATTAGAGGTTTACACGTCTCTTACAGCACTCGGTCAATCTTGATTAATTCCTAAAATTTAATCAGCCATTAGCCTACCCCTTAAATCAATTGCGCTATTAAGCAATTTGCATAGCATAACGAGACTAATGCCCAGTCACTTGAAACAAAAGGATGAGGTGTTTAGTGATCGATTGTGAGTCACGAGCACGCTGTGTGATTGCGGCGGCGGCAACTTTACAAGCTGCTCCTGTTCCATGTTGAATCAGACGTGCGTATACAATCAGGACACGATGCTGAGGACACTACACTGCGTAATCTTGTGGTGGTATATTGCGCTGGTTATTGTAATGACTACACTACACTCATTAAGTTCATGTGACCTCATGTCTGCAGGCACTCCAGTGTCTTGTCCTGCAATTTGGTTTTTGGGAAACCGTTCCCAAATGACGCATGGTGAATTGCATGACTCCGTGGCGTAGCTTACAGCCGGTATACAAACGGATGAGCACAGTACACTCAAGTTCAAATGATCTTGTGGCGACAACAATGTTGTGTGTACCTCATTTCTCAATTTGGTTTGGGAAACCCTTCCCACTATGACGCATAGTGAATTGTGAAGCCTTGTTCAGCTATGCTGGAACCTCAGCCGTTGGATCACATTAGCCATAGATACAATGGAAACTGTGCGAGGAAGTTTATTTGATGTATGGAATTCAGGTTTCATGATATGAGATATCATTTTCACAGACATTATATGCAGCACTTCTCTGAAAACAATTCTATAAATAGATAGCTGGATTTCATGAAATTTAATTTGAGTTTCAATGGCCACGAGCTCATTTTGTCCAGGTTGCTCTACCTATAAAATCCATTTAATGGATTCTCTAAATTTGATGGCAAATTAAATGTTTTTCACTCAATCCCCCTCTCCCATAATTTTATTCTGTTTCTATAATTATGCCTGTCATTAAATCCATGTTATGGAGATTGCTTGGAATCCTTCTGCTAGTTAGCCTCATTGTTTGTGATGCCTGCTCATGTATGCATTGTCTTTATCCTTGAACATTCAAGAGAAATTGTGACTTAAGCTCATAATTTGTTGCTATTTTATCATTACGATTTAATCTGGTTTGTAAGCCATCTTAGCTGCAGATTGTCATTTTCTTTTGAGAATTATCCACGAGATTACTTTTGCAGGCTTATTAGCTTTGAAGCCTGAGCTGATAAAAATACTTCTTGCTATTGTTAGTGTTTAGTTACTATAAATATTGTATGAAGGATATTGCACTTTTTGATACTTTTGAATTCAAGGTACTTTTGATACATTCGTGGAATTTTTGCGTATTGATTGAACATATCTCATGTCAAAGTACAGTTTGACCCATATCTACAGGCACGCAAGAATTTCATCTAATTTAAACCGTTTCTTATTACCAACGTGTGGTTCCTCCACTGCTCCATTTAACCGAGTGAAAGGGAAGCTAAGCTAAGATGCCATTTTATAATTTCCAGCAGATTTTTTTCAATTTCCCCTATTTAATGCTCCACTGTGAAGGAGTGAAACACTACACAATACGCACTCTATACTGTAAAAGCAATTTGGAGGTAGAGGGTGTAGGTGCAACTAACTGTAAACAATATAACCTTGCGTTCTCTAGAGAGCTGAGTCGATTGAGTCACTAGCAGTGGTGCGTGCTTAACCCTCATTTCAAAGAAAAAGCATTTCTCCATTGGTTCATCCCAATAGCTAATTGACCCACTAGACCCAGAGGCTAACTCTGATGCCTCAAATTTACTTCTAAGTTACTCGGCAGAAATTTGCACTACATGTTCGTCAACACGTTCATTCCGAGAAAACATTGAGAAGCATGAATGCACTTGATTCTTGTGAGGGTTTTCTTGTGGAAATTCAAAATAACAAGTTACATTGTCTCAAGTCGTGTTCATGCCTGATACTTCATTCTTGTAAGGGCAAGGTACTTGAAGTTGAGCGCACCACGAGGGAAACAAGTTATACACTTTAAAATGTCAAATAAATTTTATGTATTAGTTTACAAGTATAATATTTGCACAAATAAAACAGGTGGTCAATCTTAAATATCTAACTAAACATTCAACAACTTAATCTATAAAATGGCTCAAATTTATTTAACAGAAGACAGATTCCTAGGTCAGTTTTAGAATTCAATTGACACTGTATAATGTATATATAGATGAATCTTTACCCCTTCATCAATCATGTCAGTACATATTCTATTAATATGCAAATTAAAATGCATACTTGATTAGTTAGAATATGACGGATGTCTAATCAAGTTTCTTGATGAGTTTTGGGTCTGGGATTCTTCCATTGAAATAGTTGTACAATACAGGCTTCAACCAGATGGTAATCCTCAGGTGTTTTGTGTTATTTAATATATCTAATCATAAATGAAATTGTGGTATTCTCTAAAGTACCCTCAGCGCTGTTCTCCAAAGGTCCCAAAGGAGGACATGAATAGAAAACGGGAAGAAATTATTCAGTTATGAGTTTTACATTCAGGAGGAGGAACGGAGATGTCTTGAAACCCAGAAACAGTGACATGAATTGGTTTGAAGTATGTCTTTGAATTTGTAGTTGGGGTATTTCTTGGCTGTTTCAGGCATGGAATTGCCATTTTGTTAAGGGCATTTCCATTGGAAAATTTTAAAGTCTATGGGGGAACTTTTGAAGGGGCACCAAGGCCAAGACAAGGGCAACAGATGCCATGGCCTCTGTGGTCTCCAGGTAATTCCAGGCCTACTATTTCTTGTTTTTCTAATATTCAAATTAATGTGTTTTAATGACTAGAGCCATCCCACCCCACTATGAAAAACACAAATAAAGGACAATTTGTAGCAATAGCAATCCCTAAAACTGTAGCCAGTATGGGGAGGGCTCATGCCGTCCTTTATCTCTTTCATGCATTTCTTGTCATCTATATCCGATGTGCGTCTTGACTACAACTCATTACCATTGGCAAACTGAGATTTCTAACATACGTAAGTCTATGAGGTGTTTCTGTTTGTCTCTGTCTTGCTAACCACTTTTCTGACCAACAGGCCACTTAACTGACTAATAATTGATCAGAGTTTATTCTTATCTATTTATTTAAGTATCAAGCATTAGCCATCGTTGGTCCTTTGAGTTGGTCTTTCCCTGTATGGATGGCATGACAGAAATTGCGGGGATACAGTAAGCGCAGCAAAGGATGGCACAAGGTTTGGCCAAGTCTTTCCTCGGGCTTCCTTGGGCCTCCCCTGGAGGGGGAGAGGGTGAGCGTTATGTAGTACTTTGTGTAATATAATGAACGCGTTGTGAGTTTAGGAGTAGTAGTGAAATGGCATACTGCATTTGATCTTGACATTTAATTACTCATATGGCATCATGATGCAAATGAATCATGATGCGTAAAGGTATACACATCTTAAAGGTGTGTCATACTGTGTAATCTATCGCATTTTAAATATTAAGAAAATGATTTGATGATTCCTTGATGTAGACCACGTTGTCGTTACACGCAGAAGCTCCGATTTACTGTGAATGAGTAAGGAATGGTGTACTCATATTCTGAGTGATGTCATCATCGGGCAGAATGACAAATGAGTTGACATCATGTTTAGATTTGGACAGCACGTCACTGCGGCTAGTGCGTCATATACCTGTGGCTGTTGTCTTTAAGTGTGGCATGAAATTAGTCTGATGAGTAAACGTACCGAATAATTACTCTGGAAAATGTTTCAATGTTCTTGAGGTTTAGCTCTATGTGTCACGCTTGGCCAATGAACTCAAGGAGATGGTCAAGCTAAAACTGGTGATAGAAAAAGTAGCTAAGTGCAACAAAATTGTGCTTACCAGAATGCGGTTACCAGCCAAACTACCATGTGAATTGTACAATTTGTGACTGATACCCCACTCATTTCTGCTTAGCAGAAAATTGTTCAGCAATATTTTCTGCTTAACAGTTTTATGAAATTGGCCCCTGGACTCGAACCAACACTCTGCTGGTCAGAAACAGATAGCTTGAGTCCAGTGCGCTTGTCCACTCAGCCACACCACACCACAAATAGGAACACTTGCATGAGGAGAATATTTGTGTTTGGTTCATTCACCCAGCCCAGCACCCTCATCATTAAAATAAACCAGTAAAACTTAATTCATAAACAAAAATAAGCAAACTTCATTTATAAGTATAGGAAATAAAGAAAGAAGATTGTGCAAAAAGTGCATGAAGGGTTCAGTCTACAGTTTGCTTGGTCAACTTGTTTAAGTTGTACATTTACTTTTGAAGGATGTACCTTCCTGTGTCATAGACAGATAAATTTTTTCATATTGCATTCGTTATGCATTATTCTTCTAGTTCTGAATACTTCCTTCCTGGGAACCATGCTGGGAACCATGTCATTCGGGGAAATTTATGTAGGGCTTGGAAAGTCCCTGATGTTATATATGAACTATTGTAAAGAGTTTTTTTTTTTTTTTTTTTAATTCATTTTTTAAGTATGATTTCATGCATTTCTGGAAACTTTCCCAGAATTTTTCTGTTTTGTGAGAATCCCAGAGGACGTTGCTGTTTGGTTAGAATTTCCATCATACATGTAGATACATTGATATTCAACGAAATTGAGTATCTATTTGAAAGTCCCTGGTGTTTTAGGCCTGTCTGAACAATTCTAAAGATGGGTTTGTTCTCATTGTCTTTTTCTACATTCCATCAATACTCCCACTGTTGTGTACATTTTTTGCAGTCCCCTTTTCCTGTGAAACCTTGGAATTCAAAGAAGTAGTGCTCCATTCTGCAAAGTTTCATCTATAGCGTTTATATATTTGTTTGGTTTAAATATTATCACTCTCTTAATGAAGAAACCTGATCCTTGCTGTCAGCGTCTTTTTGTGTTTAACAGTTGTTTTGACAATTTGTTTTCTGTGAAATTCCCTTCAAAGCCTTTAAACTTATAGATCAAATTCTAAAAGGTCCATTAAGAATGATTGTTATTTAAGTGTTTGTAGGCAGATAAGTGTTTGCCAAAAATGTTTTAATAGTAGAGATGAACGATATATTTGGTTACGTCATGTAGAAAAGGGTTACATTTACATGTAGTTAGCATGCATTGTGGTAGAGAATGAACATGCTGCTGCAGGGCAAATGTACCATCCAGATCAACTGATCAAATTCCCCCATTCTAAATGTGAACTCAGCAGTACACATTATGAACTAAATGACTATATTATGGACTTCAAAGCACTCTCATTGATGGCACCGTTTATGGCTTTAATGCCTTTATAAAAGTAGAAATTATTGCTCTTGTTAGAAAAAGAAAAAAAAACTCAAAACAGATTGGTGGTCTTCAATAGTATGGTTTGGAATCATCTTTTTTAACTGTCACTGTCATTTGTGAGATCTATAAGTTTTCATCAACCTATCTGTATTGATTAAAGACCCTCTATCGTAAAGGTTTGACACATTGATGAGCTAATGCATCCTTTCAAATATTGAGAACAATTTATCATGATAAACGTACGCTCCCAACTTGCATAATTGATACATTTCCAGTAGCTACTTTTCTTGAGAGCCCTTTAGCTTATGGTGAAAACAGGTGCAAGTGATCGCCAAGATTATTCAATTTCAAAAACGGCACATCTAAAGTTGTACCCCCACAGCAAACATCAACAAGAACTGGACACAAATGAGACATTTTTTTCCAGGTATGTTTCCCGGCTCGCGGGCACTGACGACAAACCACCTAGGGTAGGAAAGCCAATGAGTTACTCACTATTCAGGGGCTGTCCTTATAATATTGATAGCAGTGAAGGTGTGCTAGTGAATTTTTTTGAAGAGGTCTATTCTCGAACCTGGGGGAAAAAGGATACAAACACTCAGTGAAGCAATTATTGAGTTTTTCAGTTTTTTTTCTTTTTTTTTGCTTGCCGGTGCTTGTTGTTAGTTGCACAAGGCCCGAATCTGAATCCTAGGCCGATAGAAACAAGAGACAGTTGTAATTATGTTATGGAATGTTTCATGGTATACGGCAGGTCGTGTATCACATGACATCTTGACCGAAGCGGCTGCGCTTGCTAATGCCCCTAAGCACCATGGCGGTAAATACTGTATGACGAGTCATTAAGCGTTGCAAAAGAGAGGTGTAATGTATTGCCGGCGACCGGCGGTATCATCCCGTCAGTGTGGAGTGGCGTATTGCATACGTAATTGCCCAGTTTTTGTTTCAGAAGAAAACAGCACCCTCTCCAGAGTGGTGAGGAAAAAACTATGAAGTGTTTTATTGGATGGGTCCGTAGCATCCACTATTCTTGACTGCTCCATCTAGATTTACACTTGTTTAAGCAGGTTCCTCAAAGCCTGACTCCGAGGGTGCCTTTTGTCTGTTATTTTACGTCAAGGGTAATCATGTCAGTGTATTTAATCAACATACAAGTCGTCATGTCAATGAACTCCATCTTTTAGTGTATTTATTTTCAGTGATTGGCTAAGTACGAGTATAGAGAGCTCCGTTACAGTATTCATTCCATTCAAGGAGGCCTCTCCATCCGGATGCAAGTTGTTGCAGCAATTCTTGGTCATTATTGTATGCATTAATAACACTACATGCGTATTGGTTTCCAGCGGTGAAAACTTATCCCGTAACAGGGGTGTGGTCAAAAAAATGAGAGACAGCGGTAACTGAGAATGCAAGCGTTCCTCTACAAGAAACTTAAGCCCTATTCACATAACAGCGAGTCAACTGGGGTCCCTTGCTTAATATTAGCATGGTTGTAAATTGAAGCAATATTTGATTTTACAAGGGACAATACACAAGTTTTTGTCCTTTCACACGAGGTACTTTTTCTCAAATTTTACAACCATGCTACAATTTAGCAAGGGAAAACTTGCTTAAATTGCTCGTGTGTGAAAGAGGCTTTGGGATGTGGCTGCTTCTTCAATTTTCGAGTCCATCATCCACTCTTCAATGTTTGGGCAGGATTGGGCACATCTCACAGCCTTCTCGTTTGCTGCCATATGGGCCCAATTTCATGGCTCTGCTTACTGTAAGCAGGGAATTCCACGCTGACCTCAAGCGTATTTCACTGGTTAGCAGGGAGTTTTTGCTTGTGCATGTCAAACTCCACGTTACTAGGCATTCTTCTCTAATACACAGCTAGTGAAGAAATTTGGCGCTTGCACAGTTAGCAGAGAATGATTATCATCAGCGCAGAATTCGGCGGTAAGCAGAGCCATAAAATTGGGCCCAAGTCTACAAGGCAGCACTCAAGGGCTGGGCATCGTTGAAGGTTTGGCATAGATTGGGCGATGTGACACAATTGTAATTGGTGTTATCATCTATTTGTCTTGCATCATCCCACCTCTGTACATAGCCTATTGAGGGATTTTCATGTTCTCCAGTCCTGCCTATGTCCAGGGTAGCTGTGCTTTAGCTGGGAGGGGCATCTTCTGAAAACTGCCCTTATGTACTTAAAAGTTAAAGTGATCCCTCTCCTGGAACTTTCGAGGTTGTATTGTAAACTTGGTTGTGATCCTGCATGTGACTTCTTACTCTGGCCTCGAACAAATATATTGAGAAAATAGGGAGACCTCTAACTTTATGCTAGATGGTAGAGCTCAGTTGGTAGAGCACCGGCATGTTAAACTGGAGGTTGCAGGTTCATGTCCTGTTAGATTTGTCTTTATTCAGCATCAATTTACTTGAATTGCGGTTAGTTTACAGAGAGTTGTGTTTGAAGTTATGTGGTCAGTCAGTCAACAGGCACACAGCAGGCATTGACCATTGCACATACCACATTGGTTGTAGAGCAGTTTGCAGCAGCTTGTATTTTTTTCCACGCAAATTATTTGAGCAAATTTGCCAGCTTGTTGAAGGAAACCTGCTCTCGGTAAAATTTCCCTAAAAGTTTGTTGATTTTGTCTTTGATGGGAAATGCGCACAAGTTTGTAATTGAAAAGTGTCACTAGCACAACTGCTCAAATGTGTGGTTTTCAAATCAATTTCTTTCAGCAGTAACGGTCTATAATGTATATTGTCATGAGAGTGTTTAAAAATACCCAATCCTGACCATCTTGTCAATTAAGGGTGGACTCCTAGACTCCTAGACTCGAGGTGCGGGATGGGGGACTGGATTATACTGTGCTAGCAAACATTCTGGTAGAGCTGAGGTTATTTACTTTAAGAGAAGAGCCAAGCTCAAGTTTCTGCTAGCTGAGCGATGAATCATACTCAGAGAGGTTTTTACTGGCAGTTGAGGGATTGTGCTGGGGTTATCAAGGGGGGTTTAGTGGTGAAACAACAACCAGAGGAAGAGAGAGAGAGAGGGGGGGACTCGGTGGTTTAAGATTAATTGTCAATCCAGGCTGGGATGCACACATCAGGGGCAGCTGAAAGCTAATAAAATATTAAATGGTTTTGTAGGCTTAGGAGTCTTTTTCCAGGAATCAGTCAAGTGAAGGAGACTATTGGCGGTTATCAAAATTTAATAAATTGAGTGTTATTAATTCTTCATGTCCGTACAACCAAAGTGGTCTCATTACAATGTGTATAATGCTACATTACTGCAAGTGAAATTGTAACAGGTTTTGCTGTATGGTTGGAGAAAATGATACCTTGTTGGCATAATGTGCAGCATACTGACACCCTATTCTTTTCACCATTTTGAGAGTGAAAATGTACCAAAAGGAATCGACTCCCAAAATGGAGGAAATGGTATGCACATTGTGCAGGGTGCTTAACGTGTTGTGCGAGGGTTTAATAGGCTATATCTGTTCAACACAACCATTGGGTTTGTACTGTGCTTTTTTCTTTAACTTATCCTTGCGGAAAAAGACAGTGGACTATGCTATCAATGGTTGGGGTGGTGGACCCTGGTTCGAATCACGCCGGGGGGCACTACGTTGATTGGGTTTCCAGTTTTACCTGACTGCATGTGTTTGGCATAGTTCCACCTCTAGGATCCCAGTTCGAATCAAGCCTGGGCACTGTCTGGGTTTTCAGTCCTTGCCTGACTGCATGGGTTTCCCTTGGAAGCATTCTCTGAGGTTTTCCTCCCACATCTTAAACTAAAACATCTTCTCCCCACTGGGTTCTTGGCTAGTAGGCCCTACAGGTATGCTTTTCTGAGAGTCCTTCACAACCAGAGTAAATGAAATGACATTCAACCAAATTGAGGCAAAATCCTTTCAGAATGAAACTCAGAACCCAGGTGTAGAAACTTTGTGCACCTGTTGATAGCTTAATTGGAATCAATAGTTAAAATAGTAATTGGCTAATTAGTGAAACTAATGGTTTAATTGACAATGTGAAGTGCACATTCGTGCTGTATGTAGTAGTGGTAATGATCAATTTTTGAGTACTAATGGTCTTAACGGAAAGTGCCAACGGCTTGATGACTGGCAGGTGGTGCTCGTTGAACACAATTCTATTAAAATTGTGATAAATAGTGCCAAGTGGATGAGCAATTTAATCATGTTAATATTGTTTAATTGAAAAATAGGAATTGATTGTTTTTGTTATTATTTTTGTTCTTCTTTCTCTTATGCAGGAACTTTGGTGGTATAAATGATGGGCCTTTGATGTGAGTGGAGGAAGGGAACTCTTCTGTGAACTTCAAATGACATTTGGTAAATTTCCACAAAATCCTCCCCCCCCCCCCCCCAGATTTTTGATTAAGAATAATTGAGTTTTATTTTCATCAACAAGAATTTGTTTTGAGAGAAGTACATTTAATTGGTTTAAAGGCAGTGGACATTATTGGTAGTAACTCAAAATAATTATCAGCATAAAACCTTTCTTGGTGACGAGTAATGGGGAGAGTTTGATGGTATAAAACATTGTGAGAAACGGCTCCCTCTGAAGTGCCATAGTTTTCGAGAAAGAAGTAATTTTCAACGAATTTGATTTCAAGACCTCAGATTTAGAACATGAGGTCTCGAAATCAACCATCTAAACGCACACAACTTTGTGTGACAAGGGTGTTTTCTTCTTTCATTATTATCTCGCAACTTTGATGACCGATTGATCTCAAATTTTCACAGGTTAGTTATTTTATGCATATGTTGAGATACACCAACTGTGAAGGCTAGTCTTTGACAATTACCAATAGTGTCCACTGCCTTTAATACATAAACCTTCATCATGTGCCTTTATCTTTGTCTGGTTCTATGTACTCAATACAGATTCTTTTAATCTTACCAAAAAGGGATCTGTTTATTCCCCAATGTTAGCTTCAGTTTGGCTTAATTTAAGTTGAAATAAAAGTCATTTGAGACGTTTACCCGAAGATAATGGTGTATGATGCATGTTGTTGTACTTTTCTTAATTCTGTTTAAAGCAAAATTTAAAGGGAAGGTACAGCAATGATGCATTTCTGAATGATTTAGTCATGTGTCAATATCAAAAATCAATAATTCATTCCTCACTTTTTATTTATTTTATATTCAATGTCTGTTTTACATTTGAGTATAAAACAACAGAACAAAAAATGTAATTCTTTAAAATAAATCTGTCTTGTGTTTGATTCAATGGCCACATTTACAAATTAACAAACCACACCTGAATTGGAAGTTCGCACAAAATATGCTCACAATGTTAAATTTATTCACTATATAAGCACATGCCCTACCTTCCCTTTAAATGTTATTAATTGTTGTTGTTCTTATTATAACACTAATTATGTTAACTCACCGTTACATTTTTCCATTTGTTAGTTTTACCTTTTTGAGTTTTACATATTCAAAGTTTCTTCTATGGATCATTTTCAAAAGTTGTTAATAATGTTTATGTAGGACATGAAAGGCTGAGAAACATTGGCTTGTGTTTGTGAATCTTTCACCCTGACATATTTAAACTAACACACATTTCATGTAGTTAACCTGGGGCTTCTTACCTAACTTCGACTAAAGGCCCGTTCACACAGGCCTTGATAGCGAGAACGTTCTGTTAAAATGCACGCCCTCGATTGGTTGAATAAGCCTGGGTGTATTCTGCGTGGAGCAATTCAACCAATATAGAATGCGTTCTCTTTGCGTCGTTATCGTTTTTGTTATCCCTGCAGTGTGACTCGGCCTTAAGGCTTTGTCTCCAACTCCAGCACTGTCCAGCTCTAGACTTTTGTCTGATGTTGGAACACAGTGTAAAATGTTCACTGCAATAAAATGTGCGACATAGCCCAAGCCTGTGCCAGAGCCCAAGCCGGTGCCAGAGCCCAAGCCGGTGCCAGAGCCCAAGCCGGTGCCAGATAGCTGGTGCTGGAGCCCAAGCCGGTGCCAGAGCCCAAGCCGGTGCCAGAGCCCAAGCCAGAGCCCAAGCCGGTGCCAGAGCCCAAGCCGGTGCCAGAGCCCAAGCCGGTGCCAGATAGCTGGTGCCAGATAGCTGGTGCTGGAGCCCAAGCCGGTGCCAGAGCCCAAGCCGGTGCCAGAGCCCAAGCCGGTGCCAGATAGCTGGTGCCAGATAGCTGGTGCTGGAGCCCAAGCCGGTGCCGGAGCTCAAGCCAAAGCCAGAGCCCAAGACAAAGCCAGAGCCCAAACCACAGCCCAAACCACAGCCCTAGCCAAAGCCAGAGCCAAAGACACAGCCGAGGTTTGGAAAATGTCCCAAATGTTTGACAGAATCATGCATTCAGGTTAAAAGTTGCAGGCCTGTACAGTGTACGCTTCATTTTTAACAGGATAAGGGCACCAGGGCACCCTATGAAGAAATTGTACATTTGTACTGGAGCACTTTTTCAAGGGCACTAAGGCAATGACCAGGGGGCATGGACACAATCGCCTTTGTTGCCTCCGTGAAGTATTATCCCTCTTCTTGGATGATGACTACTGAAACAAAATGATTCCAATAGACATGCTAGGCCTTAGCACTGTATGATAATTAAGGTATACTTATTAAGATACATTTCAATTCCAAGAAAATGAAATGGTTTCATCTTCCTGAACAGTTTCAAATTCTAAGCAGCGGCTTATTCATCCAAAAATGTTCAAAATTTCCCAGTTGAATTCCTAATTGTTACTATTTTCCCAGATGAATTGTTGAAATATTAATCTTGCTACATTCAAACCAGTGCATTTTACTGGATTTACATTACAATAAACCACTTTTGACCAGACTAGTGTTGCATTTTTGTTTTGTTTCATATGTTAATATTTATTGGTCTTGGTTTGTCATTTCACTTTCCTTCTTTGTGGGAATCATTTCCCACGTTAAAATGGTAGGTAAATTTTCAATATTATTGGTGATGGCCCATCATAAAAAATAAACCTTGAAAGTTTAATGTCAATATTTCCTCGCATTACTGGGACACTGATGGAAAGTTTTACCTGAGTTAGCTTAAATAAACTTGTGGTTACTTTTAATCAAAGGAATGAATTCATCCAAAAGCAGTGATTTTCTTCTTAAATCAAACACCTCAAATCACTTTGGGTTTACAAGTTCACAACAGACAATTAGGACACAATTCCATTCTCCGAGAACTGTCTCTGCAATGTTAACAATTCACATTTGCTTCCAGCTTTTGGGCTCTGACGTAGTGAAACAGGAACCTAAACTCAATATTTCTTTTGACAGCCTATTGTACTTTTTTTAAAAACAATAAGAGTTTGGAGTCTGGTCATATATGGAAAGTGAAAATGACAAACCTTGGCTTGCAATAGTATACCTCCTTGTTTGTTTTACACCCCTTGGTGCATTTGCTTTTTAAAACAGTGTTTATTGCAGCATTTAGTTTTGCTAAAAAAGTATATTTGGTTTGCAGTCATGATAATTCTGCCTTCAGTTTAGATCTTGTTTGGGGGAGGGGGGGGGGGGGTGTAAGACACCAAATGAAATATACATGTATAATATAGAAATGTAAAGTAGAAGGATTCGGGTTGCACCAAACTCACCCTCCCTTAAAATGCTTTAATCGCCCCCTTTTTGGAGTTGGTCTTACATACTTGCTTAGCACAGAATACAACTAAGTCCCCATACCTAACTTGTCACCAGCTAAAATGTCATGCTTTATGCTAAATCACTAACCTTTGTTTACCAACATTAATTTGTTCAGGGTGATTTTATGGTTAGTCATGTTAATATTGAACACACAAGCAATCTGGATTTTTAAATGACGCTTACGAACTAAAGAGTTGAAAAGTGTATAGCAACCCATTTCGATCTTGACAAAAAAGGCTATCAATAACAAATTTGAAAACCCCATGCCTAAATCAGGTACTTTTTGAAAACAGTGAAATGACATAACAATATAAAGTTATGTAGTCTCAACAGTTCTATATATTGAGGAATGCTAACCTTATGTTCCTAAACTAGTGTTAGTTAATATCTTTTCTTGTCCATCAACTTGATGAGCAATCCAGTTTTGTGTTTTGGCATTTAGCGCCTAAATATAACCTCTAAAGTGAGTTCTGGCAGTTCAGACAAGAGTCAATATTATAACATCTCAGAATTATTTCAAAATATCCAGTCTTTCAGAAGAAGATTTGTTATAAAAGTTTGAACTGTGACACCCCACTTTGACTACCAATTAAGATTGATTAGCAATACAGATCAATCCCCGGGGCCTAAAAATTAGCTAAGCGCAACAATATTTTGCTTATCAGATTCAGGGTACCAGTCAAAACAGCATTCGTCATATACGATTTGTGACTGGTACCCTGCTCATTTGTGCTTAGCAGAAAGTTGTTAAGCAATATTTTCTGCTGAATCAGCTCTATGTAATTAAGCCCAGATTGTTGATACCTGTGTTCAATGTAGTATGATTAACCAAAGAGCTACCCTTTATTTCTGCCTAGCAGCTTCATGAAATTGACCCCTGTTTATAAATCATTGCCAGTTTTCCACATGGCCATAAACATCATTCAAATTGTTATTTATTATACTAATATTAAACTGTGGTTTATTACTTAATATTAAACTGTGCGAGTCAATTTAATGTTAACTGCACGAATTCATAAGCTAACGCTAATAAAAGCTATAAAGTTTTAAACTGTTATGATCTCTGTCTGTGAATTATTATGTCTACTAATAGTCTAGTACTTGATGTAGAAAATGTGTTGATGTAATTTTGTCTTGTGTAGATAATGTATGTGAGGTACGAGAGAAACCATTGGAATGATTCAACCTAAGGAAATCCTTAAAGTGTTCACAAAATATAAAAAGGTAAGAGCTGAATATTAGGGAGAAACATTTTTACCATGCTCTGAAATAATTTTCCTTTTCTGGATCCATTTAAATTGAACGATACATGATAAAATTATGCTTTGGAATCAGATAGTGGTGTATGTTTAGCAAAGGGGTGGAGTCCGAATTTCAATTTAGCTTTCACTTTAAAAATGGACATTCAAAAGGAACACATCCAGCTAAAACTGTTGCACTCACTTGAACATTTGCAAGAAAATCCATGCAGGTTAAAGCCATGTCCAATTTGGTGTCTTAGGCTACGGCTGGATTATTGCATCATCATGCGATGAACGCCCTTAGCAACAGTCAGAGCTGTAGCCATAGCCACCAGTTTGAGTACGTTCTCACTCCCATAAAGCCTTGTAGAGCTGCTTACTAACTATCAAAGTTTCTAGCACAACAAAGTTGAGCAGTAAATTATCTGTTGCTATATTTCTCGTTTATTTGCATGTCTTGCACCTTGCATCTGAAAATCTTGTTGGAGAATAGCTACATTTGTCATGCCTGTTTGCCATGTGTATGCAGTAAACCCTAGCTACTTGTACATCCAAACTTAGCATTTTCCTAGCCATTCAACCATGGCAGACAAAACAAAATCATGCTCTAGTGACTCAAGCTAAATGACTGTAACAGATTTACCACAGGATGACTTTGAGAATTTCCCTACTCAATCACTGACACGGTGTAATCAAGCGATTTCTTGACTTGTGCCTCGACTCCCTCCTCGGCCAAATTGAGTCCGAGTTTAACGGACCTATGGCTGGACTGACAACATGTGCAGTTCATTACAGACGAGACGTAATTCCCACTTTGAGTAAAATCATTATAGTCTTGTTGAATAGCTGTCAGTGGTGGAAGGGGGGGGGGGGGGCATGGCAGCCCCCAATCAGAATCCTTGCCCTCCCCTAGAAATAGCCCCCCCCCTCCCCTAGACTTGTGGACAAGTCGTTAATGGTCCTACACGGTGAGATAGTCGAGTTGTCACAGCTCTCGCGCGGACTGCTGGAGTGGAAGTCGGGCAGCGCGCAGTAGTCGCACAACCAGCAGTTCGCGGGGAGAGCACCGCTGCAACTCGACTATCTCACCGCGTGGGACCATAAACGGCTTGTCCACAAGTCTACCCCTCCCCCACAATCATGTTTGGATACACTGCTGAATAGTTTTAAAATAAGAGTACAATCTGGGAAACAAAATCATGACACTCTTGTTGAATATAGGGGGCAAACGTTTAAAAAGAGCAAAATAGTGATTGTTAAATTTAGCAGTTTACTTCAAACAAACCTGAAATACATTTCCTAAATGTTTCATATTTTTGAGGCCTCTTCTACAATATGAACGTAAAAATGTTTTTTTTTGCAAATACCCTTTTCATTCTATACAACAAAATTCGGGCTAATTTTAAAGAGTTTTTTCAAAAAACAGTATCTATGAATCATTTGATGATACAGTGCCCAAATGGCCTAAGAGGACATAATCAGGAAATTGTTCGTACTTTGAAAGAGCTGCGCACCACAACAACAATATTTTGATTGCGGCTCATTTGATTTGTAATGCAAATGGCAAATTTTAATGCACCGGAATTGTGATCTATTTCAACTTCAATGTTTGTTTTGCAAAAAAAAAGGAAGAAGTAAATTCCTGGCAGGGCAAATCTATTAGATTCTATTAGAGTCGCCCCTTCTGGAATGTTTTTCAAATGTTAAACCTGGAACTGATGTTGTTTAAATTTTTAATGATTAACTGGATTTAACCTCAAATTCACCCGCTGTGGATGAGGGCTTCTTTGCCTTAGTGGAAGAAATTGATTTCAGCTCTGAAAATTATACTGGAAATATATAAACAGTTGAATTGATTAAGATATAGTGTTTCATAAATCATTATTGGGTGATCAAACATGACACAAATAGTCAGAACACTTGCATAATGGTCAAATTCCACGTGGAAAACTAAATATTTATTCTAGAGACAAGATCTATGAAAACTAGTTTAAATGGGTTGATGGATTGGCTGGGAGAACTGTTAGGGGAACAGATAGAAAGTGCATCTCTAAGGGGGAAAAACATACCATAAAACAACACAATCGCACTGATGTTGAGATACAAAATCCAGACGAGTAATTTTTTTGACGATTCAAGCTTCTGATGGTTTTGTATCTGTAATATTTAAAAGATAAGAAAATATAATTAACTATGCAAACTGCTTTTCAACCAAAAAGACCTATGGTTTAAATGCAACCATAGTTAATGGCATGCAGTTCGACCTATCAGAGTCTTTCCTCGTTGGCTAAAATTTAAAAACGTTGTTGTTTTTCTGTGAACAACCTGTTTTACTAGTGAGGGAAAAACGCCCCAAAATGATGAACTGAACGCATTTGATTTCATTCAACTCATCAGCCAGTTAACATGACAGGTCAATAGACTTACTAACATACAAATATTCATCAAAACCTACCCTCCCAAAAAACAAGTTGGAACAAAAATAAAATGCATTTCAACATGGAGCATCTTTTCACCAGCAGACCTCTGACATGAGACTGTACAATCATGAACTTGTTCAGTTGACTCTCTGCGACAGGTGTACAGTGCACAAGACACCAAACCATTTGAACTTTTCACCATGACCCCTGGCATATTATTTCCTCAGCTGTGTATAACTCCCGAAAATAACGTTTTATACTTGCACTCGACAGGTGTTTTCCTCTTGTAACTGTACAGTAGTCTGGATTTCACCTTTATGGGACAACTGGTTTTAAATCTCATCCCCCCTCTCTTCCACAAAGAGAAACTGGGTTGTGAAAGCTGACACAGTTCCAGGAACTTTTTATCAAAAGCCCAGGTATGTACCTTGATTTTTTTTTGACTGGCTGGTATCCTGACTGCTGGAGTGTGAAACTATTATTGATAACATTCAAGAACAAAAGAAATGTTCATCTCACTGAGACGAAATATGTTTTGTGGCTTGTTTTGCTCATTTCTCAGGGGCTGCAGTTCCTCGGTGTACGGTATTTCGGGGGAGGCTTTCTACTGTCATTGTCTTCAGGCCCTGTAGGTTTGTTGTGAATCTGTGGACATTTTGAAAAAGTACCTTGTGTTTATCGTTTGTGTTATTGCTTTTTACTTGCCATCTTTTGTTTAAACTTTTACTGCAATTTTAGAATGTTTAATGTATAGTATATATAACGTGTATTTTTTATGAGCTAGGTCTGGGAGAGCACATCTTTTTTGATGACAGTTTTTGGACTTTTGCCCTTCCCTGGACGGCCTGTGCTTGTTTTATTGTTTTTTTTTCTTTTTTTTCTTTTTTCGAAGAATTAAAATAAATAAAATAAATAAAAATAAACAAAAGAAACTGATAAGGAAGCAAGCCCAGTATGTTCAATGCTCAAAATTTGGAAATGATGCCCCCAATGTAAGGGCTTGTAAACGTCGTGGAATCTTCTTATTTGTTAGATTGATAGACATTGTCGGGACCAAATATATGGTGGGAGGAAGTAATGTCTCATATGTAGCATTTGTTAACGTTCCCCATAGAGCATTGATGGCCAGTGCATGCTAAGTTCACACACCACTGTAAGTGTAAGAAAATTTTCATAGGAAAAGACTTGTAAGAGGCTTGTTTATTGGGACTGAGTGGAACTGGGACTGAGTGAGGATGGTAAACATAGTAGGAGGGATGTGGTCCGATAATGAAGGATGGTTTTGTTTTTGTAAAAAGAGCAGTGTGCAGAAGACTTACTGTTATTATTTTTTGTATACAGATAAATGTGCAGCAGGCCATGCCCTTGCCCGAGGAAGGTAAGCCTTTTGTAAATAGTATGGATAATTTATAACCCTGGAAACTCAATGAGCCCCAGTTTACACTCACAAAACCTTGGTATTTAGGAAATAAGAAATCAGATGGCGCAATCATGAATATGACTAAGGATGTGTCTGCATTGGTGGCTTTGACTACGTCTGTTGCTAAGGAAATTGCTAGCTATTGGCATTCTATGCTTCAATGCATGTTCTCATGGTGATCAAGCCATAAATGCAGCAGCCGCTAATTTGGACAAGGCCTTGCTCATTGTTTGAGATGTGTACAACCAGTGGAGCCCAAGGTAATATGAGCCTTAGATCAGTAGATTGACGTCATCTACAAGGTCTTAATGCATTTAAACTCCTACTATTTAGCGATATTGACACCTAGCCATCCAATCCGCATCAATGATTGTTTCAGGCAATTTTTGTACTGAATGTCTAATTTATTACCATTTCTGCTTAATTGATTAACAGAATTTATGGAGAAAGTTGATGAGGTAATAGGTCACTGTCACAGTGCCTAATAAAGTGCATCGAGGCCAGACGGATGAATTTTCTGGGATGGACTTCAAATCAAGTAAGTCTGAAGTGTAATTTTTAGGCTAAGTGCCCAACCAGAACCCACTGTCCAATGTCCTTGGATGTATAGAAAGAAAGAAAATTATCATAGTGAGAAAAGTGGGCATTAGGAAACACCTAGTTAATTAAACCAACTGTGGCGTGTGCCAACTGGCCATGTGCACCACACACAACCTCTGGTGTTTTTCATCAGAAGAGTGTGGGTTCGAGCCCTGGTCTTGGCACCTGTGTCCTGAAGCAAGACACTGCTTCGTCAATTCGGACTGGACGTAAAGCTGTAGGTCCTGTGTGTTGTGTAATACAGGTTAAAAAAAAACACAGTTCACTTACCGTTTGCCTTGGTGTCGGCTGGTATTGTGCCACAGCACCTTGTAAACCGCTACATGGTGCTATGTAATTTTAATATAACTCCACATACCGTATAGAAAATATAATGAGTGTTTTGAGACGCCATCGAGCAGGCGCTATATATTATAAGAGCTGGGTAATTTGATTGTTATTATAAAAGCAAAAACCTTTTTAATAGCACTGATGGAACAGGTCAAAGGTCAAATTAGTAAAAAAAAATTGCAATTCAGACAAATTTATTAGTGAGACATTGTAAATGCAAATCAAAGTAGTGATTGGAAACAGTGTGCTATGAAGCTCATAAAATTTCATTCACTCTAAACAGCTGTTTAATGTACAAGATACCATTGTACCATTATTTTGTTGGTGCCTAATAATGCAAACATGGAACATTTTATGGAAAAAAGTACCCCTTTAGTAAGTGGGGAAGAAAAACATAATTGGTTCTATGCCATTATTAATCTAAGTACTTCAGCAGTGTTGGACAACTGAAATCACAACCACCATCGATTCAAAATCCTTCTACACTCGTTTACCTTTCACACCTTGGTGTATCGCCCCCAAGCCAAAACAAACAATTCCAGAACTTTTTATTGTCCAAAATGCATTTCCTTTTTTTCTTGAGGGGGAAATAGGGGGGGGGTATGGGTTGAAAAGCCACAGAATGAGGACGCTGCCTGCCTAACTGCATGGTTGGACACCCCGCACCATTCAGGTGAGGTGCACTTCCGAACAATGAGTCCAATCATAGAAGCTCAATATGAAGAAAAAAAAGGAGCGAGGGCCGAAGAGCTGCTTTCGGGCTGAGTGCAGTCCCGTAACACAATCCCAGCACGCGAGTCTTCAATACACAGCCCTCAGGATATGAAAACCGAGCCAACGATTATTGCTAGTGGAGTTTCTTCTGCTATTGACCCAATTTGGGGCTAGTGTTACCCCAAAACGGATCAGGAGGGGAACTTTCGCCAGGCAAAAATTGCAGCAGCTTAGTTGTTTTTCCCGTTAGGGGAGAAGCACCCCCTTATTACTCTGTTAAGGGGAGCCCAAGCCAGAGTGGGGAAACATTAATACAAGGTTTCATTTCTCCAACGGTTTGATTTGCGTTGGGTGTCATTATGCTGGTGCGCCTTTTAGGAATCCCCCGAGACCCTCATGAATATTCAGGAGAGTGGTTGTGGTGGGCTCGTGGGATTACTTGAGTCGTATCTTATGAGATGCTGTCAATTTTGAGATGTTATAGCGCAGGTTTTTTTTCCTGCCCTTATTTTGCCTGGGAGTAAAGCGGCAGCTGCAGTGGGGAGTTAATTTGCTGCGCCATGAAAATCGTCTTGCTTACCACACTTTAATCCAACAAAATTACACCTTTTTAACTTTGATTTTTCTTTTTAAATCAATTACATTAAGGCCTACTGATTATTTGGTAAACAAAGATACAACTAAAAAAATTCAATATGAAATTGGTTGTTGCACACTTTAAGGGAAGTGTACCCTAAATTAAACATTATTTGTTGTAAACTCCAAAACATCATAAGCCTGTTGGTTATTTTGACTTCAATGCGGTCAATTAATTAGCCCTCAGATTAAATGTACTTAAAAGCCTCTTACTTTATGTTCAGTCAGTTTTGATCGTTAATAAAATGAAAGTAATAACTAGTTTCACATTTATACCATAAGTCCTTTTAACTGGCAACTGGTAGCAGTTGGCAACTGCTAACTCTGTTATCTCAAGAGAAAAAAATCAGAGTAATTTTCTCAAGCAGTTTATGTTGTTCTTAGAAAACAAGACATACAGATTGATTTCAAAGCATCCACCTGCAGCAAGCATATGTAGCATAGACCTCTAATTAGTAACAGGGCCCAATTTAATAAAGCCTGTAAGACAGAATATTATTGCTTAGCAGAAACAGATTACCAGCCCAATTTACTTTAAGTTTGCATTGTTGTAGCTGGTGCTCGACTCAATTTTTACTTAGCAAAATACATTTTGAGAAAATAGAATTGTCTGTTTTGCAAAGGTCTTACCAACCAAAAGGACCTATCGTATAAATGCAAAAACATTAGTCAATGGCCTGCAGTTTCTACCCTATAGTATCAGAGAGTCTTTCTCGAAGGCTAAACAAATTTTGTCAAGCATTATTTTCTGCTTAACAGCGTTATAAAAATGGGCCCTGCACTACCCTGCTATTCTTAGAGCAAGACATAAACCATGGTTTCAAATCAGCCACCTACACTGTACAGCAAGCGGAGAGGGTTCAACCCCTTCCTAGGGAGCCCATACCTGTCCCCCTCAGTGCCCCAAAGACCAACCCCCCTCGAGGAACTCCTACCTGTCCCCATCAGTACCTCAGAGACCAACCCCCTCCCGAGGAACCCGTACCTGTCCCCCATAGTGCCCCAGAGACATGTCTGGGCACGTGCCTCAAACAGGTGGCTGACCCCACAAGTCGATACTGACAGTCAATGAAAATCAAGTACAAACACGCTGCCATCAAACAAGGACCCCTTTACTTCTAAACAAGGTCAAAAAGCTTGCCACAAGATTCTTGAACTTCCAAGTTTATTGAAACTTTTGTTGAAGCCTGGCCACGTTTCTGCGGGTTCAAGCCCTCCGGGTAGTTATGCCGGTGCCTTTTCAATGAACTTTTTTGAATATTATTGCAGCGTCCAAAGTTCGTTAGCAGCCGCTTTTAAAGAAACTTCCGAGCGAGCCCGACGAGGCCAAGTGAATAATGGGTCGTTTGCCGGGGGTAAAGACCCGAACCTGAGTGCCTAACCACACCGGGTACCCTACGCGATAGTCTTATCACCATTCTTCATCTCACTTCAATTTTATTTTCCCCCTTTTTAAAAAGTTCATATGAAACGTGAATTAATTCTAATTTAGATGTCCAAGCGTTTAAGCCTAACCTAAAGGGTAATTATACCTTTATAATCCCAGTGATATGCCAAGCTTTCTACTAAATTATTCAAGTAGGAAACGTTCTAGTCCGCTTAATTCATTTCGGTAAAAGTGTGTTTATTGGATCTACGTTTTTTTTCTTCATTTTGTAAGAAGTGCCCAAGGGGGCCAGGCCATTCTTGGGCAGAAATCGCACTTCGGGAGTTTGTGTTCTTTCGCCTTGATCTATTTTGTTGCTGATTTCCAAAGGTTCAATTGTATATCTTTTTTTTCTCTCCCCCTTTATTTTTTATATTCCCGCGGTGTTTGAGGTCCGCTTACAATTCCCGATCATAATAAATCTACCACCGGCTTTTTTGTATTATATATCTTCAGGACTTGGGTATTGTGACCGTCACATTAGAGTGTTGTGGCGTGGAAAATTTGGGCGGTTTTGAGCATTACTCGACATGAGCAATTATTATGCCCCGTGGTTGTGACGCGCTATTTGCTAAAAAAAGTACCGATGATTTTGTTCCCTACTTTGCACTGCAATAACATTAGAAATAATCTACACCCAGCTAAGCATTTTTGAACTTGTTTTCAAGCCACGTTCGAGCAGTGTGCAGTGGTTGTGTTTTTGAAAGATTGTGTAAATGTAAATTTGGAAGCCGATGGAAAATGAGAGTCATCTGAAACTTCGTTTAATTGCGAGTTGGTTCCCTACCACAAAGCTATGTATTTTTACGTGATGCCATGTTAGGAATGTTGCATCCAAACTTGAAATGAAAATGTTTGTTTTCTCTCTACCAATTCTCTTCCAAATGCCATCATGCAACAAGTTATCGCCACATTTCACCGTACAACCTCGGTTTGATGAACACTATAGTTTATGTTGAAAAGAAGCAAGTGGGAATACCATGTCCATTAAAGGAACACGTTGCCTTGGATCGGACGAGTTGGTCTATAAAAAGCCTTTGTAACCGTTTTTAATAAAATGCATATGGTTGGAAAGATGTTTTAAAAGTAAAATACAATGATCCACACAAACTTGCCTCGAAAATGCGTGGTTTTCCTTTTACTGTGCGAACTAACACGGTCGGCCATTTATGGGAGTCGAAAATTTGACTCCCATAAATGGCCGACCGTGTTAGTCGACGAGGTATAAGGAAAACCGTGCAATTTCGAGGCATGTTTGTGTGAATCATTGTATTCTACTTGTACAACATCTTTCTACTCATATGCAATTTATAACAAACGGTTACAAACGCTTTTCAAAGACCAACTCGACCGATCCAAGGCAACGTGTTCCTTTAATGTATAACTTTAAGTCCCTTAATTATTTGTATGCAGTTGTCTGATCGGAACAACGGCAAGGTAGCGAGATGTTTGTTGACAATGCTACTATTTTCGTCGTAGTCCATTTCCGCGTGCGCGATCATCAGATGTAATTCTCAAACGGGACCATGTTATTTTCCCGTACAGCCTCGTTTTGGTTGCATTGATTTGAAAATCTGAAATACAATATGGTGCCGTTATGATCATGTCTGTTCTAACACAGCCTCACAGATGGTCTTAGAAACACCTTGGACGTAAACCATAAAGAAGATACCCAAAGGCCGCAGTAAATACAGACCTACAGGCCAATTAAAGGAACACGTTGCCTTGGATCGGTCGAGTTGGTCTTTGAAAAGCATTTGTAACCGTTTTTTTTTTGTAAAATGCATATGATTAGAAATAAATTTTAAAAGTAGAATTTAATGGTCCACACAAGTATCACTCGAAATCGCGTGGTTTTCCTTTTACCTCGTCGACAAACACGGTCGGCTCGGCAATGGCCGACCGTGTTAGTTCGCAAAGTAAAAGGAAAACCACGCAATTCCGAGGCAAATGTGTGTGGATCATTGTACATGTATTCTACTTTTAAAACATCTTTCTAACCATATGCATTTTATCACAAACAGTTACAAACGCTTTTCAAAGAACAGCTCGACCGATCCAAGGCAAAGTGGTAAAGGTTAAACCCAAATTCAGTTTTATACCGACGTCCAGTTAAATAGTAAGCAGGTGTGATCAACTTTGATAATTTCACAATGTTTGTACCTAGCCATCTATCTTTCTCGGCCCCGTCCAAAGTTCAAAATCGACCCAACAGTAGTGCGTTTTATGACCGCTTTAAGAAAATATATGACAGGAATTGGAGAATAAAGACAGAAATAATTAAGAAACCACCAGTTCCATTCCCGAAGTGGAAGGGTTGCACGACCGCTGGCAGATTGGGTGATCATGTTTGCATTATACTTTTAACAGAAATATGCGATTATGCCGCACGCGTGCGACAGAGATGAAATTGCTGATAAGCGAAGCGAGACTGTTCCATTTTGTGGACTGTACCAACTCGAAATTTCGGAGGGGCTTAATAATATTATGTTTAGACCGCTGCAGTGTACACTCCAAACAGTATTGTACTGGGAAATACATTAACAGATAAATGCTTATTAAAGCATGTTTCTGTTGCTATGCATGTTCTTGCAATATAGTACAATCAATAATGAACCGGATGTGTGTTTCCATGGACTTTGATTGGTTGATATTATTGATACATATTCGCATGGTGTCTGAGAGGTTGACAATGCAAGGAGTAATATAGTAACATACTGATTATCTGAACATGATATAATAATGTCCATATTCACTGATAACATTTCTGAGAAGTATCAATGTTTGAAGGAAATGCCTGTTATTTATTTACAGTATTAACAGTTATTGAGCGGTTTGTCTAATACTGACATTATCGCCTCAGGTTTTCTCCTTGGCATTTTTGTACGTTTGGTGAAACATTTGTAATGGAAAATCATTAACTAGGCCTACAGTTAAAGTTTTTACTTCTTCACATTCTTAATACATAAGGTGCATTATCAAAATGCAGCCAACGTTCGCCTTGTTTTCGTATTCACTCACAGGATGTCTTACAATTTAATTTATTCGTGAACAATGTCAAACCAAAACCGTTAATTTTCAAAGCAGTTTAAACATTGTACAATTTGAAATGGTAAAGGTATCGTTGAAACATGCATGGAGGGACAAATTTGAACGCAGTTTGACCAGTTTGGATAATAGTATACCAAAAGGCAAAAATTTCTACATTTATTTGCGAATATTAACAAACCAAACCGTTTGTTTAAACAAAAATTACAATTGCATTCGTTGTCACTGAAAGGGAAAACGCAGTTTGACCACTTGGATAATTACCAAAAGTGACAAATCTGATAATATTTTATTTGAAAAATTATTAAACCAACCGTTATTTAAAGTGTTTGACCATTTAGATCATTACCTGAAGTGCAAATCTGTATTTATTTGCAAATGTTATCAAACCAAACCATTTATTTAAAACAAAATTACCACTACATGCGTGTTTGCTGAAATTGATCATTACCAAAAGTGAAAATCTCTAATTTGCAAATATCAAACCAGCCGTTTATTTCAAACAAAATGACCACTACATGCGTTGCTGCTAACAAGTGCAGTAGAGTACCCACTTTGATATCTAAAACCATGGAGGAAGGGAATTTTCCCTCCATGCTCAAATACAAAGTACTATTTTGCATGCATGTTTCCACCCGTAGTTCACATGTTGACAAGGCTGATCGTTTATTGAACAAGAAGTCATTTCGATTTGTTGGAGCTAGGTTCGCCGTCTCCAGTGCATCACGCCGTATTAACGATGCACAATTCCGAAGTTGTCGGGACCACAACATGCGACACACGAAGCGAAACCAAACGAAAATATTGTGAAGGGGTCCAACTGATCCACTGTCGGATCCTTTATGTCAATAACCACCGGGCCGTAAGATACAAACAAGCCACCGAACAAAGCCTAACTGCAGCTTCGCTAGACCCAAATGAATGACATTTTATATTATAAACGCACACACAATATACACTGAATGAATGCAGACCTGGTTTTTGTTTTGCTTTATATTAAAAAACGGATATTTCGCAATTCTACATTTTGACCTTGAGTGAATTTGAACAAAATTATTCTTAAGAGGTTGGGATATTATTTCTGATCTAGACAATGTCTGGAGGTTACACGACTAAGTGGAAAGAGAGGTCATGAGTTTTTACAGAATTTTGCAATCTGCACAGCTTTTTTTTTTTTTTTTTTGAATCTCAGAAACACCTGAAACAGTTCTACACAATAATATCAGGCAATCTAGTAAGTCAACATTTGTAATTAACCCTCTGTAATGACACACGTCTTGTGCAAATATGTCCAATTTATTGTTCACGGGTTGTACCCGTTTCACAGTTTGGAGACCACTTCAACAGGGTGGTCCCAGCGAGTCCGAAGCCCCTTTCAGTCAGTCATCGCGGGGCACCGTTTTCCAAACCGGAGTAAACATTCATTGTTAGCCGCACGCGACCCACTATTGACCCGCCCAGAGTTCTGTTGTTTCACGCTTTGTGGGAGCCTCCAGTCAGGACTGGGTTTTGTCTTCTTTCAAAAGGCCAATATTGATTGGTTGCTATGGTGATGTTATGAAAACATCCCCGTAACAATCAGCGGAAAGAGATTAGACGCGCGTGGACGTAATCTTTGCGGCAAACACCCCATGCATGGGTTACATCACAAATACTACATCCATACAATCTTACCCCAGCTAACAACCAGCCTCATTTTGTTTGCCTCTTATCTCCCTTAGCCATAATAATCTTAATGATGCCTTCTTTTGTTCTCTTCTTTACAACCCTTTTAACATTTTCCCGAATGTTGTTTCGACCCGCACCTTTGTGGGGTTCCCGTTCGCGTGCCACGGCTTAACAAAAAAGTCCGAACATTATTATTTATACGGTCTGATCCCTACAGACTTATTATTGCCGGGTAGAATCGACCCCGATGCGAACATCTGCCACGCATGGAGACTGGCGCCGTGGGATTCTAGGCGAGCACTGATTGGCTAACGGCACGCGTTCAACTTGGCGGATGCATTGTGGGACTGAAGAGTGACGAGGGTAAATGGAGGTGGCTGGTTCCATAGCTCCGGTAGCAGATACAGTGGAACGGCGATATTAAGCTATGACATTGATTAGTATGGGAAACATATGAAAGTTTGCTTGATAACTTATTGCCACATTCTTGTGATTAACATACATTATGATATAACCAGATTTTTTTGCCCTTCATAATAACAAGAATGTTATGATATTATGGTAACGATGGTAAGGTTTGGGGTAACAACATGAAATGATAATCTCTAATTTAGTTGATGTGGAATAGATCCGTTCGTTTCAACTCTCCTTACTATATCGTGTTTCCACCATGCAAAGTGGTAAATCCCACTTATTATGGCAATGGTTCCTGTTTGAAGATTATGCTTAAGTGGATCGAGGGGAAGCAAGACAGTTCTCAAATCAAAAGAACAAAATCTACCTGGCAAGTATAGATAGGGCCTACACATATGGTGTTACCGCAAACCTATTATATATTGATACCTCACCATGCGATGCCTCAAATCCCAGATATAGCAAACTTGACCAGATTTCTTTTAGCCCTTATCATTAATTACATAAAGGTTTATGATCCTGGTTGACGATAACAATACTTCATAATTGATAATTATGAAGTATACGCACTGCGTTTTGGTTGCTCTTTGGCTGCTGTTTTCACCTTTACCAACCCCCCCCCGCCCCCCACCAAAAAAGATAAAATAAAAAATATGAACACCTTATTGAGCAAGCCATTATCAAAGTGTCCAGCTAGCTTTTGATACATTTATGCAAACTTACGTACCCAGTACGATCAAAATTAACAACGTCATCGAAATTAATATTGTGTTTATAGATCCCGTTACATGATGTGATGTATTTATAATAATGTTGCTACCATTTCCAACCTTTCAGTTATCCTAAATATTTAAATCGTTCAACCATTTTATACTTAAACACCCAGCAGGGTGGATATGTGCGCATTACAAGTCTTATTATTATTATTATTATTAAATAGAGAGGATGACAAAAAAAATGCGAGCTTCTGAAGTGATGAAAATGTAACTAAATCTTGTTTTTACTTCATAAAGTTCTTTTAAAACATTGTTTTGATTTCATCGAGAGAGGGCAGTACACTTCGATACAACTGTATGGAGAGAGGCAATTCAAACGATTTTGCTGTTAGCATCCCAACGTTAAGACAGCATCTCTCACGCAGTTTATTTGTTTTAATGGAGTAAAAATGGAAATCTGGTAATTTTTCTTTGAACAATCATAACAAGGTCTTGTAATTATGGAGTAGAGTTGCAATTTAATTTGGATTTTACTCTACACCGATGTGTGTTAGCAATGTACATCCTGGTTCTTTGTTTTTTTTACACAGAACTCGGGTTAAGTTCTTACTCGTTTAATACTGATTCCCTTCGGAGAAATGATTAACTCTGTTGTAGGTATAAACTTAAATTTCTGATCGATAAAAAAACAACCTGCCTAGAGATTATCTACACCGCAAGTCAATCGTGTATCGATCCTTAATGCCTCAAACCTTTTCGTTTGACCACAGACTCCCACTTCTTGAAAAGTAATACCTGACAATGAAAGTTGATAACGGTTAGAAAGGGGACATTATTGTGCTTGGCACCACATTGGCTACACAGTAAAATTACAATGGTTTACAATTTAAACCATGCTAGTTTTATACCATAAACAACATTGCATAAAGTGCTGAAAAGTTTCTCGGCAAGCATTAAGTAACAAACTTTTACAAAATGTATTTTCTTTGTAAAAAAGGCTTGACATTAGGTGGGTACCAGGTGTATATACGGTGATTTGCTAACTGACAACTATAATTAACATTGTACCGATATCTTGGTGAATATAAAGTTGAGGTAAAGATGTAACTGCCAACACCACTTTTATCTAGAGTTACCTACAGAGAGACTCCCATTCTGTTACAAATGATGTTGCCAACGATTTGCAAAAGGGACACTATTGTGCTTACCAAAGTAGCCCTATATGCAGTTATCAAGTTGCGACTTAATGTTGCTTTCGCTTTACTCCATAGTTACATGTACTTCACATTGTTTTCCAGATGGAAAATAAATGTAGAACTGAATTGTACTGAACCTGTTTGCGTATGTAACGGGTTTCATGAATGGACACACCTCTAAATCACGTGTGTTTTAGCCATGTGAAGCCAACCTCTGACGAGATTTGATGATTGTTGAGTGTTGTTACCCATTCACAGAACATGCAATGTAATCATGTTCAGTTGTGAACTTTGAGTAGTATGTTTTGGTAAAAACCCAACATTATTAGTGATAATGGTATACTCCTTTGCTGTATAGCCGGAGATCGGTACAATCCCCAAACCCACAAGTTGAAAAGGGGGGAACTCTTAGATTGTTTGCTTTTCTTCCAACCGCCTTCCTGCATGATTGCAATTACTGAAGAAAACTAACTCAAGAATAGTGTAGAAAAACACAGCCAGAGGCCCTTGGGTTCTATAATGAAACCCAAAGCTCGGGCGATTTTCCTGCATGATCTGAGCCAAAAGCCCGGCTTTTCCGATGTATTGTTAACTCTTCCCCCCTTTTACGGTGCCTTGTTGTTGGGGGTTTGCGGGGTTTGAGAGCCGGAGGGGATTTGCCAAGCCCTGATTTGAATAAGAATAAACACCATCCATAGACGTTCGCGTGCCGGCCACGTGCCCATTCGAGTAGGCTCGGTTGGAATGTATTGATTTTTTTCGCACCTCCGGGCCAAAATTCAAAATCTTAAGATACAACCTTTGACAGAAAGCTTTTTTTCATTTTTAGGCATGTTCATTCGTCATACTATAGAGAGGCATAGGTGAGATATTTGATTCAACCGTGCGATTGTATTATTAACAATAAGTATAATACCGCAGATTTGTAGGGCTAAAATACTGGGATGAATTGAACCATTAACTAAATCACAACCCTCCAAAAAAAAAAAAAAAAAAAAAAAAAAAAAAAAAAAAACCTATACAAGAGGCTAAATTTTGTAAGGCTGAGGCCTAATGGCTGTCTCCGTTTTCATAAACCACAGCTGATAAAATACTGGTGTCAGAAAGATTTTAAAATATACAAAGTTCGACGACTAAAGACAAAAAATATCTCCCCAATGTTACAGTATTAAAGCTGACTTGGTTAGAAAGAGGTACATCTTCTAATGCTCAGATAATTTAAACTTTCTCAATGAAATAATGTGGTGAATGGTCCGATCGAACCAGTTCGGGTCATCTATATAGTTTCAAATGAGTTCTGATGTAAGAAACATAATTACCCAAAAACGCGAAGAGATTTTCTTTTAATGTCAGGCAATAAATTACAACGGAAACTGACTGTAAATTTGAATGTATTTCCCTCCTTATATCCCCTTAACATATTGGTAATACACAATCTAACAATAAAGCATTTTGGACAATTTGGAAGTACTTGGTCCCCTTTTCCCGTTAATGCTTTTCTTTTAATATCAACATTGATTCTGGTTAACGAGGACTGGAATGTACTTTTTTATCCTCAATGGTGTACCAAATAATGTTTCATGATTATGTCGATCTAACAGTAACAATGAAGCGTTTTTACCGAATCGGAAAGTAGCCATTGACATATATTTTGAATTACTCTTCAGATGCTCAGGTCAAATAAATAAAAGCAAATTATTTTGCTGTAAACCTTGCTTCAGCGATGACGTGAATGGTACAATTTTAGCTTACAAAAACACAATTTCCGGATGTAAAACCTTTTACGGAGACCTGGATTCTATGAAACCACTTTCCCGTTCTATTATTTTTGTTTCATTGTTCGTAATGCACAATTTATGCTGACCTTGCACCGGAATCTCTCTATGCATTATCGGCAGTGCAGTCTGAGATCCAACTGATCGCAATTAGTACATCACGAATAAGCTTGAATGCATTTTCCTGCGAATGAAATGGTCGCTTAAACCCACACTGAACGATTGAATGATTCCTTGTAGAAGGTGATTATGGTTTAGTAACATCTGAAAGCTCCACTCATTACATCACAGGGTAATCAAGTAAAAAACACTAAAATGTACTAAAATGTACTTAAAGTATAGCTCATCAATTAATCATATGTGTACATTACGAAATTGCGTCTGATGGGCTCAAATCAGTAAACCTTCAATGAACATCAGTGGCCAATTTTGTAGAACTGCTTAACCAGAGGATTAAGGCCTATGCTTAGCAATTTCCTGCTTAGCAAATAAACAGGATACCAGTTACTTGTTGTACACGTGAAGTTGTATTTGAGCAGGATTTTTTTTCCTGCTAAGCATAGTTTTGGTGTGGTTGGTTCTTTTAACTGACCTCGTTAAACTAAAAGTGGATAGCATCAACAAGCAAAATAAAAACACGAGTAATAAACAGAGTTTGTTTATACAAGCAATGATCCAACTGTTTGTAAATGGATGGGTGATGAAGACGCATGCTGTTGTGCAATAAACAACCCACCAGATGCTTAGTGATGAATAAATTTACAACTTTCCTTTATATTTATTATCGTACACTAATGTTGTAAATATTCAGTTTAAATACTGCCATTTGGATTAACTAAACACCCGGGAACATGATTGACTAGTTACAGCTGTTATATGAAAAACAAAGATGCGACGTAAGAAAACAGAAAAAATAAGAGGACTAATCTGCATTTGAAAATAATTTATCCCTGATTTCAGTGCAGTTGTTTTCCTGGCAATATAATCAGCCGGATGTAACATGTACCGTAAATGGTTGAAAAGTCTGTTTCCTCCATGGTTTAATTAAAGTTATCATTCTCACTGCCTTTCTTGTCAAAATGGCAGTGTGCTGAAATTAATTACATACTGGGCCTTATGATCAGCTACTTCTGTAGTGGTCATTTAGGTAAATATTTGTGGTGATATCATACCTGAAAAAATTGAGAAGATTTTTTTAAATTATAGTTTGAAATGAACCGGTATTGTGAACAGCGGCTTTTCACGGCTACGGCTGCATCGCTGCGTTACGTCGAAGATAGGACGCCCTGAGCAATACCCTTAGAAACAGTTCATAAAGCCGTAACCACAACCGTCAATTCGAATATGGCTTTAATTCGGTTGTAGTTCGACCCCATGCAAGATATTTAAAAAAGGAATTATGCAGAGAGTCTGAGGAAGATGCTTTTGATAAACGTGCTAGGGATGAGTTGCATGTACTTTTATTTTGGTAAACATTTTGGACATAGTTATTCCGATTAGGAAAAGAGCATGGTCATTTTGTACCGAGTAAACTATCCGGGGTGGATTTCACAAAGAGTTAGGACTAGTCCTAACTTAGGACTAGTCCTAGGAGATATACAAATTGCACTGATACAGTCCTAAGTTAGGACGAGTAACTGGTCCTAACTCTAGATAAGACTAGTCCTAACTCTTTGTGAAATCCACCCCTGTACTGCTTATGATATAGATCTTTGCACAAGACACAAAATCGCGATGCTAAAGCAAAAACTATAAATTTCTAACATTTGAAGTTAAGGCATATTGTGAATGCAGTCTCTCTGGCGAAGGAAGCTAAGCATGGAATGGCACTTGTGAAAGTACAAAGCAAATAACATTTATGAAGTCCTAATTCCTTTACCTTTGTAATTAAGGTTTACCTTTGACATTTTTATGCAGGTACCCATAAAAAGTTTCCTGATAATAGTAACAGTGCACAGGGCAACTGCTGCGCTACAGGCTAACCAATTACTACAATAGTAAGCCCCCCCCCTTTCCAAATAAGTTTCTTGTGTCAGACAGCTGTATGTCACGTGACGGCTAGCCCCCATTGTTAGGGCACCAGGGGAGCACCTGTTGCCGATTCTGTGCCGATCTTTGTTTACCTTTATGCATGAGGTTTTACCGATTGAACTTTTCCTCAAAGGACTTTGGAAAGTATTGATTGTGTGGCCAGTGTATTCAAGGTAAGCTGTCCTGCACGCTCTAGTGGATACGCGTGGCAGGAGCACGGTTATTTTATGTTTTTTTGACAATATCTGACCGGTCACACTTCATTGGGCAGCCGGGTTTACCGGCTTTAAACGGAACTAATAAGGGATTGTAAGCTTTTTCTTTTCACAACAACAATCATACAATCAAGATATTTTGATTGATATATATGTGTTTTTTAATTTGAAGCAGACCGTATAAGACTATACAATTTTTTGATTCCCCTATACAATGTTTATGCATGGACGAAGCATCCATGAGTTTCTATATTTTTAACATTGCTGTATTAATACGAAACGGAAACGATCAAGGATTTTATCAATAAAATATATAGTAAGGTTAGCGGTAACCCCATGTAATGACAATCTTTAATTGGGTTGGATTGGTTCTGAAAAGAACCGTTGGTTTCAACTCGACGTTTCGATCAATATCATTTTTTTATTTTGTCGTGTTATACCAGCAAACCGTAACCAAAACACATTTGAAGCCGCGTTTTACAATTGGCAGTTTTAAAGAAAAAAAATGGTTTAAGAAAGACCGCGAACTTCAATGCAAATACATGACAGTTGAAGCTGATTTGTGAGCAGTTAGTATTGGGGAAATAGCTCTGTTTGGAGTTACTTGATTTCGGAAAAAGAAAGATAAATATTTAAAAACTGTATTCGCCTGTCTTGTGATACCCAACCCTTCCCATATCGTTCAACCGCCGTTGGTGCATGATGCGACGGAGTGCGTTTTGAAGCCAGCCTTGCATCCTCTGGCGTAGAGCTACAGTATCCATCAAAATCCTTCATTTATGGTCAACTTTCCTAGTCATATTAGCAGTGGTGGATATAAAAAGGTGGTGACAGCGAGATCTTGTTCGGTCACAATGTGTCAAGTTCAATCAAAGGTTAACCCAACCAATGGTTTAGAATGTGGCCATTTTACTCTTCATTATAATCGCTAATGAGAATCTCTCCAATTAAGCAGTTTTGAGACTCGCGTGCCTCATTATGCACTTCAGTGGCGCCAGGGTGCCACTTGTTGACCCCTCCTTTTAGAATAATTCACCCAATTCCCCCTTACAACCTAATCTCTATGTTATAACCCTACCACTGAGACCAAACTCATGTCATTGCGCGTGATGACAAAGGTGTTGATTACAGACGGATTAAAACTAACGCCAATAGAACACTCTTAAACAATTTGGTTCATCATTAATTAGGATAATGCATGACGTGGTCTTCGAGAGCAACAAATGACAGCAAAATCAAGCTTATGTGTTCTCGTATAGGATATCTGAGATTTTTTAACTTGACACCTTTGCACCCAAGTTTGCACCCAAGTTTGCACCCAGACATTGAGCCAAGGTCAAAATGTAGGCCTATTTAACCATAGTTTGTGGAACCACAATAAAAAAATTCAATTTTTGAAACATTGGTATTGGTTCACATGTGGTCATTGAAAAAACTGACGGAACATGGAACTCGAAAGCTTATTGGTTCAACTTCTGTTTGAGAGGGTCAACAATTATAAAAATTATAAAAATCTATCATTTCGCTATCTCAGAGCATGTTGTATGAAGACTTGATGTACACTTGCCTTTTGTGGGGATGAAAATAACAATTTTTAATGGAAGGTGAACAAGTCAAAACACTTTCCCCGACTCGTCACCTGTCGCTGTATCTGCAAACAAGCGTGCGTCCCAAACTTCCGTCTTTATGAAACATTGATTAGGGTCAATACCGGGTCTTTCATTAGTTGTTCCAGTTTGATAAACACCGCACCGTAACCTTTAAGATTACCTAGAACGTGTACTGGATTTAGCTGTTTAAACATGTGCGAATTCTGACGTGGGTAACCTTTAAGCACAATAGGGTTTAACAGTGAAAAGGATGGCCTATAAAATAAGAAGCCCTACGGCGTATTTTTAAATAACATTTTTTAAAGGCAATGCCTGAAAATAACACAATGATCCATCATTAATTTGTGTTGGATCACATGTTTGCTATTCAGTTTTTACACAGAAAGTGGACTTATAAAAATGATTCTAGCTTTTCCCTTGTAGCATCGCTTATTTGATGTTTATTGTATTATTAATTTATTATTTTATTTCAAGATCCTTACACAGGATTATCATCACAACGGCTGTTTTAAATGTGTCTTAAAATGAGAATAAGGAAATATAACCTACAAACATACGCATAGTCAGAGTAAACATATTTTACACATTTTTTAAAAGAAAAACAACAAGATGATTAAAATAAACTTAACAATTGATTTTTATTATTCATATTTTTATTCCATGTATTTGTATGGATAGAGTTATTATGTGAGGCTATGAAGTGGAACATTTCTATGCAAAAGCCAACCTAAAAGTGAAGAGGATAGACTTGGGTTCAAGTCACTTAGCTGTATGGGTTCTGTTTTTACATTATGTATTGAACACATTGTAACTTTACAGTTTTCTGATTGAGAAGCAGTGTATCCAATTTCATTACAATACTTAATAAGACGTACTCAACCTGATTATTGTCATTGCTCATAACAGAAATAGTGTCACGCACGAGATGCATTTGAAAGGTTTTGATGGTTTTGTTATAATTAGCTTTTGCAAACTGATTACCAACCAAAATGACCTATGGTAAAAATGCAAGACAATAGTTAATGGCCTGACGTTTCGACATTAGCAGAATCTTTCTCGCAATATTATATTAATGTGGTCTTTAAAAAATATTAAGTAAATTCTTAACCTCTAGTCCAGAACTCCTCTAACTCTAAACATACAGTTTGCTTTAAAGCCATTGGATACTTTCGGAACATAATTTTTTTTAAGTTCACAGATTTACAAATAACTGCCAGGGTTTACAGAAGGTAATAGTGAAAGACTTCTCTTGAAATATTATTCCATGAAGTGCTTTACTTTTTGAGAAAACATTAAAACAATATCAATTCTCGATATCGAGAATTACGGATTTATTTTAAACACATGTCATGACACAGCGAAACGTGCGGAAACAAGGGTGGGTTTTCCCGTTATTTTCTTCCGACTCCGATGATCAATTGAGCCAAAAGTTTCACAGGTTTGTTATTTTATATATAAGTTGTGATACACGAAGTGTGGGTCTTGGACAATACTGTTAACCGAAAGTGTCCAATGGCTTTAATAGATTCGATTTTTCGGTCAGGCTCAGTATAGTTTGGGATCGATCATGACTGTGAGCGTCCTCTTTTTCATTTCCTGTGTACAAAAAGTAGCGTTAATCCTCAAGCCTGCCGTCCTAGGCAGAGCATCTTAAGTTGAGTCTTCAAACATAGAGTTTTCTTCTGGGGTGAAAGATGTGCCGTAGTATGACTCTTGACTTGACTTGACCGTATGTCAAGCCTGCTTTTTAGTCATCTATGTACGCTAATAAATGTTGATGATTTGTAGATAAGGTTCGTCATACGGTTCCCCCCCAAAAAAAAATTAACAATATCTTATTTTGGCAAAACTGAAAACCAAAATTTAAAAAAACAAACATTGTAATTTGTTCTTGCGTAGGTCTATGTTCAATTTTGTTGGGAATACATTTGGGGATTTGAAATAAACTTCGTCTAATCATAAGATTTTGTCCTGAAAGTCACCCATTGAATTAACAAGGAATCAGGAATCTGAAAAACAAATTTGTTTTAAAATAATTCAGCTGTGTTAAAAATGTATCAGTTGATTAGCATGATGAACGTATTAATACTGTGAAATCTGATCGCATAATTTAATACCAATCGTTGGAAACAATTAGTTTCCCCAACCGGCGATCGTTCTACGATTTGATTTCTTTTGAGTTTTATCGCCAGTTTCGCGTTCTTTTCATATTCAGATGTTTAATGTATTAAATGAAAACCATTCTTCGCTCTGACCTCGACGTCACACAACAAACTATTGACTGCAACACGGCTGAACGTGAACATGACCCGGCACTCACCTCTTACTCCCCCGGGCGAGAAGGCCCATAGATCGGCAGGCCCTTGACCAGTATACGCCTCAAAATAATCACGGTTGGTCTGCCTAACAGTGTAGTTTCTTCGAATGCTCGACCTTCGAGACTGTCACATGTTATTTTGTCATAATCACTTGCACTATTACGGGTTTGTAAAATAATAACTGCCACTGTGCTTTGAATAATGTATCAGTGTCGAGTCGTCTTGCAAAGGAGCAAGGTTACGGAACCATTGTTAATGCGAAAAACATGTAAAATAACATATAGTAGGTTCAACTGCAGGTGAGCAGCTGTCACTAAAGACGCAGATCGGAATTAATTTAGACTTGGGGTAGAATTTCACTTGCTTAAAGACAACGTATGATTTGGTATTATCGGGCCAAATACTGCTAAGTTTCAAGCTGAAAAATTCCTGATTATAAAGTTATATACAAGTTATAATCCTGTAGAGAAATATTATGTCAGTAACAGGTTTAAAAGTTCTGAAACACTTTTAAAAGTCGAGAATCCGGCATTGGAGACGCAAAATGTCGCTGTTTTTTAACGATTAATTCAGTCATAATTCACACGTGCTCACAAAATCCCTGTCAGACAAAACTGACCGATTTTTATGTTTTCACCAGGACCAACAATTTGGTGAAGTTTAATCTTAGTTTAGGATAAACTTAAGTTTACTCCTCGCGAAACGTGTGGTTTACCACACCTTTAAAACTGCTGTTTCTTGAATATAGATTAAAAACAATTATGGCATAGTTAGACGCCAGTAAAATAACAGTGGTAAGCTTTACAAGTTACAACAGGCGGTTTATTATCAAGTAAAGTTCCGCACAACATTTCCATGTTTAATTAATCAGCTATCTCAATGGCTGCCAAACAATTTCACTTCGATGAAAAACCCATCAGTGAAAGATTAAGATTTCAAATTAATTTCCAAGGGAAACGAATCCCAGATCACATACAGTTTTAAGACTGTGTTTAATTCGTTGTCAATGTGTTGTCTCAACCACAGTCAGGACACAGTATCGTCCAGTTCAACGTGTATGGAATGCAATAGTCAGGTTTTTACGACAGAAGTGTTTATTATTAGTGGGCTTTCCTCAGGTGTTGTCTATGATCCCATTTCTTTAATCTGTCCAGTTTGAAACATTGTGAGGTGCACCCCACAATGTAAAAGTACCCCACAAGTGCAGTTCATACCTGCAAAAATCACCCCACAATGTATATCTTGTAAGCACTGATGTTTGGAAGTCAGGGTTGAGCTGTTGCCAAACACGGTGTATGTCTTTTTAAACTGCAATATAGCTCGCTCGTGACATACTATGTTTTACTTATCACTATATGGAACATTTCAAGTTCCATAGTTTTCCTTCCGGCTCGAATTGTCATACAGAAAAGCTTTTGGGAATATCTAAAAGAAAGTAACAAACAACTCTTAAAACAATTTTCGATGACATTCAATAAAAAACAGACTTTTGAAATATCTGTCCCTTTGCAACCATTTCTACACCGACCTTAGTGTGTCGTTATGTTGTCCATGACTCTAAAGATCGTGTATTTCCAGCATATTATTGTCAAGATTGGATGATAAACATTGACAATGACACAGACCTTCATATCTGTGTTTGTCAGCGTTTCCGTGAGAAAATACTGTGTCAATATGAATCCAAGTTTCGGTTTTTATAGCAGAGGAATTCTACACTATGAGATCTAAAACATCGAATCAATGCAATAATAACAAACGAAGACAAACAATATGTTAAAACCAAGCAACGTTCAAAAGATTGACGGACACACATAAATGTCCTGCACTATATGTAATTATACTGTAAAGTCTTCTGAAAGTGATGACGGATGGTGGGGTAATTTTTTTCTGATAGTGGCATACGAGAAGCTATTACGATATTTTTGTGATGGTATCCCAAACATTTGAACCTTTTAGGCGGGCACACTGTACCGGGGTGTGGGAGCATATGCAGTGTGTGAACAGTAGAAACTTAGGGGTGTGGGAACATGGTGTGGCACATTATGCAACAGGGGTGTGGGAGCATATATGGGTGTTGAACATTGTGCAACAGAGGTGTTTGAACACAGTGGTGAGGTAACATTATGCAAAAGGGGGTGGGAACATATGGGTGTGTGACCCTGTCAACTACTGTAATGTATGAAAACATAAAGCTTTTGTTTTGCAACACTGTCTACGACATGCTCTCCAAATCATGATAAGGCACACACAGTTATGAAACAATGAGGTTCGAGGGCTATGTTTCCTATCGATAATGTAATCCTGCTGACTTTCTTGTTTAATTGTACTGGATTTCACATCTGAGAGTAACCCCCATATCGAGTTTCGCTGAGAACACATGCGACATTGATTGGAATCGAACCCAGTATCTTCCGAGTTCAGGACCAGGTTTCCCAATAACTTTACAACTGACCTTGTTTATTTATTTGATTGCTTGATTAATTTCCAATTGGATTGACAACATGTGTTTGAATCAATGGTTATTTTGCGAATGTATCGATAGTTTTTGCACACTATTATAACCGACAGGTGTTGTGATGGCGCTATATACTTAAATACCATGACTACTACCAATCTAAACTTGAAAAGAGGAACTTTTCCGGGTATTTTGTTGTCCCAATTTCTGTCAATGAACTTTAACATTATTGTTCCTCAATAAACACACATTGAGAGACCTTCCGAAAACTAACAGGGCGTATTGTGGCCACGTGGGTGCAATTATATCTCTTTCCATACAGCGCCCGGGGACCCCCAAGTCCAAGATAATGTCAAGTAAGATTAATCTGATAGGGTTTTAATAAACCTTTGTTTGTAATGTGATAAACTTATTTTTTTAGGGTGATGTGGCACGCGAAAAGAAAACAACTTTAGAAAGGTTTCGGCGTCGGGCGCAATAGGGGAACCACCAGAATTATACCTATTTTTCAATCTGGGACTGTCCCAAGTTTCTGTCGGTTTGACCTCTTGTAAAAATACACTTCTGCAGTAGTTACGTCCAAGAACCTTGAATGGCTGTACCGAATGTACCGACCGTTATCATGGTGCCACCATCTTGGTCATGTTCCCTATATCCAGTAACAGTAGTTGATGCTAATATCATTGTACAAAAGGCACCAGACTATTTACCCTTGCAGCCTCGGTTTGATTACATAGAGTTGCAAGGGAGAAAACAAAGTACCCCATGTTTTGCAAGGACAATGAATGTAGTTTTGCTAACTCTGCAGATTTCTTATCTCAACATAAAGGCCTATAAAAAATATAAAGGCTTTGTGGCAAACTCACATTCCAGTTTCAATCATTACAATGTAGGCCTATTTTTCTAAGCTTTCCCGTCATCCCATTTCCCACACTCATTAGCAATAATAATTACTTGTAGAGGCTCTTACAACTATCAAAGTTTGATAAATCCTTCACTGTTCACCCTTCATGGTTCACACATATTCTGCAGATTTATGCCATGTCTATCTACCAAGCATTATCCTTGCCAGGACTAGTTACCCAGTGACGAGTTCTATTTTTGGGTGCGTCATTAAAATTCTCCGTGGCCAATCAGCGCACTGAGCTCCATGGGTTGCCGGGGACAGAATGGCCCGGCGCGTGGCGGTTTATCTCGCCACACGTGCCACGCGTACGACGGTCTTTTAAAAACTGCAACTGGGATACGTAACCATTGAACTGTTTGTCTCCCTTTACCAAATAATAGCAGGATTAGAGAAGCCCAAGTCGTACTTTCCAAAGAGTGCCCAACTAATACCGTACCGCTCAAACAATCCTGCGAAGCCCCTTACCTCTTGTTCAAAGGGAACAATGTTTAATAAGGCTTGTTTTCTCACCACACAAACCCTAAAACGAAATCGTCTCGTTCCTCTGATTATGACCGGGGCAGCTGGCGGGGTGCGGAGTTGACGGCACCACCATAAATCCCTTCCCCAAATTTAGACAAGATTTCCGGTCTTTCATCAAGCTTTGCTTTTGCTAACAACAGACCCTTTACTCTTTACGAGTGTATTGATAATAAAAATCGAGAAAACAAGAACGCTGAAAGTTGAAGACAATAACACAATTTGGTAAGACCTGTTAGTAGACATAGAATAAGAGTGGGTGGTGGTCGAGGGGGGGGGGGGGGTCATGATGATATGAGTTCCGGAACTTATCATCGATTTTCTATAAATGATCGAATTGCCAAGTGGCCTTGGGGGTTCATGCCCCCCATGATTCGAAACCCAGCAGAAAATCCAAATCGATCTGACCAACAATGTTGCATTTAAAAAAGAAAACGAAAGCCACATTGTCATTATTGTAAATATCTAAGCTATTTTATTTGTCTGTTTTATTTTGAAGATTCTAAGGACGTCAATGATTTGGCGAAGGTGGTTTGATGGGGGTGGGTTCCAAAAGGTGAGGGGGCGTTTGGGGATAAGAACAGGTGCTAACATGCTAGGGATTAATATTACCAATTGGCCGATTGCATCCTGTTTCAACCTTATCAATAATATTGATCTGCTCTGTAGACGTCCTATATACCACTGATAACAAAGTAGAATGGTTTAAAAGAGAATGATTAAAAGCCGCATAATCGACTCCTATTTATAGCTGAACTTTATAGTCCAGCACAAGCGCCAGGTTCTAAAACTATCTCCACGGAAAATAAATAGAAACAGCGTGCTTACTATTGTGTACAAACAATAACTGGAGTGGAGAATAATAGAAATGCACATTTTGGTGAATTAATTTCTGTTAATTGGGCGATAACATTTTGCTTGGGGTTCTTTTTTGGTTTCTGTGTGCAAATTACACATGCACAGATGTTCACTGCACACTTTTGTAGTGGCCTCCACACACGAAAACTTATCAAGGTAAACATGCTGTTCAAGTTACCGTACGACACCCCTCTGGATCACCACAGCTCCCTGTGCACCAGGTAGCTGACCAAAGTATACCCTTTCACCACGCACCACCTGTGACTAGTATTCATGCTAACTTTTGCTAAGCAGAAAATTGTTGAGCATTATTTGTTGTTCTATGGCATTTGCAGCTCTATGACATTGTGATCTGAATACATAGAAGTAAGCTACTTCAGGTAAGCAAGACTATGTATAATATGTCTTGTATGAAAATAACTCCACCAGCGTGTTGTTGTCAAGGCTAGGCGACCCCATAGGTTCCCAAGGAGATATTCACATCTAATGTTATTGTGAAAAACAAGTTCTCACAATTAAATGAAAATTATTTTGATGACAACATAAAACTTTATTTGAAAAATCGTGACGGTGGAATTCTCCCCAAATAACAAACAAAAATGTGCATAATTGGTTCCCGAGTTGAAAGCACTTCATTTTATTCCACTACAAAAATAAATTGAAGGATTTAGCCGCTGTAATCCAGTCTATATGAACACAGTGTGAGCCTCAACTCTCAAAGCCTTGCCAATATTTCATGATTAGTCTTGTTTTAAAATTATACGAGCCGTGCCAGATGTGATATGGTACCCGTAATTGTCATAACCTTCACCCTAAGGGTTGCCCGTGGAGGAGTACCCGTAGATGTGACACCTGCCCACACGAGTGGCCAATGGGTATCATGACCTGTTTTACTGTTGGTGAAAATGAAGTGGTTGGTTTCCATGTCAACAGAGAAACACGAAGCTTTAAAAAAGAACCAAGCCTAGATATCCAATGACCTTATTCTCACCAATTTATGGAAACAAGAATCGTCGGATTGCATCCCATTTTGGTAATTTTGTAAAGCACGACTATATTTGAAACATTCAATACAGTGGTTTTAAATTTCACTGATTTTTTTGTTGATAATTGACATTACTTTGGGTTTATTGTCGTCTCGGGTGCTTTTTATCGCAGAAGAAATAACTTTTTACTCAAAAGCATTAAGAATCAAGCATAATGCCGCTGACGTTGGTAACAAGTTCAAAAGGACTTGACCACAAAACATCATCACTGATTGCAACTTCATTCTGAGGTTGTCTTTAATGTAATTTATCATGCAGTAGGCTTAATCACGTATTATGACTTAACTGTATTTACAGTTATGTAACAGAGCAGTGTAATTATGTTAGTCTGAGAGCAGTGGGGCCTACGCATAATCAGTAATGTTTGCAATGTGAAAATAACATTGATAGCGTCACTTTTGTCTGACATTAGGGTATATCTCAATATTATCCATTCGAATACGTGTACACAAGTAACACGTCGACAGAAAAATAAATCCATATTATATCAAAATGCATCACAGAGAGGATGAAAGTGCGGCAGTTAACAAAAACAGCAACAACTTAAGGTGTCCAATTGGTGGTTTTATGCAACCGTTTTAATTTGAAAATGAAGCACGTGTTCATGTCCATTTCCACTGTTCACTTTTTTCTGGAATGAATCTTCTTAATTTCTATATACAAAGATGAGTTCAGGTAAAGTTCGAACTCTTTTTGGTCTGAAATAATTACTGCGGGTCTACTTTGCAAGAATAGAGTGGCAAGCATGCATTAACAACCAAACGTTGACGTCTAGGCCTGGCCATGCTGATGGCCAGTGGATGTCAAAATTCTATGTTTTTACCACAGACAATAAATTACTGAATTGAATTGTAGTGAATTGAATTATGAAACAAATGTTGTGAAGAGAGCAACGAATCTAAAATTCTATATGATTTTATAATTATTTTCTTTTAAAGGGTAACCAGATATATATGAACAATTATTCTTTATCCCCGATGCAAAAATAACAATCTACTGAATCTTAAATTGCTTTAAGAAACCCCACTTGTTCAATACACAATAAATTATGATTTCTCGTCCCGGAGAGCTCTGCATTTTATTCTCATGATGATGCACAGCAGTTTCTTGCTGTCAACGAGATTCAACTGAAATCTTTGAGTTTTGAGGATTGAGGCTTTGCATGGTGATATGACCGTATCTTTCTGCATGATGGTAACAAGAGTCACTGAAAAATAGTTGGCTTGTAGTCCTGTAGATACCTGTGTATAGAAGATGATGAAGAATGTACGCCACGTAAAAAAACACTTTTATTGAGTTGCGGGGCCTAAAAATTAGCCATATTTTGTTCGCACTTTTGTCCTCTTAGATGCGTGCACTTGCAATAAGTGTAAATCACTTTTATGGAGGTGCGGGCTCCAAAAAAGAGCCATTTGCTCGCACTTTTTTTGTTCTCTATATTTGTCACCAACATATGCCTACTTTAAGAGTTATCAGTTTATCTTGGTGTGGAAAACCTACTGTCTAATATCTTGACGCATGCATTTAGCAACGAAAGCTATAAAGTGTAAATCAGTACAGGATTTATACAAACTTACTTATAGTGAGTTTTACTTGCAATGACTTAGTTTTGATTTCGAGGGGGGAAAATGGTTCCATTCATATGCAAATTAATAGTGAAACCAATAATAAAAGGTTGCAGACTGTGTCCCAATTTTAATACCAGTGCAATTGTGAAGGTAGGGTCACTTGACCTTAAAATAAACTAAATGGGTAAGTGTTACCTACTCGCGCCCAAACCCTGTCCCAAGCCAGGCGCACGTTCCATACCGGCACAGCTTTCAAGGTAAGGGGCTTGCTTGCTATTGTCACCTCTGCCAGATTTATGCTATCCACTGTCTATACACAGTATTGTTCAACAGACCCATCTTCATTTTTGAAGCAATTATTTACCCCCAAAAACAAGGTTAAATCCATAAATGTTTGATTGGCACACGTTGTTCTGACAAGACTGTTATTTTTGTTGGCATTCGTGCACACGCAAACAGGTGTATGGGGGTCACCATTGGCTCTCCTGAGTGTTAAAACATAACAATATGCGTGTGTCATCACCATTGTGAGATGAAACATTTTCATTTCAATTTCACAATGGTTTTATTTCTTTTCATTTTGTTTATATATAAACCTGGACAAGATTTAGATTGAATTCATTCAAGGTTGAATTTAAGTTGTTGGAGTGTTTTGTATGCAAAGTAACTCTTGTTTTGGTAACATTTGAATCGAATCACATGGAACCGAACAGGTGTCCATATTGATTGACATTATTATTTAAAAAACTTTTTTTTTCTCTTGAAACAAATAACAAAATATCAAACTGGAGATCGCAGATTAAATTCACTTAAGGTAATACCGAGTTCGGTGCCCAATTTCAAAGAGATGCTTAAGTAGGAAATGTTGCTTAACATGTTTTTGCTTAGTAGAAACGAGCAAGATACCAGTCACACTTTACCAGTCACACTTTGTACATGTTATTTTCTCCATAAAGTGGTTTTTTTTTAGGGCACATTTTCATTAGAACAAGGAAGGCACTACACTTCAGTGATTTCAGTCTGAAAACTTACACTTTTGATAGAAGTGTTCTGAGAATTGTTTACATTGACAATAAAAGTTCAGGAAGTTGTCCCGAAACGCCCAGTTTCTTCAGTTCTACTGAGAAGGCATTTGCCAAATAAAAATGGGTAATAACGTCACAAAATTCTAATCATGAATATATACCACATTATTGTTGTAAGCGAGTGTGTTTAGAACAAAGATGGAAATGAGTTTGCTGGTTGAAAAAGGAATGGTATCATTGAATCAGAGTAATAAATGATTGTCTCCAGTTATAGGAAACTATCATGTAGGTTTCCTGGACCGAGCGAACAGTTCGTCAGTTGAATACTGTTTATTAAATTGAAATATACATACCCGAAACTGGCTCTTCCTACATACCCGAAACTGGGTCTTCCTAAAATTACAATATTAGTGTAGTACGGTACGTGCTACCTGCCTGTTTCATACACATTATCTGTAAAATCAATCAGTTGTGTATTTTGACCTCTTACGCCCAGGGGGAATAACATATAATGATCATGATGAAATCGTCTTGTCTAATATTTATGAAGGCCTACAGGTTATTCGAAAGAAACGTTTGATGATTTTTAAAGCTACGCCTGAGATTTAGTAGTATCCAAAAGGGGCGATTTGCAGTGAGCCCTGATTTTATGAGAATACTTTATTCCAGAATAGGTATAAATAAATGTTTCAGGGTATGATGAGCTGTGGTCACCCATCCGGTTTTCGACAAAAAACACAAGTATGGTGCTTCTCCAGAAGACGATCAGAGCATACTGATCGAAACGTCGAGTTAATCCAACGGTTCTTTTCAGAACCACCCCAACTCATTTAGAGATTGTTATTACATGGTGTTACCGCAAACTTTTCTAAATCTTACTTCCACCATGCAAAGTTTCAAATCCTACTTATGGTGCTGATGTTGAATTGCGAGCGTGGATCGTGCATCCACAGCGACAGTGTTCTATTTATTGGGTCAGTTATGTGAATGTTGGGTTTTGATCGCGTGTGGTTTATCAAGATTAACAATACAGAGTTGTCCTGTGTTATTTGAGCTTTTCCTGCCAGTGTTTTCATTACTTAGTTTTGATTCTAACATCTCTTTATAGTTAATATTATAATATTTTGTAATATTTATACTCTACTCTTGTGGAGTCTTGTCACCACAAGGCTGAAAGAGCTTATATTTACTGAACCCTTGGAATAAGTTAGCAGTGATATGCTAAAATCTGAAATGCCACGTAATGTGAATCATTGTGATATTCTGGCCGTGAACAAATGCTACCTTGAGTGTCTCTTTCTTATTTCTTGAAGTTAATGGAAATATTCCCTAAGATCCTCTCCTTCATAAATGTATTTATATCCACCGTTAAAGTCTTTTTGAAGGATATCCATAAAACTTACAGATTTGACCGGAAACGTTTTACAAGTCTAGTTTTTAATCCTATTTGGATGAAAATGAATCCATTTTGAATGAAAATGAACGTATGTTTTTCCAAACGTTTAACTATTACTTGATTGGTATTTACAGGTTGGTTTGGGGTTCCTTGCATGTTCAGAAAGTAACTTGTTCAGTAAGCAAACGGTATTTATATTTAAATTTGTTTAAAAACTATTAATTGATTGATTTTACAGGTTGATTTGGGGATCCTTGCATGTTGAGAAAGTAAAGAACTTGATCGGTTAGCAAACGTCAGACGGACATAAATTCAAGGAATGGGTAAGTGGGCTTTTATTAAATTCAAACTCACAGTTATGTCCATACTTTATAATACCAATAAACAAAGCTCTTTTACAATGCAGAGAATATGAAACTTTGCTTTTGAAACTTTGAAGGTAAACCGGGTGAGGGTGTATGGTGTACCAATGGAACAGCCGCTCAATGGTTTCTCCTGGCACTGTGACCCCGCCATTAAACCCAAAATGTCAACCCACATGCCAATCACGCACCCCATTCAGGCCCGCCACGTGCCGCCTGGACCAAGCCACGCCTACGTACGCGACCGGTTCAGCTGTTAATAATTCATGAGGTACTCGCGAAGAGGGCTATTGTACCAAACCGTGGCACGCGACCTTAGCTAGGAAGAAGGAAACTGAGGGGGAAAAAACACCGAAAATGAAATGGTGCATGTGCTGCTTTTTAAAGAAAGTTTTTCACTTTCTGTACTCGTTTTTTTCTTCAGGAATAAGTTTTCCTGGTTGAGTTTAATAGAGTAACTGCTGTGATAGAAGATAACAGGTTTAAAAATAAAACAAATAACGTATTTTTAATTAGGACTGGAATAAACTATGTAATAGTAAACATGCGGGTAAAACCATGTAATCGTTCTCTTCTGAGGGATTGTTGGCTCTGAATAGAGCCGGTTTGGTCGGTCTCGACGTTTCGAACAGTATACTCTGCTCGTCTTTAGGAGAAAGCGTATTAGGACTGGTTTGATTTTAACGTGGCTGTGCCCAACTGTTAGATATAGTGTGTTTATATGCACCAGTGTGATATGAGGGAAGTTGTAGAGAGCATGTTTATCCCTCCACGTTGATAGATCGCAAGGGCCAGACTTCATCAGTTTATGTGACATGTTTGATGTGGTGAGAATCACCCATGAGATAGACCGGTTAAATGAAGGATGGATCCCACTATAGGTTAGAAAGCATCATTTGGATGTGATTCCTGTCCGCTACTCATAAGCAGAGATCTCTGGGTCGTAATCATCCCCTGGAATTCGAGCCTGCGGCCCGTCAGGGCGTGATGGAAATTCGAAATGAAATAACCCCAACCGTAACTTCATAAATATTAATACTAGGGCCTACACCGTCTTAAGTTTAACTTCCAAAGGCTGTTTGATTTCCACTCCCAAATCAGGGGGAAAATTGAAAAGTTTTGTCTGAGTAAATTACAATCTTAAGCATAACTGACATGTTAATCGTGCAATAATGTTCAGCTTAGAACACCCGTTGGGAAAACGTGTGGGGAATTATCCGCATATACATAGACTGTACTGGTGGTGAAAATATCGGTGTGTATATCAGAGAAGTGGATATATAATGAAAGACCATAAGGGTGGATTTTGATTCTACGACCACTGGTTTCACTTCTTTGTTAATATTAAGTCTTTGAATGTTTAATACTGTGAATTTGGTTCGTGATCCCGTATCTTTGCCAACGTTTTATATTAAAAAGAAACCATCTTTCCACGAGTTGTGTATGCTTCAAACTTCAAAGGTTTTGTGAAGCGAAGATTTTCTAAAAGTCGATGTAAATTTCCAGCAGACTGCCCTGTAAGTTGTTCAATTTTGTTGCTGTGTGAAATCATTGAATGTACAATGTACGTTATGGATACCCTGCCCCACGAATGTTCTTCTTTACCAGAGTCGTGACTTAGACCACTCTATGCTTAGACATTGTACATGGAATTTTGTAAGTTGCCGAAACTGAACTGAGCTGAGCCGAACAGCAGTTCTAATGCTAGGATGATCCGATGGCTTATTTGGTGATTTTTCAAGCCATGTGTTTTTCCCTAGACTGATATCTTATAAGGTAACAAACTACCTTGATAGAGTTGTTTGTGTGCAAGCATTTCAGGTCCTGACCCTTTAGCCCTGACCCCAAGCAAAGGGGGACCATGGAATGCCCTGGCCGACCCGTCAGTGTGCTATTGCGCCGCCTGGCGTCGGGCCCTCACCACGCCACCTGCGCCAGACACTCTAACGTTTTATGGCCCCTCAAATTTTAGAGCTCTGCTGGTGGAATAAAAGTTTATACCCGCAAGGGGGCAGTGAAGTTCGATGGGTTCCTCTGAAGGTAGTGGGTTTTCTTGTAGGTGAGGGAAAGGGGTGTGGTAATGAGAGTTTTCTTTAGAAATGCTTGGTCAACGATAATTCGTAACTTGTTGGTTCGTTGATAGATTTGGAATAAATAAAGTCTTTTTTTCAGAACTTGATTTAAACAGGTTTCGTTTTGAGTAAAGTGATTAGAAGTGAATGTTGAAAGACAGTTGGACTGGTCAAAATACATTGGAATGGTTTTTGGAATTGTATAATAGGAACATAAAGTATAGCAGTATTGTAAAAGGCATACTGTACAAAATGTACATGTGCACGTACACATGCATGTACTGTACATGTCAGCACACATGTATACAACAATAACGTGAAGCGTCTGCTCGAACACAACACATGTACGTACATTCCATGACCCAGCGTGAGTCACCGATATTGCTTCTATATTATAATAATGATCCCTTAGGCTCCGCCCACTGACCTTTTGCAGTGGCGGAAAGCATGGCATGTGTTTGTGCACAGATTGCGTTTTCTCAATGGTGATTGGTGGTGACCACTGCACGTCGGTGTTTCGGATAAATACAACAGCCAATTTGGTACATATTCACTTTGACTCAAGATAAAAATATCAGTAACTTCTGTGATGCATAGCTCCGTAAACCACGCTCCATGCGGGGCAACTATTTGAAATCAGTGAACGCATATTACATGAACTGATAACTTCTTCTCACCTGTGGTCGCAGAATTGGAAATTTGTTACCTTCATTCCTGTACCGTTATTACCTCTCAGTCAACCTTAGTCTCGTTTAATACCGAAGACGGATACAACAACCATGGTACCTCAGACACAGAGTCTTAGCCTGAGTAGCGGGCAGTCCAGCGGACCGAGTTCGCCGGAGAGTGCATCGGGGAGCAACATGAGTATGGCAGGCATCGAGATCGGTGTCGAACTCCAGCAGTCAACGCTCGACATAGCCGAGGACATTTGCCAGACAAACTGGAAGGCAAACAACGGACATATCAAACGACCCATGAATGCTTTCATGGTGTGGTCGCAGATAGAGAGAAGAAAAATCATGGAAACTTCACCGGAGATGCACAACGCTGAGATTTCCAAGCGGTTAGGTCGCCGGTGGAAAACACTCAACGAAACCCAGAAGCATCCGTTCGTCGAAGAAGCTGAGCGGCTACGACTCCTCCATATGCAAGAGTACCCTGACTACAAGTACCGTCCCAGAAAGAAAGCCAAGCCAACTACCAAACAGGAGAACCCAACCCGCAACGGTGGAATCTCAAAACACAAGCACAGCTCCAAGAATAAGAACAAATCCTCCTCACGCCATCATCACAACAAGGCTGATCGAGTCCCTAAACTTAAACTCACCATCGATAAGAAATTCCGGGAGAGTATCAAAGCAAGTAAAGCCATTGATCTGGGCTCAACGCAACTTACTCCGCCAGCTAAAGTTCCTTCCAGCCCCACCGGTTCAACGCCGGACTCGCCGGTTGATGGCAGGAGTATGTACGAGGACTATGTTGATGTTTGCAGCAAACCGCAGCAAGCTGAAGTTCAACATCAACAACAGCAGATCACGTCAGTTATGATCAAACAACATCACCATCATCTTCAGCAGCAGCAACAACTGCAACAACAGCAGCAATCGCAGCAGCAAGCGTCCACTGTGCCCGTCATTAATAACAACAGTACTCAATCCACAGACTTGAATATCGCACAGACCAACAGCCAACTCGCCGGATTGACGGAGGAATTTTTCACCTCAACATGGCCCAATTTTGACTTTGGTTCCCTTCAGGACCTGGGGTCCTTAGCGGATGATTTGAGCCCGTTGGACTCTTGCAGCAGTAACGGGTCACATTTCGAGTTTCCAGACTACATGACACCAGAGGTGAGTGAGATGATTCAAGGAGATTGGTTGGACACAAGTTTTGCTTCCCTCATCTCAGCGTGTACGAACTAAAAAAACATCTGAACAAAACTCTTACCCCAGCCTTAAATAACCAGCTGCCTCACCGTTAAAGCTAGCCAAACTTTGGTACGTGCCCAGTCGTTTCTGTTTTCATTTATTCCACGAAAATAGAAAAGCTGGTGGGATATTGCCCCAGTCGTGTTCTGTAGACTCTTTTTCTTATCACCTTAGCCCAGACACGTAGAGCACTGTACTGAGCCAAACTAAACTGACCGGTAACCCTCTCGCTAGGGGACCCGACCCCCAAGTCACATCGCTGAGACAACGCGAGGACTTTGGCACCGTATAACCGTTGTGTGTGCCGATTGTAGTTGTCATTTATCCTTGAACTCAATCAAAACGGAGTATTTTTGTGTTCCATTTTTTGTATACCATTTTTAAAAACAAAAAACCACAGGCGTGTTAATGTTTTTATTATTTTATAGATGATACTTTTACTAGTATTATTCTAACTGCCTTTTTGATTTTACACTGCAGTATTGTGTTTTTTGTTCTACTGCTAATTCATAACATTTTGTGAATCACTACCCATAGTCAAACTCGGTACCAGTAATGACCATTGCCAGACGACGTCTGCCTTTTTTCACAATTTTGACACTTTTCAATGTGTCATATTATTATTTGTTAAAAGCTGTACATTTTTATCTTAATTTTATTGAAATTATTATTTATGCAACATTTTGTATAATACGTTCAAAATAGTTAATATACCTCTTTATGTTCAAATTGTGTACAGTTAGAAGCCAGAGTTTTATTTACTTACTTTGCTCCTGATGAATTTTTGTCGCCCATGGTTCGAAATGTTGAAAAAAGATCTTTCTGCACTTTTTAACAAATTATTTACGGATGCAAATACCTTGAAATTCAAAAATTGAAACAAAAATGAATTATGCAGATATTTTCAATATTGTGTCAAAAGCTTTTTGAAGAAATGAAAAACACAACAGGACAACTGAGTTTTTACGACATCGATGACAAATACATACAAAATATGTGACAAGAAAAAAATGTGACTGAGAACGAAACTTGAAAATAAAAAAATGAAAAGTAACTGTAGAGGAGCAATTATGTATATTTGTACTATTGTAGATTTTCCTCGCTAATTTTAATATACTATTTTGTGTCTATTTTGTACATTCAAATTATCTTCCGTAGACTCTATCTATTGTTTATAAATGTTTAAAGAAAATGTATGTCTTCTAATGGCCGCATGTATTTATATACATTGGAATATTGTTTTTCCATGCTGCAATCACATACAGTCAAAAACCGCTCAGTGTTTGAAATCGTGAACGCTCAAAATTTAAATGCGACAGTGTTAGAACTTGTGGTTTTACTTGTTTTTCTCTCCTTTTTCGCATAAAAGCTAGTAAGGTAGCCATTTTGGTGTAACATTTCTTAATTTTCATACGAAAAGAACCAACAATTTTTGTGACAATTTAAAAAAAAAAAAACATTCGAGAACATTTTTATATTTCCAGACATTGTAATGATATTTTGTAAATATATTTTGAGTAGATTTGTTTGATTTGATACTACTTTGGTACGCATAACTTATACTTAATGAACGAGTGGGTGAAGTAACTTAATAATATTTGAAAACCTGTGAAAAGGTTGAACAAGAAATATGTGTGTTCTGAATTTCTGAATGTCTTTTCCCCTTCACGATTCGATCCTTTTTCTTTCATCTGAATATGATGAAACTGTCCTTATCGCTCATTCAATGGTTCTTTACAGTCTGTTTTTTTTCATTTGAAAATCTTATTTCTGTTTGAAATTGTATAGCTCAATTTCAATGAAGGTTGGCTTGTACATAAGGTTCCCTTGTGTTATACGATGCATTGTTGAGTATATAGCTATACACTGTACGTTCAATAACGTGTGTGTTGACTTCAAAACCAGACTTTAAGTTCCATTGAACGCACGTGGTAACGACTTGTCCCAACACAACCCAAACATGTTCAAATGGGTACAGTTTTCACACCCATGACCCGGCGACCTCCCGCAAGGCGTTCTTTGCCTTTGTGAATGAGGCCCCTAATAGGGTAAGAAGAGGTCAGAATCTTTTACCCACTTTGTCACCCATGTAAGCGTCTTGTGTAGATAACAATGTGCCTGTTGAATCTATACGACTATTGTCGACTGTTCAACACTAGTTGGCGTTGGTCCAAGCCGTTGAAATGAAATGCCCCTGGAAAAAACATCTTTTGGCGTTTTATGTTGCTTTTGCTGCCGGGGAAGGTTACGAAAGTATTTACCTGTCCTTATTTTGTCAAGGAGGGCCTTGAAGAATTAAGCCGCGACCCTCGACACTTCTTCTCTTGTTGCGACTAGTAATGGGATTGCGTCAAAACTTACTGCAATTTTTAGCCGCTGAAACATTTTCATAGAACCAACACAGCGGTATTTAAAACACGTAGAGCATCGTGCAGGTTATGTATTTTTCTTACTGGGTGAACTGGAGTGGGAGACTGAGAGCCAATTTGAAAGTCAGTGTGACGCTAGTTAGGGAACGGTTAAGTTTGAAAAGTGGTTACATGTGCTGGGGCTTCGTGGGCATTAGGGTTTTATTTTTAGCTGGCATTCATGGGGGTTTTGACGCTCATATCTTCCTGTGGACCAATTTTGAGACTTATGCAACCCAGTCGCTACTCTCTTTTATACAACCGTCTCGTCTTACAAGCCGATTTTTTAGATTCCAAGAAGATCACTCTTCAAAACTTTTTCATATTTCCCCTCATCGACCTTACTCTTACAATGTAGTATTGTTCACCAAACACATTCTATATCTACCCACGCCTTTTTGCTATCCAGATGTGTGATTTTGGGTATTTATAGCTGACTAAATGTGGAGTTCCGATTTGATTATAGCTGGACACAATTCCTCACTTCCTGTGCCGATGTGAGCACCCACCATCAAAAAACTAAACATGATGCCGTAACAAATACAGAATGTGAGGGTCAGGGTACTCCCTTTGGGGTGGGGGGGGGGGGGGGGTACCCCTCTCACGCACAACACGTAAGCTCCTTGCTTACTTAAGATTTGTGGAAAAATCCAAGTGTCGAGAAAACTTTCTTCAATTGTATCATAAGCCGCGAGAACTCGGGAGTGGACTTTATTTATTTATTTATATATATATATTTTTTTTTTTGGGGGGTGGGTATTATTTGACCCTTTACCCCTATTTTTTTGATTTTTTTTTACCTCGGGGGGGGGGGGGATTGATTTAGGATGGTGATAGTAACAACGGCATACAAGTTTTGGGATGGGGAAAGCAATTTTACAACTGGAAAATATTTTGCGTGAGTGTTTCGAGAATATGTTTGGTTTGCATTATCACGGTGTAATATTTAGACAGGATAGGATGTGATACGTTTCGATTCTCCCTGTGGTGGAAAGATACCTGTCTGTCTGGACGTGTGTCTTGATTTACAGCCCGAACATCCTCAAGTCTGACCTCAAACAGTTTCTCGGTATTAAAGGCACTGAGCACTACTGGTAATTATTCAAAATAATTGATAGCTTAAAAACTTACAATGGAGAGCTGTTGATAGTTAAACAAAAAGGCAATGTGAGAAACGGCTCCCTCTGAAGTAACGCAGTTTTTGAGAAAGAGGAATTTCTCATTCAAAATATCAAGAGAATTCAGCTGAAGCCTCTTATTATGCATCTGAAAGCAACAAGAGTGTTTTTCTGTCATTAGTCTGTTGCACATCTGATAACTTAAATTGAGCCCAAATTTTCACAGGTTTGTTATTTTATGCATATGTTGAGACTTGTGTTGAGATACACCTATTGAGAATACTGGTCTTACCAAAGGTATCAAGTGACTTTAAACCACGGTGATGTAGCCGTGCATCAGCGATCCATCCCAGGGTCTTATAGCTCCATCTGTCCGCCAAGGCCAGCCGCTGGATCAGCCCCTCTCTGTCTCGCCGATGTCGTTAAGGTCATCACCGTCTTCCTACTTTCCCGTCAACCTTGCCATATTGTAATGGGGTTTTAACTGAGAAAGCGGGGTTCGTGTTTTACACATGTTTTTCTTAAATCTTTAAAGGCACTGGACACGTTTGGTAGTTGTCAACAGTATTATCAATCTCACTTGGTGTAGTCCAACATATGCATCAAAAATAAAAAAATCTGTGAACATTTTTGCTCACTTTGGTCATCGAATTTACAAGAAAATAATGACAGAAAAAACATCCTTGTTACTCACGGTGTGCTTTCAGATGCAGAATGAAAGGCTTCAATTAAAGCTAACGACAATTTTTATTAATTCCAAATAGTGTCCAGTACCCTTAAAGCATAGAGCGGTGTATGAACGCTCAAAACAAATCAAATAAAAACACTAAGTTTGCGCTGGAGCATGGACTCCTTGGTTTTTCATCCTTGAGGAAGGGGGAGGGGGGCGTTGTGGATTTACGGATCTTGGAGTTTATGCATGCAGGGATTTCAAGATAAGTGCCGATGTTTTCAGTGCCTGATCTGTCCTTAAATACTTACCATAAATCTAATCCTACTATTTGGAGATGCTGCACGATTTAATTATAAAGAATGTTGATGTCTCTACGTTGTAATGACCTGGCGCAGCTGGTCTTCGGACGGGTCTCTGGCTAATGAAGGGGTGGGTTCGATGTGGCTGAAAGGGGGAGGGGTCATTGGGTCAGGATGCTAGAAAAGGGACCAGAGCCAATATTGCATTAACCCTGTAAGCACAGAAATTTGCTAAGCCGAACCAGCCGAAATTTCATAAAGTTAACATTGTTGCGACTGGTACCCGACTCATTTCCCGCTTAGCACAGAAATTTTATAAGCAGTATTTTCTGCTAATCAGGTCTATGAAATTGGGCCCTTCTGAAATTTGGATTTGAATGAACACGAACCAAAGGGGGCTCGGCAAATTCTAATTGATCTAGTATAGTGGTAGTGGGGGACCCATGCCCCACTGAGTTGCTCACCCCTTGTTAGGCTCAATTGTCCATCTCTGCACCCCTTTTATATACCGGACAATATGTTAAAACGGCAATTTAGACACTGTCTGGTCAGGAAATTGTCTTCTCTGTATGGATACTACATGTATTCGTATAATGAACCGGAGCCAGACGAACTGTTCGTAATGCGTTGGTTTACTCTCTGTAGTTACTTAAGTTAATTGCGTACTCATGGATGGACAGTGTTTAAATATACACGTTTATTATGTACACTTAATTATAAAAGGACTGTCAATAAAAACGCATCCGCTTGAGGGCGATGTTCGGGATAACAATCTATATTTTTTTTTTAAATGGAGCTTTTTAAAAGATTTTCAAATAATTACATCCTTAAATTAATATAGGCTTCCCAGTTTTACATTTGGACTGTTTTACGGCTGATTGTTAAGAGTCTTACAATCTATTTTTTTTATTGAGCTTTTTCAAGAGTAACATTACAAATAATTATTACATCTTTTAAATAATATACTCAGTTTAACCTTTGGTTTGTTTTACGGCTGATTGTTAAGCGTGTATTTTTGAACAGAAGAATCTAAATGTATTCAGTTTGACTCACTGGAACTCTTTTTACCAGTCAATACTATTACTATTACCCAAATAACACCAAAGTTCACAACGGTACGGACATGCATGCTGTACGGTGTAACAACCTCGACCCCCTGGCTCGACCTGTGGAACACAAACTCTATGATCAACAACCGCGGGCCACTCATCACATTCCCCTGGCACTAGTCACGCTTAGGTTAAAAAGACAAAGATTATTTTAAATACTTTCAGTCCTAAAGTTCACCGATACTAAAGTTCATACCACCAATCCTACGTGTCAAGTCAAGAAAATAGCAAATGAGGGCCTCCGAAATTAGCGTTGCTTTATTACCCGTTTTGATTTTACCAATCGACCCCGAGGCGAATTGAGCTTCACAATTGAGTAAGTTTGCTGTCGTGTACATTTAGGCCTTGTGGTGTGCAAACCGTAGGATGAAAATTAATTTACTCTTACAAAAGTTGATGTAAATCTCCTTTAAAGGCAGTGGACACTATTGGCAGTTACTCAAAATAATTATTGGCATAAAACCTTTCTTTGTGACGAGTAATGGGGAGAGGTTGATGGTATAAAACATTGTGAGAAACGGCTCCCTCTGAAGTGTCATAGTTTTAGAGAAAGAAGTAATAATCCACGAATTTGATTTCGAGACCTCAAGTTTAGAGCCTCGATGATTTCAGGCCTGACTTTTGCCCCTACTCTTTGTAGCGAGCGGGGAGGGGGTGGGGGGTGGGTGGGACTTACTTAAGGAAACTTATTGATTGTAGGTCCGGTAAACAACCAAGTTTTTAGGTAGTTCAACTGAATCTGTCAAATATATGTCAACATCCTATTAACCATTATGGTGTGTACTGATGCAAAGACCCATTTGTTCTCGTGATAATTACCCAAATCAGTATATCAACTGAGTGACCTAGATGGCTGATGTGACAAAAAGAAAAAATGGTAAACCAAACATTTGTGTTGTCACCTAATAATAACATAATTATTATACCATACTTTCCACGCAGTTAATTTCAGCCCCGATGTATGTTTATTAACAACGATGTCTCCAAAGAAGCTCACAGTGTATTCAAAGGTTGGAATACACAATGTGTAAACATACATTGGAAATATTATTTATATAATAGGCCTTATATGTTGGTCTTTGATTGAAGAAAATAGGGTAAGTGTATATCTTGTACTCAGCTGTTTTTATTTCCTTTCATATTGCAATTAATATTTACATTCTTCCGTAAATAAATGACTGAGAAGTTTGTTTCATAAATTTATGATTAATTCCATCCACTGTGCGGAAAATTTAGAAACGCAACTGTTATTAAAACTGTATGTAATGTATGGAGTATATCCTCCTCTCATATCCTCTTCAAGGTTAGATCTTGACTATTTTGAATTCCTTGAGTTCGTGAGATGTGGCCTCGTGAGAGGTCTAATATTTCCCACACATAAATCACTACAGTCTGAAAAGTGATATGGGTAGGTACTAGACTTTCCAGCATTACCGAAGGACGGTTTTGGTTCACTGGTGTGAATGGACCAACAGTGATAGAAACCATCGAGCTAGGACTAGCTCTATGTAGAAACTATTTAGATCCTGCCAGTAACTCTTAAAGGCAGTGGACACTATTGGGTAACTAGTCAAAATAATTATTAGCATAAAACCTTTCTTGGTAAGAGTATTGGGGAAAGTAATGGGGAGAGGTTGGTAGTATAAAATGGTGTGGGAATTGGCTCTCTCTGAAATGACAGTTTTCGAGAAAGAAGACATTTTTCACGAATTTGATTTCGAGACCTCAAATGTAGAATTTGAGGTCACGAAATCAAGCATTTGAGTGCACACAACTTTGTGTGACAAGGGTGTTTTTTTTTCATTAGTATCTCGCAACTTCGACGACCAATTATCTCGCAACTTCGACGACCAATTGAGCTCAAATTTTCACAGGTTTGTTATTTCATGCATATGTTGGGATACACTAAGTGAGGAGACTGGTCTTTGACAATTACCAAAGGTGTCCAGTATATTTAATCAATACACGCCTCGACCTGTTGTAAATATAACTTTCCCTTGCTGTCCATGCACCCATTTCCCCCCATACCCCCCTACAGAATCGGTACTGCGAATTACCCACAAGTCTCCCAGGGCAGTTATCGATATTTCCCCCGTAGTGGATCCCTTATAATCACGGTCAGTTGGATGATAATGGGACAGTTTGTAACTCTAGCCGATATGAAAGCTGTTACTGGTAAATCATATTGGATCGATGATAGTAAACCCTTTCCCTCAAACCGTGACTTCGCGTAACCCATTAACCTCTGAACCAAAGACAAGATCCAGGAAAGAGATTATTTGAGAATATGTGAGCAGCTCTTTCCATCACGTATACCAAAAACCAAGAAAACAAGCTCACTGACTTTAACTGAGATGGTGAATTTGCATCGGGGAGTTCTGCGAAAAAAATCATAGGCATATTACGCGGGTGGGATTTGAACCCAGCAAAGGTCCCACCCGAGTATATGCCAGATGATTTGTTTTCACAGAACTCTCTTGAAAGTACTGAGTATACAGTGCTAATACACATCGGTGTAAGGGTAAAACAAAATTAATATAGCTCACCGACGTTGGCAGGTTATCGAGGGTTTGAGAAAATGTTTTTATTTTGGGAAAATTTGTCTGAAATGCCATGGTTTTTATTGGGGGGGGGGGGGGGGTCATGTACATTCACATGTAGGCCTGCATGATAAATGCTGTACGACGTTTGAAATTAACAGTATCACATGTTCTTTCATGCAGATGTTGACTGGCTCGTTCCAGTTGATAGAAATTAATTTTGCGAGAAAGTACCCACTTGTGTGCAATAATTGTTCTCTGTTTAACACACTGACTCACTGTTCCACCTAACAATTACCTCATACAAAGTGAAATCATTGGTCACCAAGTGCATGCGGTTTTGCGTAAAGCATGGAATCGGTGGTCTTTTGAACTTTTCACCTTCAGTGTGGTCTGTGCAAGGTGATAATCCCAGTCATTGGTCCCGAGCTGTCAGTGAAACCATGGAGCTATGGTGGTGGTTTTTATACACACCTCCCTCACAAATTAGGCAATACATTTTTGCGAAATCAAATCTATGAGTAGACTTGTTGCCCTCCGGTATACCATGACCGAGTATTGGGCCGATACAGGCCATCTGAGCAGTCATCACGCGTAATCCCGTATGGTATGCGAGAGTACAATATCTTAGAGGTCAAACACGGTTTACAGTGTCAACAAATTGATGATGGGGTTAAAATGAAACAAACAAGCTAATCAACGGAACAACATGCCACACAGCTCTAGAGAAAACAAGGCTGTAAAACTACATGAGATGTAGACACTAGGACCATCTAGAACCAAGAAGCAAACAGCGTTATCAAATAATTACCATGGCACAGTGTTGCATAACTGTTCTTGGGAGAATTTGACAACTTTTTTCAGTTTCAGTCAGCTTTTGAAAATGATTTAGACAATCAATGCGGTAAACTTTTTGAAAAACTGTTGCTCATAATCACCTGCATGAAGCTTTACTTTTCTTAACTTTTCTTAACTACTTCGCCAACAGTTTGTTTATGTCTGCAATGAAAACAAATTCATTTTAGCGTTTTAAATCTGCTCTAAAAAGTATCACCAGACAGGGAATAGATTTGGTACCCGCTTACGCCCCTTCCCTGTAACCGCTTACGCCCCTTCCCTGTAACCGCTTACGCCCCTTCCCTGTAAGTGGGTACGCCCCTTCCCTGTAACCGCGAGTTTGAAAAACGATATCCCAACCTGTTCAACCCAAGTTTGAATGTTTCTTTCTGCACGTTTTTTTTTAAGAATTGTACAACTGTGAACAAGTGAGTTTGAAAAACGATATCTAAACTGTGTAACTTGTAGCTTGTTTCTGTGGGCACTTTTTTTTGAAGTAGTAGACTTGTGTACAAGTGGATTCTATTTTGGAAGTGAGAGGGGCTTTTCTCGTTTCCGCCCCCCTCCCTGTAAAACCTTTTAACCCGATGAGTCAGCTGGATATCATTGAGATCAGTGGGGATATCTAGTCCTCAATCAGTTGTCATTTTGTTGCTTCGAGCCATGTGTAGAACCCGTGAGGATATTAAATGTTATCCAAGGAGGGGTTGGGTTGGCACCCTTGTGGAAACATGAGTGCTTGTCTAGTGCCCATGTCTGTATGAGGGGTTGGGTTGGTACGTTACCCTTGTGGAAACGTGAGTTGGGGTACTTATCTAGTGCCGATGATCTGACGGAGGGTTGGGTTGGCACCCTTGTGGAAACATGAGTTGGGTGCTTGTCTGATGGGTTGGCACCCTTGTGGAAAAGTGAGCTGGGTGCAATTGTCTAGTGGCGATGTCTGTCTGAGGGGTTGGATTGGTACGTAACCCTTCTGGAAACATGAGTTGGGGTACTTGTCTAGTGCCGATTAGGGGTTGGGTTGGCACCATTGTGGAAACACGAGTTGGGGTGCTTGTCTAGTTCCGATTAGGGGTTGGGTTGGCACCATTGTGGAAACACGAGTTGGGGTGCTTGTCTAGTGCCGATTAGGGGTTGGGTTGGCACCATTGTGGAAACACGAGTTGTGGTGCTTGTCTAGTGCCGATGACGAGGGGTGACGAGGGGTTGGGTTGGTACCCTTTGAGACAAATTAGTGTGTGCTTGTCTTATCGGGTTGGCACCCTTGTCTAGTACGTGCCGATGACGAGGGGTTGGGTTGGCACCCTTGTGGAAACATGGGGTACTTGTCTAGTGCCGACGAGGGGTTGGGTTCAGTACCCTTTTGGAAACATGAGTTGGGTGCTTCTCTGATTGGGTTGGCACCCTTGTGGTGAAACATGAGTTGGGTGCTTGCCTAACTCGACGTTTCGAGTATATGCTCTAATCGTCTTCACAAGTATAAAATAAGGTGTCCTTTCAGTACCAGTCAGTTGTTGGTTTTAAAACTGTTGGACTTTTTATTTTGATAGATATGATTTCATACAGCATTTGTATATTAACGTGCTTGATAAATTGACGTTGGTTCTCTGTGGATGACGTTGGTCTAACTCCACGTTTCGACTCTTACTCCACATGATGGTTGTATACAACTAAGGCCATATAATGGACACCACTTCACCCCTTTAAACGCTGTTGATTATTCAACCGTACTTCGCATTATGATGTATGCCTATATCTCAACGAATACGTAGCGCTATAACTTCAATCAGTGTGACTATTTAATGTAAATATGATTGTCAGCCGCAGATAATAATTTCATAGAAGAATCATGTGTGGTCAACTAACAAGCAGTTAGCGGGGTAGCATCTTCCCGCTCTGTGCTCGTTTGTCCCGTGTGCTGTCTTTCATGGTCGAGGAACTATCAATCTGTTAGGGGCATCATTTTCTTGGAATGTCCATAAAGATGTTTTTATTACAACACAAGGATTAGAGGGACAGTTTCCGATGACTCTTTCCGTTGGCCTTGCTCTATACATGCTCTATATATACTCAATGGTTCCAGATCCAGAGAGGTCCTCGCGGTCACGCAACAAATAGACCAACAAACCCGCAAAGTTGGGCCTATTTTTAGTTGACCAGAATGGGTCGAAGTGTTTCCGGTGTTATTTTGCCCCGATGTAATCGCTGGTAGATGAGTTGTCATGATGGATTACTGTTTACCTGTGTTTATGGTTTAACCTCACCGGTTTAACCTCCCGGCCGATGACCACGGGTTATGGTTTTGTTCTTTACTCTCAAACAACACATTTCCACGAGAAAACAGCTTTCTAACACCCATATTGTCATGTTCGAAAGTGCCATCTAAAAAGTACCAAGGAGGAAGACAATTATAGTACCAACATATTTTATTTTAAAGGCACTGGGCACTACTGTTAATTACTCAAGATAATTGTTAGCATAAACACTTCCTTGGTAACAAGCAATGGAGAGTTGTTGATAGTTATAAAAACATTTTGAGAAATATTGAGTCCATAGGTTGGGGATACACCAAGTGAGATTACTTGTCCTTGGCAATTACCAAAGATGTCCAGTGCCTTTAAATGAAATTCAGGGTTAACTTAAACCCTCTTGTTAAGAGTGGAAGCGAAACTATACACTCCCTGACAATAAATAAAAAAGTGAAATGCAATTTCCGCATTTAGATTTCATACTGAACATCCGTTTCGAGTTTCTGAAAAAAGGGTAATGGAATGCAGTGGTAAAGAGCTCTGGTTGAGCACAGCCGGTTCGAAGTGATAAGGCTGGGTTATTTTGTCGGACATTTTGAATTAGTTCAGGGTCTTCTTAACAACCTGGGGGTATTGGTGACTTCCTCAATATCATATCATTTGGAAAGTACGGGTGCAGGGTGAGTTGAGTGGCAGGGTCATTCGACTCGGTAACGGTTTAGAGAGAGACAAATGATGGAAACGTATTTTGAATTTCACGTAGCTGGAGCATGCCTAGACTTGACTCGAGTCCAAATCCCGTGCCATCCCCGAAAACTACTGTGTTGTGATGCTCTGCATTCCAAAACCTGTTCCGCATGCGGACCACATTTTGACGGCGAGCGCGCACTGTACTGTATGCTACGGGTTGTTTCATAGTAAGTTGAGGTAATAGCTTTGGGACCTCTCACACGAGAATGGGACTTGAATCAAGTCTAGGGCATGCCAAAGTTCCGGTTCCAATACAAACCCTGACTTGTTAACAGTGTGACATTAAAAACGACCCGATTTGAACTCCCTTCCTTTTTTGAATAGTCCATGTAACTTCTGTGACTTGTTGAGATAGAGAGGGAAAAAATGGTGGAAGTGTATTTTGAATTTCACTTTGCACTTGCTAAAGTTCCGGTCCCAATACAGTCCTGACTCGTTTACAGTGTAACATTAAAAAACGAATCAATTTAAACTCCCTGTCCTTTTTGAATAGTCCATATATCTTCTGTGACGGTTTAGATAAAAATAAAAATGGTGGAAACGTATTTTGAATTTCACATGACCGGCGTGCTAAAGTTCCGGTTCCAATACAGTCTAACCACGGAGGAAAGAAAACAGCCGCCATAGAGTGTGACATTAAAAACGACTCAATTTAAACTCACTGCCCTTTTTGAACAGTCACTGGTTCAACAGTCACTGGATCTTCTGATGATCCATGAATAGTAGACTGAAAGGGGCCTTGAAGTTTCCTCCATGGGACGTGGCCGGGATTCTGCACTGTCCAACCCCTGCCAATCACCGATTAAGTGGTCTAGCTCCCAAACTGTCGGCTATACAAAACCTTTAGAACCCTCACAACACAAGAACGTGTGTAGTTAATTCCACGGTGTGGTCGAAAACAATAGCAGGTGGATTGCCGTAACTCCATGTTTTACTTCCCTTCAAAGGACCCCCACAAAAGCACTACCTGTAAACATCCACACGTTGGACTTCTATGTTTGAGAGGGTCTTCTTTCATAGACAGTCCCCACCCCCAGGCCAGGACAGAGGGGGGCATTCAAAACTGACCTCCTAAGTTAGACTTTAATGCAAGGGTGCTAAAATCCCTGGTCCGGTTTTAGGGCATCAGAATGCCCTTAATCACGAGTTGTTTTGGATTTACAATCAGTGATGTCACTGGGTGTCAACATTGGTTTAGAACCATTTACCTTCCAATCGAGGTTGCCTTACCCTGTGCATTTATAATACCCATTATCGTATCTTTCATAATATCTAGTCTATGAACACAATTCCTAAGGGAAGTTGAACCTAACTTGGTTTGTGTTTGTGTATGGATAATTGGAAATGAGACAGTCCCCCTTTCAAGGATGGTTTAAATGAATATCCATCGAGAATTTGGTGCTGAGCCAAGTACTTATCCTTGGATGAAAGGGGACAATTTTGATCAAGAAGAAGTTGTTCTCGTTTGCGCTTGTTAATATATTGAGTTGAAGAGCTTTTATAAGAGCATGGCTTTAAATAAAGCAAGCAAGTATTGGTTAAAAATAACCTGCAGTTGCATCTTGGATGTTGGTGCCTTTTTTACAATTTCCTTGATTGGATGCAAATCCAGGTTTTCTTTTATTGAATAATATTTCATCTGGTAAAATTTCCTTAAAGATCTTGGATCCAGAGCTAAATTTTCCTGAAAAATCTTGGACCCAGAGCCAAGTATAATTTATGCAAAGTTAACAAGCGTTTTGTTGATTTCTAAAACCAATCTCAGAATTGGTCAAGTTTATTTGAACCCCCCTGGTCGCCAAAGCCGAAAGTGACCTCGCTGGCAACAAACTTTATGTTTGACAACGATTTAGTGATAAGAAAGGTGTTTATTGGCTTGCCATGTGTGATAACCGGATTAAGCTTTCATGGTCTTTTCGCTAAGCAAAGTGAAATGCCCTTTTCTAAAGTTCAAAACATGTTGCAATTAGCATGGTTTTTAGTCTTGCTTGCTTATGACACAGTTTGAATTAGTTGTAACAACAACAACCTCTTTTTGATTGTACCTACTCTCGCAGAATTGACTTCCTTCTTGTTATAGGTGCTGTCACTGACTTTATTTGAGTATGATTTTCTACAATAAAAGCCCCAGCTGCAAAGTCCACATTGGTGAATTTGGTTGGGCCATGGAGCAAGGGCAAAGGAGGTCACCAAAGCTCTGAACTTCTGATGCTTAAAGTTAACACTTCCACACTTCTGAAGAGCGGTAGAAAAACCGAGATCGAGATCAACTATTTCGTTACAACTGTCTACTGTACACAGAATGACACCAGACTAATTGCCATTACGGCCGTCCAAAGTTGCTGGCTACAGCTACGGCTACGAATGATGCTTCTATTCTAAGGACATACCTCAATGTATGACGATGCAGAAATCTAGCCATAGCCGAAGTTGCCAAGTCGGACACGGCTTATCTAGCTTAGGCTTAAACACTTGTGTGACCAACCGGGCCTTTTTTATATTGACAATATCATAGTCTTATAATCACAATCTGGGCAGCGAAAGCGCACATCACGAATGGATTTTGCAGCCCACCCTCTCTAGGCCAGCCACTGCTTTTTAGAGAGTAACAACCATTCAAGATTCAAAATTCAATATATAGGCCTCAATGCACCTCAAATATTGTTCAAAGTTTATGTCTGCACCATAGCCATAACTTCAAGTTGGAATACTCGTCAATTAATCAACAGGATGAAAACCAAACGATAAGCCATCTCTCATCAACCAGAGAGAGAATACTTGTACACTGAGTCCCTTCATTCAGATCCAATGCGACCCGCCCCCATCACCCCACGTTTCCTTCGCGTCTTGTTTCTTCCATCCATTCCTGTGTCATTGACTAAACGTGAAGTTTATCTGACGGTTCCCTCCAACAACTTCCGTAATGTGATCATATAGGGAAATCAGAAGGGAAACTATTACCACGCGCTCCCCGATGTAGTCTGGTCTGGTATAGGGAGAGTCAAGTACAATTACAGTACACCACAATATTTGATGTGAAAGTTATTATGACAAGTTTTAAACATTGCTTTATATCATACGTTTTAATTAAAGGTATTCTACAGGATTAAGAATACAAACAATATAGTTCTTATTTTTAAGTTCATACTATAGAACTTATTTTTCTGTGAAATATTTCCCACTGAAATGAAGTCGAATTCGAGAAAATTGTGTCTGAACATTCTGTATTATTTATATTAAAAATGGATGTGAGAAAAATATAATGATGCAATTGCAAAGTTGAAGGTCGGTTGAGATGTTTGAATAAAAAATTCCGCACGTTTGATCGAGCAAGGTCAAAGTTAACACAAATGTAATGTTTTTGTGGCATGTCACAATGACATCTAATCCCAAACAAATAGGGAATAATTTTGTTATGAAAATGGAATTCGTGCACCTGCAGAACATGGCTTCATTAAAACCAGCTTCAAAGGGCTGCAGGAATTGGACACACGGCATCAAACTTACTGTCTGTCCTTCAAGGTTGGATTCTTTTGTGCCGATGAAGCAATTTGTAAATGAGATATGGACGGTAAATCGCAGTTTTCTTATGTTCCATTGAAATTGAAGTTCCTTTTGCCATTGCCGATGTTCATAAAACTCCCTGAAAGGGATCCATTTAGTGAAATTGTGCTGTGCGGCTCATACAATCTGCACTATTGTGCGTTTTAGCTGTCAATGTGTAAAGTGCAATATAGGCCCTTTTTGAAACGACTGGATTTGGCTTTGGATTCGGCTTAGGCTAGCTTGGCCCCGCGGTTGTTTTGACAATTGCGCGTGCTTTGCGAATACGCGCCCAGGGTTTCAGACGAGAGAACGAAGCCTCAAGCCGAATCCAAAGCCGGTGCCGTTGTTATATTACCGTTGACGTGCCAAGTCTTCGCATACAGTGATAGTTTACTGTAGCACGATTATATCTCAAAGTTTAAGACACCAATCCCTATGATTTTTATGATTTTCAGTTTCATATTATAAGAATCGGCAAGTGAAGATCGGCAAATGCATCAACATGTAACAACAAATAAGACTTAACAATGCATTATTTAACGCGAACACACAACTTATAGAAGTTTGTTTTATATTTACTCACTTTAACGACTCAGTGAAATAAACAGGAAACCCTAAACTGACCCTTTATTCCATAATTGAATACCAGCTTTGTAAATAAACACAAACTTTAATTCATAGTTCTTCATCCGAAAATGTGAGCTTTCCTTTGCGTTGAGGCGCCGTCTTTCACAGGTAGATTTGTGAAAAATCCCTCATCCATGCAAGCGCACGGCACACATAAAGAACTTAAAAGTGAAGTTAAGGTTAAATTGCCGACTGTAAACTGAAATATGCATCAGCTGGCATGCAATACAATTAAATAAAAGGAGTGTGTTTACATGGCCACCATAACACACTTTTATCACAGGTATTCTTGTTTTTGAAATAACTTAATTGTACAAACGGTTTCCTGTCCAGTCAGTGAGTCACCAGTGGTTTTGGATGTTTTCCTGGCCCCACGTGGTCCGGGGTGGCTGACTGTCAGCATGCCGGACGGGTTGGGTTCACCGTCTCGCCGTCTTGCTGGCTGTCTGTGTCCGGCAAGGCAAGGCATCATGCTAGTAGCTTCACAGGTCCAGCTCTAGGTGAAAGATCACAACATAATTGAAATCAATGTACCCTCAATAGTGTTGGAAGTGTGATTGCAATAGCGTAATTATAGAACACTAAACAAACCTTGTAATGTAGGCCTAAACTCAATATCGTCGTCTCGTCGTCTTGCTGCTGTCTGTGTCCGACAGTAGTAGTAGCTTCATGGGTCCAGCTCTAGGTGAAAAATCACAGCGTAGTTTCAACTAATGTACCCTGAATTAGAAGTGTTTTTGCAATGGTGTAATTATAGAACACTGATGTACAGATAGTAAGATCCAGTTGTGAACTCATGTATGCAGAAACTATACACTCTAAAAACTCCCGGGTCAGAATTGACCCGGATTTGGTTCCCAGGGGGCCAGACCCATTTTTGGGTCAATTCGACCCGGAATCCGTGTCAATTTGTCCAGGAATCCAGTCTAAATCCCCGCTTTTAACCAAATTTCTTGTCACAATGACACGGATTCCGGGTCACATTGACACGGATTCCGGGTTAAACTGACGCAGAAATGGGTCTGGCCCCCTGGGACCCAAATCCGGGTCAATTTTGACCTGGGTTTCTTTAGGGTGTAGACAGACCTTATGTTTGTCCATAGAGCAATGAACTGTCCCTTGCTCTACTATGGTGTGTCTAAACTGTATATGAATGGTTCCTCTCACCGCAATGGGAAAAGTTGACGAAACACATATTTCTCCTCCACAGTTTAATGAAATTTTGCCCAAACAGGCATGATATTCTTCTTACTTTAGGCCTAGTATGTTTTCTGAATCGTTTTGCCCTTTGAAAATCGGGAAAATGTTGTTAAAAACCATGAACAGTCTACCAGAGCTTATACAGCCATGTGTACATGTTGGCCAGTCAGCCTCTATAATTATACACAATATAATGTCCCTACATTTTTTTTCCTCGGACCAACATCATGCCTGACCGTATAGTGGATTTCATCATTGTACATGTTAATGAAGTGAATATGCGGTTCGTACCGAACTTGGTAGCTGTTATTTACCAAACGGTAACCGTAAACTCATGTCTTCACTCTATACCAATAATCGCAAATGTTATGTCATGACCGTCGAGCTACTATGGCCTTAGAGAAATTACTCTTGAGAGAGCCGTTCAAATACAATCATGCTGTACACACATAACCAGGGCAAGAATGTGATCTTATTACAAATGATTCGGACGGTAGAGCACATTTAAAACAGGTGTAAAATGTCCATACCACTTAGGAAAGTTAAGTGCAATTCTCTACCTATAGACAGGTGTTTGGAGGATCTAGTCATCACAGGTATTCAGCACCCATCAATTATATTCATTCATAAATTTAGTTCCAACACACCTGCTTTTTTGTTTGCATGTTCAACTCTTACCGGTGCAAAAAATGTGTGTCAACATGTATTTACTTTGGTTTGGAGCGTGATAGGAGCGTACATCCGGTTCTGCGTAACGATGGATCGTGCACTCCGTGTGTTGGCATGGTATGTGGTGTGTAGCAACACCACGTGTAGAACAGTGCCACACCCACTCACGAAACACGTGCGTAGTGTGGGCTCACGGTTTGATTGTAGTTACGGTCTGGTGCATTGCAATTTAGGTCAAGCATGGAGGAAGATTCTCCCACCCCATCTCCATGCTACATCGGTGAATGTTTGGTGAAGCTCCAGTGGTTAAAACAACTGAAGTTCAGGGCCCAATTTCATAAAGTTGTTGAGCAGAAAGCTGTTAAGCAGAAAATACTGCTTGTCAATTTTTTGCTAAGCAAACATTTTGTGGGCCACCAGCCACAACAATGCAAACTTTATGTAATTATGGCTGGTTACCTGTTCCTGCTTAGCTAGAAATATTATTCTGTGCTTAGCGAGTTTAGGCGCTTACTTACAGTCTTATGACATTGGGCTCTGGTGTTTTTTTCAGAGGGATTCTGTGTTGCTGTGTTGAATGTTATCATGAATCATGGTTGAATGTTATCATGAACATAAATTGAGTGTTGATTATTAATCATAAAAGCAAGTACGTGAGGATTGGTAGTGGTCCATCTGAGCCTTACTCTATGATCTGAGCTGGCAATCATTCCCACCTTGCGACCTTCGGGGTCCATCCATTGTGCACCCGTCTGGCCGTCTACAGATAGCTGTTTGATCTTCCCCCACCCAAGGACAGCGTACCAGTTTGCCCTTTTTTGAATTAGAGAAAAAACGTTTTCCAAATGAAGGGATATCCCGATTACACAATGCGGAGTGCCAATTAATGTCCAAACGAGGTATCTGCTGAGTAGTTATAGGGCTTACGGGTTCACCAAGTACTATCTAATTATAATCTTCAAACACCTGTTTTTTGTTGCTAACTGTATAAGGGATGTGCATGTTCAGACAGGTTCGGGGGAGGGAGAACTTTCATCAATCCAAGGTTAGGGATATGCCACATCGCACCCCCTTTGGTTTATTATGTTGTGCCTTGCACGTGCGGTTGTACAAGACTATCCGTAGAGACCCTTTCTTCCCAAGTGATATACGAGATGAGCTGTCGGAAATGCTGTCTGGCTTCGCGTCAGTCTAATTCGTCTCAAGAATCAAACCAGCATCTTTACTTTCGATCACTCTCTTTCTTTCTGCAAGTCGTTTGTTTTCCATGTACTGTGTGAGACAATAGATGAATTGTCGTCTTCAAGGGAGCGTCTTGGATAGCCAAGTCTTCTAAAGGCACTGCACAGTGTTGGTATAGCTTAAATAACCTACTTGGTAACGATCAATATTATGGAATGCTGTTGATTATAAAACATTATGGGAAACGGCTCCCTCTGAAGTAACGTAGTTTTTGAGAAAGAAGTAATTTCTCACTCAAATATGAGACTTCAGACCTGAAGCTTTTTTTAGGCATATGAAAGCACACACTATTGTGCAACAAGGGTGTTTTTTCTTTCAATTTCATTATTCTTTTGCAACTTTGGTGAGAATACTGGTCTTTGACAACTACAAAAGGTGTCCAGTGCCTTCAAGGACACAGACACACAGTTCTCATTTTTGTATGACTGACTTTGAAAGCAAAACCACTTGTACACATTTGTGGGCGTTATCAGCAGTGATACAGATGTATGGTGTGGTGTAATCATAGTTTTTTTGTTTATGGCGTAATTATAGTCAAAATCTGACCTTTTTGTCATACAATCGCAATATAATTGGTCACGTATGCTTCACCCCATGCAAAGGGGAGTTGTATTAAGCCTGAAGGTTTATACAATTTGAAAATCTCTTTCAGTAACGCCTTAAAGGCAGTGGAAACTATTGGTAATTTCTCAAAATAATTATTATCATAAAACCTTAATTGGTGACAAGTAATTAGGAGCTGTTGATAGTATAACACATTGTGAGAAACGGCTCCCTCTGAAGTAACGTAGTTTTCGAGAAAGAAGTAATTTTCCACGAATTTAATTTCGAGACTTTAGATTTAGAATTGAGGTCTCGATATTGTTTGAAAGTATACAATTTGGAAAATTTAATCAGTAACGCCTTAATTTCTACAATGGTCTTGTAATAGTGTGTGAACAAAAGTGTGTGAAGCATTATAGAAGGATCTATCTCATCTATCTTCATTGAAGCTGAATATAAACTTATATAAGTCAAACAAATTACCATCTTTTACCATACTTCCAGTTCTACAGCTAGCATGAGAATATTCTTCCAATGTAGGCTGTGTTCCCTTCTTTCAAGACACTGTTTGGAAAAAATAATATTTAAAATTCCCAATCACTACCCACTAGAAGGATAAAGGCCGGTTTATAGTCGGTCGCGCGATGGTCGCGCGACGGAAGACTTGCGCGCAATCCTAAGACTGAGGCCTAAAAAACATGTCTTTTTATGATCACGCGTCAAGATTTCCGACGCCCGACCATCGCCCGACCGACTATAACTCGGCCTTTAACCCTCTTGCTAACAAATACACATTTTCTTAGGAGCCACAACTAACAAGTGCACCTCAGGTGGCGTCAGTAAGAGCAAAATAAGGAAGGTGAAAGTTTGACCTTTTGGTTAATTCCATATGTACACCTAATATTTAAGACCACAGCCATAGGCGAAACCTTTTGATATCTGTATTGTTTTTCATTTTAATCACGACTCCTGCAGCCGAGGGGACCACTTCGACGATGCCCCAGGGCAGGAGCACCGAGGAGCCAACCACGGGAGTTCGAGCAAAGCCCGTGAACTATTCAGGGTGCTGTATATACATACAGGCAGGCATACAGGCAAGTTGTTTTTGTATCTTAGAAAGTCATTTTTTTTCTCGACTTGTGTTGTTTTTCATCATACCGGTGAACTTCATCTCATTTTTAGTACAGTCGTGTATGTTCCCCCTCATGCGACTTCACTGGTGTAGTGACGTATCACGTACGTGTGACCCTTTCGACGATCACGCCCGAACGTGCGTTCCTCGAACACTATGTGCATTCTTTCGCAGAGTTGTTAAATTGTTGCTAAAAATATGTGTATCAGACATGTCATTTAATCCAACAATACAATGATAGGATTATGCAATAGGTATATATGACTTCAAACGCGTAGGTTGGTTTCAATATTTTGACCTTTACCTCGTTCTTAGAGCAACAATCAAGCTTTGACGTAAATGACAGAATACTAAATGAGATAGGGTCGGGTGGTTTGTTCCTCTAACACAAGCCACCAATTATGGCGAGAGTCTTAAAGGCAGTGGACACTATTGGTAATTACTCAAAATAATTATCATCATAAAACCTTAATTGGTGACGAGTAATGGAGAGAGGTTGATGGTATAAAACATTGTGAGAAACGGCTCCCAGTCCCTCTGAAGTGAACATTTTTTTGAGAAAGAAGTAATTTTCCACGAATTTGATTTCGAGACCTCAAGTTTAGAACTTGAGGTCTCGAAATCAAGCATCTAAACGCACACAACTTCGTGTGACAAGGGTGTTTCTTTTTCTTTCACTTTTATCTCGCAACTTCTACGACCGATGAGCTCAAATTTTCACAGGTTTGTTATTTTATGCATATGTTGAGATACACCAAGTGTGAAGACTAGTCTTTGACAATTACCAATAGTGGCCACTGTCTTTAAGTCGGACTGATGCGTATCTATATTCAGTTGTCCTATGGATGATACGGAAGAGGCATGTTGAATAAAGTATCTCCAGGACGCTGCCTCATAATTGGCACTCCAGCTAATGCTGGCCACTAGAGGGCGCTTTTATCACTGGGGTTTCGTTGTAGGCTACGTAGATTTCCGTCATTTTGTGATTCTTAAAGTCTTGCTATCAATCACTGGATTCACTTTCAGTAACTCTGATCACACTACTCCATATACTCCTCCCTTAGAGATGACTTTGAAGCATCTTAATTCAACTATAGAAATTTGAAAACAGTCGACCTTCAGGCTTCTTTCTAAGTACATCCTTCTAAGTACATCCTTGGCCGCATTGCAGCATTGTCGTTTGACGTATTTATTGATAAATGTGGACTATTTGCGCAAATAATTGAACTAAAAATAAAAAGAAAGCCTTGGGTTGTCCGGCATTGCCAAGGCAACAGAAACCGCAGCAGGTGATGATGTGAAATTTGACTGATGTGACGTCCATGATAAGTTGTAAATTTGGTCAACTGAGAACACTTATAGTATTTAGGCCAGGCTAGTTGATAGTAATGTCAGATTTAAGATTGAGTTCTGGGCCCAATATAGGGCCTACTCTCCGTCACAACCAGCCACAGTTGAAAAATAAAACCCATGTTAAGTAGAATTTGAAACTTTGCATATACGATATAGTAAGGTTTGCGGTAACACCATGCAATGATAGTCTATAAATGAGTTGGTTGGGTTTTGAAAAGAACCGTTGGTTTCAACTCACGTTTCGATCAGTATGCTCTGATCGTCTTCATGGAGAAGAAAGCCTATGTTGTGATTCAAGACACACTGAAGGGGTATTTTTGGGAGTCAAGACATTATGGTAAGTTAGATAGCTTGGAAGTAAAAAAAAAAAAAAAATTCTTTTAGAGCAAATTGGTCAATGTATAGGAAATGCACGTCTGGCAAGCATATTCTGGTGGGTGGGGGGGGGGCGGGGCGGCATGAGCACTCCCAAAATATTGAGCTAGATCAGCTTGCAAAACAAGGTGAAACCATGGAGCTGAACCTAGTTGGCAATTTATCATAGTCCCAGGTATCATGAATGGCCATTGCCAGACATTTTCAGTGGTGAGGGTGGCCGGTATTCAGAGCCCCAAATCTTTTTCTTTCGAGAAACCAGGAACAGTTCTGCAGGCTAGTCATTGATCAGTTGAATGCCGAAATGGATCGAGAGTACCTCCCGTACATGTAACTACAAACTAAACATTGTTGCCGATTAACGGAATAAAACCTCATTTGTTTCAATAAGTATCTTCATCGTCTGTAGTTTCCACTAAATACACCATCTAACCAACCTTTGAAAATGACTTTGCCTTACCGATAGGTAGTTAAAGTTAAAGGCAGTGGACACTATTGGTAATTACTCAAAATGTTATTATTATCATAAAACCTTTTTTGATATACGAATAATGGGGAGAGGTTGATAGTATAAAACATTGTGAGAAACAGCTCCCTCTGAAATGACGTAGTTTTCGAGAAAGAAGTAATTTTCAACGAATTTGATTTCGAGACCTCATATTTAGAATTTGAGGTCTCGAAATCAAGCATCTGAAAGCACACAACTTTGTTTGGCAAGGGTGTTTTTTCTTTCATTATTATCTCGCAACTTCAACGACCAATTGAACTCAAAATTTCACAGGTTTGTTATTTTATGCGTATATGGTGAGATACACCAAGTGAGAAGACTGGTCTTTGACTTGTCAAGGTATACCAATGGTGTCCAGTGTCTTTAAAATTCATGATGTTTAAATCTGGCTGTAAACTTATCCTTCTGTACACGTGGTTTCTTTTGGATCGCTTTACCAAACCATGTGGCACTTCTCATGAACTCTAAGAAAGTAAATGGTGTAAACCATAAAGAGATGTGGAAGTTTACATCATTCTTTCGTATGCATGTTGTGTAATGTAGATGTTCAATAGTGTAGGGTTAACCATGTGAACTAAACAGAGCTCAAAACATTCTCTAGTCTCAATACGAAAATGATCCGTAGTTTAAACTAGGCGACCAGGGCCCGGTTTCACCATAAACGAAATTGCTAACTGACAACTATTTGCTTAATAGAAACAGTTTACCAGCGGAACTTGCGTGGGTTGGATTCTATTATCAAGCTGATCATGTTGTTTGCTGTGCCCAATTTCGTAGAGCTGCTTAGCACAAAAAGTATCTAAGCACAACAAAATTATGCTTACCAGAATAAGGTAACCAGCCTAACTACCATGCCACGAACAACTTGTGACTGGCATACCATTTCTGCTTAGCCATCCCAACTGTTAGGCAATGTTTTCTGCTTAAGCAGCTGGATGAAATTGGGCCCTGCTTATAGACGATGTGACCTGTGACATCACATGTTTACAAAAGAGCCACAGAGCCTGGACTTCCTGCAGGCACGATTTGTACACAGCCTAATGGAAGAAAACATAAAATGTTGTATTTCATGGAGATTGCACTGTCTAGTTCTTATCAACTTTTGATATGATGAAAGGGGCACATCTCAAAACTTGTCCAGCTTTTACTTTCATAACTGTTGGATTTTTGTTGAAGTTATGACACAAAATGTCAACTTTCACATATGACCAGTGCAGTATCTTGCCTGCCAGAAAGACCAAAGAATGTACAAGGACGCACTTATTGTAAACAAAGTTCACATGGTCTATAGAAAGTTAACTTTAGTAAGTAATTTTTTCCGTTGAGTGAAGTTAAGGCAGTGTCAGAAGTTGAGAGGTATCTGTGTACTGGCATCCCGCTCATATCTGCTTAGCACATCACAATGTTTTCTGCTTATCAGCTCTGTGAAATTGGGCCCTGCTTGGAAAGTAAACTTTATAGAAAGTAATATTTCCGTTGAGTGAAGTTGATGAAGGGTCAGAAGTTGAGAAGTATTAGAATGTTACTGTGTATACCTGGTATCAATCTCAGCCGGGGTCTATACAATGTTAGCTCTCTATGTCAGCGTCTGACCTAAATCCCATGACACCGTCACCCCGGAGTCATGATGTGGGTGAACCATAGTGGGTGAATACGGGGGCAAATGGGCAATGGACTCGCACCGTGAATTCTCCGAATCAAACTGAGAACCCGCAGTCACGAACAGTTTATCTTGGCTGGAAATACATTTCCTTGAAACTCAACTTGAGGCATAAAGTCTCCCTGTGAGTGGATGGAATGTCGAATTATAGAGTTGGAGTAAAACTAATAATAGGCCTACTTCAGAAGTTGACGTTTGCCTGAGAAACTCCCTTATGGTTTACGGAAAAAAGTTTTGTTTATTCGCCAACAGAATTCTACCTCCATGCTTACAGCATATTTAGGATACAATGATACCATCATACTTATAGCTACACTGTCATTTATTATGAGCGGAATGTTAAACTATATAGTTCATACTTTCAGAAGTTGAAACTTGTCTAAGAAGTTGAAACTTGTCTAAGAAGATACACCTTTATGATTCACGAAATAAGGTGTTGTTCATTCACCAAACAGCATAATGGATTATTTGGGATACATACTACCATCATAGCTACACTATCCTGTGAGTGGAATGTCAATCTATAGAGTTGGAATGATACTTTCGTAAGTTGAAACTCACTGAGAAGTCCCTTTATGATTTACGATATAAAGTTTATGCATTTGCTAACAGCATTGGATTATTTTGATACCATTTATAACTGCACCATCAAGTGTTATTGCCCTAGCTTAATTTTGATACTGAATTGGCCATAAATAATTAAGAGCAAACACCTTGTGAAGTGAGCTGAGCTATGTCCTTGGTCGGTCTGGGGATATAAGCTGCGACACGTCTCTTTCAGCACCTTATCTTGCCGTGACCTCCACATGTATCCATCGGGAATGCACACGCGTTAACAATGACAGGTTTTGTATTCACTCAAGTTCAAAGCTTGACCCCGTGTAATAATGTCGAGGTCAAGTCCTAATCCTGGTGCACCGGTTTCCTTATAGAATGAGAAGGAGGTGATGTGAACCAGTTTTTCTGCAGTCATATTTGTACAGGTCAATCTTAATCGACCGATGCACATGGGCTGTCAATCACTTACCTATCATCGTCCCAAATAGTACAGTTGTTTGCTTTTTACGGTATGTTTTTACTATTATCTTGTCTATCATTTCTCTAATAAACCTTTATGGAGGACAGCCAACCAGCAAAATATAAAGCTATTGTCAGTTTCGTCAAGTTAAAGAAAACAACACTTGAAAACAATGCAGAAGGTATGGAGGTACTGTAGGCTAAATTTGTAATTAAACCTGTGTCAAAATCAAGTTTCAGTTTATATACGGCTGTGGTTTTGGTATGTTTTTTTTATATATCATATTCTCAATGCTCTTGTTAAGCCAAACGAGAAGAGAGAAAACAATTAAGATGTTTCGGTTTTAGATGTGGGAAGAAAACCCAAGACAATTGTTCTAGGGGAAACCCACGCAGTCAAATGGGGACTGAAAACCAAATCCACATTGTGCACCCGGTGGGATTCGAACCGGGGTCCCAGAGGTGGATGGCAAGACACCACTACGCCAACCTGACCGAGTTTCGTCTGTGGCTGTTGGCTTGAGCGACGGCTGTCCCCTGTTGGCTTGAGTTTGGCTGTGGCTGTTGGCTTGAGTTTCCTCTGTGCTGTTGGCTTGAGTGGCGGCTGTCCCCTGTTGGCTTGAGTTTGGCTGTGGCTGTTGGCTTGAGTTACGGCTGTGCTGTTGGCTTGAGTGGCGGCTGTCCCCTGTTGGCTTGAGTGGCGGCTGTGGCTGTTGGCCTGAGTTTGGCTGTGCTGTTGGCTTGAGTTTGGCTGTGGCTGTTGGCTTGAGTTACGGCTGGGCTGTTTGCTTGAGTGGCGGCTGTCTCCTGTTGGTTTGAGTGGCGGCTGTGGCTGTTGGCTTGAGTTTGGCAGTGGCTGTTGGCTTGAGTTACGGCTGTGCTGTTGGCTTGAGTTACGGCTGTGACTGATGACAGCAGTGACATCGTTATAGTGTTCGAGACATGTTCACTGGCAAATCTGTCAATTCGGTTGCGGAATCTTTCCTGATGATGCAGTAATCGTCATGCAATTGGTAGATCTTGTAGGTCAATAACTAGTGAATGTAAATGGGTTATAAATGGGAAAAACGTACATTCCAATAGCATCTCGATGTTTTCACATGCTGCTGTAAGTGATCTTTGAAAATAACCTGGAAAATGTTGACACGCAAAGCTAAATGTATAAGAATTAGCGCTTCTTGTTGAACCCTTGGATAAGTACTCATGTAGTATCACAAATCTCAAGATTATAACATCCTTTATTACAAATCTCAAGATTATAACATCCTTTAATACAAATCTTAAGAGTATAACATTTTTCATTTTTGTCAATCACCACTTATGTATCATTACTTAAAACTGTATGAATTGCAATACGTGGGCAGTGAGTGATGAAATATTAGATAACGCTATACATGGTGTGATAAACCTGTTGTTATTATGTGTCAATGAATGATATGTGGATGATAGTTAACAATATTTATCAATCAAGCAAATAATGTAAGACTCATGATGGAGGCCACATCCTGCAAGGTGCAGTTGTGTGGTTTGTTATGCATAGATATCAGTTTATCTATATTTATAAATATTGAGTTACGTCTGTGGCTGGTGTGGAGGTCTCGAAATCAAGCATCAGAAAGCACACACCTTCGTGTGACAAGGGTGTTTTTTCTTTCATTATTGTCTTGCAAATTCGACGACCAATTGAGCTCAAATTTTCACAGGTTTGTTATTTTATGCATATGTTGAGATAATGAATGAGAAGACTGGTCTTTGACAAATACCGATAGTGTCCAGTGTCTTTAAATCCATTGAACTTATTATAAAATAACAAACCTGTGAAAATTTAGGCTCAATCGGTCATCGGAGTCGGGAGAAAATAACGGGAAAGCCCAATCTTGTTTCCGCACGTTTCGCCGTGTCATGACGTGTTTTAAATACATCCGTAATTCTCGATAACGAGAATTGATAATTGTTTTAATGTTTTCTCAAAAGGTAAAGCATGTCATGGAATAATATTTCAAGAGAAGTCTTTCACCATTACCTTCTGTGAACCCTGTAAGTTATTTGTAAATCTGTGAACTTTTTTTGTCTGTTCCGAAAGTGTATAATGGCCTTAAGACCATGTGAGGAAATGTCGATGAGATGGCGCGACAAGAGGAAAGTACGTCATACTTTTCGGTGCATTGGAACTTTCTTGTGAATCTCAGATTTCCAGTATAGTACCTCGTACGTCAGTGCTGCTCCTCTCAATATTAGGGACTTTTCGTGTTCGGCGACGGATGGTACTGCGACGGTTGTTCAGCTAAACGTTGTCGTTTTCAGCACAACGAAGATTCATCCCAAGTACTGTCGTAGAAATTGAGGGACGACCGTCCTCAAAGCCGACGCATGCGCAGATGACGCCAAATGTCATCTTTACCGTCGCAGAACCATCCGTCGTTACTTGCCTCCCGGCGCGCCAAACCATGGGTTTATCCCGTGATCTTCTCGTACTCCTCCTATGTTCTTACCATAAGTATAACTTTCTCTGTAAACCAACTCTTTGGGGATTGCATAAGTTCTTGTACAACTCTAAATACACATCCTGACCATAAGAACGTCATCATATAGGTTCAGTCGTTATCAGAGCTATCAATACACGAAGTTGAACGCTTTAGATCTTAATCTAGTGTGTAATACTTCCGAATGCAATAGATTTTGATCACTTCTGATGATATCGATGCTCGTTGATTTCCGACATTCCTTTTAGGCTCGATCAACGTAAGTCCATATACGTAGAAGAGATTGTTTGATCAAGAACAGGTTCCAAGTTTGATTCCTTTTCTAATTATTTGGGAGGTAAATTTGTTGATTGAAATCAGCATATTCGATTCAATCAAGCATCTGCCTTTTATAGAAAGAGGTTTATCGATACAGATTAAACTCTAGGAATAGTTTTGAATGTCAAACTTAATGTAACGCTGCTTCCCCCAATGTACAATGTACATTATATGACATCAAGAAAGTTTTTTTGTATGCAGTTATTGCCTTTAACTCCATGTGTAGTCAGTTTTCGGGAGTTTGCAGTTTTATTTAATTGTTGTCTGTGCCTTGAGCACCATACGCACTTGAGCACCATATGTAATATTACCTGTATACAATTAACTATACATGTATTGTAACAGGTGTCTATTCTATATGTAGGAACGAATTTTATTAGGAAGCCACTTTAGGCCACCTTCTCCCCCCCCCCAGCTTTAGCTTACGCCTTACCATCCCTTTGCTTTTTTACGCTTCGAACACAACATTTTAATTTATTGAACCAAAATACCTTGATATGCTGGTTTGTTGTGCTAAGTTAAGAAATGCGAAACACTCTTTGCTCGTAGAGGGTTTACATTATACTAATAGGATTATTGCAATTATGTTTAGTACAAGTTTTAGAATGTGGTTAGTTCCAGTCTCATTAGAGGCATCATAGATGCGATATTCAAACCATTTAGATGGGTTCCAATTCTACAGGCAAATATTGTACTTCCACCCACCCATTTCAAAGAAATATATACCTTTATAGAAAAAAGCCAATTCAATAAAAAATGTGTACTTTGGAATTATGTCAGACAGCCAGCGTAGAAACCCCGCTATATCGGATGTGTATTTATACAGTTAGCGGTCTTTGAACCACGTGTGCAAACATTGGCGTTGTTATTGTAAATAGACGTACATTTTACAACGGGAAAGCTCATTTCCAGCGATTCCAAAAAAACCGCATCTAGCGGTTAAATTAATTACTCATCTAAACGGGGTCATGAACGCAAAACTATGTAAATGATAAGATTATTTATGTCAGTGGGCATAACTTATTAAGTATAACCTACTTTCGTATTGATGAGTAAGATTTGAAAGGTCAGCTGGAAGCAACTCAATGAAGACAGATGATTCCATAAATCCTTCTTAATTAAATTTTCTCTAGGAATTTCAAGCTGCTGTGGAGACATTGATGATTATATTTATTTGTTGGATAGATAAATTGTTTATTGAACTATGATTAAGTATAAAAGATTTGATTTTAAATCTAAAGATGGATTGGTCCCTGTAACTATAATCCGTCTAGAAGACACTGCTCTAGAATTGCAAAACTTGTGGGTATCCGGTTCGAATCCCACCCGAGTCATATATGATTGTGATGTGATTCACAGAGCTCGGGAAAGTACTGAATATAACAGTGCTAACACACATCGGTGTACTGTATATGGGTAAGCAAACAAAAATCCTTCTTTTAAGTCACTCCCATTAAAGGCAGTGGACACTATTGGTAATTACTCATAATAATTATTGGCATAAAACCTTACTTGGTGACGAGTAATGGGGAGAGGTTGATGGTATCAAACATTGTGAGAAACGGCTCCCTCTGAAGTGCCATAGTTTTAGAGAAAGACGTAAGTTTCCACGAATTTGATTTCGAGACCTCAGATTTAGAACTTGAGGTCTCGAAATCAACCATCTTAACGCCCACAACTTCGTGTGACAAGGGTGTTTTTTCCTTTCATTATTATCTCGCAAGTTCGATGGCCGATTGAGCTAAAATTTTCACAGGTTTGTTATTTTATGCTTATGTTGAGATACACCAACTGTGAAAGCTAGTCTTTGACAATTACCAACAGTGTCCACTGCCTTTAAGAGTGTAGTTTGGTAGTTGATTGAAATAAATGTTTTCTACAGAAAACCAATGATGTAATTTCAAATTTTACGTTGGCTCATCACCCACTGTATACAAGTCTACGAAATTTAGCCTCTACACAATTTGAGAAGGTTCGTCGTGCAATAACCTTGCTACTTGATTTATCGTAAGATGATGGATTAGGTAGTTGGGTATTGAGGTCAAACTGGACTTCTGGATATTGCCTTTTTAATGACTTCAAGCAAATAATAAATATTAGCTAGCGTTAATGACAAAATATTCCCCGTCGTTGAAATACAAACAGTTTCCCAAATAGTTTATATTTACAGTTTATAAATGTATGTCGCGATATGACAGAAGCCCAAGATTCTAATGTACAAACTTTGAATGTTGAAGGCAAACTTAATGTTCGAAAGAGTTATTTTTGTCGTTGAGAAATGTATGAAAGGGAAAACGATCTTGTCAAGCACTGTACTAAAACAATCGACTATAGATTAGATTAGATAAGATGATTGATTGATTGATTGAATTTATTCGGATAAAAATACAGCAAGAACATACTCAAAATACAAACATGTACATAACAACAGGAGAAAAGACAAAAAAACAAGATAGAAATACTGCAGAAAATTATCCAAGGATAGCCCAAAAAAGCCAATAACTTAGACTTATTTCCATTGGGGTCCTTACAAAAAACAGACGAACCTAGTCAAGGGCAAAAAGATGATTCAAGGAAAAACAAAGCAAGAGAACACAAGAAAAATAAATAGAATAGGAAAAACAAATATTTCAAATTAAAAATTAAGTTAAATAAGATAAGATTAAATTTGGTTTATTGCTATTTATATACAAGTGTATACAACTGAAATTACTTTGGCTCGTGCCTAAAAATACAACATTGAAGGAAATAAATAAAAAATGTAAAATGACACTCGCCTACAAATCAATGATAAAGATAAGTGTCAAAAGCTTTCAAAAGGGTGAACTCTTCACTATATAGAACGTGAAAGTTATGTTTCTGTGGCAATTGTTACCAACTTGGAAAGCTTTTCACTCTTTGCAAATATTGTTGGAATTGAAGATTAAACTGCAAGCATCCCGTACAAAAAATTGTTTATTTTAATATAAAAGCCAACAAGAGGCTATACACAAAGTCTTTTAGATAGGCATTTCCTCAACAGAGATGTTATTTCTTCTCTAAATGTTTTGTCAACTATTTTGTACTTCGCTGGAATCAGGAGCTGTATGAAAACATCCTTGGCAGATTACAACTTAATTATACTGTTGAAAATTGAGGAAACAACTTAACAAGCGAAGTTAATTTGTCCGTGTTCAGTTGAAATTAATCATCAGCTGGTACATTTCAAAGCAGATATTTCAGATGGGAATAAACAAGGATACTTGGTGCCTTTATTATTTGTCATTAAACTAAAGGATGACAACCCACCCCAACAATAATTCACTTAATTATCAAATGGTGAACACACCCTATGAAGGAAGTATTATGCTTTGCCATGTCGGACAATTCATTAGACAAATTAACGGAAGATAATTATTGTCTGTGTGAAAGATAACTTCATTTTGCCGTGCACTCTCAGTTGAGGAAATAGTGATCACACATTCGGAAACTGCAACTTCCCCTTTAAAGGTACATACTCATTAAGACTCAATCAACGAGCACGTACTGCCAATTAAAGGTGTAGGGATACCTGTCGCTTTCAACATTTCGAACCACGGGCGGGTCACTGGCCAGGAAATTAAACTGACAGGTTTTATAGAAAGCATGAACCGATAGTAAATGTACCTTGTATCGTTATTCATTTCTAGATATCGGTTTCTGAATGATTGTAAACATCTTCCATTTGGTTGTACCTGAGTCACTTTCCAATCTAGACAAGTCCAATTTTGTATCTGGAATCCCACACCACTAAGTGTTTACTTCAAACAGCCTCTCCGATTCAATTCAATTCAATATTACATTTCTTTCATTTGAGAAAAACTAATTAAGATTTGAAGCTTCGTGTATAAGAACCGATCACTCTAGAAACAGGCAAGTATTGTCTGTTGGAGTTTTTGTTCTAAGAAGAAAACAGAGGTGAGATGCTCTCAAGTGTCTAGATTCTGTTCGTCTTCAAAACCTTTTTACTATTTAGAGAAACTGCCAACACTTTCCCCTGTTCTTCGGTGCGTCCCAGAGGATTGTATGGAACACAATCTTTGTTTTTTTAGTTCCTATGGTATACTTCGTTATACCATGCAAAGCTTGAAATCTTACTGAAAGTTTGGTCTGTCGTTAACAAGACAATAACAACCTATTGTTGTCTGTTTACGCCCGAACAAATACCAACCAATGCCATTGAACTTTGAAGTAAAATGAACCTAGACAACACCTTTGTATTAGACAAACGGGTCGGTTAAAGGGGTTGTTATCGAGCACCGTATCCAACCTTTATTCATTATTGGTGATGACCCTATTCAATGAACAATTTAAAAACCATTTGTTGTGTGGTGATGTGCAAGTTATTATATGGTGAAACTGTTTTTCAGTGGGATTGTATTTGTGTGGACTTACTTTTAGTTTGGGTTTATTGGAGCGTGTTTTCAGGTCCTTGAACTGCTGTTTTGTTGCCACTAGCAGGGCTGGAAATGGGTTGTACACGAATATCCAAAATCCTCTTGGTAAAATCATGGAGATGGTAAAATAGAGATAGTTGGCATAATATGCTCTTTTTTATATACTTCTGAACTTGTTTTTATTTTCTTCAACCCACCCTCTTCAGTTTATTATCTTAGGGAATACTGCAGTAGACTTTTGAACGCTAAAAACAATGACCAATATTATGTATCAGTAGTAATTTTCTCTCAACGGTTGAAGATCCCTCATCTCACTACCACGCCTCTTCTCCCTGGCTGGCACCCATCAACAAACCCAAAACAAGCCACACGCCAAGTGCCCGCACAGCAATATCGATCCCTAATCCCTTGCTTTGATGTTAGAGAATAATCAATGACTCTTGTTCACATCGATATATCTTTATATCATATCATAGAGAAGTCCTTTCTCTATGATCATAATATTCACTTTTACTTGATAAACGAAGAACCGCTTATAGCACCCATTTAAATCAAAACGTGATACATAGGCCTATACAATATTTCACTGTTATTTGCATATCTCTCATTGAGCTGTTACACTTTGGAATTCCAGAGGGTGCTTTCTTGTAAACATTATGAGTCACTTCGTTCGTACAACGGTTGTTTGTTGTTGTTGCGCTAAGCATAATAATGTTATGACGTAATGCAAAACAACATGACTGGAGTGAGCGGGTGAGTATACCATGAGCTAAAGAATTCCAAACATCCGATTGCTATAAAATATTTGGTTCGCTAATGAAAGGTGTAATCGAATACAAGAAGACAGTCAATTAAAGTCAATAATGACCCGTGGCCGCAATATGACCTGGTGTGACACAGTGGAGTTCGTGTATATAGGTCAGAGCTATTGACAGTCAAGTGTGTTTGAAGAGGGTTTCAACCCCCTTATTGAAAGGCACTGGACACCTTTGGTATTGGCAATGACGAGTATTCTCACTTGGTGTATCCCAACATGCATAAAATACCAATGTGATTGTACTTCATGGATCATCGAAGTTGCAAGAGAATAATGAAAGAAAAAAGCCTTGCTGCACAAATTGTGTGCTTTCAGATGCCTTAAAAAGACTTCATTTGAGTGAGACATTTACCTCTTTCTTAAAAACTACGTTACTTCAGAGAGACATGTTTCTCCCAATGGTTTATACTATCAACAGCTCCCCGTTGCTCGTTACCAAATAAGTTTTATGCTAACTATTGTTTTGAGTAACCAATAGTGTATGTGCCTTTATGCAACCTTGCTGCAACCAAGATGACACAAGACGGCATTTCACTCCGTGGGATGTATTCTCATTTCATAAACCCGGAAGTGGATTGACAATATTCTTTAATCTGTAATGTGATTCATTGACACATACTTAGTCATGGAGCTTAAAACGAAGGCACGATTGAAGATAAAACCACTGTTATGCAGGTATCCGTATACCTTGAAGATAAGCTGGATTTGTCTGCGTTTCACCTCGGCAAAAGGTCCGTACTACTTCTTGATGTGTACCGGTGCCTAAATCCTTCATCGATTTACATTTGTATGGTGGATACAAAGTATCAACTTGACCCTAAATCCCCTTTTCACACGAGATCAATTTAACAAGGGCCCATTGCTTAATTTTAGCGTTGTTGTGAAAATTTATCAGAAGCACCTTACTTACAGTGAAAGGACAAATACTGACCATAAATGATGGCAGACTTGAGAAGATTTCACTAAAAGGGACTTAGGACAGTGTTTCACTGTTTCACACGAAGTGCAATGTATACAATTTCACAATCGTGCTCAAATTAAGCAAGGAATCCCTGCTATAAATTGCTGTCGTGTGAAAAGGGCTTAGAACAAAGCAGATTAAACAGTTGCTGGTGTTATCATGTTTGAAGCATTTTTAAATTACACTGTGTACAATCGAAGCGCGTGGAAATACCAAGTGTTTTTATTGATTTTGTGAAGCCGACCTATGATTGGTATCGAATATCTAACATGGCTGATCATCAAACACTACAAAATCGATTCCCTTTTTCTTGATTCATTCTGTGTGTAGTCGACCATGATTGGTGTCAACTATCCACTGAGGCTGATCCTCAAATCCTTTACAATCGATTCCATGGTTTTTGGTTGATTTTGTCCATTCAAACATTAAATAGCTAATTGTCAAATCCTCCAAAACCAATTCCCTGAATTCATCTGATTTGTTTGGACTGGAGCCGTCATCAATGTATTAAAATCCTCAATCTATTTTCTTGATGATGCCACACCTTTAAAGGGACAACAACCTCTGGTTAATGAGTCTCCATGATTGTCACACCTGACCGTGTCCTGTAATGAGGTCATGTTAATGGACGAGCAATTGACACACTGACATCTCTGACCCTATGTCAAATTAGAATCTTTAATACAATCAAACACATTGACCCAATACAGAATATGAACAAGATAAATTTGCTTCTTCTGAATACATCTGGAGCTTCTTCTTATATTAAAGGCACTGCAGCCGATTTCACGAAACGCTAGGATTAATCCTATCTCGAGTTAGGAGGAGTCCTAACCCGTCCCAACTTAAGGCCCTGTCACACCATGGCGTATCGCCTGAACGTAAGCCAGCCAAAGTATGCGAAATATCGAAAATACGTTGGTGTACGATGACATAAGTTTGGGGTAAGTTGGGGATACGTCGTTTACGTTAAGAGCACGCTGTGATACGCTGTTAAAATTTCGAACACGTCGAGCCCGCGAATTTTTTTTGAGCATGTGTATAAACTCCCGTAACGTATATGGATACGAAACTTAACTCCTCCAAAGTCCTAAGATTAATCCTAAGGTAGGAATAGTTTGGTGAAAACGACGGATGGACAACTTTGGTAGTTTTCAAAGACAAGTATTCTCACTAGGTGTATCCCAACATAATATACATAAAATAACACATCTGTGAATTTTTTTTCTCAATTGGTCAATGAAGTTGCTAGAGAATAGTGAAAGAAATAGTGCTTTCAGATGCCTAAGAGTGAGAAATTACCCCTTTCTCTCAAACTACGTTTTTACTTCAGAAGGAGCCGTTTCTCACAATGTTTTAGCCTCCAAAAGTTTGTATGCTAACAATTATTTGGAGTAATTGCCAATAGAGTCCAGTGCTTTTAAAGGCAGTGGACACTATTGGTAATTACTCAAAATAATTATTAGCATAAAACCTTACTTGGTAGCGAGTAATCGGGAGAGGTTGGTAGTATAAAACATTGTGAGAAACGGCTCCCTCTGAAGTGGAGTAGTTTTCGAGAAAGAAGTAATTTTCCACGAATTTGATTTCGAGACCTCTTGTTTAGAATTTGAGGTCTCGAAATCAACCATCTAAACGCACACAACGTGACAAGGGTGTTTTTTTCTTTCATAGTTATCTTGCAACTCCGATGACCAATCGAGCTCAAATTTTCACAGGTTTGTTATTTTATGCATATGTTGAGGTACACCAAGTGAGAAGACTTGTCTTTGACATTTACCAATAGTGTCCATGGCTTTAACAAGCGGTGCTACTGTTGACTAACAAAACAGTTTTACCTACATTTTTGTTGTGTACGCGACTGAATACAGGTCACGGTGACATATCACATTCCTACAGGATGATACTTCTATTATAAACAGTCCTTGGAGATCATAATATTTAGTTCACATACACCTTGATCAATGAGTCGAATTGTGTATGTGGCATCCCCCATGTGACAGACATGGCATAAACCAGCTGTGTAAAGGCACTGGGGTGGATTTCACAAAGGTAGTCCTAACTTAGGACTAGTCCTAGGCAATGCTAATAGATAGGACTAGTCTTAGTCCTAACTTAGGACTAGTCCTAGGCAATGCTAATAGATAGGACTAGTCTATCTATTAGCATTGCCTAGGACTAGTCCTAAGTTAAGGCAATGCTAATAGATAGGACTAGTCTATCTATTAGCATTGCCTAGGACTAGTCCTAAGTTAGGACTACCTTTGTGAAATCCACCCCTGGGCACTATTGGTAATTACTCCAAATAATTGTTGGTAACGAGCAATAGAGAGAGCTGTTGATGGTATAAAACATTTCGAGATACGGCTCCCTCTGTAGTAAAGTAGTTTTTGAGAAAGAGGTAATTTCTAACTCAAATATGAATCAAAGACTTCAGCCCAAGTATTTTATTATGCACATGAAAGCACACAAAGTAATGCAATTAAGGGTGTGTTTTCCGTTCGTTATTGTCTTGCATGATTCGATGACCAATTGAGCAAAATTGTTCACTTGTTGATGCATATATTGGGATACACCAAGTGAGAATACTGGTCTTTGACAGTTATCAAAGGTGTCCAGTGCCTTTAACTAATGAACTTCTGAACTGTTGAGACTATGACGCGTGTTAACAAACTTGATGGGTGCAGTTCTCGTGCTATAAACAGTTCTGTTGGTAACTTATACCATTCTCTCGTGTTACAATTGGATCACTCTCGTTAGTAAACTGAATATGATCGATTCTAGTTGTGGAAAAAATGGATTGTGTATTTGCCATATGGCCTTTTTGAGTGGAATTGGAACACACATAGTCATGGAAAAAGAAGAGATTGAAGTAATAGCCAACTCCCTATTAGGTGTGTTTCTTGGGGACCAAGACGTTGAAATAGCTAGGCGAGTACGTAGCTAGCCTCAGTGTAACTACCCCGAACGAAAAAAAGCAGATATACAATATTATTTTTACCCGTTATACACCGATGTGTGTTTGGCACTTTACTTTCCCGAGTTCTGTGAACTAATTACAGGCATTATTCCTCGGGTGTGATTCGAACCCACCACAACCTTTGCAATTCTAGAGAAGTGTCATACCAACTATTATAACGGATATACAATGATTAATAATTGGTTATTGGTAAAAATGAAATCATGTAGTTTCTAAGACCACGTAAGCCTCTGTCCTGCAGTGTCGTAAGGTCGACACCTTAGCCCAATCATAAAGCTCGAAACGTTTGTTGACAAGCAACTTGTGAAAATGACTTTTGACTTTACCGCTGATTTTCGCTAATCAAGGCAATTCTAGCAATATTTTTCCCAGATGAGTTCTGAAATTGGGTACTGGAATGGTTTAGGAAATGGTTGAACGTAGCACAGCCATATTATATTATTTTAATCTACTTCTGTAAGCACATCACCGCTATGCCTCAAACAAACCAAAGCTTTGCCTTTCATAGTAGCAGTACCAAAATGGATAAGTTTGTAAACTGATTTTGATTTGTAATATACGTAGCTTCTCCGTCTTGCCATGCTAAGTGCCCAGGGATATCATCTTTTAAATGATGTGTGTTGTAATCATCGAATCTGTCTGTGAATGAAAACCCATACCTTACGGGCTGAAATAATTGTCCAGATTGTATGTAGGCTGACGTCCTGCAAGAGATGTTGAAAATTGTTTGATGATATTGACAGGCGTTTTATATAAATAAATAATTGTAATTCATGCCGGAACGACCTTATCGTACCTGTCATAAATCAGGTACATTGGCCTTACTGTACACTTGACATGGAATTGACTGAGGAAAAAGTGCATGAGCCGGCCATTAAAGTGGCAATTTGTTGACTTTATTGGCCCCGTTTTATTGCAATTTATGTTCCATGTATTTATGGACAATTTGCCACTTTGGCACATTCCTTGTTCGTGCTTTGGACCATTCTCCATGTTGTTTAATGCTACGAATGGCTGTAAATGTCGCCTCTTCAGGATTTATTAAGCGGTAACTGATGTAGATTTATATTTTGCTTGCCATGAATTCAGGGTGTGTAACTTAACGGTCTTTATCATAACATAACAGAACATCGAGCAGAGTGTCACACCCTTTACACTCGAGGGTCAGTGATGGCCGATTTTCTTCGATTTTTCCAAAAGGTTCCCGTGGCCACAATAAGGTCGAGTTTGATTTGTACTTCAATAATGGTCAACAAGTTATTATTATACTCAAAAGATGGACCCACTTTGATCTTGCAAATCTTTCCAGGACTGTGAAGGGGGTAACCTTGTTTCAGACCCAGGAGTTAGTTAGGCAACGTGCCCCTTGTGGCAGTTGATTTGGGTCGACAGCCCTAGTCGTAAGAGTATCCCTCACATTGAAGTCGCCGTCCGACCTTGTAATAGGCGATCTCGCATAAAACAAAAAAAACAAAACAAAAAAGACAGATACATTGGAATGCCACTTTTATCGATGTCCTTTCCCACATTCCTTCAGTTTTATCTTCAATTTTTCAAGTTGACTTCCCTTAACATTTTCTTACATTCCCACGTGGCTCTGTGGTATATTGATGATCAATATTTCACGTCCCCCAAAACTGCCTCGATTTTTCACGGTAGTGTCTCAAGTGAAATCTAAGTAGACTGCATGCGTCTTGAAGAAGTTGTCCATAGAAAGATACGTCATTGGTTTCTGATAGTGTTTATGATATAGGCCTACCAAGGGCGGTACAGAATCAATGAATGTAGGTATAGGTGATTTGAGAAATTAATTGCAAATTGGAATTTGTTTGCCAGTTTGTACACATAAAAAGAAAGAGAAAACTTGTGATTTTTTTAGAAATTAAAAGAAAATTACAAATCTGAATGGCCTCTAAACACTGCGTACACAATGTATAGTGATGTTAATATCAGATAACACACCCGTTTTGATAAGTTTACCAGTACCAAATAACTGTCTGTCAAATTCTTGCATGTGACAGTAAAGACGGAAGATGCCTCAAGTTTATTATAAGTTAACCTTGGCGTTGAAAATATTTCCTTCATTTTTAGATCATTATAACTAAGCCATCTACGTGGGCTACACACATTATAGTGTATGCTTTTCGTTATTGACGTCAACTCCAATTGCACACGCGGTGAAAGAAGCCAACCGCTCCCCACGGACGATAGGTAGCAATTTACTTAGTTTTGTTCACCTCGGGTTGTAAACTTACCTTTTCCGGTGCTTCAAGAAATGGACACACGGGACCCACATGGTTTCACCATATAGCAAGGAATCTATAAATGGTTTCATAGGGGAGATTGATTTAAAGTCAATGTATTGAACGACTATTTGTCGTGTTTCAACTCTGTTTTTGTCATTTTGCCAGTCTACCCAAAAAGCTATAGTTTACATTGTGAAGATCAATTTGGTAAGAACAGGAAGAAAGCATTTCAAATTAATTTGGTGAAAACAAATACCAGTGGCTGGCAGTGCCAGAATTAACGGAAGGGTGGTAACCATAGATGTCAATTTGCCAATGTGCACAGTGTGCTAATCTTAGTAATGTGTGCCCATGTGTCACTGTGCCACTGGTGTCAAAGCGCCACTGTGCCAATGTGTGTCACTGTCAAAGTGCCAATGTATGCCAATTAGTGTGCCACTGTGCCACTGTACCACTGTGTCACTGTCAACGTGCCACCGTGCCAATATGTGTCACTGTCAAAGTATCACTGTGTCAATGCTTATTATCAAAGTGCCACTGTGCCAATGTGTGCCAATGTGTGCCAATGTGCCACAATTGCACATCGGCAAGTGCCAATATGTCACTGTGAGTGCCACTGTGCCAATGTGTGTCACTGTAAAAGTGCCACTGTGCCAATATGTGTCACTTTTAGAGTGTCACTGTGCCAATGTGTGTCACTGTGCCAATGTGTGCCCTTTTGTGCCACAGTGCATGTGTAGTTCGATACAGTCGGCAGTATGAACTAGAAAACAGAAATTGGAGAGGATAATTGTACTTTTTCAACGAAATAAATCAGCCTTCATATGTCACTTTGTATTGTAGTCTCCTTCAATACACGTGTCGACAATTCAATCATTATGCGGATGAAAAGTTATTAGCCTAAAGTAAAAAACCGTATGCATAAAAAGAGGTGGGCGGGGTCATTGTACGCCGGTTTCTTTCACTCAGTAACAACATAGTCTAACAACCAACGCAGCGACAGGAAGTGCCATCGGAAGTTCGATTTTGCAACTTCCCTTTTAACCGTACATGCCCCTTCGAACAGGAAGAATAGAAAGTTGAAAAGTGAAATGCATGTGATTCAAAGTCAGTGTCACTACACGACAGGGGGCCATGACAAATTACAAAATACTTAGGTATTCTTTATACGCGATTAGTGTGCGTTTAGTCAGGCAGGACTTTCATAATGTACAGTAATCTGTTTCATTAGAATGCGTGGAGAGAAAGTTCACCATAACATCCCACGTAGATCAAATGAGCCATACCCCCTTCCTGGCTGAGCTATTATACGCATTGGATTCCCATTGACCCACATATACTACCCACATAAAGCCTGCTTTCTTGGATTCATAAACACAGTTATGATCACAATTGTATTGGAGAAATGAGGCTTTTCCCTTTATAATTGAGGGTATGACACTAAACTTGGAGATCAAACTTTCTTAGAATAATGTCTATAGAATAAAGGTATTGTGAAATAAGAGCTTGTTTTTTAACTGTCCGTTTTAGTTTTCATATTATTCACTCCAATAACGTTCATTCCAGTTCAATAACTTAGTTCTGAAACACAGTTCACTTCAAATACACTTTATTGTATCTTGATTATATTATTGATAAAGTATCGGTAAATCAGTGTTATCTGATCGATGTGATTCTGATTAATAATTGATCCGACCAATACTTCCATTCTTTGTCTGATTGTAATCAATTGGTTATGAAAACAAGATGAGTGCAAAATGAGAGCAGTCTATAGTTGAACTGAACTCCAAATTAAAAACAATATTTTCATAAATAGTTTTAAGTGTTTTATTTTGAAGTGCCATTACTACAGTGATATTGAACTGTTTTTAGTATCTCCAGCCTGTAAAGGTTCAATTAGTGGGGGTAGACGAGTCATTGCGAATGATGACCCCTTCCTGTCCGATTGCCTACTTTTTTAAATGAAACCCAGAGCGTTGATATGAAACTCATGGCCACATTAAAGTAGGAATCGTGTAAGTGAAATAATGATTGGAGGAGGAGATGCAACGAATCTTCAAGTGACAGCATGATCGTTTTACCATGAGAAGAAGAGTGGACTAGAATGGTTCTCCATCATCGTAGACAAGTTCCCATTTGAATACGTTTATCCTTCTAAGGAAGTCTTTGTTAGACCAGTAACACGACGTATACACGTTGTAATTGCCCAATAAGCCAAACGTGTAAAATGTTAAGAGAGATGATACAAGAGTTTTCAAACTACTACAAACGAAAGCAAGCCCATCAGGCAGGACACCCCCATGGGGGCGTCCCGAAGGGGTTGAGGATAGGGAATGCCGATTCGTAATATATGATTCAGTCTACCCTCTCGCAACCTTCCTCACGATACGCCCCCTTCCAAGAAAACATCGAACAAACGAACAAACACTTACCCCCCTCCCCCATCTCCACTCCACCCCTCCTCAAAAAATAAAAATAAAAAGTATTATTAGAAGAGAAGGGGTGGCTTGTATTAGTAAGTGGAAGCCTCTCTTCCCCAGTATAACCCATGGTATAACTGATGTTTGTCAATGGTTTGTGCCTTAAAAGCCTCGTTAATAATAATATGAATACTCCACACACAGCCTGAGAGCATCTGGGTGTTTCATTGAAGATGCTCAATTTGATATATATTACCGCGGTCTTCTTATTAATCAAGACGACGTGCATTAGGGAAAGGAGGTCATTCATCAAGACCCCGAAACCCTCAAAGATCACAAGAGGAAAACATCTCATTGGATCATCAGATTTTTAAAAGGGGTTTGCTTTACTATTAATTATCTCAACAAATGTTGGGGTGAGTATTTATCATCTTAAAGCTTCTCTTAAATGGACCCTAATTGGCTAAATGGAATAGGCTGCTTGATTTGTTATCGTTTTCGTGACATGTACTCTTCGATTTGAAAATTTAAATGGATCACATGTTTCTTAATCATGGACAAACAGTTAACCTTTAATTTTGTGAGGTTCTTTTCTTGAATATTTTTTTTTTTATTAAACTTTAGGAATAATTTGATACAAAAATAGATGTCCCTTTTATGAGTTTCGTAAAACAAATTCTTGTTTGCCCAATGGTTCTTATACTCCTTCAATAGAAATGGTGAAGAACCACGAACTCCGACTAATATGCTATAAGCAAGAAAACAAATTCTTACCAGCAAAAAAATATAATGTCATTTAAAATGTTCATGATTTCCCAGTTATTGTTTTTGTTTTGCCTGTAAATTAAAGAAGCTGTGTTTTTTTGGCCTTGGATGCATTCTCACTTATGCACAAAGGTCTACCCCGTAATCACTAGGCGACACAACTCTATTAACTGTCCCCATTAGACTTCATGTGAACCCTACGACCTAGCGACTAAGCTGACCCATCTTAATAGACAATACCTTGATAAAATAGATGCGGGTCATCTTTCACTGTATCTTAATTGAAATGATTAAGATGTACTGAGTCCAATGGAGAATGTTGACAGTGCTATCTTCATATAACGCAGTATTGATATCTCTGATCATTGGTATCGACCTCCGTGTAAAATTTCAACCGAGATAAACCTGGTGTAAACACAGTATTTGCATGTTACTTTTTCTTCATTCACTTCTGTCTTACAAACAAAGTACATGATTGCCAATTATAAAGAATTGAATAGTTGAATTCTGGATCTGACTATAAAGTTTAAACCGGATCCAGTACTTATCTGCAACTCAAACCGTGTAGTCTAGAGAGTTTGTTAACGGTAGGCCTATACATACAAATATTATTATTATTACTACAAGGTACGAATGAGAGCAAAACCCATGACACAATCTATTTTTGTTGTTGTGTGTGCACTGCTTTAACATCACCACCTAATTTGATAACTTTTGTACATCAGTGGTGTCATGAAAATTAAACCTAGATTATTGGAAGGATTTACATAATATGATTCCTTTAAAAAGTATTGCCTTTATATTGAACAGCAGTTGACAATGCATTGAATGTAATGTACCTGTAAACCTTGGTCAAGCACAGAGGGCCTGTTAAGTGACGGCTTCCAACCTGTTATATGAACCACCCCAGACTTGTTGATACATGTTCGCCTGGTTGTTGTCTGAGCCGTTCAGACGTTAAATTCCTCTCGGTTGTGAATGTTGTCATACAATCTCAAATGGCAAATCCGGTCTTTTCTGTAGCTTTTTAGGCTTTCTACTGATCTGTAGTCTGACCCTAAGCCATCAGTCGCCGGATCTTCCCCCATACAACAATCCCCGCTAATCGGGGCGTGAAAACAGATCTTGGGGGCAATAGAGGGTCCCCTTCTTGTGTCAGAAAGGGGCGTGTCTGCCAATGTTGGGGTCTCGGTGTCACAAAGGATTATCTAGGGGCAATAGCTAAAAATGGTCCCCCTCTATAAAGTGGGGGCTTTTACCTGGAAGGAGGTGTACTGTCTGGTTGTGTAGGGGTCTCTCAGACCGGTGTGTTAAACGGGTGGATTATCTCAGACAGTCTGTTATTGCTTGAGTGAAACAGATCCCTCAAGGTGTGCCTTTCTGGTGAATTGAAGCACATTGAGATATAATTATGAATAATGGCGAGTCTACTTTGTGCAGGGTTTTTATGGATATCCATAATTCACCATATCCACTCCTGGTCAATAACTCCAGAACTATAGAACAAAAATCCTTACAAATATTTTGATTTTTTTTGTTTTAGTTTTATGCATCTTTTGAGATGATTCCTGTACTGTTCTGTAAGTATTTTTCGAGTTAGAAAAGTTGTTATGAGAACATCAAAAAGTTGTCCATGCACGATTTGTTCCTTGATATGCGATCCAATGCATCCACTATCGACTCGTGTATCTGAAAGTAAACATTTGCCCAAAGTCAGTTTCCCATTTTCCTTTTACGATAAATAGATCACGAATAAAAATTAAACATCTGGAGTTCCAACATGTACATAATGCTTCGGTTAACACATTGGGTGACATATACCAAGGTTGAAATCAAACTGCGAATATTAAACGTGAACTGTTTCTTAAAGCCATGGTTGTTGTAGAAAGCGCCACCGACGAACAAAAATTAACATCACGGCCACCTCTTGTTTGCAGTTCATCATATCCACCAACAAAACTAGAAAACAAGAATGTTTGCCTTGAAAGGTAGTGATATAACCAAGCTCTAGGCGTCAGAAACGCCACATGACATCGTCAGGTTCTTTTTGATACTCCGTCTTGCGTCAACAATTTGCTCAAAACCACCCCGCCCCTGGCCCTTGAGTGAACCCACCTATAATAATACCCTATATGAATGTCTAGCAAGGCGAAGGATACATCACCCCTCAACAGGTATCCAGGTGTAACAGTGCCTCAATCCGGAGACTATAACTTGCATTATTATGACCTCCGTCGACGCTGTCATAAACACGCTCATACAAAATAACATTTTAAAAGAGTGCAAAGGATGACCCACTTTACTTTCAAAGTCCTATAGCTTGCCATTGTTTTGCCATTGAAAGTTACAATATAGGGTTTAACAGACTTTTGATTAGTGTAAGTTTGTATTGACTTATTGCGACGTTCTTCTGTGACTTGGTTTACATAAATTTAAAGTGTTCTTAGGGAGGGGCAATGATAATTGGTATGCTGAATCTCATTTAAGGAAGTTGGGATGGTTCTCTTTACGTATGGCGTCAATCAAAGGCTCTCCTCATTTCTTATGTTTTGCATTATTATTATTACAATAAAACACTTTCCTCTGGTGTAAAACAATCCGGCTTAAAAATGTGATCACAATTTAAATTTGCATTTACCACAACAGGATGGGTGCTCTTCAGTCCAAACTGAACAATATGTCTATGTTTAAAGACACAGGACACCGTTGGTAATTGCCAAAGACTAGTCTTCTCAAGTGTATCTCAACATATGCATAAAATAACAAACCTGTGAAAATGGGAGCTCAATCGGTCGTCGAAGTTGCGAGATAATAATGGGAAGAAAAAAAAACACCCTTGTCACACGAAGTCGTGTGCTTTCAGATGCTTGATTTGGAGACCTCAAATTCTAAATCTGAGGTCTCGAAATCAAATTCGTGGATAGTACTTCTTTCTCAAAAACTACGTTACTTCAGAGGGAGCCGTTTCTCACAATGTTTTATACCATTAACAGCTCCCCATCACTCGTTACCAAGTAAGGTTTTATGCTAACACTTATTTTGAGTAAGTACCAATAGTGTCCACTGCCTTCAACTTCAAATGTAATCGCAATTTCCAGTTTGCATTTATTACTTATCAAAGTAAATCCTGTACTAGTTGTTTTAATGTATGATATAGTTTTGGAACCAACAGTATGATACCGTGGCGACGTAGTTGGTACCATGGCAAAGTTAATAATTCGAACTTGAAATGAGCAACAGTTGATTGTTCCCTTGAACCACATTCATAACGACCCTGACATTAGCACAACACTAATCCGCTTTTAGAACACAGCGTGTGTTTGTGTGACCTCGTCAACATCGGTTCCACGCCCGGAGAAGTTTGTCAAATAACCTTAACCTTATTCCAACCCAATTATTATTATTTAAATTAAGGGAATATGCAAATGAACTTCGCGGTTATAAATCAATAGAGATGAGACGCCACCTTTGATAGATTGAAAGATGTTGAAAAAAAGAGGTCAACGCACAGAAGTAATGTTTAGCCCTTTTTAAATTGCACACCCCCTACACAATTATGGAACTTATGTAGGCTACTTTTCCTATTAATACAACAGCAATACTAGTGCAACTGATGTTCCTTAAAAAATGAATGTACCAGTACACCTCTAGTAACATCATCCCTTTATGTTGTGTCTTAAAAACCAGAACATTTGAATGAATGTTTTCCCATAATCTTACGCTGAGCCATCTATAAATCGTAAGCGATCCCAGATACATCAAATTGGTTTAGTTTGTTGAAGCGCAGTACCGGACATAGAAATGTGTTTTGATTGATATAGAAATATTGACTTCCGTGACATTTACGGTTCTCGCACCACGACCTCTCTGATTAATTGATAAACCGTCGGATACTGTTTATAAAACCATAGAGCTTTCTCTATGATAAAACGTACACCACTCTAACAATGCGCAGCCATGTTAAATTATTGTCAAAATGTCAACTCGGCATGACATTTATCCGACTCTCCACCAAACCGTGAAATTGCATGAATAAAACAGGCAATAAAAAATCTCCCCGTGTTGTTCAGGAGTCGATTGTTCTACGTCAATTGTTCAGTTTGAGGTTAAGCGAAGCAGGTGGACCACATTTCCACACTACAGGTGCACGCAATCGCAAAGTGTGACGGGAGGGGGCACTATTGGGCCCGGTGAGTCTCAAAACCACAAGTTCAAAACTGGCTAAAAGTTCGGATAAAAGACTTTGCGGTTTGTACTTGGACAGTATTTGAACTCGGCCAATTAGAATAGACTTGTTAACTTTTATCCTTTTCAGCAATTCATGAAATATGGAATTTGTAAATAATAATTCAAAAATAAGTTACAAATAAGTTTCTGTTTTAAAATGTTCACTTACACCTTAGTCCAGCTTAAAATGTTCACCTACACTACTTAGTCCAGCTTTTTGTTCACTTGAGTAGAAAAAATAGTACATAAAAACAAAATATATACAAAACCCTATTTTAATACATGTATCTTAAAAATGTGTACATATTCCACTTTATGCGCTCATTGTGTATGCAGGGAAGAGTGTTAATAGAGTGTGAATAATCCAATTAAAGAATCTACTTTGAAAAGTTTCACCTCTGTCAATTTCTAAATCAACAAGAAGCGATTAACATCAGATTAGCATGACAGAACCATTGCATAAATTGCTAAGACTTTCTCTATAACTTAAAATTTACCTAGAGCACCTGTACAGACTTTTTGATACTACATTTGGGACACCTTCCTTCCTCTATGATTGAACCATCGATCAAGGGTTTTGGGATGTTTTTAAACCGTGTTTCTTAAACTATCCCATTATATTGATACCAGTAAATTGTTTCATGTTTTTATGTGAAGTCATCAAGTCATGGTTCAAAGGTTACGAGAGACTTACGAGAGACCACCATGCTAACTGTTTATTCCTACGGACAATCGATCCATTTTTACGGGTAACCGCAACACCTTGAGTCGGTGTTTTCACTCCTTTAAAAATCGGCCCCGCACTTCATCTCTAAAGTGTACAAGTTAATCTCCTTATCACCTTATTATAATGCTGACTGAGATTGTAAGTAAATGCCACCCCGTAAATGGTGCTCCCCTGACGGGTAAAATGTGCGGAAAACAGCCAAACAACCGCTCTCGCCTGACTGGCATGTCAACTCTCCCGGGGTGTCAAAAGTCCCCAACCCGTTGAACCTAGCCGCCGCCGTAGCCATAGCCCAGACACCCCGCGTAAAGACGGCACCGGTGGGTGGTCGACGAGTTGCGATCTTCCACTAATCATTTTCATAATTTGAGTTTTGACCTCTTTTTTTTTTAAGTCGACCTGGGGAACCTTCGACGTATTTGTTTTGCTGTCTGATTGGGCTGTGCTTTCATTTCGGTCTTTCATCAAGAACTATTGCATGTATTGGATCAGAATCTTTTAAAAATTCATTTCTTAAAGGCACTGGACACTAGTAAATTCACTCTGGATCTGACTGATTATAAAGTTCAAACTGGATCCAGTACTTAAAGGCACTGGACGCCGTTTGTAATTGTCAACGACCAGTATTCTCACTTGGTGTATCCCAACATGCAAAACTAACAAATCTGTGAACATTTGGACTCAATTGGTCATAGAAGTTGCAAGATAATACTGATAGAAAAACACTATTGTTTCACAACTTTGTGTGCTTTCAGAAGCAAAATAAAAGGCTTCAGGCCTGCAGTCTTTTAATATTTGAGTGATAAATTACCTCTTTCTCAAAAAACTACGTTACTTCAGAGGAAGTTGTTTTTCACAATAATTTATAATAATATCAACTGATCTCCATTGCTCGTTACCCAGTAAGGTTTTAAAGCTAAAACAATTATTTTGAGTAATTACAAATAGGGTTCAATGCCTTTAAACGTGACATAGAGCAACTTGTATCCAACATATTTCTACCCCATCCTACCATTGGTAAAGAAGGGCAAGGCTAGGTTAAACATTTATAATACTACATGCAGAGTCTTAATTGTGCATATTAATGACTAAGACCCAGTGAAAAGATGAATAGCGCGGTGACGTCGTGAGGTCGTTGTAGTAATTGGCACCGTTAGGGTTTAACTGAAGGTTAACTTATAATCTGACAATCAGTCCACCAGCGTGGGTCACTTTAATATAAGGAAGGGCCCTTTATATCCCATTCACGTCAAGGACTTTCTTGTATACGTCCTTTTCTTTTATAGATTTCTTTCACACAATCCCTGAAAAAGTTGAGGCTAAACGCCCCCTATAATAAATGGGTTTTTTTCAGTGGACACGATTGGTTATTACTCAAAAAATTATATTAGCATAAAACCATACTTGGTAACGAGTAATGGGGAGCTGTTGATAATTTAAAACACTGTGAGAAACTGCTCCCTCTGAAGTAACGTAGTTTCGAGAAAGAAGTAATTTCCCACGAATTTGATTTCGAGACCTCAGAATTAGATTTTCAGGTCACGAAATCAAGCGTCTGAGGGCACACAACTTCGTTTGACAACGGTTTTTTTTCTTTCATTATTATCTCGAAACTTCGACCACTAATTGAGCTAAAAAAAATTCACAGGTTTGTTATTTTATGCATATGTTGAGGTACAACAATTACCAATAGTGTCCACTGTGTTAAAGGAAGGGCCCTTCCATCCACGTCAAGGACTTTCTTGTATACGTCCTTTTCTTTTACAGATTTCTTTCACACAATCTCTTAATAAAAGTAAGAGGCTAAACTGCCCTATAAATGTATTTATTAAATGTGTTTATTATTTAAACAATATTTATAATATTATATGTAAAACCAAGGAGGTAGATGTGAAAAAACGTAAGAGATTATTTGTTGATTATGTTGGCTATGGCAGTTTTCCCCAACCATATTGGCTAGTGTGATGGCTTAGACTCCGCCAGCCACTTTGAAGACCCTTACCGAAATTGCACATTATTTTCAAAATAAACAAATGGAGCATGAGCATGAGCCAAAATTAAAACCGTAGTTTCGATAATGGCCTATTCTGCCCTGTACCATACTGAGTAAATGTAATATAATTGTTGTTTAGATCCTGTCAGCCAGTCTGAAGCCCCTTTTTTAGAAAGTGCACAGTTTCAGACTAACTGACGGTAGTAGTAAGCCCTGTGCCCAAATCCAAACGTGGTTTCGATAAGGGCATATCATACCACGTATACAACTAATTCAAGTATATGTTAAATTATTTCTGTATACAGTTTGCCACTTGAACGAGTGTCTTTAAACGGCACCTTGAAGTATACAACCATGAGATGTCAACAATACATACAAGAACAGAGCAGGGACCTTGTTGTGTCTAATCTAAGGACATGGAACAGATCCAGTGACGTCTTATACAACTGAAAACACTATTGTGTGAATAGCTTCAATTTGTGTGGCTTCTTCGTATAGACGTTCTTCACAGTCTCACAGGTAAGCTTTAATGATCATCATTGAAACATTGAAGGTTGAAGTTAACGTAATGCCATTGATATACTGTTAATAAGGAGTAGAGTAGTCTCCTTTACAAGGCGGTACTGGTGTTTTGGCGGACGTGTTGCGCTTGTTTACACTGCGCGAAGAAGATTGACGTGTGTGGGGTCAATAACACCAGCGATGTCATCAGAGACTCGGGCAATCTGTAAGAGCAAAGTGAAAACTGAGTACTGTAATTGAAGACTTGACTAATCTTTATCACAGAAACCTGGCTACTCATGTTATCAGTACTTCAACCATAAGTAGCTGATTTCAACCATAGGTGACTTCAACCAAAGTAGCCGAGTTCAACCACTGACTTCAACCCATTATAGCTGACTTAAACCAATAAGTGGCCGACTTTAACCATAAGTAGCTGATTCAACCATAAGTGACTTCAACCGAAGTAGACGAGTTGGCAACCAATAAGTAGCTGAGTTCAACCAATAAGTAGCTCATCAACCAATAAGTAGCAGACTTCCACCACTGACTTCAACCCATTATAGCTGACATGTTTTAAACAAACAACAGGAAATTGCACCGAAATTGTTAAAAGCGAAATACTTTGTTGTGGTTTCAAAATTTTAGCATTGAGTTCAGAACTATTTCGACGTTGTCACTATTAGCATTATGAATTATTCACATGATACACGAGATCACATGCGATAGGGTTGTAGCCAATCACATGCGATTTGAGGTTGCATAAGACGAATATTCATAAGAAAGAAATTAACATCTTTTTAAAAACTGTCTTTAGAGCTTTAATGCTGCAACACGTGTTTCATTATTCGGTTCTGAACTATGCCTTTCCCCTTAATCAGACCTGGCTACTTTCCCCAGACCTTGGAAAAGTACGCACGTGAGACCCTTACAGCTGCCGTTTGAAATAAAATCATTCGAAATCGAATATATTTGGAGACACATTCCGGTCCAAAATGCATTTGTGTTTCACCGGCGTCGACGTGTAGGAAACCACAAGCGTCACTAGAAATTGAACAAGTCGGTTTTGCCGACCGACCGACCGACGAAGCACGCCAATTAAATGGTATGATAGAAAAAGGGGTCATTTGTAACGCTCCCGCGCTTTTTAGATGGCATCAAGGCCGCACGTGCCTGATCGGACTTGTGTACAAGTCGACCTGCAGTCGAACCCCGTATAGTCGCCAACGATGCCGGTCTGATGTTGTATTAGTTTCGCTTCTATAGTTTTAACCTTGGTTGTGTTTGTTAAACATCTATACAGGCACACAATGGATGTTATATGTTTTCCTTTTATTTTGGTATTTCTTATGGTGTGTTGTTGTTGATTGCGGTATGGTTTAGAAATCGTGCTTGGGCGGTTTTGATTATCAATCGGGCGACAAACAATATTAATAATACAGATAACAAACAGATATTACATTTGGGGTTGCACACATCATTGAGTAAATGACGCTTCCGGTATTGAAAATGTAAGGACTTTTTGGTTCCTCTGTCGGCTCAATGGCGCTATTTGGAGCAGTGGTCGCCTCAAATTTAACCCAGTTTAAAAGTTTAGAAAACGAAACTGAGGCGATGGTATAAGTGGAGCCTGGAGTTAACCCGTTACCTTTTTAATGACTGCTCGCAAGCAGGACCAGTTAGCTTGTCATTTTACTAATTCGTTGGATTTTTCACTAGTCAATTTTTCAAAGAAATCATAGGGAAGCTTTTTAACACTGAACTACCCAGACCACTTGGAGAGAATTCTGACTGGTCCTCAGGGGTTTTAACTGGCATTTCGTCAGCGGACCCCTGTTAAGGGAGAACGCTGGGAGTCCCTTGACCATTTTAACATCGGTGAAATGTTCTAACAAAAATAACCTTACTGGCAGCACTAATAAACATTGCAAGTATAAGAGCCTATTGGACATGGAAGTAGACAACTCTCTTCATTGGTCGCAGACCAAAGGGACTCTTAATGAGATGTGACAAAACAATATGGCAATACTATAATGAGAATTAACAACATCTTGGACACGAAAGAGAACTATATTGATTGGTCGCACACCAACGCGAATGCAATACTATAATGAGAAATAGGAACCTAGGCCTATTGGACAAGAAAAAGAACTATCTTGATTGGTCGCACGCTAAAGCGACCTTTTTTTAGTGTAAAACTGTGAGAAATAAGAACCTATTGGACACGAAAGAGAACTATATATTGACTAGTCGCACACCAAAGCGACTTTTAATACAGTACTATAATGATAAATAACATATTGGACACGAAAGAGAACTATCTTGATTGCGGACGTCGCGAGTCACTGTGACCAATCGCCGCAGCGCGCTCAAATCAGTCGCGTGGCATGTGCGATCGGTCGAGACAATCACAACTCCGTCTCGTGCATGACAAGCGCATTTCAATATCTGCCTGAACTTGCGTTGTCGGTTCATGCAATCGCAATTTGGCGCTCGTTTTCCTCACCTGGTTTGGCTGGCCTTTTTTCTGGCAGGTGGTTAATGGATAGTCCTTGGTAGCCTGGGTGTAAAAAACTACTTCAGTTCTATGCTAATTGTTTTGTGAAGATGCGGTTTGATGGGCATTACCAGCATTGAAATGCGTCTAGTATGAACAGTTGCTCGTAAAAATGGTTTGTTTAAATTTGAGATTAAACTTTGTTGCTCGATCGCTTCTTAAAAACAAATTTATGGGAGATATTTTGAGTATTGTAAATATTTTAGCATTTGAAATCAATTTTAATTTTAAATCGTTAGAGATTGTTTGCCCTTTTCCTTGTCTATAGGAATTATTTTACATATATATATATTTTACATATATGTATATTTTACATATATATATATATTTGAAACGTCGAGGGTGACACCGGCTCTTTTCAGAGCCAACACTCCAACAAAAGAGATTTACACATGCAAGTTTACTATTTATTTAGAGTTTCTTCAAACTCTATCATGCTAGTTCTTTGACATCTCACTCTTGATAGTACGATAGTACTACTGGAGCAATAGAGAAACCCCAAGATCATCTCAACTGGAAAATTGATGTGATGTCAAGGTACTTTTGTAATTCAATTAGATTACAATAGAATCAAAGTGGCGGTACAAACCATAGAGCTAGGACCCTACAAATTGCCTGCTTGTTCACCCCCTCAAGGTTGTGTTCTGCTGATCAGAGAGACGTCTCAGATCACTGGTCATCTCGGGTTATTGGATTGTGTGGACATGCACTTGATCAATACATAATGTGAATCATCTATCGGGAGGTACCTGTGCGCATTTTAAATTTTGTGTGAGTCGTTGGTTGAAACATTGCATGCGTGAATCCTCTCGGGAGATACCTGTGCGCATTTTAAATTTTGTGCGAGACATAGGTTGAAAATAGAGAAACTGCGCAAAATAATGTAGATGGATTTAAATAAATGTGTTTATAGAGCGGTTTTAAATGATTCCAGTGTAGATGAGGCACGGATGTGAACGGGAAGATTGTTCCAAAGAGTGGGAGTGGCGATTGAGAAGGAGCGGTTTCCATAGCGAGTGCGGGGGATAGGACCAGAGTTGAATTCCAGGTGGGCGGTAGATGATGATCGGAGAATGATAAAAGTACATTGCTATGTGTGAATCCCCTCGGGAGGTACCTGTGCGCAATTGGATAGAGAAACTGTGCAAATAAATTATGATAAAAGTACATTGGAATAAATTACAGGCTCAAATGCACACTTATGCACTTTTGCACTCTTTAGGGTTGAGATGTCAGAACGCGTACTTCTTATAAATGTGTTGAGGGAATTCTTTTCCAGTTGAATGAGGTTTTGATTGATTGGTTTTATATGAAGAGACAGTTGTCTCTTTTTCTATTGGAAGATTCAAAAACGGTTATACATCCAGTTTATAATTGTATGTACCGAGCTCTTGTTGCCTGATAGATGAAATCTTCCTCCTGTCATTAGGGAATCTTTTTGAGTATCTCTGTTTCTTAAAGAGAGCTCTATCCATGAGCCACCTCTATCTATGTTTTAACATAGTTAAAACTTCTATTGCGCGTTAATCTTAATGGTTATACATTATTATGTTACGGTAGTTATATAAATACATGTGATGAGTTTAACCGTTGTCGAAATGACTGTAAGTTTAGACTTTTTAAGTCTCGATAAGAAATTTCTCTTGCTCAGCGAATCTCGATTCTGTGTAATTGTTTTATGACCGTAGACACCCTTCTGCAATCCTACCAACCACTTCGACAATATGTCCAATTGTACTCCAAAGTATTGAAATCTGACAGTGGTCATAAATTACAATATGATTTTCCATGAGATTATTGTATGCGTTAAGTCTCAAGGGGAAACTGTGTTTTGTTCTGCGGTTCTTACTATTGGCAGGGGGTCTGCTTCTTAAAGTTAAATAATCTGGAAATTCTATTTGACGAACAATTGCCCACATATGTATTATAAGTTGACTATTTCCACCATGTTGCGACCAACAATGCCCCAATTATACACACCTGGAGGGCACTGGAGTTCTCACTTTGCACTTTTCTTTATCTAAACTCTCCACACTTCTGTTTTAATCGTTAACAATTTGCCGCCGATAATTTCACATGGGAAATCTTTATATGGAAACACCCCATGTGGTTCTTGCAGTTAAAACCATGGATCAAATTGGCCCGTTTCCGGTGTGGGCAAGGAAAGGTCGAAGGTCATTATAAATCTTACCTGTATATAATAACCGAGTTATTAAACCATATGTGATCAACTTAACTTGTCATAGGATGGGGTTTCAAACAAATTGTTTGCCTCACCCGTTTTTCCAATCTTTTTTTTTTAGCGAGAATGTACTTTAGGCGTAAATCTAAACTTTACACATCAGGTTAACTTGATCACTATTTGATTCGTTTTACGGCATCAAATTGCAAAAGAAAGACACGCCAACTGAAGGTACTTTCAAACAAAAAATGACATCTCAAATTGGAACCGGGTTGGGTTGATCTAGGTTTGGATACAAATGGGATGTCGCCAAACCAGATTTAGTTCTCGTTAGTTACTAATACTACACCGTACTACACACAACTACAACCATGTTATGTGTTTAAAGGGCCTTTAAACATAACCATTGGTTGTAGTTTTGTAAAGGCAATGGGCACCTTTGGTTATTGTCAAAATAAAGCAGTATTCCCACTTGGTGTATATCATCATCTGCATATTAAAATCGGTGAACATTTTTACTCAATTGGTCATCAAAGTTGCAAGAGAATAATGAAAGAAAAACCACCCTTGTTGCACAAATGTGTGTGCTTTCAGATGCCTTATTAAGGTTCAGGGCTGAAGTCTGTTAATATTTAAGTAAGAAAATACCTGTTTCTCAAAAACTACGTTACTTCAGAGTGAGCCATTTCTCACACTGTTTTAATAAACCATTAACAGCTCTCCATTGCTCGTTACCAAGTAAGTTAGTATGCTAACAATTATTTTGAGTAATTACCAATGGTGTCTAGTGCCTTTAACTCCGATTGAACTAATGAAAGTACCGACCCATGAACCAAACAGCAGTCAGTGTAATTTAAGCTGATGTTATTATCCGGTGTAGTTATCTCAAATGTCCGATTCTTAGTTATCCTGTCTGGCGCTCTAATCACCAACTTTAATAATGAGGGTATGCTGAAGGGAGATGATGTCATGCCTATATTTAGTCAATCTCTACCATAACTGTTTAGGCACATTTTTACATACAATAGTGGCTCATTGTCCCATTGCTGCTAGGAAATATAAAGTCGTGTTTGGCAAAACTCGTTTGTAAATTCCAGTATTATTTGCTGCTTCATGAAGTTTATTTAAATGAAGTAGATAGGCCTAAATGTGTCGTATTGAACATGATGCAGTTTCTAGCAAATATTGTATGCAAACATAGTATTCTTGTTTAGCAACGAGTATTAGCACGCACTAATTCATGTACATAACCAAGGCAGTGTCGGGCCTGTATGCTTCGTTTTTGAAAGGGCAATGACACCAAGGCATTTTCTCCTTTGTGAAGGGCACACTATGTGGAAATTGTACATCTCTACTGGAGCATTTCAATGGCACCAAGGCAATGACCAGGGGGCATGGAGGCAATCGCATTCGTTGTCTCCGTGAAGTATATCAGGAGCACCATTTTTGAAAGGGCAAGGACACCCTAAGAGGAAATGTTAAATTTCTATTGGAGCATTTCAAGGGCACCAAAAAAATGACCAGGGCCCAATTTCATGGAGCTGCTTAAGCAAAAAATGTGCCTAAGCACGAAAATAGCCTGCTTATTTTATACATGTTACTTGCCAAAACTTCATGCCATATACATTGCTTGTAACTGGTATTTAGCTGTTTACTTTAGCATAACAATTGAGTGGAGTCTTTGCCCGTAATCTGGTTTTACTAAGCAAGGATTTTTTTGCTTAAGCGAAATGTTGTGCTTAAGCAGCTCCATTCCCAGGGGGCATGGAGGCAATCGCCTTCGTTGCCTCCGTGAAGTACATCAGGCCTGCAGTGTGATATAGGCGCTGTTCACCCAAGGTGTTCGTCTTAAAGTTGAGACTCTGAACATGCTTGTGATTCCAGTTTCATCATTTATTAGAAAATCAGCTTCCTCTTGAGTATTGTACGCCGCCAACCCGTCGTGTCAGCCCGGCACACCACTTGACTCCTTCCAGCGTGGCTGAAACATCCAATCAATATCACCTATCTGATTTCTCCATGTTAGAGTCGGCTTCTTCTCCGTGGCATTGATGTGTTTTTATTAAAATCTAAATAGAGTCAATAACCTTTCAAGTGTTGAACCTTGAGTGAGCGACTCGTGCTTTGCCGCTGTGTTTTAGTCACTACGATTACATTGGACGTATCTCCTTTTACCTGTGGACTGGAACAATCTTTCAAATTCGTATTAGGCCTAGATTGAGGCGTCCCTGGTTAAAGGGGGATCCAAAATAAAATGTGATTTTGTTAAGAATGAAATGAAATCTCATTCTCTTGGTTTCGATGCAAACACCACATAACCCATCTGTGAATAGGTTCGTCGTGACGTTGAGTGAAAAATGGGGGTTGGGTCTGTCAGGATTTGTTCACGTTTAGCCTATGGTGTCCATGTTTGCCATTTGGCGATTAGTCTGGTAAGCTCAGTAAGGGAAGGGAAAGCAGTTATTCCAACATTTATCAGTTTGAAGATGATTGCTACGATCGTGAAGAGGAAGCCAGTGGAGTTAAGCAGGAGAGAACTTCATTTGGGCTTGAAAACAAGACGCTGCCTACTGAATGAAACGTAATTAATCTATAACATAAACCCTTCCAATGTCCACGATTAACCCTACCAATGTCCACCATTTACGTCACCGGGTATAAAACACCTCATTTACAAAGCTTAAAGTGAATGCATGTTCCTACAATTCCGAATACTTGTTCACTTCACTACCATCTTAAAGTTGTAAAATCCTTAATAAAAAACCTACTACAATTAGACCCTCTGTGAATAGAATTCAGTGTATACATGTACCCCTTCTATGCTCTTACCCCTACTTGAATACCCCCCGAAGTTACAGTAGAATGATGGTGTCTTCCTGTTTTCTAAACATAGCCATTTAACAAGGGGGCAATTTGCTTCTTATCAGCTCAGTCACGTTAATACTTACATGAGATCCTCCCCCTCAGGGCTGGCAACACAAAAAAGAGCATTAGAAGTTTGTTAACAGTAACACAACACAATGAGATCGTTGTACAATACTTCATGTCCTCTTAAAGGTGGGTTAATGAAGGTGCTTTGAGTCCAACTACACACATGATGTTGGTAATTACAGGTGGAAGGAACTAACTGGTACATCCTTATGTTTGCATCTACAAGAACATTGATGAAGGGACAAAACTCAGGGAGCAAGAGGGTGATGGGAGCGTCAGTCGAGAAGTAGAAATCCCGTAGGATGAGTTTGAAAAACGAATACTTTGATGTGCTGGGTATAACCATGGATGGTGTACAGTAGGCCTACCAGCTGAGATTACTCTAAGGCCGTGTCCGAAACGACGACTTTGGCTACAGCTACGTCTAGATCAGCGCGTCTACCAGTGTTGAAGACTAGGCAGACGCGCGCGATCTCGCCGTAGCTGTAGCCGAAGTCGCCGTTTCGGACACGGCCTTAGTTCTTGTAATGTGCCAGTGATGCTTTTTTTCCCAAACAAATTGTGTTTTACAAGAACACCGAATAAGAGAAAACCCGGGGAGCAAGAGGGTGATGGGATATTTTAGTATCGTGCTATGGTCGAGTAGTGAACATCCCATTGTATTGTAGGATGAGTTTAATAACTGATTTTTAACTTGATGTTAGTGATTGATGTAATGTGCCGGCTTAGAATTCTGTATCTTGTAATGTGCCATACTGATGCAATTATTTTGTGATTTGTCCAAACTGTACAAACGTCGGTTCTAAAACTTTGACTTGTAACGACTTAGGCCTATACATAAAATAGTGGCCTCTTATATATCGGTTATATCCGTCACTCAGTGACGCTCATGGCGCTTTAACATTCAAGATATACCTGTATGTGACCTACTCCTTTTTGAAATAGCACCTTGTAATGGTTTACAAGGTGCTCTGGCGCAACATGCAGCCAATCAAACCAGTAACATTGGGGCGAACCCCCTTCTCTTTTCGATGAAGGGCACTGTTTTGTTTACACAACACACGGGACCAATGGCTATACGTCCCATCCGAAGGAAACTCTTTCACAGTTATTATTTTGGAGCGATTCGTGATAATTCTGACATCTTCTTTTTCGTTTGTTCTCTTGACCAAGGTGAACATTGAATATAATTAAATTGGTGACTTACATACGCCGGTACATAATCTGTGTGTTTTTATGTACGTTGAGTCAAACATGGAGTTAAAGGCAGTGGACACTATTGGTAATTACTCAAAATAATTATTAGCAACCTTTCTTGGTGACAAGTAATGGGGAGAGGTTGATGGTATAAAACATTTTGAGAAACGGCTCCCTCTGAAGTGCGAAAGTTTTGGAGAAAGAAGTAATTTTCCACGAATTTGATTTCGAGACCTCAAGTTTAGAATTTTAGGTCTCGAAATCAACCATCTAAACGCAACCAACTTCGTGTGGCAAGGGTGTTTTCTCCTTTCATTATTATCTCGCAACTTTGATGACCGATTGAGCTCAAATTTTCACAGGTTTGTTATTTTATGCATATGTTGAGATACACCAACTGTGAAGGCTAGTCTTTGACAATTACCAATAGTGTCCACTGCCTTTAAAAACGTGGCAATGTTTCGTAAACCTTATTGTGTTGATGCGTGACCTAAACATGTAGGAAAGAATGTTCCTTCGTCCATGATCTAATAAGATACGATCTACGCCACATGAGTCTCTCTTTAGACGACAAATCATGCTGAGACTGTCTGATCTTAAACCGCGGTGTGTTTTGAAACATATCATTAATAATGCCTCAAAACCCTAACAATTAATGAAGATCTTTTAATCCCTAATCCAAAGCATTGCTTAATCAGCCGCCTTTTGACATGTAATCTCGGATTACTGGGGATTAGTGACGTGTTACCTGGTCCCTGGATTTAACGAATTAGCGCCCCAATACTGCACCCCTTTGCACCCTCTATATTCCATGTGACAAAATCACCTCTTGAAACATGCAAACCCTTAATGCTCTTAGCATCTTCATCCCGTAACACTTGTAAGTGTAGCTTTCAAATTTAAATCTCTCAGAGGGAATTTTAGACTATAGGAATGTGAAGAGAGAGAACGAGGGGGGTTAGAAAATCGGGGCGTATTAAGTCAAGAGTTTATCTCCCTTTAGGAAAATGCATCACAGGTGGTAGGATTCTCAGAGTAAACTAGTCTTGTCTAGAATGAAACAAACAGCTGTGTGAATTACCACGCATCCTGTCTCATGAGGTCAGATAAAGAATACGTTGGACTGATAGGGCCACATGTTGATTGAAAAACCACAAAAGGTTTTATCCATGTTATGAACCTTGTGAAGTGATAACAGTGCAACGTCCCTGGATTGACGTTATGTTCATTTTGTTGATCGATGTATTTAATGAGTATAGTGTGGATAAGATATCAAGATTTTTGAAAGATAGCAAGATTTTTGAAAGTAACGGTTTTTCTCAATCATGCAAGCTATGAGTATTTTTAAAACTGTGCTAAAAGTGAATCTCTCTCCCTCTCTAGTCGACCGAGATCGGAATCAGGTTGAGATTGACCCATCCTTGTCTATCTCTCATTGAGTTCGGAAGATCAGTTGGAACATGGATGTATTGGAACATGGAGGAATAAATTTATTCATCCATGATTGGAAGCACCCCGATATGTCCATAGAAACTAATTTTTATAGCTGAGCTTCTGTCTTACCCTGAAAGTGAATATACAATTTGGACTGTTTCGATTTTGTACAAGTGGCGGTTAAGCGCGGTGGTGTGTCTTGCATTGACTTCCACATGTGGTAGCCGGTTCGAGTCCCACCGGGGGCACTATGTGAATACTTCTTCATTGTCTACTCCCTTCGTCATTCCCCCTCAATTAAAACCTTTAAAAAAACCAAGTCCTCCAACATTAATTGAACTCATGGTTAGGGAAATTTATTCCAACACAACTGACTCTGTCTTAGCATGGAGGAAGTGTCTTAGCTTGAGTCTTGGTATACTAAACGCATCCTAGAGTCTCCAGACATTTGGTTAGTGTGGGGGGGGGGGTAAACCATTGAGTGAAGAACTGAGATGGATTCCAGAAAGAATGAGGCATATCACACTTAAATAGTTTTTTTTTTACTTAAATGGTTTTAGAGGGAGGAAATTAAGTTGACTTTTGGGTAAGCGAACGCACGTCTCACCCCACCCTCTTCTTGATGCATCTGGAATGTCTTAATCTGTTTAAAGAACTTCGACCATAACAGAGAAACATGGGTCAATATTGGGCCTCATGCACTTGTTGGTGAACTTTGTAAAACCTTTCCCCCAGATGGCATAACAACGAAGTCCGTCTGGTGTTCTAAGTTGGGCGTTACACGTAAATCTAATTATGTGTGTCGAGATGCGTTTAGCATTGTTTTCTGCTGTGTAACTTGATTATTGGGTACAAATCAACATAGAGTTGTTGTTGTTGTTAATGTTGTTGTTGTTGTTGTTTAAGTTGACGTTGTTGCTGTCGTCGCCCCTGCCGTTGCTGCTGTTTTTGTTCGTTCTTGTGTTGTTGTTGCTGATGATGTTGCTGCTGCTGTTGCTGTTGTCGTTGTCGTTGTCGTTAACGTCGGTGTCGTCGTCGTCGTCGTCGTCGTCGTCGTCGTTGTCGTTGTTGTTGTTTTGTTGTTGTTTTTGTTGTTGTTGGTGTTGTTGTCGTCGTCGCCATTGTTGTTGTTGTTGTTGCTGTTGTTGTTGTAAGCACTGTTCAAATGCATGTCATTAACATGAGCATAACTATAGTGGTGAGGACAACTCAACAAAAAAAGCAATGGTTAGGTTCCATTTACATTTCCTTGATTGACATAATGGGAAGTAAGTATATGAAGGGTGCATTGAGTGTGTGAAACAGAGACGGCAGACTTTGTTTACTGATAGGAAACAGATCAACACTATCATATTCGGGGTTTAGAGAAAGGATTTAATGTTTGTATCCACACATTGCACCGTTCCCACCAAAGAACTAGACCTTCCGTTAGAAAACTTCCAGTGACCCCTCCGGCCCTCTGTGACCACCAACTCTGTTGACCGGGCATGGTCTGTGCATACATGTACACACATGCAGCTTTGTTCGTGACTTTTGAACAAGAAACATTCGTCTCCTTTGGCAAAGCATGGCAAAGAAAGAACCCATGGTCAGACAAGGTTTTCTTTGAATCAGAGATAATCTTCCAATGGGGAAATGCTGTTGAAAATGGCAGACTGATTCTTGTTGATAAACACTAAACAGGAAAGCAAGGATGTTCCTCTGTGTCTGATGAGGAGAGTCCATTGAGAAGCAATTTTCCTAATCTATAAGTTCTTCAAGGTTGCATCACTAGACTAGGATCAGAGGTGGCGGTGTGGTGTGGCCTTTTGGGTGGCCTCTTGAAGAAAGTCGGCCTTTATATTCTTGAAGATACTGGACACTATTGGTAATTACTCAAATAGCATAAAAACTTACTTGGTAACGAGCAATGGAGAGCTGTTGATAGTATAACACATTGTGAGAAACGGCTCCCTCTGAAGTAACGTAGTTTTTGGGGTAAATTATCACTCTACAGCCTTTTATAAGGCATCTGAAAGCACACAAATTTGTGCGACAAGGGTGTTTTTTGTTTATTATTCTCTTGCAACTTCGATAACCAATTGAGCCAAAATTTTCACAGGTTTGTTTTGTTATGCTTATGTTGGGATACACCAAGTGAGACTACTGGTCTTTGACAATTACCATACCTTTGTATGAGCATGGAGGTAGGGTATGAGTAAAATAAGAGTACCAGGGGTGGATTTCACGAAGGTAGTCCTAACTTAGGATCAGTCCTAGGCAATGCTAAGAGATAGGACCAGTCCTAAGTTAGGACTAGTAACCCATCCTAACTTAGGACTGGTCCTATCTCTTAGCATTGCCTAGGACTAGTCCTAAGTTAGGACTACCTTTGTGAAATCCACCCCTGGTACAGTGGCTGGTTCACAACGTGACCCATCACAGTAATGGTCATCTGAGCATGGGGGCGCACTATAGTCTATAGCAGTGACTGAAGAAAATGTTAAGGCCTTGGTTCGTTTTATTTATGTTTATGAGTAAAACGATTTTCATTCCATAATCTTTGTCTGCCTTAAAACACGTTTTCTAAAGAATGGACAGAAGATCCCGTACTCCAGCATTTTAGTTCTGTATTCGTGAGCTTACTCACATGAACAAGTTGTCATATATATAACTATATAGTTGTCCTGGTAATTTGAATACTAAATTATTGAAAAATCTAAATCTCAGAAAATTGAGACTCAGGTTTAGGGTTTAATTTGAGGGAACGTTTAGCAACGTCTATGGTTACATGCTTCGCAGTAAAGTAGCTTCAGAGTTTGGCTGATTATGGTCCCTTTGTAGAAATTATCATTTGTGTCAATTTACAAGGCGTATAGGATTAGTGAACTTGAAATACCCAAATCAGCCATTTTGTGTATAGAAGACAAAGGATATATTCCAGAGACCCATTTTGATAAAGTGAAGGTATGTATCGGCATGCCTTCTTACACCACGGTCCTGGAAATGCTGGCAGGTGTTCCCATTCCTTCAAATTATTGACATTTATCAAATTTGTTTCATGTCAACAAAAAAGAGTTTCCGAGTGAATACAATCAAGCCGGTGGTTTGCAACACTGGAGGATAATGGGATGGGGGCAACTTGGACGGTGTTGTCAAGAGCTTCTTCAAGAATATCAAGAGATTTGGGGGATTTTGATACAAATTGTTCTCAACGCGCTTTATTAGAGCCAAACGAGAAGAGAGAAGACAATTCAGACATTTCAGTTTTAGATGTGGGAGGAAAACCCCAGAGAATTATTCCAGGGAAAACCCACGCAGTCAAGTGGGGACTGAAAACCCAATCCACATAGTGCCCCCGGTGTGATTCAAACCGGGTTCCCAGAGATGGAAGGCGAGGCAAGACACCACTGCACTAAGATGAAGTCACTGCAGTCACAGCTTAGTATGGTATGATCGCATTGTGACATTCCGTTTTGTTTCTTACACCTCTGGATGATGGGGGGGGGGGGGGGGGCATATATGAATTGGTAGGCCTAGTTATCCCACCGACGGCTACCATAGATTCTCATGAATTTAAAAATACACCATGGAGAGGAAAGTGCCATCAGATACATTTTTAAACATGAACTCCAGATATACTTTAGTATAAGGCCTATGCAATGTGAAATTCCTCAATTGATGCCATAATAAATAGTGCTGTCTTGACTTTGAACAAAATGTTTACTTGGGTTCAGCTTAGGTGCTTATCAGACAAGTTTATCAAAGGAATTTTAATCTGTTATATCAACACAAACGTCTTGAAGTTGTTTGTTTCTTAAATCATGCTGTCTTTGATTATAAGCAAATGACATTCACTTTGGAAGTGTCCATATGTAATAAGATACCAATGCCGTGGATATATGGTTTATACTCCAAGAACCAAGTACTTTCATTCCTAAGACTTAACAAGCTTGATACTTCACGGAGGCAACGAATTCGATTGCCTCCATGCCCCCTGGTCATTGCCTTAGTGCCCTTGAAATGCTCAAGTAGAAACTTACAATTTCCTCATATTTACAGGGTGCCCTTCGGCTTCACTGAGGAGAAAATGCCTTGGTGCCCTCACTCTTTCAAAAACAAACATACAAGCCCTGACTTAATGTTTCAATATGCTTTTTTTGGAGAGCAGGGTGGGAGTAAGGGCATGAGTCATAAACTCATATTTTCCAGCCACTTTATTATTTGTTTTCCATGAGATGAACCGCCGCTCACCAAACTCAGAAGCTCACACATCGCGACCATTACTGCCATTGCTACATCGCACTCTAGAAAAAACCCACTTCAAAACTGAGATTTTTTTGATGAATTGCCAGTTATCCTACACGATTTCCCTCGTCCATATTGTATTTAAAGACAGTGGACACTATTAGTAATTTTCAAAGGTCAGTCTTCTCACTTAGTGTATTTCAACATATGCATAAAATACCAAACCTTTGAAAATTTGAACTCAATCGGCCGTCAAAGTTGCGAGATAATAATGAAAGAAAAAACAACCTTGTCACACGAAGTTCTGTGCTTTCAGATGCTTGATTTCTAGACCTCGAATTCTAAATCTGAGGTCTCGAAATCAAATTCGTGGAAAGTTTCTCACAATGTTTTATACTATCAACAGTTCCCCATTACTTATTACCAAGTAAGGTTTTATGCTTATAGTTATTTTGAGTAATTACCAATAGTGTCCACTGCCTTTAAGGCCCTTTTTTTTAATTTTTTTTTTAGAGTAGTTCACAAGAAACTTACAGAAAACTTGCAGAAAACTTAGATTATTTCTCTTTAGTTTGTTGTGTTGTATTTTTTGTATAATTTACTGTAGTCTTCACTCCACTAATGCGATTTTAAACGACTTGGATGTGGTCAAAACATACCATGGACAAATGGTGAAAACAAATTGCCCATTTATCTGTGTAGTCATGTCAAGAATGTCTCAAGTAAAGAACTTTGGAATTTAGGTGAAAGTGGAAACATTTTAGCGAATTCCAACACCCGAAAGAGATAAATAAACTTCCTGGTGCGTTCAGAGCTCAATTCTTCAAATGGTACATAACAAGTTGCACTTTCCAACATGCAGTGTTTCCTAACACAATCTAATACCAGATCCAGAATCCCCACTTTATGCCCAAATATGGACGAAGACGTGCGGACACCAGGCGTGTGCTCAGCGGTGTGCCTTCGCCAAATTTGGCCGTCTAAATTAGAACGGGTCGGTGGGGTCACATATTTGGTTCCCACTGTACACCCCCTACGCGGCCCTCACAGTGTACCCAGGGCTCACTATTGGAGTAAATCAACTGTCGCGTGCTCGCATATCTCTGATCATTATCATATTATTATCTCCTTTTTCTTATTTTAACAAACTCACATTTACGTGATGACCTTCGGTCACTAACTTGCTTGGGCTTTAATCTATCATACTTTAATAACAACATTGGTATCCTGGGCTGCAGGACGGGTCAGAACGAGTGATTCTCCGTAAACAAACTTTTCAGCTGCGGTAGCGTGGGTGGGCAGGCGGCACGTGCCGTGGTGTTAAAGACACTGGACACTATTGGTAATTGTCACAGACTAGTCCTTTCACTTGGTGTATCTCAACAATGCATAAAATAACAAACCTGTGGAAATTTGAACTCAATTGGTCGTCGAAGTTGCGAAAGAATAATGGGAGAAAAAACGCCCTTGTCGCACATTTGTGTACTTTCAGATGCTTGATTTCTGTACCTAAAAATCTAATTCTGAGGTATCGAAACCAAATACAAATATTTCAGTGATGAATTACTTGTTTCTCAAAAACTACGTTACTTCAGAGGGAGCCGTTTCTCAAAATGTTGTATACGATCAACAGCTATCCATTGCTTGTTACCAAGTATAGTAAGGTTTTATGCGAATAATTTGTTTGAGTAATTACCAATAGTGTCCAGTGCCTTTAAGTCACCCCCAGTATTCCAAACCTCTCCCTTTGCACCCTTATCTAAGGTCTTACTAGGATCAATAAGTTTTATAATGATATATTTTGAGTTTGCACGTGCGTTTTTGGTAATTTATTATTTCGACGTAACATATGTGGAGAGGTGTGAATGAAATCCGAGTTTTTGTTGTCTTATATTTTTTACTGGTCTCCGATGATTAATTGCTTTGGATGCTTGCTTCTTCCTTGGTGTTGCGGATGTGCTTGTAATTGTCAAATGGATGTTCAGTTTAGTAATTCCTACCCAAATAAAGAGTGTAAAAAAGGATTAAACCCAGGCTTAGTCTTGAAATACATATAGTCCCAATACAGTAGCCTCAGTCCCGATGAGTTACAAACGAGTAGGTCTATAACGTAAGGACATTAGTCCCCAAAATAAACCAGCCTATAAAGGGTAAGCTATGCTTACAGGCTTATTCATAGTACAGTCCCCCCAAAACATCTTTTCAATCTGTATTTTGTACATGACGCAAATTGTCTCAAGTAAGTCTTACATGCCAAGTCTTAAGTTAAGTCTTACATGTCCAATCTCAACTCTTACAGGTCAGGTCTCAAGTAATTATTCAAGGTCAAGTCTCTACGTGACAAGTAAACTCTGTATAGTCCCCGAGACGAGTATTAAGTCCTTACTAGGAACAAGATTGTCTGGACATAAAATCATAATATCAATGATTTCAAAATCATCATTCTCATTTTGTGAGAGTTTGTCCCACATTACTCTAGAGTCCTCTTTGGTGAGATGGAGGAACCGGCTGAACTATTTCTGTATCCTTTACTGTCACTCAAACAGTTGCTGAGAATAGCACCATCAGCGTCTGACAAGCTTTAGGCATGCACAGACGGTGTTGTGTCAGAGTTAGGCAAGCCGTCTTGTCACTGAGCTTGTTTCGCCAGCAGTCATGTTGATGCGAGTCTACAATGTATACTTAACTGTCAATCAACGCATTCCAAAATTTGGCAAAGAGCGATAATTTTACAGAGCAGCTTAAGCAGAACATATTGCTTAAAAGTTTCATGCTCAGCAAATAATGATCAGGAGACCAGTCACAAATGGTACATGTGCCATAGTATTAGTAGTACCTTGGCTGGTAATCTTATTCTGGTTAGCATCATTTGGTTGTGCTGATCACACAAAATAGTGATTTGATGTTTATCAAGCTGGTGTAATACCAATCATCTGAAGTAGCTTATCGTAGCTTTGTGTGGAAAACCTACTTCCACCATTCTCGTCTTTTAGATAAGTCTCTCAATATGTTTCTTCATAATGCAGCAGAGATCATTGTCCATAGAAGGGGGATAAAACAATGAATTCGTAGTGTAGGGATGAGCCAAAATGTAATCAAACTTTTGTCCCGATACCTTCTTATATCTGTCATGAAGTGTTTCTTTACAGACGATCATCCATCACAATAATTCCCTTGGAGCGTGTTGTTTGACACCAGGGTCTTTTTGGCGCTCTGTAGAAGAACATTATGACTTTATTTGGGGTTCCTTGGAGGAAAAATAACACTGTGTAGATTTATGAGGTCCACGTCACACTTTGAATTGACAAGTTTCAATCAAAGTAAGAGATCGTAATGGATGGATGGGGAGAGAGTCTTAAAGGAGGCGTCACTACGATGAAAAATGTATCCGGAATGGCATAATGTAAGGTTGATATGTGTAGTTACAGATGATACAGTTTGTAAAGTTAAACTTTTGCCTCTGGTTTGAATGACACCAAACTATAATTGTTTGATAAAAACTAGAATCATTAACCGTAATATCTCAAGATGTCTTGAAAACTATCTCAAAGATGAGAGTCTTAAAGGGTCTATCATTGCCTTAAAAGTGTCCATAATGACAGACTTCTGGTTGTAGGCCTATGGTGTTATATGATAGAGGATGCCGTTTGTAACGTTAACGTTGGCTTCTGTTTTTAAGAACACCTAACTCGGTACCAATCGTTTGATGACATAACCAAATCAGTAACTATTATCTCAAGATGTCTTGCATTGAAAACTATCGAAGTCTCAAAAATGAGGAATGTCCTCTCCCATATACCAAATAATTTTTTGCGATTGCAGGAAATGTCAACATTTTTGTTCAATTACTTTACATCTTTTCACTCGTACCATGCACACTTTATACAGGCAGTCGCCACTATCTAAGAAAATGCGCAGCACTTGAACATGGGACATGATTGGTTTGTGATTTCACATATTGAAACTAATTTGAATGTTTTTTGTATTTCCCCTTTAGTGAACAGTATGTTGGTTTTCTGTTAGGCCTACGGAAGTCAAATCAATTATACCTAGTACGGATATCTAAAAACGTCAAATAAGTTTGTCTCAAATCTCACGTCTACATTCTGAGATTAGTTTGAGCTCGAACAGTTGCCTTGACCGTCGAATGTGTTAATTATGAATAATGTGGAGGCAAGTTAACCGCGCACTTCTTCGAATGAATAATTCTATGCTTCTGATACCGACGTTGCCGCCTTCGAAGGTAGCCATAACATGTCAAAAGGATCTGGAAATTTACATTTAAAAGAGTTTCTTTCTGAGGTAAATTTGCTTTAAATTGATAAAGGTTTTTACCTTAACACCACAAGTCCACAACAAACACGAGAAGGCGCGTTACGAGGTCCCTTGCGGGTCTTACACGACGTCGCCAGACCTAGGGGTTGGCGTGAATTGAAGATGACTGCCGCCCGGTCGTCACGGCAGTCATTCAGGCCTAGTCTCCCCTCCTCTTTCCCCCCTCGTGTCTTAATTTAACGTGAAATGTATCCTGGTGGGATGGTTGAATTTGATTAATGGCACTGAACGTTGTCAACATACCGTATAGTCTAGACCATGAACTTTGCGTAGTAAACTATTATAGTAATCATAATGCAACCTGTTGTTACATCCACCAATTGGAATTTGGCTGGACCAATACCTCAAGCTATTCAAGAAATAACCTCCTGTCAAATCGATGATGAGAGTTCAAATATGTTAACTCAACTTCAGATCGGTTTCATTTTGGGAGGAAATCTGTCAAAAAAAATTCTTGGAATGATGTTAAGTAATATAAGAGTTTTCATTGACATTTTGAACAAAATTAAACGGTCTCTCTGTACCAAGCAAGCCTACTTTGCCAATTCACATTCTGTCAACTCCAATAGCACCGAACTCAACAGTCTCTGGTGTTTCTGATCAGCAGAGTGTGGGTTCGAGTCCCAGTCGTGACTCCTGTGTCCTTAGAAAGCATGACACTTAACCATGGTGCATCGTCCTCCGGATGGGACGTAATGCCGTAGGTCCCGTGTGTTTCGTAATGCACGCAAAAGAACCAATTGCACTTAATATGCCCCGGCGTTCCTGGTTTGATTGGCTGCATGTTGCGCCACACAGTGCCTTGTAAAGCTTTATTTATAATGGTGCAATGTAATCACATAATTCAAACATAATAGTCCCATAAACCTTGCAGGAAAATGCTGAATGTTGAAGCGCCTTGAGCGTCACTGAGCGACTGATATGAGTGCTTAAAGACAGTGGACACTATTGGTAATTGTCAAAGACCAGTCTTCCCACTTTGTGTATCTCAACATAAACACAAAATAACCAACCTGTGAAAATTTGAGCTCAATCGGTCGTCAGAGTTGCGAGATAATAATGAAAGAAAAAACACCCTTGTCACACGAAGTTGTGTGCTTTCATATGCTTGATTTCGAGACCTCAAATTTTAAACTTGAGGTCTCGAAATCAAACTCGTGGAAAATTACTTCTTTCTCGAAAACTACGTCACTTCAGAGGGAGCCGTTTCTCACAATGTTTTATACCATCAACCTCTCCCCATTACTCGTTATTACCAAGTAAGGTTTCATGCTAATAATTATTTTGAGTAATTACCAATAGTGTCCACTGCCTTTAAAGGCTGCGTCTATATAGTTATATTTGTGTTATATTTGTAACACCCCTTGCAAGTATTCTGCCTGCTCATTGGTTTAGAGCGCGTCACATGACATGTCTTAGTTTTGCTAGACGACGGCCGTGTGATAGTGCGTCGGTTTGCCATGCGCTAGTCCGAAGACTAGCACACGGCGTGCAGTACCCAGACGTCCGTTGCGTGTGAGAGGATGATAAATTAATAGTCTGTAACCATTTCGGATTGCACGACACTACATGCAGCACAGTAAAAGTGTTTGCAATCTGTATTCGCGTCGTCCGTGGATTGTAGTATTCAGGTCTGTAACTTAATAATAATAGTACAGTATTTAGAAATGTTTGGGGTGTTATAAAACAAATATTGACTGCTTTTACTCGTGCAATGGTTAAAAACTATGACTCCCTCGGTGATCCCCGTAGCGAATTATTTTCCCTCGGCTTCGCCTCGGGAAAATAGAACGCTCCGGGGATCACCTCGGGAGTCATAGTTTTAACCATATCACTCGAAGCAGTCAATATTTGTATAATAGTCTATATAATTGGGGCACTGTCTTTACTAACGTCTGCATTACGTTTCCTATAATGTCGATCATTTCGAGAGGGGGGACGGTATCTACACTGGCTGACTCCACTTGTAGTTCTTGGCGCCGTTGACTGTGACTTCGTCCTGGCCCCTCTATATTTCCTCCTCATCTCCGCTCCCTGTCGCCGTCGTTTCTGCCATCAGTACCGTGGTCTACATGTATAACCTCATGGGTCAGTGTATAGTCAGTAATCTCAGAGAAAATCGACTTGTTTTTCTTTCGGGCTTTGCATTTTCCATTTTCCTTTTAGAGAGAGGGCTATGTGGACTAAAAAGATAACATCATCTGCCATAAAGAGTGAAACCACGGCCTCTTGGAAACCCAAGAACGATATCATTTCACATGAATGTGTGCGGATCCAGGATGTAATGTGACTCTAGTTTCTATGCTCTCTCTGTATAGCAGAGTTCCCTTCTCCTATATCATGAGGGGTTACTATGTGTCGTTACCATGTACTCACATCAATAAGTTGTTGTATAGATCCATATTGACAAGTGTTTATACCTCTTGGGGCCATCGGTAATAAAATTACGCTCATCCTGTGTGCAAGATGCCTGTTACTTGAGAATGATTTGGACATCTTTATTTTACTCAAACCCAACTCATTGTAACCAAACTGAGGCTGGACGATATAATAGTCTGGTGCCATGTTTGCGCAATGTTAGCATTCATTACTGTTTTTGGAAACAGGGAACATGACCAAGATGGTGACAGCGTGATAAAGGTCTACAGTCTTCTACCTCCATCTGACTGATTTCACGTTGTGTTCTGATTGGTTGATGATCTCTTGGGGGGGGGGGGGGGTGGGAGGTAATCATACAGTTACTGTCCAACATGGCTGAATCCTTTTCCAGCCCATCTGTAGGTGTGTAGCTATACTAACGTGATGGGGGCCTCCGTGTGTACGAATTAAAAACTTTTGAGTAACACCCTCCCCGCCCCGCCCTTCTATACCCGGGTTTACTCGCCCAACCTATTATCAAACGTGCTTTTGTCAACACAAAATGCCCTGTTTCTCCATCCTTTATTGTAGAACTTGGCCAAAACGTGGATTATTTTGATGTGAAAGTGACGGTGAGTGTCAAAGTAGCCTCTTTTTTTTATCACATTAGGGCATGGAGGAATACATTTATTCCTCCATGATTAGGGTGACATTCAACCCGTGTTTGCCCTAATCTGATTCGTATGTAAGATGCTTGTGAAAGTTTACCCGGGTTTAACCCCGTTCTAATGGCGATATCCATCCAGGTTAACTCTGTCGTCAGCCCTAGGGTAACACGAATGTTGATGAAAGTCTACCTGTGTGACCCCGTCCTTAACCCTAATATACGGACATACCCGGGTTAACTCGCCGGGGGTAACACGTCTTCGTGAGTTTACCCCGTCCTTAGTCCAAGTACGGACTCTGGGTGAAGGTCTTTACACGCGGGTTAATCCATCCAACCTATTATGATACACCTACGAAAGGACAACTTCAATCATTGAGGAAGTTAGTGTTTATAAAAATAAAAAAGAATAAAAAACTTTCGCAACAGTGGTTAGGTTGCGATACCAATTGACATTCCCTTAGGTGTTTGTGAGGGATACATCAACAGTTGCCGGTATGTAGTGTTCCTGACAGGATACGATAAGCCGACAGGAAGGCAGGGAGAGAAAATGTTGCATGTACGATTTACGCGGGAAAACCGTGACCCTTGACCCTGTACAGTTTCACACCGGAAATCAAATGACGTGTTTAAAGGGGTGAATCGCAGTTCATTCATGTGGCAATAACGGACTGCATGGGCAGGGCTGGGTCCCCCCACCTCATGCACTTCCCCCCTTCAAGATTGTATTCTCACATGGTGTAGTCCACATTATGCATAGGCCTACAATAACAAATCTGTAAAAATTTTGACTCAATTGGTAATCGAAGTTGCAAGAGATAATAATGATAGAAAAAACACCCTTGTCACACGAACTTGTGTGCTTTCAGATTTCGAGACCCCAACTTCTATCAACCTCTCCCCATTACTCGGTACCAAGTAAGGTTTTATGTTAATAATTATTTTGAGTATTCACCAATAGTGTCCAGTGCCTTTACATCTATCAGACTGAGGGTTCATGCAGGAAGGAGCAGCATTTTCATTTAAAAAACTACATTAAACCCCTAGGGCTGGAGTGTATGTTCAACAATCATAAAGTGTATGGCAGGCTGCAATATTGGACTTTATTAGGCCTCAGGCAAGGGTTTCACTTTGACGCTCCACGTTGGAGGAAATACAATATTTTACACACGGCCAATAATCAACCACGATCAGCCTGAGTTAAATCGCAAGAGGAAATGAACCGCGAGCGCTCATATTTTGAAATACCCTTGCGACTTGAAAAGGAGTCTAATTGGGAAGGGACCGGGCCTGGTGCCTGAACTGTGTGGCCTACTTACAGGTTCATCACCGGGTGAACTCCGGCTTGAATAAATGCGGTACCCATCTTTTATACGTTATATTTCTCAATTAGTCGTGCCTGAATCAAGTGTCTTTGGCTATGACTACGGGTATGACTTTGGCTATCACCATTGACTAAAACGAAAACGTTGAAGTATAGGATTCATTGCGGTGATACGGCCACACCCGAGGTCTCGAATTCAAGGCATCTGAAAGCACACAACTTGTGCGCCAAGGGTATTTTTTTTCTTCCATTATTCTTTTGCAACTTCGACGACCAATTGAGTTCAAATTTTCACAGATTTGTTATTTTATGCATATGTTGAGATACACCAAGTGACAATTTGACAATTTGACAATTTACCACAGGTGTCCAGTGCCTTTAAACGCTCACGATACCTTTAACACGATGTGTTTAGACTGTATGGTACAAACCCTTGCTCTCGTCTGTCAGCTAGCCGACCTATGCAGGTGTCGATAACGTGCATGATGGCCTGCAATCTGACAGCTTCAATTATTAGTGCAAGGGTAGGTTGGGGGATCGGCAACCGAGGTCAGGCGTAGTACACTGGACCCTGTTGTGATGTGCACTCTAGCTGCACACTACCCAAATCCAGTCGATGGGTTCGCCACCTTGCCTGAGATTAGGAGGGGCATCTCTTAAGGATTTTGAGTTGGGAATGTCTTTCCATAAACAAAACATGTGTGTCTTTTTGAAATGGTCTGTCTTTAGTGCTGTTGACAGTGCATTCGTGACAGGTGTATCAATTTTTTTGCAGGGTGCACGCCAATTGATGACAAACAAAAGTTGTATGAGGAGGTGCGCTAGGGCACTGTCGAGCCGGGGGGGGGGGGAGGGGGGCTCCTCAAGACCTTTCCCCACAAACACTTTATTGGGTTGGAGTAACGGTTGGTAACATTCAAGAATACAAAATGGACATTTATTTTAGGCACTTCCCCCTTTAAGGTATCTGGATTGTGAACAGATTTGGACACTGATGTGTAAATATATTTTGCTTTTCTATTGAGTACACTTGATTGAAGTACTTCCATGTGTGTGTGCATACACCTGTAGCGGTTGTGATGATAAGCTATATTTTAAGTCTTAGCTATTTGCTGTCTCTTTAGTGTGTTTCAACACAGACCCTTTATTTCAACTCATGACTTTAAGGTACTCAAGGCCCTTCTTAAGTAGCAGATATTGCTTTATTGACTCGTAGCACGAGGTGATGCTGACCTGGTGGAGGTCGTAGATTATTGTCTCAGCGAGTGGTTAATCAGGTTAGAGTCTCAAGTGTTCCAAGCCGTTGATTTCATCAAACTATTCCTAACATAGGATTCATTTTAGGACTTGGGACGAGTTAAGTTCGATATCCATAGACGTGAACGCATTGAACCCATCCTAAGTTAGGCCGAGTTACTCGTCCTAACTCGAGATAGGATTAATCTAGCGTTTCATGAAATCGGCAACATGGCTGCGTACAGGACAAACCAGTTTTTAATATCAATTATTATTACATTACGCTTGATATCGTCTGGTTTCCGCCTCACCCCCCTCCCCGCGCTGACTGGAATCCTCATTTACAGATGGACCGTTGACCGAATATTGCCCAAGTGGATAACATTCCAGAAATTGGCATTGGTCTCTCTATGTTGATTCGAGGGAAAAACCTTGGTGTACATCACTGTAGCATAGAGAAAGGACTTTCTGTATGACTATATAGGGGAATCACGACGGTGATTTTCTGGGTAATTAAAGACACTGGACACTATTGGTAATTGTTAAAGACCAGTACTTTCATTGGTGTATCTCAACATATGCATAAAATAACAAACCTGTGCAAATTTAAGCTCAATTGGTCATCGAACTTGCGAGATAATAATGAAAGAGAAAAACACCCTTGTCACACGAAGTTGTGTGCGTTTAGATGGTTGATTTCGAGACCTCAAGTTCTAAATCTGAGGTCTCGAAATCAAATTCGTGGAAAATAACTTCTTTCTCGAAAACTATGGCACTTCAGAGGGAGCCGTTTCTCACAATGTTTAATACCATCAACCTCTCCCCATTACTCGTCACCAAGAAAGGTTTTATGCTAATACATATTTTGAGTAATTACCAATAGAGTCCACTGCCTTCATTGAAACTTGAATGGCTAAACCCGGCCCGAACTAAACCCTGGGGCTATTAATAACAATGCAGTACGGACATTTCAAAGCGAAGGTTGAGTAATGCAAGCATATATACACACATTAGAATGGGTTACCACAGCGAATGTCGTATTTGCAAACAATTATTTAATTTGATTCTATTTACTTTGCAAACTGCAAAAAAAATTTAACTCACACAAAATTTGATACAGCCATAGTCGAAAAGAAAAACAATGCATTGCAACAAAATAAAACTAGTTTAGTAAACGGTTTAGTATTTTGTTTCATCGGGTTAACTCCCCAGCTGATCTAGCTCATTTGGGGGCCCTCCTAATGCCCCCCCCCCCGTATGACCACACCCACCCGGTGAGTGGCAGACGTTCCTTTTCTAACATTGGCATTTATGGACCATTGCCGTATGCATTGGTTAACTTTCCAGATAAGCTGATCCCCCCCCCCCCAACACCCCTCCCCCACCCAACCCGGCTCCTGCTATACATTGTGTGATTGTAATTGTACAATTCGATGTACATCAAATCAGTGCTTATTGCCAATAACTGGTAACCATTAATCCGCATAAGGTTTGTGTCATCAACTTTGTTGTGCATGATATTTGTGTCACAATTATGTCATTATGAAGGGTCCATCTATATAGCGGCACCAATTAAAGGCAGTGGACACTATTGGTAATTACTCAAAATAATTATTAGCATAAAACCTTACTCGGTAAGGAGTAATGGGGAGAGGTTGATAGTATAAAACATTGTGAGAAACGGCTCCCTCTGCAGTGACGTAGTTTTCGTGAAAGAGGTAATTTTTCACAAATTTGATTTCGAGACCTTAAGTTTAGAATTTGAGGTCTCGAAATCAAGCATCTGAAAGCACACAACTTCGTGTGACCAGGGTGTTTTTTCTTTCATTATTATCTCGCAACTTCGATGACCAATTAAGCTCAAATTTTCACAGGTTTGTTATTTTATGCATATCTTGAGATACATCAAGTGAGAAGACTTGTCTTTGACAATTACCGACAGTGTCCCTGTGTCTTTAACTAACCGTTGTCAAATATTACTTAAAACAGCTGAAATTCGTCAGTCACAATCAACCATTCTGTTTTAATTAAAACATACCTAAAGATGAGGCTTACTATTATGGTAATTGGGTAAACTTCACTATATTGGATTATACATTAATTGCTCAGGTGGATCGTAAAGCATGCAAGGTCCTTATCCGATATGCTAGGATTTAAAATAAATTGGCTGTCGCTGATATTAATATTGAGACTGTTTTTATCTTGAAGACGAACTAAGGAATTTTCTAATTAAATTGGATTTAAGTAATAAACACAGATTAATAATTAATTAGAAAAATGCTACTAGGACTTTTATAAGGTATTATCGAGTACAGTTGGTTTACAATAAGCGCTATGTACAAACACACAAGTTAACTACGCTTTAATTTGACGGTGCCGTTTAAGGTCTGTCTTCGATTTTTGTAATGAATCCGAAAAATATGTGAAATTTCTATGACAAAAAAACCAAAATTGTTAAAATACTATTCCTATCATAACAAAAATCACCATCGCTTCAACTTTTTTAAGAGCACATTTCACTTTTTACCGTGTCTCTCTTCCCCCTTTTAGGGGTGGGGGGGGGGGCATGTCCCTAATCGGTATTTTTGGAAGCCTTGGGTTTTATGACTGCAGGAGACTTCAATGTTCTAATAATTCTATGCGCGATCCTGAGTGATATTGAGTGATATTGTTTCTCGTGTAATATTGAGCATTCGTCGGATAGAAACTTTGTCGGAAATACTTTCGTAAAAATTTGACAAAAGAAGGCTTATTGTATTTGAATGGGGTAGGTATTACTTTATTATCCAAGAAAATATAATGTTTCTCCACGGGAGTTTTCTCCCATGCATTTTAACTTGAAATGGTTGGTTGAATTTTAACATGTGTCAATGTCGATGTAAATTTTGTTCACTTTTTCTTGAAAATGATTATTCAAAAATTACACTGACATTTAAAAAAAGGCAGAGTTCAACTCTCGCACTCATTATTAAGACAATCATTGTTGGCATTAGTTTATGAGGTAAATATGATTTAAAATTCCCAAATCACAGATATAAATTAAGTTTTTCTTAAAATAATAAAAAACAAAACAATAATTTGTCATAAGACAATCATGATCAAGTCAAGAGCATAATTTCTCACAAATCACGTTTGAAATCGACCATAAAATGCTTTCAAATCAGATCGTATCCATCTCGCAGATCAAGATCCAAGTTAGACAAAAGTTAGACAAATAAAAACACGTGATAAGCCAATCAACAAACGCGAAATTACTCTGACGTCACGACTTGTCTGGAAGACAGCCCCCATCCCCGCACATGCGTTATGAGCTTTCCCACGCCCTGTGTCGCAATTTGTTGGACCGTCTTTGTCCGTTGCTATTGTGTTTTCCAGACCCGTCACTGTTGCGTTTTTTACCGGGGTGAATTTCGTCAAGACATGCCGGTACGTTCTCCCCACCACAAATGGAGTATATGGAGCTGCTTTTCGGAAGGATTTGACGAACATTTACGAAACAGTGTGTAGTGTAGATATGATTTGCATGGAGGATAATTTACCAGCGCCTGTATTGGATCACATAACATAACGCAATGCCACACACGCGTATTTGCCCTCTCGAAACAAAGGAACTGTCGACTGTTTTAATTTTTATCTTGGGCTGACTTGACTTGGCCACGGCGACGCAACGTTCTCTTTCTGCAACCGAAATATAGCCACAATGTACACCTTGGAATTATTAAAGCACTTAAATCCACCAAGAACTGTATTGTCGTCGTTGTATAGCTACCTAAACTGTTTTGGATGGATACTTTGGAAGGAAATACAGGCTGAAAACCGAGGAAATATTAATGTCCAGTTAGCTGTGTATGATGATGTACGAGAGCTTTGAGACGGGTCCATTGCAGGCAGACGCGGGCGGGATGGCCGTGTGTGTCGGCCGCTCTGAGAACAAAGGAATATGGAACAGTGTGTGTAAAGGCATGCATTGCGATACAGGGTGAGTTGGTTGGCATACTTTGCGATTTTTATGCAGAAACTATGCACAATTCCAGCGTGGAAAAATCTTGATTCTGGCAACAAATTTCTCTTGGGAAAGGACAGTAATCTACTTTTAGGATTGAAAGCAAAATTTTAAAAATTATATTCTGTTTTTTTAACTCGTGGGTATTTGGATTGTAGACAGAGATATAAATGAGTTGCCTGATATTTGTGCAAATATTTGCTGCATTTATACTTAATAACAATTAGCTTTACTAAAACATTTTTAAGGCAAATTTAATTTATTACGATATTCCTGCCCGGAAACTTAAGGTTATAATTGAATTGACAAAACTGTTATACTATGTAATATTTTGTACTGATTTAAAACACCTTTTTGCACTGCAAATTTTGTAGACAATTAAAGATATATTAACGAACGATTTCATAACTTAAATCTTGTACGTAGAAAAAAAAAATATTTTATTACAATTAAGACATATCAAACTGTTCTGAAATATAATTGTTTTTCTTTCTTCAAGAGTAGATTCCTCAAACCATGGAGGTAGAAATACCTCAATGTTCAAACCATATTGCTCTCAAATAACATCACATAATATATTAAAATGTAAAAATTTAAATGCTTTTAATGGCTTTTTATGGTTGTAAATATGTCTGGGAAAGTTCAGCATTTCAGAGAAAATTATTTATCATACTGCAGGTACAACATCAATCTTTATACCGAGTTATTATAAATTATTAATTAGTTTCTGATGAACATTATAATTCACTGTTTAAAGACACTGGACACTATTGGTAATTGTCGAGCTTGATTGGTCGTCGGAGTTGCGAGATAAGTATGAAAGAAGAAAAAACACCCTTGTCACACGAAGTTGTGTGCTTTCAGATGTTTGATTTCGAGACCTCAAATTCTAAACTTGAGGTCTCGAAATCAAATTCGTGGAAAATTAATTCTTTCTCGAAAACTACGTCACTTCAGAGGGAGCCGTTTCTCACAATGTTTTATATTCAGAGCATACTGATCAAAACGTCGATTTGAAACCAACGGTTCTTTTCAGAACCACCCCAACTCATTAGAGATAGTCATTACATGATGTTACCGCAAACCTTTCTATAATGTTTTATATTATCAACATCTCCCCATTACTTGTTACCAAGTGAGGTTTTATACTGATAATTATTTTGAGTAATTAACAATAGTGTCCACTGCCTTTAAGAAGACAGAAACACAACGGTCGAAACCCCTCAGCTAATATCAGTAAAACTCATTTTATAATTTAAAAAACTTGAATCCAAGGCGAATACATTATTGTAAAAATGTCATCCAATGTTATTTAGCCAACAAAATATTTTATTGCAAATTGTGGGAAGGGTGAACCTTTCCCCTTTCCCCACAATGGCTTACAAATATTGAACTTGACTTGTGAAATGAAATAATTACATAGGGGAACATTGTTTTGGTTTACTTGTGAAGTTTTATCCCTGCCATATTAATAAAATACAAATACAATGCCCAAATTGAAACAAGTTAAGACATACACTGGTTAAAGAAATAGAATAAATAAGTAAACAAATGAATACGTAAATGAAATGTGAAATAATTTATCTTGGTTTTTAAAAGTCGAAGAATAAAGACAAAAACAAACAACTGATACGAATTCAAAGAACAAAACAGTCAGTTACAAGATTCCTGAGAAAAGTGCAATGTATATTTTTTTGCCAAGTACAATACAAACTCAAAGACTTTTAAGGGACGCTTAAATTATCGTGTCTACCTTTTAATCAAAGATGGGACAACGAACAAAAAGAGCGAAATTACGTTAACTATTGAGATAAAAACTACATTAGGCAAGTGGCACTCATTAGTGTCAAAGAAACTCTCTCCAAAGTCAAATAATTTCAAACCGACTGAGCGAACAATCACCTTAAAGGGAAGGTACACCTCTGGTAATCGTCAAAGACCATTCTTCTCACTTGGTGTATCCCAACATAAGCATAAAATAACAAGCCTGTGAAAATGTGAGCTCAATTGGTCATCAAAGTTGCGAGAAAATGACGAGAGAAAAAAACACCCTTGTTGGACGAATTTATGTGCTTTCAGATAGGAACAGAAGACTTCTAGCTAGAAGTCTTTTATAATTTTAGTGAGAAATTACCTCTTTCTCAAAATCTATGCTACTTCAGAGGGAGCCGTTTCTCACAATGTTGTTTACTATGTACAGCTCTCCCATTCTCGTTACCAATTAGGTTTTGGGGTTAATATTTGTTTTGAGTAATTACCAAACGGTTACCTTCCCTTTAACAGTTAATTTGAAAATTTGAAAGTTTTTTGTTTGGGTTTATAGTTTACATATAGTCCAGTTAGGAAGTATATTTCGGAACTTTGCAAGCCGTTTAGTGGTCACTGGTTATTTGAACATAATGTTAAATAATACATGGTCTTTTTGAAAACACTCAAATTTATATATGAATATGCATAACCAACTAAAGCTTTATAAAAATTATCATTCATAAAATGTGTAACAGTTAAAATATGGACTTAGAAGAATACAAAAAGTGTGGGTTTGATTCATTTCTTGTTCGTTTTACAGGCAACCATATCATTAATTTCCACGCAAACATTACTCATTAAGATAAGGCCAGCATTTATTTGTATATTATGACCTTTTATTGAGGATTACTGCACCAGACGAACCGAATTCCCACACACCCAGTAAGGCGCCTGGTTTTTAGATATTTTCTATTTTCAGACGTAATATTGTAATTAGTTTTTATCCCTCTTTATTTATAATCATCCACTGCATATGATACAAACCTTATGATAATTAACCCACAAGAGACTTGTTCTGAAACCAAATTTAAACCACAAGCTCAAGACTGTGTTCATATCTGAGCGCCATCTTAGAATCCAGTGCATGGCGGGAGTTCAACGTGGCGTGTCTATCTTTATACGACTCGAATAAGAATTTTCTTCTAAACTGATCTTTTAATAGACGATCTGCCATCGATTAATGATCACAGTGAAGGCTTGCACTATCGTAAAGTTCGTGATTAATGCATAGTCATCTATTCTTATATAAGGTACAGCATTGGTTTAGTGCATACCCCAATAACTTTGGTTTTCAATTGACTCATCAATTATATTTTGAGTACTCCAATATTCACCAATGGCACTGGTTAGAGTGAATGACGATAGAAACGTCTTCGGCAAGTCTTAAATATATTAAACTTAGGGTGCATTCTACAGCTTCTCTTAATCAAAACGAAGATTTAGTCGCCAACCTAATTATATATCTGTGGGTTTTTTCCCAAAAAGCTATTAATTGTTGAACTCAATGGCAGAAATTTGAACCTACGCTATATAATTGACAACTAAAGGTTAAAATGAATGTACTCTTTCAATAGCCAATGATGTAGGCCACTCTCCCTTTATGGTGTTTCTTGCAAAACTAAAGATATGAATGAATGTACTCTTCCAATAACCAATAATATACCATCCCTTTGTGATATGTTTCTTGAAAATTATAAGTATAATAGAGAATTGGAATGGATGTACAATATGATGAACAATCCCTTTGTGATATGTTTCTACTCTTCCATTAAGGCCTATTCCAATAATGTACCATCCCTTACGATTTCTTTTGAAAACTAAATGATTGTAATGAATGCTCTTCCAATAATGGACCATCCCCGTGTCTTGCAAACTAATAGAGGGTTGGAATGAATGTCCTCTTTCAAATGGACCATCCCTTTATGATGTGGTTCTTGAAAACTTTAGTTGATTAGAATGAATGTACTTTTACAAATGGACCATCCCTTTATTATGTGGTTCTTGAAAACTAGTTGATTGGAATGAATGTACCTTTTCAAATGGACCATCCCTTTATGATGTGGTTCTTGCAAACTAGAGGATTGGAATGAATGTCCTCTTTCAAATGGACCATCCCTTTATGATGTGTTTCTTGCAAACTTTAGTTGATTAGAATGAATGTACTTTTACAAATGGACCATCCCTTTATTATGTGGTTCTTGAAAACTAGAGGATTGGATATAATGTACTCGTTCAAATGGACCATCACTTTATGGTGTTGTTCTTGAAAAAGAGGATTGGAATGAATGTCCTCTTTCAAGTGGACCATCCCTTTATGATGTGGTTCTTGCAAACTAGAGGATTGGAATGAATGTCCTCTTTCAATAATGGACAATCCCTTTATGATGTGTTTCTTGCAAACTAGAGGATTGGAATGAATGTCCTCTTTCAATAATGGACAATCCCTTTATAATGTGTTTCTTGAAAACTATAGAGGATTGAAATAAATGTCCCCTTTTCAATAACCATAGATGTACCATCCCTTAATATGATATATTGAAAAACTACAGGAATTTGAGACCCTTCCAGAAATCAATGATTTATATACCATCCCTTTATGTGATTTTTGAAAAACATTTTTAGTTTTTTATCTTATAAAGATTAATTGAACTGAATTGTGAGTCGAATACTATCCTCCCGGAAACCAAATAATGTACGATCCCTTTATGTTTCTTCAAAAATGAATTTACTATTCCATATTGTTCAAATATCGTCTTGACTTAAAATATCTTCTTAACTTAAAGGCAGTGGACACTATTGGTGTATCTCAACATATGCATAAAATAACCAACCTGTGAAAATTTGAGCTTGATTGGTCGTCGAAGTTGCGAGATAATAACGAAAGAAAAAACACCCTTGTCACACGAAGTTGTGTGCTTTCATATGCTTGATTTCGAGACATCAAACTCTAAATTTGAGGTCTCGAAATCAAATTCGTGGAAAATTACTTCTTTCTCGAAAATTACTTCACTTCAGAGGGAGCTGTTTCTCACAATGTTTTATACAATCAACCTCTACCCATTACTCGTTATCAAGTAAGGTTTTATGCTAATAAATATTTTGAATAATTACCAATAGTGTCCACTGCCTTTAAAACACTTTTTTTTGCACTGCCACTTTTGTAGACAGTTAAGATACCAACTTAAATCTTGTACGTATAATAATTAGTCTAGAACTGTTCTAAAATGAAATTGTACAACATTGTTTTTTTTTTCAAGATTCCTCAAACCATGGACTTGGTAGAATGTTCAAACCATTTTGCTCTTAAGAAACATCACAGAAAAATCAAAATGGAAAAAATTTAAATTAAATTAACGTATACTATATATTAATTTTGTTTTTTTTACCCATACACCGATGTGTGTTAGCACTGTATACTCAGTACTTTCCCGAGTCCTGTGAAAAAATATCACAGGCATGTTACTCGGGTGGGATTCGAACCCACGACCCTTGCAATTCTAGAGCAGTGTCTTACCAACTAGACTACCGAGGTTGCCCGGCAGCTAGAGGCAGTTCGAATCCTATGTTTTGGCAGCGGGTACCGCAACAATATAATACCGCAACGGTATACTATATAGTCAAGATACTGTATTATATTCGGGTCCTATATTGATATGTTGACCAGTGAGATCACACTATTAAACCGAAACCTCGCTTCTGGTTCGGCGCCTGATTTTAAAGTCCTCATCATTTCCAGCAGATTTCAACCTGACCTTATAATAACTGTCTCGAATACTCTGTCTTAATGGTCTGATAATTTGAAACGGTGGGCTGGAACAGCATGAGTTGTGAACGTTTGATTGTCCAGATTGAAGTGTTTAAGGAAATAGGCAAATCTTAACCCAACGTACATAGCCAATATACTGTACTATATTGGGGTCCTATATTGATAGTACGTTGACCTCCCAGTGAGGATTATTGCAATCCCACAAACCAAAAGCTTGCTTCTGGTTCGGCGCTTGATTTTGAAGACCTGGATTAAATTTAGGTTGATATTTAAGTACTCGTCATTTCCAGAAGATTCATACCTGACCTGAATAACTATCTCGTTACTCTGTCTTAATTTGCTGCAGGATGTTGATTGATAGAGCTCGGGTTAAATGCATCAAGGGTCGACGTGTGTGTTGCATATGAAATGTGATATTAGACTTGCTAATTCCATGAGTAATGATGTCAATTGGCCTCACACGCGCCTATCCTGTCCACCTAATGGGAGTCAAAATGTACATAACAATATTGTGGAAATGGTTACGCGCATTGTGCAAAGTGCGTTTCGAGTCTAGAATTGGTCGATTAGTACTACATGTATAGTAGTCACACTCGTTATATAGGCTTAATCTTTGAAAAATATTACATAATTTGTGCCATACAACGACAGACGTGTCGTAGTCGAGAGTTTTTGTTTAAAGATGCTATGTCAGATTTGTTTGAGTGAATGGTATTTCAAAGAGTATTACCCGCTCTAACGAAAAAAAGGTACTTTTACTTTTAGTGGTTAGGAACCTTGACAAAAATTTAAAACTTTTCTTATAAAACACATAAGAATTGGTCACGTGATGTATTGTCGGGATCCCGACAAAAACTAACTTTGAGCATTTTATTTCACTGCTACTAATAATTGGCGGACTTTTTCGAGCAATGGCTCAAATGAAAGCTTGTAACTTTCTCGACCTCCATCAAAATACCTATTGAATTTTGAATCAAACTTTTCGGGTCAAATCGGCAAAAAATCTGACATAGCATCTTTAAGGCACATGAAACTTATCAGTAAACGGTTAGTCCAATCAGGAACCAGTCTCAAACTACAGCCCTTAATAATCCTTCATCTATCTCAAACAAAGATTCATCTTCTAGAAAGGCACTAGACACCTGTGGTAAATGTCGAATACCAATATGCTCACTTGGTGTATATCAATACATGCATAAAGTAACAAACCTGTGTAAATCTTGGCTCAGTATTGTTCATCGAAGTTGCAAGAAAACAATGAAACAGTTGAGAGAGTCATTTCCTACAATGTTTTATACTATCAGTAATTTGTTATGCTAATGTTTTGAGTCATTACTAAAAGTGTCAACTGCCTATAAAAGTAACCATTTCCACTGCATTGAAAATCTTACTACTTTGTAGAATGGAGGTAGAGTGGTACATATATAATATTGTGTTGTGGGTTGTCCCGAGCTCCCCCCCCCCCCACCAATCCCGTAACAAGAGTGACAGCAAATTGGATCAATTAGTTGTACCGTCCCAGACAGTGAGGGTGACCAACACCCTGGACATTCAGGTGTCAATCAATGGTGCTAGCCCAGCAGCCACCTTTGATCAGCACGGAACCCTCGATGACCTGTCAGTGTCACACACGGGGGCAGTGGGTGTTGTTCACGGCAGACAGTTGGACCATGGAGGACCATGATAGGACATTGGCCCGTAGTTACTTAACTGCCTTTGGCAAAACAAACTTGTAGTGGTCCACTTTCAACTTGAGTCTGAGGTCAAACATGTTTTAGAGGTTCTATTGATGGAGGGCTTATTACTCACTGAAAGTGCACGCCTTGGGTGGTTTGAGATCAAGCATGTACATACATTGTATCATGGAGGAAGGGAAATTGTATGTACGTTGCTCGTTCTCTTTTACGATAATAGCAAGTCAATAAAAACCTATGGTCTTTTCTTTTTACTGTGTGTGCTCAATCAACATCCGGCTTAGCGTGTGGTTTGTTTTTTAGTGACCTGATATTTTGTAGAGAAATGACCGGTGTTTACAGCCATTGAAACCTTTAAATGAATTAATTGATGTGTGTACACGTATGAAGGAGGTGTTGACAAGTTGTTGGTGAGTTTTGTCACTGTGTGCCAATGACAGTGGGCCGAGTTCATATGGGTACGAGTTGGTTCGTTTGCGTAACCTGCGTCTGTGTGACAATGACAGTGGGTCGAGTTGGTCAGATGATATGGGTACGAGTTGGTTCGGTTGCGTAACATGCGTATGTGTGTCGATGACAGTGGGCCGAGTTGGTCGGTTGTTGTGAGGACGAGTTGGTTCGGCTGCGTAACCTGCGTCTGTGACAATAACAGTGGGTCGAGCTGGTCAGTTGATATGGGGGAGTGGTTCGGTTGCTCATCCTGCATCTTCACGTGCAAAATAATTGCTATGATTTAAGCATGTTTTGATAAATGTCTAACACCATAGTCGTAAGGATTGTGTGGGGAAGAGTAATGGCTGGCAGAAATCATACACAAAAGGCATGGATATACTTTTAGATAGGCAAAGACCATTATTCTCACATGGGCTGAATTGGTCATAGAAGTTGCAAGACAATTTTGAAAAAGAAAACACCCTTGTTGCATAGAATTATGTATTTCCAGATGCTTGAAGCATACATTATTTCAAAGAGTGTCGTTTAACAATGTTTTTATATAAACAGCTCTCCAATGCCCATCATCAAGTAAGTTTGTTTGGTCATTTAACTATGTGAGTAATCACCAAAGGTATACCCTCACTTTAAAGCTTAGAGTACGAACCCTTTGATGGAATGGATGGCCACCCTCCCAAGGTCACCCCAAGACCTGGGAGAGGAGGGGTGAGGCCAATGATTATTGATCGATGCGTAATGAGTTGACCACGAGAGAAGGTTGACAACCTGACCTCACTAACGTCACTCTACGTTCTGATCGATTCCTCTTTGGGTTTTCTTAAAACCACAGAGCTCTGCTGAAGCAATCAGGGTGGTCTCGTGGCGTGTCCATGGCCTAGGGGTTTAAGGGTACATGAGTCAAGCTCTGGTGTTCCTAATCAGCAGAGGGTGGGTTCAAGTCCCAGTCGTGACATCTGTGTCCAAGACACCTAACCATGAGGTGTCGTGGCCTAGCGGTTAAGAGCACTGGACCCAAGCTCTGGTGTTTCTGATCAGCAGAGTGTGGGTTCGAGTCCAAGTCGTGAAACCTATGTCCTTAAGCAAGACACCTAACCATGAGGTGTCGTGGCTTAGCGGTTAAGAGCACTGGACTCGAGCTCTGGTGTTTCTGATCAGCAGAGTGTGGGTTCGAATCCCAGTCGTGGAACTAACCATGATGCTTTGTCCTTCGATGGGACGTAAAGCCGTTGGTCCCGTGTGTTGTTTAACGCATGTAAAAGAACCCAGCGCTCTTATCGTTAAGAGAAGGGTTCGCCCCGGTGTTCCTGGTTTGATCGGCAGCATCATGAGCAAATTGTAAACCATTAAGAAAGGAACAAGTCTCACATACTTCAAAAAAGTAGATCAAAATACCTTGCGCTTTGATGCGCCCACCATAGGGGTGTGATGAAGCGCTTTATAAGACCCTAATATTGATATAATAAGATTTCAAGAACTTAAACATCTCAAGCCTTATTTGGACATGAAAACTCCTTCACAACTCAGAGTAATCACTTTATGGTATAATTCCAAAGTTTATTTTGAACAGAGTTCTCCCTATGCATAGGAATGGATGGTTAGTTGATCGTTTAGACACCCGTTGGTTTAGTTGTTGGGAAGTTGGGTAAAGTATACTTTGGGATATTATGACATTATTTGAAACGCACCGTGTGGAATTAAGCCATGCTATAAAAGTCACGAATCCAACAGAGTTCTTAAAAGTTGACATTCCGTACATATCGCTTTACGTCGCAAATTCGTGCTGAATTGAGGTCAAAGTAAAATTGTTACCGTTAATCAAGAGCAGTACACGAAGAGTTTGTTTTTACCGATCATCATTATAGATCGATTAAGGAATCGAAGCATAGATAACTTGTTCATAAATATATTTTTTTGTCAAAATCTTTAGTAGAGGTGGCTGATGATGAAATGCCATCCGCAGGGGGTGGGGTGTGTGGTTATGAAAGAAATCCACATAAAAGACCAGTGTTCTCACTTGATGTATCCCATCATATAAGCATAAAATAACAAGCATGTGAACATTTGGGCTCCATTGGTCATCGAGGTTGCGAGAAAATGATTAAGAAAAAACACCCTTGTTGGACGAATTTGTGCGCTTTCAGAAAGGAATAAAAGACTGACATTGAGAAATTACCTCACTCTCAAAAACTATGTTATTATCAGACGGAGTTGTTTCCACAATGTTTCATACTATCAACAGCTCTCCAATGCTTGTTACCAAGTCAGTTTTTAAGTTAATATTTGTATTTAATAATTACCAAACGTGTATCCTCTGAACTACAATGCGCTCCTTTTTGTAACGATATTGTGCACCCCTTCTCGACAAAGTACGTTCATGAAGGGCGACAGTCTACATTGTATGCGACATCGCAAATGTATGCACAGATATTAAATTATTTTGTAGTGTTCCTTTATCTCTGTGTGTCAACATTGAGGAATACATTTAATCTTTATTTCTTTCATTCCTGTTTGTTGACTGTCTCGAAATCTGCGTTAGCCAAAGCATGAACCATTTGTATACCCACAATCTCGCTATTAGTTTGATCAACAAAATTCCACAGAGCCGTATGTTGACTGGTATGTTTTAAATTACCACCAAAGTATACATTCTCACGCTGTTGTTTTTTCCTGGGTATATAAATGGGGGATAAGGTGTCTTGAATATGCGACCTCGATTACACTGCGTAGTCTAATGCATGGGAAAACAGACGACAGTGGGGAAATAAATGTTAAACTATTTCCCACAATATATCTCAAAAGCTTGTCCTGGATTTAACAGTCCTTAAGAACGCTTCTGTTAGATGAAATGACAGAAGTATAAGTGAGTTTTCTCATAGTTTGTTTACCAGTGACCTTCCCAGCGACAAAACGAAGACCACTTGTACCCGAACCCCCAGTGGGCCAACCCATCGCCCCCATCTCCAGAATCGATAGAGATCGTCCACGCACCATGCTTGTCTCTTTTTCAAGTCGTGAATTTGTAAACCACCGGTAAACCGATTTAACATTTACTCATTGTCCATTGCCATCCCACGATATATCCAAAAGGAGGGTGGGCGATTTGGGGGTTTAGTATTTCAAGGCTTTCCCAAATGTTGTTTATTTTGTCGGTGTCATTTAACCCCAAAGTGGTTTTATCGCAACCTTCAGAAATAACGAATGGAGGAATAAAGCAATGATGAAGTGAATAGGCCAACTTAGTTACTGGGTTTTGCAAGAATTCATTCCAGTCCTCTAACTTTCAATAAACAAACATTATAACCACCTAAAAAAATGTATTTTCAAAAATCACGTTAAAATCAAAATACCTGAACGATAATGTACCGAGTTAAACACTGTAAAAATCTAAACATGTTTAAGGTTATTGAAAATCTAATCAACCCCTGTTTAACTAAACTTCAGCAGACCAGACATTTTTACAACTTGGGCGATGTTTTATTTATCGTACTTTATCAGCCAGTTTATCTTCTACAAACACACTAAACACGGATCTATTGTTATAAACTAAACCCATTTTAAATTTAAACGCGGCTTGCTTTAATTACACTTTGAATTCTACCCGGAAAGTGTTATTGGTTTTCGGCATGCCTTTGAAGAGTACGTCGGCCCCTTTAAACTATGATCTAAAGGGTGGTATATTCAGTGGTTCTGTAGTGCCGCAAAAACATTCATTTGCACGGTATACCTTTGGAGTGTACGTCGGCCCCTTTAAACCATTATCTAAGGATACCTGTTGGATGGTTTGGACGGGCCGTTCACCTGTGCCGTCTATTGTTGTTTGTCTCCCCATGGGAGGTTTGATGCAATACGGAGAAATGTTTCCAAACCGCATTGGTTTGAAAAAAGCTCACCAGATTAGTATAGTTTGACTGGTGGTCGTAAGGTGATCACTGATCACTATGGATCAATCACACGAAGTGAGTCCGTCAATACTTGCATTCCTTTCTGGTTTCGTGAGTTGCTAATTTTAGAAGTGGAAAATAGACTGGTGGTAGTCATGATGACGACAAACAAAATTGGCCCACTACAAAATGACACACAAGCAGAATCTTGGCCCAATTTCATCTGCCTAAGCTAACAAAATAGCATAAGCACAACAACATTAAGCTTACCAGAGTAAGGTTACCAGCCAAATTCCCATGTCACATGTACGATTTGTGGCTGGTATCCTGCTTATTGTGGCTTAGCAGAAAGGTGTTAAGCAGAACTCCCTGCAATAAGCAGCTGTATGACATTGGGCCCTGGACGGCGACCAATCTCATTTGATCATCACTCATAAAATGAGACTAAGTTGGCACAATCGTTACATTGAGTTGTTTTTATTTAAAGGAACACGTTGCCTTGGATCGGACGAGTTGGTCTATGAAAAGCGTTTGAAACCGTTTGTTATGAAATGCATATGGGTAGAAAGATAATGTCAAAGTAGAATACAATGATCCACACAAGTATCACTCGAAATTGCACGGTTTTCATTTTACGTCGCGAACTAACACGGTCGGCCATTTATGGGAGTCAAATTATTGATAATTACTCAAAATAATTATTAGCATAAAACCCTACTTGGTAACGAGTAATGGGGAGAGGTTGATAGTATAAAACGTTGTGAGAAACGGCTCCCTCTGAAGTGGAGTACTTTTCGAGAGAGAAGTTTAGAATTTGAGGTCTTGAAATCAAGCATCTGAAAGCACACAACTTCGAGTGACAATAGTATTGTTATCTCATTTCATTTGCCCACATTTTAAGTTTTCAGGCAAGTTGAATGCAACACTCTGACTCTGTTCCTGTTATACAAATGAAAAAGTTGAATGGATAAAAGGTTACAATAATCCACCTAACAATTTTCATTTATCAGTATATTTTTTTATTCGCAATACTTTCCTATCAATTAACTTTTATTTCAAAGTACAGTGGTTAAACAAGTATAGAGGAAAACCTGTAGACAGGCTGGCAATTGTACCCAGTCAAGTGTAGGTCAACCGTGTTTTCATGATGCCTGCGGTCCCCTCAAAGAGTTCATTTATCGGTCAATACACAGCCTGAAATAGGGTCAAAATGGTACATTAGACGGCGAATGCTCCCTGGCTCCGAGCGCCTCGCCACCGTGACTGTGGTATAGTCACCGACCTCCCCTCCTTTTGAACAATTCCTACGAGTGTATTATGAAGGGTTTAATTAAGCGGCTACAATTCCCATTGGGGTTAATACTTTTCTTAGTAAATAGATACAGGTAAACAGAAGTTCAATCATGCAGGAAGTAATGTCGCCAGTAGACTGGCCAAACTGTCTGTTGGACTATTTAACGCTAACATTATTATAGCGTGTTAACTTTGGTTTTGCCCTTAGCACTGTAGACTCGGTACTGTTCTGTGAACAAAATCAATACCAGAGCAGTGTCTGGTCTTACCAAGTATACTTCTCCTGAAGACGAGCAGAGTTTACTTTTCGAAACGTCGAGACCAAACTGGCTCTTTTTTAAGAGCCATGACTCCCTCAAAAGAGATTTATTGCATGATTGTACCCGCAAGTGTAATATTTAGTGTATTTATGTTCTTTGATCTAAGCTTTCTAAGCTATGTGTTTTACGACAACAACGAAAAATTGCATGTTACAACATCCAGTCTTTTAGTTACCATGTTCTTGTTTTGACTTACAGTTAATACTCTAAGCCCTAACTAAGTAATTTTCTGTCAAATTACACAGGTGTTTTGATCCCGATGTTACGAGCACTCCGGACCAAGGGAGAGCTCTGATGCCTGGGTCTGACCCCCAAAGCACGCCACAAACAAGCCAATAATTGCTCCATAAGAACCAATCACACTTGAGACTCCTAGTGTCGGAATGCCAGCCATGTCATTCCCGTAGTCCCAGGCAACGGACAGTCAAGGGAGATTTACTAACCACTTCAGAAAAAGTACAGGTAAGGGTGTCCCCTCAACTAACGAGACTATAACAATATTTGCAGGTGTGTTTGGAACAGTTGTTGAATGTTATTTACTTCATGCGATCGGCACGTTTTGATGCGGTTGGATTGTTAGATACCGCTTCGTTGTAAAATCTTATAGCGGGACTTTAGGCGTGCTTGATACCGATGCGAAGGTCATGAGTTTGAATACAAAAGTTCTTTGGCTCTTAAATGGGGGCGTGGCTGTTAGCTTCACCCCTAAACTTAAAATCTTCAAAACCTAATGCCTACTTTTACAAGGAAAGTTGAATTGAGAAAACCAAAATATTAACATCTCGAGAAAAAAAGGAAAGTTTTAAAACGTTGAACCGAACTCTTTTCTTCCAGGTGTTTATGCTAAGAAGTAATATAACACTGTGTTTCTTATACTGGATTTGGCATCGCTGCCAAAAATGTTCACTTTTCAGATAAGCTTGTCGCCTCAGTGTTATTGCGTAAAAGAAAAAATATATATTTTGGCTGGCAATTTTTTTTATGGAGATTGCACTTTCTAATTCTTATCAACTTTTGATATGATGAAAGGGGGGGGGGGACACATCTCAAAACTTGTCTAGCTTTTACTTTCATAACTCTTGGATTTATGTCGAAATTATGACAGAAAATGTAAACTTTCCCATATAGGACCAGTGCAGTATCTTGCCCGCCAGAATACCCAAATAATGTACGAGGTTAAACTTTCCCATAGGACCAGTTCAGTATCTTGCCTGCCAGAATACCAAAATAATGTACAAGGTCACACTTGTTGTAAACAAAGTTCACATGGTCATGTATGCCTCTGCTTTAAAGGCGTAAACATCAACCTCGTAACTTTCTCCATGGTCCTGTACTTTCTGAACTTCTTAAAGTAATTACTAATGTGATTTATGAGCAATATACCCAAAATGTTTTTTGCAACTTTCAATTCAATTCAATTCAACTCAATTCAAATACTCTTTTTTTTTCTTCATACTTCCATGAAAAATATCGGCAATTTATCTATTTTATTTACTTATTTTTTATTTTAAATCTTCGGACATATTTCTTTGTTGGCAGGGGCCGTCCAGGGTAAGGCAAAAGTTTTAAAAACTGTAATCAAAGCGATGTGCCCTCCCAGGATACAATGTAACACATTACAGTATGGGGCTGTTTTGATAAGCAGAAGCTTGTAAACAAATCAGCCAGTCAGACAAAGAAACAAAGCAAACATACAGACATGCAAACAAAAGGACGGACGGACATAAGACATGACAAAAAATACTCACTGACACAAGATAGAATAGAGGAAATATAACTGCAGAACAGAACAAGCAGAAGCGTTACAAAATAAATATGTAACAAGGATTTAGAAGTGGATGTGACAGATTTTTTCTTTTGAGCTATACGGAAGATAGCAATATGCAGACTTGTGGTGTTTGTTTGTTGTTTATTTTGGTAAGAAATCAGCAGCGGAATATCTACTTGCCGTGAAAACAAAAATTAGTTCCTCAACAAGAAATCCGGGTTCTCGAACCACCCACAGCTTGGCAATGATTTTCCTGATAATAAACACAGATTGTTGTTCCTCCTTTATTATTTTGTATAGTCTGATGTGATGAATGTCAAAGCAAAGGGGAATTAGGATGGGTTTCAAATCGGCAACAACCAAGTATTACAGTTGATGTGAAGTTGCTTTGGGGTGCCATTATCTACACTCCTATCTGTCATGTTTTGTAAAAGGGAAATTGTGATCGTTCACTTATTTTTTTATAGAAAAGAACTGTACTCCTTCCATTTGTCTGATGTGATGAATGCCAAAACAAAAGAGCCGCAATTTCACTTTGGGTGGCTTTAAAAATGGCAGGGTCAACAAAAAGTTGTAAAACTTCTTACGTGAAGTTGTTTTGGGTATCAATATCAACATTCCGTAATGTTTTGTTGCACAGAGGGAAGTAGTGTACGTTCGCTTGTACACGTGTTGTGGTTCAATCCGGTTTAGTGTCTGCCTATACATTGGTTTGGCTAGAAATATCAAGACTTGGTACTCACTCCTTCATCCCCATTGTCTTATTTGCACCGTTTGATAGGCATGCAGATGGCCTGATACTTCACGGAGGCCACCAAGACGATTGCCTCCATGTATCATGGCCATTGCCTTGGTGCCCTTGAAATGCTAAAAGGAACACGTTGCCCTGGATCGGCCGAGTTGGTCTTTGAAAAGCGTTTGTAACCGTTTGTGATAAAATGCACATGATTAGAAAGATATTTTAAAAGTAGAATATAAGGATCCACAAAAGTATCACTCGCAATTGCGTGGTTTTCCTTTTACCTCGTCGACAAACAAGGTTTGTCATTTATGGGAGTCAAATTGTTGACTCCCATAAATGGCCGACCGTGTTAAAGGGCAAAATAAAAGGAAAACCACGCAATTTCGAGGCAAATGTGTGTGGATCTTTGTATTCTACTTTTAAAACATCTTTTTAACCCTTTATGCATTTTTTTAACAAACGGTTACAAACGCTTTCAAAGACCAACTTGACCGATCCAAGGCAACGTGTTCCTTTAACCAAAACAAATTGCCTTGGTGCCTGCCATTGCCCTTTCAAAAACGAAGCATCAGGTACGTGCTGGTGGTGTAGCCCACACCCTCAAGCAGGCACATGTTGTACATGAAGGGAGACACGTTGACCTATTATTCGAGATGCAGCGTACGAATGTTATCAACTTTTGTCGATATCCAAAGATATGGCTCACTGTTATTTTCACAGTAATCGAAATCTTGATAGGACTGTCTAGAAAATCTCCTACGTATACCAGTAAATGTTGACCTGGAATGTTTGGGTCACTCTGTTTGTAAACAACTTGCACCTTCGTGCCCATGGGTGGCTAAGTTGGCAAATTTGGAAAGGACTCTTCTAAAGAGCACCGCCCTCTAGTGGTGATGCACACGATCTTTGCTTAGACTGGTCCCATGTCTTTATTCGCAATGATAGTGACATGGTATATGTTTTACGTACGTCGGATTTAACTGCGAATCTCCAGAACCATGATGAAGGGAAGGTCATGTCAAATGATGCGAGGTCAAAGGTGATTATGTACGATTTCTGGCGCAATACACGAGCCTCGTGGCGCCATATGCTCATGCTAGTTCTTCATCTGATCTTGAGGTCGTTGGTTTGCGAACATCAGTGATTTTCTACGAAATTGACTTATGGCATGATTGTATTGCACACATTTATCTCTGTATGTTGTTTATGTGGTGTATTAATCAGAAACTCATCACGTATCATGCGTGCAGGAATTGTGGGTTTTGTTTGTCTGCAGAGTTGAGACCGACCGTGCCAAGTTTCGTGCATAACCGAATGCAGAGTTGTGAATTCGGTGTTCAAGCACGTTGCTTCAAAGGCACTTGACACTATTGGTAATTACTCAAAATAACTGTTAGCATAAAGAACTTACTTGATAACGAGCAATGGAGAGTTGTTGATAGTATAGTTTATAAAACCTTGTGAGAAACAGCTCCCTCTGGAGTAACGTTTTGGACGTGGTGTGGTTGTGCTTAGCTACTTGTTGTGCCTCTGGAATAGGGCACAGCGCATAGCTATAGGTTACCACTTTAAACTTTGACAAATTTGGTATTGGAAATAGAAGAAGTTAATTCAACTTCGATGATATGATTTGTTGGTTTCGTTTCGTTTCGCGATGATGTCATGGGGGGCCACTGGGTCCCGGCACGTGGCAGACATGCGTTTGGCTAGCAGAGCACACGACGGCTGTTTTATGATTGAGACGAGCTTGAACACGAGCGCGTCAAATTGTTAGATCAACTATTGTGATAAGATTATACCCATTAATTTCTAATTGTATACATTGATTGGCAGTCGGTTTATCAACCACCAGCATCTTGATTGATCTTAAGATTTGGAACATGTTGTTTAATCAAACCTGAAAATATGAAGCATTAAAGGCACTGGACACTATTGGTTATTACTCAAAATAATTATTAGCATAAAACCTTTCTTGGTAACAAGTAATGGAGAGCTGTTGATAGTATAAAACATTGTGAGAAATAGCTCCCTCTGAAGTAACGTAGTTTGCGAGAACTTAGAAGTAATTTTCCACAAATTTGATTTCGAGACCTCAGAATTAGATTTTGAGGTGCCGAAGTCAAGCATCTGAAAGCACACAACTTTGTGTAAAAAGGGTATTTTCCCCCATTAATATCGCACTTCACATATTTGTTGTTTTGTGCATATGTTGAGATACACGGCAACACCATGTGAGAAGACTGGTCTTTGACAATCACCAAAGGTTTCCAATGTCTTTAAGTAAGTTTTTACGCTAAAAATTATTTTGAGTAACTACAGTGACCTTAACTTTGTAATAGCATAGGGAAAGTGTCATTGAGTAGGAATGGTTTTGGTTGGCCTATTGTGTGTGGTAACTTTGAGGATTCTTGCTAGTACTCCTTGATTGATGACCGACAGTTTGACAATCACTGGCTCTAACAACCAATCAATTAAACTAACCCTAGATAAGACTAAACGTGTCAATGCACTTATTATGAGGCTTATAACATCCTACCAATCAGTTAATACATAATGCAGGAGGAAGGCTGTCCAAACACTGCAGAGGAGTTAGAACTTGCTGATGATTTCCCATATTATCACTCATCATTACCACAGACTATTTGTTTAGTGTGAAGTCGTGATGACTCAACCTGTTCTAAGAAACTTTAAAAGCAACTCGTAAAGTATTGGTACAGGCTTGGTGACCTGTACCATTGGTGCAGGCTCTTTGTATACACACAGTGGAAACTACAGTTGTATAAGTTTCATTTCAGATGAGGGATCTGACTATTTTTACCTTCTAGCCTCGTCTAACTCTTTTCTTTTCCCCGTCCTTGATTGCCAGTCCATATCCTTGGTCCATCTAATTGTCCTTTCTTCGGGCAGGGAAAAATGTAAAATACTATTACATCAACATAAACATGAAAGTGAACACTTAAGTAAAATGATCATAAGATAAATTGGTTTAGAAAGTAGAGAATGAAATAGCAGCCTTAGTTGAAATCGGCACGACTGCCTGTCTGCATGGTTGACAAGTTTAGATGTGTGTCAGTGGAAAGGTTCAATAGGAATCGATTCAGAGTGTGGATGTGTGATCTCCTTAAGTGGAACTTGGGCATCCTTTGGCTCCATCCTGGACATCTCGACTACCGGCTTAAAGGCACTGGACACTTTTGGAAACTATTCGCAATAATTGTTAGCATAAACACTTACTTGGTATTCGAGCAATGGGGAGCTGTTGATAGTTTAAAACATTGTAAGAAACGGCTCCATCTGAAATAACGTAGTTTTGAGAAAGAAGTAATTTCTCACCAAAATATTTATAGACTTCAGGCCTGAAGCCCTTTTTAGGCATCTGAAAGCCCACACATTTTGTCCAACAAGGGTGTTTTTTTCTCTTGCAACTTCGATGATCAATTGAGTTAAAAAAAAACACTGGTTGGTCCTAATGCATATGTTGGGGGTACACCAAGTGAGAATATTGGTCTTTGAGAATTAAAATGTGTCCAGGCCTTTAAGAGGCTCCGTCTTGGACATCTCGACTACCGGCTGGTATTAAGTGTAGACGGCTTGGGTAGACTCCCCGTTCAGAGAGTAATTGCTCACACTGTGTGAGGATATGTAGTTATTAAGTCAGTACGAGTGACATCCATAATGAAGGCACCTTCTCTAGATGATGCAGCCTCATCCTCATCCTTTAAGAAACTATACCACCTACGTCTTCTCACTAACCCTGCGGAGGACTTTCCCTTTTTTTTTTTTTTTTAAATCGATCCCAGCCCAGACCACGTTTGTGTAACTTTTTATGGCGTAGAAATCAAACTCCTTCTCAGTCAATGTTTGTCTATAGAAAACTTTGAAACTTGTTTTATTCCATTTGTCACGGACCTTTGGGTCCGGGCCCGCTTAAGGGCCCGAAAAGTTGTGCATCCTAGATGCACTGTGGTGCAATCTAATGCCAAAGGCATGGCCCTGTTGGTCCACACTTGATCCGCCCTTGGTAGTGACCTAGAAATATTAGAAAGTGAGTCGTGATGTTGAGACTGGGGCCTTCTTGATGAATGCTTTCATTTCTCTTAAACTTCTCTCCTATACTTTGCAGTTTCTATATCCCCTTTTCTTTCAATTGTTGCATTTGCGATTCCTCGGAATCAGGAAAAGGGGTGAAGCCCTCTCACTACCCAACAGGATTGTACAAAAATAATCTAATCCTACCTCCATGCTCAGACCATGCTCAGACCGACCCAAAGTCCTCACCATTGAAACACATGCTTCCAATGACCTGCCATCCCTTTAACACGTGGCAGCTATTTGGCTTTGACTTGTGTACCTGTGTGTAGCTTCCACCAATCAATTAGCCCAGGCTTTAAAACTCGCTGTAATTTGCGGAAGTTTCTTAACAGTTTATGACAGGTTTAAGCTGTGATTGTCACGTCATCTTAATTACTTGTGTCTTGATATAAACACGACGTGCCTGGGTTTGACAGGTCGATATGTTGCTGCTGTTGTATTGATTGCTAGCTGGCGAAAGATGGCGGTATCGTCTTGACCTTCAATGTCGGTCGTTTTACGCGTTGAAACCGTGTATTGGTGCTGTACCTGATGAAGTCAATAGACCTTTATCATTCTGCCTCCATCTTGGTCATGTTCCTCGTATCGAATAAGAGATTTCAAGAGATTCATATCATTTTGCTCAAGAAGTAAAGGATTTTAAAAGATTCATAACCATATAATTTGTCTTGAAGTAAAGGATTCTAAAAGATTCATAATTATATAATTTTGCTCAAGAAGTAAAGGATTTTAAATACATAACCATATAAATTGCCTAGAAGTAAAGGATTTTAATAGATTCATAATCATATCATTTTCTCAAGAAGTAAAAGATTTTAATAGATTCATATCAGTTATCGTGCGTTAGTAGAAGCATGTAGAGGTGAGTTACCACCTTCATGACGAATGGAAATTCCAAGAGACTCAGCGATCTTTTCCTTCAGCAATTAATATCTCACCATCACTTCTCTCTCCTCAACAATGGAGAGGAAATTCTAGTCTAAACTTTCTTCTGAGACAATAAACATTGTCTCGTGCCACCCGAGGTAGGTCACAAGAGCACCCACGATGGGTCGTGACAACGGCGCGTGCTGCACTCGTCAATTAAAAAAGTCCGGGAAAAACCCAAATACTCATCAATATTATTGGGTTCGAGCTTAAATTGCGTCACACTGAAGAACTGCCCTCAGATTTGTGGAATTGTGGGAGCCATTTATCACCCAAGACGTGGGACTTATTGGCGAATGGCCAAACATAAGTAGGCCTATACATCTTGACTCCTTAGATGGTTCAAGCCTGTCGAAGATATCATGTTCACACTTACTGTTTAGAAGATTGATGGAAAGCAAGAATGATGGATTAACTTTACTGTTTGCATTTATGTGAGTGCATTTCTATTGCAAAACTTTTGTTGATCGAATCTCTGTTCAAAATGTTCGATATTATAACAGTAAGAGTGATTGTACGACGAGGACTGGTGGCCTGGTTGATGGCTAGATTCGTATAGGAGCCTGGGCGATTGCTTTTAAATTGTTTTTTCTTTTCGTATGAAATTGAATTTGACTCATGTGTGCATAGGCCTAAGTAGCAATGTTTTTTGTACTTGATAAAGCAGGTCTAGGCCTATATAATTTTGTATAACACAGTATTTCTTTTAAAAAAAGAAGGTATTATTGTTTTATTACATCTTCACCCAATAAACTTATTGTTCTGATTTCGAGGTTATAGTTTGAGTGTTCCATAAGACACCGTTTACACTTGATTCAGAACAGAATTAAGATGGATCAAAACATTTAAGAAAATCGCCCTCCATGGATCAAAAATACTCATCTACTTTTTAATTTAACCCAACCATCTACAAACAACTGTGCGTATTGACGCTCGCACACGCGGACGCATTGGCCATGCGTTGTGTTTCCCAGTGAAAACACACAATATTCTACCGTGTGGTTCTTAGTGAGCCGATCGCGCGTACAACTTACGCTATCCTATGTGTTAACTCCCTTTCCCTTGATAACTATAATCCTCCCGTTTTGCAATTTGAAATCCTACTTATGGTTGATTTCAGTTTGCTCATGTAATCTTCTTTACTCTCTGCTTATGAATAGACCATACCAACCAACTGTGGTGTGAAATAGGTATGCACACCCCATATAAACAGGTATCTTAATACCGGCTTAAAATTTTGGAGTACGTGTCGTTGGGTAGTTACCGAGGGGAAACAAGTAGGCAGCCATCGATCGCTGAGGAGCCTCAACATACTACGAGAAGGGGGAGTTGTGGACCGTCGAGGAGGGGGGAGTGAGATGGGGAAACTCCGGAGCGTTGGACGGTATGTCATAGAGGAGAGGACGCTAGGAAAGGGCAACTTTGCCGTGGTGGAACTCGCAACACACAGCATTACCAAAACTAAGGTCGGTAACGGTGGACTCCTCTTGTAAAATAATCGCACAGGTCCTAATCCCTCCAAGAGGTTTTAGCTTAGCTTTGTATTTCACACCCTTGTGAAGGAGGTCCTCGAAAAGACTGCGTTTCCTAGCCATATAGTGAGGCCCACAGAGGGTGGTGGTGTTCGCTGTTTTTGTAGAGTATTTCCTCGTTTTAAATCCACGAAAAAAAGTATTTGCAAATCAGCCATTAAAAAACTTAAAATAAATAAATATTATCATGAGTGGAATTACACGCAGGCCACGGAGGCCATGGTCTACTTTGCCCCTGGTCTTGGCCTTGGTGCCCCATAACAAGCTTCCCATTGACTTTTAAGGTTTTCAAATGGAAGTGCCGTTTGCAAAATGAAAAATGGCCTTGCCCATGTAAAGTTGAAGATCTATGCCTGACATTGTAGGCATAGGTCACTTCAAGCTCGTTGGTGTAACATTTTCGTTTTTGAAGAGCAGTTGTCTTTCCTTTTAACGCTCGATTTAATGTCCTGCATTGTCGAGTCGTTCGATACAAGTTTAAATCCACAAACAACTTTTTGCAAATCAGCCCCCCCCAAAAAAAAAAAAAAAACTTCTCAACAAAAAATAACATAAGTAGGTCATTCTCAGCTCGTTGTTGTAAAATGTCCGGCTTCGTACGAAGTTTGTGTTTTTTTCCCCTTTTTTTTGCTCGATTTATTTCCTGAATTGTCGAGTACTTCCAAGTTCTAGAAGTTTTAATCCACGAAAAGCTAATTGCAAATCAGCCCTTAAAAAAACCTTCAACAAAAATGTAGGTCATTTCGAAGCTCGTTGTTGGACTGGACATTTGTCTTTCCTTGTGCTCGATTTATTTCCTGCGTTTTCATGACCGTCCAAAAGAGAACGCCACATGAAACAGCAGTTGTGGATCCACTCGGTCGCGTGTTGGGCAAACACTGAACAGAGGGACATGACCCTGGGGTTAAAACCTTAATTTTTCTCCCACATGGCAAGATGTGTATACTTGCATAAGAATGTCTCCACACTGCATGGTGGACTACTTTTTCATGACCATTTAAGGAAGTCGGGGGGACACCACTTAAACCGAACGGTGGTATCATTTCAACTGATGCTTTTGCCTCAACTGGGCGAACTTGGAAATGGAAGACGCTGGTGGTGTAGGACCGTATGCTTCGTTTTGAAAGGGCACAAGGCATTTTCTCCTTCGTAAAGGGCACCCTATGACGAAATTGTTATAAATGCAGAGCATTTTAAGGGCACCAAGGCAATGACCAGTGGGCACGGAGGCAATCGTCTTCGTTACCTCCGTAACGAATCGGGCCTTGTAGGTTATACACCTACAGTAACATACGGAACCAACTCTTGGTTTTATCATAACTTCAAGAAGTAACACTTCAAGTTATGAAGTCAAATGTATTTTTCGATATTGCTCTGTCCATAGCTCTGTCATAGATGTATTAACCTTGGGGTTGTGTACACCGAATAATAATTTCTACCTCAATCATGGAATAGTCTAAAGTTTTGTTTTCTTTAACAAGGTTGTTGGGACATCATCTTTCTGGTTTGCATTACCAAGACGCCATAGTGCCTCGAGCTACAATTCCCTTCCTAGTACCACTCTTCCCTAAATGAGTGACGGCACTTGCCCCCATAGTGTGCACATATTGCTGACATATTGTATTAGAGTGATTAGTGCAATTGGGAAATAGTGGGGTGCCAACCACAGCTTGTCCATGACACGGACCCCCAGTACATCACCGCCATCTTGAAATAGTCTTAAATTAACCTGGTAAATATTTGTATATGGGGCATAGGCACTACAGGGTACGCGATCTGGACCCAATTTCATAAAGCTGTTAGCCTGTTTGCTCAGCAAAAGGGGACCAGGTACCAGTTAGAATTTGCACAACGCCTCATTTGGGCTGGTAACCAGTTTCTCTTAAGCAATGTATTTCTACATAATGAGCAACTTTTGGAAGCAGGTTTTGTAACATTTCATTTCAGAAACCCCAATGATTCCCAGCGTGCATCACTTTTTAAAAATAAAGTAAATATTAAGTGTTACCCTTTCACCGATGTGAATTAGCGCTGTGTACTTTCCAGAGGTCTGTGAAAAAAAATTACAAACATTACTCGGATGGGATTCGAACCCACTACCTTTGCAATTCTAGAGCAGTGTCTTACCAACTAGACCACCGAGATTGCCGGTAGCTGTAGAGGCAGTTCGAATAATCCACTGTAAATGTTGAAATGCAATTATAGGTTACAAACTAGTCTGCTGGAAAGATAGATGAGCGTTTTTTATGGATGTTTACAATTATTATGATACATCTATGGAGGGGATAATCTATGGTGTTGTTTGGTGTACAAATGTGATGAAACTGTTTATGGATTGACAGACCTGCCAACTCTCCCTGATTCTGCAGAAAGCTCCCTGTAGCAGAACCAATCTTTTCATGTTCTGGTGAACACATTTGAAAATCTCCCTGATGATGGAAACTGCTTTCCTATTTATGGTGAATGTAATTGTAAACATCTCCCTGATTGCTGTACAAAATCTCACCGATTGCAAGATGCAAATGTTGGCAGCTCTGGATTGGAGGCTTAGGTTGAATTACAGAGTGGGTTTTAGTCAGAATCTTGTTCTGCTGCAGTCCGACCTTCAACGTCGGTTCCTTATAAGTAGAACTTGATGGGATTTCATTTCCTCATTCCGACTGTCTTCTGGTTTTGGCATAAATATCAGGATATCCCTCCATGCATTTTAAATCGAAAGTAAACGACAGTATTTTGCCACATCTCAGTCCTTGGGTTTTGAGTTGACCATGTATGGAGTTGTATGTCACTTTGTTTATATCGGAAGTTTACAAGGACGAGTGCATTGGAATTTTTTTTTTTAAAGGAAGGTGCTTCATGTTGACCCCTTGGAAGACCTGAAAGTTATGCGGGAGGGCATTGGGGGCAACGGATGTAGAATGAGATAAGAGATCTGAAGGTTGTGTATGGGTACGGGTAGGCCTACTGGGGTGTCTGTTTAGTCCGAAGTTGGGGTAAGGGACAAGTTATTTGGAAGATGGAAATACCAAAGGGGATAAACTGGTAAAAAGGATGTGGTTTTAGATTATGAGATTTGATTAGGATTGAAAACAACGTCTTTGGGCAGAATTTGTATTTAAAGATGCAGTGGTCGATTTTGTGCTTACTGTGCGATTTCCATTTCATGGCGTTGCTAATGTTATCATGCTAACCTTCAACTTCTGACTGTTTTATAAGCTATACTGTCACCATGGAGCTATGCGGTCACGTAGTAATGAAAATCCACCATTGTTACACAAATGTGTGTGCTTTCAGATGCCTAGTAATATAAGGCTTCAGGCATGAAGTCTTTAAATATTTGGCTGAGAATTTACCTCCTTCTCAAAAATTACGTTACTTCAGATGGAGCCGTTTCTCTCAATGTTTTACACTACCAACAGCTCTCTATTGCTCATTACTAAGTAGGTTTTTATGCTAACAATACAATTATTTTAAGTAATTGCCACACTAGTGCCCAGTGGCTCATAAGCAATATCCACTGACTGTTGCAGTTTTCCCTTATTATGCAGTGATGGATGAATCCAAGTTACCTATTTATAATAATCATTTTGTGACAAGATTCTTGGCTTGAAGTTAAAGTGAGATAATAGACTACATGAGATTGTGTTGTAGATTGATCATACTGTAGCTGTGTCAGAGCATAGAGAAAGGACAATCACTATGGTCAGAGGGAGACAACTTGGACCAATTTCGTTGACATGCGAAAACAAGAAGATTGGGGGGAGGCCACAGGGGGCCCGTGTCTCCTTCGACCTCCAGAAAAGATAGCAACTCATTTATCAGCCGGTTTATCATAAACAGTTTGGGATTTCTTGATGACACGCGAGCCATAGTGACATCTTAATAGAGTGTATTCAGCGTATTTTTGGGGGTGGCACGTGGCAGACGTGCAGCAGGCCTTGAGGCACGCCCAGATTACAGACCGGTGACCATCAGCTAGCTCACTGCTGCCTGTCAGACATTTCGCATGGTTTACGATTCGTAGGAAAAGATTTCACATACACATCAGTTTGACTAAAGACTCTACTTGTTTGTATAACTTATAATAAGAACGGTGCCAAGCTGTTTGTGTATGAAAGATTTGCCCCAAATTTGTGTTAGTTTTCAGACACCAAACACTTACAAAGTATGTTATGGTTATATCCATTGCAGTGTTTGAAGCAGGATTGGAAAACCCGAATGAATATAGGCCTACTCTTCCAAATCTAATAGCCAATGATGAACCATAACCTTTAACCATACCCTTTCTTAAAGGCAGTGGACACTATTGGTAATTACTCAAAATAATTATTGGCATAAAACCTTACTTGGTAAAGAGTAATGGGGAGAGGTTGATAGTATAAAACACTGTGAGAAACTGCTCCCTCTGAAGTGACGTAGTTTTGGAGGAAGAAGCAATTTTCCACGAATTTGATTTCGAGACCTCAAGTTTAGAACTTGAGGTCTCGAAATCAAGCATCTGAAAGCACACAACTTTGTGTGACAAGGGTGTTTTTTTCTTTCATAGTTATCTCGCAACTCCGACGACCGATCGGGCTCAAATGTTCACAGGTTTGTTATTTTATGCATATGTTGAGATACACCAAGTGAGAAGACTAGTCTCTGACAATAACCAATAGTGTCCACTGGCTTTAAAAGTAGAGAATAGGAATAAATGTACTCACCAACCCATTGTTTCTTGAAAACCAGAGGATTAGAATGAATGTACTCTTTCAATAACCAATGATGTACCGTCCCTTTATGATGTGTTTCTTGAAAAGTAGAGGTGGATTGGAATGAATGCACTCTTCCAATAAACAATGATGTACCGTCCCTTTATGATATGTTTCTTGAAAACTAGAGGATTTGAATGAATGTACTCATCCAGTAACCAATGATGTACCCTCCCTTTATGATATGTTTCTTGAAAACTAGAGGATTTGAATGAATGTACTCATCCAGTAACCAATGATGTACCCTCCCTTTATGAGATGTTTCTTGAAAACTAGAGGATTTGAATGAATGTACTCTTTAGAACTAATGATGAATGTGTTTACATACACTCTTTCCATTAAAAACTCACAAGGATTTACTCCTCAACTGAATTTCAATGGAACTAAGCTTTTTGTACTGATCTCTTACTAGTTTATGTGTTTTGGCTCCAAAGTGAATGCACTTTTAAGTAATTTCTCGGCTTTTGATATATAAATAGATACGTGAACTGTGTCCCTTTGATTGGCGTACAATGACCTGGACAGACACGTGCTAAATAAATCACATCTTGTCACTAAGGGAAGAAAGGAAGAGTGACGTTACTGCACTTATGTGGCAAAAATATTAAGACAGATGCACTTTTTATTGTTATAAGAGTCTGTTACTCAGAAGAACGCAGGCCTTTCATTGGAACAGTGGGTGCACTTGTGCCAAAATGTTATAGTAAAAGTGTGAAATGCTTCTGCGACGTGTTTGACGTGTGTGAGGAAAAATCATATGATTTTGTGCGTGATTCGGATACGGTTTGAAAGCTGTAACCTGATCACGGAGAGACAAACAAATTAAACGACAAACATAAATTGGCCTACCATAGCGCCTTCAAAAACAGTATTGACTTAAATACTAATATGAAAATCCTTACTTTAAGGCACTGGACACGTTTGGTAATTGCCAAAGACCAGCAAAAAATGTGCTTAAGCACGAAAATAGCTCGCTTATTTTACATATGTTACCGGCCAAAATTTCATGCCATATATACAATGCTTGTGACAAGTATTTAGTTGTTGTTTACTTCGCATAACAATTGAGTGCATTATTGGCCGGTAATCTGATTTTACTAAGCAAGGATTTTGTGCTTAAGCAGCTCTATGAAATTGGGCCCAGTATTCTCACTTGGTGTATCCCAACATGTGCATAAAATATCAAATATGTGAAGATTTGGACTCAATATTGGTCATCGCAGTAGAATAATGAATGAGAAAACACCCTTTTTGACACAAATCTGTGTGCTTTCAGATGCCAAGGAAGCCTTCAGGCCTAAACAAAAAATTAATTTTCGAGTGAGAAATTACCTCTTTCAAAAAATCTACGTTACTTCAGAGGGAGCTGTTTCTCATAATACGTTATGTCAACAGCTCCCCATTGCTTGTTACCCAATAATGTGTTATGCTAACAATTATTTGGAGTAATAACCAAAAGTGTCCAGTGCATTGAAGTCCTAATGACTTCTAGAGCCAAGCTCTATCATTATCGATCACAAATCAGGGCCCACTTTCATAGAGCTGCTTACATACAACCTTGCTGAGTAAAATCAGATTACCGTCCAAAACTCCACTCAATTGTTATGCTAAGTAAACAACAGCTAAATACCAGTCACAAGCAATGTGTATTGCATGAAATTTTGGCCAGTAACATGTGTAAAACAAGCGAGCTGTTTTCGTGCTTAAGCAAATTTTTTGCTTTAGCAGCTCTATGAAATTGGTCCCTGAATTATACGGAAAATCCATTGACTGTGCTAAGAATCGCCAACACCTACAACATACCTAGTGAATGTTTATAATACGTTTGGAATGCTTTCTTATCCGTTCAAACATCAACAAAATCTTCTCTGTTTATAATCATTCACACAGTCAATATCAACATCTTCTTGTAATATCCACTCGTTGAAAGTTTAAAATAAAATTGTATAAAGAGACCGTCACTTATCAACACATAAACATTCAGTAATGGGCTCTAACATCGGAATTTAAAGAACTTGGAGACTTTGGAACGCTAGGTGGCAGCAGATAATTTTCATTTTGTTTGCGTAGGTCAAATTTCCAGGAACCACTACTAAACTTGTAAGTCTTCTGATTGAAATATAATTTTGACTGAAATAATGTGCTCCAACATCGCAGATTAAAGAACTTGAAGACTTTGGAACGCTAGGTGGCAGCAGATAAATCTCAAATTTGTACGTTCAAATTTCCAAGAACCTCTGCTAAACTTGTATTATGATTGCAATATACCTTAACGGTTTTTTGGTTAAAGTAATTGCAGTTTAAAGATCGAACTTGGATAGTTTGGAACGCTTCCCAGTAGTGGCAGCAGATCAATCTCAATTACTTACATAGTTCAAATTTCCAAGAACCACTATAAACCTTTAAGTCTGCTGATTTCAATTTAACTTTGTATTTTCTTTGGCGAAGGGTTGTGAACATCATTGTTCATTTTAATGCTTAAAGCACATTCTTTACTCTGAATGAACGACACATTTGTCGCATTATTTTCTAACTATATTGGAGAGGTTTGCGGTAACACCGTGTTACTGACCATGTGAACTTTGTTTACAACAAGTGTGACCTTGTACATTCTTTGGCTAGTCTGGCAGGCAAGATACTGCACTGGTCATATGGGAAAGTTTACATTTTGTGCCATAATTTCCACATAAATCCAAGAGTTTTTTATGAAAGTTAAAGCTGGACGAGTTTTGAGATGTGCCCCCTTTCATCATATCAAACGTTGATACAAATTGGACAGTGCAATCTCCATAAAATATAATATTTTATGTTTTCTTCCATTAGGCTGTGTACAAATCGTGCCTGCAGGAAGTCCAGGCTTGGTGGCTCTTTTGTAAACATGTTATGCCACAGGTCACATCGTCTATACATGGTGTTACCGCAAACCTCTCTTAGTTATATACTTCCACCATGCAAAGTTTGAAATCGTTGTTTTCTGCTGGCAAAATAATGACATTTAAGAATCCCCCACCCTCCCGTCGATTGGAATGTGACTCCTTCCTCCTCAGAAACAGACACACTTATTCAGAACACATCCTCAATTGCAATTACATTATAATGAGCTTTGGTTTTTCGTTTGTTTGGTTGCAGGTAGCAATTAAAGTGATCGACAGGGATAAGATAAAGGAAGAGTATGTACGGGCGAATCTGTACCGTGAGGCACGCATCTTGGCCCAGCTCAGACACCCTAACTTGGTGCGGCTTTACGAGACCATATCGGTAAGATCACTTCTCCATCTTGAGTTTGTTTCTCTCTCTAGACTCTGGTTATTTCAAGGGCACCAAGGCAATGCTCAGGGGGCACGGAGGCAATTGCCTTTTATTGCCTCCGTGAAGGACCAGCTGTCGATTTCACAAAACTCTTCCTAACTTAGGATTAATCTTAGGACTTAGGACGATTCCCAGCCCTGCACTGTAACATGCAAATCTTAAGATTAATCCTAAGTTAGGCCGAGTTACTCGTTCTAACTCGAGATAGGATTAATCCTAGCGTTTCGTGAAATCGGCTGCAGGCATTGGGTATTTGCTTTTCAGAGTCAGTGAGTTCATTGGAAACCATGATTTCATTTGATAAACGTGCAGTGACGTAAGCTTTCTATATCTGTTTTGATTGGTCCGAGGTGACGTTTTGCAGCTGCACTTTTCGGTCGTCTGAATATGAATGTAGGTGAAAGGTGATTATGGACGGGGATTGACCTAGGCCTGAGGCCACTCTCTGATGTAATTCACGAGTCTCGAAGTTCTGTTCACGCTTGTTTCTCTCTCACTCAATAGCAATGTGAGACTTTGGAACGCTAGGTGGCAGCAGACGTATACCAGGTGCATTTCCATTGTTTATAATATTACCGAGAACGCTGGATTTACCTGGTAAAGTCTGCTGCCATATATAGCTTCCAAAAGTCCCACATATCTGGCATGGAAAGGGAGTGTATATATAGGGTCACGACACATGAGACAATTTACATGCATTCAGTTCCAGGTAATCTTAAAAAAAAAAAATCCATTCACATTTGACTGTCACATTTTTTCTGAGGGATCGTATTAAGACATTGTTTAAAAAATTACTCATGTGCTACCAAATAAAGTGCTCCTGTAGCATGCACTGCAGTTGGTTGGCTCTAAGTTGCCTATAAAAGTTGCCTCGTGTGACAAGGCAATCTCCAAGATGAAAATCCATTCACACTTCAATGTTCACCTATTTTTCTTAGGATCGTAAGACATTGTTAAACAAAAAAAAACCTGTACCACCGAAATTGTTCTGTATGCACTGCAGTTGGTTGCCTCCAAGTTCCCTGTACTTAAAATTTCCTCGTGTGGCAATACCTAAGGCTTTATTACTTCTGCTATGTAATAAATGTAAACTGCCCAAAGAGTTCGCTACATTTCATTCTTACCACCATGTGCACATCATCCATAGAAACCAGTCATCTTTATTCCTATGTCAAAAATAACAGCCCCTGGAGCGCGGGGTATGTGACCTTTGCTCGCCTACATTTTCAACGAGCCATTCCTTTTTATTTTGCATGATACCTGCCAAACGATTCTGATTTAACTCCCCCGGCATGGAGAGGTCAACAAAGGTCACTTGATTGACACGATCATGACGCTAGATGGCGTCCGACAGTTAAGTTTTATAGTTTATACCTGGTGACAACTTTTAAAGTGCAGGGTATAAATATTTAATAGCTGAGTGTAATCCAGAATTGAAACCCCCCTACTCGGGAATGTTTTGTTAAATCTGTTTAAATTTAGCAAATCTGCTGTCATGAACTGTTATTTTGTCAGTTTTTACTGTTGGATGTTAAATATATACAGTAAATTTAAATAAACACGTGTGTTTCCATTTTTGAGAACGGACTTTGGCTGATTGAAAAGTTTCTATGTTCAATGGCTATACCATAAGTAGGCCCCTAACCCGTATTTTGTAAAATAGCTGCCATTAGTATTTAAGAATTAAAAGTTTTGAAAACAGTACAACCTTTCCTTTACTTTTTGCAAAGTTTTATTTTTATATATTTTTGCACAAAATAGTTAATGGCCTGACGTTTCGACCCTAGCAGGGTCTTTCTCGAAGGCTCTGCTTGGATCGAAGCGTCAGGTCATTAAGTATGTTTTTTGCATTTATACCAGATAGTTCCTTTTAGTCGGTAGGCAGTTTGCAACAGCTATATCTGTGTTCTTATTTAGATATTTTTAAGTAAAAATACAAACAGAAGTCACATTAAGTGGATACCGGTTTATCAGTTGTACGCAGAGACGAAAAACTACCCTCCTGCCAAGAAGTTTGAATTGTTTTCGAATGAAAAAGATCCGTTTCCTGAAAAGAGAATTCCTATTATTTCAAAACCCTGCTGGTATATGTTTTATTTCTGCTCAACTCATCTATATGGCTATTACTTCCTCAAGTCTCCCACAACGGATTTCCTTGATTCTTCTGCTGATTACAAATTGACATCCTGTTGATTATAGAGAAAACACTGCAAGGGAAAAATCCCTGACAAAAAAAACATTTAATAAAGGCACTGGACACTATTGGTCTTTACTTTAAATAAGTGTTAGCACACCAACTTTAATTGGTAACGAGCAACGGCTCCCTATGAGGTAACATAGTTTTTGAGAAAGAGGTAATGTCTCACTCAAAGTTTTAAAAGACTTCAGGCCTTTTATTTTACATTCTTTCATTATTCTCTTGCAACTTCGATGACCAATTGAGTCCAAATTTCCACATGTTTGTTATTTTATGCATGTTGAGATACACCAAGTGAGAAGACTGGTCTTATAACAATTAACAATAGTGTCCCGTCTATTTCACCAAACTCCCCTTACGTATGATTAATCTTAGGACGTAGGACGAGATAAGTTCCGTGACCATACGTTAGGACGCATTGAACCCATCCTAAGTTAGGACGAGTTACTCGCTCCAACTCGAGATAGAATTAATCCTAGCGTTTCGTGAAATCGGCTGCAGTGCCGTTAAAGGAAAATTATTTCAAGTGTCTATAGAAAATTGAACCGGAAATTGTACGTGTTGCTTTGTGGCGATATTGATAAGCCTGCAATTGTGTAAGCCCGTGGTACGACCTCTAAACCAGGGGTAGATTGACTCCGTGTGTGACTGGGGGTGACCGCGGGAGATTATTATGGTGTACGGGGTCACCCCCATGCCAATCAATGGCAACCATTCATATCAACCTAGAATGCAAGTCAATTCAAAACATATTTTATTTTCAGGGAATACAACTCACCCGCTGTATGTGTTTTGACTGTTTGTGTGATCTTGTCCAGATCACTGTGTAATTCGAAAGCGATATAATATCATGTTGTTGACCTTATCGTATGGGGTGGGGTGGGGTGGGGCCTGCCTGTGACTTTTAGAGAGAGGGGGTAAGCCTAGACTTGCCTTCAAGTCTTTAATCTTACAAGTTACTGCTTAGCGTATGACTTGTAAAACTTTTAGAAAGTTGGGGTAAGCGTATAGACTTGACTTCAAGTCTTTATTCTTACAAGTTACTGCTTAGCGTATGACTTGTACAACTTTTAGAAAGTGGGGATAAGCCTAGACTTGACTTCAAGTCTTTAATCTCACAAGTTACTGCTTAGCGTATGACTTGTATAACTTTTAGAAAGTTGGCGTAAGCGTATAGACTCGACCTCAAGTCTTTAATCTTACAAGTTACTGCTTGTTGCGAGCAACTACTGAAGCATGTGACTTGTAAAACGTCTCACCTTCGATCGTGGTGGCGACTTGAAGAGTTGCCTCTGCTGCCCTTGGTCTTGGTCTTGGTGTCCCTTTCGAGTTTCTTATAGACTTTAAGATTTTCGAATGCCTTTTCCAGAGGAATTGTGATGTGGGTTATGAAATTAGCCAGCGTATCGTTATAACATACGTGAAATACACACATCGGTGTATATGGGTAAAAACCAAAAATTAATATTCTTTATCCCCGATGCAAATTTAACATCTATTAAATTGTTTGCAGTACCCGCTGCTAAAAACATAGGATTCGAACTGCCTCTTGCTACCGGGCAATCTCGGTGGTCTATAGTTGGTATGAAATTGCTCTAGAATTGCAAAGGTCGTGGGTTCGAATCCCACCCGAGTAATATGCCTGTGATTTTTTTCACAGGACTCGGGAAAGTACTGAGTATACAGTGCTACACACATCGGTGTATATGGGTAAAAACCAAAAATTAATATACGTGAAATTCTGTTTACTTTAGTCTGTTTTACGATTTTTATCTTTAAAATTGTCTTATTTTTTTCCAAGCCCAAATATCATGTCTGCTATAGCTTGACTAAGTCATTAAAGGTACGTTTCGAACACCACTCATACAAGAAAACTTTCAGCCATTCACGACAGGTGTATTTAAATAACAGCCAATCAAAACGACTGAAAGTGCGCTCAGATATTCACCCCAACAAACCGATTGACATCCTATGAAACTAACAGTTTGTTGTGTTTATACTTCAGTCCAGTTCTTCGTAGTCAAAATGGCTAAAAGTGCGCCCACATATTCTTCCCAAACCGATTTGAAATCCTTTGTAACTAAACATGTTTTTGTGTTTATATATCAGTCCAGTTCTTTATACTGCTTGGTCACCGAGTTTGCAGCAGGAGGGGATCTGCTCTCCTTCGTGCGGGGCCAACGCGACGGACGACTAGGTGAAGTCTCTGCTCGTCGATTTGTTCGTCAGCTTGTCTCCGCACTTCACCATATGCATGACAGAGGAGTGGTTCACAGGTATGTACCCCCCCCCCCTCAACCACCCCCCTCCCTCCCCCACACCCAATTATCGTTGTAAGAGGACATCCTCCTACCTCATGCCTGATACTTCACGGATGCAACGAAGGCGATCGCTCCATGCCCTCTTGCCATTGCCTTGGTGCCCTTGAAATGCCCCAGTAGAAGTGTACACAATTTCCCTCATAGGGTGCCCTTTATCGATGAGAACATGGTCTTGGTGCCCTTGCCCTTTCAAAACGAATTCAGGCTTATTCTCACAAATCATACTGAAATGAACCGCAGTGCAATTATGTATTGGTCTAGGACGAGTATCAAGTTGACATGACGTCAGAACCTCTACAATTTTGTCTCCTCCTGTACCAAAGTTTACACAGTGGACAATGTAGAACAGATAAACGCATTGTCTGAAAATAAAGTGGTTGTCCATCAGAAGCTTATACTTGAATCTTCATGTTTTTGTATACATTTAAACAGAAGTTCTGTTTGAAAGACGGAATTAAATGAACCTCGGCACATTAACTGTACCAAAGTCAAGAATAGAGATGTCAAGAATGGGCAAAGAGTTAATGTAACACAGATAAACCCATCGTTTGAAATGACACTAACAAGTGTGACGAGCCTGGACCGTGGTCAAATGATTAGACTGCAGGACTTATAATCACAAGGTTGTGGGTTCGAATCCCCCAGTTAACAGTGATTTCACAATGACCAGAATAAATATTGTCGTCTAGTTACCGATCACAATTTCTGGATTTGTGCAATTCATAATAATAGACGACTAAACCAATGTTTGTAGGAGAGAGATTGGCTGTTGCCAGCTTGGTGTTTATATCCCCTTGAGGGAGTTTGCCAATTTCCCTTGATGGGAAGACCACCTAAACAAGTGGTTGTCCATCAGAAGCTTATACTGAAACTTTCATGTTGTGTAACATTTACAAAAGTACTGTTTGAAAGGAAATGTTTAGGGAGTTTAGGTGTATTGTTTCAATTGGCGTTGACGTCCAGCTATCACTGGCCTCGTTGTTTCCCACGAGGTTCAATTCTCGTTTCCCTTGAGGAAGTTTCGATGACCGCCCCCACACGACTGACTGACCGTAAACCCTCAAGGAACAACACTAAAGTCTTGTTGAAAATGATATTGAGAAAAACGCCCTTGATTAAAGGCAATGGACACTATTTGTAATTACTCAAAATAGTTGCTAGCATACAACTTTACTTGGTACGAGCAATGCTGTTGATAGCATTTATCATTGTGAGAAACGGCTCCCTCTATTAAAGTAAAGTAGTTTTTAAGAGAGAGGTTATTTCTCACTTAAAATATTAAAAGACTTTAGATCCCTGGTGAAACCTTTCATACATTTCTAAATGTTGTAGCAAGGGACATTTGTTTATTTTGTCGTCGTGTGAAGTAGGTTTTGTACAGACTGATCGGTGATCCTTATGTGCGCTATACCCTTCATTTGTGCAACCAGGGTGCCAGGGCATAGACAAGATGACAAGGTTTATTAATATCAGAATACCCGGTACGCAAAAATGCAGTTAGGCTACTTTGTGTGCGGCGTCCTAACTATGCTGCGAATCTGATAAGTTATTGATTAAAATTAATTTGGTAAAAGGGTCATAGACTTGGTTCAAGACGTTACTATGGCACCATCAGGTTCCTTCAATCATGGTGTTGCGTTGTCATAATAACGTGCAGCTCAACTTGAAGGGATACTGTCACATCCTATCATGTCATCCAGGCACGAGTAGCGGCTAGTCAACTAGCCTCTAGGTCATTTACCTTTCATATCCAGCAACCATAAGAAATAGATGAGATACTGTCACAATAATACACTTTGCCTTGCATCTGTATAAACACGGAACTCGGAAAGTTTACCCGCGAACAAGTTCAAACGTTGACCAGGTCATCGTAGCGGGCGCTCGGTTAAAAGTTTGTATAACTTCAAAATTAATTCATATGAAAAAGCTGGCTTTTAAAATAATGGTCTTCTATTTGTAAGTTGCAATTGAACAGTATTTTTGACTCCCATAAACGGCCGACCGTGTTGGTTCGCAAAGTAAAAGGAAAACCACGCAATTTCAAGGCAAATTTGTGTGAATCATTGTTATTCTACTTTTAAAACATCTTTCTAACCATATGCCTTATATAACAAACGGTTACAAACTTTTCAAAGACTAACTCGACCGACCCAAGGCAACGTGTTCCTTTAAGACAACTAAAATATAAAAATACTGCATATAAGAAAGACTCTGCTAGGGTCGAAACGTCAGGCCAACTATTGTTTGCATACCACAGAAAGCAGTTGGCAGCAGCTAATTCTATTTCCTGCATATAAAATGTGAAAATGGAAACCATAACGCCACCTGGTTTAGATTTTCAAAGGATATCAAAATATTGAGGATGATTAATGATTGTCATATCATTCTATTACAACCCAGTGTTATGAAACCACCAGTGTCATATGATATTGTTAGCCTATTTTAACATCGCTCTTTAATGTATACAAGTCATTTCTGAATGATGATTCACCGAGTGTGGATCCCCCTTTTGTCCCTGGAGGGCTCACCAGCGGGATCCCCAGGGATCCCCGCTGGGATCCCTGGGAGCAAGACACCGGTGCACCCCGAGGTCTTCTCACCGACTCCCGTTGCATCCACACTCATCCCGCGAGACGCAATTATAAAGAGCTGAGTCTATACCCTACCCCTAAAGGTGGGCAGGTTCGCTGTTTATTCCTGTTGGTATGTCAACCTGTCATCATCGGGGGGGGGGATGCCGCCTCGATGACTCATCGCATCAGAGTGGTTCCCCATATTCCATAGTAGACTCGCTCTAGTGTTTGCACTAAAAGTGCTTGGGATGGCATTAGACTTGCTACCAGTCGTTACAGCATTCTGCTTACTATTTTGATTTGTTGGATTTGTCGAAACTTGAAAGTGCATTAGTAGAGCATGGAGGTAGAATTAGGGCAAAGAGGTGGTGAAACATCATGTACATACCCTCCATTTAAAACTAGACTTGCTACCAGTCAGATCTGCATAGGCTTAATCTACAGATGTGAAACTAATTTGGTTACGCGTTGTTTGTTGGAACGATTAGGTGATCATTTCAAGTATGATTCATCGGACTGTCGTCGTCGTATGTAGGAACTTATTTCTATGAAGGACAATAGGTCAACGTTGCAGATCAAAGATTACCTTATAAGCCTTAGTCTAGACTTTGATAAACAACCTCGTGATGAACAAAAGTCTCGTTCTACACCCGTCATACCTCAAAAAAATGCTCCTAAACTGTGCTATATTACACAAATTAAATTTCTGTAATAAAGCCGTCATTTTATGACAAGTTGAATCGTTGTAATGGGAGACACATCAATGCCTGGTGAGGAAGTTGATTTTTGAAGCAAGCTCACATCTTTAATTTTACCATAGCTGAGAAAGGACCACACGGAAAGTGACCAACAGGCTGAAAGGGATATTCTTGTAAAGAACGAGTCTCTAAACCGAATTGAAGAAGTGCCACAACCACATCCGGAAAATGACTTTGACTTAACTTTAACAATGAAGGGTGTACACACAGCCAAGTCCAGTCAATTTCAAAGAAGAAAACAATATTTGAACACCTTTGATGTGTTGACATTTTGACCTGGTAAACCTGACCGGTAATCACCCCTTGTGTATGAGAGGTTGTTTTCACACAACGATGACCTCAGTTTATTGCCTTTTTTATACCCCCGATAGTGGTATCCACTAAAAAGTAACAGTTGGGGTCAATTTGTATCATGCCTCACCGATAAAACTAAACCATGGTAGTTTTCTTTAGCACGGCACCCACTCCCAAACCTCATTACCTAGCCAAACAAACTGGCTTCTTGTCTGCCTTTCAGTCCGAGTTGTCCCGCCGTGGATGACCGGATTACTCAGGTATGCCAGGTGGGGGAGAGGCCTAAAGTATCAGCTGCTAGCCCGGACAATTACCTCTCCATTGTACAACCATGCCCGTAATTTGCTGGCTTAAGTCCTCCGCAACGTGATCTGCCACTTTTCTTTACAATTAATCATCATCAACTCACACAACCCCATCCGTCTGTTAGCTACATCAGCCCCTTGTCAAGTTATACAGTGGTTGGCAAATAGCTATAATGATAAGAAGGGTGATTGATTGCAATACAAAAGTAGTGATAATAATTACAGGTTAAAGGAAAATACACATACCATTGTTTTATATGTGAATATGATTCTTTAGGCCTTGTCAAATCGGTTTGTTTGAGTTTTGAGTGGTGTTGGGATTATGTTTGTTTGTTTTTCACGACACAAAGTGTAAACCAATCATACAGGTTATTAATATTGAAGCATTGTAATTAACAAATAATTTCCCGGCCGTTCATCCACAAGATGTTTCATGAACAGGTTGGACTTCGTTACAAATATTTCGTCTTTGGATGATGATGATGGATTGAGCTCAAGCGATTACAAAGCGTAAAACATCACAGCAAATTACAGCAAAATAAAGAGGCACCAATGACATTTGTAGGTCGTCGTGGGTTAATCTAAGCATGGAGGAAAAATTATTTTTTCCTCCATGATCTAAGGTCTTTGCAAGAAATGTAGAGGTAGGCATTGGATGAAAAGGTCCATGCTCCGAGTCTTTCAATTCCGCAGGTGTTACTTTTCCAAAATCGTCACAGACTACAGGATAAACACTAATCCACTACGAATCTTTCATGCAAAAGTTCACTCTACCTCTGTGGCGGGGCTCCACAAACACCAAATTCCTGACCTCTCCCGAAGGTGACCTCTCCGATCTCCTCAAGAGCGTGTCAAAATCAACACCCCATCTCCACCTTAGAGCTATTTTGTCAGGCGTCACCGTCGTCCTGGCAACGGCTGTTATAAAATGGCCGCCGAACGAGAAGCGAGTGATGCTTGTGAAATGGATCCGGAGTAAGTACACACGGGGGCCGTTAGACCCCGTGGGGAGGTGCATCATTATACCATAGTCTGGAGGGCGGCATGTCCTTCCCACTTACCCCGCACCCCTGCCGTTTTGAAATGCAACAGACCAATTATAAATGCCTGGAAAGCAAATACACAACTGCAAGACTTGTGACGAAGTCAGCGTATTGTTATCATTAGTTTGGCTCACTTTGGAAAGATGTGCAAACATTTTTATGGATTGAATGTTGGCGTGAAGCAATCAGTTTCATTGTTTTGTCATTGGTTTATATTTGAAATGCAACAGACTAATTATAAATGCCTGGAAAGCAAATACACAACTGCAAGACTTGTGGTTTCTTATCAGTAGAGTGTGGATTCGAATCCCCAGCAGTGACACTTGTGTCCTTGAGCAAGACACTTAACCATTGCTTCGTCCTTCGGATGGGACGTAAAGCCGTTGGTTCCATGTGTTGTGTAACGCATGTAAAAGAACCCAGTGCACTTATCGAAAAGAGAAGGGGTTTGCCCCGGTGTTCCTGGCTGTGGCTGCTGTATGCGCCGTAGCACCTTGTAAACCCTTAGAAGGTGCTAAATAATTGGGTCTCAGAATTCATCACTGCAATAACATATCTTTCTGAAAGTTTGTATATACTCAGCGCCTTGAGTACCTTGTTTGGTAGATGCGTGCGCTATATAAGACTTCGATATTATTATTATTATTTAACATAATGGTATCATAGTTTGGCTCACTTTGGAAAGATGTGCAAACATTTTTAAGGATTGAATGTTGGCGTGAAGCAATTCAATTGTTCAATTAGTTTTGTCATTGGTTTACATCTGATGTGCAACAGACCAATTAGAAATGCCAAGAAAGCAAATACCCCAACTGCAAGACTGTGACGAAGTCAGCGTATAGTTTGGCTCACTTTGGAAAGATGTGCAAACTTTGTAAGGTCTGGGACCTGGGAGAGCACATCTTTTTTGATGACAGTTTTTGGACTTTCCCCTTCCCTGGACGGCCTGTGCTTGTTTTATTGTTTTGCTTTTTTTTTGTCCGAAGAATTAAAATAAAAATAAAATAAATAAATAATTAAGAATTGCATGTTGGTGTGAAGCAATTAATGGGTGCGTTCGCTTAGCTTCCCTGGCTCAACCCCGGTATGTGGCATCTTTTCTTTCCAGGACGAACGTGTGCAGATAACTACCCACGTTCGTCCGGGAAAAAAAAACCTGCCACACACCGGGGTAGACCCAGGGCAGCTAAACGAACGCACCCAATATTAAACCGTACACATCAGTGCATTTCCATCGGTTTATATCTAAGATGGCAACTGCATGACGTTACGAAGTCAGCGTATTGTTATCGTATTTTCGCTCACAGTTTGGAAAGATGTGCAAACTTTTTAAGAACTGAATGTTGGCGTGAAGCAATCAATGGTAAACCGTACAAATCAATGTGTTTCCATTGGTTTATATCTAAGAGTCTATATAAGCATGCTATGGCTTGGGATTAGGAAATCGCGGATACTGGGAAACTGAGTTTGTATGAGCAAATAAATGTAAGGTGTTCTCATGAACTCCAATCCACCCACCCGATAACAACCCCAAGACCCCAGTTAAGCTGCTACTAGGTGTGCTGTAGATAGACATATGCCATGGAAAAACTCCATTACAAAATATCCGTCAATCCAAATAGTTATGCAATTGTATGGTAAACCTCGTATTTATTGCCAACTCAATATGAAAACCATAAACTACTTCAGTATTTCTGTCATTAGTTTCAGAGGCTCTGGTTGTGGTCGATTTGGGATTGTGATTTTGTTTAAGTAGGCCATTTTTCACCTCTGTTATTCATCAAAAAGTTTAAACTTCAAGTATTGTCATCGTTGTGGTGAACACTGGAATTGATGAAATCCACACACCCCCTTGGTAGCCCTTTTAGTTTGACACGCAGTGACCGCTTTTTACAGCAAAATTTGTTCCGAGGTCAATTTGATTTGATTGGCGTTTCTGATTGACGTGTAGGGATTTGTAGAATGGCCGCCAGCTATGACGCATAACATAGAAAACCTAACTTAGGGGGCCGATCGGTTTAGTTAAGAATGTGATCGCTGTATTTATGCAAAACCACAACTGGTTTAATTAATACTTTGTTGCAGTTTCATGACCTCTCTTGGGTGGATTCGATAAATATATCACTCCATATCTGTCAAAATCTGAATTGTACTTTTTGGGACAGTGTCGTAAGACTGGCATTTGTTTTGCATTGGTAGATTTGTCTTAGTGCATGTCTGTTTGCTACGTGTTTGAAGGGCACTAAGGCATTTTCTCCCTGTTAAAGGCACTCCATGGAGAAATTGTAAATTTCTACTGGGGCATTTTAAGGGTACCAATGCAATGCCCAGGGGCATGGAGGCAATCGCCTTCGTTGCACCCGTGGAGTACCAGGCCTGGCATGCAGGTACTCAAAGCGGTATTACTACAGTAAGCCCTTGATTTTAAACGCTGTAATATTATTGTTTGATTTTGTAAATTATTTGGAACCTCGAGGAAGATTGTTATTGTTTCAATTGCATGACTTGGGCGGTTGTTTGAGTTCAGTTTGTGATTGGTCAGACGGTTTCTGATGCGTTCTTCGGTCAAGCTTTGATTGGTCAGATGGTATTAGACTTGCTCCAGATCACGATATGATTGGTTCTTAGAGCGGACAAAGTCATTGGTGCGATAGTTTTAGATTGTGATTGACCAGTTGTTAAATTTTCAAGTTGTCTACCATCATTGTGATGTCTTCAGATTCTAGTTTTATCGAAGTTCCCGATGGTGATATCATATGGTTTTAGAACCACCTTTTAGCGCCCTCTTTCGTTTAGCTTCATATCTCGTGATTGGCTAAATTATTGATGTTATCTTTAGCTTTGAAATGTCCCTGATCATCGTTCAGAGTAATCCAGAAATCAAATTTCCACGTAATATTGCATTGTTTGTTTACATTTGATTATTTCGTTGGTGGCTGCAACCAGAAATTATTTACCAAGGTTTGTTGGTGACAGTAGATAACAACCCTTTGAAAATGTGTTTTAATTTCCACATATGATATTGCATTGTTTATTTACCTTTGATATTTCGTCGGAGGCTGACTGTAGTTGACGGGTCTTATCTTGCCATGCAATCTGCTCGTTTTGCCTCTTGCCAATATTTGGTGTTTATAAACACGTGTCTAGCTCCGAGGCTCCTCGTGCTAAAGCGAAACAGGACACGGCAATAAAAAAAACTGATTGATTTGGCTGAAAAATCAAAAGCGAAAATTGGACTGTAAAATGTGAACAGGGAATGTGAACACGGAAAATGTGTTGTTTTAAAGGCAGTGGACACTATTGGTCATTACTCAAAATAATTATTGGCATAAAACCTTTCTTGGTGACGAGTAATGGGGAGAGGTTGATGGTATAAAAACATTGTGAGAAACGGCACCCTCTGAAGTGCCATAGTTTTCGAGAAAGAAGTAATTTTACACGAATTTGATTTCGAGACCTCAGATTTAGAACTTGAGGTCTCGAAATCAACTATCTAAACGCACACAACTTCGTGTGACAAGGGTGTTTTTTCTTTCATTATTATCTCGCAACTTCGATGACCGATTGAGCTCAAATTTTTACAGGTTTGTTTTTTTATGCATACGTTGAGATACACCAACTGTGAAGGCTAGTCTTTGACAATTACCAATAGTGTCCATGTCCATGGCACCAACTGTAATTACCATAGATCTATGGTAATTACTTAAAAGAAATTGTTAGCATAAAAACTTACTTGGTATAACAAGCAATGAAGAGCTGGTGATAGTATAAAACATTGTGAGAAACGGCTCCCTTTGAGTGTTCGTTGGGAAAGAGGTAATTTCTCACTCAAATACTAAAAGACTCCAGGCTTGAAGCCCTTTTTGGGCACATCTGAAAGCACACAAATTTGTGCAACAATAGTTTTTTTTTTAATTCTCTTGCAACTTTGATGACCAATTGAGTCAAAATTTACACAGATTTGTTATTTTAAGCTTATTTTGTGATACACCAAGTAAGAATACAGGTCTTGGCAATAGCCAAAGTGTTGAGCGTTTAAATCAGCGCCAGGAAATGTTGGCCCGAAGCAGCTTATTCATGATCGACAGGCACACAGTTGTACTATAAAAGGGCTAGAGGTGCCCCTCCCCTCTCATCCCAAGGTCAATATGACAATGTTGAGATTGTACCAGTCTATAATAAGATGACTTAAATCCTTACACTATTAAACCGTCTACTTGGATTTGTTTCTCATGTCATCACGGGGGATTAGCGCGGTATCCGTCCACGCCTGTCGTGTGTTTATCAGTGTCAGACCACTGTGTTCGAAACACACTGCACGGTACAATGATTTCTATTTGCTCGCAAAGAGCCAGTGCTATAGTAAAACCCCACCATGTTGATCAAATAATCAGGTCTGGTATCGAAGACGATTGCCTCCATGCCTCATGGCCATTGCCTTGGTGCCCTTGAAATGCTCCAGTAGAAATTTGCAGTTTCCTCAAGTAGGGTGCCCTTTACCAAGGAGAAAATGCCTTGGTGCCCTTGCCTTTTAAAAACGAAGCATACTTGCCTGAAACAGTGCCACTTTAAACTCTGAAAAGTGCCAGACAACCTTCTTGATTTAGTCGCGGGACCTACAGCTTTACGTCCCACCCGAAGGACGGAGCAATGGTTATAAGTGTCTTGCGCTTGGCCACAAGTGTCACGACCGGTACTAGAACCCACACTCAACGTTTCGAAGACTGTGCTCTCATTGTCTTCATAAATGGTTGCTTTTAAGGTTTGTGCGCTGCTACAACTAAATTCCAGAAAACGATGACCGTCTGGGCAAATGTTTTCTAAGCCCGGCGATGGTCTAAACTTCAAATGATTAGCAAAGATGGATTCTTGGAATTACCAATAGTGTTCGTCCCCTTGGCGCATGATGAATTAGTTGTAGACTCGTGCTGTAATGGAGACAGGAAAGAGGGGATAGGGGTTGGGGTTTGGGTACAACTGTACTTCCTCTTCTATTGGCGACTTGACCTAAGACTACATCCATCAATGACTAAATGCATCAGATCTGATGTCCACCCATTTGTCAATAGCATTTATACACACTGAGATTGCCTCGTAGAAGTTCAATCCAGACCTACGAGCCTCGCCAACCACCCACACTTACCACCACCCACCCCATCCCAAACCTCAACCCACCACGAGGCGACTTGTCACAAGACTACATCAATCAATGACAACATGCACCTGATCTGATCTACTATAGTTTGAACACAATGTGATTGTGAAATCTGATTACAGAACCTCACCCTTTCCACTTCCCAAAGTTATCATCATTTGCACCACAACAGGCATTCATCATAATCACACACCCCCGGCTATACCCACTGCAGAAACTCCCACTGCGTTACTTCAGAGGGAGGCGTTTTTCACAATGTTTTTATACTATCACCAGCACTCTCCATTGCTCATTATCAAGTAAGTTTTTATGCTAATATAAATTTTGAGTAATTACCAAAAGTGTCCAGTGCCTTTTAAGCAAAAAAAAGCAACACGCACGAGCAAATTATGCTTACCAGAACAATTAGGTTAATAACCAAAATACCATGTCTCTGAACAATATGTGACAGATTTCCTGCTAATTAATTGCTTAGCAGAAAAAAGTTTAGCATACTTGTAATAAGTAGCTCCATGTGACTGTGCTCTCATGTGGTAGTTTTCACTACCTACTATTAAATTGAGCATACTGTGATGAAGAGCCAATTGCGTCAAAAGTCAGCCAGTTCCTTATTTGTGCAGCAAACATCAAGCCGTTCATTTTCAAAAAATAAAACCCATAAACTTCGCGGGAAAAATAATGTCGAGACCAGCTGAAAGTCCCAAACGGGTTTTTATTTTCACTCAAGGAATTGGAAGGAAGTAACACGGGACCAGGGTCATGCACCCGTAACTCGCAATTATTTCCGGGGTGAATTCGCGGCGGCTTGGTTGTACAATCACGGCCCGGTGTTTTTTATTTTATCGAATATGGCTGTGGTGATAAAATAATGAGGCCGGATATCGTGTTCATTGTAGTAACTGTAGTACGTCACTATAGGTTAAATGGTGGGAGATGTGGTATCACCTGATTGAATTTGTACATTTTAGTAACGTCTGGTTCTCGTTGAATATTCATCACCCAACCAGATTTTGAAGATAACACTTTGCCATAATGTCTTCTTAGATGTGAGAACAGGTAGTTTGTGTCTAAATTAATACCCCGAGCATCGCCTCCCCTCTTATTTGGTTCCTAGAACTACAAGTGCCAAGAACTAAAAGTACTAAAGTATAAAACCCTATATAGGACCAGCGAAACCCTCTTGTTAAAAATTCGTCACACCTTCAGGCTCGTGTGACCATTGAGACTTTTGGGACGCTTGGTGGCAGCAGACTTACCAGGTTAAATCCATTGTTCTTGGTAATGTGTGCATGCTCAAAACTACGTAAACAATGGAAATTTACCTGGTAAGTCTGCTGCCACCTAGCGTTCCAATGTCTCCCTTTAGTTCCACTCAGTGTTCTAGAGACATTTCTTAACTTTCTTTACTCAAACTTCCGAAGTACGGCTAATGATTCTTGTGATGCCAGTTCTGCACTCATTATTTTTATTCCATACCTTTAGAGACGAGAAATGTCTTGAATTTGTTCAATATTGTTAGATGCTCGTGGTTTATCGCTGTGGTTCATGTTGGTTCCCACTCTGCACCACCGTAGGGCAAACTCGTGCCTCACTGATCCATGCAAACTCATGGATTACCGTATGTCTCACCAATTAACCCCTTTTCACATGGCTGAAGAAACATCCACCGAGAAGCATGTTTATAAAATGACAACTTGCAATATTGTGCCAATGCTTATTTCCCTCTGAAATACTGTTCAAGTCAATAAACTAGCATTTGAAACCACACCACAGAAGCACCAAGAAACGAAATACTATCGTGTTTAGACAGGCCTGTGTATATGCTTCGTTTGTGGTAAAGGAGGAAATTGTAATTATCTACTGGAGCATTGTAAGGCACCAAGGCAATCCCTTGGGGGCACGGAGGCAATCGCTTTCGTTGCCTCCTGGAAGTATCAGGTCTGCAGTGTTACATACACAAATTTACCTACAAAACTGCAACTTAAACATGTCCAAATTTGCAAACATTAGCACATGTGTGTTGAGGAAAGCCTGAAGGTACTCTATTTTATTTTTATTTTTTAGCAAAAGGCCTTTAATATTGCAATGCGTTGTGGTAAGCCGTATAGCGTCACCTTGGTCAATTTAATAAGGGATCTGAGATGCGTTTATAAGATTGATAAATGTATTAGAATAGCACAAATCTTGTTTACTCCGAAAGTATTTTTTCCTGCAAAACAGGAAGCAGACAGACAACATGGGGGGAGGGGGGGGGGTGATTTAGTTAATTTTGCATAATATACATCAAGGCACGAAACAGGTGCGATTTCTAGATTAGTCCAGCTTGTGGGTTAGAGTGACGTGTGTCGCGTGCTGTGGGGTCGTCATGTCAACTGACGTGAAGCGATCCGACGGCTGTTTTGCGATAAATAGTTTTTGCTGGACGAGCTCGATGACAAGATGTCATGAATTGAAACTTCGAAACAAACTATTTTGCATAATAATGAAAACTTATAAAGCGCACAAATCCACCACCGAAGTGCTCATGGCGCTTAACACAGACAATAACACAGACATATAATGAACAACATAAATCCAGAACATGTGGTAGAGAAATACAACTTATACGTGTCATGGCCGAGCGGTTAAGAGCACCGGATTCAAGCTCTGGTGTTTGATCAGCAGAGTGTGGGTTCGACTCCCGGTCGTGACACTTGCTACATAAAATTGGGGAGGTAGTGCTTTCTGCTCTACCGGCCAGGCTTCGGACTGATGATACCCAAGCCTACATTCGTATGGACTGTAAAGGGGTAACCCTGTTTCAGCCCTAGGAGTAGGTGGCATAGGCCTCTGGACAAAAATAATTGTAGCCCACACCTTGAAGTGGCCTAGCCTTCAGGTCTTGTGTGTCTGGCGACTTGCGTAAAAAAAATCACAAAAAAAATCCACAATATCTATTAGAAAACATCGAAGGGTAAAAGCAAACCATTTTACTAAGAGTTTGTTTTCCTTTTTACATGTAGGGTGGCCTACATGTACATTACATGTAACATGTAGACATGGGTATCATCGACTAGGAGCCTTGCTTGTAGAGCAGAATGCACTACCTTCCCAACTTGTTTTCGAAGCATTTATGGTTAAGTACTTAAAAGGTGCCATGATCGGGATTCGAGCCCAAACTCTGCTGCTGACAACACCATAGCTTGGGTCCGATGAACTGTATACCTCTCGGCCACAAACACCGTATAATATCAATGTCTTCGTGCGTGCATTCTCGTAGTACAATCTGAACGGCAAAACACCTGAAAACAGCCGTCTGTTTCTATACGGCCCATCCTTGAAAAGATGGGCTCAAGCCTTTGGATTGGAAACAGAAATACAAGTACCCAGGACAAGCGTAAGTTGCACATTGTAAAGATTGAATTGATCCTTATGTGATTATAGCCATTTGTTACTTGAGCCGGAAGCGTCTGCGACAACCACCTATACCCTTTACCTACAGCTAAACCCAGAGGGACCCAGCTACACTTGGGTGTGTTTAAGAGGCTATTTAGGGAGATAGCTAGTTCTTATAGCCAAGGCTATTTGGGGAGATTGCTTGTTCTTATATGTAAAGATTCAAGCTTAAAACGCCTTCTTGTTGACCATGCCATTGTTGGCTAAGCATTTTCCTTGCACTTAAAAAATGAGGCATCAACAACTTCTGTCATCCCCTAACCTCCTTCATCCCCACCCCAACATCCCCAGAAAAAAACACCTCAAAAACAAACAAGCTAAAACCTAAAAACAGCTTTCTGATGCTTCCAATATTTTTGGATGAAAGCTACTTCATAGATTTTGTTTTGTTTGTTATGTGCTTTGTGAACTGACGGGACTTTACATACTGGTCCCTCATAGAGATGCTTAAGCAAATTGCTTAACAACTTTTTGCTAAGCAGAAATGAGCAGGAGACCAGTCACAATTGTACTTGTGACATGGTAGTTTGGCTGGTATACACCCTTATTCTTGTAACTTTGTTATGCTTAGCTACTTTTTGTGCTTTAAGCAGCTCTATGAAATTGGACCCTGGTCATCACTGTCAGAGCAGTGTTTTGAAATAAACTTGATAACATCACAAGAGGGCGCTAGTCCATTTAGGAAGACTAAGGAGTAGGGGTTATAGTCAAGCAGAAGGTGAACACCCTTTAGATATTTTATTTACATCGACGTCATCTGTAGACATAGATTACTGTTATTATGAAAACTTCCTGCCGTCCAGCGGCTCACAAAGACGGTATGGCCCATGATGACAGTTCGGACACAAGTCCCGTGATTAACTGTTGCTGAAATCAAGCTCCTGCCTAAATAAATAAGATCGACTGATTGAACGAAATACTGCCCGACTGATGACATGTTAATTGTCTTTGTGTGAAGGTGATAAGTGATGACATTAACAATCGTATGGGTTGAGGTCGAGTCAAAATATTGTTTGTCATTGTACGCTGTTTAATTTTCCCCCCTAATATCACAATTTGATATAGCAGAAACTTTGACATTATCGAAACAACTTTGTCAATTCCTGTTAGTCTTGGTTCAAGGCGTTAACTGTCTGTTTTGTAGCTCAATGGACAAAAGATATAAAAGTATATTGCGTCTAAACTTCCATAGTTTACCATTTGGTGGTGATGTAGAGAGTCTGTAGATCATTTAAAATTAACATTTTATGGTACTTCGGTATTTTCGATTGTGTGTAACACACCCAGCCAGGGTATACAACAAGATTTTGTTCCAGTGTATTGGTGGGAGGGATACAACTTTGTGAAAGGAACGTGACTCTCAGTTACAATGTTCATGTTAATGTGTTGTCATTTCGCCTTCGAGAAAGACTCTACTAGGTTCGAAACGTCAGGCCATTTAAAACTATTTTTTGCTTTTATACCGTAGATCATTGGTTGGTAAATTGTTTGCAACAGCTAATTATATTTTCTCATAAAAGGAGATTCCTACAACTATGAATTAATGTGTAAGTCACACTTAACCAACATGCTTCTGCCCACATCTCTTATTCATGTATTCCAACGAGCTTTCCCCGTTTCAATGCCGTGTTTTCTTTTCGTAGGCGGAATAACAATCCTGTTTGGCAGTTACATGTAACACCCTTGTATATTTTTCATAGTCACCGGAGACAGGACCGACTTTTACCTTAAGAGGCCGCGGGGGAGCTCTCGAGTTTACACGGGCCGTGACTTACCTTGTCCTGCCCGGTACATCTCACCTGACGATTTTTTTTTGTATGGCACCGTGTTGTGAGCCACTCACTTTTTATTACACTGACCCGGTCAATCTAAGTCAACTTTGACAGCTTTGAGGGTTGTATTTTTTTTTTCAACAGCTTTTTGATAATTGAAGGTCCCCCAATGTATTGCTTTGTGATATCGAGTTTGTTTAAAGGGGAGTGCTGCAGCAAGGAACCTAATTGATTGCATATTAGGCAAGTAAATAAACCTGAAACACTTTTGAAACCAAACCTGGTTTATCCACTGGTAACATAGATATCATAGAGTGTTAAAAAAAATGATAGCCTTAATTTTCCACGTTATCAAAATAAAAAATTTGAACGTCAAAAAAAAAATGAATAAAAAATACATTGTGTGAAAGAGTTATCGGGTTTCACAAAAAAAAAAAACATTAGGCCTCCGTCGACACAACTTTATTACAACTAACGTTATTAAAACAAACAAAAATTCAACATGAATAGTTTCTATCTGAAAGATCATTTTTACCCTACATTTTTTTCAAGCGAAATGCTCCTAAGGTCAAAAATAGCCTTTGCTTATTGCAATTGCAACAAATTGAAATAAAAACATCACGTCAAAACAAAAATCCCAGAGTTATCTAAAGTATGGCAATAAATCTAGCAAACCAATAATAAGTTATCACTTTAAAAATGGTATCGATAAAACTTGATGATATTTTCTTAATGCAATGTTGATCGACAGACTTCAGACCTCGTCAAAAAACACCAGTCTGTAACGAGCGGGCAAGTACGGGTCAATGCCATAGACTCTATTCATTGGGTCAGTCAACATTCTACATCATACACTCCTTACCATTGAGTCTGATATGGGCTATAGTTGGACTAAACCTTGTCTTCACAATAGGTTCTTTAATCCGATGAAGACTTACAACTTCAAGGTTTTCTTTAGTCGTGAAATCTAAACGACGAAAAGGCAAGCTCGGCTTGCGGAAGTCAAGATCCCTCATGGCTTGACACTTTGGTTTTAAAAAGACCCGCTAGTATTTCCGACGGTCGAGTCTTGTTTTTAGATATTGATAAAACTATAAGGCCGTGTTCGAAACGGCAACTTCGGCTACAGCTACGGCTAGATAAGCGCTTCTGCCAGTGTTGAAGAATAGGCTGAGGTGCGCGATCTAGCCATCTGTATCCGAAGTCGCCGTTTCGGACACGGCCTAATAGATGGATTGCACATGACGTCATTGGCCGCCATCTTTGATGAAACGTGCACGCAAGAAAGGCTATCATTGGCTGAGAGTTTGTGCACAGCGCGTGTACGCGTGCACTTTTCCATTTTTTAAAATCAGATATAGCGGTCGATGACGCTCTGTACGCTAAAGTTTATTTTGTCCTTATGATCACAAATTTTGCAAGAAAAAGAAGTGGAGATTCGTCTTTATTTTGATGTCTATGACGGGCACTTTGCAATGTGTCTTATCCTTAAAACTGTTTACGTATGAGGTATAATTTTTAAAGAGGCCATGGAACGTTGTTGTTGACACGCTGAGTGTACGTTACACAAATATTCCAGTCACGTACAAGGACAAGATGTTTTAAAGGCACTGGACACTCAATATAATTGTTAGCATAAAAACTTACTTGGTAACGAGCAATGGAGAGCTGTTGATAGTATAAAACATTGTGAGAAATGGCTCCCTCTGAAGTAACGTAGCTTTTATGAAAAGGTTATATTTTACTCAACTATTAAAATACTTCAGGCCGGAACCCTTTTATTACGCATCTGAAAGCACACAAACTAATTGTGCAATAAGGGTTGTTTTTCTTTCTTTATTCTCTTGCAACTTCGAAGACCAATTGAGTCCAAATTTTCACAGATTTTTTATTTTTATGCATGCTGGGATAGACTTAGTGAGAATACCTCTTCTTTGACAATTACCAAAGGTGTGTCCAGTGCCTTTAAAACACACCGAGGTCATTGTAAAGTGTAACTCGCACTGTTCCCTTTAACTCATCGTACACTATGCTTAAAGGCAGTGGACACTATTGGTAATTGTCAAATACTAGCCTTCACAGTTGGTGTATCTCAACATGCATAAAATAACAAACCTGTGAAAATTTGAGCTGAATTGGTCATCGAACTTGCGAGATAATAATGAAAGAAAAAACACCCTTGTCACACGAAGTTGTGTGCGTTTAGATGGTTGATTTCGAGACCTCAAGTGCTAAATCTGAGGTCTCGAAATCAAATTCGTGGAAAATTACTTCTTTCTCCAAAACTATGGCACTTCAGAGGGAGCCGTTTCTCATAATGTTTTATACCATCAATCTCTCCCCATTACTCGTTTCCAAGTAAGGTTTTATGCCAATAATTATTTTGAGTAATTACCAACAGTGTCCACTGCCTTTAACTCATCGTACACTTAAGGTGCTCGTATAAATCGCTTTGTAAAAAGGCGAAATGATCCTATTGGGTAAACAATGTGGGCCATTGAGAATACATTGTAAATAGTATGATGTGAAACAACACAACACATGGCATTGACATCGTCTGTCTTTATTATTGGTTAGGGGATAAGACTGATACAAGACGCAGCTCTCGTTCTGGTTTTGATTCATCTTTACGGACGCAAGGGGGCGCCAGTATATGTGGTAACCTTCTTGGGGGTTTTCCCCATTCAAGTAAACATAACCAGAGCGAGGCTGGAAGGTCAAAGTAGTCTAAGGGGCAAGTTTTTTCTCTCGGTCTCGGCTTTTGTGACATTGACTTGAAATCAAATCAAAATGGCTACACCGTGTCTTAACCTTCACAACCCCAAGTAATTAATGACAGTTAGATGTTTAACAATAAACAAATACCATTTAATAATATAAACATACAAATAACAAACAAACAAACAAACAAACAAACACACCTCAAACTCCTCAACAGACAAACAAAAACACTTAGAATTTATTAACACCAACAAGAATTTAAAATAAGGAAAAACATTAAGGCATATTCTTTATAACACACAGTGACCGTGTAATTTTAGAATCAACAGACGGGTACAAATTTGTCAGAAATAGTGAAAATTCCAATGCCAACATGAAAAACCTCTTAAAACAAACTTTCACTCTGCGGCGTCTGCAAAGTTCTGCAATCCCTACAAACGGAACCATTGTATGGTAAATCCAAGACGCTTGATCTGACGTCACTGGTCAACATTTGAGAAGGTATAAAACTGGCACCCCACAGCGAATATCAGGGGTCCTGGAAATAGTTTGCCGCCCGACTTGCAATCCTGTGGTTTCCTGACGAGGCATTCAAGAACCTAAAATTACTCACAGTTGTGGACAGAATCAAAATTTCTTGCCTTGGTCCTTTTTCTAAGATGATGGTGTATATTTTAAACGAAACATTTACGTGCTCCAATAGTTAGTACCAAGACAAATAATTAAATGTTTAAGTGGCAGACATTTTGGAGGAGCAACTCTTCAAGTTTCTTCAATAAGGCGGCTGAATGCAGTATAGGCCTATAAATAAACAAAACATGTCCTAAAGTATAGCACATTAGCGATTTGTGTTAAGCTTACATAGGCCATGGGGGTAGAATTAGAGGCGTATAGGTTTCTTGAACAAAGTTAAGATAGTCCAAAGGTTTCAGGTGGTTTTTAGTTTACCATGGATACTAATTAGGGAATAAAAGGGTAGCGACGAGTTCTTAAACTGCCGTTTAAAACCTGCAGGGTCGTGGCAGTGCGACAATGGCGATAATGAACAAGTAAATTTATTTAATCACTACAGGTGATTGAATAATTGTTTAACCGCATTCTGGTTTACAATGTACAGTTTACCGTTCTATTTCGCACTCTAAGATGACTGAATTTTTAGAATAGCTTTATTTTTTCTCATGTCCGTAAAAAGTACCTATACTTTCTGTTGTTTGAAGGACTTTCCCTGCTAATCTTAGCCGAGTCTGGGTCTTGAGTTACTCCTGGCGCTGCGGTTGAGCCAGAGTTGGCTCCCAGTGGCTGAGCTGCTCAAGGAATAACAGTTTTTCTAAGATAAGATTTCGTGGCCTGCGGGTTCACCTTGGAGTCCGTTTTTCTATTTCGGTTTCCATGTTTTTCTGTGCTTTCTCTCCTCTGTGATTCATCATATAAAAAGCCACAAGGTTGTATTTGCTTTCAACGTTGTGTGGTCGTGGACTGGGGGAAGGGACCACAGGGATATTTCTTGGGGTGTGTTTTTGGCGACTGTATGTTTTGTTTTTGTTGTCAGTTGTTATTTTGAGTGTTTTGCGAGAGTACTTTTGCTTTCTTTCTCAATGGATTGGCAGAATGTGTGCAAACTTTGGCAGAATTCTGCCGCAAAAAGTTTGAAAGTTGCAAATGCTACTTATTTTGCAATAACCTTTTAACCACAGCCTTCGGTTGCATGCATTTAGCTTGCTGCTTTTTGGTTGATGCTTACCTAACTTTGAAAAGTGACAATAGGCCCTATTATTATTATTCTTTGACGTCCGTATCATGTGAATCAGGCTTGGGGTATGAGGAAAACGACTATGTCAAAATTAGTTGCTACAGCTACGGCTACGACTGTTGCTGCGGGTTTTGCTATAAGCCCTAGCCGCAAATTTTGGACGCGCGCCTGCTGCCCAAGAGTCGCCATAAGTTATTGCCAGTCTAGTTTTGTTTTTACAGCGCCACCAAGCGACCGAAGTTATTACTTATTATTAGTCTGGTACCAATTCTCTTCCATGCTTGTGTGTAAACTCTTTTATGCGTACCTCTGGGATCCAGACATCTCCTAAAACCAAAACAAAACTTTTTTGTTACACTTTTATTTTGACGGTGTTTACAACTAATCGACATCAATTAATTAGGTTTCAATGCGTTTTAGATTCACTACTGCGGGACAGCTTGTTATGATGAAATCCTTTATGTTTGCTTGTTTATTTCTAGGGACCTCAAAATGGAGAACATCATGCTGGACGAGAAAAAGAAAAACCTGAAGATTGTTGGTGAGTAAAAAAAACAAAAAGTAAACTGGACTGGATCTTGTATTTACAGTATTGTTTTTAGTTAGTGCACGCATGGAGGTAGAAATAGACCTCCATGGTATACGCATGTTGGTATTGTTGGGGGTATTTGTATGTTGTTTCGTTTTTGGAAAACACGGGATATGAAATTTCATGGTTTTAAACTTTTATTTCATGATGAAGAATAATTAATTAATGTATGAATAGATCCCACTTCGGAAAAGTTTCCGTATGGCACCACCACTTTTTCATTCGATATAAAATAATATAGGAACTTATTTACTTGATTGATGTATCCCTTTTTGTAAAAATGAGTGAAAAAGTGGTGGCGCCATACGGAAAGTTATCCCCCACTTCATTCACACATAAGTCATAAAGTAACTCGGGAGGGGCGATGCACGGAAAACAATTTTTGTTGACATCATCTGCGGTTTGTAATTTTGATGTTTGATGTGATATAAAAAGACAATTGACTTTGTATATGAATTTATTAATTATTATTTTATTATATTATAATAAAGTTGTGCCAAACAAAATAAAATTGTAATTCCTAATAAAAGTATTCTGTCAAACTTCAATCCAATACTGATAACCCTTCTTATGCTAATCTTAGTAATTAAAAAAAATCCTAACAATTAAATTGCTTTTGATTTTCTGGTGATAGATTTTGGGTTGAGCAACACGTTTTCACCTGACAACCTACTGAAGACTCACTGTGGCTCCCCAGAATATGCAGCTCCAGAACTCTTCATATCGGCACAAGATTATGGACCAGAAGTTGACCTGTGGAGCCTGTAAGCAAAAATGTGAAAAATTTTTATAAAATATAAAATTATAAAATAACAGCAGAAACATGTCATAGTGGCGCATCTATAGGCCTATAGGATGTCATTATTATTATTATTATTCATGGTTTATTTATTAAAACACTGCAATACAGCGGCTAAAAAGCCGAAATGCACAGTTTATAAAAAAGTCATTGAAAAACATTACTATTAAAAATATTAATGTATAAACTTAAAAAGAGCACAAAAACAATTTGATAAGATTAGAAAACCAACCATCGCTCACTTAGAAAAACCAATATAATTGTCATTAAAGTTACAGCAATGAATACTTATGAGACTAGGAGTCGCTACATGGCAAAAAAATAAAGAAATGGCAAATCACAGTTGGCAAGAACACATTTGGTAATAACAATTACATGGCTGTGTTGTTTAGAGCATCGAGTTCAAGTTCTGGTGGTTAAGTCATCACGGTGTGGGTTTGAATCCCAGTCATGACACTTGAGTACCTGCGAGGGTAGAGGTTGATGTTGTGTATGAAAAAGCCTTTGGAGCGCTAATGTTATTGGCACAATGACCTGGGCACTAATGTTAAGTGCATTGATAGGGTTATTGTAAATTGCGCTATAAGAATTTGTTATTATAAGAAAATAATAGAAGTACTGCACTTTTGTATTCAAGGATAACCGAGAAAGCTCAAATCAATTATCAGGCAGAGAACTTTAGTGTTACCTTTTGTTCTGTATGATACACTTAAATGACAAGCAGTAAGTTACACAAAGTTAAGTTACATTGAGTTACATTAAACTGAATGTTTCTATTTTCTATTTTGTCCGTTGGTATATGCTGAATACAGTGGTATCAACATGTTTGCCATGGTAACAGGGCGATTACCGTTCTCTACACCCTACACTGAAAACAGACGACAGAGACTTCTACAACAGATTCAGAATGGTCTTGGAGTCATCCATGGCAAGGAAATGGCTCATCTATCAGAAGGTTAGTCTTCATCCTCTCATACCGTGGCGTGTCATCTCCTGCAGATCTACTCCTTTTATGTAGCACCATGTATAACAGCTTACAGGGTGCTGGGGCCCAAATTGGCCAATCCAGCCAGAAACACAGGGGCGAACCCCTTCTCTTTTCGATAAGTGCGCTGGGTTCTTTTAGGTGCAATACTCAACACACGAGACCAACGGCTTAACAATCCATATGAAGGACGAAGCAATGGTTGAGTGTCTTGCTAAAGGACACAAGTGTCGCGGCTAGGGATTCGAACCCACACTCTGCTGATCAGAAACACCAGAGTTTGAATTTCGGCGCTCTTAACTGCTCGGCCACGTCACTTCCACGTTATAAAACTGTTGTATTTTTTTATATATTAAAGTGGAATTCAAACCCTGCTCACCTCACAAGACACTGTGTAAATATCTTTGCAATTGTTTAATCAAAAAATTACTCCCCCGAACAAAGATATTGACAAAATAGGGACACCGCCAACATAGGGCTAGATAGCTCAGTTGGTAGAGCGCCAGCACGTTAATCCAGAGGGCATTGGTTCGAATTCCACTCTAGTCAATTCTTTGTTCAACCCTAAAAACAAAAAAATTACTTCATCTTCTTTTTTTTAGAGTGCCAAGAACTACTGAGTCAGTTAATAGAGCCCAATCCCGAACTTCGTCTGCCATTACTAGATATTGAGGTACACCCATGGATTACTGACTCTGGAGAGACTGCATTTTATCCCTACCAACAACCACCGAAAGATATGGATACCAGGAGAATGGTGAGTAATAAGAATTAACTATTCTTGTATAGCGCATAACACATAGTAATTAAACATGTCCCTAAGCGCTCTAGAGAAAAACACAACGGAATACAAAGACAAGATGTACTGGGTAACAAACAAAAATGAATGAATTAAAGTGCGTCTTTAAAGCAATCTTAAACTTAACAATGGAGTGGATGTTTTTTAGATGTTCCAGGAGATTGATCCCCTAGACGCCTATTGTTTTTGGACCCCCCTCAGATAAATATTAAGCTCGTTATGGCTAAAACAAAAGAAATGTTGTTCGAGAGATATCTCAAGAAGAACTTGGCGTATCAACTCCAAACTTGGTTTGTGGATTGGTCATGGGATCCCCTAGACGCCTATTGTTTTTGGACCCCTCAGATAAATATTAAGCTCATTTTGGCTAAAACAATAACTCAAAAAGGACTTGGTGTAGCAACTCCTATCTCAGCGGGGCATTTGTGTTGTCAACACACCATTCTTGTTTCTTATTAGAACGAAGGTTTCTAGAAGGTGTGTACAATGTTTACAGCTCTATCAAATAAGAAGGCCAGAATTGTAAAAACATTCATAAGCCGACAATGAAATGCGAGAGTGAGGGGTAGCCAGTGTAAGTCTCTTAAAATAAGAGACACAGATTCATGTTTCCTAATACGATAAATAAGACGAGCTGCAGAGTTCTGCACAACTAGTGATTAAAGATGTTGTCACTAAGCTTAAAGGGATTAGTTTGTTTAGTAGAGTAAAAGGGATTGGCACAGTGGTATCTTAGCCTGGGTGCCTCAAATACGACACTAGTCGCGACAAAAGATGCATTGCTGCATAACTGGCCGCAGGCGCGATATAAACAAAACGTTCATGCTGAAAGGATTGAAGGATTGTGCAACTGATGACTGATTGTGTTTCGTAAGAAAATTTTGTTGAATACTCGGGAGGGACACAATTGGTTCACCAAGCAGGAAACCGCGAATCGTTTTGTAGGCACGATTAACCGAGTAGTTGAAAAACAGTAGGGGCGACTCAACTAAGCAATCAATAGTCGCAACTTCGACACTAATCGCACTAGTTGCCCAGGCTTAGTCGTATCCTCCACCTTTCACCTCAAAAGTTGTACAAATTGTCTCCTATGTTATTCTCACAGTTTCCTTTTTTGAAATAAAACGTACAATCAGATTTGTTTTTCACTGTCGTCTAATTAGATAATGGAGAAAACCGCTCACTTGTTGAAAGTAAACTTGGCGAAGATAGAGGGCAGCGTTCATGAGTATCGTCTCGATGATGTCAGCGCAATTTACAACCTGATGCTGGATCAGTATCTAGTGACCAAAGGTTACAGGGATACAGACCATACCATTAGGAAAGAGGTGAAGCGACCAAAGACGATTGAGGTGATGGTGAGGCCTAAAACACCACCAGCGACGCCAGCAGAAAACACTGTTGAGGGTAAGTAAAGTGGGCCTAGACTGGTACCCTCTCATTATCTGCAACAGGCCAGGAGTCGATTTCACAAAGAGCTTAGGCCGGATCCGAATTGGCGGCTACGGATCGCCGCGTCATCATGCATTGAAGTATAGGACGCCCTTAGCAACACTCCTGCCAACGGTCGTAGCCGCAGCATAGCCACCAATTCGGACACGGCCTTAGATTGATGTTAACTTCAAGTCAATCCTAGTTGCTAAATATGTGATGTCACAATACAAATCACTATGGTAAAACTGCCAATTTGTCTGCGATGGATTTTATTGCTTTGTGAAACCGGCCCATTGGAATTTCATCTTTCTTAGGGCAATAAGGCCTTTTTTTCATTTTGAATAGAGCACTTCCGTTAGAAAATCTTAAAGGTCTATGAGAATTGTATGAAGGGGCACCAAGGCAGCAAGACCGGGCCTCCATTATAAATTCAAGGCCTGTCGCAAGGAACAAAAATCGGCAAAGATAAAAGACAGCCAAATTGCTATGTCACATGTACAGTTTGTGACTAGTATCCTGCTACATTTCTGCTAAGCTGAAAATTCTTAAGTAATGTTTTCTGCTTAAGCAGCTCAATGAAAGTGGGCCCTGATTTAGTTCACCTGAAAGCTGTCTTGATGTAAGTCTTTGTTCAAGACGCTCCTGTTGTTTATTCCCCTCACCGCTATCAACCACAAAATGCTCTCACTCTTCTTTTTTTTTCTCTTTTTTCAGACATGGAGAGCGTTGAACTCAGGACCCCCACTATCATTGGAATGGTACGACCCAGTCAACATAACCCTGAAAGGTACTAACTACATTCATTGTCTGTTTACCCACCAGGAGATTAAAACAAATCAACAAAAATCATTAGAAAAGCAAATAAAACGTTCAAAGATTAAAACGTTGGCGGTTTAGCAAACATTTTGAATCTCATTTGGGTCTCTTCTTGTTTATTCTTTAGGCCAACTTGTTTGTCGGCTGATTTTGAACTGTCTGCTGTTTCGTATGCAACAAAATCAAAGCAAAGGTTAGTTCAATTCATAATAATTGAGTCCGTTTACCATTATTAATAATATCAAAGTCTTATATAAAGAGAGGTTATTGAAAGTTATGAATTCTGAGACCCAATTATGTACCACCTTCAGTTTTATCATTTATCTTTTTTTAATTTTATTTACAGACGAGCCAAGACAGCTACTTTTCCAGGAACAGGAGTCAAGGTAGGAAAGAAAGTCGTGTTCCCATTCAACCTTTTTATTTGTTATTTTCAAGTACTGCGACATTTCTGTATAATGACAAAATTAAATTTAATTCAATTTCATCCATCATCCTTCGCCCTTGGACGAAGCAACTGTAATGAAATGGTGCCAGGTTGCTTTATCCCTCATGAGTTGTTGGGTCTCGTTTGGATTTAGATTTGTGTCTAATTACCGTGATTTATGTAAAACTTAAAGGTCGAGAAAGGTCGCGAAAGACTTCCATGCAGCCATGGTAACTTTGGATCGCTCGAAAGTCCAATGGAAACTAAGATGGAAACAGCTCCGCGCCCATGCTGTAAAACACTATGAAAATGTCACAGACTTTAAGTCCTGGTTGGAACGCACGATCGAAATACACCAAAGCCAGTCACAGTAACTTGCCGCATGGCAGCGGAAGAAAACGTCCAATCGGATCTTGACCTAACCCCCAGCAAAACCTAAAGTATCTCAAGTGGTTTTCCATCTTACTTAAACACTGTGTCATTCTTCAATTCTTTTAGTTCTAATAATCTTCTTTTGCAGACTCGTCCATTCGGTAATGCAACAACAGCGAACAGTGTAATTGCACGGAACCACAACTTTGGTCCACCTTTAACAACTCCCACCCGGACACCTAGGGTGCTCTCTAGCCCTCCTGCCCGCAAAACAAGTGCAGCTCATATGCCTAAGATGCATACACGCTCTAAATCTGTCCAATCAGGGGACAGGCATCACCCTGGTAACAACCAACCAATCAAATTACCTGTCAAACTGAAGGACACGTCAGAGTGCAACCAATCACAATCCAAAGGAGATGGACCAATGACAGATGCTGTCATGTCGCAAAAACGCACAAAGAAGCCAATCAAAAAGATGCCTGTCTCTAGGGCAACAGAATTTCTCCAATCAAAGGAAAGCGGCATATCTGGAATCAAAACCAATGCAGAGAGTGCCCACGATGTTAAGGTTGTTGATATGGCTAAATACTTTACCTTTAAACATGGCTACATCGTCAAGGAAACCTCACTATCGACCTGCAAGCCTCAAGAGATATCCACAAAGGACGACACCAACCCTGTGAATGTACACACTTCTCACCGAGATCAACTCCTCACTGAAACTGCGTCCCAGCATGATGTTCACTCCTGTGTGTCTAGCAGAGTAGGCAGTCCGACAAAGACCTCAACTCAACGGAGTGAGCTTGCAAGAGAGAGAATGAAACTAACAACGAGTCCCGTCAATGCTCTCTTCCGACCGCACCACGCTGACCCGGCCTTACAGAAGTCTCTTCTTCTCACTAAGAGAGCCTTGCAAACTCGCTTCTCGACTGGTAAAGCTGGTACCAAACCTAGGAGCAAGTCATCACCTCAACGTTCAACGTCATCTCAATCAAGAGCAAACCCACGTAGCAATCAATGTGTCTTCTCGGTATCAAGATCAGCATGCGACTCCCCTCGTGCCAGACTCCCAACTCCTGTTGCGTTGCTCCAGTCGTCTGAAGACACCCACAGAGCTTATGAAGACACTAAAAGAGCCAATGAAGACACCAACAGAGCTAATGAAATAAAGGCATGGAAGGAACTGTTGGCAACCAAGGATAGCTCTAGGAGGAGAGGTATGCCTCCAAGACTTGAATGGAAGAGGTCTGGTGTAGGGAAGGGAAGTTGCTGGGTGGATGAGTGGGATGATATTAGGACAAACCTTGAGGATGAGAGAGAAGTAAATGCCAAGAAGCTAAAAGAGATGATGAGTAGAGATAGCATTCATCAGAAGCTATCAACTGGAAATATCAGGTCGGTACCGAGATAAGCAGAGTTGTTTTTAAGACAGTGGACACTATTGGTAATTACTCAAATAACTATTAGCATAAAACCTTACTTGGTAATAAGTAATGGAGAGCAGTTGATAGTATAAAACATTGTGAGAAACGACTCACTCTAAAGAAATATAGTTTTTGAGAAAGAAGTAATTTTCCACGAATTTGATTTTGAGACATCAGAAAATAGATTTTGAGGTCTCGAAATCAAGCATCTGAAAGCGCACAACTTCGTGTGACAATGGTGTTTTTTCTTTCATTATTATCTCGCAACTTCAACAACCTATTGAGCTAAAGAAAAATCACAGGTTTGTTATTTTATGCATATAATGAGATACATCAAGTGAGAAGACTGGTCTTTGACAATTACCAATAGTGTCTAGTGTCTTTAAAAGGGTTTTGATACTTTTGTAGATGAAGTTGTTTGGCCATGACAGGAATCCCTACTCACTGTGAATGAAGATGTATGTAATATAGTTTACCTGTAGAAGTTTCAGCTTTATTTGTAGCCAAGTTTTTAAAGAAAAACTTGAAAAGCATAGAGCAATGTTTTCACGAGAGTCAGATAAATCAATCGTACATGCTAAAATAGTTTTTTCGTCTTACTGAGATGAATTTTTTGTGTGAAATTGTTTTACTCATTTCTCAAAAACTGCAGCACCTCAAAAAGTAATATTTTAGAGAAAGCTTTCTACCATCAATGTCTTTAAACCTTGTAAGTTTAATGAAAATCTGTAAACTTTTGTTTATTGTGTTGTACAAAAAGTACCCTATACCCTTAAATATCAACCTGTTTTTAACAGTTTTTTCCCCATCCTTTGTCTGAAATGAAAGTAAATAGCTTCCCCAACTCCAGAAAAATAGCCATCAACATTCAATACTAACCAAGTTCGACAAAAATCTGTTGATGTATTTTAATAAGTTTTGTGGTTTCAACTTTTTCAGAGTGAGTTCTGCCAAAATAGAGGCCCCACCAAAAGATGAGCTGAGTCTACAGAGAAAGAGTTTGCTAGCGGGATCAAACCATGGAAGAGCACCAGGCAAGACGCAACCTTATAGGGGTCATTATAAGATGGAAAAATACGGTGAGAGCTCCTTATAGGCTTGGCTAACGTGACCGGACAACCTGTAATGCGACTGACCGTAGTGCGACTGACCATGGTTTTGCCATGTATACCTTCAAGTTCCAGTTGCTGACTATTTATAAGTATCCTGTTGGATACTCACGTATAAGAGTGTTACATGTAGTAAAATTTGTGCATGTTTTTTAGTTTGAGGAAACTTTGGAATTGTTTTTGTTACCATGTCCTTTTTGTGTAATGCAACTGACCGCTTTTTACAACGTTATAACATCCAGAGCACAAAGCCCACAACATTTCTTCACTTCAAAGCCTTAAACTTAGTGGAAAGAATATCTCACATAGAACGACTAGCACCAAGATCAAGAAATTACACAGAAAAGTGTAATGCGACTGACCATGGAATCGCCCTTAAGGGGACGCAACTTTTTATTTCAGATATTAGAGACCACAAGGGGAGCTGAGTGTAGGAAACCTTTTTTTTCTGAAGGTGTTTTTTACTGTTCTTCTAGGTCACAAGAGGTCTCAAACATACCCAAGGAGCAATCAAAAAGGAGTTATTAATCTTGGGGAGCAGCATATGATGAGTCTACTTCAAGAAGCATCGAAGAAGTTTGAAGATTCCGTCAAGAAGGAAGAGAAAAGAAATGTAAGCTGGATTGACAAACTTTAAATGTTTTTGATACAAGGGTTCGTTCGATTAGCTTCCCTGGGTGGACCCGGTCTGCCCCAGGTATATTCGAATAGCTTTGAGGAGTCAGTCCAGGGGCTTACCCGGGTCGGCCCCCAAGTGCCCTGCTTGTGGAACGGGTTACTTGGGGCTGGCCCCAGGTTCATGACATCACCACAGAGGGTGAGTGATCGTTCGATTAGCTCTTGTCATGGGCTCACCCGAGTGAGCACTGCAGGGTCGACACGGGGAAGCTAAACGAAAGCAGCCTTGGTAAAATTGGAGGCACAACCATGAAATAATTCTCTTTTGAGGGAGTGTTGGCTCTGAAAAGAGCCGGTTTGGTCTCGGCGTTTTGAACGGTAGACTCTGCTCGTCTTCAGGGGATACCTTTTGTAGATCAAGTTTTTGGCCATGACATGAATACCTACTCACTTTTGATGATAGATGTATGTTTGATAAAAGCCGGTTTTGTCTCGCCGTTTGGAACAGTATACATGTACTCTACTCGTCGTCAGGAGATTTTGTGGATCAAATATTTGGCAATGACGTGAATCCTTACTCACTGTTAATGAAGATATCATAATTATAATTTACCAATAGAAGTTTCAGCTTTTATTAGTCGTCGCTTTTATTAAGGGAATCAATGTGTGGTGAAGAGGTTTTCAACTAGTGGTTTAATCCCAACGAGGCATGGTTCTTGATAATTTTACCGAGACGAAGTCGAGGTAAATTATAAAAACCAGGCCTCGGCGGGTTTAAACCATTAGTTGAAAACCGATTCAACACACTTTGATTCCCATTCATAAATACCTTTTCGGTCAAAAACATCATCACTTTTTGGTCAAAAAGTAAAATAATTGCAAAAATTATAGTTGTTAAATGATTTCTTTCAACACAACACCCCTCCAGCTATGAAATGGTAAAGCCCTCCGCCGCCCTCGGGTAAACAACTCCTTATAAGGGAATGCTGTGCGCGTCACGCGTATCGCGTCATGTTAGACAACTGTTTCAGCCGTTGCTCTCGACCAATAGGAATGAAGAAACTGTCTTATAAGAACAGGTGCAAGGTTGCGTGTCGCGTCCATGAATTAACACTTTTTACCGGTCATAAACAAAGGTTTATACACACCCACGTGACGCGCTCTCCACCAATAGGAATAGCGAAACTGTCTGAGGTATTTATGAATAGTCGTTTTATTATACAAACTCTGTGAAAACTTCTCCTCATTGTTACTTCATAAATTGAATTATATTTTTATCCACTTATAGAATCTTCAAAGTATCAAAAAGGGGAAGCACCACAATGACATCATGGTTAAACCTAGCCAGAGTTTGACAACAAATCAACAGCCAAATATACATAGTCAGGGGCCAATTGTGGATGAACAGCAGAATACCAGTGAGTTCAGATAGTGCAGGGTAAATAATTACAATTATTAGGAATACTACAATGAGCATGAAGATTGTCTTGTGTGTACTTTTGGGACAGCTTGGTCCCAAGTACATTGCTTCAACACGTGAAGGAAACAAATTTGCACACTTTAAATGGTTTTGATACCTTTTGTAGATCAAGTTTTTGGGCCATGACATAAATCCCTACTTACTGTGAATGAAGATGTTTGTGATATAATTAACCTGTAAAAGTTTAGCTTCATTTAAGTCAACAAGTTTTTGAGAAAAAAGAAGTGAAAAATTCACAGGGCAATGTTTTCTGGAGAGTCGCGTAAATAGTTTTCGTGTCACCGAGACAGAAATTGTTTTTGTGAAATTGTTTTACTCATTTCTCAAAAACTACAGCACCTCAGCAGGTATTATTTCAAGGGAAGCTTTCTACCATCATTATCTTATAAAATGTTTTTTTTTTTGGTGATTTGTGTAATACAAAAAGTACTGGAACCCTTTAGATTTGGACTCGGCCTAACTGAACAATTGTATTTTCTAGGTTCCCTGGGGATCAGTACCAAGCCTCCTCCAATACTGCCTAGTAATGTGACCCCTCAGCAAGTATTTAACGTACAAAAGAGCAGGGAGTTCCTACCTGTAACGTCACCGATGAAGGGAAAGCTGGGTGGACAGAGAAGCTACGGCAGGAAGTATAGAGGCAAGGTGAGATCTTAGGGTGGTCGAGATTGTGGTAGTGGGGTCTTTACTTATCTATCACCGCGAGGACCTCGGGTCGAACCCTGTCGGGGGGCACTATGTCGATAAGGTTTTCAGTCCCTATACCTGGGCCTTAGATCATGGCTCTGCTTGCCGTAAGCAAAGAATCACCCCTTAGGGGAGCAGGGAATTCGGCCCTTACGTCAAGTGTATTTTACGAGTTAGCAGGGAAGTTTGGCTTGTATTTTGGCCAGTATCTGCCGCAAGCAGCGTTCATGGCACTGCTGTAAAAAAAAAATAATAAAAAAAATCATAAAAATCAAATGAATGCAGCATTTCATAATTAGAAAGAGACTTAACAAAATGCCTCTTTATGCAGCTGAGTTCTTAAACTGTTCTTGAATATGCCAAGTGAGTTTGATAGTTTCACAGTTTCTGGTAGGGAGTTCCAAAGCCTCGGTGCTGCGCTCTGAAAACTTCTCTCCCCCCATCGATGATTTGTTGTTTTTTTCCTGATATGATTCTAGGCATGGAATTCCATCTTTGAAAGGGCAAGGGCACTTCCATTGGAAAACCTCAAAATCTATGGGAAACTTTTGAAGGGGGCACCAAGGCCAAGACCAGGGGCTATGGCCTCCTTGGCCTGCGTGAAATTACAGGCCTGTGATTCTATCTATGTTTTTTCTGGATTCTTTGCTGCAGGATTGGGATGCTGGTTACCGGTTAGAGAGAAAAGTGAGCGATACCATCAAACGAGCTGGATCAGCTATCAGGAGGACACCTGATCTCTTACAGAATTGCACCTAGACTCAATTTACATCATCTGTTGCATGAAGGCTATGGGGATTGGTATGGGATGGAGATGGTTGCCAGTCTACGTGATGGGAAATGGTTGATGATGTTCATGATGGTTGGTGGGGGGGAGGGGATCTTGTAAATTTGGTTTGGAAAAGTAAACAGCTCAGAGTGTTTTTCTTGCAAAAATATGGTTTATTTTCCCAATTAACCATAACCAGGACTACTAGAGTGGATCAAAGAGCTACTTTTTCCTAGGAGCCCTTCTTTAAAAAGTAAACAGTGTACTAGAAAGACCTTACTATACTAATATCCATCTCCACGTTGCTAAAGCATCAAATTCTACAATTTCAGTAAGGTGATAAGCACATACACATGTACATTTTGCCCTACTCAAGCACATGTCAATTTTTAAGTAATCAGCTTAGATGTTATGTGATGTTTAATGTCTGGGAAATACTCTGGCTAAGTGTTTGTACTTTCTAAAATAACCAGACCCTGTGTAGTCAAAGCACTTCAAATAAAAGGTGTTCTACGATCATGTTGGGCTGAATAAAAGGAAAAACTTGGTTAATATGGCCTCACGATGCAACCCTAGCAGAGTCTTTTCTCTTTAGCCTTCCAGAAAGACTCAGCTGGGGTCAAAACATCCGGCCATTAAAAATTGTTTGCATATATACCATACAGTAGGTCCTTTTGATTGGTAAGCAGTTTGCAACAGTGAATTCTATTTTCTAAATGAATAAAAGGGGCAGATATTTATAGAAAATGTCTTCTACATGTACGTAATGGTGTTTTTCTTTCAGTCAGATATCAGTCATTCATCCCAAAGCCTGGTTCATACTTCCTGTGAATGCGAATGGGGTACGAACCTTTGAGGTCACAAATTCACAACTAATTCGCAACAGCTGAAATGTGCTAAACTTTTGTGAAACATTCGCTGCGAAAACAGCCCTGTGACGTCACAATTTGCTTCGCTTAAGGGCGGTGTCACACCTAGCAATTAACAGCCAACCATTTTTTGGCACACTCCAAGAGGAAAAGGCATTCACATTTGAATGTTCAAACATTTTTCTTGGAGATCGTTAGACATTGTTTGAAAAAAATAACTCCTGTGCTGCCAAAGTGGTCCTAAATCCTGCACTGTAGTTGGTTGCCTGCAAAAGTTGCCTCATGTGACAAGGCCCTTGTCAGTGATCATTCCAGTGGTCCATATCTAGTTTCCTATCAACATTTGTAATTCCTATGGGACCTGAAAGTTACCTGAAACTGTATTGAACCAATGGGAGACTTTCTGGGACGATAGAGGGCAGCAGACTTACCGGGTAAATCCATTGTTCTCAGAATTATGCGCATGTTCAGAACTACGTAAACAATGGAAATTTACCCGGTATGTCTGCTGCCGCCTAGCGTTGGAAAGTCTCCTATTCACCTGACGTCATCATCAGAATAATCTTAGTTCCGCCATACTGGTGGGCAATTAGTTATTCAGTGAAGTGCGCATTTAAGGCGGTGCAGCGTTTACACGTAAACCTATTTGCCCACCAATATAGTGAGCTTGGCACAGTCGCCGCAAGTGACGTGCGTTAAGACTAGTCTTATCTCCAGTACAAGTTTTCATTACATGTATCTAGTACTATAGTTAGGACTATGCTTGTGAATTTGACCCCTGTTAACATGACTTTGGGAATCAATGACCTAGCCACTGCAACTCTTGGACAGAATTTAAACTGGTTTTCAGATGTTTAAACTGGCATTGGGCTATTGAATACTGTTGAAGAAGAACACTGCTCTTTATTCTATCTGAAGACAAAAACAGGGCTCGATTTCACTAAGCAATAAAATTCATCGTAAGACAAATTGTCAGTATTACCATAGTGATTTGTACTGTGACATCACTTAACTATGAAGTGCTTTGTGAAATCGGCCCCTGAAACTAGGTGAAACTGTTGAAGAATCTATTGGCCCTGTGCAAGAATATTGGGTTTTTAAAACTGAACACTGGAGCCGGGTAAGAATGACAAAGAAAGGAATGTGTGAATTAAAGGCAGTGGACACTATTGGTAATTACTCAAAATAATTATTAGCATAAAACCTCACTTGGTAACGAGTAATGGGGAGAGGTTGGTTGTATAAAACATTGTGAGAAACGGCTCCCTCTGAAGTGCCATAGTTTTCGAGAAAGAAGTAATTTTCCACGAATTTGATTTCGAGACCTCAGATTTAGAACTTGAGCGCTCGAAATCAACCATCTGAAGGCACACAACTTCATATGACAAGGGTGTTTTTTCTTTCATTATTATCTCCCAAGTTAGATGACCGATTGAGCTCAAACTTTCACAGGTTTGTTATTTTATGCATATGATGAGATACACCAAATGAGAAGACTGGTCTTTGACAATTACCAATAGTGTCCACTGTCTTTAAATTTACTCTAAGTTTATTTCCTCCGATTGGCACAGATTTCAAATGGCAGAGGGGATAAACTGATGCCTCCAACACCCTGGAATGAGATGGGCGGGGCTCCTTCAGGCTTACTGAGGTTGAATCCATGAAGAAAATGAGTAAAGAAAAGGAAGAGCTCCATCTTGGCAAGTTGTTCTCCTAGGCATGCACGTCTTCCTGTATAATCACAGAAAAAAAAAGGAGAACTCAGATAAGGCGTTTGGGAAAAATGCACAAAATGAAAAAAAACAAATCCTCTCAAAACGTGGCCCTTATTTTTTAAACTGTGTCGATTACATGTGAGCACACGGGCACATCTCTAAAACAAACGCATGTTATATTTTGATTAATTTTCAAAACATGACCTCTTTATAAGCCTGGTTTATACATTCTGCGGATGTGAATACGATACAATGTCGCCACAAATTCACAACAAATTGTTTGCATCAGTGGACTTGTGCAAAACTCTTGCGAAACATTCATCGCAAAAACAGGGCGGTGACGTCAAAATTTGTATTGCATTCGCATTCGCAGGAAGTATGAACCAGGCTTAATTTACTGATTTGTCCACTGGTTGGTTGTATGGTGTGTTTATTAAGAACTAGAGGAATTGAAGGGATGTACTTTTCCAAAAACAATAAGGGAATCAATGTGTGGTGAAGAGGTTTTCAACTAGTGGTTTAAACCCGCAGAGACCTGGTTCTTGATAATTTTACTGAGACGAAGTGGAGGTGAATTATCAAGAACCAGGCCTCATCGGGCTTGAACCACTTGTTGAAAACCGATTCAACACACTTTGATTCGATTAATAAATACCTTTTCGGTCACAAAACATCAATACTTTTTGGTCAAAAAGTAAAATAAACGCAAAAATTATAATTGTTCACTGATTTCTTTCAACACAACACCCCTCTGGCTATGAAATGGTAAGGCCATCGGGTAAACAACTCCTTATAAGGAGATTGCTGTGCGCGTTGCGCGTATCGCGTGATGTGGCACAACTGTTTCAACCGTTGCTCTTGACCAATAGGAATGAAGAAACTGTCTTATAAGCACAGGTGCAAGCTTGCGTGTCGCGCCAATGTTTCAACACTTTTTACTGGTGTTAGATCATCCGTTCAAACACCCCCGCTTGATAAACTGTCTTAGGTATTTATGAATAATGTATCAAGTACTTCTATAAGCCCATTCAACCACAAAATGTATTCTCACCTGTCCCATAAGGTATTAACTTTTCAGACTTCTTCACGCTCTGATCAGTTTCATCAAAGAATCTTTCAGGGATAAACTTGTCAGGTTCTGGCCACAGCTCTTGATCCATCCCAAGCGCCCATAAGTTTGGCAAAATGATGGTTCCTTTTGGGATATTATACCCTCTAAAAGTCACAACGCTTGACGCCTCATGCGGCACACCTAATGGGATGATATTGCTGATGCGTTGAATCTCATACAGCGTTGCTTCTGTGTAAGGAAGCTTCGCTCGGTCGGAGAGACGGGGAAGGCGATCACGACCAACTTCTCTATCAATCTCGCCCTGTATCTTCCTTTGAATCTCTGGAAATGCTATCATGTATAGAAGAGCCCATCGTAGCGTGGTAGAAGAAGTCTCCGAACCAGCGGAGAATAAATCCGCCGTGGTGCCAAGGAGATCATTGACGGTCACTGTAGAATCATCGGCTCTCCTCTCCTCCTCCAAGATCACATCCATGAAGTCACGAATAGTCTCTGGGTTGAAGGTCTTGCGATGTTCTTCCAGAACATTCCTGCTGAAATCATTGACGTGTCGGGTGTTATCCAGACATTCTTTAACCATAGGGAGGAATGAAGCTAATAGGTGTGAGTAAGGCATGAAGAGTATTGCACCCGTTGCTCCTCCCATCAGTTCAGTGTTCCTGTAGATAGCTCTTTGAAGCTCAATGAATATGGAATCTGTGTAGTCGTAGCGTGATCCAAACACTACAGAGCAAATCACGTTAGAAATTCCACTGGATAAGATCTGAGAAGGATTGAATGGTCTGCCGTTGTAAGATCTAACCTCGTCTAACATGAATCCTGCCTCGGTGGTAATCCGGTCTTCAAAGACTGGTTTTCCAACTCCAAAGTCTCTCATGAAGTTGAGAGTTAATTTCCTCTGGGCCTTCCAGAGCTCCCCAGAGGCCCCTACGGCTCCTGTACAAAAAATATCAACATTATTAATGTACATTTTAAAAAGGAATACATTGATACAATGTAACAATTTGCCATTGTTTTTGTTTACCATTAAAGGCCGTGTACACTATTGGTAATTGTCAAAGACTAGCCTTCACAGGTGGTGTTTCTCAACATATGCATAAAATAACAAACCTGTGAAAATTTGAGCTCAATTGGTCATCGAAGTTGCGAGATAAGAATGAAAGAAAAAACACCCTTGTCACACGAAGTTGTGTGCGTTTAGATGGTTGATTTCGAGACCTCAAGTTCTAAACTCGAGGTCTTGAAATCAAATTCGTGGAAAACTACTTCTTTCTCAAAAACTATGGCACTTCAGAGGGAGCTGTTTCTCACAATGTTTTATACCATCAACCTCTCCCCATTACTCGTCACCAAATAAGGTTTTATGCTAACAATTATTTTGAGTAATTACCAATAGTGTCCACTGCCTTTAAGGTAAAGTCAATGCAAAAATGAGAATACCCCTTGCATGCACCATCATGCACCATTTTGAGTATTGCCCCAACAGAGGGGCACATAATTTCAAGGGGCATCGCTTAAACTAAAATTGGACATGTCATCAATAGTTGGTATCTGAAATCTATTTTGGCATGTCTATGGCTGTGTCCGAATTGGCGGCTACGGCTGGATCATCATGTGTTGAAGTATACGAAATTCTTAGCAACAGTCGCAACCCTAGCCATAGCCACAAATTAGAAAATGGTGTTTCGGGACATGCATTTTTTTCATATCAGATCCATAAATTGGCATGCCCAACTATAGTTTGGCATGTGGGAAGTCTATTATCTATAGTTTAGATGGTTGACAAGTAACTAATGTTTCAGAAAGGCGCTCCAGAGTTGCACCAAACCAAATTCTGAATTGAGTACATGCTGGTTTGTGGACTGAAACAGTTGAGATCGACTGCCACGGTCGTTTGGAACGAATCTGGAGTGCCTGGGTTTTAGACGTTGATCTTGTCATGAGCCAAACCTAAAAATGTTATGTTAAGCTCGCCTGTCTGAAACCAACAATTTTATAGGTCAATCGGAGTCGCTCCTAATCTATTGGTTCGGTGCGTCTCTGAAACAAGTGTAAGTCCTTTACCTATGCCTCCCTGCAGCACCTGTTCAAATACTGACAGTGATGGGCGACCATTTAAGTCTGGATGGTTGAGTGCATCACGAATCACATCATATCCATGTAGGACAACAACCCTATTGCCAGCAACTAAGTTGACCATTAATACTGGTCCATGTTTCTCCGATAACCTGTCAAAACAAAAGTTACATTTTCATCAGTTTGTTCATCAATCATTGAAAGTCACTTTTCAAGTTAAAGACAATGGACACTATTGGTAATTGTCAAAATCCAGTCTTCTCACTTGGTGTATCTCAACATATGCATAAAATAACAAACCTGTAAAAATTTGACCTCAATTGGTCGTCTCAGTTGCAAGATAACTATGAAAGAAAAAACACCCTTGTCATACATGTACGAAGTTGTGTGCTTTCAGATGCTTGATTTTGAGACCTCAAATTCTAAACTTGAGGTCGCGAAATCAAATTCGTTGAAAATTACTTCTTTCTCGAATACTACGTCACGGGAGCCGTTTCTCACAATGTTTTATACTATTAACCTCTTCCCATTACTCGTTACCAAGTGAGGTTTTATGCCAATAATTATTTTGAGTAATCACCAATAGTGTCCACTGCCTTTAAGCTTGGCCAGGGGCAGTTCTCAAACCTTGGCATGGGCTCCATCTCCATGCACTGTCTGTTTTTTCGAACCACCACAGCGTGCACAATACATGCTGCTCCAAAAAGTTCAGGTCTGGGGGCCTAGCTGCATTTCAACTGCGTAAAGAGCCCTTTTAATACGGAGTGAGAAATAACCTCTCTCTTAAGAGGGAGCAGTTGCCTACAATGTTTTATACTATCAACAGCTCTCCATTGCTCGTTACCAGGTAAGTTTTTATGCTAACAATTGTTTTGAGTAACTACCAAACTGATTACCAATAGAGTCCAGTTCCTTTAAAGGTTTACTGCAGCAGGCAATTCTAATGTCGGGTACCTTTGAAATATTTGATGTGGCGCTCCTGTGTTTCTGAGAGAGAGTATAGTAGGAAGACTACCGACAACTGGCCATGAGCGTGGTCCAGGAGGCAAGGCAACAGGGCATCGCATATACCACCTCAGGATTAAAAATACAGTTATGCTTATCAAGATGGTGGACGGCACATCTACAGGAATACTCCAATACAGACCCATCATTTATCTAAGCAGTGCAGAAATACAAAAATATTAATATTCAGAATTATAGGCAGGAAATATAATATAAAGAACACAGACAACTCTATCTCAAAAACTGCCTTCTTAAGTTCTACATACAAAGCCAACACTGCCCTAACTAACTGCCTATCCTTGCTCTACCGTTGTCTATGTTGGTGAGATAGAACTTTGGGTTGACACAGCACCGAGTGAGTTACTCCTAACATGCCTAGAACTATGCGGTTTCGTTCCTCTATCGTCTTACGGGAGACAATAGCGGAACGAAACCGCATAGTTCTAGGAGTAACAGTGAGTTAGCCCCATCAAAAGTACCAATACGCTGGACTCCCTCCGCTTCTTGCAGAGGGAGTCATGGAGTCCAAGGTAGGAATAGGGGCGGAACTTCAAGTTCCCCGGAAGTACTATTTATACCCCAAGTCTAAAAACTGATGCCCGATGCGATGGCAGAAAGTCCTTACTCTATGCAGAAAGTTACGTTACGTTAGCCAAATTAAACTCACCGTCTTTGGATTATTTATGAACCAGTCAATGGAGATTATTTTAATTGATGATGACTGTCCACTGCATTCAAGAAGTATGGGATTGGCTTTGGTACATGCATGTAGAAATACATGAGTTAACCATCTGCTGAAAACAACAACATCACCGGTCTTTGTTTACAATACCGTGTGAATTTGACAACGCGTGTCGAAGGGGCGCCCTCAAGTGTCAATTTCCCAAAAATAAAAACGCACCACACCCACATACTGGTCCCCTGTTTATATCCGACATGTATTGTACCGGTAATAGCTTTTTAGAACCAGCGATTTCATTAGATACAATGATTTCATTGGATAAATCTGCAGTGACGTAAGCTTTCCATGTCTGTATTTTGATTGGTCCGAGGTGATGTGGGTCAGCTGACCAACATCACATTGGGCCAATCAAAACACTTTCTTTCGGTCGTCTGCTGCACATGCTTTGTGCACTGTGTATCACGTGCAAGTTACTTGCATGTGTTTGTTGTATGTACCATGGAGGAACCATAGGCCGTGTCCGAAACGACGACTTCGGCTACAGCTACGTCTAGATCAGCGCTTCTACCAGTGTTAAAAAATAGGCAGACGCGCGCGATCTAGCCGTAGCTGTAGCCGAAGTCGCCGTTTCGGACACGGCCTTATTCCTCCATGTATGTACAATGTTATGAAATGTTCACACGTATGTAGGATTTATAGGACGTCACGTGTCGTTTCACTCTCTTGAGGGCGCTTTGAAGTGTTTTTGACAAAAGCACATGTGGGGCGCCCGATATGGCACAAATTTCTGCAAATTCTGAAGGACATCACGTTCTTTGCACAACCCAGCCTAAACCATGGAGGAGAAATATGTAAGTAGGCCCTAACTCTGTTTATTTTATCTGGCAGCAATTCTTGTTTTTCCGATTGGAAAAGTGAAGCACAGTTCCTGGACTCGTGTACTGTATCATGTAGGTCTCTGATTTTGTAACCTTTCCCTTGACCAAGGCGTTGGAACATGGATGGAAGTCTGCTAAATAGTTAACTTGGGCATGTTGAATAAAATAATATCTCTTTTGAGGGGGAGTGTTGGCCCTGAAGAGCTGGTGTGGTGTCTCGATATTTCTAACAGTATACTCTGCTCGTCTTCGAAGGCGTTGACGTTTTATTTTCACTTACAATTAGTTGTTTTTCCTGCACACAATTTGCGCCACCTGCGCCCGAGCTATTCTCTATTATCGTAGTCTCTTCGTTGGGTGCTGTCACTGTATGTATGCACACTCTCTGCATCGGACCTACGCACAGTCAGGTTACGACGGTGCAGGAGATTCTGAACCCCCCCCCCCCCCCCCCCGGAGATTGTTTTGTAAGGACAAGCCGCTACAAGCTACCTGTAGCTTTGGGCGTTGCCTCCACGAGCTTTGGTCGGCTAGTTTTTTTCTTTTCCTGTCTTTTATATATACATGTATGCATTAAATTGTAGTTCTGTAATTGAAATGGTTTTGTGGAAATGAAATAGTGTGAATTGAATTGACAAAATTCTGCCCCCCCCCCTTGTTTCGAACTGTGTACAAACTTCTTCTGATAGCGCCCTCTTTTGAATCATCCTCAGAATTACTGCCTTCAGCATGGCTACTGAACCGTAGGACTTTTAAGAAGTGTGGTGTGTGGTGTGTGGTTACGCAGGACGGTCGAAGTTGGATAACTTTGTTGTCAAACCAATACCATACCACACCCCCGTGCGTTTCAGATCAATAATGCACTGTTCACAGAAAATCGTTTTCTGGACTGATGAAGTTACTAGGGTGATTTTCTTTCCGTCTGGTTTCTACTTCCACTAATGGACTCCGTTGTCGATGGTTTGTGTCAGTGACAAAAGGTTTCCATAGGGGGGGATGGGTGTTTTGGGTGCAGATAGGCCATGCTGTTATCTACCCATGTATATACTGGAAGGGGGACAAGGTAGCAGCAGACTTGTGTACTTCCATTGTTTTCGGAAATAGTATCTGAATGCTAAAACTACATGGCAATGAATTGTACACTGGTGGTAGAAGTTGTACCATAAAGCATTCCTAATAAATCTCATATTGTTTGTTTGTTTGTTTTCATACGATCCAGTCCTTTCATGTCTTTATTGTAATCCGTTAATCTCTGGATTATCCCTGATGAATTCTTGAATTAATATCAACTACGAGAACGGACTTGAATAACTCTACAGAATATTATTATTAGTAACACGAACATTATTTTTCGAATAAATTTGTTGGCCTCGACTCACTTTGGCCATAGGCCCAGCAGGCAGACTATTGTATAGTTACTGCACCCGAACGTATTATGGTACAATAGGGTGTCATGCAACAACCAGACCCATTCAGTTCAGGAACACTACAAATTTGCATCGGAGATAAAGAATATTCATTTTGGTTTTTACCCGTGTGCACCGATGTGTGTTATGTACTGTATACTCAGTACTTCGGATCAGTTTCTGAGGCTATCAGTCTGAGTGTCAGACTAAGGCCGTGTCCGAAACGGCGACTTCGGCTACAGCTACGGCGAGATCGCGCGCGTCTGCCTATTCTTCAACACTGGTAGACGCGCTGATCTAGACGTAGCTGTAGCCGAAGTCGTCGTTTCGGACACGGCCTAATTATACCACCACCAAACAACAGGAGTACATGTACAATGATATTGCAAGGAGATTGGTTCTGGCTGAAACACGTGTGGACACGATAGCCTCATCAGGCTGAGTCGCAGCCAATCGCGCGCATCTTTGGTATCACCGACGATGATAACGTCGTACTTGGGCCTTTATCGCGCCTCTCACAACCAATCAAGGCCATGCTTACCGTGGAATTCTGTGTAAGCTTACATTGTACATCCTATAGAATAGTGTGCTTCACTCTGCTCGGTGGTAAGCACAGTACTCAGCGGTAAGCAGAGCCATGAAAGTGGACCCTGGTTAGCTGAGGATTATAGACCGGTCCTACTAAAAGCCAACAACAAGCCGACAACGCCGACAACAAGTCAAGAGCACCGACAACACGCCGCCAACAAGTTTTTAATACCTCAAAAATGGCAAATAAACCATAGATATAATTATTAGAACTGTATGTGTTCTGTAACATAAACATAAATTTAATGGAAAAACCCCTCACACGCACATCTGATCAGTCGATCTCTATGAGTGGACGATAAATATTATTGACTTGATTGTTGAGTGAACCATTAAATAGTCTGTCTTCGAAGCTTCGTCATAAGTGGTGAGCGAATCACACGTGTATGTTGATGTGGTAAGCAACTATTGGACTAGGAAGCATGGATCTAGCTTTCGTTGTTTTTGGTGCTGCTGCAGTGCTCGCGTTCATCATTTTTGTAAAGAAATCTCTCCAAGGTGCCCCGCCGAACCATCCGCCTATTCCAAATCTTCTGCCTGTTTTATGGGATCGCTGGTATCATGGAGTGGACATCGGAGACAAACCTCACGAAATCTTCCACTGGTAAGACCATTTGGTTATACTTATTCCTCTTAAATTACTTATTTATTATTTATTTCAAAATCTTTATTATACATAAAGGTCCTGTGTCATCAAAATGAGAATAAGGAAAAACATATCTTAAAAAATGCTTTCATTCAGAGTAAAAATATTTAACAGATTTTAAAGATAAACAAAAAGAGGATTAAAATTAACGTAACGATTGATCTGTTTGTATGTATTTTTAAAACCACCAATAGACGATGCATTCTGGGTTTTAATAGCAGGTAGCTTGTTCCATAAAGAGCAGCATTAGAATAAATAAAATATTGCCTACACATTGTAAATGATTTTGTAGAATATACTATGAACAATTTGATGTAGCAATAGTTGAGTGGGTATATTATTATTGGTTTATTTACAAAAAAAACATTCAGTCTTGGCAGCCAGAGGCTGAACTGCGTTTGAAATTACTACAGAACATAAGAAAATATATATACTGTTTTTAAAGTTACAGAACAAAAATAAGAAATATAAAAATACTTATTTATATAATAAATACAGTGATGGGAGAGGGTTTAGTGTCATTCAGGGCTGGATACTCCACGGAGGCAACGAAGGCAGTTGCCTCCATGCCCCCTAGGCTTTGCCTTGGTGCCCTTAAACTGTTGCAGAATTTTACAATTTCCTCATTAGGGAGCTCTTAATCAAGTATGGTGTTTGACTTGCCCTTTCAGAAACGAAGCCTACAGTTCTTGCCTTCATTTATTCGATTTAATGATAATCACGTTTTCGTGCAAGCATGTCTTGTCTTGTTATCATCAAATTAAAACTATGAATATTTCTTCTATAATTAACCTATGGCACTAAAGGATAAAGATCTCAATAAGCCTTTTGAGACACAATGCTACAACACTATGAAGTTTTTGTAATTGTGTGTATACACCCAAACTAAACAGTGCACTCCTATTGCGTCCACCATACCTCAAAAAGACTTATTATATCAATTATTATATTGCTCAACATTGTTGTCATCCAAGTTCGCATTTGATGTGTACCACCAGAACTAAAGCATTTTAGGCAGGGAGGGAAAATAAAAAAAGAAAGAAAAACTAACGCCAAATTGATTACAGGAGACTAAATGTATTCTACAGTATGCACATCGAAGATTTCTTAAAAGGGTATTGTTGATGGGTCAATTACTTAGCTAAACACTATAGTCTGAATCAAGTTTCTCAGACAGTTTGCTCTCATTTTCTTTTCTTTTTTCATTGATGGTGGATGTATTCTATTTTGTTAATTTATTTATATTTTATTGCTTAATTTATTTATATTTTATTGTTTAATGTTATCATTTGATTGATTGATAATTTCATTTATTTATTTAATTATTTCTTTCTTTTCTTATTTATTTATTTACTCTTTTTTTATTGCTTTTTTTTAAACCTATTTTATTAATTTATTTGAAAATTTTAAGCATCAGTGGCCAATGTAAACAAATTATAAAATCATTTAGTTCTTTAATTTTTGCACATTTTGTAGGTTTTACCCCAAGCTTGGTCCAATATACATGATAGACGGCATTTTGTTGAAAATCTTTGTCATTCACGGTGCTGAACTTATACGGGAAGCCTTCCACAACAGGCTGCTTTGTGACCGGCCTTCGGTGAAGATCTTACGGCATACAGTGGATGGAGAAGGTAAGATTTTAAGGGCTGTGGACACTATTGGTAATTGCCAAAGACCAGTCTTCTTACTTGGTGTATCTCAACATATGCATAACATAACAAACCTGTGAAAATTTGAGCTCAATTGGTCGTCGGAGTTGCGAGATAATAATGAAAGAAAAAACACCCTTGTCAAACAAAGTTGTGTGCGTTTAGATGGTTGATTTCGAGACCTCAAGTTCTCAATCTGAGGTCTCGAAATCAAATTCGTGGAAATTACTTCTTTCTCGAAAACTATGGCACTTCAGAGGGAGCCGTTTCTCACAATGTTTTATACCATCAACCTCTCCCCATCACTCGTCACCAAGAAAGGTTTTATGCTAATAATTATTTTGAGTAATTACCAATAGTGTCCACTGCCTTTAAATCAAATACCCATCATTTTAAAGGCTTACTTGGTAACGAGTAATGGAGAGCTGTTAATTAAGTATAAAACATTGTGAGAAACGGCTCCCTCTGAAGTGACGTTTATAGTTTTCGAGAAAGAAGTAATTTTGTCACGAATTTGATTTCATCTGAAAGCACACAACTTCGTGTGATAAGGGTGTTTTTTTTCTTCCATTATCTCGCAACTTTGACGACAACATTTTCACAGGTTTGTTATTTTGTGCGTATGATGAGATACACCAAGTTAGAAGACTGGTCTTTGACATTACCGAAGGTGGTCTATAAAGGCATGTTTTAGAGGGCCCAACAACTGTTGATTTCGCGTTATCAAGCATTCCCAAGTTTTTATGCTGACATTATTTTTTCGAGTAATTACCAAAATGTGTCCTGTGCATTTAAAACGATCGGTTCTAGGCGCTCGTATTTACCCGTCCAAACTCGAGACTTGAATTAATCCTGGCATTTCGTGAAATCGGCTGGACTGCTTGGAAAGAACTTTAATTAACTGGGGATTCTCTTATTGTGAAATGTTTCAGGAGTAGCTTTCTCATCCGGCGATGCGTGGAAAGCCCAGAGAAGGATCGCAATTACCTTCATGAAGGATTTCGGCTTGAATAGGACAGACTACGGGGACGTGATTGGGATCGAGGCCGAGTGCCTTGTGGCTGAGATGAAGAAACAAGAAGGAGAAGCCTTCGACCCGTACATCCTTCTGGCCAACGCCGTGTCAAATATCATCTGCAAGGCGGTATACGGCAAGAGGTACGACTATGACGACCCGAACTTTAAGCGGCTACTCCGGTCCATCTCCCGTAACATCCAACTGATCGGGGGGATGACGGGGTTCCTGCAGATCCTCCCCGGGGCACATTGGTTCGCGCGGTTCCTCCCGCCCGTGCGAGAACTTGGGAAGAATCTTCAACTCATCAGTGACTTTACCGCGGAGATTGTGAAAGAGCACCAGAAGGATTTCGATGGGGAGCACCCGCGGGATTTCATCGATGTGTACCTTAAAGAAATGGCGGCTGCGACGAGTGATGAGAGGTCTAAGATCAGGTTGAATGACATGTACGCAACGGTGGGGGATCTGTTTATTGCTGGGACTGAAGCAACGTCTACGACAGTTCGTTGGGGGATGCTGTACATGATGGCTAACCCAGAGATACAGCAAAAGGTAAGACGCAGTTTCACGGAAACAGTTGCTTATAGCGCGCATATCCGGCACTCAGTGACGCTCAAGGCGCTTTAACATTCAGTATTTTCCTGCAAGGTATGTGGGACTACATTTTAGTTATGAGACCTACTCCTTCAGCACCATGTAATGGTCTACAAGTTGCGCAATATAAAGACAATCAAACCAGGAGCACCGTGGAGAACCCCTTCTCTTTTTGATAAGTGTACTGGGTTCTTTTACGTGCGTGTGTCAATATTTATTGAGAAAATCTATACATACTTCATTTATCCAAGGTCAAAATGAGTTTTGTGATGCAATTAATTTTCCAACAGATAGAGTCCACAGTCTGTGAGAGTGTGTAAGCTACAAGTTTCTACCTCGCGTTAAAATGGTGTTAACATAATCATCAAGGCCTGTTTGATACTCTTTCGGAGCGAAACAAATGAAAAGCTAACTTTTCTTTTTACAAAAATTTCATTTGACGGGTATGAAACTGACTTTGGTAACCCTTTCAACCCATTTTTATAAGGAGTCTGTTGGAAAATGAGTGGATCACTATCAAAAAATCTGAATTGAATGCAAAACGTGTCACGGTACCACTATTCAAATGTTTCAGTTGCCTTTGGTTTGGTTATTCTAACCTGTATTCTTTGGTGATTTTTGTTTTACTGTATGTAGATACAGCATGAGATGGATAGAGAAGTTGGCAGAGACCGTGAGCCCCGCATGTCCGATGCCGTCAACTTGCCCTACACCCAAGCCTGCATCAGCGAAATATTCCGCCTTGGCAATGTTGTACCACTCGGAGCACCACACAGGGCGTCACAAGACACCGTGCTCGGGGGATACCATGTCCCTAAAGGTAGCATGGTGTTTGCTAACATCGGGGCCATAGGTCTCGACGCAAATAAATTTCCGGAGCCAGAAAGATTCAACCCGGAAAGATTCTTGGACGAGGGTGGGAAGGTCATTAAAGGGGAGGACTTGATACCGTTTTCTACAGGTAAGAATAACATTTCAATATTGACCCAACCGTATTTTAATTGGGGGAAAAATTACTTTAAAGGCAGTGGACACTATTGGTAATTACTCAAAATATTTATTAGCACAGAACCTTACTTGGTAACGAGTAATGGGGAGAGGTTGGTATAGTATAAATCATTGTGAGAAATGGCTCCCTTTGAAGTGACGTAGTTTTCGAGAAAGAAGTAATTTTCAACGAATTTGATTTCAAGACCTCAGGTTTAGAATTTGAGGTCTCGAAATCAAGCATATGAAAGCACATAACTTCGTGTGACAAGGGTGTTTTTTCTTTTACAGTTATCTCTAAATTTTATGCATATGTTGAGATACACCAAATGAGAAGAATAGTGTCCACTGCCTTTAATTGGGAAAAAAAATGTTTGTAAATGCACTGTACACGTTTGGAAATTACTCAAAATACATATTGGCATAAAAACTTTCTTGGTATTGAGCAACGAAGAGATGTTGATAGTATAAGACATTGTGAGAAACGACTCCCACTGAAGTAACGTAGTTTTTGAGAAAGATGTAATTTCTCATCAAAATAATAAAAGACTTCTGGCCAGAAGCCTTTTATTCCGATCTGAAAGCACACTAACTTGTACAACAAGGGTGTTTTTTTCTTTCATCATTTTCTTGCAACTTCAACACCAATCGAGCCCAAATTTTCACAGGCTTGTCAATTGTAAGCGGAGATAAGGCAATGTAATCTTCATTTTTTAATTTTCAGCTTGGTAGCTACTAATCTGACTTTATCCGATAGTCAGTGCCGTTTCCGGGATTAGTATAGAGGCCATAGTCATTAGATGATATTCAAAGGCACTGGTAATCAAAACAATTGCAAAAACTTACTTGGCAACGAGCAATGGAGAGCTGTTGAAAGTATAAATCATTGTGAGAAACAGCTCCCTCTGAAGAGGCAATTTCTCACTCAAATATTTAAATACTTGAGCTGAAGCCTTTTATTCTGAAAGCACACAAATTAATAATTGTGCAACAAGGCTCTTTCATTATTCTCTTGCAACTTAAATGAGCGATTGAACCCAAATTTGCACAGGTTTATTATTAATGATACATATGGTGGTTGGTAACCTTTTTTTTTTTTTTGAGGGGGTGGGGGTAGCTATTTGATTTTGTGCTTACAGGAACACGTTGCCTCGGATCGATCGAGTTGGTCTTTGAAAAGCGTTTGAAACCGTTTGTTATAAAATGCATATTATGATTAGAAAGTTATTTTAAAAGTAGAATATAATGATCCAAACATGCCTCGAAATTGCACGGTTTTCCTTTTACGTCGTCGACTAACACGGTAGGCCATTTATTGGAGTCCAATTTTTGACTCCCGTATATGGCCGTGTTAGTTCGCGACTTAAAAGGAAAACCGTGCAATTTTGAGGCATACTTGTGTGGATCATTATATTTTACTTTTAAAACACCTTTCTAACCATATGCAATCCATAACAAACGGTTTCAATCGCTCTTTAAAGACCAACTCGACCGATCCAAGGCAACGTGTTCCTTTAACTCAACATTTTTCCTATCGCCACATACTGTAGCATGCTTATGGTCAAGTATAAGCTTGCCTGGGAAAATGACGTGTGTAATTATCAGTACCAATCACGCCAGCATGGTAATCATAACCTCGATTTGCACATAATATTACAACATCGTTCTTCGATTAAAACTTGCGCAAGGAATAGTCACAATGACGGCCCTGCCACAAGTCAACCAGTCGGCTCTCTTTGTAGCAAGATTGCTTGGACTCGGATTGGCCAAATTACCTCTTTACCCGTTGATATAAGACGACGGCAAAACAAAGAAACACAAAGCAGAAATGAGATTCGGGACTTTAGAATGTACACTTTATAAACAGAACCACTTTATGTCAGTGCTCTTCATAGCGGAGAGTGCATGGTTGTTCATCCTCGAGAATTAAGCGAATAGCCCCGACTGCATAGATGGTTTCCACATGACGTCATAGACCGCCATCTTTGATGTTGTAAAACAATGGGAAGTGCACGCGTTGCGCACGACTCTCAACCAATGAAAGACATTCACGCGTGCACGTTTCATCAAAGATGGCGGACAATGCAAGGGGTCTATTGTGATTTAGCCTGACAAAAGAGATTCACGTTATTGTGCACCATTTCAGGTCACCGGATGTGCATCGGGGAGCAAATGTCCAAGACAGAAATGTTTGTCTTCTTCACTCGCCTCATCCATCGATTCACCTTCAAGAAACCAGAGGATTCGCCACCAATCTCCTTCAAGGCAGTGGCTGGGGTCACACTCTCGCCTCTCCCATTTAAATTATGTGCCATTCCTCGTGACAACTGAACTGCCAGTACGCCACAGAGGAAGGGCAACAACAACCGGAGTCAGTGACGAGCGACTGTGCATTGGTTTCCAAGAAACTCTATCAAATTATTTACAAATTTATTACTTCCAATTCTTGCATTTTGTTGTAATTGTGGATAATTTTGGAGAGGGTTACTTATTTTAAACAGTGTCAGTACAACCGTGGAGGAAGGACAACAACCAGAAACGGTGATAAAAATACTGTACATTACTTTCCAAGAAACATTAACACAATTTATTTACAAATCGAGTTCACTACTTCTTCCAGTTCTTGCATTATGTTGGAACTTTAGGAAGGGTAACTTATTTTCAATTTTCTATTGTACATAAACCAACAGTGTGTAAAGTAAGTTTGAAATGTCAGTGCAACCATGGAGGAAGGGCAGCATCAATAGCCGGAGTCAGTGCTACAAATACGAGAGACTGTTCTTTGGTTTCGATTATCACAATTTATTTACACAATTGTCGAGTTTATTACTTACAGCCTTGAGAAGGGTAACTTATTTTCAAATTTCTATACACCAACTAACGGTGTTCTTACTTTGTGTATCTCAACATTATGCATAAAATAACAAACCTGTGAAAATTTGAGCTCAATTGGTCGTCGAAGTTGCGAGATAATAATGAAAGAAAAAACACCCTTGCCACACGAAGTTGTGTGCTTTCAGATGCTTGATTTCGAGAACTCGAAATCAAATTCGTGGAGAATTACTTCTTTCTTGAAAACTACGTTACTTCAGAAGGAGCCATTTCTCACAATGTTTTATACTATCAACACATCTCCATTGCTTGTTACCAAGTAAAGTTTTGATTTTTATGCTAATGTTTATTTTGAGTAATTACCAATAGTGTCCACTGCATGAATGGATGCTTAAACAATGACTATTCTGAACAATCATGTGGGTATTGCGTTAACTCGCCAGGAACCGTAGATACTGGCATTCTGATGGCAGACTTAACAGCCAATCAGATGAATAAGCAATGTATTGAATATTCATAACTCTTTCCGCAATCACATTCCTCCATCCGGTAATTGCTTATGTGGTCATGATTAGAATGATATGGGGCGAGGGTGGCGTGATGTTAAATGATAAAAGTCAGGGCATGGTCATTTAGAATGATACGGGGCGAGGGTGGCGTGATGTTGAATGATAAAAGTCAGGGCATGGTCATTGGGCGCCATAGTATCTGTCAGCCTGGCTTTGGTGGTTCACATCACGTCTGTGACTATATCTACATTTTGGAAGTTTGTTTTTAATTTGTTATTAAACCAGTTTATATGTACTAAGAAGGAGTTACGCCGCCCGCCCTGTGTATGATGTGTGTTTCCCACTTTCCCCATGTCTATTTATAAGAGCCATCTGGAGAATGTCGAGGGTTTGAATCCCACCAAACCAACCAACCAAATAAACATTAAACAAGTGCTATTCACAAGGCATCAATTTAACTGGGTCCCTTGCTTAATTTTACCATGGTTGTAAAATGTAGCTATGTTTGACAAGATTTTTGCAAGAAAACTTGGACAATAGAATTTTTTTTTTGTCCTTTCACAGGTGGTACATTTTGTAAAATTTGACAACCTCAGCAAGGTATCCTTGCTAACGTGTGAAAGGGGCTTAACAAACAAGAAGTGCTGTTGGGGATAGTTAAGAGGTTAACTTTTATCTCCAATTATCTTTTACTATTCGAAGAAAGACACTGACTGGTTTTGATACCTTTGGTTGATCAAGTTTTGGGCCAGGACATGGACCCCTACTCGTTTTGAATGAAGATGTATTTATGCTGTGTTATTTACCTGTAGAAGTTTCAGCTTAATTAGTCATCAAGTTGTTGAGAAAAAGTGAAAATCACACAGAGCAACGTTTTCAGGAGAGTCGCGTAAATCGCGTAATACAAATGTTCGTGAAATTATTAAATGTTCTTTATCCCCGATGCAAATTTAACATTTATTATATCGTTGCGGTACCCGCTGCCAAAAACAAAGGATTCGAACTGCCTCTAGCTACCGGGCAATCTCGGTAGTCTAGTTGGTAAGACACTGCTCTAGATTGTAAGGGTCGTGGGTTCGAATCCCACCCGAGTAATAAGCCTGTGAATTTGTTCACATGACTCTTATGGGTAAAACCAAAATTAATATTCTTTATCCCCGATGCAAATTTAACATCTATTGATTAGGTCGTGAAATTGTTTTACTCATTTCTCAAAAACAGCACATCAGCAAGAAATGTTTTAAGAGAAGCTTTCTAACATCATTATCTTCAAACCGTGCAAGTTGAATGAAGTTTAAGCTTTATGTAAATTGGACGTATAAGTTGTGTTCATTGTGTCTGAACTAACGAGATAGCCTGACCCGCAAGTTGCCTGTTGTATCCGTTAGTGATCGTCCCCGAGGACATGAGACCTTGGGCTGACAGTAAACACATTATAAGATCTTCTTATTTAAACAACCAACGAAATTTGCGGGTTAGAAGTTCAAACAAGTTCAAGTGTTAGCCCGCAGGTGCAAGGGCATTTTACACCTCTGGTTCAAAACAAAACGAGCTCACATGACGACTGGTACAGAAGAGAGTGAAAAAACAGCTACACATCATGAAAAGATATCTAGTCATCACTTTATGTAACTTGTGCGCGTCTGATTTATACATCAAAGTGAATTTGCAAAAACAGTCATCAACACATAAAGTTTAACCCAAAGCAAGCTGGGTTGAAATGGAAGTCACTCGAATTCATTATACATTGGTATTAGTTTCTCGCAACCGAACCTCAATGTATAAAAACAACCTTGTTCAGCGTGGGGTTGCATACTGGAATAATTTGGATGGTGCTGTTAAATCTGCAACCACTCTACCTGTATTTTGTCCTATGTTCATGTTACCGTACCTTGGCAGTACCAAATGTGTGTCTGTCCATAGGTTAGGGAACAAAAGTATCTCGCTTAACCTTATACCTTAATGTTGTCTTTAAATTGCTGCTTATTGACCATTGTGTATCTACCCATACATTGCTTTTGTAATTTCGACATAAATGTGCGTTATTGTATTATTCTATTGTGACATCATTGACAAATAAAAAACTGAATGAATTGGTGAACATGACCAATAGTATGATGGTACATGCATGTTATCAAAACATTAGTTGATTTTGTCTCGACTTGGTGACCCTGTTCTTTTGTATTAGAAACCGTTAGAGGGCGCTATACATGGACTGTTTTGGAGGCCGCGCAAGGACTAGGCAAGTCTACACATCTGGATCGTTGATCCACACATCTGGATCGTTGATCCAGATGTTTGTGAGATACAGATATCTCTTCTTCAATAATTCGTGTTGCGGACAGTAATTCATGTAAAAGGCGACAGCTCAACAAAACCAAAATAACATCACTTACGGATACTTAACCAAAATCCATAAAAAGTTACATGAAAACAACAAGAACAGTTGGTCGGAATGCTGTGTTTCAAATGATAATTATTCCCCTTTATTCAGTTTAATATCAATTTCAGAAACATATTTTAATAATATTTTTATGCTACAATTGCTTTTATTTTTATTATAAAAAAACACTATAAATTATGAAATAATTCTTGTAATCAACATTTATTCTAGGCAGTATTTTACATTTGCATCCTCTCACAAGAACAAATGAAGCAGCTAGTCTGTTGCCGCCACTTTTGAGACCAACAATGAAAAAAAAAGCAAGTGGCCAGAAATAGTAATCTTAAGGCAACCATCTGAAAGAGTAAACCTATACAAAATATGATATGATAAATATTGATATCTGAAACAAAAAGTCGCAAAAACAAAAAGTCGCATCCCCTTAAGGTGATCCCCTGGCTGCCGCTTCCCAGGTTGTATCTTAATTTGGGTGTGATCCCTTGCTACACCTTGTATGGCTTCTGACTGGCACCCCCGAACAAACAAATGGACAAAATAGGGACACCGCCAACATAGGGCTAGATAGCTCAGTTGGTAGAGCGCTGGCACGTTAATCCGGAGGTCGTTGGTTCGAATCCCACTCTAGTCAATTCTTTGTTCAACCCCAAAAATCATTCCTATAAAAAATCATCAAAAATTACAATGAGATTATACTTAAGCAGCACCTCTTAGTAATAAATTGATAAAAATTTATTTGAGTTAACCTCCACCTGTGACGTCATGCAATTCTTCCAGCGCTCCATTATTTTGATTAAATGGCGCGATGGCCAACTTTATCAGGCCATGTGTGCGAAATAATGGAGCACTGGAACAATATAGCATGACGTCACATTTGGAGGTTAAGTCACATAATGCCCTTGGTGTACGCGCCATTTGTGGGATGGGAATGTTGACCCCAGGCTTTGCCCTTGGCCATTCCTACCCACGAATGGCGCGCACCTCTAGCATTATCTTAAAGGTATTTTGTCAAAACATAATAATTAAGGTTCTACATATCAGCAACTGTAAACGAAATGTTCAGTTTATCTGTCGTAGACGAGTTCTCTCTGAGACCACACGTGATTATGTCACCACTGGACACTGGTCCGACACCAGCAGGTGTCCCAGTCAGTATAAGGTCCCCTTCTTGAAGTGTGATGTACTTGCTGATGTAACTCAGCAAAGTGGGGATAGTAAAGATCATGTCTTTGGTGTTACCGTCCTGTCGCATCTCCCCATTGACTTTCAGCCAAAGCTGGAGATTTTGAGGGTCAGGTATTTTCTCCTTGGCGAGAAAACCACTCACAGGGCAAGAGGTGTCGAACATCTTCGCTAATGTCCACGGCGCTCCTTTCTTCTTGATGGCGTCCTGAAAGTCCCTGGCCGTCATGTCTAGAGCGAGGGCGTAACCGCCCACATGGTCCATTGCCGAGGACTCGGAGATGTTGTTACCAGGTTGTGATATGACCACACCCAGTTCAACTTCATGGTGAAGATTTTTACATCCGGGCGGGGCCTGTTGATAGACAGTGATGCAACATTAACAAAAGGATAAATATCTCATCTTTGGCCTGATAAATAAAAACACAACCCCCAAGACTGATGCTGTGCTCTTAGAATATGATTTCTGTTTGAAGGCACTGGACACTATTGGTAATTGTCAAAGACCAGACTTCTCACTTGGTGTATCTCAACATATGCATAAAATAACAAACCTGTGAAAATTTGAGCTCATTTGGACATCAAAACTGCGAGATAATAATGAAAGAAAAAACACCCTTGTCACACGAAGTTGTCTGCTTCCATATGCTTGATTTCGAGGCCTTCAGCACCTCAGCAAGACATTTTTTAAGGGAAGCTTTCTACCATCATTATCTTCAAACTGTGCGAGTTTAATGTCAATCTGTGGACGTTGTGTTTTGTGTCCTACAAAAAGTACCCAGCAGACCCTTTAAGTTACCACAAAACTCAACCCCAAATATAATTTGTTTACAATTCTTACTTGAATAGGAGTGCCTTCAGTGATGAAAGCCGTGGTTGGCTTTAGGAAGATGAGTGGTTCTGAGGGCAGAGGGTTTCCTAGCTCTGAGGCATGGGCCCTGTGAGAGAATACAAGAAGACAACTCAAAGTGATTTAATTGTAAGTAAATATTTTTGTGGTATTAAAATGGTAAAAATATATATTCATAAAAAATACCCCAGACAGTTTCTCTACTCCTTTTGGAGGAGAGCGCGTCACGTGGGGGTGTTTAAACCTTTGATAATGACCAGCTGGAGCTGTTTATAACGAGCTGGCTTCCGCGTGTCGGGCGCGCAAGATTATCACGCAGAATGCAATTCATAGCTATAAGAAAACAGTCTGAAAGCTGTTAAGCAGAAAATACTGCATAGCAAATTTCTATGCTAAGCAAAAAATGGGTGGGGCACCAAAGCCACCAGTCAATCAATGTTACAAAGAGTCAAAACTTTAAATGTTTTTTCGGCGGGCAACCAGTTTCTGCTAAAAGTAATATTTTTCTATGCTTAGCAAATTTTTGTGCTTGCAAGCTTAGATAAGAGGGAGAAGAAAATGTATAATGCAACAGAGACTGGCGCCCCTGTAAGTAAGAAAACCGTCATGTGAATCGGATGATCATGAACTCTCAACGTAAATGAACGTAATCTGGACTGGTTTGTAAATCATGCCTGAGAGAAAAAAGCGGGAGTGAATGCATTTGATCAGGTAATTTAAGCAACATCCAATCTTTATAATAATAGAACGTAACGAATAAATCTGTTTCTTACGCGTAATTTCGACCAACGCAGACAATCTTGCGACCAGTTTCCACGAAACGAGACAAATTGGAAGTCGCCATGTTGATCAAAACAACGCCCCCTTTTGTTGCCATCCTGTACAGGTTCGTCAGAGGGCGCCCTACGGAAAACTTTCTGTCTGTGCCTGCCCCCACTTTTTCAAGCCTCATTAAATTGATAATTGGATAATATAGGCCTACTATATTTTATTTCATAATGAGTTGTCGCAGGAAACGGAAACTTTTCCCGCCCCACATGCGAGTGTGCCAGAGCCTTATAATACGTCTTTGGTTTGGGGCGCCCTAAGCATGCAGAAGCCCGTGCAGTCACTAAGCTCACGTAGAAGCCACTGCTAAATTTGCTACAATATTCAAAAATAATCTCAACACGTGCTGATGTAAGTCTTTAATCTCTTGAAAATAAATAATTTATATATTTTTTCCAAACAACTAAACTTCAGATTTCTTTACAATTTTTGGCAGGTCGGCCGTTTGGCATCAATTTTTTGCTCATACCCCGGCAGTGCATGGTTTCAATTGTGGTCCCGATTGTGTTCCGAACTTCTTAATTTCGAAAGTGTTCCTGACGGGCCGGTATTAACTTTACAACCAGTGAGCTTTGATATTGAAACTACATTACAGTAATGTGTACTTTGAATTTGACCTGTGGATTAACAGTGACGTTATTGTAGTTTTCCATGAACGTAGTTCATGGTTTATTCTCAAGTGTGTCGGTTTATTTATAGGTATTATTAATGTTGTTATTTCTCTGACGTGTGGCTTTTTTATCATAAATTCAACACCAGCACATTTTTTTCTAAAGAAATAGTCCCGTCTGAAACACTGTTAGTGTACAGAAAATAAAATGCAGCAACAACCAATCACCACTATTTCTTAATATGCTGCAGGGGAAGCCCGAACGAACGTGAGCACATCCTTCATTCTCGTTAAAGTAGTTAATTTTCACGGTTTTTAGCAGCAGTGTGTCACACAAACTATAGTTTCAGTGGAATGAATTTTCTCTTCCAAAGAAAATGAATAATAATACAAATAATTTAAATAATGAAACAAACACAATGTAAATAGTCCCTTTCTGCGTCATCAAATCAAAGTCCAACGACGAATCATAACAAAGATTACAGTGACAAGGTCCAACCGTTTAAACACGCGATTTTTAAACCAATATATAAAGCCAACCAGTTTTATCCAGTCGTTTCTGAAGTGGCCATAAAAGCTTATTGACAAATATTGCGCATCTACACTAAACTGATTCCGAGAGTTGCTGAGTTGCGTTGCTGAGTTTCCGAACGTTGCTGAGTTGCGTTGTTGAGGAATTCGAAGCGAGTGAAAAATGAACCATCGTCACCACGGCCACCATGGATTCGGTCATCATGTGAGTTGAATTTCCATTATTTCTCTCCTTTTTCTAGGCTACCACAATCCCTCCTGACGACGAGCAAAGCATACTGTTAAAACCAGCTCTTTTCGGAGCCAACACTCACACAAAAGAGATTTACACAGTCATTGTTGTACCAGCAAGTTTACTATTTATTTATATTTTTTCCTATACCGCAATACTTTCCATTGGTTTTACCCATACACCGCTTTGTCGGTAATAGCACTGATATTCAGTACTCAATACTCATTCATTGTGTAGCACTTTTTAGGTGATTCTCAATGTAGTCGATTTGGTCATACGTTAATTGAACGGAGAAAACAAGATGTCTAAACCCTTGTAAACTCTTGAAGGTTTTCGGCCTCAATTAACAATTTTAGTTGGCCTATACTACCGATGTGTCTCAGATAAAACTTGCACACTGTGTGCGGGCAACTAACCATAGTTTATTTAAAGATGATTATGTCGGATTTTTTGCCCCAAACATTAAAAAATATATTTTTTGAGTGAATGGTACTTCAAAGAGTATCACCCGCTCTAACGAAAAAAAGTTTAACTTTTACTTTTAATGGTCAGGAACCATGACAACAATTTAAAACGTTTCTTATAAAACACATAAGAATTGGTGCCGTGATATATTGTTGGGATCCCGACAAAAACTAATTTTGAGCACTTTATTTCACTGCTACTAATAATTGGCGGACTTTTTCGAGCAATGGCTCAAATGAAAGCTTGTAACTTTCTCGACCTCCATCAAAATACTTAATGAACTTTAAATCAAATTTTTTGGGTCAAATCGGCCAAAAATCTGACAGCATCTTTAATCGTTGTTAAAACAAGATGGATATCGTTATGTTTTTCATGAACAGCTAGGCCTATTTTAATTTAAGTTGACATTACTGAGCAAGATTCAACGACAGACAGGCCAGCCCGACATGCCCTATGACCTATGACCCTTTAGGATGACTTATTGACTCCAGTTAGAATACTTTCTACTAGGCTTGTGTACAAAATACTGCAGTTTGTATATGTTTTGGGTCAAACTGTCTCTTCACTTCATGAAAGGTTGCTATCTTTGCGGATTGTTCTGTAAGGTCCTTGTATTTTCATTTGATATTTTCCTGTCGTAAATTTTTTTAAATTTTATAATCATTTTGTTATGCGCTTGTGTACATTTTATGGAATGGGCGCAATATAAATGAATAAATTATTAAATTATTATGATTATTAAGTGTGAAATCAACTTTACAAAACACTTTCTACATAGGCTTGTGCACATAAGTACTGCAGTTTGTATTTGTTTGCTGCAGGAACCATACAAGTCGTGTAAATCTGAAAGGGGGGAGGGGCATCGCAAGGTTTACAAAAGACGTAATTAATTTTGACTTGCGCGCTCTAATATTGTACTCTTCTATATTATAGCACCATCATGGCCATCACCATCACCACGGTGGTCTCTTCACAGGTCTTGCTGTGGGAGCTGCCCTTGGTGCAGCAAGTACTAACCATCACACTGAACCCACCAAGGTAGTTCATGTACATGTAAGTACTTCCAAACATGCCCTCCCTATAATGGCAAGGGGATAGAACGGTGGCACGGTTGGCTTGTGCGTAAGGCGCTCGCCTCTCACCAAGGTGACCCCGGTTTGATTCCCAGTCGGGGCCATATGTGAGTTGAGTTGTGCGTTGGTTCTCTGCTGTGCCACGAGGGTTTTCCAGACTATCCGGTTTTCCTCCCTCAGGAAAAAATCAAACACTTTCGATCTTGGCTGTGCTCCGTGGTCATAATGGGTTGATGTGGCAGGCAGCTGAATGCGCCCTTGCATGCCTGCTTCTCGAACACGTTGTAGCCGCGTCCTTCGCAATTCAGCTCTTAGCTGCGAGTAAGGATGATTAGCCCCCCCCCCCCCCCAAATTATTATTATTATTATTATTATTATTATTATTATTATTATTATTATTATTATTATTATTATTATTATTATTATTATTATTATTATAGAAGTAGGCTGGATTATAAAATTAGTTTTTGAGGCATGGCGGACAATTAAAGGAGTGCACTGTTTCGTTTGGGCGTATACAGACACATTTACCCAAACCAAATAGAAAGTGTCGTATGTGTTCACCATATCTCAAAATGGCTTATGGCAGACTTTCAAGACTCTAGGTGGCAGCAGACTTACCAGGTAAATCCATTGCTCTTGGAAATGTGAGCATGCTCAGACTACGTGGCGTCACTTTCTTAACAATCAAAATAGACTAGTGCAAGTCCTAACATCGATACCAATATTATTATATCCCTTCTTTGTGTCAATACTTCAGGTCCCTCCTCCCGTGCAGCAGCCATACCCAGCAGGACAAGTCCCACCTCCAAATCAAGCTCCTTACCCAGGTTACCCACCCCAGACTGGGTATCCACAACAGAATGGGTACCCCCAACAGACTGGGTACCCACAACAGGCAGGATACCCACAGGCGACGTATCCACCGCAGCCTGGGTACCAGACGCAGCCTGGATACCCTTCTGCACCTCCACCTCCTGTCTACCCATCTGCACCCACGTACCCAAACACTGGAGGTTATCCGTACCCTAAATAATATGACAGACCCCCACCCCCACCTCAAAGGAGCTCAAGTGCAAACCGAATACTTCGTTAAAGCTGGTCCATAAGAAGGACCTTAATATATATATATATACATTGCCCATGTGACGTCATTGACCACCATCTTTGATGAAACGAGCACGTGTGAAAGGTTTTCAGAGGCTGAGAGTTGTACACGCGTGTACTTTTCCATTGTTTATCATCAAATATGGCGGTCGATGGCGGTTTGTGCATTCCATATTTTAAAGGCAGTGGACACTTTTGGTAATTACTCAAAATAATTATTATCATAAAACCTTTCTTGATTACGAGTAATGGAGAGAGGTTGATAGTATAAAACATTGTGAGAAACAGCTCCCTCTGAAGTTACGTAGTTTTCGAGAAAGAAGTAATTTTCCACAAATTTGATTTCGAGACCTCAGATTTAGAATTTGAGGTCTCGAAATCAAGCATCTGGAGGCACACAACTTTGTGCGATAAGGGTGTTTTTCTTTCATTAATATCTCGCAACTTCGACGACCGATTTAGCTCAAATTTTCACAGGTTTGTTATTTTATGCATATGTTGAGATACACCAAGTGAAACGACTAGTCTTTGACAATTACCAATAGTGTACAGTGTCTTTAAGACCGAATACTAAAGCATTAATGTGTACATGTTGTGATGGCAGACATGTTTGTGACGTCATGAACCGGGAATACCAGACGGGGTCTAATACATTCAGTCTCAAAGTATGGAAAACCAGTGTTATGCTGGAGAAACGAGTTACCAACCAAACTGTTGTAATAAACATGGCTGTGGCTGGTGTCCTGCAATTTTTGTTCGCATTGTAAAATATATATATATATTACCGTTTTATAAACCCTGCTCAGTGCAAACTTTTCTGAAAGAAAAAACAAATGACTATAACAACAAATTCGCCATCCTGAATGGTCTTATTTTGTTTAAACTATGCCTTGGTGAGGTGTTGATTTAAATCTGCCCAAAGAACATCATAGTTTATATAAAATAAAATAAAACAGATTACACTAAATCAACTAAAAATCGACACATGGAAGCAACAAGTTTTAGGAAATTAAATGGATTAGAAAACATGTTATATAATTTAGTATAATAAAAATATCTTTATATTGCTATACTCGAAACAATAGATTGTGGAATATTAATTTAGATATAACGTAATTGTGAAACATTTTATTTGATTAGAACAAGTAATGTTTACTAAGAACGTAACTTTGAGTTTCAAGTTTTTCAACCGAATTTGTTTCGGTTTTTTTTCCTATCTGTTGTACACTCACCCGTATGTCATGTTTCGCAATAAATAAGTTTAAAAATATATATGTATAATCCAATTTAAGAGGATGCGTTTCTTTCTTATTTCTCCTTTTGTATTCAACGTTTCAGAAGTCACGACGCTGATTTGATGGAATTGGAGACTTTTGGGACGCTTGGTGGCAGCAGACTTACCAGGTAAAATCCATTGTTCTCGGTAATGCGCGCAGGCTCAGAACTACGTAAACAATGAAAATTTACCTGGTAAGTATGCTGCCACCTAGTGTTCAAAAGTCTCCCATTCCACAATGGTTCTGAATATTGTTGTATATACATTTTTCATAAAGGGTTAATGGTGTTCATATGTAACTCACATGACATTAGATTATAATTTTAAAGTTGTTTATGCAAAAGTATTTTAATCAAATAATAAAGCAGTTAAAAGATATTACAATTTAAAAGGGAATGGGGATGGACGAAAAGCAAATATAATTCTTTATTCAGGCAAAACACAATACATTAGGTTAAAAAAGTATACGTTTTAAAAAAATAGATAACAAATAAAATATGTTAAACATAATGTAAGAATATTAAATACCGCCCCTATTAAATATCATAAATTGTGAAAATTAATGATAAAACTTGCGATAAACAATTAATGACGCACTAGAGAAAAACAAGGCTACCAAATAACACAAGGAAAACAATAGAATATGGAAATTCAAATAAAAAATGTATTACTTTAGATGGAGCCGTTTCTCACAATGTGTTATACTTTCAACAGCTCTCCATTGCTTGTTATCAAGTAGGTTTTTATGCTAACAATTATTTTGAGTAATATACAAATATTGACTGCTTCGAGTGCTATGGTTAAAACTATGACTCCCGAGGTGATTCCCGGAGTGTTTTATTTTCCCGATGCGAAGCAGTCAATATTTGTTTTATAACACCCCCAAACATTTCTAAATACTGTACTATTAAGTTACAGACCTGAATGCTACAATCCACAGGCATACGACGCGAATACAGATTGCGCAAACTTTTACTGTGCTGCATGTAGTGTCATGTAATCCGAAATGATTACAGACTATTAATTTATCATCCTCGTACACGCAACGGACGTCTGGGTACTGCACGCCGTGTGCTAGTCTTTCGGACTAGCGCACGGCAAACCGATGCACTATCACACGGCCGTGGTCTAGCAAAACTAAGACATATCATGTGACGCGCTCTAAACCAATGAAAAGGCAGAATATTAGTAAGGGGTGTTATAATTACCAATAGTGTCCAGTGCGTATTGTTTGAAGCTTTGCATGTTGTGGATAAATAAGAGAGAAATTATAAATAAATAGTAAACTTGCGGGTACAACCATGTGTAAATCTCTTAGGGTGAGTGTTGGCTCTGAAAAGAGCCGGTTTGGGTCTCGACGTTTCGAACAGCATGCTCTGTACGTCTTCAGGAGAAACACTCACCCTAAGAGATGGACACAAGTTTACTATTTGTGTATAGTTTCTTTTTAGTGTCCAGTGCCTTTAAGACTCTACTGTACTTTCTGGTAGTCCACATGATGTTATCCTTCTCCTGATTGGTATGAGCAACATTAAACCACCAGATAGAGTGAACATCCCCAATAGAGCTAGCAAACTCAACGTGTAGTCTCCCGTCAAATCGTAAAGTCCACCTACATGAAATAAAAACAAAATGTCATTAACATTAAACAAGATAACAATGCCTATTTTTTACCAACTGGAACAGTCCAATAATGGGGTTCCTGAAGGGACCTCCTACATTGACGGTGTGGCAGGGAGATTCTGTCCCCCTTACGGCAAACTGTGTACAAACTTTTTTTCTGAAAGCGCCCTCTTGTGAAACATCCTTCTTCAATCCATGTAACTTCCCATAAAATATGGGGGAAACATCTCAGGTGGATAGATTTCCCTTGCGAATTTCGAATGTTGACGCCAAAAATATTCAAATAAATGAATTCTCAATCAAGAGTCTGAGAAACCACTTACTGGTCAATAACGTCTGGGGGTAAGACTAACCTGATAAGGGTGCACCAATCAGAACGCCAACCCCAAACGGAAACATTGCCAGTACGGTAGCAATGTCTGATCCGTAGTCTCCAAACAACTCAACTGCAGCAGGAAACGGCATCGCAAAACATATAGCACGAGACAAGCCTGAAACTAAAACATGAAGTTGTAAAACATTAGTGGCGATATCTTTGTTTAAGATTACATATCCAGACTAGAAATTTACAAGTGGGTGTCTTTAAGCGAACCTTTCTTGAAAAAGGGGGTCGTGCAGGGGCAGTCGACATGGAGCGGTTTAAAGAGTGGTAAGGCACTGGACACTATTGGTAATTGGTAATTACTGAAAATAATTGTTAGCATAAAAACTTACTTGGTACCGAGCATTGGAGAGCTGTTGATAGTATAAAACATTGAGAAAAAGGGAAGTTTCTCACTCAAATTAAAATGACTTGAGGCCTGAAGCCTTTAGGCATCTGAAAGCACACAAATTTGTGCACCAAGTGTGTTTTTTCTTTCATTATTCTCTTGCAACTCTCCACAGATTAGTTATTTGATGCATAGGGATACACCAAGTGATAATGCTGGTCTTTAATAATTACCAAAGGAGTCCAGGGCCTTTTGCAGGAGTTGGGGGTTGGTGAGGCTGGGGCAAATCAACTTACAAAATGTGAGGGTATAAATGAGTGGAACCGTCCGTAAAACAGTCATTAGTCCAGACACAGCTCCACCCAGGAAGATACCAGCCGAAAGAACGTAAAGCTTCTGGAATGGAAAGAGGTCGCCTACAACCGAGAGTAGTATCTTTCCACTGATTTCACCGACAGCAAACAGCACAAAAGTAATGGAGATTTGTTCAGATGTAAAGTGTAGGTCGTATTCCATGAAGCTGGCCTATGGTAGATCGGAGAAACGGAGAAATAACATGGTTCATAATCATGTGGCGTTCCGATTGCACAAAATTTGTTGTTATATTAACGGCATTAATCATTTGGTTTTTACAACCTTCAAACTGGAAGAACAAAACTTGATCCAATATGCATGGCATAAATTGGAAAATTGTTTTCGTAGCAGAGAAGTAGCATCTAGAGCACCAAAACCACCTTTGATTGACTATTGCAGAAAACAAACAACCAAACAAACACACAAATACCCCACAACACACCAACAAACAAATATAACAAACAAACAGACAGACAAACAAACATCAAAAGCAACAAAACAAACTTGAATGCACAATATTGGATGTGCACGAAATTGCTGAAATGTATTTGTGCTATTCTCACTAAAAATACAAAAACCATGATCCTCTGATAAAAACACCTTGCCCAAAAGAGTAGCTTAAGCAAAAACATGTAGCTAAAGCATAATAGGGTAATTAGCAAAAATCACATGTGTCACGATGCATCTTGTATGACTGGTATCAAACTAATTTCTGCTTAGCAGAGAATTGTCAAGCAGTATTTTCTGCTCGAGTCTCTGAAACTTGACCCAGCTGCGGGTATTACGAAATGTTGAAATGTTGGCCGTTATTATTACCCTTTTCGAAACCACGGCTTCGGCTTCAGATTCGGCTCAGACTAGTTTTGCCCCGCGGTTGTTTTGACAAATAGCGCAAGCTTTTCGTACGTGCTCATGGCCTCAGACGGACGCGGACGGAGCCTAAAGTCAAATCCAAAGCTGGCGCCGTGGTTTTCAAAAGGGGCCTATGTGTGCTTTATTAACAGCTCTCTTACGAAATTAATGATGACAAATGACAGTCCAATGATGAACAAAACTGAAGAAACAAACCACAACCAGGCGTCAATTTGACGGACGAGTCGGGCATATTTCTGCGTAAGTGTCTGGGCGTCTTGTTCCGACTGAAGTGTCTTCTGGGCTTCTTGTTCCGACTGGAGCGTCATCTGGGCTTCTTGTTCCGACTGGGACGTCTTATGGGCTTCTTGTTCCGACTGAAGTGTCCTCCGGACTTCTTGTTCCGTATGGAACGTCTTCTGGGCTTCTTCTTCCGACTGAACCGTCTTCTGTCCACCATCAGGTTTCTCCTCTATGCCTTGCTCCATCGTCTTAAATTGTATATCATCAATTGTAACGTCTTGTGGTGTTTGGTCAGATTTCGGTTCGGTAAGGAAAGCTCCATGGGCCAGAGCTAAAACCAAACTCCCACCACTCACGATCCGCAGAGTGTTTCGCCAGCCGTAGGCCGCTATGAGTGCGTTGAGAAGAGGTGCACCGCCCAGTACACCTAAATCAGAAGAATCAAGTATATTAACCTTTGCTGTACTGATAAAATATAGGCTTCGAACTGCCTCTCCGTAGTCTAGTTGGTAAGACACTGCTCTAGAATTGAAAAAGTCGTGGGTTCGAATCCCACCCGAGTAATGTGTGTGGTTTTTTTTTTTACAGAACTCGGGAAAGTACTGAGTATACAGTGCTATCAAGTAATAGACCACAATAATATGTGTACAAGGGAAACTAACTGGATACATGTTTTAATTTATTTTTGGATGGACAAAATAAAATTGACTAGAGGGAGAGTTGAACCTGCGACTTCCGGATTACGTTGCCTGGCGCTCTATAAAAGGTGTCCAATGCGATTACAACATGTCATTATGAATGATATCATCGTTCAGACAGGGAAGATTTGTGTAATATGACAATGAAGTATTTTTCCCAAAATACTAAACTTAAGTTTTGACTCACCGAATGATGATCCAAGTAAAGCCAGCGAAGTCCCCCTTGAGCTTGTCCCAGTGAACCAAGCTATGATGAGAACGATCCCAGCTTGGAATATAAAGTTTGCTCCAAGCCCAGCAATAACTCCAAATGTCAAATACGCATAGGCAAGATCTGGTACAAATGATGTAGCTAAAACTCCTGCTGAATACATAACTGCGCCTAGTACAACTACCATTCGGGAACCATAGCGGGTAATTATTGAGGCAGAGATAGGACTGCCACACCCTATTAGCAAATTGGCAAGGGACCCCACCCAACCTGTAAATAACAATTCAAAATCTAAATTACTATTAAAGAAACTAGTATAGACATACTAGGGTGAGGCCATCTTGAATTTCTAACATTTGTATCATTGTTACCAAACCGAGGCTGGAAGAACAAAAAAGTCTGGTTTCCTGTTTGCAAAACGGTTTAACAAGCATTCTTTGTTGTTATTAGATACGAGGAACATGACCAAGATAGAGGCAGCTTAATGGGAACAAACAAACAAACAAACAAACGAATAAACAAACAAACAGACAGACAGACAGACAGACAGACAGACAGACAGACAGACAGACAGACAGACAGACAGACAGACAGACATACAAAAAACCAAACAAAAACATGAAAACATAAAAACAAACAAACAAACAAACGAACGAACGAACGAACGAACGAACGAACGAACGAACGAACGAACGAACGAACGAACGAGCGAGCACAAACAAACAAACAAACAAACAAACAAACAAACAAACAAACAAACAAACAAACAAACAAACAAACAAACAAACAAACAAACAAACAAACAAACAAACAAACAAACAAACAAACAAACAAACAAACAAACAATTAAACAAACAAACAAGCAAACAAACAAACAAACAAACAAACAAACAAACAAACAAACAAACAAACAAACAAACAAACAAACAAACAAACAAACAAACAAACAAACAAACAAACAAACAATTAAACAAACAAACAAGCAAACAAACAAACAAACAAACAAACAAACAAACAAACAAACAAACAAACAAACAAACAAACAAACAAACAAACAAACAAACAAACAAACAAACAAACAAACAAACAAACAAACAAACAAACAAACAAACAAACAAACAAACAACCAAACAAACAAACAAACAAACAAACAAACAAACAAACAAACAAACAAACAAACAACCAAACAACCAACCAACCAACCAACCAACCAACCAACCAACCAACCAACCAACCAAGCAAGCAAGCAAGCAAGCAAGCAAGCAAGCAAGCAAGCAAGCAAGCAAGCAAGCAAGCAAGCAAGCAAGCAAGCAAGCAAGCAAGCAAGCAAGCAAGCAAGCAAGCAAGCAAGCAAGCAAGCAAGCAAGCAAGCAAGCAAGCAAGCAAGCAAGCAAGCAAGCAAGCAAGCAAGCAAGCAAGCAAGCAAGCAAGCAAGCAAGCAAGCAAGCAAGCAAGCAAGCAAGCAAGCAAGCAAGCAAGCAAGCAAGCAAGCAAGCAAGCAAGCAAACAAACAAACAAACAAACAACATAAAACATCATTATTATAATTATTATGAGATGGCACATTACCTGTTAAAACGGCACTTGAGTCAAACTCATTTTGTAAACTCACAAACAGAATACTGTAGTTGAACAGCAGTCCAGTCGCAATAAAGATCTCCACCATTACGATGAACACATTGCAATAAGGACGAAATTTCTTTAAAACTGACGGGCGATTCCGTACTTCTGCTCCGTCCATTTTGAGTCAGTCAAACCATGGAGGTAGAAATAGAGGTCAAACTCACTCTGCTCCTCGGTTACGCAAAGAACGATATGGCTAGTGTAGAAATTGGAACAATTAAGAACTCACTCCGCTGCATGTGCAGTTAATAACGATCATAGTTGTCCCATGTAGCAGATTTTCTACCTTCCGCCCAGGTAGTAGTAAAAAAGCAGGACAGCTCGTTCAGAACTGTCAAGTCTCATCTGAAGAAAAAAAATGTACTCTGCGGCAAGACGGTTCTCTATGGAAAAAACTCTACCTGGCAAGAAGATGTACACATGTTGTTACCGCATTGTAACCTCACCACTGCAATGCATCAAGTACGAACAAGTTGTTAAAGCATTATTACGCTCAACAGCTACTTATAAAAGTAGGCAAGCCTTTGCAAAGTGTTTTGAAAAAAAAACGTGAAATCAAGTCCAATCAACCGTCATAATGACAATAACAGCTATCAGTGGTCGAAAATGTTGAGGGGGAAAAGCAAGGCTAGTGATAACGCCAGAGACAGGCCTCCAGCCGGCGTGTATACATCCACATTTTTATTTTGACTGACATTCATTAGATACGCAGTTAATTCTCTGGCATAGCTTATGCCACTATACAGGTAAGTTATATATATCCATTGATATCATTGTATCCTTCGAATGAAGGATAAAAACACGGGCCCAGTCTACCTGTGAGCTGGCCTATCAAGGTCGTGGGACAAGATCATTGAATAAGCCTACCCGGTATAAATGACTTCTGAAGCATGGTTTACGAAAGGAATTGTACCCATTATCTACAACAGAAAAGGCATTCTCAGTTGACTCTGATTGTACCCATTACACCACATCCCGTACAATACATAGTAGTGATGTAAAATCGTGAAAAAAATCACTCTCTTGTCCGAGTCGTGGTGGCATTTTCACTCTTTTTGAGAACGAAAGGGGAACTTAACCCTAAATACCCGTCTTTCAATAGTTGTCCGACATATAAATATGGGCCTACAATGGCACTTTGCAAAAGAGTGATGTGGCGGGGAAAAGAAGAGAGTGTTTGTTTAGTGTCACTCTTTGTTTACCCCCGAAAAGTGACATTTTTAAAAACATTGAAATTGCAGGGCCCTTTTTTCAAGCACTTTCACGTCTGGAATGCTACATTTGCTGTCATTATTTCCATACAAATATAAGTCTGACATAACTGAAGTTTGGTATTTTTGCATCCCCTTTTCATCACATAAAAAGTTGATGAAATTCTCCCAATAATCGCCATGAATCAAAAACGCAATATCACGAAACACGCAGGGAGCGTTACCTAAATCTTTATGCAAAACACACTTTTGCTTGTTACTGGTATTCGGCTGCTATCTGCGGTTTATCCTGAAAATCACGGGGAATTTTTTGGGGGTTGGTGATCCTATTTTTATCAAGGCAAACATTTCAGGCTGAGCAATTTTTTTGTGCTTAGCAGCTCAATGAAATTTGGCCCAGGTCTAGTGCTGTCTGTATAATAAAAATGTGCCAAAATAAGAGACAAGTAGAGGTCACACTCACCAGGTACCTCCATGAACCAGATTATAGTTCCCTTTATAACATCAATAGCACTGGGCATTTCTGGTAGCAGTATTCCAACATTATGCATGAAACAGAAAACCTGTGAACATTTTTACTGAATTGGTCATCGAAGTTGCAAGAGAATCGAATAATTAAAGAAAAAGACACCCTTTTTTAACAATGAGGCTTTGGCCCTGAAGTCTTTTTAGACCTCTTTCTCAAAAACTATGTTCAGGGAGCCGTTTCTCACAATGTTCGTTTTATATACCAAGAAAGTTTTATTTTAACAATATTTTTTTGAGCAATTATTTTATGCTAACAATTATTTTGAGCAATTACCAAGTTTGTTTACTTGTTGTTAATGTTTACATGTGATACTGGTCCACACACGCCCTCACTCGGTCAAACATACGGTGAATATATGGTGACGGTCGTTTGCGGGATTGTCGCATTAAAACACCAATGTAGCGACTAGTTATTCGAGCCAGCCTTGAATTCAGTCCCTTCTTATTGCCAGGCAGAAATAAAAAAATGATGGCGTCCGCACGAGTTTTTGGAGCTTTAAAAGCTGTTTCCCGTGCTTCGCTGACTTCTACATCGGGTATGTAATATAAGGAAAGAAAAGGGACGTACAACTAGATCAAGTTTATTCACAAATACTTAAGATGTTGTGGTTCAATATGTGAATATTTCGGAGTTTAAAAATGCCGGTAGGTGTGTGGGAAAAAATAAATGTGATTCATTCCTACGAACGATCCCCCATCGAAAAAGACGTCTGCTAATTTCTTATGTAAATGATTGTTCAGTAATGCGACGGTGGCTATCTAACTCTGGTCAACCTAGGAGGAAGAAAATCAACTCGGTCCCACTCCCAAGTCAACTCGTTCTCTACACATTTCGGTCTCTAGTCATCATTTAGTTAGAATAATTAGTTGCGAAAACGTAACCCTCCTCCCGACGGCCGCCAGGCCGGAGGGTTATGAGAGGTTCGAGCGGCAACGGTTAATCTGGTCCAACACTAGCCCTGGTAGGGCGTCAGTCAGTGCCACTGCACTGACGTCCTGGGTATAAAGGTTCTTTACAATGCGAACACAAGTTTGACTACAATTTTCTTTATTTTTTACCTGATTTGAGAAGCTGAAATTCCGTTCATATATTCATAGTGTCCCTCACTATATTCTCAACGAGTTCACAGCTAACAAAAATATCCATGGAAGAAATTATATCAAAAAATATGTCGAAGTTCTGCACTGGCAATGTTGATCATCGTGTATCAATGGATAGTGAGAGCCCAAGTTTTTGTCCATTTTTCTTCGAAATATTTCCTAAAATGGTGTTTTGAGTATTATGGCAGGCTGCATTAGACATTGCGGATTAAGTTTGTACCCTCAGAATTTGTGTCATGATTTTTGTAAGTGGTAAAAATAGGGCAAATCTTGTGACTAGCTGTCGAAATTGTACGTGTTGGACCAGATTAACCGTTGCCGCTCGAACCTATCTCGTAACCCTCAGGCCTGGCGGCCGTCGGGAGGAGGGTTATGTTATCGCAACTAAAAAATAATAAGATTAATTTTTAACCTTACCAACTTATCATGGGATAACTTTCCGTATTGGGCGCCACCACCTTTTATAACTCATTTTTACAAAAAGGGATCTCATAAAGGTAAATTAGATACTATATTTTTATAAAAAAGGTCCAAGTCAAACATGTCAAGAAATTCGCTCAGCCCCAGTAGCCAGTGAGTCTATCAAGGACTGCTGGGATGGGCTAACCGCTTGCACAGATTCTTGTTCAGGAAGTACGTCATGCATACCCAGTGCATAGAAATATGGTGGTGCAGTGTGAGTGTGATGCATGATGGGACTGCGCATTATTAAAGCAATGACAGTGCATGATACGTTTGCCCATCCCAGCGCCTTTCCGTTAAAGCAAGACGCTGGGGACGAGTGAAGTCAAGACAGACTTACAGACTGACATGACTGAGGAGAGTACAGCGCACCAGCCGTTGATTAAATGTTGGTTGATCATGATCTGATCAGCCCTTGCTTTTTCGGGTGGCACGGTTGGCTTGTGTGTAAAGTGCTCGCCTCTCACCAAGGTGACACCGGTTCGATTCCTGGTAGGGGCCATATGTGAGTTGAGTTGTGCGTTGGTTCTCTGCTGTGCCTCGAGGGTTTTCCAGACTATCCGGTTTTCCTCCCTCAGGAAAAAATCAAACACTTTCGATCTTGGCTGTGCTCCGTGGTCATAATGGGTTGATGTGGCTGGCAGCTGAATGCGCCCTTGCATGCCTGCTTCTCCAACATGTTGTAGCCGCGTCCTTCGCAATTCAGCTCTTAGCTGCGAGTAAGGACGATTAGCCCCCCAAATTATTACTATTATTATAAATTATTATTTTCTAACCATAGCTGTTTCTCACTAGATTATTATTTGTTATTTTGTTTTGTAATTAAGGTTGTCGTTGTGGAGCAACGCAAAGATATTTCTCCATGTCTTCAGCCCTTGCAGGTAAGTGTTTGCTTCAGACATGGATAAACTAGTTGGATGGTCAGAAGATATTTTAGCAGTCACCTTTCAAATTGTAAATGTCTTCAAAAATCTATCTTGCATTTTTGGGGGTATTTTGTTTCAGCCCCCCTACTTGGTACTTGGTGGTTATCCTCCTGAAACTTCCGCTGGGGAACTTGACAAGGAGGTCAGGAGAGCGTCGTCTAATTCGGTTTTTGTTGTTGTTTAGATTGTGAATGTAATTTCTTTTGAAGATTTGGTGGGATTTGGAATCTATAAGGGATTGTTGAAGATTGGCTCTTCATGCCAACACCAAAATAACAGTGACAAAACAAGTCAGAATACGAATATTTTTAATTATAATTAATTTTTTTAAATGTTGATGTTTGTCTGTAGCTGCTGTGCACCTCTGAAAAAAACAGTGTGTCACTGAGAGGTCTCCCCAGGGTAAAGAAGAAATAAATAAATAAAAAACAAGTTTCTGAGAATCCTTGTTCTCACAACTAGAAACAATACATGAAATTAGTTGTGTTGCAGTGAACTGTTGTGTAACGAGTAGTGTTTGATCTATGCCTATGATATTTATTCACAGGGCTGGGGAAAATACTCATAAAGCCTGGTTCATACTTCCTGCGAATGCGATACGAATGTTGACGTCACAAATTCGCAACGAAATTCGCACTGAGTTGAGTTGACCGCAACTCACTTGCGAATATCGCTGCGATAGGAGGGTTGTGACGTCAAATTCATGTCAAATTTGCTTCTCATTCGCAGGAAGTATGACCCGGGCTTTATACAGTGCTAACACACATCAGTTTATTGGTAAAAAACAAAACTAATATTCTTTATCCCTGATGAAAATTTAACATCAATTATATAGAGTTTGATCTGTTTTTCAATTCTGCAGCAAATAAACACATCAACTGTGATGTTCAAGATGGAATTGCTGTATTACGAATGAACTCTCCAGACTCAAAGGTAAAATGAAGTTGTGTATATTAATCTTGTACATATTAAAAATTTGTTTAAATGCAGTTTGCTTTAAAGGCAGTGGACACTATTGGTAATTAATCAAAATAATTATTGGGATAAAACCTTTCTTGGTGACGAGTAATGGGGAGAGGTTGATGGAATAAAACATTGTGAGAAACGGCTCCCCTGAAGTGCCATAGTTTTCGAGAAAGGAGTAATTTCCACGAATTTGATTTCGAGACCTCAGATTTAAAACTTGAGGTCTCGAAATCAACCATCTAAACGCACACAACTTCGTGTGACAGGGGTGTTTTTTCTTTCATTATTGTCTCGCAAGTTCGATGACCGATTGAGCTCAAATTTTCACAGGTTTGTTATTTTATGCTTATGTTGAGATACACCAACTGTGAAGGCTAGTCTTTGACAATTACCAATAGTGTCCACTGTCTTTAAAAGTATCGTTTGTTTAGATGATTTGCAGGGTCAAGAGTACTTGCCAAACTCCAACAAGTGGATTAAACACAAAGCTGGCAACAGCCAATTTATATGATGACAAATTGCATGAATCAAGAAATTGTGATTCAGTAACTAGACAACAATTCTTCTTATAATCATTGTGAAATCAGTGATTAGCTCGGTTTGATAATGATAAATAGAGGCTTCTTATATATATAGCGCTCAAATTCATCACTCAGTGATGTTCATGTTGCTCCTACATTATCACCCCTGGTTAGTGGGCCATTTATTTCATTCCATAAACCATCTCAGCTCCCCATTGGTTAAGTGTCTAGCTTAAGGACACAAGTGTAACGGCTGGGGATTCGAACCCACACTCTGCTGATCTGAAACACCAGAGTTTGAATTCTGTGCTGTTAACCGCTTCGCAACGACACTTCCGAACGCACAACCTTGTAATTTGCAAGTGCAGCAGTCTAACCAGTGTTTTTCTAAGCAGTGGTTATCTTTGTGGGTTTTTTTTTTTGCAGGTGAACACCTTGTCTAGAGAGTTCAATGCTGAGGTAGAGCAAGTAATGGGTGATGTCTTAGTCAACGATGGAGTCAAAGGAATCGTTGTTATCTCATCCAAACCGGATTGCTTCATTGCGGGAGCAGACATTAAGTTAGCTAGTTTCTTTTTTATACAGATAGAGGCCCATTTTCACTAAGCCTGTAGACATTCAAATTGCTAAGCTTGGAAATATTGCTAACCGAAATCCAAACCAAATTGCTCCATTGCTGGAGCAGACATCAAGTAAGCTAGTTTCTTTTTTATGTAGATAGAGGCCCATTTTCACTAAGCCTGTAGGCATTCAAATTGCTAAGCTTGGAAATATTGCTAACCGGAATCCAAACCAAATTGCTTCATTGCTGGAGCAGACATTAAGTAAGCTAGTTTCTTTTTTATGTATCAAGGCCCATTTTCACTAAGCCTGTAGACATTCAAATTGCTAAGCTTGGAAATAATGCTAACCTGAATCCAACTAAATTGCTTCATTGGGTGAGCATCAAGGCCCATTTTCATGAAGCCTGTAAGTAGGCATTAAAATTGCTAAGGTTTGAAAAATGCTAAGCAGCATTATGATATTAGCACTATGATATTAGCGAAAATGCCATATTGATTGTTAATATTAATAGTCCGGACTTTTGATGTGCACATATCTAGCCAGATGTGTGTACAAGGCGCAGTAAAACCAAAAGCAAATGAAAGAAAACAAAAAATAGTCCTTGGAAACCTTTGCATAAGGGTATTTTGAGAAGATATTTTAATTTTGTGGTACAAAGACAAGTTCTAAGATTAAATGGTAGAGGGTTCCAGATGCGTGGCGCAGCTGAAGAAAAAGACCTGTAACCCCAGTTGTGTCGAGACTAGGGTTCAATGAGGAGAAGCATGGAACTTGATCGAAGATTCCTTGAAGGAGTGTAAACTTGAAGTAGTTCTGAGATATAGTGGGGAGCCTTGCCGTTAAGTGATTTGTGGACAGTGAGCATCAGCTTGAAGATGATTCGTTGAGAGATAGGGAGCCAGTGATGTTGTTTCAAAATGGGGGTGATAGAACATGATTTTCTCAACAGTGTCACGATGCGTGCTGCAGTGTTTATTAGCTTATTGGCTTTTATGGGGAATGGGGATTTAATTTTAAAAAGTACAACTATGCTCTGAGATAAAAGATTTTGATGAAGATTTTGATGAAGTTTAGATTTGATAGTAATGTATAACTCTACGTCCTTTGATTGTTATTTTCACAGTATGCTGGCATCATGCAAGTCCGCTGAAGAGGTAAATAGAAACAAAACTTTCATTTTAATCTTGGATTGGTATAAACAAATATCTATAGAATGGTCTATTAACAAAAATTGACATTAAAATGTCCACCAGGTTTAACAGATATAACAACTATAAATGATGTGATGTTGATTTTCAGATTGTTGAGTTGTCCATGAATGGTCAGAAGCTACTAGCTCGAGTGGAAAGCAGCCCTAAACCAGTTGTAGCAGCAATCATGGGGACATGTCTAGGTGGAGGTCTTGAGGTATGTATACCTGCCTTGAGTGTACGTCAGGATCCTTACAGATGTACCTTTGACCTTTGAGATTCACAGTCAAAATGCTACATACATGTATTCATATAAACTAACAATATAAACCACAAAGGAAACTGACTGGGTAAATTTTGGAATGATTTTGGAGGTTGAACAAAGAATTGACTAGAATGGGATTTGAACCCACGACCTCGGGATAAACATCACCTCGGACCAATCAAAACACAGATATGGAAAGCTTACGTCATAAAATTATCTTAAGGCAATTTGGTACAACTCAAAACTTGTTCCGCTGTTACTTTTATAAATCTTGGATTTATGTGCAAATTATGAAACAAAATGTCAACTTCATCATATATGACCACTGTAGTATCTTGCCTTGTAGAAAGGCCAAAGCATGTACAAGTTTACACTTGTAAAAAAAAAGCTCAATTGGTTGATAGTACACTTATTATGTGTTTCTGTTTGATGCAGGTTGCTTTGAGTTGTCACTATAGAATAGCTGTTAATAACAGTAAAACAATGCTGGCTGTACCAGAGGTCATGCTTGGTCTACTCCCTGGTGCTGGAGGTACGCAACGACTGCCCAAACTGGTGAGTTGTCTTAAAAAGTAAGGTTTACGTGAGGCCTGGAATTACACGCAGGACCATGACCTTCATTGCCCCTGGCCTTGGTCTTGATGCCCCTTCAAAAGTTTTCCATCGACTTTAAGATTGTCCAAATGGACGTGCCCTTTGCAAAATGAATAAAATGGCCTTGCCCTTTCAAAGCCTGATACGTTTGGTAATCACTCTTAAAATTGATGGCAATAAAAACTATTGGTTAGAAATCAAAAACAGTCAGCAAACTCTGTATAATACCCTCTTTATTTCAGATCGGTGTACCTAATGCATTTGATATGATGCTAACTGGTAAGAACATACCCGCTAAGAAATCAAAGTCCATGGGCCTGGTTGATCGACTTGTTGAACCACTTGGTAAGTTAATCAAATGTTCCACTTCGTCTACCCAACCTTGTACCTTCTGTCAGTGCAGGGAATTCTGTGCTTAGGGCAAGCCTATTTCACGGGTTAGCGGCGAATTTTGGCGTCTGCGTGTGCGTGCTCCACGTTACTAGGCATTCTTCGCTTACATGGCTAGCACAGAAATGCGGAGCTTGCAAGTAAGTGGGGAATCGTGATCGTAAGCGCAGAATTCGGCGGTAAGCAGAGCCATGAAATTGGGCCCAGGCTTGTTCTCATCCTAATACTGTGGCTGTGCCAAGATGTAGAACAAAGAGCTACTGCAGTAGCTTTTTCCCTCGTACTGCATCTCTTTGTAACTCCTTGCCTGATGCATGTTTCCCTTCATCCTATGATCTTCCATCTTTCAAGAGGAATATCAATTCATACCTTCAGCTCCACTGGGTTTCTGCATGTCTATGTTTTCTTCTTGGTAGCCCTTTACGTAGAGTGGCTTTTAGCATTGACTTAGGCGAACTTGCATAAAATCAAAGATTAAGTTTTAAAAAAATGTTAAATAACTTTGAAATAGATTATGATTTGAAAATCAGTACACCCTGACGTAAAGTTCACTGACCAAAACAATTTGGCCGTTAACCATAAACAGATCCCGATCACGACATAGGTACTTCTCTAGATAATTCATGTTCTTAAGATATGCAGCCTTCATTTTAATTTCAATTAATGGAACTAAGTAGTCTTTGTAATTTGATCAACATAATTTAATTGTTATGCTTCAGGATATTTCATTTTTAAAAGAATTCCATTGAAGTTTGTATAAAGTTTGTAATCGCGGCCATCTTGAAACCAAAGCCTAACCGAGCCAACTATTCGGTTACTGTTTGGTCGGAACAGCCTGGTCACCGCAGTAAACCGAACACGCGTAAACATTTAACCAATGACCAGATATCAAACATGTTTCTGGTTGTAGTTGCCAGAATGTACTCCTATTAATCAATGATTGTATGGGCTTCATTTACACAGCTCCTGTGTCTAAAACAACTGTATTGGGGATAAATATTCTTTTTATTTATAGCTTTACCATTGTGTGTAAGGGTTAAACCCAAATAATATATTATTTGGTGTGTAAGCACTGTATACTCCTGAGTTCCGTGAACAAAATCACAGGCATATTACAAACCCATGACCTTTTCCAATCTCGAGCAGTTGTCTTACCAACTGGTAACAGCAAGTGAGGCAGTTCACGACAGTGCTTACACTGGCGGTGTAAGGGAAAAACCAAAAATATTCTTTATCCCTGATGCAAAGTTAAATATCATATTTCTGAGTTGTTCAACTCTTACAATATTTTATATCTCAGGTCCAGGGCTGATGTCACCACAGGACAGGACATTGCAGTATCTTGAACAAGTAGCTGTAGAAGCAGCCAAGTAAGTTTAACTAATAAAACATGGAGGCGTGCCCAGGCCAAGTGGTCAAGCGGAGTGAGATTTCAATCCTAGGCCCTATTTCATAGAGCTGCTTAAGCAGAAAATACTGCTTAGAAAGTTTTGATGCTTAGCCAAAAATGGGTAGGGCATTAGTCCCAATAATGTGAACTATATGGACTTTTGGCTGGTAACAATTTTCTGCTTAGCAATATTTTTCTGTGCTTAGCAAGTTTTTTGTACTTACACACCTTATAAAAATTGGGCCCTAGTCTTGACACTTAACCGTTACAAGACACTTGTTGGTTTGTCCTTAAGATGGGATAAAAAGCCATATATCTTGTGTGTTCTGTAATGCGTGTAACAGAACACATTGTTAAGTGAAGGGGTTCACCCTGTAGTTTCTGATGTGGTTGGCATTTCCATGTGCACACTCGATCCAATTTACTTTCTTTTTTTTTCAGAGCAGCTATCATTTCTCTGCATTGGTTCTTGTTTGTTTGTTTGTTCGTTTGTTTGAATGATCTTCCCATCAAGGGAACTTGGCAGACTCCCACAAAGGGATATAAACACCAAGCTGGCAACAGCCAATCTCTCTCACAAACATTGGTTCAACGTCTATAATTATGAATTACACTAATCAAGAAATTGTGATTCAGTAACTAGCTGACATTACTATTCTAGTCATTGTGAAATCAGCGGTTCTGGGGTTCAAACCCACCATCTTGTGATTGCAAGTCCTGCAGTCTGACCAGTTGACCACGGTGACTTCTATTTCTTCACTTTTGGACAAGCTGAAACATTTTTAGAATGACTATTATCTTTATTGTTCTTTGTGTACAGGGACATAGCCTCAGGAAAACTGAAGACGGAGAAAGTGAAAGGTTTTATGCAGAGTGAGTACAAAACACTGGCTTGATGATTGAGGGATAGAATCTCATCTAAGCGCCACTCATTAATACCCAATACAATTTGCTATTACTACATGTGCCACATGTGATAGTTGATGCTCATGTCGGCTTGAAGCCTTTGCACAGTGTATTTGCGGTCACCGCTTTCAACATCAAGCCTCAATTTCTGGAGCCGGTTCGTCCCAGGATCGGCTCCACAGAGTCTTTTATATTTGGGACTCGGTCTGTTAAATTCGGAACCGACAAAAGCGGGTACCCGGTTCCACAGAAGAGTGGAACCGCCGGTCCGGTTTTCAATTTGGAACCGGGTAGAACCGGGTAACCGAAGGAACCGCCCAAGCTTATTTACACCAATTTACTTACACAGAGCTCAATCTATTAGTACCCGCATTTAATGATTTGTACACATGCGGGTACACAACCCAATGGCCACAAAACAGGATTTTCCAAAAGTTTTTGACAAACTTCGAAAACTCCCTTAACAAACAGATTATCTCAAGGCCTACTTGCAATATTTGTTGGGCTTTCTAACTAAAGGGCATTTATAAACAGGTATTAAAGAGTAGGGACTCATTCTTAAACAGCCGTTTAAAACCTTGCGGGGTCGTGGCCATTCAATAAAGGCCTTCGACTCGGGTCTTTATCGCTCAACCCTGCCTGTTTTAAACAGCCGTTTAAGAACTTGCGCCACTCTTTTATTACAAAACACTGGTATGATTGCCAGAGCTTTACTATATTGACTATTGGTCTGTTATCATTTTGTTGTTGCTATTAACAGAGGCCCAAGACTACGTAATGGGATTAGGATTTGTAAAGAATCAAATCTACAAGAAGGTTCATGGTATGGTGATGAAGAATACTAAAGGGTTGTATCCGGCTCCTCTTAAGATCATTGATGTAAGTCACTCACTGATTACCAATAGTTTAACCAGAAAAGATAAACTAGTTTAAAGACACTGGACACCTTTGGTAATTGTCAAAAGACCCGTCTTCAAACTTGGTGTATCCCAACATACATGCATGCATAAAATCACCAACCTGTGAAAATTTGAACTCAATTGGTCGTCGAAGTTGCGAAATAATAATGGAAGAGAAAAACACCCTTGTCGCACAAGTTATGTGCTTTCAGATGCTCGATTTTGAGACCTCATGCAGTTAACAGAAAAAAGAGTAGTGACTCATTCTTAAACACCGTTTAAAACCTTGCAGGGTCGTTGCTGTGCGATAAAGCCCCTCGACTTCGGCTTGGGCTTATTTTACATGGCAACGACCCTGCCAGTTTTAAACGGCCGTTTAAGAACTCTTCGCTACCCTTTTATTTCCTTATTTAGACACTACCTGTTTATTCATTATGATTACTCGTTGAACTTGATTCTTTAGGTTGTGAAGACCGGTTTGGAGCAAGGCCCGGAGGCGGGATATCTTGCTGAAGCTCAGACGTTCGGAGAGTTAGGAATGACACCTCATGCTAAAGGACTCATGGGTCTATACACTGGACAGGTCAGTCTTTATCAAAACATCAGAGAAAACTAGACAAGTTAAAGACGCTTGACACTATTGGTAAATGTCCAAGACTAGCCTTCACAGTTGGTGTATCTCAACATATGCATAAAAAACAAACTTGTGGAAATTTGAGCTCAATCGGTTGTCGAAGTTGCGAGATAATAATGAAAGAAGAAAACACTCTTCTCACACGAAGTTGTGTGCTTTCAGATGCCTGATTTCGAGACCTCAAATTCTAAATCTGAGGTCTCGAAATCAAATTCGTGGAAAATTACTTCTTTCTCGAAAAACTATGTCACGTCAGAGGGAGCCGTTTCTCACAATGTTTTATACAACCAACCTCTCCCCATTACTCGTTACCAAGTAAAGTTTTATGCTAATAATTATTTTGAGTAATTACCAATAGTGTCCACTGCGTTTAAACCGAAAATCCTTCAATATCCAGGCCTGGAATTACATGGCGGCCATGGCCTTCGCTGCCCCGGGTCTTGGCCTTGGTGCCCTTCAAAAGATTCCTATTGAGTTAAAGACTTTCAAATGAAAGTGCCCTTTGCAAAATGAAAACAGCCTTGCCCTTTCAACATGTGCAAAGATGAAATGCCATGCCTGTCTTAGGCCTTGAATTTTGTTCTTAAAGGCACTTTTGGTAACTACTCAAGATATATATTACCATAAAAAGTGACTTTGTAACGAGCATTGGAGAGCTGTTGATAGTATACAACATTGTGAGAAACAACATCCTCTGGAGTAACTTAGTTTTTGAGAAAGAAGTAATTCCTCACAAAAATAATCGAATCTGAAATAGACTTCAGGCCTGAAGCATTTTTCAGGCATTGAAAGCACAGACAATTGTGCAACAGGGGGGTTTTTTCTTTCATTATTTTCTTGCAACTTCGATGACCAATTGGGCCAAAATTTTCACTTACATTTTGTTGTTTTATGCGTGTTAAGATACACTAAGTGAGAATATTGGTCTTTGACATCTACCAAAGGTGTCTAGCCATCGATTTAACCAAACTCTTCCTAACTTAGGATTAATCTTAGGACTTGGGACGGGTACGGTTCCGTATCCAAATGCGTAGGACGCATTGAACCCATCCTAAGTTAGGACGGATTACTTGTCCGACCTCGAGTTAGGATTAATCCTAGCGTTATGTGAAATCGGCTGCAGTGCATTTAAAACATTTTAACTTTGTTGGTTAATCTAGGTCATTTGTAAGAAGAACCGTTTCGGTACTCCACAACGCCCAGTGAAGACCCTCAGTATTCTAGGTGCCGGGCTAATGGGTGCTGGTGTAGGACAAGTCAGCATTGATAAAGGAATGCATGTTATTCTTAAAGATATGACACTAGACGGCCTGGCTAGGGGAGAGGACCAAATCTACAAAGGGTAAGTCTTTCGTAAGGCCTTGTCCCACTGCAGCGATAACGAGAACGATAACGATCACGACGCAAAGAGAATGCGTTCCATTGGTTGAATTGCTCCACGCAGAATACGCACACGCCCATTCAACCAATAGAATGCGTTCTCTTGGCGCCGTTATCATTATCGTTCTCGTTATCGCTGCAGTGGGACCGGGCCTTAAGTCTATTTGTTTATCTACTCTCATGGTATTGTCTCGTACAAATTTGTATTTATGTTTATTCAATCTATTTAGGCAGGAAGAGATAATGTTCGGCTGCCTTAGTTTTTTTTAAAGGGAAGGTACACTATTGGAAATTGTCAAAGACCAGTGTTCTAACTTGGTGTATCTCAACATGTGCATAAAATAACAAACCTGTGAAAATTTGAGCTCAATTGGTCATCAGAAATGGGAGAAAATGATAAAAGAAAAAACACCCTTGTTGGACGAATATGTGTGCTTTCAGATAGGAATAACAGACTTCTAGCTAGAAGTCTTTTATTATTTTAGTGAGAAATAACCTCTATTTAAAAATCTATGCTACTTCAAAGGGAGCCGTTTCTCAAAATGTTTTATACTATCAACAGCTCTCCAATGCTCGTTACTAAGTCAGTTCTTAAGTTAATATTTGTTTTGAGTAATTACCAATTGTGTACCTTCCCTTTTAGTTATAAATCTATGAGTATTTCATGACAAATGAAAATTATTTGATGGTTTCATTTTGGGAGTATTAGATTAAACTTGAGATGCATTTGTGTCACCTTTACAGGTTGAATAAGAAGGCAAAAAGAAGGAAGATTACAACGTGAGTATCCACCCTTCAAATCCTTATAAAATGATAATGATACCATTGTGTATACCATTGTGGCGTGCCGTGGCCTAGCAGCTTAGATCACGGAACTCAAGCTCTACTGTTTCTGACCAGCAGAGTGCAGGTTTGATTTCCAGTCATGACACTTGTGTTCTGAAGCAAGACACTTTAAACCATGATGCTTTGTCCTTCTGACGGGATAAAAGAACCCCAGTGCAGTGCAAAAGGAATATTGTTGACCCAATGACCCTAACCCTAACCTATGGGGTGTCGTGCCTGATGGATAAGAGCACCGAACTCAAGCTCTGCTGTTTCTGACCAGCAGAGTGCAGGTTTGATTTCCAGTCATGACACTTGTGTTCTGAAGCAAGACACTTTAAACCATGATGCTCTGTCCTTCTGATGGGATAAAAGAACCCCAGTGCATCGCTAAAGGAATATTGTTGACCCAATGACCCTAACCCTAACCTATGGGGTGTCGTGCCTGATGGATAAGAGCACCGAACTCAAGCTCTGCTGTTTCTGACCAGCAGAGTGCAGGTTTGATTCCCAGTCATGACACTTGTGTTCTGAAGCAAGACACTTTAAACCATGATGCTTTGTCCTTCTGATGGGATAAAAGAACCCCAGTGCAGCGCAAAAGGAATATTGTTGACCCAATGACCCTAACCCTAACCTATGGGGTGTCGTGCCTGATGGATAAGAGCACCGAACTCAAGCTCTGCTGTTTCTGACCAGCAGAGTGCAGGTTTGATTTCCAGTCATGACACTTGTGTCCTGAAGCAAGACACTTTAAACCATGATGCTCTGTCCTTCTGATGGGATAAAAGAACCCCAGTGCAGCGCAAAAGGAATATTGTTGACCCAATGACCCTAACCCTAACCTATGGGGTGTCGTGCCTGATGGATAAGAGCACCGAACTCAAGCTCTGCTGTTTCTGACCAGCAGAGTGCAGGTTTGATTTCCAGTCATGACACTTGTGTCCTGAAGCAAGACACTTTAAACCATGATGCTTTGTCCTTCTGATGGGATAAAAGAACCCCAGTGCAGCGCAAAAGGAATATTGTTGACCCAATGACCCTAACCCTAACCTATGGGGTGTCGTGCCTGATGGATAAGAGCACCGAACTCAAGCTCTGCTGTTTCTGACCAGCAGAGTGCAGGTTTGATTCCCAGTCATGACACTTGTGTTCTGAAGCAAGACACTTTAAACCATGATGCTCTGTCCTTCTGATGGGATAAAAGAACCCCAGTGCATCGCTAAAGGAATATTGTTGACCCAATAACCCTAACCCTAACCTATGGTGGATTTCACGAAGAGTTATAACTAGTCATATCTCAATTTTCATGTAGGACGAGTTACTCGGCCGACGTTAGGACTAGCCGTACGGTTTGTATGTCTCTTGTTACTAGTCCTAACTCTTTGTGAAATCGACCCAAGGGCACTAAGGCGACGCTCGAAAACACAAATGGCATTCTGAGTCAACTCGGCTTTGATTTTATGCAAACATTCAAATTTTTAGTAGTGGTTTAATAATTGATATAATTTTGTTGTAGATTTGAGAGAGATAGTCTGATGTCCAACCTGAGTGGTCAGATCGACTACAAGAACTTTGGCCAATGTGACATGGTGATCGAAGCTGTGTTTGAAGATATCAATATTAAACACAAAGTCATCAAAGAAGTAGAAGCAGTAAGTTGTGACTATTAGTCCATTATTGTCCTGGGTTTAGAGCGCCCTCTTTGTCAACAATTGTCACAGGTTTAGAACGCCCTCTTTGTCAACAATTGTCACAGGTTTAGAAAGCCCTCTTTGTCAACAACTGTTCAGGGTTAAGAATAGCCTGAACATCTGTCGTCACACTTCGAGGCTCGTGAATAACGCCCAGAGACCTGCCTCGAGACCAACATGTATATTCACCTTTGACCTACCCTCATGTCATATAGTGATACGCAGTCAAATTCTATTGCGAACGTGACAGCAGCTACTGTTTGGGCATCTATATGTCACTACACGCTTATCAAATGATAGCATTGTTTCCAATGGAATCACTGGATTTAGCGGCAGGGACCTGTCTTTATCCTTGCGGATATTTAAAGACAGGAGCCCAGTCTAGGTTTAGAAAGCCCCATTGTTTATCCAATAGTATGACCATGTTGTCAAGTGCACTGGGATATATAGCAGGGAGCTGATGTGGTTTAAGGGATAAAATAATCGTCCCAGTGACCAGAGTATGAATGTTCCTGTGCCATGAGCGTCAAAATTGATGGATACTGGTGCTATGAAAATGTTCATTATTATTTCATTTGATCACATCATGCAACAGAGAGATCTTTTTCCTTTTTGCCGGTAACTCCTCGAGTCTGACCACGTCCCGTAGCCTTAGATATCAAGGGTCTTTCACAGTATCTTCGCTGTTCCCAAAAGCTCCGCCTTCTGCAACAGATCTACCCTATTTCATCAAGATGTTTCCCTAGTACTTTCGAAATGATGTAATTCAACATAAACATTTTACAATAACCAAGTTTCTTTGATCCCTTTAGGTGATTCCAGAGACGTGTATATTTGCATCTAACACATCCGCTCTACCCATCACTAAGATTGCAGAAGCCAGTAAGAGACCAGATAAGGTAAACACAACATTCATAGTGATTGTACAACCATGGTCGAGTTGAATTTGATTTTGAGACCTCAGAATTAGATTTTGAGGTCTCGAAATCAAGCATCTAAAAGCACACAACTTTGTGTGACAAGGGTGTTTTTCTTTCATTATTATCTCGCAACTTCGACAACCAATTGCATATGTTGAGATACACCAAGTGAGAAGACTGGTCTTTGACAATTACCAATAGTGTCCAGTGTCTTTAATAGATTTCCAACGTATTTACGCTTTTTAACAAAAGGGCATTTATGAATGGGAATTAAAGAGAAGTAACTCGATCTTAAACATGTTAAACGGTCATTTAAAACCTTGCAATACTTATGTTACTTGGACCATGATAGGTTGGCTATGACAGGATTAGTTAATGCAGGGTCATGGCCGAGCAATAAAGGACCTCGCCTTCGGCTTTCCATGGAATGAAACAAAAAATCAGTCAATCATTTATTTTTATATTGACAGGTTATCGGCATGCATTACTTCTCACCCGTGGATAAGATGCAGTTATTGGAGATCATTACCACAGATAAGACGTCTAAAGACACGGCAGCATCGGCCGTAGCTGTAGGTCTTAGACAAGGCAAAGTGGTTATTGTCGTCAAGGATGGGCCTGGATTCTATACCACCAGGATATTGGGACCAATGCTGTCAGAGGCTGTCAGAGTATTGCAGGTAAGGATTCATTTATCCCTTCATGGGGGGAGGGGGGGGGCAAGGGTTCTGAGCTCCTGTCACCTCTGATTACTCCACTGCCACACAGCAGTATTGGCCGCAGCTGTGGGTCTGAGGCAAGGCAAAGTGGTTAATGTAGTCAAGGATGGCCCTGAATGATACACATTTCTCTGCGTTGTGCGGTCCAAAAAGTGAAGCGACATTTTTGAAGGAAAAAAACAGCGTCATTGTTTTTTTATGTTTGCCACTGTGTTATCTTCTGCTCACATTGCACATAATTCACTCATGTAATATTGGTCTGGCCGCAGCAATGTATAACGTAAATCTTATTTTTATTGTGTTTTATTTTCTTTCTTAAAATTTTGTTCGTATCTTGCCGTTCAAAATACCATTCTGTGATTGGACCGGAAACGTTTGACTGTTTTTAAACAAGATGTGTTAATTTGCTTCTTGTAGGAGGGAGTGAGTCCTAAGGATCTAGATAAGATGAGTACATCCTTTGGTTGGCCAGTAGGCACAGCAACCTTAGCTGATGAGGTCGGTATTGATGTAGCGGCTCATGTGGCTGAATTCTTGGGAGGCTCATTTGGTGAGCGTTTTGGTGGCGGTAACATCGATGTGCTGAAAGATATGGTCAAGGCTGGATATCTTGGTAAGTGAAATATAATGCCATATGTTTTGCTCTAATATAATAAAGAACACTTAGTAGAGCGTTGGTATCCGCCTAAAGAAGGCGCTCGTGGCGCTTGAGGAGAGGAAGACAAATTAGGACTGAGGATTGTGTGAGTATGCTTGTTTGAACAGGTGAGATTTTAAGTTTGTCTTGAATGTTGTGATGAATGGAGATGATTTGACAGTCAGTGGTACATGTAGTTGGTTCCACACCCGGGATGATGCTACAGAAAAGGACCTATTGCCCTATAAAGAGTGGAAGTTCCGGGCTTATGAAGCATCATGAGCTCATTAGAACGCAGTCTGGTGTCAAAAACACATGTTGGGTATGTTTTGGTTACATTGGAAAATTAGATTGAATATTATTTTTGTTTAACTGTTCGTTTTCGGACCCCATGTTAAATATGTGTAAAGAAAATTATCCAGCAAGCACAGGAAATAAGAGACATCTGTTTATACTGCATTTTACCATATTTTGCTGACAAAAGATGAACTCATTTTATCAATTTATTCTCACCTTTAAAAGCAATACCAGGGAAAATGTTTTTAATCTAGGGCAAAATTACAACTAAAATCAGCAGAAACAGTGTTTGTTTTTTAGCCCATGCGTATGAGCTCCCGTCATCATTCTCAACAAATATGCAAAACATAGAAGCTGCGGTTACGCGTCACGTGAACACACAAAGTGTTGACGTATCGGTATCCGTATCTTCATCCATAGCCTTGCGAAACCTCTCTTTTGAGTCCACAAAGAAATGACATTTGGGTAACGTTCAATCTTAGTGATTTTATCTTGTAATACTTACAGGTCGTAAGACTGGCAAGGGATGCTTCATGTATGGAGGGAACTCCAAGTCTAGAGAGGTGAACCCAGGAGCAGAAGAGATAATGAAGAAGTATTTGATCCCAATGAAAGGAGCGGACTCGGTAGAAGATGTCCAACTTCGTCTTGCCTCCCGTTTCGTCAATGAAGCTATCATGTGTCTTCAAGAAGGAATTCTTATCTCCCCGGTAAGTCGAGAAAGAAATATGTGGCCTAGCGGTTAAGAGCACCGGATTCAAACTCTCGTGTTTCTGTCCAGCTTAGTGTGGGTTCGACACGTTTGACCCTTGTACTGACCTCTGACACCTTCTGACATGAAAACACATCCTTTGACTTTGCACTGACCTCTGACACAAACTGACCTGAAAACAAACCCCTTTCTTGACGCATAACATTGTAGTGGCCTAGCAGTTAAGAGCACCAGGCTCAAGCTCTGGTGTTTCTGATCAGCGGGGTGTGGGGTTCTAGTCCCAGTCGTGAAAAGGCAGTGGACACTATTGGTAATTACTCAAAATAGTTGTTAGCACAAAACCTTACTCGGTAACGAGTGATGGGGAGAGGTTGGTAGTATAACACATTGTGAGAAACGGCGTCCTCTGAAGTGGAGTAGTTTTCGAGAAAGAAGTAATTTTCAACGAATTTGATTTCAAGACCTCAGATTTAGAATTTGAGGTCTCGAAATCAAGCATCTGAAAACACACAACTTCGTGTGACAAGGGTGTTTTTTTCTTTCATTATTACCTTGCAACTTCGATGACCAATTGAGCTCAAATTTTCACAGGTTTGTTATTTTATGCATATGTTGAGATACACTAAGTGAAAAGACTGGTCTTTGCCAATTACCAATAGTGTCCAGGGTCTTTAAGCAAGACACCTGCCCATGATGCTTTGTCCTTAGGATGGGACGTAAAGCTGCAGGTCCCATGTGTTGTGTTATTGCACGTAGAAGAACTCAGTGCACTTGAAATGCTTTTTGTTTTCTTAATTATATTTATTAATTATTTTCTAGGTTGAGGGAGACATTGGAGCAGTATTTGGGCTCGGCTTCCCACCATTCCATGGAGGTAAGTTCAACAAATAAAATAGTCTGGGCTTTACAAAGCACTTAATGGCAAGGCTCCCCTCTATATTTCTGAACTTCTCCAAGTTTACATCCATCAAGAAATCTTCGATCAAGTTCCATGCTTCTTCTCATTGAACCCAAGTCTCAACACTCACGGGGAGACAGGTCTTTTTCTTCAGCTGCGCCACGCATCTGGAACTCTCTACCACTTAATCTTAGAACTTGTCTTTGTACCACAACATTCAAATCTCTTCTCAAAACTTATCTATGTCACAGGTTTTCAAGGACTAATTTTTGTTGTGTCTGTTTTTTTTTTGTTTTTTTTGTTTTGTTTTTTTTCTTTTCTTTTTACTGCGCCTTGAACACCCAGCAGGGTGGTTACATGCGCATTACAAGTCTTATTATTATTATTATTATTACATTAAATTTAGTTTGTGCCGATGTATTTATAAAGCACTGTATGTAGGTAGAAAGCAAGACTGTTGTCTGAGCAATAACTCAAGAAGGACTTGGCATGCATGTATCAACTCTAAACTTGATGTGTGGATTGGCCTAGGGACCCACCAGAACTGTATTGATTGTGGACCTCTCAAGTTAAATGTAAAAGTCTTAATGTATATATAGTTGATGCTACTCGGGCCGAACTCAGCTCGAGACGTTGTACCAATGTTAGAAATTGGTCTGTGTCATCCAGGCCGATCCTGGGCAGCTTGAACCGCTTGGTCGTGTTGTAGGCCGATGGCGTTGAGGTCGTCTATAAGCTGTGATATGTAGGTGCAGTAGTCATAATGGCTAAAAGAAAAGAAATGTTGTCCGAGCTGTAACTCAATCATGGGATTAATCTCAGCGGGGAATTTGTGTTTGTCAACACACCATCCTTGTTTGCTTTTAGACTTGTTGTGTAAAACTTATGATTGTGATGTTTTTCTTTGATAGGTCCATTCCGCTTTGTCGATCACTTCGGAGCGGCCAAGTTGGTAGCTACAATGGAGAGATATCAAGGCTTGTATGGAGTCGAGTTTGCTCCCTGTCAGCTACTGAAGGACCACGCTAAGGATACAACAAAGAAGTTCTATCCGGGGTAATCCTAGTAAGACGTGTAATTAGCGGAAGATTGAAACTTTTTGTCCAAAGAGAGATTGTTATATTTGACCATCATAGATTGGGTTTAAACAAACGCGTTGGAGAAGGCAACAGGAACAACGGGAAACTTACAAAAAGTTTAGAATGGTAAAATCAGTGCAAATATGATGTTGTTATTGAAACCATAATAACAAAGTTTTAAACTTTAATCAATTTTTCATCCTGCTCTAAATGGTATCCTAGATGTTCATACCAGGGCCCAATTTCATAGAGCTGCTAAAACAGCAAATATTGCTTACAAATTTTCTGCTTAGCATAAATGAGCAGGATACAAGTCAGAAATCGTACATGTGGACTGATAGTTTGGCTGGTTTCCTAATTCCGGTAAGCATAATTTTGTTGTGCTTAGCTACTTTTTGTGCCTAAGTGGCTCTCTGAAACTGGACCCATGTCTTGAATAAGAATTTTGTTCTTGAAGGAGCACAGCAATTTTCTTCTGGTAAAGGACACTTCTCTATGAGTAAAATTTTAAATTTTTATGTGAACTGTGCAAAGCAGCAACTGTGAACAGCAGCAAACATACAGGGCACCGCGGCAATGTCTGTGGGTGCCGTGGGGTTATTTGAAAGCCTGTCATACCCAATTCAATACCCCGCATGGGTGACTCCCAAGAATGGGTTTTGGGTACCAGTACAACAAATCAAGACAATAGACTGATCCATTAGGCTTGGCTTACGGCGCACGTGTGGGCAAAGGTCACCACAGCAGCAAACACACAGGGCACCGCGGCAATGTCTGTGGGTGCCGTGGGGTTGTTTCAAAGCCTGTCATACCCAATTCAATACCCCGCCTGGGTGACTCCCAAGCATGGGTGTTGGGTACCAGTACCCATCACAACAAAACAAAACAATAGACTGATCCATTAGGCTTGGCTTACAGCGCACGTGTGGGCATGAACACAGGCGAATCTCAAATGCCATTCTGCACAACTCTACTGCCTCGCCGAGCATACACGCTCACATGTCGGACTTTTTAGTGTCAGACTTTTGGTTGTGCAATGAGTTGTGATTGGTCAATACGCAATGGGGCAGAGCTTAATGGATCGGTCGACTGCTTCAACATTGAGCTTCTCTTGTGTGATGTCTATACCAATCCCACTCGTCAGTAACTCAAGATAATATTTCCTAGGGACTTTTTGTTTTAATTCTTCCCTTATGGCAGGGTTACTCTCCATGTCAAGCAATGCAATTATTTTATTTTTTACTTGTGGTGAAAAAGTTGTTTTTGGTTTTTTAATTTAAAATCCGATGTTTACGTAAGATTTAAAAAAAGCATGAATTCCAAGACCGAATAATTTACAAGATTATCTTGAAACTGCAATGGAAGGAAGCTGAAATAATAATATACGCTTTGTGTTTATTTTCATGTTCCAGTTTAAGGTAAAATGCATTTGTTACAATTTTAGTCATCACAACTATAAAAAACAGAACACTATATTTCAGTCTGAAATTTACAAAACTATGTGAATAACTACAGCTATGTGTGCGACATTTAAAATCTGTTTGAGTAAAATCGCAAGTTCTTTTATAAAACTCAAAGACTGATTGAAATGTAATGGGGGAAAACAAGACCAAATGTTTTATAACCCAAATCGTTATGGATCTAAAGTATGTTAAACATTTTATTTACAAATAGTTTCATAGTGAGATCTAGTTGCAGTTTTTGCTGATAATTTGGTTGATCAAATTAATGACATTTGACCCTATTACCTACGGAAGTTGAAGCTGTAAATAGATAGACCCTTAGGCCTGGAATTTCATCTTGGAAAGGGCAAGGCCATTCTCATTTTGAAAAGGGCACTTCCATTGGAAAACCTTCAAGTCCATGGACAAGATTTGAAGGGGCACTATGGCCAAGACATGGGGCATCAAATGCCATGGTTTGTAAAGTCTCTCTTTAGAACTTTTCAGGCCTGCAATTTCATTTGAAATAGTAATTCCATTGGAAAATCATAAAGTCTATTGGGGCATCATAGCCAAGACCTGGGCCCAATTTCATAGAGCTGCTAAGCACTAAAATTTGCTTAGCATGAAATTTCTTCCTTGATAAAAACAGGATTACCAACCAAATTTCCATTTGATGGATATTGCCCGTTACTGGTATTCAGCTGTTGTTGGCTTATCCTGAAAACCACATGGAAATTTGGTTTGAAAAAATTTCATGCTTAGCAGTTGTGCTTAGCAGCTCTATGAAATTGGGCCCAGGGCAATGAAGGTCATGGCATCCATGGTCTCTGTGAATTTCTAGGCCTGGGTTGTAGGTAGGCTAAATGCAAGAGTTTGTTTTATCAGATAGCTCTGAGAAAGTGCAATGTGGTTTGCACGTCAACATAAATACCATTTCCGTCTCAAATACCATTTCCTTTCAGGTATTGACCTAGACATTGCTGTGATTTTACATCATTCATTCGTTCATTTTATTGAAGGAAACAGAAATTGACCTTGTTAATAAAATATTGAGTCTTTACAATATGTTTAAGGTAACTCAAGGTTTTTAGTGTGTAGAGTGTAGAAGAATAGTAGTCACTAAACTCCTGGGCCCAATTTCATAAAGCCTGTAAGCACAAAAATTTGCTTAGCATGAAATTTCTTCCTTGATAAAAACAGGAGTACCAACCGAATTGCCACACGATTTTCAGGATAAGCAAACAACAGCTGAATACCAGTATCAAGCAAGATGCAACAAATGGAAATTTTGATTGGCAATCCAGTTTAAGGAAGAAATTTCATGCTAAGCAAATTTTTGTGCTTACAGGCTTTATGAAATTGGGCCATGGTGACAAATCAGCTGCAAGTATTCAAAGTTTTGCTTGCATCCATATTGAAATGTTTCAAGCTAAAAAAAATCATCTTTTTATCATTCTGTAACAACTTGAAGACATTTGTGTACCTGCTTTTAAGAAAAGACCTGCGTTAAAGAACTGTTATCAACATAAACTTATTTGGTAAGTCATGTTTTAATTTATGAAAATGTGTTTAAAGCTCACAACTAAATGACAGATACAACTATGTCAGTCAGGTGTTTGATTACAAAATCTTGAATCAATCTTGCTGCATCGAGTCTTTACAAAATCCATGCTTTGATTATTTGTTTATATACAATAATATTTGATATTCTTCCTGCTTAAAGGAACACGTTGCCCTGGATCGGACGAGTTGGTATATAAAAAGCGTTTGTAACCGTTTGTTATGAAATGCATTTATGGTTAAAAAGATGTTTTAAAAGTACAATACAATGATCCACACACATTTGCCTCGAAATTGGGAGGTTTTCTTTTTACTGTGCAATCTAACACGGTCAGCCATTTATGGGAGTAAAAAATTTGACTCTCTTAAATGTTAGTCAACGAGGTAAAAGGAAAACCGTGCAATTTCGAGGCATGTTTGTGTGGACCATTGTGTTCTACTCTTACAACATTTCTAACCATATGCATTTTATAACAAACGTTTACAAACACTTTTCAAAGATCAACTCAACCAATCCAAGGCAACGTGTTCCTTTAAGTCGGATTCCCAATTTTTTAGCCCTCGGGAAAAATAAGCAAAATTGTTTTTAAACAGCTCAGAATGGCTTTGAAAGCCTAAACCACGGTTCATGAAGGTCAACCCTTGTATTCTAAAAAGTTTTCCTACTTTTTACTTTTTTTGAAGGGCCAGATATCATGCTTGGTTTATATACAATTCACAAATGCCTGTTTTACCGGCTACTTTATTTTCTCGTTGTTAATTTCATCCATGTGATTCCAGCTAGAGAGCCAAACAGCCACACCTTCCAGTACGCTTGACGTCCACAACTCGTCGCAAACACTGGCACGGCCAGCGCAATTGAGAAGACCACTGCAGGCAATGTAGACGAAAGGCCCAGTCGTGACCTGTGACCTTCGCCCTCTAAATGACCTCGCTTATCAGGGTCGTCAGAGTAGAAGTCAGTCAGCATGCTGCAGGGAAGAACAGAACAATGAATGTCGGGAGGCTTAAAAGGCACTGGACACTTTTGGTAATGATTCAAAATACTGATTTAAATTTTTTGTTAACTAGGTAACGAGCTGTTGATAGTATAAAACATTGCGAGAAACAGCTCCCTCTGAAATAATGTAATTTTTGAGAAAGGTAATTTAAAAGACTCGTGGCCTAAAGCCTATAGTAAGCTTCTGAAAGCACACCAATTTTTTCTCGTATTGTTCTCTTGCAACTTCGATGCCATATTGAGTCAGAATTTCCACAGGTTTGTAATTTTATGCATGTGTTGGGATACATCAATTTAGAATACTGGTCTTTGACAATTACCAAAGGTGTCCAGCGCCTTTAACCACTTTGAAACACTAGGTGGCAGCAGACAGGCTATTATGACAAAGTCCACTTTTGCTTATGGCAAAAACCCTCGCTGAAGTCTCCCTGAATGTACCAGTACTCACTTATCTTTCTCTTCAAAGAGTTCATGTAACCATCTATGGCAAGATTCCTCATCTTCAGGAATGGTTTCCATGGCAATACGACGAAGATGAATATGCAGCCTAGGACACTTGCCTTGCAGAAAGTCTGAAAATATACACAAAAAAGTCATTAATTTTCAAAATCAGCAACACTCTTCCTCAAATGTCAATGGCGCCAGATTGTTTTCATTCTAGCAAGCCTCTATAAGTGACTAAGCATGTTGGTTGCCTGCGCAGTATTGAATCCATCCAATGAATGCAACACCTGGGCCCAATTTTATACAGCTGCTTAAGCAAAAAATCTTGCATACTTTTTTTTTTGCTAAGCAGAATACAGTCACAAAATGTATATGTTAGATGGTAGTTTGCCTGGTAAGCTCATTCTGGTAAGCATCATTTTGTTGTGCTTAGCTACTTCTCGGGCCCAGTAAGGTAGAAAACAGAGGGTTTGTTTACCTGGCATTCCTGGGGCAGGTCTCCTCTCAACATATTCCTCCATAGCCGTCTCCTCCCCAGTGTTGGAATATGCAATAGTAACATCATACACGGCGTCTGCAAGACCTCGTAGTCCCTGAATGCACATATTCACTGCCTTGATTCTGGGTGAAAGTACATGGTTGGTGACCGCTAAACCTGAAACCACAAAACAGTAGCCACTATTACAGGTTATTCAGAAACAAATGACAGGATTTGGGATACATTTCCAGCTCATTGCACAATTGATTGCGAAAGTCAAACATTTTGATACTACCGACACAGTCTCCATGTTGGGGGGGGGGGGGGTGCGCTTTATATCAGAGCCTTGGTCATTGGGCCAATAACTCCTTTTTAATCTTTCTCAGCTCTCTGTTGAGTATACAACCTCCCGGGCAACCGTAGTGCTCTGTGGCTTTTTCATACACAATATCCACCTCTGCCCTCACAGGTACCCATGTATACCCCTGGGTGTAGAGAAGCAACTATAGTAAAGTATAATAGATGTTAAATTTGCATCGGGGATAAAGAATAATAATTTTGTTTTTTTGTACCCATACACCGATGTGTGTTAGCACTGTATACTCAGTACTTAAAAAAAAAAAACAGGCATGTTACTCAGGTGGGACTTAGATTCGAGCCCACGGCCCTTGCAATTCTAGAGCAGTAACTTACCAACTAGACTACAGAGGTTGCCCGGTAGCTAGAGTCAGTTTGACTCCTATAGTAAAGTATCTTGCTCAAGTGTCTTGACCGGGATTCGAACCCACACTCCGATGACTTGACCACCAGAACCCCAACATTGCCCAACTTACCATTCTTTAAGGCAAATGACCGACTTGCCTTGATGAGTTCCACATTACTTGGGTCGTAGCGAGTTCCTTCAGGGAAAATTGCCATCCAAGTCTACGACAAAAATTAAAAACAAGTTTCCCCTTAACGCTAAATACTTTTGTTTGTTTGTTTAGTTGTTTGTTTGTTTGTTTGTTTGTTTGAATGGTCTTCCCGTCAACAATGGAATTCAGCAAACTCCCACGGGGGCATAAACACTAAGCTGGCAACAACAGCCAACTTCTGTCTCATATAAACATTGGCGTTACGTTTATGATAATGAATTGCACAAATCAATAGAACTTGTGATTCAGTAACTAGTCGACAATACTTATTCTAGTCAGTGTGAAGTCAGCGGTTAGCTTGGGGGATTCGAACCCGCAACATTGTGATTGCAAGTCCTGCAGTCTAACCACTGGACTATGCAGTCTAACCACTGGACTATGGTGACAATACTTATTGTAGTCAGTGTGAAGTCAGCGGTTAGCTTTGGGGATTCGAACCCGCAACATTGTGATTGCAAGTCCTGCAGTCTAACCACTGGGCTATGGTGACCCTTTCCTTTAAAGGCAGTGGACACTATTGGTAATTGTCAAAGACTAGCCTTCACAGTTGGTGTATCTCAACATATGCATAAAATAACAAACCTGTGAAAACTTGAGCTCAATCGGTCATCAAAGTTGCGAGATAATAATAAAAGAAGAAAACACCCTTGTCACACGAAGTTGTGTGCGTTTAGATGGTTGATTTCGAGACCTCAAGTTCTAAAGTCGAGGTCTCGAAATCAAATTCGTGGAAAATTATTTCTTTCTCCAAAACTATGGCACTTCAGAGGGAGCTGTTTCTCACAATGTTTTATACCACCAACCTCTCCCCATTACTCGTCACTAAGAAAGGTTTTATGCTAATAATTATTTGGAGTAATTACCAATAGTGTCCACTGCCTTTAACTCTCAAAGAGCTGTATGATGATTAAAATACAGTCCTACATTACAAGAAAACAAAATGAGCAATGGCATCCATGCTTAAAATGAGAAAATAACCTACTGGAATTTGGTTTTTGCGTAAGTATTCCAGCTTGCGTTTGAAGTATTTTTCATTGTTGTCATCAAACTTCTTGGCACGTTTCACATACACTCCCCCATGCTGAAAAAAAAGTTTGAAAGTCGATTAAATGTTATATAGTATTATATTTGTCTTCATTTGAGTTGATTAGAAAATTCTAAATAAGCCAATCAAAGGGCCCATATAATATTTCTTTCTTAAATGTTTTATAGGTAAATAATCTGGATTTGTGAATTAAAAATAACCGCTTCTTACCGTTCCCAAGACATAGCCAAAGAGTGGCAAGTATTTCAGGCCATCCTTCAAGATGAATCTAAGATTTCCTAATCGACCTCCTCTGATTGCCATCATGTCCGCAATGACCCAATCCATGGTCGACTGATGGTTACAGATGTAAACAACATTCTCTGGATGGTCCAAGGTCTCTATGTCACCGTACAGAATCACCTTCAAATGAAATAACTCAATGTTTAAAGATAGGATTTCAAGGATGCGGCTCTTCTCAGAGCCACCACTACTCATCGTAAAAGAGATTTTAAATGGTGTCATCTCAAACCTTACTTACTAAGGTACCGCCTGACTACTTATTGAAATGCACTGTGATCTGGGATGCAAAAAAAGGGGACTTTGTCGATAAACCTTATTGGGGGCGGGGGTAGTAGCCCCATTTGTGTGGCCAAAGCTAGCTGAATCAACAAGGATTCAGCTAGCCTTTTGCCTTGGCCACACAAGTTGGACTGGGGGGGGGGGGTGTTGGAAATTCACTATTCAATCTCATTTAGCAGAGGGGGGGGGGGGGCATGAGTGAAATGTTGTGTAGTAATGAATCACAGAAAACAGACAAAAGTTAACTTACTAATAAAAGGTTAAGTAAAGTCATTGACATTACATTGGACTGGGTGTGGTAATAGAAAATTACTATGAATATGATTCATGAACAAAAGGATATAAATAAAAAAGAGAATTATATTTGTATTTTAGTTTGCAGTTTTATTTATTTACATATATATATCTATAATTACCTCTACGCCCGAATAGTTTTCGAAGAAGAACTCGACGAGTCTCTGGTAAACCCCCATTAACCCATCCTCCACTGCCTGTGACCATCGGTAAGGTAGCAACGATGCCATGCATCGCCAACCCGCATACAATGCGGTATACTGCGGTGTAGAGCCCATCATTGCTAACGCTGGAACCACGTACTTCAAGGAGTTCAGGTGAGTTATAACACTCAGCATGTTGACGGATTATTGTATAAAAAACAAACAGTTAGGAGGTACTTTTCTGTCCAGTAACCTGTATAAATGAAGTTAGATTTGGGGGACAAAACATCAATCAAAACACTGCAGTAAAACTCAAAGTCCACCCAAAAACACATGTACTGAAGCGCGCCCTCAAGTGTCGTCTTTTTATGATGTACGGCGAAAAAAGTGCACCGTGAAACTTAATATACTGTAAAGAGCATTTTCCCCACACTTACTTGACTTCGACTTTCATTCATTCATTCAATGGTTTATTAAAATTCTATTCAATTCGCTGCCAGCAGCAGAATTACATGAACAGTTACATAGTCAGTTTTACTGACTTTGAAGAACAAATGTAATTTGATCTGTACATAAATTGTCAATGCCCCAACAAAAGGTCCTGACACTGACGGTGATTGTCAGTCTAAAACATCATTTTAATGTTGGTGCTAAGCCTAATATTAACCAAAATTTCATAGACTTGTAATATCAGTCGGTTGAGTTGAGCCATGGAGGAATCCTCCATGGTTAAGTTGAGCGTACGTAAGAGTTATAACTTCGTTCTCATGTTGTGTTCGGACGCGCCCCTTGGAAATATGGGCGGCCAAAAGGGCCAAAACTAATAAATTTATAAACAAAAGGACAAAACAATAATCAAAGAAAGAAACTGTTCAACAAACACCAAGTAGAAACTAAGGTAACAAAACTCAACAACAATCAAAGAAAATTGTTTTCAAACAATGAACAATTCCCCAATCAAGCTTTAAAGCGCAACAACAATCAAACACTTGTTTTTTAACAAGAAATACTCTGAATCAAACTAATAAAACAAAACGCAATCAAAAATAAAATAAAAACAAAACAAAAACAGCCAAACGCTTAAAGAATGAATCCTAACAAAAAACAAACACAGACAATAAAACGTCAAATCGGGACGAATACTAACACAGTAAAAATAAAGAGAAATCATCAATCGGCTATCGTTGAAAACGAAAATCAAACTAACTATTACAAAATGTTGAGGGCGGTTGTCAAAGCTAAGGACAAAATGCAAACCGTATCAGTCTCCTGAGCATGTAATCAACATTTACGACAAACTAAGGACTGACTGAAAATCATCGTTGGTGGCGTATGTACATGTACAGTTGTGACTTTTGTTGTAGGGCCCCGGGTATAGACGATGTGAACTGTGTCGTCACATGTTTACAAAACAGCCACAGAGTCTGGAATTCCTGCAGGCGCATTGTACCATAGAGTATGATTGTACACAGATCAACTGAAGAAAATAACAAATCTTATGTTTTATGGAGATTGCATTGTCTGATTTTTCTCAACTTTTGATATGAAGAAAGGGGGCACATCTTAAAAACTGTACAGGTTGCTTTTGTAAATTTTGAATTTATGTGAAAATTACAAAATTTAATTTTTCCCATAGCCTGTGTGTAGTATGCCCCCTCCAGGAAACGCTTTAGAATGTACAAGGTCACCATGTAAACAAAGGTAGCATGGTCTATTGCAAGGCTGTGATGTGGTATAATCATGGGAAATGGTTTAGTTCTGATAACACGAGACCATGACGAGACCAAGTGTGACGACCACTAAATGTGTTTTGATGCCATCGCAGATAATAAATATTAATGTGACGATGTAACGCAGGAAATAATGTTCTTGAATGCTAATTCTCCACCAGAGTGAATGTTGGGCAGAGCTTATAATAGGGTTTTGGTAGTGGGGGAACTCTAAATTTAGAAATGATATAAGATTGGTGACACCTAGATTCTAGAAGTGAGATGATGTAATGTTCAACGGGGGGGGGGGGGTAAGGGTGGGAGGTCAGGAATGTTAGGGGGGGGGGCTAATACTGGACATGGGCTTACAGAGGATATGGGCCACCTGTTGAAGTGTTAACAACCATAGAGAAAGGACAATGGAACGATTTGAGAATTCTACTCTAGAGATAAAATAGTGGGAAATCATCCTTACCCAGTGGCTTGGGAAAGTGCTTTTGTTTTTTGTGTAAAATTGGGGGTGAGACTTGTCATGATTTGTGCCACTTGTTATATGGATGTTTACAAATACTGCTGGGAATTCTTCCTCACATTACATTTATCTGGGGGAATGAAATTGCTCTATTTTTAAGTTGTTAAAGTGAAATTATACAACTTACCGTTAATCATCAAAAAGAGCAATAGTCATAAAATCAATAAACCACGCAAATTTGTGCAAGTAAAATGTATCACGATAAAAGTGACAAAATGGAATTGTGAGATCATCAATCACAGTTCAAGAAGTCCAACCGAAGTTGTACATAATATATGAATTAACAGAAGTATAGTGAAAATTACAATAACAGTTTTAGAAAAAGCAAACATTTATGGAAAGACAATTTTTAAGAACAATTAAAAAAACATCGTAAAAAATTAATGTCACTTGGATCTTGCCACGCTATAACAAGATTTCCAATGCATACGGGTAAGCTCCATTAAGTTTTCCCGTGTTTTGTCTGAAAAAACTCGGAATGTATCCCCCTTCTTTTTCAGCTCGAGGGTGTTTTTATATTGACATCCTTGTTGAACTATTTCTACCTCCTAGGTTGAATCGTAGAGCTAGGGTTGAATCAACAAACTGGATGAGCAGTAATCCTGCAGTCAGCAACAAACTGGCTGGCGGTTTTTAAATAATAATTATCACATGGAACTAGTAGGTTTTAACAATGTTAAACCATGGTAAAACCCACAAAATGTTTTCATATACTGTGCACGAAGATTCAATTATAGATTAGAGTCCACTGTTTGGAAAAGGAGATAACAGGCAAGGCTGTATAACTCCGGCCTCTTTTTTCACTGGATGTTTAGTCATTCCTCCTAATTATAAGGGTTACACAATAGACTGACGGTCATAATGAACGGCTGTGGTCCTAAATGTTTTTTGATGAAATTACAAACAGCACTTATACATCTGGAAGCACACAAAATTATGCAACAAAATTAATGTGGTTTTTGTTCACAGGTTTGTTATTTTATGCATGTTGGGATACATCAAGTGAAAATACTGGTCTTCGACAATAATTACCAAATGTGTCCAGTTTAAAAAATAATTGTTTTTTTGTAGACCATGGATGGTATATCTCCATGGTTAGCGATGGAGGAAGAAATAGGAGGTAGACTGGTTCATCACAACCAGCCTTGTACACCATAGTGTGAAGCGATATGTAGAAGAAAAGCAGGTTGTGTGTTCCCCATTTATTTCTCCTCCATGCAACAACTATTTTCATTCCACATACCACCAGTGGCCCAAGGTCCCTTGCGGTCATCACTAATTAAGTTCGTGCATGCGCGAGAGTATTTTTCGGCCAAAAACACGCCCATTTTATGTAAATTGCCCACGTTCGTCCTAGGAAAAAAAAAACACGGCCGCCACGGCCGGGTCTCAATCACAACTGTACATACGCCACCAACGATGATTTTCATTCAGTCCTTAGTTTGTCGTAAAATGTTGATTACATGCTCGGGAGACTGATACGGTTTGCATTTTGTCCTTAGCTTTGACAACCGCCCTAAACATTTTGTAATAGTTAGTTTGATTTTCGTTTTCAACGATAGCCGATTGATGAGTTGTCTTTATTGTTACTGTGTTAGTATTCGTCCCTATTTGACTTTGTACTGGTTGTGTTTGTTCTTTTTAAGGATTCATTCTTTTAGCGTTTGGCTGCCTTTGTTTTGTTTTTATTTTATATTTGATTGCGTTTTGTTTTATTAGTTTGATTCAGAGTTCCTCTTGTTAAAAACAAGTGTTTGATTGTTGCTGGGCTATAAAGCTTGATTTGGGAATTGTTCATTGTTTAAAAACAGTTTGCTTTGATTGTTGTTGAGTTTTGTTGAGTTTCGACGTTGTGTTTGTTGAACAACTTCTTTCTTTGATTACTGTTTTGTCCTTTAGTTTATAAATTTGTTAGTTTTGGCCCTTTTGGCCGCCCATATGGAAATGCTGGTACACAGCATGTTGTTTCAAAATTATGATCAAAAACAGAAAAAGGAAATTTCTTATTTTCTCGTTCATAAAGTTAAAATAAATAACAGATTGTTTGTAAAAGTGCTTATTCTTCAATAATTTCTTGTTTATTTTTTAATTGAGCTATGTTTTTTGGGTATTATGTAAAAAATCGATAAGATTCAACTTCTATAACTAGACTGGCACAAGTCCACCTCTCGCGCTCTCTACTGTGAGCAGCAATTTATGAGTTAGCCAGCACAGCGTTACGCGTAGTGCAACTGTAGTTTTCTTTCCTGTTTTTCCGTTTATTTAATAAAATGGCTACACATTTAATCAAGAATTGCCGGACATCTGCTTTATCACATTTTCTGGGATTATCAAGTGGAGCCCGTAAGTAAACAGTGGATTATTTGAAGTGTTAAAAGTAATACACAAATCGTTGGGGCGATTTAATGGTTTTGAACTCGCTACACTACAATGTTATTTATTAAGTTCATGGACAATTCGCCCCATCCAGTTACTTGGTCTTTCTGGTTTGGACTTTTGAGTTTTTGGTGGTAAATAAACAATAATTAACAAGCTATGCACTATGCAAAAACTGCTACAATTGAATAGGAATCAACTTTGTTGAAGTTGAACGATGAAATAAACTGGTATTATAAGTAACATGTATAATCTATTCTAATCTATAAAGTCGGTTACTTAAATTAAAATAAAACAAAAAGTAGAGTTTTATAGAGACACTCCTTTTTGGGTAAAAAAAATATAGTTTTAAAAAAAAATGGTGTCATTATGGAGAATTTTCAGCGGTCAAGACCACCACCCAAAAATGTCAATTTTTAATGATTTTGACACTATACATTTATGTAAAAGGACAGGTAAGGTGTAAAAACTGTAAGGTAGCCCCATAAATCGGTCCAGTCCACTCCATATCCTTGGCGGCGTGTTGGCGGCACTCTGGACTTGTTGTCGGCGTTGTTGGCTTTTAGTAGGACCCTAAAAATCAAATGAATTTTGAGTGTGAATTTTCTCAACTACTACTCCTTTTTACCGCTACACTACTAATGTCGATTGTCCTTAACCGTGCGCGTATTTTTTTCCCAGGATAAACGTGGCGAATTATCTGCACACGTTCATCCTGGAAAGAAAAAAACACTCGATCCGTGCTTTGTCTACAAACATATGGACACGCGTCTGGGAACTATTCTTTGTAGTTCCCAGCTCGTGTCCATTACTATTCAGTGCTCAGCAAGCTATTGTGCTAACAAGCTTTTTGAAATTTGGCCCTGATCGTTGCAATTTTCTTATTATCTCAATTTTTTTGTACTTGTAGATGGAGTCCGAGCTTTGAGTACATCAGTCGTTAGAGATGTTAATGTGACAACAAAGAGTAAGAAAACATTGTCTAAGAATGGACGTAAGAACATTGTTCTCGTTGAAGGAGTCAGGACTCCATTCCTCATGTCAGGAACAGAGTAAGTTTAACTTAAGACTTTAAGACTTAGTAACAGATTTTTTTATACATTCTTTTTTTTATACATTGTTGTAGCCATGGTGGGCAGTGCTGGTTGTGCCTGCCCAGGACTCACAATTTTTGCCCAGCACTCTGAGCAAAATGCACTGTGTCTTCCAGCACAGGGTTCCCCTAGAATAAACCAAAATGGTGTCCACTGTGCATTGATCTGAGACACAGCTTATAATAAGGAATATAAAATGCAGAGAGAAAGAACACAGTCAAAGGGCCATTCAACTTATTGCATTGCTTGATCCATAACACAAACAGTTCGGAAACCTGGCAGCATGGTGGATTTAAAAAATAAATTGATTTATAGCCCACCACCAAAATTGGTCATAGCTACAATGTACAACCCTGCTTAGCCAAATGAAAAAATCACACGGGATAATTTGGATGTAACAAAATATTTAAATCCATATAAAAAGCTCATGTCAAGTACAGCAGTTTAAGGAAATTAGCTAATAAGATATTAAGCAAATTAGCTAATAAGGTGGTAAGCAAAACAGCTTAAAAGAAATCAAAAGACTAAAACTATTTTAAAATCTGTTCTTAAACAGAGCTTATTGTAAACAAACAAAAACAGAGGAGGTAATGTAAGCAATAGAAGCCATTTCATTTGAAATGAAGAATGCTGAATACATTTTCTTCTTTAAAACATTAAAACTTTACAAAGATTTTATTTTTATCAACAGTTACAAAGATCTGATGCCTCATGACTTGGCAAGAGCAGCCATGCAGTAAGTACTTGTAATATTATTACTGAACATTGCACATAAGCTTGGGCGATATCGATTTATTTTATTCACGATATATCGCCGACAATATATCGCGATATTCGATATAATCGCGATTAATTAAAATTGACATCATCAGTCTTAAAACTCCAAGTGAAAGTTGTAGAAGAGACAGTCCTAGCATAAGAGAGGTGTTCTAATGACCTATTCTTCTGGTTTTACTCCAAACCTATGGGGTGCAAGATGTCTCAGCTAGCAAATACATCGCGATATTTAATCGATAAATCGCGATTATCGCGATATATTGCGTTTTTCTGCGATATATCGATATTTCGATTAAAACCAAATCCATCCGATATCGCGATATTCAATAATATTGTGATATCGCCCAAGCTTAATTGCACATGAGTTAGCCATAATGTGGCTTCCCTTATCTGTCTTGTTACGATTTTAGTTTATTTGGATATACATTCTCAACGCTCTCTTATTAGAGCCAAATGAGAAGAGAAAAGACAATGAAGACATAACCATAATAATAACTTTTCTTGAAAAGTAACCGTTGCCGCAAATTGTGTATTTCTATAGAACTGCCACTACACACATCGGTTATTATTGATTTTAAATTATGCCACTGATGTAAATGCTTAGAGTGGAAGTGTTTGTCCCTAAATCTTTGAATGGATAAACAAATTACTAAAATATTTTGAAATATCTAATGTCATTTGTTTGTTTGTTTGTTACTTGACAGGGGGTTAATCGACAAGACAAACCTCCCCAGAGGTATGTAAAACATGTTGTGGTACTCTTTTTTTTGTAATTGTCTTCTTATCTTCTTCATCCTAAAGGGTTTTGAAACCTTTTTAAATCAAGTTTTTGGCCATGATGACATGAATTCCTACTCACTGTGAATGAAGATGTTTGTAATAAAATTTACCTGTAGAAGTTTCAGGTTCATTAGTTGTCAAGTTGTTGAGAAAAAAAAAGTGAAAAACTCTGTGCAACGTTTTCAGGAGAGTTGCGTAAATCCGTTGTACATGCTATATAAAATTTGTCTCACTGAGACAAAATTACCCAAACCATTTAATCACCAAAATCTTTACAGGAGACCAACCATATCAATCTTATCTAATATTTGGGTATTACATGTAGGTTACCATAGAGTTGAATATATACATGTAACGACTGATTTGTGCCAGAATATCTAAGGATATTAATTTTGGTTTTACCGATCCACCGATGTGTGTTTAACACTGTATACTCAGTACTTTTCCCAGTTCTGTGAAAAAAAATCACAGGCAGACAACTTGGGTGGGATTCAAACCCATGACATTTGCAACCTAGAGCAGTGTCTTACCAACTAGACCGTCGAGATTGCCCGGTAGCTAGAGGCAGTTCGAATCCTATGTTTTGGCAGCGGGTACCTCTAGAATTGCAAGGGTCGTGGGTTCGAATCCCACTCGAGTAACATGCCTGTGATATTTTTTCACAGGACTCGGGAAAGTACTGAGTATACAGTGCTAACACACATCGGTGTATGGGTAAAAACCAAAATTAATATTCTTTATCCCCGATGCAAATTTAACATCTATTATATCGTTGCGGTACCCGCTGCCAAAACATAGGATTCGAACTGCCTCTAGCTGCCGGGCAACCTCGGTAGTCTAGTTGGTAAGACACTGCTCTAGAATTGCAAGGGTCGTGGGTTCGAATCCCACCCGAGTAACATGCCTGTGATATTTGTTCACAGGACTCGGGAAAGTACTGAGTATACAGTGCTAACACACATCGGTGTATGGGTAAAAACCAAAATTAATATTCTTTATCCCTAATGCAAATTTAACAGTTATTAAATCGTTGCGGTAACTGCTGCTAAACTATAGGATTCCAATATTAATACTTTGTACCCATTAATGTTTTTTTGTGTTGTTTTGTTTCTAGATGCTGTTGATCATATCATCTATGGTAACGTCATTCAAGAAGTAAAGACGAGTAATATTGCAAGAGAAGCTGCCCTAGGCGCTGGGTTCTCCAATAAGATTCCCTGCCACACCGTCACGCTGGCCTGTATCTCATCTAATGTGGCTATAACTAGCGGTAAGTAAGACTGCTAGAATGGATGCAGTCGATTAGCTTCCTGGGTCCAATTTCATGGAGCTGCTTAAAGGCAGTGGACACTATTGGTAATTACTCAGCATAATTATTAGCATAAAACCTTTCTTGATTTTGAGTAATGGGGAGAGGTTGATAGTATAAAACATTGTGAGAAACGGCTCCCTCTGAAGTGACATAGTTTTCGTGAAAGAAGTAATTTTCCCGGATTTGATCTCGAGACCTCAGATTTAGAATTTGAGGTCTCGAAATCAACCATCTAAAAGCACACAACTTCGTGTGACAAGGGTGTTTTTTCTTTCTTGATTATCTCGCAACTTCAATGACCAATTGAGCTCAAATTTTCACAGGTTTGATATTTTATGCATACGTTCAGATACACCAAGTGAGAAGACTGGTCTTTGACAATTACCAATAGTGTCCACGACCTTTAAAGTATTGCAATAATGTTCCATTATAAACAGGGTGCTCAAGCAGAAAATTGGGGCTTAAGGACCCTTTTTGCTTGCTTACCGTTTTAAGCAAAAACCCTGCTTTAGCAAGGCCATGAAATGAAAAATTTGCTAGGCGTGCCTGTTTAGCACAAAATCGACCGTTAAGCAGCTCCATGAAATCGGCCGGAGCAACTACTTTAGCTTTAAGTAGATGTTTATTAACTTCACTGTCACGAAGTGAGTCCTTAACATTTCAACTAGCTTGGGGCTTATTTATAGGGGTTCGGGGGTTTCAGTGTAGAGACAGTCATAATTTAAGATTGATTAATTGATTGATTGATTGATTGTCTTTTTCTTTGTTGTAGGTATGGGCATGATCATGACAGATCAGGGAGATTCCTTCATTGCAGGAGGGGTAGAGTTCATGTCCGATGTCCCCATACGCCACAGCAGACAAATGCGCAAATTTATGCTCACCCAGAACAGGGTAAAGTTTAGATTTTATATTTATGTTTCAGGTCTGGAATTTCATCTTTGAGAGGGCAAGGCCATTTTCATTTTCAAAAGGGCACAATTCCAGTGTAGAACATAATTTATGTCACAGGTTTCCGGGACTAATTTAGTTGTGTCTACTTCTTTTTTTTTCTTTTTTTTCTTTTTTTTTTTTGGGGGGGGTTACTGTGCCTTGAACACCCAGTATGGTGGATATGTGTGCTTACAAGTCTAATATTTTTATGAATATTATTATTTATTATTAAATGCGCTTGCATTATCATTTAGCATTGATTGTTTATTCCTCGTTGTAGGCCAAGACCACTGGAGCTAAGCTGTCACTTGCTGCTAAGCATCTTAGCTTAAAAGCTTTGGCACCTGAGGTAACTATAATTTATATCCAAAACTTTTTGTTTGTAAACTCTGTAGTGTGCCATGGCTGAGTGGTTTAGAGCATCGAAGTTAAGTTCTGTTGGTTAAGTCATCGGAGTGTGGGTTCGAATCCTGGTCATGACACTTGGGTCCTTTAGCAAGATGCTTTACTATAATTGCTTCTCTTCACCCAGGGGTATAAATGGGTACCTTCTAGGGTAGAGGTTGATAGTGTGTATGAAAAAGCCACTGGAGCGCCGTGGCAGCTCGGGGCTGTATACGCCCCAGGGAGCTGAGAAAGATTAAAGGAATGTTATTGGCCAAACAACCAGGGCACTAATGCAAAGGGCATTGAGAAGTTATCGTGAATAGACCCTATATAATAACTAGTTATTATTTATTATTATTTCCTTCTTATCACAGTTGAGAAATGCTATCATTGTGCTTTCAATGTTGAACTATCTCTGGGTGATAAATTTCGAAGTTATAATAATAATAACCCGTTTTTATATAGCGCTTTTCACACCCGGAGGGAGCCCAAAGCGCTTCACATTATTACCCCTGCAGCCGATTTCACGAAACGCTAGGACTAATCCTATCTGGAGTTGGGACGAGTAACCCATCCTAACTTAGGATGGATTGAATGTGTCCTACGTCTTGGGATAGGGAACTTAACTCTCTCTAAGTCCTAAGATGAATCCTAAGTAAGGAAGAGTTTGGAGAAATCGACGGCTGGTCACTGGGCCTTACTTCACTCCATAAACCATCTCAGCTCCCTGGTGGGGAGTATGGGGAGATACAACGGAGTTATAAAGAATTCTTTTCCTATTCATGTCTGTTTTCAGTTACCTGCAGTAGCAGAGTTTTCTACGAATGAGACCATGGGGCATTCTGGGGATAGACTTGCTGCGGCATTCAACATATCTAGGATAGAACAGGTAAGAAGGGCACCCACATGCCTCAAAACACTTGAAATTGTTTTGAAAGTTTAAAAATTGTTTCCTCCAATCAAAATGATAAAGATGTACTTGGATGTTATATAAAACAAATAATGAATGTTTAATTTGTGCAATAGTGCGAATATTCTCATTTGTTGAAAGATGGACTGTTCCATTCAATTCAGCTCCGCCTCGTTATTCCATCTTTCAATTCATGAAAATATTTGCACTATTGCACTCGTAAACATTTGTTATTTGTATATTATTTCTATATAAAAGAGCTGCTGTGAAAAATAAATTGTTGAATTTTGTGACCCTATTTGTTTTGCACAGGATGAGTTCAGTATGCGTTCACACAGCTTGGCGGACAAGGCATCTAAAGCCGGTTACCTTGATGATAGATTGACCTACCAGGTACCAGGGACAACTAAGATAGTAGACAACGATAACGGCATCAGAGTGTCTTCAATGGAGCAGATGGCCAAGCTGAGACCAGCGTTTATCAGACCTCATGGTACAGTCACTGCGGCAAATGCTTCATTTCTGGTGAGTACCCAACTGAGTTTTCATATAAGATTCAATCGGCCTAGTGTGCCTCTTTTATCATTTCGTTCTTTTGGTACAAAGTTTTTCTTTCTTCACACACCCTTTTTCACTTAAAATAAACTGCTTTACCTGGGCCCAATTTCATAAAGCTGTTAAGCAGAACACTCTGCTTTAGCAAATTTCTTGCCTAGCAAGAAATGACCGAGGCACCAGTGGCAGCAATGGGAGCTGTATAGTATTCTGGCTAAACCTTATTTTTGCTAAGCAAACATTTTTGTGCTAGGCTTTATGAAATTGGGCCCTGATCAGGTCTTTTTCTTCAGCTGCGCCATGCATCTGGAATTAATCTTAGATCTTGTCTTTGTACCACAACGTTCAAATCTCTTCTAAAAATTTATCTTATGTCACAAGTTTTCAAGGACTAATTTTGTTGTGTCTGTTTTTCTCTGTTTTGTTTGTTTTGTTTGTTTTTGGTTTTTACTGCGCCTTGAACACCCAGCAGGGTGGATATGTGCGCATAACAAGTCTTATTATTATTATTATTATTGAATAAATCAAACGTTTGTCGGTTTTATAAATAAATTCAGAGCAGTTTTTGAATGACGTTTGATGTGTATTTGTTTGTGTAGACTGATGGAGCATCTGCCTGTTTGGTGATGACAGAAAACAAAGCTAAAGAGATGGGTTACAAACCCAAGGCATATCTGAGAGACTTTGTGTATGTAGCACAAGACCCTAAGGATCAGCTACTACTTGGGTCAGTAATCCAATCCATCCTTATTTAATTTTAATCCTTAATTCTATAATCTTCTTAAAGGCAGTGGACACTATTGTTAATTACTCAAAATAATTTTTGGCATAAAACCTTACTTGGTGACGAGTAATGGGGAGAGGTGGATGGTATAAAACATTGTGAGAAACGGCTCCCTCTGAAGTGCCATAGTTTTAGAGAAAGACATAATTTTCCACAAATTTGATTTTGAGACCTCAGATTTAGAACTAGAGGTCTCGAAATCAACCATCTAAACACACACAACTTCGTGTGACAAGGGTGTTTTTTCCTTCCATTATTATCTCGCAAGTTCAATGACCGATTGAGCTCAATTTTTCACATGTTTGTTATTTTATGCTTATGTTGAGATACACCAAGTAAAAAGACTTGTCTTTGACAGTTACCAATAGTGTCCACTGCCTTTAAGCCAGGTTCATACTTCCTGCGCGACTCTCTTGCGAATTCGCAGCGAAAACAAAGTTGTGAAGTAAAATTCAAGTTAAATTTGCATCACATTCGCTGGATGTATAAACCAGGCTTAAATGTGTGCCCTGGTTGTGTTTGGATTTACTGGATTTTATATGGTTCTAGCCGAGGCAAATATGTCAGACACACAAGTGACTTGACCAATGGGTTAAACCGTGGGTTGAGCAGTGGGTTGACCAATGGGTTGACCAATGGGTTAAACAGTGGGTTGAGCAGTGGATTGAGCAGTGGGTTGACCAGTGGGTTAAACAGTGGGTTGAGCCGTGGGTTGAGCAGTGGGTTGAGCAGTGGGTTGAGCCGTGGGTTGAGCCGTGGGTTGACCAGTGGGTTGACCAGTGGGTTGAGCAGTGGGTTGAGCAGTGGGTTGACCAATGGGTTAAACAGTGGGTTGACCAATGGGTTGAGCAGTGGGTTGAGCAGTGGGTTGACCAATGGGTTGACCAATGGGTTGAGCAGTGGGTTGAGCAGTTGGTTGACCAATGGGTTGACAGGTGGGTAATGAAATAAAATCCATTTAATTGTTTCCTCCCTAGACCCGCTTATGGAACTCCTAAAGTCTTAGAGAAGGCTGGACTATCATTAAGCGATATCGATGTGTTTGAATATCATGAAGCATTCGCTGGTCAGATCTTGGCTAATATGAAGGCATTAGACTCGGATTGGTTTTCACAGACCTACATGGGACGTCAGAAGAAGGTTAGTGTGTTTCTGAGTGCGGGTTGGAGTCCCAGACGTGAAACCTGTAACCTTAAGCGAGACACTACACCCGGTTCAGACTGACGCTCCAGAGGGTCGCGCCTAACCAAATAGATTAGGAGCGACTCTGGGTCGACCCAATTAAATTTTGGTTTTATTAAGGCAAACTTAACATAACATTTACATCAGGTTCGGCTCATGACAAGATCTCTGAAACCAAGGCTCTCCAGAGTCGTTCCGACCGACTGCAACAGTCGATCTTGCGACTTGCAGTCGATCTTTCGACTTCTAGCGCGTCCAGTCGCTCCTAACTGTTTCCGACGCTGTACTTATCACTAACCAAAATGGTATTAACCACGATGTTTCGTCCTTCGGATGGGACATTAAGCCGTTGGTACTGTGTGTTTAGTAATGCCATAAAAGAATCCAGTGGCTTAATCGGCAGCATATTGCACCACCACACTTTGAAAACCATTACATGGTGCTATAAAGGAAAGGGTCTCATACTTCAAAACGTAGCTCCACATACCTTGCAGGAAATAATGCCGAGTAATTTAAAACACCCCTTGGGGTGTGACAAAGCGCTACATAAGAACCTAGTTTTATCATTAATAACGGCGTCATGAATTTATAAACCAAAGAGTAAATGTGGAAGTGATTGTCTATAATAATATGAGAATGCAAATTAAGATTCCTTCTTTCCTTTGCCTACTTTCTTGTAGACCGGTGCTCCATCTATGGACAAGCTGAACTTATGGGGTGGCTCCTTATCTATTGGACATCCCTTTGCTGCAACAGGTGTGCGTCTAGCAATGACAGCGGCTAACAGACTAGAGAGAGAGGGCGGACAATATGCACTCCTTGCTGCATGTGCCGCTGGTGGACATGTAAGTATAGATCACAAAAACCTGCTTAGCACTCACAACTTTTTGCTTAGCAAAAATAGGTTACCAGCCAGAACACTGTAAAGTAACCATTGCTGTGTTGGTACTCATTTCTTGTTTAGCAAGAAATTTGCTAAGCAGTATCTTCTTCTAAACAGCTTTATGAAATTGGGCCCAAAAAACATTTGCTGAGCAAAAAATAGGTAACTAGCTAGAACACCATACAGTTACCATTGCTGGACTGGTACAGGCTCTGTAATTTATTGCTTAGCAAGATTTTCTGCTAAATAGCTTCATGAAGTTGGGCCTGGGGCCCAGTTTGATGGCTCAGCTTACCGTAAGCAATAAATCGATGCTTACAGAAGCAGGGAATTCAGCGCTTACGTCAAGTGTATACACAGTTGGACACTTGCACAGTAAGCAGAAAATGGTGATTGTAAGTAAGCGCGCAGATTTTGGCGGAAAGGAGAGCCTTGAAATTGCCCCAGGAGTGTGTTTCCATTGCAAGGGGGTTAGTTCATTCATAACTTGCTCCAGCAGCCCTTGGAGAACGGTGCTTCTTGTCCTTGTATGATGCAACACAAATGCACCGGTTGTTTATTTAAAAATATTCTTGTAAATTTGATGATTGCCATTTTCTTTTTTTGTCGTTAAGTGTAATCCTCAGCTTCCCACACTGTTTTAAATTAAATCTACTCTGGTTGGTAAATGCAACTTCAAAGAACATAAAAGTTAACTTTGCAGGATTTTATTTGTCATGTGAAAAAGTGCTTGAACATACAATAACATAAAATACGTGTATTTGTTATATTTAATACTTCTGTTTTAATAACATTTATTTCTTTGTTTGTTTGTACTCAATAGGGGCATGCCATGGTTCTCGAGAAGTACCCATCATAGGACATTCTAACTTCAAACGCACAGAGTGAGTTCAATCAAACTTCAAAAGACCACAGTGTGCTTTCAACACATCCCTATAAAAGGCTTAATATTGAGCTATCGTCCTAAATTAAAACCATGTTGAAATCTTGATTTACATGTAACACCAGAGATGCCTGGGCTCGATTTCACAAAGCAAGAACATTCATCGTAATACAAATTGTCAGTATTTACCATAGTGATGTATTGTGACACCACACTTTATTTGGCAACTGCAGTTAAGATCAGTCTTCGCTCTTTGTGAAATCGGCCCCTGAGCATGTTTTTGTCTCCAATCACAACAAGATTTAAATAAATAAAAATGATTTGCTGTATAACCAAATCTAAACTAAAGCCCCATTCAATGATTCTTCCTGCGAATGCGATTGCGGAACAAATAATTCGCATCAGCTTGAGTGTGCTATCCACTCCTGCAAAACATTCGCAGCGAAAACAAGGCTATGATGTCAAAATTTGTTTTTGCATTCGTAGGAAGTATGAACCGGGCTTTTTATAAGGATGTTTTTGCGGTCCTGTAAAGTCAGTGATGTTATAACAGAAGCTCACTTATTGAGATGATTTCACATTCACTGATTTCACACATTCCTGTACATGTTATACCTTCCCATGAAATTTGATAAGGTAAATTTGATAAAGTCAGTGGTTAAGCCAGGGGAGCAGTGGCCTGCCCCCTCCCCCTTCCATTGAAAATAAGTGGTTACACCACTGCATAAGGTCCATTATGACTAAGCTTGGGCGATATCACAATATTATCGAATATCGCGATATTAATTTGGAAACGATTTCGATATCGGATGGATTTGGTTTTAATCGAAATATCGATATATCGCGATATATCGCAATAATCGCGATATATCGCGATATATCGCATTATCTCGATGTATTTGCTAGCTGAGACATCTTGCACCCCATAGGTTTGGAGTAAAAGCAGAAGAATAGGTCATTAGAACACCTCTCTTAAGCTATGACTGTCTCTTCTACAACTTTCACTTGGAGTTTGAAGACTGATGATGTCAAATTTCATTAATCGCGATTATTTCGAATATTGCGATATATTGTCGGCGATATATCGTGAATAAAATAAATCGATATCGCCCAAGCGTAGCTTAATTATGACCCAACTGTACAGAATGGCGAAGAGAAATGTAGGGTCGCATAGGAGGCCTAGAATTCCATCTTTTAAAGGGCAAAGAAGTTTTCATTTTTTTTAAAAGGGCACGACCATGTGAAAATCTTTAAGTCTATGGGGGTACTGTTGAAGGGGCACCAGGGCCATTCGGTTTCAGTCAGTGTATCGGCCAGATGTATAAAATATTTTGCTTTGTTTGCAATTTCAATGCAATGTTAACATTTAAATATTGTGTGTACACATCTTGTGCATGTGCTTGATTTTCAAATTGTCCTGAATCAGTAGTTGTTAAGAAAATTGCAGTGTACAATACTTGGTTAATGAGGAATGCATCTTTAAGTTAAGTAGAATATTTTTTTTTAATAACCATCCCATAAATTAATTTTACACTTTTGCTCATCCATACAACCAGCCGCACAGCAAGTAAACGGTGAATTTCACATACTATTAATATGTGACCAATACAAATTCCTCACTTCATCTTTTTTTTAAACAATAATCGACCTCTCGCATTGGCCGCCATCTTTGCTACAGACATGATATTATTCATACTTTAGACGGTGTCCAAAATGGCCGCTTCGGCTACAGCTAGGGCTAGATCACACGCGTCTGTTGATAGACCATACCGTATTGAATATGACATCACTGTTCAATTATTTGCCGTACAAGATGGCGTCTGCGAGCATGTGCCTGTGTGTGTGCGTGCTTGCGCTGTAGAAATCAAACTGGGAGTGCTGCGTGTTTCTTTGATGTACACGTTTAGACGCTCATACTGTTTGCCCTACAAGATGGCGACTTTCATAGCAGCAAAGGGGTTATTCAATCCGGTCTATTCTTTAACACTGGCAGACGCCCTGATCTAGCCATAGCTGTAGCCAAAGTCGCCATTTTGGACACGGCCTCAGTCTGATTTCCTATTGTTTTGCCCGTGCTGGGAAAAGTTTTACAAACTGTAATTAAATTGCCTGAAAAGGTCCATTAAAAGACCATGTGTTCATCTCAGCCCTTGCACTCAAAAAAAGGTTCCTACTGATTTCACAGACCAAATATCATGCCTGTTAACCCAGGTCAAATTCCAGTTGAACCCAGTTAACTGTGGTCAACTGGTTCAACTGGACAGTGACCAAACTCGTCCATTTTTCATATTAACCAACTGGTTTGGACTAGTGTTCAACTAGGTTTCTGTCCATTTTCCATATTAAACCGACTGGTTTTAACTGTGTTTACTTAGTTTATCAACTGGTTTTCATCTAGTTCCATTTAAACCCAGTTTTCATCTAGTTCCATTTAAACCCAGTTTAACTAGGTTCAACCAAGTTTAACTAGGTTCAACTGGAATTTTTATATGGGGATAACGAAACAATAGAACGTGTATGCTTTGTGCATATTTCGTCATCGATGGAGACCAATGGAAGGCATTTACATTACGTGCAGCTAGCAATTAACGGTTGCCTATACCTATACTAATGGAGAATCATCCATAAAATATATGGTAATTTCAATGCATTAGGAAAATTGATTGTATTTCTGTAATACTATCGAAACATTAAGCATGAGGTACTTTGTAGACATTTGTTGTTCAAGGCCTGAGCTAAATTGACTTGTTAATAATAAAGTGTTCATGGTAAAATATAATTGTGTTTGCTTTGCATCATTGCTTCATGACCTTAGTGTGTTGACCTTGATGATACCTTGATGATACCTTGAAGTATTTTATTCCTATCTGAAAGCTCACATATTCGTCCAACAAGGGTGTTTTTTCTTTCATCATTTTCTCGCAACTTCGATGACCGATTGAGCCCAAATTTTTACAGGTTTGTTATTTTATGCTTATGATGGGATACAGCAAGTGAGAACTCTGGTCTTTGACAATTACAAAGTGTGTACAGTGCCTTTAAAGTCAATTTTCGAAAGCGCGGCAATTGCGAGGGGCTTTGGGACTATCAAAGATGCAAATAACCAACCTTTAGTTTCGATGTCATTGCAGCTAATCCAAAACTTGAGTTTTTGGATAAGTGTCAGCAGAAACTTTGTTTCATCTTTTGACAACGGCACTCGACCAAAAAAGCATCCATCTTGATACACTGCTCCTTGGCCTCTCTCCACGTTAATAAATCGCTGATGATTTTATAGCATTGGCTCCTCCATGTTATCCAATCTAATGGCCATTCTTCACCAAACCTACCATTAGTAGATGAAATAAGACATCGTGTACAGTCTACGTGGTGGTAATAGTAACATCAAACTGATCAAAACAGATGCCATTAGGTGACAGTTTGATTAAAACTGTTCAAAAACTGTCAATGCTTCCCTATGCTGTTCAAGACAAGATCAAGTTGAGGGGGGAAAATACACCAGAGCTGACAACCTGAAGAGTCGACGCACATAAACAAAGTGCCTGTCAGTATCGGAACAACACGCAAGGGGTAAGACCGATCCATTAAGCTCCGCCCCATTGCGTATTGACCAATCACAACGCAACAAAGGTCCCATGCGTGCGCGTATCTTGGCGCGCGTGGCAGAGTTGTGCAGAAAGGCATTGGAGAGCCCCACGTGTTCTGGCTCACACGTGCGTCGTGGGCGGAGCCTACTGGATCGGTCTATTACTTTACACTTGAGTACGAAGAATATAGCTCTGCTCGATTGTGGGCTTGGTTTCGAGTTAGCTTTTACGTTTATAATTGGGAAGGCCCCGCCCTTTCTTTTTTCTTATGCATTTTATTTTTGATTGTATTCTAAAAGCTGGAAGCAAACCTTGAGGAGCAAATTGTTTAACAAATAATAAATACCAGTTACCGTACGCGTACCTTATTGTCCAAAGGCGTGTTATTTCTAAGTGATATAATAAAGATAAAGAATATTCTTCTTAATCAGGCCGGATTAAAATATCAGTGGGAGTAAAATTTCCCTCAAAGTACTCAATTAATGTGTCAATGCATTCACAGAAAGGTAAGTTTGTTTTCGGATCGTGCTAAATAAGAAGTATTATCTCGTTTACTATTCCTCAAAACGATAAAATGAATTGTTCTCGTTTAGAACAAAAAAAATGGTCAGCCGTTGTCAACAATAACAATAATTAATCATTTGGTCAACCCTGGTCAACAATGACCACGAGAGGGCGACATTTCTAGAACATCTTGGTAAATTGCTAGATCTTTTTCAAATTTTCACTGTTTCCTATGTTTTCTTTTTTTTAGGGGTCTTGGAATTTTATACTAATATTTTCGTGGCTAATTTAGGACACCTTTTCAATGAAAACGCCTTTTTGCCTCATGCAGCAGACTATTAAATAGTAAAAACTTGCACGATCACGTGACACTAAAACTGCACGGACGTGCCGCCATTTTTAAAGACACATGGACTGTACTAAAAGACAACACGTCGTGCGTTTCTTCAAACAATTTCAAGATTTTACTTCGTTCCAAAGAAAAAACTACCACACAGATGTGAATGTAAGTGACTATCATATGTTTGTGATTTTGGTGATTGTGTTCTTAAGGATTTTCACTAAAAGAATTTAACGAAACTTGGGGATTTTTTCGGCACAACTCGGTGTGGCAGGAGATTTTTTCTCTCGGAGATTCTGTTGATAGTGATAGCGCCCTCTTTTGAAACATCCTGCTTCCAGCCCATGTTAATTTCCAATGGGGGTGTTTTTAGGACCTCAAATTATGCAATGGGACATTGTTTTGTGAGTGTTGGTAAACAAATCGTTGGATGATGATTTGGCCTTAGTAAATTTATGGATTCCTTAGATTATTGTTGAATTGTTAAATGAAATTCACCCCCCCCCCCCCCCCCGCCCCGGGAAAGTTCCCATATCACGCCACCACTTTTTCATTCGATATTATCTTATTCACCTCAGTGAAGTATCCCTATATTTTGCTAAAACTGCTTAACTAGCCCCTTGTGATTTTTTTCTAAAGCCCATGTTTGCTAAAACTGCTGGACAGCGGACTTACCCCTCGTGATTTTTTTCCAATTTAAGACCAAATTGACTAAAACTGCTTGATTACCCCTTATGATTTTTTTTATTTTTAACCCAAATTTGCAAAAACTGCTGAAATCAACCCTTGTGATTTTTTCCAATTTTAGGCCCAAATTGGATAACTTTCCGTATGGCGCCACCACTTTTTCACTCATTTTTACAAAAAGGGATATCTCATTGAGGTAAATTAGATACTATATTATTTCATATCGAATGAAAAAGTGGTGGCGCCATACGGAAACTTTTCCCTTACCCCTTGTGATTTTTTAAATTTTAAACCCAAATTTCCTCTTTTCAATTTTACACCCAATTGGCTAAAACTGCTGGACTTACCCCTTGTGTTTTTTTTTCCATTTTTTTGTCAAAATTGGTTAAAACTCCTGGACTAACAACCCCTTGTGATTCTTTCAATTTCAGGCCTAAATTGGCTAAAACTCCTGGACTTTCTACCCCTTGTGATTTTTAAAACTTTGGGTCAAAATTTGCTAAAACTGCTGAACTTACCCCTTGCGTTTTTAAAAATTTATTTTAGGCCCATATTGGCTAAAACTATTGGATTTTACCCCTTGTGATTTTTTCAATTTTTGGCCCATATTGGCTTAAACTGCTGGACTTTCTACCCCTTGTGATTTTTAAACTTTTGGGCCCAAATCGGCTAAAACTGCTGGACTTACCCCTTGCGTGTTTTAACATTTTAGGCCCAAATTGGCAAAAACTGCTGGACTTGATTTTTCAATTTTAGGCCAAAATTTACTAAAACGTCTGGACTAACACCCCTATGATTCTTTGAATTTTAGGCCCAAATTGGCTAAAACTTCTGCACCTACCCCTTGTGATCATGTTTAAATTTAGGCCTAAATTGGCTAAAACTGCTGGACTTTCCCGGTGTGTTTCTTTCAATTTAAGGGCCAAATTTACTAAAACTGCTGGACTCACCCACTGTGGTTCTTTCAATTTTAGGCCTAAATTGGCTAAAACTGCTGAACTTACCCCTTGCCATTTTTTTCAATTTTAGGCCCCAAATGCCTAAAACTGCCCAAATTTACTAAAACTGCTGGACTTACTTACCCCTTGGGATTAAAATATTCTCAATCGACTAATCAGTGTCTTGTTGTTTATTATCATAACAGATTTAAACCAGAGTTATATTAAAGTTGGACCGACCCTGATGACCTGGTCTAGTATCACACACTTCTCTATAGTATACAGTGACAAGTACAACAGCTCGATCGTTGCAGCCTTGGAACTACCAACATGTGACTGAATAACAGGTAATGAAAGACAGTATACAATAAAAATAGCTCGTTCAAGTGCATTTTCCGCACAACATGTCAACACTTGATTTCTTCTCCAATGTAAGGCCTAAATTAATTTACTTTTCAACTGGTGGACTTACCCCTTGTGAATTTTTCAATTAATTAGGCCCAAATTGACTCAAACTGCTGGACTTACTCCCTTGTGATTCCTTTCAATTTTAGGCCCAAATTTGACAAAACTCAGCTGGACTTACCCCTTGTGATTTCTTTATCAATTTTAGGCCCCAATTGATTAAAACTGCTGGACTTTACCCCTGTGATTTTTCCAATTTTAGGTCAAAATACTTACTCAAACTGCGGGACCTACCCCTTGTAATTTTTTCAATAAGCCCAAATTTGACAAAATTACTGGACTTACCCTATCTTTCTCAATCAAATAATCAGTTTCTTGTTTTTTATTATCGATACAGATTCAAACCAAAGTCTTCTGAAAATTGGACCATTAGATAAACCTTGATGACGTGGTTTACTGTGCACTTCTTGAGTCGACAGGGAGACAAGGACAAGTAAAACACCTGTTGCAGCCTTGGAACTATCAACATGTGATACACACAAGCAGATCACATCAACACTTAAAGCGTTCATTCTTAGCAGAATCAGTTGAGAAAGCGTGCTGACGTGGTCTACTACTGTGCACTTCTCTAGTCGCGTGCGGGACAAGTAAAACACCTGTTGCAGCCTTGGAACCATCAACATGTGATGTGAACAAGCAGATGACATAAACACTTAAAGCGTTTGTAGCAGAATCGTCAGAAATTATTTATCCCAGAAATCTTTCGCTAAAGATTGCTAGAATTTGATAGAAAGATTCTTCATAACAAGAATAACTTCAGAGACGTCAAACAACGGAGCTTGAATATGTGACTTAATACTTTAACTTAAGTTTTCATTAAAGACAGTGGACACTATTGGTAATTGTCAAAGACCAGTCTTGTCAATTAGTGTATCTCAACATATGCATAACAAACCTGTGAAAATTTCAGCTCAATTGGTCGTCAAAGTTGGTCTATCAAATGTTTGCAAGACTCTAGCCTTATGGTTTTATCAAATTTTGCTTGAAAATGCTTGCCTTATGGTTTTATCAAATTTTGCCTGAAAATGTTTGCAAGACATGGTTTTATCAGATTTTGCATAGCCTTATGGTTTTATCAGATTTTGCTTGAAAATGTTTGCAAGACATGGTTTTATCAGATTTTGCTTGAAAATGTTTGCCTTATGGTTTTTTCAAATTTTGCCTGAAAATGTTTGCAAGACTATAGCCTTATGATTTTATCAAATTTTGCTTAAAAATGTTTGCAAGACTATAGCCTTATGGTTTTATCAAATTTTGCTTGAAAATGGTTGCAAGACTATAGCCTTATGGTTTTATCAAATTTTGCTTGAAAATGGTTGCAAGACTATAGCCTTATGGTTTTATCAAATTTTGCTTGAAAATGGTTGCAAGACTATAGCCTTATGGTTTTATCAAATTTTGCCTGAAAATAGTGGCAAGACTATAGCCTTATGATTTTATCAAATTTTGCTTGAAAATGTTTGCAAGACTATAGCCTTATAGTTTTATCAAATTTTGCTTGAAAATGTTTGTAAGACTATAGCCTTATGGTTTTATCAAATTTTGCTTGAAAATGCTTGCCTTATGGTTTTATCAAATTTTGCCTGAAAATATTTGCAAGACTATAGCCTTATGGTTTTATCAAATTTTGCCTGAAAATAGTGGCAAGACTTATGGTTTTTTCAAATTTTGCCTGAAAATGTTTGCAAGACTATACGCCTTATAGTTTTATCAAATTTTGCTTGAAAATGGTTGCAAGACTATAGCCTTATGGTTTTATCAAATTTTGCTTGAAAATGGTTGCAAGACTATAGCCTTATGGTTTTATCAAATTTTGCCTGAAAATGTTTGCAAGACTATAGCCTTATGATTTTATCAAATTTTGCTTGAAAATGTTTGCAAGACTATAGCCTTATAGTTTTATCAAATTTTGCTTGAAAATGGTTGCAAGACTATAGCCTTATGGTTTTATCAGATTTTGCTTGAAAATGGTTGCAAGACTATAGCCTTATGATTTTATCAAATTTTGCTTGAAAATGGTTGCAAGACTATAGCCTTATAGTTTTATCAAATTTTGCTTGAAAATGGTTGCAAGACTATAGCCTTATAGTTTTATCAGATTTTGCTTGAAAATGGTTGCAAGACTATAGCCTTATGGTTTTATCAAATTTTGCTTGAAAATGGTTGCAAGACTATAGCCTTATGGTTTTATAAAATTTTGCTTGAAAATGTTTGCCTTATGGTTTTATCAAATTTTGCCTGAAAATAGTGGCAAGACTATATAGCCTTATGATTTTATCAAATTTTGCTTGAAAATGGTTGCAAGACTATAGCCTTATGGTTTTATCAAATTTGGCCTGAAAATGTTTGCAAGACTATAGCCTTATGGTTTTATCAAATTTTGCTTGAAAATGGTTGCAAGACTATAGCCTTATGGTTTTATCAAACTTTGCTTGAAAATGGTTGCAAGACTATAGCCTTATGGTTTTATCAAATTTGGCCTGAAAATGTTTGCAAGACTATAGCCTTATGGTTTAATCAAATTTTGCTTGAAAATGGTTGCAAGACTATAGCCTTATGGTTTTATCAGATTTTGCTTGAAAGTGTTTGCCTTATGGTTTTTTCAAATTTTGCCTGAAAATGTTTGCAAGACTATAGCCTTATAGTTTTATCAAATTTTGCTTGAAAATGGTTGCAAGACTATAGCCTTATGGTTTTATCAGATTTTGCTTGAAAATGGTTGCAAGACTATAGCCTTATGGTTTTATCAAATTTTGCTTGAAAATGGTTGCAAGACTATAGCCTTATAGTTTTATCAAATTTTGCTTGAAAATGGTTGCAAGACTATAGCCTTATGGTTTTATCAGATTTTGCTTGAAAATGGTTGCAAGACTATAGCCTTATGGTTTTATAAAATTTTGCTTGAAAATGTTTGCCTTATGGTTTTATCAAATTTTGCCTGAAAATAGTGGCAAGACTATATAGCCTTATGATTTTATCAAATTTTGCTTGAAAATGGTTGCAAGACTATAGCCTTATGGTTTTATCAAATTTGGCCTGAAAATGTTTGCAAGACTATAGCCTTATGGTTTTATCAGATTTTGCTTGAAAATGTTTGCAAGACTATAGCCTTATGGTTTAATCAAATTTTGCTTGAAAATGGTTGCAAGACTATAGCCTTATGGTTTTATCAGATTTTGCTTGAAAGTGTTTGCCTTATGGTTTTTTCAAATTTTGCCTGAAAATGTTTGCAAGACTATAGCCTTATGATTTTATCAAATTTTGCTTGAAAATGTTTGCAAGACTATAGCCTTATAGTTTTATCAAATTTTGCTTGAAAATGGTTGCAAGACTATAGCCTTATAGTTTTATCAAATTTTGCTTGAAAATGTTTGCAAGACTATAGCCTTATGGTTTTATCAAATTTTGCCTGAAAATAGTGGCAAGACTATAGCCTTATGATTTTATCAAATTTTGCTTGAAAATGGTTGCAAGACTATAGCCTTATGGTTTTATCAAATTTGGCCTGAAAATGTTTGCAAGACTATAGCCTTATGGTTTTATCAGATTTTGCTTGAAAATGTTTGCAAGACTATAGCCTGATGGTTTTATCAGATTTTGCTTGAAAATGTTTGCCTTATGTTTTTTTCAAATTTTGCCTGAAAATGTTTGCAAGACTATAGCCTTATGATTTTATCAAATTTTGCTTGAAAATGATTGTTTTAAATATTTCAAGTTTGGTTTTGTGTGTATGACAATAAAGGCTAATTTTTAGGGGTGAATCAATTTAAGTTTTGGTTGCCCTAAAGTTGAAGACTAATATCTCATTATTACTTGAGTCGTCTACATGTACTTGGCCGCCATATTTGAACACAGTGCAGCAATGGGTGTGTATTTGTTTTACACCTAATTTGATATGCGCAAAAACACTTAGCTAAAAGCGCCTTTATACATGCCCAATTGCATTGTAGTTAAACATGGTGGCCTGAGGGTCCATCTTTACCCAATGGAACCCACCCCCACACTGTAGGGGGGCTGATATTGGTCCTTATAGTGTGGGGGTGGGTTCCATTGGGATAAGCTGGGCCTTCCATATCTGAATTGGAGGGGTGGGGCTAGGTTTGATGCAAATAAAACACAAGTTACAAGGAGAGTTCTGTTCAATTTTTTATTGAAAATTTTGGCCAAAAAAAAAGCAGAGTTGTGCAAACACCTGTGCCTGTCGGTGGACCCCCTCGGCCACCTGGAACTCGTGATGACCTAAAGGCCCAAGTGCAATGGTTGATATGTGCTCTATTCAGTGAAGTTCAATTAGATGTACTCCTAGTGTCTACTTCAATGTTGTAATGTCTCACAAAATATAGACAAGCTAGACGCAATTTTGCGCTGTGTTTTAAACGCAAGCGTTGAGCAGAAGGTAGTTGTTGCTTGCTTAAATGAACTGGTGCCCTCAAGGGCCAAAGATTTCACCGATTGTTGTCTTGCAACCAAGCCGCACTGGTGGTGCTAAGAGATGTCGACGCTTGTTCCAATGGGATCCTAACTCGACAGATGATGACGACTTCTATCCAGATGATGATGTGCTGGTCGGAGAAACAAGTTCTGCAATGGCCACTAATTTCCCCCTTGCTTTTCATGGGGCTGCTGTTTGGACGTTCAGATGTATTCAACTCACAAAATGACTACAAGTGAACTTGTTTTCGGCTAACTTTGATTTAAAACAAAGTTGGCGAGTGTTAAACACATGACTTGTACCAAAAGCTTTGAGTGAAATGCTTGTTGTGTTGACGCTAACATCGTACTATTTTTGAACAGTTTTGAGTAAGCTGAATAGTGACATTTTCTCACTATTTGTTTGCCAATAAATGAAAACAAAGATGACATTGGATTTATATAACTTCTACAAAGACTGACTTTGACCATAACAACTAAAATAAACTATGTTTTTTAAATTTAATCAACAAGCAAGAAGTATGGGTACTTCACTACATGTGAAAGTGTAGAGAACGCACCACACCAGGGGAATTGTGGGTAAATTCATACACATGTGAAAGTGTAGAGTATATACGCCATACGGGTTAATTAAAAAAACAGGTGAAAGCGTAGAAAATACGCTACACCAGGGGAATTGTGGGTAAATTCAGACACGTGAAAGTGTAGATAATATGCGCCACACGGCTGCATTCAAAACACAGGTGAAAGTGTCGAGAAAAAACGCCACACGGGTAAATTAAAAACATGGGTGAAAGTGCAGAAAATACGCAACACCAGGGGAATTGTGGGTAAATTCAGACACATGTTAAGTGTATAGTATATACGCCACATGGGTAAATTAAAAACACAGGTGAAAGTATAGAAAATACGCAACACCAGGGGAATTGTGGGTAAATTCAAACACGTGTGAAAGTGTAGAGTATATCACGCGGGTAAATTCAAAACACAGGTGAAAGTGTGAAGAATACGCAACATCAGGGGAAGTATTGGTAATTCAAAACACAGGTAAAAGTGGAGAGAATACGCAACACCAGGGTAATTGTGGGTAAATTCAAACACATGTGAAAGTGTAGAGTATATACGCCACGCGGGTAAATTCAAAACACAGGTGAAAGTGTGAAGAATACGCAACACCAGAGGAAGTGCCATGGGTACTACAAAACAGAGAATACGCAACACCAGGGGAATTGAAGGTAAATTCAAACACACGTGAAAGTGTAGAGAATATACGCCACAGAAATGCATTTGAAAAACACACGTGAAAGTGTAGAGAATATACGCCACACGGGTGCATTCAAAACACAGGTGAAAGTGTGGAGAATACGCAACATCGGGGAAGTATGGGTAATTCAAAACACATGTGAAAGTGTAGAGAGTAAACCACACCAGGGGAATTATGGGTAATAGGCAACATAGGTGCAGTCCAAACACAGGTGATAGTGTGGAGAATACGCAACACCAGGGGAAGTATGGGTAATTCAAAACACAAGTGAAAGTGTAGAGAATGTACGCAACACCAGGGGAAGTATGGGTAATTTACCATGCATGTGAAAGTGCAGAGAATAAACCACTCAAGGCGAAGTATGCGTAGTTCAAAACACATGTGAATGTGTAGAGAACATGCAACATCGGGGAAGTATGGGTAGTTCAAAACACACTGAAAGTGTAGAGAATAAACATAACCAGGGGAATTATGGGTAAATCACCACTATGAACGTGTAGTGGATAAACCACACGAGGGAAAGTATGGGTAATTCACACCACATGTCACTTTTGGTGAAGACTGTGAACAAAACTTGTTTGACCATTGTTGTGACTGAAATTTACTGCTATTCTTATTATTGTAAGGGTTTATCAACGAACAAGTATGTGAAAGTGAAGAGAATACGCAACACCAGGGGAAGTATGGGTAATTCAAAACACATGTGAAAGTGAAGAGAATACGCAACACCAGGGGAAGTATGGGTAATTCAAAACACATGTGAAAGTGTAGTGAATATGCAATAGCAGGGGATGGGTAATTCAAAACACAGGTGAGGAAGTGCAGAGAATACGCAACACCAGGGGAAGTATGGGTAATTCAAAACACATGTGAAAGTGAAAATACACCAAACGAACTACCCATAATATCCATGGTATCATGGGTAATTCGTCACACATGTGGAAGTGTGGAAAAATAAACCACTCCAGGGAATTTTGGGTAATTCGTCACACAACTGAAAGTGTGGAGAATAAACCACTCCAGGGAATTATGGGTAATTCGTCACACATGTGAAAGTGTGGAAAAATAAACCACTCCAGGGAATTATGGGTAATTCGTCACACATGTGAAAGTGTGTAGAATTAAACCACCCCAGGGTATTATGGGTAGTTTGTCACACATGTGAAAGTGTGGAAAAATAAACCACTCCAGGGAATTATTGGTAATTCGTCACACATGTGGAAGTGTGGAGAATAAACCACTCCAGGAAATTATGGGTAACTCTTTACACATGTGAAAGTGTTCAGAATACGCAACACGTGTAGAGATTACACCAGGGGAAGTATGGGTAATTAAAAACACAGTTGAATGTGTAGAGAATGAACCACACCAGGGAATTGTGGGTAATTCGTCACACATAAGAAAGTGTACAGAATACACAACCCCAAGGGATTTATGGGCAATTCCAAACACATTTGAAAGTGTAGAGAATACGCAACACAAGGGGAAGTATGGGTAATTTAAAACACGTGAGCAAGTTGAGAGAATACGCAAGACAAGGGGGTGTATGGGTAATTAAAAAAACAGGTGAAAGTGTAGAGAATAAACTACACCAGGGGGTGTATGGGTAATTCAAATCACAGTTGAAAGTGTAGAGAATAAACCACACCTGGGGGTGTATGGGTAATTCAAATCACAGTTGAAAGTGTAGAGAATAAACCACACAAGGGGGTGTATGGGTAATTCAAATCACAGTTGAAAGTATAGAGAATAAACCACACCTGGGGGTGTATGGGTAATTCAAATCACAGTTGAAAGTGTAGAGAATAAACCACACCTGGGGGTGTATGGGTAATTCACATCACAGTTGAAAGTGTAGAGAATAAACCACACCTGGGGGTGTATGGGTAATTCAAATCACAGTTGAAAGTGTAGAGAATAAACCCCACCAGGGGGTGTATGGGTAATTCAAATCACAGTTGAAAGTGTAGAGAATACGCCACACCAGGGGGTGTATGGGTAATTCAAATCACAGTTGAAAGTGTAGAGAATAAACCACACCAGGGGGTGTATGGGTAATTCAAATCACAGTTGAAAGTGTAGAGAATAAACCACACCTGGGGGTGTATGGGTAATTCAAATCACAGTTGAAAGTGTAGAGAATAAACCACACCAGGGAGTGTATGGGTAATTCAAATCACAGTTGAAAGTGTAGAGAATAAACCACACCTGGGGGTGTATGGGTAATTCAAATCACAGTTGAAAGTGTAGAGAATAAACCACACCAGGGGGTGTATGGGTAATTCAAATCACAGTTGAAAGTGTAGAGAATACGCCACACCAGGGGGTGTATGGGTAATTCAAATCACAGTTGAAAGTGTAGAGAATAAACCACACCTGGGGGTGTATGGGTAATTCAAATCACAGTTGAAAGTGTAGAGAATAAACCACACCAGGGGGTGTATGGGTAATTCAAATCACAGTTGAAAGTGTAGAGAATAAACCACACCTGGGGGTGTATGGGTAATTCAAATCACAGTTGAAAGTGTAGAGAATAAACCCCACCAGGGGGTGTATGGGTAATTCAAATCACAGTTGAAATTGTAGAGAATAAACCACACCTGGGGGTGTATGGGTAATTCAAATCACAGTTGAAAGTGTAGAGAATAAACCCCACCAGGGGGTGTATGGGTAATTCAAATCACAGTTGAAAGTGTAGAGAATACGCCACACCAGGGGGTGTATGGGTAATTCAAATCACAGTTGAAAGTGTAGAGAATAAACCACACCTGGGGGTGTATGGGTAATTCAAATCACAGTTGAAAGTGTAGAGAATAAACCACACCAGGGGGTGTATGGGTAATTCAAATCACAGTTGAAAGTGTAGAGAATAAACCACACCTGGGGGTGTATGGGTAATTCAAATCACAGTTGAAAGTGTAGAGAATAAACCCCACCAGGGGGTGTATGGGTAATTCAAATCACAGTTGAAATTGTAGAGAATAAACCACACCTGGGGGTGTATGGGTAATTCAAATCACAGTTGAAAGTGTAGAGAATAAACCACACCAGGGGGTGTATGGGTAATTCGTCACACATGTGAAAGTGTAGAGAATACGCCACACCAGGGGAATTATGGGTAATTTGTCACACATGTAAAAGTGTAGAGAATACGCCACACCAGGGGAAGTTTCAAGACACAGGTGAAAGTGTAGAGAATAAACCACACCAGGGGAATTATGGGTAATTTGTCACACATGTAAAAGTGTAGAGAATACGCCACACCAGGGGAAGTTTCAAGACACAGGTGAAAGTGTAGAGAATAAACCACACCAGGGGAATTATGGGTAATTTGTCACACATGTAAAAGTGTAGAGAATACGCCACACCAGGGGAAGTTTCAAGACACAGGTGAAAGTGTAGAGAATAAACCACACCAGGGGAAATATCAAAACACAGGTGAAAGTGTAGAGAATAAACCAACCCAGGGGAAATATCAAGACACAGGTGAAAGTGTAGAGAATAAACCACACCAGGGGAAGTATATGGGTAAATCAAAACACATTTGAAAGTGGAGGGCAACACGAACAGACCCTGACAACCTTGACTTAGAACTGAACCTTGACCTCTTCTAAAACCAACCAATTCAAAGCAACTACAAGTAATAGGAATCCAATGTCATCTTTGGTATCAAAAGGCAATAAAATGGGTGTTCTTACTAGATATTTTTCGTGTGAAGTGGCATGACCAAGCAGAAGATGTTTCTCCAGCCCTCATATCATCAACTGAATAGAAGTCCTCATCATCCACCAAGTCCAGATTCCATTGGCTCAAGCAAAGACATCTCAAGGCACCTTTGATGATCACGAAGGATCCCCAGTACAAACCTGTTTACTCAAAAACAAAAGAATGACGTGACCAACAAAAGGCTAAATAATAAGGGGCCCTCATCCCGACGTCTTGAGAGATCTTGCCGACCAGAACGTTTTAGGGACCAACCACTAGCTTCCAGCTCGGGCCCTAGTATGAACGCATGCTTCCACAAATGCTCGCTCTAGCTCGTCAAATTTTGTAAGGCATTACACCATTGAAGGAGAACACTAGTTGTGCATCAAATTGAATTTCAGTGAACAGAGAACATACCCTCCATTGCACCCGGGCCCGCAGGACCAACACTTGTTCCAGGCAGCCGAGGGGGTCCACCAACAGGCACAGGTGTTTGCACAACTCTGCGAGTTTTTCAGAGGGTTTGGATGAGGCCCTACAAACATCAAAATGAGTTGCTCCTACACAATGAGTCCATGTTTTAAATCTTAAAAATTTCATTTATAAAAACCCAACCGCCAAACAGAAAAATAAAGAAATTATGTGAACAAGTTGTTCTATTTTTTAAGCTCTGAAATATATTCCAAATGTCTTTCAAACAAAAATAAAAAATAAACATAAAACTTTATTTAAAAAAAGTAATGAATTTGCAATTCTTTTTGATAAAAATTTCCATATCTGTGCAAGATACTGAGATTTCCAGTTGTGTTTTAATGTTTGGTAAATGAAACAAAGTTAATGGCTTCGCTGGCAAGAAAAGTCACTACTTTTTGTAAATTTTACTGAAATTTCCATAGTTTTGTTTTTATGTTTGGTCAATGAAACAAAGTCAATGGCTTCGCTTGCAAGAAAAGTCACTACTTTTTGTTAATTTTACTCTTTTGAATGGTCTCATTTTTTGGTAGGAGCAACTCGTACAATCAACTTAAATAATTCAAAGACATATGATTCAGAACTTTTAAAGTCTAAATGATTATTTAAGCTGTCAAAATAAACAATATTTGTTTTTAAATCTAGGTCCAAAAGTTCTGCAAGGTTTAGTAAAATATTCCAAGCATCAGCTTGAGTGCCTTCTCACTAGTAAAAACTGTCTCCCAAAAAGACAATCAGAGTGCCCTGATTATCCGCAAGGGAAGGTATCAATTATATTTATCCAAAATTTCTGCAAGGGTTTTGTTTAAAATTTCTTTTAACAGTTTCAATCAGAGCGCTCTCTGATTTGTAAAACTGTTTCCCAAGAAGACAATCAGAGTGCCCTGATTATCTGCAAGGGAAGGTTTTCTTTGGTGAATTTGGCGTACGTTTCTGAATCATATATCTTTGAGTGTGAAAAGGATGGATCTTAATAAACTAAAGTGGAAAACTAAGTAATTTTGCACACAGGGGGAAGTGTGCATAAAGCTAAATACAAATCAGAGTAGGTAAAAGCGAGCAACAACACAAGGGAAAGTGTTACTCACTGCCGGAGAAAGTGTGAGCAACTCAGAGTACTACACAAGGGAAAGTGTCAGATACTCAATACACAAAGGAAGTGTGAGCAACTCAGAGTAACACATTAAAGTGTCAGATAATCACTACACAAAGGAAAAGTGAGTAACTCAGAGTAACACAAAGGAAAGTGTCAGATACCCGCTACACGAAGGAAGTGTGAGCAACTCAGAGTAACACAAGGGTAAGTGTATGTTACTCATTACACAAATGAAGTGTGAGCAACTCAGAGTAACATCAAGTACTCATTACACAAAGAAAGTGTGAGCAACTCAGAGTAACACAAGGGGATGTGTCAGTTACTCATTACACAAAGGAAGTGTGAGCAACTCAGAGTAACACAAGGGAAAGTGTCAGATACTCACTTCACAAAGGAAGTGTGAGCAACTCAGAGTAACACAAGGGAGAGTGTCAGTTACTCAGTACACAAAGGAAGTGTGAGCAACTCAGAGTAACACAGGGGGAAGTGTCAGTTACTCACTACACAAAGGAAGTGTGAGCAACTCAGAGTAACACAAGGGGATGTGTCAGTTACTCATTACACAAAGGAAGTGTGAGCAACTCAGAGTAACACAGGGGGAAGTGTCAGATACTCCCTACACAAAGGAAGTGTGACACACACTGAAACGTTGACTAACCTAAAAAATATTCAACAAACTAATAAATAAACAGGAAATATTTAGTCAAATTTTGTTTGACTTCTAAGAATTTTCGACACTAAAGTGTCTCCTATTTCAGGCATGCAACTCTGTATTTTGAAAAAAAATTGACATTTCCAGAAATCCAGGCACAGCAAGATTTTGTACTGTGGTCTTTAAAATTTGTTCAATGGTTAAAAAAACCAAAACCATAAAAATCAGATGTTGCATGGCTGCTAAACGCTGATGTATGAGATGGGCGAAAACCCCGCCTATCTAATACCCTCTGGGGAAAAAAGTCCCATCCGGCTCCACTATGGCAACCAAGTGTGTCAACTCCATACATCAGCACACACCTAACTGGAATGACCTAATTGAATGAGAGGAATATTTCTCATTAAGCCTTTGACAACATTTCAGTTTGTGAGTTTGATTATTCACCACACAAGGGAAGTATGGTTAATTCATCAGCGACATAAAAGGGAAGTGTGAGCAATTCACTAAACACAAGGGAAAGTGTGACCAATTCACCACACAAGGGAAAGTGTGAGTAATTCACCACACAAGGGTAGTGTGAGTAACTCACCACACAAGGGTAGTGTGAGTAACTCACCACACAAGGGTAGTGTGAGCGATTCACCACACAAGGGAAAGTGTGAACAATTCACTAAACACAAGGGAAGGTGTGAGCGATTCACCACACAAGGGAAAGTGTGAGCAATTCACCACACAAGGGTAGTGTGAGTAATTCACCACACAAGGGTAGTGTGAGTAATTCACCACACAAGGGTAGTGTGAGTAATTCACCACACAAGGGTAGTGTGAGCGATTCACTACACAAGGGAAAGTGTGAGCAATTCACCACACAAGGGAAAGTGTGAGCAATTCACCACACGTCGGAAAGTGTGAGTAATTCACCACACAAGGGAAAATGTGAGCAATTCACCACACATCGGAAACTGTGAATAATTCACCACACAAGGGAAAGTGTGAGTGACTCACCACACAACAAAAAGTGTGAGCAATTCACCACACAACGAAAAGTGTGAGCAACTTACCACACAATTAATTCTAACTATCCCCATAATATACAAATACATGTAAATACAAACTACTTTAAAAGGTGGTGCATCTCTTCCGGTGATCGGGCAACTCCTTGTTAAGGTTCGTCGACACTCTCTTTCCAGATCCTGATCTGCAAAAGAAAACATGAAAAGAACAAGAACAAGATTTAGCAGCTTTGTTGAGATAGCAATCACCACTCGATACTGCAATGCAAAGTATGTGATGTTTCATAAGAAAATTTCCTCAGGTTGACCTACGATTTTCTTGCGCTCGCAACAAACCGTCGGCAACGGGCAGACATATGCTCACGGTCACAACAACTGAGAAATCGTGCGCCTGTGATTGGTTCCCGACTGTCGGAATCACGTCGTACAAATTGAAATTGTTCTACTCTTGTTGATTTTTTCGAGCGGCGACTGTTTCAGATTGTCGTAAAATCATGAGTTACGCTCAGGTCGTAAATAATCGCCGACCAAAAAAATCCCGACAGTCTTAGCTCAGGAGCAGTGTGATCCTGAAAAGTTAGTCGCCGACTTTTGGTTGACCTGAGGCCAGCTTTAGACTGCAAAGGATTATGCTAGCCATTAAGGGACCTGCAGCCGATTTCACGAAACGCTAAGATTAATCCTAACTCGAGTTAGGACGAGTAACCCGTCCTAACTTAGGATGGGTTCAATGCGTCCTACATATTTGATTACGAAACTGAACCCGTCCTAAGTCCTAAGATTAATCCTAAGTTAGGAAGAGTTTGGTGAAATCGACGGCAGGGGTCGTTTCCACAAAGAGTTAGGACTAGTCTTATCTGAAATTAGGACTAGTATTGGGTCTTAATTTAAGATTGGTCCTCTCTCTTAGCATTGCCTAGGACTAGTCCTAAGTTAGGGAAGAGTTTGGTAAAATCGACTCCACTTAAAGTAGTCCAAAGTTTTCCTTAGAAATATATAGCTTTAATATCACTATCAAAAGGGTCCAACCTGACCTATGAGGACATAGGCAATTGCATGCTGGACAGGAACATTTGAAAATCCATCACAAATGTCTGGTGGAAGCTATTGGAATGAATGAATCAATATATAATAATGTAGGCTTACCTGCAATAAGGTTGATTGAGTGATAAAGAGTCCTCTCCTCTGCTTGTCAGCACTGCTCCTCAAGGGCTGGACATCGTAGAAGGTGTGGCATAGATTGGGTTGATGTGTGCTCATTCGCTGCCATCAGGTCTTCTTGTCATCAGAGAAGGTGTGGCATAGATTGGGGGTAATATGCCACTTGCATTTGGTGTCAACATCAAAGTGAGTGAATCATTCCAAAAATGAAAATCTGACACTCTCTGTCATGAGTTGATCTGAATAAATGAAAAGAAGGGAAGACAAAAGTTGAACATACAAACAATACAGCCATTCAGAGATTTTAAAGAGTAAAATCGATTTAACTGCTGTATAGCCAGTGAAGGGATAACAACCAATTTTACGATAAGACTTGGGAAGCGGCAGCAGAGAGGGATCACCTCTTCGACTGGTCAATCTGGAGGTACCAGCTAGGGCCCAAAGCAGAAAAATTTGCTCGTAAACATGGAGTAATCAGTATGGCACCAGTCACAGCAATGTCAACGAAATGCTGATTGGTAACCTGTTTCTGTTATAAGCAGTATTTTTCTGTGCCTAGCAAGGTTTTGTGCTACAGGCTTTTATGAAACTGGACATGTGTAAATTTGTCTTTATTCAATCCGAAATTATTTATAATTTACCTAGTCATTAGTTTCCCTTATTCCTTGATATTTGAAATAAACTGTTGCATCCCGTTGATAGAACTCCCTCTTCTGCCATTTCCCAAATTTGTATCATCAACTTGGGTGCACAGCAGGTGAGATGGTTTCTGACTAGGCCTGGGCGAATTATTTGAATATCCGGTTAATGGCGAATAGGTTTTCCTACCCGTAACCGCGAATGCCTTTTTTTTCTTAACCGGATATCCGCAATGGGTGCGGATACCTATTTATAAACCGGATAGTTCTGTAATTACAACCAAGTAACCGGATATTCTTTAATATCCGAATATCCGCGGACGTCGGGCGACAACTGATAGGAATGTTTTGTCTAAATCCTTATGAAACTTCTACTAAGACAGCATACAACAGCATAAATTAAGTATTTAACTATCCTCACCTCCATGAAGAGTTAAAACAATGACATTTCTGACGTAATTTGTTCAAAGTTTTTCTTCACGTAGAGTCAATCACGATGAAAGGAAAAAGCAAATCGCCATCTTTAAATTAGATTCGGTTATTTTTATGAATGAACCGAGTGACACTGTCTAAAACTAATATCAATCCGCCCATAAGATCTCATTCACAAACGAACAGCGCCATCTAGCGGCAAAAAAAATATTGTTAATACTTTTATTTTTATTTTTTTAAATAGCGCCCTCTAGTGGCGAAAAAACTACTCGAATATCCGGTTAATTTCGGATAGTTGGCCAGCGGTATCCGAATACAAAAATGTCACTATTCGCCCAGCACTATTTCTGACTTGCACCAAAGGTCCAACCCCGAAGTCATTGACAAAATACCAAAACCACTAACATTGAGGCTAGATAGTTCAGATGGTTTAAAGTGTTGGTTTGTTAATCGTGAGGTCACAGGTTCAACCTCCACAATGTAGCTTTTCTTTGTTCCACTACGATTTATTTGAAATGAACCCGATCAGTTTCTCTTGTGGTTTGCTACTTGAGAATGAACAACTCTCCATGTATAATTGGAAGGTGTCAGCTTAGTTTAGAAGTCAAAATAGCATTCTTTCAAAACTCTAAAAGGGATTTTGGCCTGGGGCAGAGGCATCTTTTTGTGACCCATAAAATGAGAGAAATATGATTCATACATTTTTATTAATATCAGTATCACTAAGAGGGGTTTGCGATAACACCATTTGAATATCTCTTTTGAGTGTGTGTTGGTTCTGAAAGGCACTGGTGGTATTAAACAACTCTGCGTCTCGATCAGGTTATTCTGATCGTCTTCAGGAGAATGCTGGACTCTGTTGCTGGATGCTGCTTAAAGTACTTGGCTCAGTCTCAGTGGTGCGTGAAGGCGGGAACTTGATCAGCTGGATACTGACCCTGGTCTGATCCAGCAGTTTTGCATTTACACTAGCCGTTAATCCACATTGCCGGATCTGAACCGGGTCTGATCCAGCTTTCAGGATCTAGTGTAAACGGCGTCCAAGTCCCACTCAAGCCTGCATGCTGCACCGACCTAAGCCCAGCTGATTCAGTTCCAGCCTTCATGCACAACCAAGCCTCGTACTTAAGCAGCATCCGGCAACAGAGTCCTGCATTCTCCATGAGAACAGGATCATAGCATACTGATTGAACTGTTGAGTCATTACCCCGGTTCCAAAAAGAGATACTTACATGGTGTTTCTACAAACCTCTCCTAGTAATACTTCCATCATGCAAAGTTTCAAATCCTATTATCAGTATAATTTGTATGTCGTACCTGTACTCATGAAGTTGACCGATGTATCAACGCAGCTTGCTGGCAGTCTCAAGGTTCAATAACGACGTCTTGGAGACATTTCCGTTGCTCATTTCAACAAATAGCCACTTGGCTCACTATGATCTGTAGTTAAAAAAAGTGAACGAAAATGAAACTCGACGCCTATTGTTCACTATTTATACAGCCATGAAAAGCAGTGTCGCTTGTAAAGTTTTTAATGGGTAGACTACAACAAAAGATAGTTCCGAGTCCTAACTTAGGACTATTCCATGACTATTTAGGAGTTATAAAAACTGAAGGCTATAGTCCTACGTGAGGATGAGCAACTCGTCCTAACTTCTTTGCTAAGCAAAAATTAAGTGGGGCACCAGTCACAACAATTTAAACATACTGTAATTTTTGTTGGTAACCTGTTTCTGTTAAGCAATAATTATCTTTGCTTAGCAAGGTTTTGTTCTTACGGGCTTTATAAAATTGGGTCCAAAACCTGTCTCTTAGTGATATAAATGCAACTGGATTCTTTTACATGCATTACAAAACACATGACAGCATTAGATTTACATGTATATGTTATACACAATGGTTAAGTATTGTGCTTTAAAAGGACACAAGTGTCATGACTGGGACTCAAACCTACACTCTATTGATCAGAAACACCACCGCTTGAGTCCAGTTCACTTGACCCCATGCTCATGGAAAATTCTGAAGTCTGATCATGGGGGTATGCAAAATTGTCCAATAGATGCTGGTTCAATATGGAAATAGTATTGTGTATCGTACCTGGTAATCATGACGTTGATTGAGTAGTCAAAGCAGATTGCTGGAGAGTCTTCAAGACTTCAACATTGATAGATTGATACATCTCTGCTCAGTGTGATGGAAAGACACCGTGATTGAAGATCTGATGATCTCTTTCTGGATTACTTCTGGAGAAGAAAAAAGAAATGACAAACAAATTAATCATTACATGAGTGCACTTTTAATTGATACAGCCATGAAACACAATCTTGTTAGACGATTTCACAAAGCACCAAGATTCATCATAAGATGGATATCAATATTGCCAAAGTGATGTGTACTATAACATCACACTTAGCTCAGCAATTAACATCATAAGATTAAATTAACCAAATTTTGGCCTTAAATTTAAAAAAAAAAACAGGGTAAGGCCAGAACTTTTATAAAATTTGGGCTTTAAATCAAAAATATCACAAGGGGTAGGTCCAGCAGTTTTATCAAACTTGGGCCTTAAATTAAAAAAATCAAAAGGGGTAGAGTTCAGCAGTTTTTATCAAATTTAGATCGCAAAATTGAAAAAATCACAAGGGGTAATGTCAAGCAGTTTTATCAAATTTTGACTCTGTGTTTTCACACCCTTGAATTTCCGCAATTCCGTCCGTATCCACAGTAGACCTGCTCATTGAGTCATGCGGAATTGTCCAATACCGGCTGGTTCAATATTGAAATAGTATTGTGAATTGTACCTGGTAATCATGACGTTGATTGAGTGGTTAAAGCAGATTGCTGGAGAGCCTTCAAGACTTCAACATTGATAGATTGAGACATCTCTGCTCAGTGTGATTGAAGATTGGACGATCTCTGTCTGGATTACTTCTGGAGACGAAAACAAAAATGACAACCAAATTAATCATTACATGAGTGCACTCTTAATTGATACAGCCTTTAAGAACAATGTTGGGAAAGGTTTCTGTATGTCACCACCACTTTTTTATTCGATATAAAATATTATAGTATCTACATGTAGTTTACCTCAATGAGATATTCCTTTTTGTAAAAAGGTTATCCCATTGTTGTAAGACGATTTCACAAGCACCAAGATTCATCTAAAGACGAGTTGTCAAAATGATTTGTATCAACACTTTTCTTAGCATCTGTACTGTAAGGATAAATTAAGCAAGGCAACCACTATCAAATGTAGGCCTTAAATTGAAAAAATCACAAGGGGTAGGCCTTAGTCCAGCAGGTTTATCAAATTTTGGCCTAAAATCAGAAAAAAATCACAAGGGGGGTAAGTCCAGCATTTTAATCAAATTTTGATTCCATGTTTTGCACCCTTGAATTGGCGCAAGGATAACTTTCCGTATGGCGCCACCACTTTTTCACTCATTTTTACAAAAAGAGATATATCAATCAGGTAAATTAGATACTATGTTATTTTATTTCGAATGAAAAAGTGGTGGCGCCATACGGAAACTTTTCCTGCCGCAATTCTGTCCGTATGAATACGTGAATTCAGTCTGCCCATGGAGTCAAGCTGGGATAATAACAATGGCAAGTATTTTATAAAATGCAATGCAATGATGCAACCAAATATTTAATAAAAAAAAAATAAAAAAATAAAAAATAAAGGAAAAAAAGATAATGTAGGCCCTATTGTAACCCAGTAGGCCTATAAATACAATTTTAAAAATGAGAAAAACACAACTAAGCCCATTTGGATTTACCCATTGCAATGGTATCGTCCAGGTACAGTTCAATTCAACCAAAAAAATCATGGATGGCACTCTAACTTCTAATATAGCAACAACAAGTTCCGGGTAAAAAAAACCTCAGATTTCATTTTTTTTTTTTGTATTTACATTTAAAAATACACTTTTTTTCCAACCAACAGATCAAGTTGAAAGTGATAAAATATAGAAACATGTGACTCTTCCACATGTAGTTAATGGTTTGTTTATGTTTTTAAGTGCATTTAAAATTGTTGTCGGCAGTTTTCGTCAGTTGTCGTTTTTGTTTGTGCGACCGGCCGCGGCGCGGGCTGGACTCAATTTCACACCACGTGTGTGCTTCAAAAACACCGCCTCGACTTGTAAACAGCAGAGCATAAATTTTGCTTAAATTTTACTACTTTTTAAAACACATATTCACTCTGTGATGTCTTCTTGAGATGCTATAAGTAATAGTTTACTCACCCATATCATCTTTCGGTGGTTTCGTCGACTGAATTCGGTCCATAATGTGGAATACTACACCAATAATTAAGGATGTGTTGTGAGAAAACATGAGGTCCATCGTTGAAAGCTAGACTGGTGCCCTGACGTCTCTAATTCACGAATTTCAAATGTGACGTCAGAAGTTAAGGCTATTGAACACTAGCCTGTTTACTGACGTCACACCTCAAGGCTTGCTGGTAAACATAGGGGACCAGTCTATTTGAAAGCATGTTATTTCTGATGAGAAAAAGGGAGCTTATCTGAAGGGCGGATCTAGACCAATTTGTGTGGGGGGGGGGCAATTTCCAAGGGATCAAGCGAGCGCGTGCAAAGCCTTTTGCATTCTGATGCTCTGTAGAGCAATCTAAGGAATATTAGAGGAACAATTTATATTTATGATGAAGGAAATAGAACAAAAAGCCTTCATTCAAAATTTGAGCTGTAGAATTGTGGGCCTTTGGCAACTTTAATTTTACAAGACAAGTGCAGTAGGAATATCAGCTATGGTTACAGCCCCAAATCAATAGGGTTGGTATTATCAAAAAAATGTGAGATTTTGTTGTAGTTGCAAACATAACATTTTCTTTGAGTAATAATTGAGGAGGGGAAAAGGGTTGTAATTGAAAAGTTTGTTTCTTTACAAGAGGGACTTGATATTTATGACAAATATTTGTATACCTTAGTATAGTCTTTTGCTTTATAATCATATTTCAAAATGTTTATAAAAAGTTAAGTATGTTGTTGATCCCTAAGCCTTTACGGGGTGGGGGATCGGGACAAAGAATGTTTACACTTCAATCAGTTCATTTATGTGTTTGTTTCATCATCAATGACACACTTTAATTTCACTGAAGTCTGTCATGGGATGCAAGTACACTGTGCATTTATACAATTATAACCTTTTATAATAATAGGTCTGCTTTTAAAAATGAATGTTCAAGTTCAAAACACCTTTAACAACTCAGCAGAGAGTAAGTTGATTAAAATGATAATCGTACATATAGGGGGGGGGTCATGGTGAACACCCCCCCCCCCCCGACCCTCCACTCGCTAAGACCAATTGCCTGAAAATATAAAACTTTTAAAGTAATTAACTAATGTCAACAATAAAGCTATAGTACTAGTCTAAGATAAGACAAAACAACTTCTAGATCATGAATCTGTTGTCATACATTTTGTTGCTCAATGAGAGACCTTGGCCAACATTCATAGAGCTGCCTAAAGCAGAAAATATTTGCTTAACAAATTTCTACTAAGCAATAATGAGCAGGATACCAGTCACAAGTTGTATGTGTGACATGGTAGTCTGGGTGGTAAGCTATTTTTTGTGCTAAAGCCCTACATAATCACAACATTATGTAAATCTGGATCAGCACTTTCAAAAATTGTGCAACTTCAAATTAATGTGATTTTCTCCAAACACAACGTTTTGGCTTTAGCTATAAAATGTCACTTTATGTGACCAAAATGATTTGTCATTTCACACTTTTTATTCACTCACTCGTATATAATTTTAGGCTTAGCTTGATTTCCTTGTTATATAAACAAACTTGGCAAACATGATAGATGTGCATTATAATCACAATATGTAAATATATAACCAAACTTCCTCACTAATAATGTTATTTACAAATAATCTCTCTTGCACCCAAAAAATCTGTGTTCTCTCTTTGTACATTCAAACCATTTACATTTAAAAAATACCCACTGAATATTTACAAAATCAGAATCTGTTAAAAATTAAACATGATGCATGCGACAAACACACTTGTTAAATTCTATGGTGAAAAATATATACTTTTTTTTGTTTAATAACAGTAACAGTATTTCTTTCAAAGTATGATTTCGTCAAAAGTTTTCCCAAACCTCTCCAAACAGCCACCGAGTTTAGCAAAATGAAAGTTTTGGGTACTGGCATGGTATCCTCCTTTGAGTACACCCCTTTGGGTACAATCATTGGGTACACCCCTTTGGGTACACTACTTTGGGTATACCAAATTGGGTACACTCACCTGGGTACACCCCCCCCCCCTTTGGATACACCCCTTTTGCTAAACCCCTTTGGGTAAACCCCCTTGGATACACCCATTTGGGTACAATCATGGGTACACCCCTTTGGGTACACCCCTTTGGGTACACCCCTTTGGGTACACCCCTTTGGGTACACCCCTTTGGGTACGCCCATTTGGGTTCAATCATGGGTACACTCATTTGGGTGCACCCAAAGGCCTTTGGGAACAATCATTTAGGGACACTCCTTTAGTTACACCTTTGGTACACTCATTTGGGTACACTCATTTGGGTACAATCATTTGGGTACAATCATTTGGGTACAATCATTTGGGTACACTGATATCAACCAAATGAATATCGAAAGACGCAAGTATCAGCAATTCATTAAACTGCAGAGAAAAATTTCAAAAGATTAAAAACTGTCACATAAAAATCTCAGAACAAACCGTTAAAATTGTACATTTATCTGTTTTACGACAACACATTGATTTCATTGCATCGAACCCTTAGTGAAGCAATATCTAACAAATCTAAAGCAGTTTTAAATTAAAATTTTAAATTTATATTGCACAGAAAGCAAGCTACATACATGGACGGCACAGTTGAGTTCAATAGAAATTGTATTACAAAGGTATTATTTGTAACAGAATTTCCATGGAACTCACAGCAATATCACAGGAATTCATATGATACGTTATTAATTTTCTATTCAAACATTCAGACGAAAGCAAACAAGTAATACATTAATTATTCAAGACAGCATCGTGATGTACTATAGCTTGAGGTTCTTGAATATACACCAATCTGGGCGCGCACCGGGCGCGCAAGTGTTGAGCACCGCGCGCCATTTGCTGCGGTGTCTTCAAAAGACACCGCAGTTGTTAATTCTTTTTCAATAGAGGGCGCTCACAATTTTGTTTCGTCTGATTGGTCTGTACTAGTCTACTAAAAATATACAACTTGTGAATGTTTTAGAGTCATAACAATTCTTCTTGAAAAACAGTTTATACTTTTTGGATCAATATCACTAATCCCAACTGAGAAGAAAAACGAAATAACTTTAAACTTCACTTTAATAAAATATAATCATAACTTGTTTATATATTACATTTGAAAATAACCGTAACTGCTTTCATTAGTGTCCTGGTCATTGCCCACTGGCATAACTTTCTCAGCTCCTTGAGGAATATCAGTACATATACACAGCCCAAGCTGTTGTGGGCTCAGAAGGCTTTTTCAAACACAATATCAATAGAACCAATTATTTTTCTCTCATTACATGTTTGGTTGTATCTACATGTACATATGTTTGGTTTGCAACAACACCATGTGTGAATCTACTTGCCAGGTAGAGTTTATTCTTAGAGAACTGTCTTTCTTTATTCTACTACCGCGGAGTAGATTTATCGGATGTTCGGGAGACTTTTCAGTTCTGAAAAGAACTGTCCTGCTTTTAAACTACTGCCCGGGCGGAATATTTAGAAAATTGGCAGGGACTGGGATACCCAGGGTAGTAGTTAGTGCCCTGGCCGTAGTTAAAAAGCAGGGCAGTTCTTTTCAGAACTGAGAAGTCTCCTGAACATCCAATAAATCTACTTCGCAGTAGTAGAATAAAGCAAGACAGTTCTCTAAGAACAAACACTACCTGGCAAGTAGATACACACATGGTGTTATCGCAAACCAAACATATATTGATGCCTCACCAATGCAATGACTCAAATCCTATATGGTTGTATCTAATTGAAGATCCTAATTCTTGCTCTACTGGGGGGCATTATCTCCTGTATCATCTTTGTCTTTATCATCTTCTTGTGCTGCTTCTTCCTTCTCATCGTCAGGCTTCTTATCATCAGCTTCTTGAGGAGCATCAACACCGCCCTCGCTTGGTGGTAAGACATCCAGTTCAACCTCGGTTTGTTTATCTCCTTTGTCCACTGCTAGCCACCTGAAAATACACAAGAGTTAAAAACAAGAAACTTAAACTCATATCTGAATTATCAAAACAGATTTGTTTATGCAGAAAGCCAGGTTCGAAGCAAATTTTGGCGTCACAAGAGGGCTGTTTTCCCAGTGAATATATTATGACTTCACTACCGCGGAGTGAGTTCTCAATTGGTCTCAACGTTTCGACTAGCTTGCTCTAGTCATCGCAAAGAGACAATAGTGTCCCCAAATGCAGGTGTATACACCCGTGTGGTCTTAAGGGAGTGGCATTGAGGGGTCTTTTACACATTGGAACAATGGACCCCAACAAGGGACTTCTTTGTTCAACCTGGACCAGAGAAGAGAATTAATAAAAGGGGGGAGATAGTTCCAAGCAAGGTTGTCTTAACATATTAACTCACTTGTTACAAGAAAAGATGACCTCATCCACATCCTGGCCAGATTCCCTCACTATGATCTTATCCAACAACCAAGCAGAATCTAAAGAAACAACAACAGCTTATTAAATCCATTCGGGGTTGAAAAAATGATAACCATTAACGATTCAGATCCCAAACAGAATCAGGTAATTTGATGAGGTCAGTTGTATTGTACACGGATTGACCTGATTTGGATCATGACCTTGTTAACCTTTGAACCATGCAACTGAAAAAGTCATTCATGCATTTGTAACTTATTGTCTTGACAATGACAATGCTCTTCTTCAATGCCTCCAAAACACAGCAGCCCATATCGTGTTTTGTCTAGAAAATAGCGTTCTATCACCCCCATTCTGAAACAACTTCACTTGCTCCCTATCTCTCAACGAATCATCTTCAAGTTGATGCTCATTGTCCACAAATCACTTAAAGGCAAGGCTCCCCACTACATCTCAGAACTACTTCCCAAGTTTATCTTTGATCAAATTCCATGCTTCTCCTCAATTAAACCTAGTCTCGACACTCATGGGGTGACAGGTCTTAATTTTTTCAGCTGCGCCACATATCTGGAACTCTCTCCCCCTTAATTTAGATCTTGTCTTTGTACACAAAAATTCAAATCTCTTCTCAAAACTTATCTTATGTCACAGGTTTTCATGGACTATTTAGTTGTTTCCATTTTATTTGTTTGTTTTTGGTTTTAATGCGGCTTTGAATGCATAGCAGTTGTGCATTAGTCTTTATTATTATTATTAACTTACCTGGCTCACTCCCATCATGTCCAACAATACATTTCTCTAGTTGACCTAGTGACACTGCTTCTATCTTGAGTTTATCGGTTTGACCTTTGCCGAATAGTGTCGTATCCCCAGGGTGTCTGACTATGTTTCTCCTTCCTGTATCACTGTTTTTGCCTCTCAGGGTCATGTACACATTTGATAGTGTACCGGCGTCATCTTCATCGCCAGTCACGACTTCAATATCGTAGGTAATCACTGTAATCAGATAATCAAATCATTTTATATCAGCAGTGACTATTGACTAGGGGTGTCGTGGCAGAGCGGTAAAGATAAAAACTCTGGTGTGTCTGATCAGCATAGTGTGGGTTCGAGTCCCGGTCGTGACACTTATGTCCTTAAACAAGACAGTTTAACCAATGCTTTGCATGGGAAGTAAAGCTGTGTTGTTATCAAATCTATCAACACACGTAAAAGACCCCAGTGCACACTGGGGAGAAGGTCTTCCAAACATATATGTATAAAATAACAAACATGTGAAGACCTGGACTCAAAACCACCCTTGTTGCACAACTTTGTGTGCTTTAAGATGCTTAACAAAATGCTTCAGGCCTGAAGTCTTTTGATATTTGAATGAGTTCTATTTCTCAAAAACTACGCTACTTCAGAGGGGGCCGTTTCTCACAATGTTTTATACTGTCAACAGCTCTCCAATGCTCGTTATAGACTAAGTCTTTATGCTAATCCACAGCCTTTAAAAGTGAGACATATGATTTTTAACTGCATTCTTAATTGTGTACAGTTTTTGGGATGGGTTTTGGTTTGATAGCTTTACCTTGTGGTAGTGGTCTCTCTGGCCATATTGCAGGAATCTCCACAACGCTATCACATCCCTCCATGTCTTTGCTCAACCAGCGAGATAACGTGTAGCTAAACTCCGCCTTGGTATCAGCATCCTTCATTTTTATCTGGAGAGAAATAATGTGCGCAAATGTGAGTATTTGATATGGTACTAACATGCTGCTTCAAAACAAATGGCGTGTTACGCAACATGTCCTACTGGGTCACCTGTCAATTGTGAGGACTTAGTATTCTGTCTACACACCTTGCTAAAAGATAAAACCAAAGTGGTTTAGCGCTAAACCACCCTCGCCGACCGATTAAGGTTAAAATTAAAGATTAAAGTTTCAAGAGCGTTCTGACACACAAATTCCATCAATTTTAGTACCATCTTAAATAATAACATGAATAAAATCGTACTGTGAGCAAAATCGTATTGCGATTATGAATGTAATAGTTCTTCGTACCTTTTCTACAAACCACGATGACTGATCATCCTTCCCATCAGGCTCCAGTCGAACTTTGTAGATTTCTCCGACCTCGCCAACATTGATCTGAAGATTTAAACAAAATTTATTTAAAAATTAAAAAAAAGTAGTGTTAAAAATCTCAGTTGTTTTTAATCATTTTTCAATCTAGCCTTGGACCATTCTTCCTGAAAGAAATATAGAAATGAGAAATCTGCATCGAATGATTAAACTTTTAAACAGGTTCACTACTTCAATAAATAGGCCAACATCTCTCACACTCTTCATTCTTCCACGCGATGACAAGAGCAGGCTAGTCAAAACGATGAGACCAATTAAGAACTCACTCCAGGGTAGTGAAGTTAACAACGACAAGTCCCTTCGATCCATTAAAGCTAAAGTAGTAGTCCCTGCCGATTTCCTACCTTCAGCCCAGGTAGAAGTTAAAAAAAGCAGGACAGTTTTTTTTTTCAGAATCGATGAGTCTGACTATTTCCTAGACAAGTTCTCAAAAGAACATAATCTACCCAGCAAGTACATACACATGGTGTTACCACGAACCTTATATATATAGATTTATATAGATTTAGATCCTACCTTGAATTCTTGAGTTTGTCCTTGTTCCATCTTGGTAGGTTGATCTTGTTCTCCGAGTGGTAGAGCTTGACTAACCTCCTTATCTCCATACACAGTGACAGACACATTGGCTTCTACACCAGCGTTGTCTTGATCTCCTGTCGTAATGTACACTGTCCATTCGCCCTCTGTGGCAATAAAAAAACAAGAACTAAAATATCACAACCGAGACTGCTTCATGACCATAGAATACATTTATTTTAATAGTTTAGTGCCTCGTCAGTTGGCTGCACAGCAGGTGGACACAAGCTTCCCCCATTCTTCTCTGTCTTGTGCTAGTGTCCGAGTCGTCAACGGTGCAATTACGTGTTCATATCGGAATAAAATTGTAAAAACCGACCCGGCAAGGTTTTAAACGAACGTTAAAGACCCATTCATAAACAGCTTTTTAGTTATAATGTATGTACAAATTTTTAAAAATTTGTCATGAATTTTGAGATGCTCCATTTTGTGAAGCATCAACATGCATGCAACATTCAACAGCTGTATGACGCGCGCAAGATGTACATTGATTACCGGGGTATTTTTGGCATAACGCGTAAATTAGTATCAACACTTATACCCAGTATTATATCACACGTTTAAACACCCCAACGTGGCGTGCTCTCCACCAATAGGAAGAGCAAACCTGTCTGGGGTATTTATGAATAGTAAATGAATTACCAAAGTTTGTGACTGCTTATTCACATTCTATCTATTCAAAACCACAATTGATTGAACTTACTTGTCTGGTCTGGTTCCTGACCTTCAGGGAGATCTGCTACAGTCTGACTTGGTGCTTCATTGATGGGTAGTAGGTCAATACAGACTGGCTCCTCAAGTTGGTCCTTGTCACCTAGACAACTATACAATAACATCAAACACAAAAAATGGCTAAATGTTCAACAACCCCCACGTCACAATTGACACATTTGTTTACACTGAAACCCTTATGGGGGCTTTCAAATCTGTCTAGTAAAGATAGGGCTCGATGCTCAGTTTTCTCCTTATTTGGTGGGGTGCACCCATAGCACTTTCATTTCATGCAGGCAATAGACCGACCCATTAAGCTCCGCCCCATTGCGTATTGACCAATCACAACCCATTGCGCAACCGAAGGTCCGACAAATAAAGTCGAACGAGCGTGCTCGTATGCTTGGCGCGCCCTGCAGAGTTGTGCGCAGAATGACATTGGAGAGGCTCACGTGTTCTTGCTCACACGTGCACCGTGGGCGGAGCTTAATGGATCGGTCTATCCACAGCAATAACATCTTGAAACAAGACTACCAATTTTACCTGTTATGACTGAATTCTGTTTCCATTGCAGCGAATTCCCCTTCTTTCAGGATGATTTTATCGAGATACCACGGAGTACCAGCTGCTTTTTCAAGCACTATTCTTGTTACACTTCCGATGGACACCGCTTCAAAGTCAAATACATCCTTCTGAAATGCAATGGAATATAATATTATAATATCAAACTTCAATTAGTGGTTAGATTCAAATCTAAGTGGCTATACTTTCCAGTAGTCAAATTTCAGTTGGTATGTTCTGTACGACACACAACACAAAACTTCCACAGACTTTACATTTAACTAACATGGTTTAAAGATAATGATGGTAGAAAGCTTCCCTTAAAATACCCCAATACTGAGTATGTGCGCGCACGCCCAGAGTCACAAAAAAACACTGTTATGTTTGCTGCTGCCAGCGTATCAAAAGTCTCCAAGTTGGAATAAAATGGTGGTACCTTCAAAGCAGCATCAAAGGCTTTTTCTCCATCCCTAGGCTTGTTGAGAAGTCTCCTGCCAGTGTCACCATTCTCGCCATAAACTGTCACTGAAACTTCTGAGTCAGTCCCTGCATCGTCAGCCTCACCAGTGAAGACTTGCATATAGTAACGAACAACTTGAGATAAAACAGACAAGTGTCAGTTAAAACTTTGTATTTATTTGTGTAAATGCATCAAGGAATCGTTAATAAATTTTATACCAAAAGTGTCCAGTGCCATTAAAGGGAAGGTACATGTTTGGTAATTACTCAAAACAGATATTAACTTAACAACTGACTTGGTAACGAGCATTGGAGAGCTGTTGAAAGTACAAAACATTGTGGGAAACGACTCCCATTGAAGTAACGTAGTTTTTGAAAATGAGGTAACTTCTCACTGAAATAATAAAAGACTTCTAGCCAGAAGTCTTTTATTCCTATCTGAAGGCACACAAATTCATCCAAAAAGCGTGTTTTATCTTTCGTAATTTTCTCGCAACTTCGATGACCAATTGTGCCCAAATGTTAACTGGCTTGTTAATTTATGCTTATGATGGGATAGTCCAAGTGAGAACACTGATCTTTGACAATTACCAAACGTGTACAGTGCCTTTAAAGATAGGAATAAAAGACTTCTTACTAGCTAGAAGACTATGACGATGACTAGAGCAAGCTAGTCGAAACATTGAGACCAATTCAGAACTGACTTAATATTTGTTTTGAGTGACTACCAAACGAGTACCTTCCCCTTAAAGGGTGCATGTACTTTTTGTAGGACAAAAAACACAATGTCCACAGATCTACACTAAACCTACAGTTTGAAGATAATGATAGTAGAAAATTTCCCTGAAAATATTACGTGCTGAGGTGCTGTAGTTTTGGGGAAATGAGTAAAACAATGTCATGAAAATAAATTTGGTCTCATTCATGAGACGTAAATAATTTCAATCATTTACAAACGTATTTTCATGACATTGTTTTACTCATTTCTCAAAAACTACAGCACCTAAGTAATTAATATTTGAAGGGAAGCTTTCCACTATCAGTATCTTCAAACCCTGCAAGTTTAATGTAAATCTGTGGACATTTTGAAAAAGTACCCAAATCCTTTAAGCAGCTCTAAGGAATTGTGCCCTGGACAAGCAAACATATATTTACCTTGGAGTGGTTCTTGGTCTGGTCTCAATGCAGGAATCTCAGCAACAATGTCTTCCTTGCCGTCATTCTCCGTCAGCGATAACCAACGGTTAAACTCAAACCTCAAACACTCTTCAGAGAAGCAATCTTGCACCTCAATCTTCGTAAGACAAATTTGAACAAGTATATTTCATATGCTTGAACCTAAATCATTGTCCCCATTGGAAACAAACCATTCCTCAGTTGGCTCAAAATCATGTTGCACGGTGTGTCTTAATAATAATAATAATAATAATAATAATAACCGTATTTATAACACGCCTTTTGCCAAAGGATACAAAGCGCCAGGTATTATTACTGCAAGGAGTGGGGTGAATTATGAGATATAAGACCTAATCCTTAAGCACCATGTAATGGTTTACAAGGTGCTGTGGCGCAATATGCTGCCAATCCAGCCAGGAACACCGAGGCGAACCCCTTCTCTTTTCAATAAGTGCACTGGGTTCTTTTACATGCGTTTACACAACACATGGGACCAACGGCTTTACGTCCCATCCGAAGGATGAAGCAATGGTTATGTGCCTTGCTTAAGGACACAAGTGTCTCGGCTGGGGATTCGAACCCACACTCTTGGCCAAGGGTTGAGAGCCCCGGACTCAAGCTCTGGTGTTTCTGAGTGTGGGTTCGAGTCCTAGTCATGACACCTGCAGCCGATTTCACGAAACGCTAGGATTAATCCTATATCGAGTTAGGACGAGTAAAACTTAGGATTAATCTTAAGGTCACCTGGAAGTGGTATTTTTTCAAAATAAAGCTTTTGTCACTAATATATGTGTTTTGATGAGTGGAATGTGAATAAAAAGTTAACTAAGGTTTTAAAAAATCAGTTCTTTTGTTATTTACAAATTTAAGAGTAGACCCCGACTCGAGACGTCAATCGAGGCAGACTTTGCCTGTAATGCGTAGAGTAAACACAATTGCAAAGTACATGTACGGACCAAGTCGTGAGTTTGTACAAAAAAACTCACGACTTGGACGTACATGTACTTTGCACGTGTGTTTACTATACACGCATTGCAGGCAAAGTCTGCCTTGATTGACGTCACAAAAGAGGTAGGCGGAGTCAGCCCCCCAAACAACTTTATATATTTTTTAAACATATAAATCGTGACAAACAATTACTAAAAAAAAATGTTTTATTGTTCGTAAGCATACACTCTTATGTTTGAAAGAAAAAAAATTATATTTCCAGGTGACTTTAAGGTCTGCATGCTACAGTGCAGGGTTGGGACTCGTCCTAAGTCCTAAGATTAATCTTAATCGAAGGCTGTGTCGTTAAGCAAGACACTTACGCTTCGTCCTTTGGATGGGAGGTAAAGTTGCTGGTCCCATGTGTTGTGTAAAAGAACCCGGCACGTAAAAGAACCCAGTGAACTTATCAAAAAGAGAAGGTGTCCCTGTGTTGACTGGCTGCATATTGCGCCGCAGCACCTTGTAAACCATTACATGGTGCTATGTAAAAGGAGTATGTCTCATAATTCAAACGCCGTCCCACATACCTTGCAGGAAAATAGTGAATATTGAAGCGCCTTGCGAGCGTCACTGAGTGACGGATATGAGCTCTATATAAGAAGCCAGTACTTTAAACGCTCATTACTGTTATTATTAAGTAAAAAACATCAGGGAAACAAACTGGATTTGATGCTTTTGTTTGTTGTTGCCAATATTTGAAATAAAATGTCCAACTTTTCTTACCTGTTTTAAGTGCCATGATTTGTCCTTGCCATCTTGTAGCTGTAATCGTACCTTGTAGATATCCCCTATGTAGGCACCAGGGTCAAGCTGTTACCAAATAATTAAAAAAGATTTGGGTGTCAAAAGAATTGGTCAACTATAAACTCTGCGTCAAAAAGTCAGTCTTTCCTTGCACACACAACAAACTGTAGTGTAATGTAATGTAGTGTAGTGTAAAAAGGCACTGGACACTATTGGTAATTACTCAAACTAGTTGTTAGCATACAAACTTACTTGGTTATGAGCAATGGAGAGCTGTTGATAGCATAAAACATTGTGAGCAACGGCTACCTCTGAAGAAACATAGCTTTTGAGAAAGAGGTAATTTTTCACCCAAATATTAAAAGACTTCAGGCCTGAAGCCTTTTAGGCATTCGAAAGCACAAAAAGTTGTGCAACAAGGGTATTTTTTCTTTCATTATTCTCTTGCAACTTCGATGACCAATTGAGTCAAAATTTTCACATATTTTTTATTTGATGCATATGTTGGGATACACCAAGTGAAGATACTGGTGTTTGATAATTACTAAACGTGTCCAGTGCCGTTAAATATTGATACTGTATGTCGTTTACAATGGGCAGTATCACATCAAACAAAAGTAGCTGTATCATTTTATGACTTTACCTCAAACTCAGCGGTCTTTCCAGGTGCAAAGTTTCCTTCCTGCCCATTGGTCAACACCATGACCTTTGACATTCCTTTGTCACCATAAGCAACCAATGAGACATCGGCGTCTGTGCCACAGTCGGGTAAATCGCTAGTGTGTACAGTGCACTTCCATTTTTCTGAAATTAAATACAAAAAACATGTTAAGAAGTCTGTTTAAAGGAAATCTTACATTTAGCAATACGGTACTCACATCTACTCATTTAGTAAACCTCGTAGTAGACACGCCTGCACAACTTGCACAGCAAGGCCTTACATGTAACCTTGACATCTTTATAGTGCCCTCCATCTGTGATCCTCAAATCAGCAGCAGGTTGAATCGCAAGCACTTTGCCTCAGAAGCACTCCAGATCATCACCACTCATCATCCTCAACAGGAATCAGTGACTTCATCCCAACTCCATCCTTCAGACCTAGGGGCTGGGATCTTCCTTCCTGGGTCCAACTCAATTACCTTAGAGTTGGCTGGGGCCGTAATGCCTCATTCCTCCATAGCATCTGAGCTACCAGGGGGTCGATTGGAGGTAGACTGGGCCACATCCTCAACATGAATCAGTGACTTCATCCGAACTCCATCCTTCAGACCTAGGGGCTGGGATCTTCCTTCCTGTGTCCAACTCAATTGCCCTAGAACTGGCTAGGGCCGTAATGCCTCATTCCTCCACAGCATCTGAGCTACCAGGGGGTCGATTGGAGGTAGACTGGGCCACATCCTCAACAGGAATCAGTGACTTCATCCGAACTCCATCCTTCAGACCTAGGGGCTGGGATCTTCCTTCCTGTGTCCAACTCAGTTGCCTTAGAACTGGCTAGGGCCATAATGCCTCGTTCATGCATAGCATCGGGGCTACCTGGGTTTGATTTCACAAAGAGCTAGGACTAATCCTAACTTGGGACTAGTCCTAGATATTCAAAACTTAAGGCTAGTCCTAGACGAGTAACTCATCCTAACTCAAAATAAGACTAGTGTTAACTCTTTGTGAAATCCACCCCGCTCAAAACTGTGTCTGTGTGGCAGCCCACAAACTATCAGCCACATCATTTATGACTGCCCTGACTTCAGACAACTAAAAGGCGACCAGAAATTCACGAAGATACCATCAAGTGGCTTGAAGTAACCAACCTAGCAATTAAATTCAATGTTCACTTTGGTCCAGAGATCAAACGAAAAGAAGTAAAGCTCACCTTGTAGAAGTAATTCCACATCATTCTCTGCCGTCTTTAACTCTTCCTTCTCCTCATCCTTTGCTCCGATCCATTGTGAAGACATGAATACGAGTTCCTCCTCGGCCTTAGGATACGTCTTAACGGTCATCTTTTCTAGATACCACGAGTGGGCGGAGTCAGGGGAGGGGTTACTCACTGACACACTGTGGACCTTCCCTAGATCAACAGCGTGGACGGTGAATGTATCGATCTACATAGAAATAGAATAATAAATTGTTAATATCAATTAGTGTTAAAAAGGAGATTTTGTCCTCTCATTTCGAAAGAGTACATTCATTCAAATCCGCTATATACATTTGGAACACACGTGTGTATCTTCTAGCAGGGTAGATTATGTTCTTTTGAAAAAATTTCTTGCTTTACATTCTACTACCGCGGAGTAAATTTTGCGGGATTCGAGAGACTTCTCAGTTCTGAAAATAACTGTCCTGCTATAAAACTAATACCTGGGAGGAAGATAGAAAACCTTTGCTTAAAGACACTGAACACTGTTGGTAATTGTTAAAGACTAGCCTTCACAGTTAGTGTATCTCAACATATGCCCAAAATAACAAACCTGTGAAAATTTGAGCTTAATCGGTCGTCGAAGTTGCGAGATGATAATGAAAGAAAAAAACACCCTTGTTACACGAAGTTGTGTGCTTTCAGATGCTTGATTTCGAGACCTCAAATTCTAAACATGAGGTCTCGAAATCAAATTCATGGACAATTACTTCTTTCTCAAAAACTATGTCACTTCAGAGGGAGCCATTTCTCACAATGTTTTATACTATCAACCTCTCCTTATTACTCGTTACCAATACAGAATTTATGCTAATAATTATTTTGAGTAATTACCAATAGTGTCCACTGCCTTTAAAAGTGGGATCGAGGAGAATTCTCAATATTAACTTCACTACCGTGGACTGAGTTTAGAATTGGTCCCAAAGTTTTGACTAGCTTGCTCTGGTCATTGTCAGGAGACTGGTAAGAGTGTGGCCTATTTTGAAGGGTTAATCCACTACAGCTTTAAAATACAAATACTCAGTACAATATCTGCTATTGGAAGAGTACATCGGCTGATATTTCAAGAAATATATAAATCACTGCCAGTCCAACTTTACGCAAAATGTATTTTTTTCTCACCTGTCCTTTTGCAAACTTTGTTTCATTGTTTGACTTCGCTAGAAGACGTTGTCCACTGTCTCCTTTGCTTCCATGAAGCGTAACATAAATGTCGCCCTCTGTGGTGGCATTCTCTACATCGCCAGTGTGAACTTTGACCTGGTAGTTGTAAACTTGAAGAAGAAAAATAAAGAAAACTTAAATATTTAGTAACAGTGTGATCTTGAATGGATTCTGGGCCAAATTTCATGAAGCTGTTCTGCAGAAAATACTGCTCAGCAAATTCATTTGCTGAGCAAAAAATGACTGAGGCACCAGTCACAACAATGTAAACTTAATTGAATGTTGGCTGGTAACCTGTTTTTTGCTGAGCAATATTTTCCTGTGCTCAGCAGGTTTGTTGTGCTTAGAGGCTTTATGAAATTGGGCCCCAGATCTGTCTATGTACATGTAATTGTAATAACTCTTAAAGGAGAACCTACCTTGATGTAATTCTTGCATATCTTTAATTGCAGGTAACTCCTGACATATCTGCTGTGTGTCTTTATCTCGACTAAACCAACGATCGAATACGAACTGCATCTCCTCATTGGTATCTACATCCTTCATGGTTACCTGACAGACACAAATAGAAACAAATAATTTAGGGATGAACGAAGAAAAATGTACTAAGCGGTTTTAGCGTCCCAACCACCGCCGCCGACCGATTTCACTACCATTCAGATCCGCAAAGTTAAAACCTACATGTAAGAATAATAATAGTAGCTTCTTTATAGCGGTCATATCCGTCACTCAGTGACGCTCGAGGCGCTTCAATGGTCAGTATTTCCTGCAAGGTATGTGGGACTACGTTTGAATTATAGGACCTAGTCTTTTTACAAGGTGCCGTGGCGCAATATGCTGCCAATCAAACCAGGAACTAGGGGGTGAACCCCTTCTCTTTTTGATAAGGTTCTTTTATGTGCATTACACAACACACTTCCCATCCGAAGAACGAAGCATCATGGCTAAGTGTCTTGATAAAAGCCATTATACGCTTTCGGTACAAAAAAAAACAAGTTCACAGATTTACAAAAAATTTACAGGGTTTACAGAAGGTAATGGTGAAAGACTTCTCTTGAAATATTGTTCCATGAAATTCTTTACTTTTTGAGAAAACATTAAAACAATATAAATTCTCGATAGCGAGAATTACAGATTTATTTTAAACACATGTCGTGACACGGCGAAACGTGCGGAAACAAGGGTGGGTTTTCCCGTTATTTTCTCCCGACTCCGATGACCAATTGAGCCTAAATTTGCACAGGTTTGTTATTTTATATATAAGTTGTGATACACGAAGTGTGGGCCTTGGACAATACTGTTTACCGAAAGTGTCCAATGGCTTTAAGGACACAGATGTCACGACTGGGACTCGAACCCACACTCTGCTGATCAGAAACTGCAGAGCTTGAGTTCGGTGCTCTTAAACCGCTCGACCACAGCACGCCACCAAAATCTGGGAAAGTACTAATGAGTATACTTACTGATTTGACATGCCAAGCTGGATTATCTCCCGTGTTATCATGCTGCAGTCGAATCTTACTAATGGCTCCTATCTCACCAACAGAGATCTGTAACGTATCAAAAACATTCATTTAATCGACCCTGTTCAACAGATGCTCAACCTCATTATAATAATAACAAATGCATTAATATAGCGCCTAACACGTTAAAAAAGAAAGTCTCTAAGCGCTCCTTTGAATAAAAGAAAATTACAGAAATGATTTGAGAAGACTCATGAAATGTGAGATAGTGATAGCTTGTAGAGGGAGATTGTTCCATAAATGAGGTGCAGTATATTGAAAACTATGGGTGCGTTCGTTTAGCTCCCCTGGGTCGACCCCGGTGTGTGGCGGTTTTTTTCCCCAGGACGAGTGTGTGCAGATAATTACCCACGTTCGTCCTGGTTAAAAAAAAAAGGCCACGCACCGGGGTCGACCCAGGGGAGCTAAACGAACGCACCCTATGTGACCATATGTTTTGGTGGCAATATTAGGGATTACAAGGGTGTCTTTGTTAGCAGAACGGAGGTTTCTAGTAGGAGTGTATGCAGGGAGTAGATCTTTCAGGTAAAATGGTCCACTTCCACGACTATATTGAAATGTTTAGTAGAGGAGAATTTTTATTTTTATTTTTTTGTACAAAGCTATACAAACTACTAGTAAAACCAACTACTTATAGAACGATACTAAGAGAGAAATGGCAAATTGCAAAAACAGGAAGTTTGATGATTATGCAAGGCATTTAGTTGGTACATAGCAATACAAAAGGCTCCCATTTGGTATTGAACTTATCCAAGTTGTTATTCTTAACACAGATCATTTTTTCCATTACAAAATAATGATTAGAGTAGAGGAGAATTTTTGAGAATAACCCAAAGCTCACTACACACACCTCAAATGTCTCCTCAGAGCCAGGCATGAACGCTTCTCTCTCCAACGGATGTAAAGATTTCTGTCCCTTCTCGCCGTAAACAGTCAATAAGACCTTCGCTGACGTCCCTGCATCTTCTTGCTTACTAGTCTCGACCTTGACCTCCCAGTGACCTTTAGTGTCAGAGGTCATGGGTATGGGACACTCCACTTCACCCAGGAGGGGAAGGTTACGTTCAAGTTTACGATTGTCCACGCCGGTATCTAACCATCTGGAATAAAATATATTTGGTTTAACTTTGGTTAAGTTATTGTTTCCGTTTGTTATAATTTCTGACAATGAGAATACTGTGGTGTTCTTGCTTTCATTTGATACAACTGAACTAAAACAATAATTTGGGCGTCTTTAAATAATCACTTGCTAGAGGAACAAGTTGCCTTGGATCGGTCGAGTTGGTCTTTGAAAAGCGTTCTGTAACCATTTGTTATAAAATGCATATGGGTAGAAAGATGTTGTAAAAGTAGAATACAATGATCTACACATATGCTTCAAAACTGCGTGGTTTTCTTTTTACCTCGTCGACTAACACGGTCGGCCATTTATGGGAGTCAAATTTTTGACTCCCATAAATGGCCGACCGCGTTAGTTCGAGACATAACAGGAAAACCGTGCAACTTTGAGTGATACTTGTGTGGATCATTATATCCTACTTTTAAAACATCTTTCTAACCATATACATTTCATAACAAACGGTTCCAAACGCTTTTCAAAGACCAACTCGTCCGATCCAAGGCAACGTGTTCCCTTAAAGTTTGAAACTTTGCATGGTGGAAGTGTCACAAAGAAACAGGTTTCACAACTTGGACTTGAACCCACACTTTGCTGACCAGAAACACCAGAGCTTGAGTCAGGTGCTCTAACCGAAACGCCACAAATTAACAGTAATCAATTACCGCTGGGTAAGTAACTCTTTTACCAATGACTTACTATCCTATATGCAAACTTTACCATGATTGGAGGGAGTAGTGAAGGATGGAAGGGAACAAAAACTTGCTTAGCACAGAAAAGTATTATTTAAAGGCAGTGGACACATTGGTAATTGTCAAAGACTAGCCTTCACAGTTAGTGAATCTCAACATGTGCATAAAATAACTAATCGAAATTGCGAGATAATAATGAAAGGAAAAAAAAAACACCCTTGTCACACGAAGTTGTGTGCGTCTAGATGGTTGATTTCGAGACCTCAAGTTCGAGGTCTCGAAATCAATTTTGTGGAAAATTACTACTTTCTCAAAAACTATGCTAATAACTATTTTGAGTAATTACCAATAGTGTCCACTGCCTTTAACAGAAACAGCTACAAGCCAAAATTAGTTTTAGTTAACATTGTTGTTGCTGGTGCCCGGCTAAATTTTTGCTTAGCACAGAAATTTGTCAAGCAGTATTTTCTGTTTCAAAGGGCTTTGGTACTTTTTGAAGACCTTTAAAGGCAGTGGACACTATTGGTAACTACTCAAAATAGTTATCAGCATAAAACCTCACTTGGTAACGAGTAAGGGGAGAGGTTGATAGTATAAAACCTTGTGAGAAACGGCTCCCTCTGAAGTGACGTAGTTTTCAAGAAAGAAGTAATTTTCCACGAATTTGATTTTGAGACCTCAAGTTTAGAACTTGAGGTCTCGAAATCAACCATCTAAACGCACGCAACTTCGTGTGACAATTTGGTGTTTTTTCTTTCATTAGTATCTCGCAACTTCGATGACCAATTGAGCTCAAATTCTCACAGGTTTGTTATTTCATGCATATGTTGAGATACACCAAGTGAGAAGACTGGTCTTTGACAATTACCAATAGTGTCCACTGTCTTTAACAGCTTTATAAAGTTGGGCCCTGGATGTCCGACTTACCGTTTACAAGGGAAGACATACTGTGTGGTCGCTGTTGAAGATTCCTTAACGGTCACTTTATCTAGAAACCAGCCAGCACCCAATCCTTCTGACCCATGGCCTAGAGTGATGCTAGACGGCCGTAGGATATCAACAGCCTCAATAGTAAACAAATCAACCTGTAAATAACAACAACATTGCAATGTCTCACACGTGGGTACATAAATGACTTAATTCACCTCCAAGACACCTTGGCTCCACAAACAACCTGCTCCTGAGCGTTCCACGTTCCTGGCACTCCTGGGGTGATCGCTGCTTTTCACGAGCCGGGCCATCTCTTTGGAACAGCCTCCAACTCAGACAAGCAATACTTGTCTCAATACAAGACACATCTCAAAACATATCTTTTTCGGAAACCATAGTTTTCAAACTTTGGTAGTCTTTGTGTATTTACTAGCAGAGCTCTTGTTTTTGTGCCAGGCGTGTACTAGAAATGTTCACTATTATTATTCATATTATTATAGTGCCCACCATACATGTATCTCAAAAACTTTCTAACTTATCCTTAGATTGTGCAAATCTGCAAGTATCCAACTTTTGGAAAACTCTTTGGGAAGTTGTACGGGAGGCTTTGTGTGAACAACTTTAACCATAGAAGTGCAAATCTGCAAGTATCCAACTTTTGGAAAACTCTTTCGGAAGCTGTACGGGAGGTTTTGTGTGAACAACTGTAACCATAGAATCTAAAAGTGACAACATGTTACAGATGTATCTTACCTGTGTATTATTGAACATGGTTTTGTTGTTGGATTTGCGTAATACTCTCTTGCCCGTATCGCCTCGCTGTCCATGCAGTGTGGCATAGATGATACCATCGTAAGAAGCTGCCCCCTTATCACCAGTGTGTACTGACAACTCATACTGATAAACTGTATAAAAAAAATAATGACAATCAATAGGTGGTTCGTTTAGCTTCCCTGGGTCGACCCCGGTCTGCCCCGGTACGTTCAAATAGCTTTGACGGGGCTCACCCGGGTGAGCCCCCAGTGCCCTGCTTGTGGAGTAGATCACTTGGGGGTGGCCTGAGGTGCATGCCGTCACCACCAGAGGGCGAGTGTGATCGTTCGATTAGCTCTTGTAAGGGGCTCACCCGAGTGAGCACTGCGGGGTCAATCCTTGCGGTCCCGTGGCGTTTGTGCATGCAACATCACCAGTGCGCCCTCTAGTTCTTTTATAACTCTATGATGGAGACTCATAGTGGTTGACTAGCCATCTAGACGGCTATGATGAATGAATGAATGATAAATGAATGAACTACCATATCATACCTTGTAAAGGTGGGATGTCCGGCCTGATGGCTGGTAACTCAATATAACCAGCTACATTCTCATCGCTTATTTCTTTCTTAACGTCTTCCTTCCGCTCTCCAGTCTCCTTCTCATCCTTCACATCTTCCTTCTTGTCAGTCTCCTCCTGGTTTTTGACTTTCTCCTGCTTTCCAGCCTTCTCCTTCTCATTCTTGTCTTTCTTCTTTGTCTTTTCGTCCGCTTTACTTTTCTTAACGTCGTCCTTTGTTTTCTTGGATTTTTTCAACTTCTCCTCCTTCTTCTTATTCTTAGCGTCTGATTTTTCCTCAACTTCAGGCTCAGCTTCCTCTTGTTTGTCTTGCGATTCTGACTTCGGTGATGACTCTGCGTCGGTCGATGAGGTAGAAATGTCCTCAGAATGACGAAGCCAACGATTGATGAAAAAGTGAAACTCTTGGTTGGTGTCTTGGTCTTTCATTTTAACCTATTAATTAATAACAGTAATATTAATAATAATGGCTACTTATAAAGCGCTCATATCCGTCACTCAGTGACACTCAAGGTGATTCAACATACAATATTTTCCTGCAAGGTATGTGGGACTACTTTTGACTTTATGAGACCTTCTCCTTTCACATAGCACCCTAGTAATGAATGGTTTACAAAATTCTGTAGCACAATATGCGTGTACTGGTTCTTTTTAGTGCATTACACAACACACTGGACCAACAGCGTTATGTCCCATCCGAAAGACCAAGCAACATGCCTTGAAATTGCACGGTTTTCCTTTTACCTCGTCGAACTAACACGGTCGGCCATGACTCCCATAAATGGCCCACCGTGTTAGTTCGCAAAATAAAAGGAAAACCACGCAATTTTGGGGCAAATTTGTGTGGATCATTGTTTTCTACTTTTAAAACATCTTTCTAATCATTATACGCATTTTAAAACAAACGATTACAAACGCTTTTTATAGACCAACTCGTCCGATGCAACGTGTTCCTTGAAGGACACAGGTTTCACGACTGGGACTCATAACCCACAATCTGCTGACTGGAACACCAGAGCTTTAGTTTGGTGCTCTTAACCGCTAGGTCATGACATGCAACCACTGAAGGATTTAATTAGCTTTGGCGTATTTATCAAGTGTTGATTAGCATATTGTTGTTGACATTCATAAATCAATTAATGAAATAATTGATATCTCACCTTCTCCAAAAAGATGCTCTGTTTGTCTTCATTGTCGCCATCTTCATCTAGAATAACACGGACCTTATAAATAGGACCAATCTCACCGACCTCAATCTGTGAAAGAAACAATACCAAAGTTAGACAGACTAGTAAATATTCATCTGGATTTCCTTTCATCATTTCTCATTTAATTTTATTTATTTGCGTTGTGAAGCCAAGGATTTTCGGAAAAGCGAAAAAAAAAAAAACTTGTAAGAGAATAATGCCGGGGAAAAAACAACCATTTAAGTCTGAAGTGTTTTAATATTTGAGTGAGATATTACCCCTCTCAAAAACTACATTACTTCAGAGGGAGCTGTTTCTCACAATGTTTTATACTATCAACAGCTCTCCATTGCTCAATACCAAGTGAGTTTTTATGGCAACAATTATTTTGAGTAATTTCCAATGTACAATGTCTAGTGCCTTGAAAACTTACCTTGAAGTCTTTGACACATCCTGCTGGGAATGCAATATCTTCCTCGTTGCTATCAGTTGTTCCATTCCCTTCAATCGTAGCATCTTTCTCCTCAGGAGGACTTTCTTTCTCAGCATCTCCGTCAGATTTCTCCTCATTTTCCTTAACCTCACCCTCCTTAGCTTTATCCTCCTCCTGTGGCTTCAATGGTATAACCTGACTGCTTCCCTTTTCTCCATATACTTGAACAAAGAGGTTAGAGTTTGTGCCCATTCCATTTTCCTTTCCAGGGGTGATCCAGATGGTCCAGTGCCCCTTGGATGCAGACTCCCCATCATCCTCCTCTGAATCCTTGTCTATAGGAACATCCTCGTCACCTACAAATAGTTTAGAATTCCAACTTTAAAAGAGTATAACTCAAGATTTTATAAATATGTCTGATTTCTTAGTTTTACCATGGTTTCACATGTGCTCATTTGTGATGGTAGGACACTTGTGGCATAGTGTGGTGTGGTGTGATTGAGCGTGGCAAATTGTGGTTTATCACGACAGTGATTATTAAACAGGGTCAATATGGAACATTGGTGTGTGGCAGGTTGTAGTTATATATAAGACTGGGCAATATGGAACAATGGTGCGTGGCAGGTTGTAGTTATATAAGACTGGGCAATATGGAACAATGGTGCGTGGCAGGTTGTAGTTATATAAGACTGGGCAATATGGAACAATGGAGTGTGGCAAGTTGTGGTTGTTTAAGACAGTGATGAACATGGCCAATATGGATCATTGGAGCGTGGCAGGTTGTGATTATTTAAGACAGTGATGAACATGGCCAATATGGATCATTGGAGCGTGGCGGGGTGTGGTTATTTAAGACAGTGATGAACGTGGTCAATATGGAACAATGGAGCATGACAGGTTGTGGTTATTTAAGACAGTGAGGTACGTGGTCAATATGGAACATTGGAGCATTGCAAGTTGTTGTTATTTAAGACAGTGATAAACGTGGTCAATATGGAACAATGGAGCATGACAGGTTGTGGTTATTTAAGACAGTGATGAACGTGGTCAATATGGAACAATGGAGCATGGCGGGGTGTGGTTATTTAAGACAGTGATGAACGTGGTCAATATGGAACATTGGAGCATGGCGGGGTGTGGTTATTTAAGACAGTGATGAACATGGTCAATATGGAACAATGGAGCATGACAGGTTGTGGTTATTTAAGACAGTGATGAACGTGGTCAATACAGAACAATAGAGTGTGGCAAGTTATGGTTATTTAAGACATTGATGAACGTGGTCAATATGGAACAATGGAGTGTGGCAGGTTGTGGTTATTTAAGACAGTGATGAACATGTTTAAATGGAACATATGAGCGTGGCAGGTTGTGGGTATTTTGCTTTCTGTCTTACACCCCTGTCTTTTCATGTATGTCTGTCATTTGTCTGTCCGTCCATAGGCTGAGAAACAAAAGCTGTTGCTTCACCCCCGACCTAGATGTGCCATTTGTTTAAAGTTCACTTTCATAACACTGTTGTTAAATGTACACGTTCATGTACTTTCAATTTGATTAAACAACATTTTCTATTATTCATTTTTTATTATTATGATTCTATGCAACCTTGAATAAACACACATATCTTGGAAGATTGACAAGCGCCCTCTGTAAATGTATGCGTCACACTTACAAGGTTTTTGGTTAGGCCTCTACAATACGGAGTGTGCATGTGTAGTGCAACCCGAAATACAGGGAAGTGTTTATTATAGATTACAGAGACTTTGAAGGCGATTGCCTCCATGCCCCTGGTCATTGCCTTGGTGCCCCACAATACGGAGTGTGCATGTGCTATTTATTTGGTTATAGTGGAAGCGCATTTTGTGTGTCATGTAGTGCAATACGTAAAGCGTAAGTGTTTATTATCAATAACAAGCCTGATACTACATAGAGGCAACGAAGGCAATTGCCTCCATGCCCCCTGGTCTTTCATTGCCGCGGTGCCCTGGAAATGCTCCAGTAGAAATGTACAATTTCCTCATAGGGAGCTCTTTATTACCCAAAGAGAAAATGCCTTGGTGCTCTTGCCCTTTCAAAAACGAAGCATAGAGGCCTGCAATTAGTTTGCCCAGTGCAAAACCTTGACCATTGAATAGTCATAATAGAAAGAGTGCAGTGAGTGAGTGAGAGGTGGTCGAGCTGATGGTGGTTTGAAGAAACTTGCCTTCAAGGAACAGTTCCCTCTCTGGTAATGCTTTGCCTTCACGTCAAAAACCATCAGAAATCAGACAAAATTAACAAGCAAAAAAAAAAAAAAAAAAAAAAAAAAATGGAATCACAAATCTACAATTGGAACAAACCAACAAATGTAAGTGGCTTCTACATGTACATCTACCAAATTCAGAAGTTGACCTGCTGTAATAAAACCATAAAAGCCTAGTTGAATGGGCTATTCCAAACAGATTTGTATTGTATGATTTGTAAGTCAAGAAAATGGATCAACTTTCGCAGTAAAGCCCGGTTCATACTTACTGCGAATGCGAATGCGATACAAATTTTGACGTCACCAATATCGCAACAAATAATTCACATCAGTTGACTTGTGCTCAACTCCTGCCAAACATTCGCTGTTATAACAAACGTCAAAATTCACTTCCAACTCGCAGGAGTATGAACCGGGCTTAAGTAGCAGACTCTACTGGAGTATGTGTCCTACGTAGTAATGAACTACTTGATAAACTCTGAACTAACGAAATGAAGAAGCCAATACGTGCAATGATGATATCACACATGGGTTTGGAATGAGCGGGAGTGAAGTTAGTATATGAAACGGATTTAGTTAGTACAGGGTAACTATTACTGTAATAAAACAAAGGAAAGTAACACAGGTATTATGCATAGTTATAATAATAATAATACTAATAGTGGCTTCTAATATAGCGGTCATAGCCATCACTCAGTGGCGCTCTAGGCGCTTCAACATTCAGTATTTTCCTGCAAGTTATGTGGGACTACGTTTTAAATTATGAGGCCTTTTCCTTTATATAGCACCATGTAATGCTTTACAAGATGCTGTGTTGAAATCTGCAGTCGATCAAGCCAGGAACACCAGGGCGTACCCCTTCTCTTTACGATTAGTGCACTGGGTTCTTTTACGTGCATTACACAACACACAGGACCTACGGCATTACGTCCCATCTGAAGGATGCGGCAATAATGGTTAAGTGTCTTGCTTAAGAACACAAGTGTCACGCCTGGGACTCGAACCCACACTCTACTGATCAGAAACACCAGAGCTTGAATCCGGTGCTCTTAACCGCTCGGCCAGGACGCATACAGTTTTATGCTGGCCTGACTGTTACTATTAGTGCAGTTTTGCTTGTCAACGATGCTTCCAAATCACATCAGGGACACAAAATCCTTCAGCACATCCCAGACACTTCTGAAAGCCCACTTGTTTCAGGAGGCCTACCATCAATGACTAAGATTAAAGGGTGTCGTGGCCGAGTGGATAAGAGCACCGAACTCAAGCTCTGGTGCTTCTGTTCAGCAGAGTGTGGGTTCGAATCCCGATCGTGACACTTGTGTCCCTGAGCAAGACACTTAACTATAATTGCTTCTCTCCACCCAGGGGTAAATGGGTACCTGTGAGGGCAGAGATGGTTCTTGTGATTGATTTTAGCCGAGTAGCGCATATTAATGTTGCACAGGCTGCATACTCCCCACCAGGGTGCTGAGATGGCTTAAGGAGTGATTTAAGGCCCAGTGACCAGGGGTAATAATGTGATGTGCTTTGGGACGCCCTCCGGGTGTGAAAAGCGCTATATAAAAACGGGTTTTTATTATTATTATTACAATTAACTTCACCTTTGATGTAGGCCCTTTATAAATTGTTATTGATTGACTGATTGATGCGGTAAATGCGCAAGTGGTGGTGTGTTTGTCGGACAGCTGGGTATTCCTAATGAAAGGGACTTCTTTAGTGCCGATCAATAAAACATGAGAATAATTTACCTTCTAGTTGTAGATCGGCTTCAAGCACTGTATTACCATCTTCTCCGATGATAGCGTTACCAAACCACATCTTAGATGCAAAGACAGATCTCGTCTTGGCATAGCGACCTTCTTGCACAGTGAGTTTCTCTACAAACCATGTATCTTGTTTCTCAGCGGAGCTAATGGTCAGAATGGCCTTGTGGAGTTGACCGACCGACACGGCGTCAAAGTGGAATGTGTCGACCTGGAATGAACAAAATTCGATGACAAATAAATCTGTCTTAAAGGCACTGGAGTGGATTTCACAAAGAGTTAAGAATAGTCTTATCTCGAGTTAGGAGGACGAGTTACTTTAAGTATATCCGAGGACTCGTCCTCTAGTCCTAAGTTAGGACATAGTCCTAACTCTCTGTGAAATCGACCCCAGGACACCTTTGGTATTTTTTTTAAAAAATAAATATGGCAAAATTAAGTCTTCGGCAATTATGCTTCCCAATGTTTTCAAGCGCATGCTCTTGCACCTTGTCTTTATAAGGCCAAACGTTAAATCTGCATGGATATGAAGACATGTGGGTGCACCAATCTACGTGAAAGCACAGCGTATACATGTACTTGTTTGCGCAAAGAAATAGTGTATTCTTCCATTCCTTCACACCTTTGTGAAGGAGTGTATCATTACGCTTGTGCAGAAGTAGTAACATATAGGATGCGTTCGATTAGCTTCCCCAGGTCGACCCCAATCTGCCCCCGGTACAATCGAATAGCTTTGACGTCATTCCAGGGGCTCACCCAGGTCAGCCCCCAATGCCCTGCTTGTGAAACGGGTCACTTGGGGCTGCCCCGACTGGTGCATGATGTCACCACAAGAGGGCGAGTGTGATCGTTCCTTTAGCTCTTGTCAGGGGCTCACCCGAATGAGCACTAGGGTCGACACAGGGAAGCGAAGCGAATCGAACGTACCCACTGAAGGCTGGAAAAGAGGCTGTGAACGTGTTTCAAGCGTAGTGTTGTTGCATCGAGTGGGGACTTGACTGGACTTGGACAAAAGTGACTTGTGACTCGAGTTGACTTAAGAAGAAATAACTTGCGACTTGACTTGGCTTGAGAAAAAATGACTCGGTTACAACACTTAAAGTCTGTAACTAATGCTGGCGGCAAAATGACTACCTTGACTTGACTCATTCTAACATCTCAAACACCTACCATTACTTTTCCTTCTTGTGAGACTGGTTGAGATGTTCTAGTCAGTTCATGTTTCATCATTTCACCACATGTTCCCGTCAATGCGACATGTAGATTAGGGTTGGTGGAGGCACTCTCTGCATCTTCCTTGATGTACACTTGTACTGTGTATTGCACCACTACATCAAGACAAGACAAACAAGTGTAACAAAAGGGAATTAAGAACCCACTCCGCGGTAGTGAAGTCCCCTCGATCCACTAAAGCGCAAGTCCACCCAGGTAGGACTTTAAAAAGTATCGACACTCCTGGGTTGACAGGTCTTTTTCTTCAGCTGCGCCACGCACCTGGAACTCTACCACTTAATCTTAGATCTTGTCTTTGTACCACAAAGTTAAATCTCTCCTGAAAACTTATTTTGTGTCATAGGTTTTCAAAGGACTGATTTAGATGTGTCTGTTTTCTTTCGATTGTTTTTGGTTTGCTGTGACTTGAACACCAGGCAGGGTGGATATGTGCGCATTACTCTATTATTATTATCATTATTGCTAATTATGACCATTGCATACCTGGGAGAGGTTCTACTCCTGGTCTGATGGCAGCTACCTCTCTCATCGTAGCTGGATTTGAACCCTCCTCAGACGATAGCCAAGCATTCACTCTGAACAGTAACTCAGGTCGGTTTGGATTCGTCAGCCTCACCTAGGTTGATTGAAGGAAAAACATCAGTCAAATATACGAGGCATGATAATTGGTCGTTGGAAATTGTAGGGATGTTTTATTAAGAACAAGGGTCGACTACATGTACACGTGGTATATGCCTTTAAAGGGAAGGTACACGTTTGGTAATTACTCAAAACAAATATTAACTTAAAAACTGACTTGGCAACGAGCATTGGAGAGCTGTTGATAGTAAAAAAAACATTGTGGGAAATGACTCCCTCTGAAGTAACGTAGTTTTTAAGAAAGAGGTAGTTTCTCACTAAAATATTAAAAGACTTCTAGCTAGAAGTTTTGTTTTTTATCTGAAAGCACACAAATTCGTCCAACAAGGGTGTTTTTTCTTTCATAATTTTCTCGCATCTTCGATGACCAATTGAGCCAAAATTTTCACAGGCTTGTTATTTTATGGTTATGATGGGATACACCAAGTAAGAACACTGGTCTTTGACAATTTACCAAACATGTACAGTGCCTTTAAAAAAATTTAAAATCACAGAGTAACAGAGTCGTGTAAATCCGTTGTACATGATTAAATAGTTTTCGTCTCACTGGAGACAAAAATTATTTTCATTGAAATTGTTTTACTCATTTCTCAAAAACTGCATCACCTCAGCAAGTAATATTTTAAGGGAAGCTTTCTACTATCATTATCTTTAAGCCGTGTATGTTTGATGTCAATCTGTGGGCGTTTGTGTTTTGTGTCCTACAAAAAGTACCCAAACCCTCTAAGCAGTTTAACTCATTCGGATTTAACTTTGTGTGCCTGAACGCTCTTAAAGTCACCTGGAAATAGAATTTTTTTTCTTTCAAACATAAGAGTATATGCTTACGAACAATAAAACAATTTTTTTTAGTAATTGTTTGTCACGATTTATATGTTTAAAAAAAATATATAAAGTTGTTTGGGGGGCTGACTCCGCCTACCCCTTTTGTGACGTCAATCGAGGCAGACTTTGCCTGCAATGCGTATAGTAAACACACGTGCAAAGTACATGTACGTCCAAGTCGTGAGTTGGTACATTTCAAAAAGTGTTTTTCTGCGTTCAGCAGCAATACACCCGGTCGGCATTGCCGGAAAAAAACATAATTTTTTTTTTTAAAACGTACAAACTCACGATTTGGTCCGTACATGTACTTTGCAATTGTGTTTACTCTACGCATTACAGGCAAAGTCTGCCTCGATTGACGTCACGAACAGCGCCCTCTCGGGTCGGGGTCTACTCTTAAATTTGTAAATAACATAAGAACTGATTTTTTAAAACCTTAGCTAACTGTTTATTCACATTCCACTCATCAAAACACATATATTAGTGACAAAAGCTTTATTTTGAAAAAATACCACTTCCAGGTGACTTTAAAACTTTAACAAATCAAGTTAAAATAAATGTTGTGTTTTGTGCCGTACAAAAGTATGAAAAGTAAACAACTTACATGTTGGACATGCCAAGCTGGACTGTCACCAGAGTTATCGTGTTCCAGTCGTATTTTAGTAATCCCACCGATGTCGTCAATCTCCACCTGATAATAATTAAGCCATTTCAAAAAAATGCAATCTTGTTACATGGGAACACTTTCATGGTTGCAAGGAAACGGGCACCATGTTCATGAAACCTGTAAGCAGACAACATTTTCTGCTTACAGAGTGCCAGTTAGCACCACTTCTAATTCATAACAATGACTATTCCATTAGCGAAGCAAAAAGGTTTGCTACTTTGTCCAAATTACAGATCTATTGAACATATTGTGAAACCTTCTCAGATATTTACAAAATAAACTTTTGGTTTATAAGCAGATTTTCTGGAGTAAAGCTCCCATCAAACCGATCTCAATTTCATTACGTTCTGAAAAATGTAGCCGAACTGGCCTAAACTGTGTGCAAACGGAGTGGAATAGCAGCAACTTTTTATGGTCTGTTTACGAACCTCATGGAAGGGCTCGGACGGGTTTGATTAGGACAGGTGCGCCAGAACTTTGAGCCTGCTGACTAGCTAGACAAGGTACGGTCGGGTGTCATTTGGAAGAACACAGACATTTTGTAGCCTGTTCATCCCGTTCACAGACAAACCCTAATCATTACCAAAATCCAACTTACTAGGGTCACACAACTGACACTGTCAGGCCAAAGCTTTATTATGTTCTAAGCAGACCAAACCCATATAACGATTTCTTTTAGGACGAGTTTGGATGTTTTGAGAACTAGCTTGGTTTGACCCAGCCTTAAAGGATTTGGGTACCTTTTTCAAAATGTCCATAGATTTACATTAAACTTACAGGGTTTGAAGATAATGATAGTGGAAAGCTTCCCTTCAAGTATTACTTACTAAAAGGTGCTGTAGTTTTTGAGAAATGAGTAAAACAATGTCATGAAAAAATGTTTGTAAATGCTTAAAATAATTTTCATGACATTGTTTTACTCATTTCCCAAAAACTACAGCACCTCAGCACGTAATATTTTCAGGGAAGCTTTCTACTATCATTATCTTCAAACGTGTAAGTTTAGTGTAAATCTGTGGACATTATGTTTTTTGTCCTACAAAAGTTAAATACCCCCATTAAAGCACAACTACTTGCTTACAAATTAGACCTGGGAAAATAGCCGTGGGGAATGAAGTATCACCAAAACTAGTTTAGAACTTTACCTCAAATTCTTGCTCTGTGTCTGTTTCCAAAGCCTTGCCTTCCAGTGGATGACGTGATTTGTCCGTCTCACCAAATACTGTAAGATGCACTACGGCTGTGGTACCAGCATTCTCTTCTGCACTGGTCTTGATCGCCACTGTCCACTTCCTATCTGGTTTTTCTATAATGAAATATTAACAATGACAGTATTTAACAATAATGATTGTTATACCTTGGTAACAAACTGTGAAGTTTGATTTCCCAGAGTAGCCAGCATTTTGCCCTTTGCATATTCTAAAAAGACTTCACCTGTAGAACTGAGGTTGTGACAACTGTAAAATACATACATGTAGGTTAATAACACAAACTTTAAGGATTGACTTACCTTCTGAAGGCTCATCCTTTGCTTCTGACTTCACTGGACGAACTCCTATAATGAAAGACATCACAGACATACAAACAAGTTCAGTTTTTTTGGTCTCTTTCTGTGTGCACAAGGATTTCAAAATATATGGTTGCTCAATATTATCTGATTTTGCCGCTTGTATGATAAGCACTGTTTATATATATTTGGTTTGCGGTAACACCATGTGCGTATCTACTTGCCAGGTAGAGTTTGTTCTTAGAGAACTGTCTTGCTTAATTCTACTACCGCGGAGTAGATTGTTCGGGTGTTCGGGTGTTCAGGAGACTTCTCAGTTCTGAAAAGAACGGTCCTGCTTATTAACTATTACCTGGACGGATGGTATAGAAATAGGCTGGGACTTCTACTTTGGCTTATATGATTGTAATTAACTGTACTACCGCGGAGTCAGTTCTTGAGAGACCAAACCACAAAACTGACTCCAGGAGGGGATATATACGAACCATTGGTTAAAGTCTATGATTATGAGTTGCACAAATCATGATTCAGTAACTAGATGACAATACTTATTCTAGTCATTGTGAAATCAGCGGTTAGCTTAGTGGGATTCAAACCCATAACCTTGTGATTGCAAGTCCTGCAGTCTGACCACTGGGCAGGAAAATAAATGTAAATACACAACTTGAGTAACACTCGTTTTAGACAGGCGCTCCAGAATCGCGCTGAACCAAATTCTGAATGAAGGACATAAAAAGTTTGACGTCTGAAACAGTTAGGAGCGACTGGACGCGCTAGAAGTCGCAAGATCGACTGTTGCAGTCGTTCGGAACGACTCTGGAGGGCCTTGGTTTCAGACGTCGATCTTGTCATGAGCTGAACTATGTAAATGTTATGTTAAGTTCACCTGTCTGAAACCAAAATTTATTTGCGTTGACCTAGAGCCTCCCCCCTAATCTATTTGGTTTGGCATGACTCTGGCGCGCCTGTATGAACCGGGTGTTAGTAACTCACCAAGTAGTTGCAACTGTCTTTGTGTTTGTCTGTCTTCCATATGATCATCCAGCCAACTATTACAAGCAAAGAGATATTCCTGATCGGCTCCCTCATTCTCTCGTACAGTCACTGAGTTGATGAATATACCAGCACCTAAATAAAGAAAAAGAAAAAAAATGTCATGCAATCCTTCTGGTCACTAACAGGCCCGAGCATAATTGGCCGAATTATGCCAGTCCATTGTTTTATAACACACCTTGGTCTAAAATATGAAGTAAGAAAAGAAACTTTTCAGGGATTACTCAACTGTTTTAATAGACCCTTCCCATGAAATATGTAAATTGCACATTGCGCATGCGCACTAACATTTTGGTTGGCAAAATGAGGGAACATCGCGCTGTTTTGTACACGGCTAACGGCTGCATGACGCAGACGCAATTGTGCGTCTGCTAAGTGCACAACTCTATTGCGTTTGCCAACCAATAGGGTCTGTACGCATGCATGAATGTAATTAGCATATTTCATGGGAAGGGTCCATTAAATCAGAAGCGATTCGACCAATTAGAGGACTGCATTTAGTTTCCCCGGATTTAATTTTGTAGTGGGCGCAGTAACCAGTCAACAATTGGTAGTCTATTGTCTGCTCCAGGAAACCGTTTCCCGCAAAACATGCACGCGCGATGTCTTGACGCGCGTCTAGATTACGGTAGTGCAAATCTAGTTAACCCCACATGACCGTGTTTCAGCCAACCAGGGGTGCGTTCTACTCGCAACGTATGCGCAAGTTCGCCAACAATTTCCAGTGGAACGAGTTGTGCGCCGCCACTGTTGGCGAACGTTGGCAACTAAAAAACTCTGTACGGTGTCGCCATCTTCATTTCAGGGCGCCGCCATATTGACAACGCGTAGTAAACACCAATCGTTCCAAAGTAAAAAACAATGTTTGCGCACCCCAGAACTTGCAAGAGGTGTGTTATAAAGCAGAATCTTGAGTCATTACTCACCATAGCCTATTCCATCATGTCCAATCTCCACCCTCGACACATCACCAAGGCACACAGCTTCTACTTTGAACTCATCCACCTGCCCCTTGATGAATCTACACGACTGGTTGAGTGAGTGGTAGAGTCTCCGCTTGCCTGTATCACCTCTCTCCCCGTGGACGACAATCCACATCTTGGCATCGGTGTAAGCTGCCCAATGATCACCAGTAGACACAGATACGTGATATACGTTGACTGTCGATAAAATAAATAACATAAATAATAAAATAGAGAAAAAATAATTAGATTTGTGGGGTTGAACAAAGAATTGACTAGAGTGGGATTCGAACCAACAACCTCCGAATTAACGTGCCGGCGCTCTACCAACTGAGCTATCTAGCCCTATATTGGCAATTTCCCTATTTTGTCAATATCTTTGTTAGGGGGTTAGCTGTTGCAAACTGCTTACCAACCACAAGGACCTACATGATATAAAAGCATACCAATACTTTATTGCCTGGCTGTTGTACATGTATAGACCTGGACCCTCCTCAAATGCGACTTTGGCCGTCTAGAAGCATTCCACCTACGATGTCAGAGATCCATCCTTGGTAGTCGCTGGTTTGACTTCATAAGCAACAACGAAATCATCGGCACAACACAACTCCCCTCGATAGCCTCTCTAATCCTTCGCCGGCAGCGTGCCCTCTTCAGCCACATTGTGCGCCTGGATGATAACACCCCAGCCAAGAAGGCACTCAACATCGCTATAAATGCCTGGAAGGGTCGACCCCCAGCCACCGGCTGGACGAGGCCCAGAGGTCGCCCAAGAAGTCCCTGGATTGCTCAACTGGGTCGACCGAGCGAGGTAGAGGCTATCTGGAACCAAGCTGTTCAACATGGACATAGGAGGTCAGCGCGACGGACCAATGTTGTCTTTGCGGCTGATTGATTGATTGATTGATTGATTGATTGTACATGTATACTGACCCTATGAAAAGTTTGACCCATGACTCAAATAGAGAACAAATTCATCTTCAATGTCTAATGGTTAAACCTACTGGACACCATTGATAATTACTCAAAAAGGCTTAGCTGTTGGTAGTATAAAACATTGTGAGAAACGGCTCCCTCTGAAGTAACTTAGTTTTTGAGAAAGAGGTAGTTTCTCACTCAAAGATTACAATAGTTCAGGCTTGAAGCCTTTTATACGCATCTGAAAGCACACAAATATGGCAACTTAAGGTTGTTTTTTTTTTCATTTCATTATTCTCTTGCAACTTCGATGACCGATGAGTCCAAATTCTCACAGATTTATTATTGTACGCATACATGTACGTTGGGGTACACAAAGTCAGAATACTGGCCTTTGACAACTACCAACGGTGTTCAGTGCCTTAAATCACAAAAATAAACATTACTGTGTTCATGTTTTACCTGGTAGTATTTCTTTGTCTTTTCTAACTGCAGGCAGCTCACGTACGATATCAAAATCATCGTCAATTCTCGACATCCAACGATCAAAATCAAAGACGAGTTCTTCCTCTGTATGCTGATCCACCATCTTGACCTGTTTGATATTAAAAACATCGCATCATAAATGATATGGTACACATCTCTTAGGCCATGTCCGAAATGGCAACTTCGGCTACAGCTACGGCTAGATCAGCATATGGTCTAGCCACAGCTGTAGCCGCTGATTCGGACACGGCCTTCTTGCGAATGAGAAGCAATGAAGTGGCAGGTCTGTTTTAGCTGCGAATGTTTCGCAAAAGTTGAGCACATCTCTTCTCTTCTGAATTATTTGTTGCGATATTTGTGGCAAAAAGTCATCAAAACTGCCAGATTGTCAGGACTACCGACCTGTTTGAGATGCCAGCCTTCCCATTGGTTGGTTTGGTTGTCATCCTCATCATCCTGACCAATCCGAATCTTGTAGATCTCGCCAATCTCACCAACAGAAACCTAAATCAACAACAACAATTAAATACAGATCATTTAAAATTTTGAGTTCGTGTCTTCAATCTCACGGTCGTTACATTACAAGAAGCAGATTACCAGTACAACGTTATAAGAATAACTAGTTCTTATACATGTATAGCACATTTCACAATAACCATCTCAATGCACTTTACATTAGTGCCCTGGTCATTGCGCCAATAACATTCCTTTAATCTTTCTCATCTCCCTGTGGAGTATACGGCCCTGAGCTGCCGTATGGGCGCTTCTGGCTTTTTTTGAATACACAAAATCAACCTCTAGTTATAGTTATATTTATTTCATTTTCTCGGGAATAAAAAGTACAATAATGCACATAATTACAGTAGGTTAAAAACATTGAAACCTACCCTCGCAGGTACCCATTTACACCCCTTGGTGAAGAGAAGCAATTATAGTCAAGAATCTTGCTCATGGACACAAATTCCAACCCACCAGGATTCCAACCCACGATCCGATGAATGAACAACCAGAACTTGAATTTGATGCTCTTAACCATTGGCCGTGGCACCCTTTACAATCATGATATACAATCAACATCGTCAGTTCAATACAGCACCTCGACTTACATCAAATTGGTCAGTGTTACCAGGTTGATAGAAGTTATCTTGGTCCTCTTTGTCAAGAACAATAGAATCTGTTTTTCCTTTGTCTCCATATACAACGAGATGAACTTTGCTATTGTTTGCTGGTTTAGAATCCTCATCAGTTGTGATCCAAACCTTCCATTCACCTTCTGCAATATCAACCAATCATTCATTTTTTAGTTTGTTTTATATGTAATTCATAAATACTCCAGACAGTTCCGCTATTCCTATTGGTGGAGAGCATGTCACATGGGGGCGTTAAACAGTTGATAAAGACATAGCCGGCTTTGCATGTTATTTGTGCAAGCTCATTAACGCCAATTTACTTACGTGGAACGCAATATATAGCTACATGTATTAGTACCAGGGCATAATCCGTTTGTATGCGCTAAATAACAAAACAACGTGCACCAAACAGAATTTTTTACAAACAAGTTGAAAATTCGCCAAAGAAACAGATAGTCTTTACATTGTTTCATTTTTGTTGTGCTTTTGAACAAAAGGGCATTTACGAATGGTAATAAAAGAGTATTGACTCGTTCTTAAACGGCTGTTTAAAACCTTGCTAGGTCGCCACTTTTTCTATTCCCTTAATAATCACTTACAACAATGCATATTGATATATATCAGTCTCTTTAAAGGCAGTGGACACCATTGGTAATTGTCAAAGACCAGTCTTCTCACTTGGTGTATCTCAACATATGCATGAAATAACAAACCTGTGAAAATTTGAGCTCAATTGGTCGTCGAAGTTGCGAGATAATAATGACAGAAAAAACACCCTTGTCACACGAAATTGTGTGCGTTTAGATGGTTGATTTCGAGACCTCAAGTTCTAAACTTGAGGTCTCGAAATCAAACTCGTAAAAAATTACTTTGTTCTCGAAAACTACTCCACTTCAGAGGGAGCCGTTTCTCACAATGTTTTATACTACCAACCTCTCCCCATTACTCGTTACCAAGTATAAGGTTTTGTACTAATAATTATTTTGAGTAGTGTCCACTGCCTTTAAAAAACCCTAAAAATATATTAAATTATCCTATTTGGACATTTGATACTGAAGGTAAAAAAATTACAAATACTTACGAGTTGGTAACACAGCTTTTTCTGAAATTAGAATAAGATTAACAAGTTATGAGCATAGACGGAAAAATAGAAATTTCAAAAATGGAAAGACTGTTTACTACTTATGTTTTGATCTTTTCTTTTCAATATTTTGTTTTATTGTGTGTAAAGAAACTTCATACATGTAGGAGAACTAACCTCATTAAAAACGTGTGCAAAAATTAAAGGGAAGGTACACTATTGGTAATTGTCAAAGACCAGTCTTCTCACTTGGTGTATCCCAACATAAACATAAAACAACAGGCCTGTGAAAATTTGAGCTAAATTGGTCATCGAAGTTGCAAGAAAATGATCAGAGGGAGCCGTTTCTCACAATGTTTTATTCTATCAACAGCTCTCTAATGCTTGTTACCAAGTCAGTTTTTAAGTTAATATTTGTTTTAAGTAATTACCAAACGTGTACCTTCCCTTAAAGGCGAATATATTTATCTTCATCAGGGGTGAAGGCACTGCCGACTAAAAAAAAAAGCTTGAATTTAGGATGGAAGTTTCTTGAGCGGATACTTGAAATGATGGAATTTACTTCTTTTAGCTATCCCTAGTGTTAATATTTAAAGGATTCAGGTACTTTTTCAAAATGCCAACTTACAGGGTTTGAAGATAATGATAGTGGAAAGCTTCCCTTCAAATATTACTAACTAAGGTTTTGTAGTTTTTGAGAAACGAGTCAAACAAGTCACAAAATAATTTTGGTCTCATGCTAAAATTATTTTAGCATGTAAAATCCCCTTAACCAGTTATGATATTATACCAAAACCATAGCATAACTGATTAATACGTTTTTACATGCTAAAACTGAGACGAAAATTATTACTTTTACTCATTTCTCAAAAACTACAGCACCTCAGTAAGTAAAAATTCAAGGAAAGCTTTCTATCAAAATCTTCAAACTGTGTAAGTTTAATGTAAATCTGTGGACATTGTGTTTTTTGTTAGGAAAAAGTACATAAAAATATACCCTTTAACATGGCTTTTAGAAACAGTGTCCTCAGCACTAGAGAAGTAGATCAAACAACAGGATTTCCATTTATGTGGGAAAAAGAAGGCCGTTTGTTTTTACCTTGCAATGCAGACATAAAAAGTCTGAATTCAGATAAAAGCATGACATTTATCATTGGTAAATTGTTTTCTAATTTAATATTTACTAAGAAATTTCTGAAGACATTTCTGTAAGGCCTGAAACAAGTGGACTTTCCCAACCACATTTTAAAATCTTTTTGATTCATGAGTTCAGGATACATACTTGTTGTTTCTTCCACTGTAGCAACTTCACTCTCCATTTCACCACATGTAGTGTAAATCTCAAAGCAGTACGTGGTCTTTTGTAGTAGTCCCGTAAACTCCACTTCACTCACAGCAACTTTCTTCTCTTCAATGATGTGTTTGCTGCCCTCTTGGGGTGCATCTTTTTGCTCATCAGTAGGCTGCTGTGGGTTAGTTTCTGATGTCTCATCGCCATGGTTACCAGGATCTGATTTCTTGTCGTTACTTTCTCCCTGGTCTTTATTGTTATTGGTTGAGTTTTCATCCTTAGTTGGGTTTTCCTCCTTAGTCGGGTTTTCATCCTCAGTTGGGTTTTCCTCCTCAGTCGGGTTTTCATCCTCGGCCGGCTTAGCTGCTTCTGATACAGATTCTTCCTCTTTCTGTATGCATACAACGCGGAAGCCTGTATACTGACCATCTGGGAATGTCCAATGGACGGTGACCGTGTCTGTTGTACTCTCTGTCTTTGGGTCAACCACCGACAGCGGCTCTGAAAAGAATTGGTTTACTCTGATGAAATAACTGTTTCCAAATAAGATGGTAAATGCAAAAAAGTTTGAAGGCACTGGACACCTTTGGTAATTGTCAAAGACCAGTATTCTCACTTGGTGTATACCAACGTATGCATAAAAAAAACAAATCTGAGAAAACTTGGACTCAATTGGTCATCTCACTCGAATAACGAAAGACCCGGCCTGAACCCCTTTTTTAGGCACCTGAAAGCACACATATTTGTGCAACAAGGGTGTTTTTTTTCTTTCATTCTTCTTTTGCAACTCTGATGACCAATTGAGTCCAAATTTCCACAGGTTTGTTATTTTGTGCATATGTTGGGATACATCAAGTGAGAAAACTGGTCTTTGATAATTACCAAAGGTGTCCAGTGCTTCTAATTGCCGTGCAATAATACAATTCAAGTGTTAATAAAAAGATACAACATTGACGTGCAAATTAGTAGTAAAACTTACAATCACATTTAAGATATATTAATGGTCACATATAAATATTGCTTAGTATAAAAAAAAAAACATGGGATATTACACACTTTAAACTCTGCTGAAAAAATGGACAAAAGTGCAAATTAGTAGTAAAACTTACAATCGCATTTAAGATATATAAATGGTCACATATTGCTAAGTATCAAAATAAAACATGGGTTAACACACACTTCTTATTTTAAACTCTGCTGAAAAAAGGACAAAAGTGCAAATTAGTAGTAAAACTTACAATCGCATTTAAGATATATAAATGGTCACATATTGCTTAGTATCAAAATAAAACATGGGTTAAACACACACTTCTTATTTTAAACTCTGTTGAAAAAAAGGACAAAAGTGCAAATTAGTAGTAAAACTTACAATCGCATTTAAGATATATAAATGGTCACATATTGCTTAGTATCAAAATAAAACATGGGTTAAACACACACTTCTTATTTTAAACTCTGTTGAAAAAAAGGACAAAAGTGCAAATTAGTAGTAAAACTTACAATCGCATTTAAGATATATAAATGGTCACATATTGCTTAGTATCAAAATAAAACATGAGTTAATAAACACTTCTAATTTTAAACTCTGCTGGAAAAAGGACAAAAGTGCAAATTAGTAGTAAAACTTACAATCGCATTTAAGATATATAAATGGTCACATATTGCTTAGTATCAAAATAAAACATGGGTTAAACACACACTTCTTATTTTAAACTCTGTTGAAAAAAAGGACAAAAGTGCAAATTAGTAGTAAAACTTACAATCGCATTTAAGATATATAAATGGTCACATATTGCTAAGTATCAAAATAAAACATGGGTTAACACACACTTCTTATTTTAAACTCTGCTGAAAAAAGGACAAAAGTGCAAATTAGTAGTAAAACTTACAATCGCATTTAAGATATATAAATGGTCACATATTGCTTAGTATCAAAATAAAACATGGGTTAAACACACACTTCTTATTTTAAACTCTGTTGAAAAAAAGGACAAAAGTGCAAATTAGTAGTAAAACTTACAATCGCATTTAAGATATATAAATGGTCACATATTGCTTAGTATCAAAATAAAACATGGGATATTACACACTCTAAACTCTGCTGAAAAAATGGACAAAAGTGAAAATTAGTAGTTAAACTTACAATCACATTTAAGGCATATAAATGTTCACATATTTTTGCTTAGTATCAAAATAAAACATGGGTTAATACACACTTCTAATCAATCTAAAACTCTGCTGAAAAAAAAGTGCAAATTAGTACAGTAAAACTTACAATCACATTTAAGATATATAAATGTTCACATATTTGTTGCTTAATATCAAAACAAGACATAGGTTAGAACACACTTCTAATCAATCTAAAAACAATGTTTTTTTTAACAGCAGTCTGAAACTAGGCTTGGTCACTCAGCTCACAGCACCGTCTCTCAAACCACTCACTCTGTACATCTGTAGTCTCTCCCTCAATCTGCACTACGTCACTCTCAGTTTGCGAGTCTAGGGTTAGAATCTTGGCTATGTACATAGTCCCCGCTCTCAACGAGCCAAACTCTACCGACGTCTTATCAGCGTCCAGGATTCGGATTTCTACGTCTTCGTCGTGATCTTGTGGAGATAACGCGACCTTATAACCGGTCACTGGTCCTTCAGGTTTCGTCCATGTCACTTTCAGCGTGTCTGAAGATGGCTGACAGCTAGCATCAACAGCTGGCTGTGGTTGTGGTTCTAGAATTGTAATCAAAACTACTGCTCAGTGTACAGTACGTCAATAGACAAGTTGCAATAGACGCCATCTTTACGGGCAAACTGCATTTAAGCTTGCAGGCGCGTCAAGCGCTCAGTTTGGTAACGCAACCACGCTGCTTACTAACCAATCAGGCAACGAGTTTTGTGAAATCTGCGCGTGCTGCACGCCGTTCTCACGCAAAACACATGGCTACATTGTATGTATTCCAAATTGCCCGTAAAGATGGCCGATTTACATCATGTGGGAACTACATGTTTCTATATAATAATAGTAATAGTGGCTTCTTTTTAAAGGAGGAAGCAGCATTGGTTAAGTGTCTTAAGAAATAGTGACAAAATTAGGACCAGCTAGAAGCATAAACAAAAAGAGAGGTGAGGACGAGTAGTGGAGCCAAGAGAGAAAGCCAAGTTACATAATGAGCGTTAATAAAAGATATATAGCTCCTGCAAGAGTTGCTCAAGTCAAAGACATAAGACAGAATTGTTTCACATACATGTATCTGTACAATTGGTGAAAATAACTGTGTGTAATAAAATAAAATAAAGTGACTTGTTATGGGAGAGTTGGGCTGGTTTGGTTGGTTATGCCAGCAGACTTTGACTCACTTTCTTGCTGCGATGTTTGAAGCGTTCTTCCCTCCACGACAACTTCGTCACTTTCCTCATTTCCACTGAGAGTAAGAATCTTAGCGACGTAGACAGAATCATCATCCAGATTACTGAAAGTGACACTAATCTTATCATGGCTTAAGATTCTAATCTCCGGGTCAGGTTGGAGGGGATTATCTAGGGAGATTGAGTAGCCAGTCACGGGACCATCCTTTGGCTTTTCCCATGATAATGTTAACGCTTTCTCTAAGGGTTCTATCTTGCTATTTATCACACATTTTGGCTCTGAAAATGAAGATAGATATGTTGAAGGCCCTGCAGCCGATTTCACGAAACGCTAGGATTAATCCTATCTCAAGTTAGGACGAGTAACTCGTCCTAACTTAGGATAAATCTTAAGGTCTGCATGCTACAACTCACGGCTGGGACTCATCCTAAGTCCTAAGATTATTCCTAAGTTAGGAAGAGTTTGGTGAAATCGACGGCTGGACACTATTGGTAATTACTCAAAAACAGCTGTTGGCGTAAAGACTTTACAGCAATGGAGAGATGTTGAGAGTCTAAAAACATTATGAGAAACGACTCCATCTGAAGTATCGTAGTTTTTGAGAAAGAGGTCAGGCCTGAAGCCTTTTTAGGCATATGAAAGCACACAAATTTGTGCAACAAGGGTATTTTTTGTTTCATTATTCCCTTGCAACTTCAATGACCAATTGAGTCAAAATTTCCACAGGTTTGTTATTTTATTTATAATGTTGGGATACACTAAGGGTGCGTTCGTTTAGCTTCCCTGGGTTGACCCCGGTGTGTGGCGTTTTTTTTTTCCCAGGACGAACGTGTGCAGATAATTACCCACGTTTGTTCTGGGGAAAAAAAAAACGCCACACACCGGGGTCAACCCAGGGAAGCTAAACGAACGCACCCTAAGTGAGAAGACTGGTCTTTGAGAAAAAGCAAAGGTGTCAAGTGCCTTTGAAAATTGAGTGTGTGAGTAGAAGGATTAAGACGAGGTGTGATTTAACAATCATGGTGGGTATCTCATTCTTCAGTCATTCAAATCAGTGTTGTCAAACTGAGGCTGAAAGGGAAATTAGTCTGGTGCCTTGATTAATTATCTCTACTATTATGTATAGGCAGTGGTTAGGAGTTAGGTAAAGATATTCACTGTGGAAAGCCACTCAGTACAAAAAGTGCATAATTTGTCGTACTTATATGTTCCTGTCCAAATCACAAATAAAATCATGAACAAAATCAACAATCGTTTTCAAAAACCAACAATAATTTTCAACTATATTTTTTACACAATTCATCATGAACAGAAACCTTTTTGTGTGTGAATAGAATCCGTGCACAACAAAACTCACTGCATCCTTTACAAAAATATCATAAATAATTGCAGTGGCTGAAAATAAAACAAACTGATCAGTAACAACATCATATTCTTTATCCTTATTCTTGACGTTGTTAAATAAATAGTAGATGTTTGCATTTTTCAATTTCTATAATGTCATTCAGACACTAAGCTATTAAAAGTATTGTATATACATTATAAGAGTTAGTATGAAAAATTAGATTCTTATAAGAATCTAATTTTTCATATAAATAAGAGTACTATTTTGTTACTCAACATTTCAATCAGTATGCTTTGAATGTCTTCAAGAGAAATTTTGTAAGGCGTACTTTCCTGCAAACCATTCAAAGGTGACGATCTAGTAGAAGTTAAGTTAAAGTATTGTCAAACTTTAGGGAAAGCAAGCATGAACAAGTGTGTTTTAAGTTTCTGCTGAAAGAGGGTGATGTTGTGCATAAAGCCTGGTTCATACTTCCTACATTTAAATGCGAATGGCAGACGAATTTTGACGACACAAATTCGCACCAAATAATTTGCAGTTAAACCGAGTTCAAACATTTGCAGCAAAAAAAAAACCTGTGACGTCAAAAATCGCTTCGCATTCGCAAGAAGTATGAACCAGGCTTTATTTGTCTGAGGCCTTCAGGAACTGAATTCCAGAGTCCTGGTGCTATGTTGAAAAAGCTGTTAATATAAATGAATGAATGGTATTTAATCACAGCAAACAGTGCAGTGTAGTTTTCCACGACTCACTATCATCCGGTATCGGTAGAGACGCAGAGAGTGTGGTTGCAGGCAACGTTACGACGTCACTTTCTATGTTCCTATTCACAGTAACAATCTCGATGATGTAGTCGGTTCCTTCTAGGAGGCCAGACACTCTGATGTTTGTTTTATCATGTAGGATTCTAGATTCTACGTAGTCGGACTGCGTCTGCTTGCAGTGTACACAGAAGCCTGTTAGGTGACCGTCAGGCTTCGTCCATGAGACCCTAATACTAGAGTCTGTCGTCTCGCTGACAGTGGCTTCTAACACTGGATTGGGCTCTATCCGAACGTAGGCAATAGTTTCAAAAGGAAATCAAGAAAAGAGAGTCAGAGGAAAGTTTGTGGGAAATTTTCATTCTTCTTTTGAATAACAAATTGATTAGTTTTTTAGTTTTTCAAACAATGCAATAATGGCAAATTAGGCAGCTCTGAGGGTTAACCAGCTGATGTAAATACACCCATGTTTTTGTTTTCAGTTTTTTTTCCCTTTCCTTTTTCATTGCACTGTAAATGAATGCCTTCATGTGTCGTCATTTGTGAGCCAACGCATGCGCGCTTACGCAGTACATTTTTTGCTTATATCATTGAGTCAGTACTTATATGGAAGAAGAAGAATTGATTTCATAAAATAGAGAGAGATAGAACAATGACTTGAATTGTCATTAATGAATTGATTCATTTATTTTTGAAAGTAAGATGGTTTGATTTGTCATGGTTTAAGGTTATAAAAGTAAAAGACATTATCACTCAAGAGCGATCAGTTTAAAGAATACAATCCGTAAAGTTATATCAAGATGAAAATAAATATGACACTGCAGAGGGATCCATTTTAGAAGCAAAACTTGTAGGCAATGGTCCATAAAGACGTGCGTTTGCTCTTAGACAAAGTTGTGATTGACTGACTTGTTAAGTGTCTTTCTTTTATTCGGATTAGTGTTTAGATTTAAATATCTCATCCGATCTCGACCATTGTTTCTACTCCTCAGTCTACGACGACATCTCCTCCTTGCACAAACTCACTTGTGATTTCTTCCGTTTTGTCGTTCTTCTCTTCAGTTTCCAAGGTCTTGGAAACTAAGACGACAGCTTCGCTTTCCACAGTGCCGTTGACTGCACACACCTCTAGTGCGTACTCCGAGTCTTCATTCAACCCTGTAAATGTCGCCTTAGTCTTAGTCGCGTCCAGTATCTTCATAAGGGTTAGGTCTGTGTCTGAATGTTTGCAGGCGACTTTAAAGCCAGTCACAGACCCTTCCGGAATCTTCCAGGATATGAGGATGGAGTCGTGTGAACTTTCAGCTGAAGCATCAAGGACTGGACTGAGAGCTAAAGGGCAAATTGGTAACCACATTGTATCATCATGTTCCATCAAGTATCGTCAGTAGGTTAGCAAGAAGTTTGAGGGATTAGTACAGCCAAAAAAATTGGAAATCATGCTCTACCACAAGATGTCAACAATCCTCCTTCTGATTAATTTAATTGTGAAAGTATGAGAGGAATTTGAATACAATTCAAATTATGAGAGATGAATTAGTCCAAGTCAAAACTATATCAGCAATATTTGAAGCATGATGTGAAGAATAAGAATAAACTATAAATAAATAGTAAACTTGCGAGTGTAACCATGTAATAAATCTCATTTGAGGGAGGGTTGGCTCTGAAAAGAGCCAGTTTGGTCGGTCTCGACATTTCGAACAGTATATTCTGCCTGTTTTCAGGAGAAAATGGAGAAAAATAGTATCAGTAATATTAAGGGTGTGTTGTGTAGCATTCTCACACCACTCACATTCCGATTCTACTGGTTCAGGCTTCAAAACCTCCTCCCCATCAGTCACCTCGGTCACTGCAGTAGTGGATACAGATTTCATCAACCCCGTACTCTCCGCTTTACCATTCACTGCATATATCTCTATTTCATATTCAGTTTCCGGGGTCAAACCAGAAAACGTAACCATGGTCTTTTGACTGTTTACAAATCTAAGTTCTGCTTCTTCCTCGGACGTCTCTTTCTGCCTGCATGTAATCTTGTATGCAGTGTGTATAGCGCCCTCTGGTGTTGACCAGTTGATAGTCAGTGAGCTATCTTTAGCTTCTACTGTCGCCTCCTGTACTGGGATTGGTTCTGAGAAAAATGGTTTGTAGTTAAGTTCAGAAAAGTAACTACAGAAAAAAAAATAGTAAGAAGTGTTGAACACGGCAAGAAGATGTGCTGCAAGGTGCATTGCTATTTGAATATTTAATGTTTTTACAAAGTTCATCAAGAAACAAAACCTTTTTTTACACTTTTCTGGAGTCAATGTGTAAGTCACAGCATGAAAGTATACTGTTGTTTACACAAATATAGTGTTGTTTACAATTTGGTGACATTCACATACATTGATACATCAATAATATCAGACGATTGCAAGTGAGTTAAAACCGAAGAGTACGTGACTTGAAACCAAAGTGTTCACTTGTTGTGCGAGAAATGAAGACAGTAGAAGAAGAACCGCTGGACATCTTAAACACAGACTCGAGTGACTCTGACACAACAACAAGACTGCCATTTGTTCCACAGCGTAACGTCACTAAGACACCTGAGTGCAGCTTGACTTTAAGTGCAGCTTGACTGTACAATGTAAGTGCTACCATTTTCTTCTCCATTCTGATGATTTACTCTTTAAAGACCGGCTCATGTACAGGGTCTATGTACTTTTTGTAGGAAAAAAACACAATGTCCACAGATTGACATTAAACTTACAGTTTGAAGATAATGATAGTAGAAAGCTTCCCTGAAAAAAGTACGTGCTGAGGTGCTGTAGTTTTTGAGAAATGAGTAAACAAATGACATGAAAATAATTTTCGTCTCAGTGATCATGAGACAAAAATTATTTTAGCATGTAAAAAACGTATTTTCATTACATTGTTTCACTCATTTCTCAACAACTACAGCTCCTCAGCAGCTAATATTTTAAAGTAAGCTTTCTACTAACATTATCTTCAAATTGTGTAAGTTTAATGTCAATCTGTGGACATTGTGTTTTGTGTTACAAAAAGTACCCATACCCTTTAAGGGAAAAAAAAAAATGTGAAGCACTTTGTCAAAACAAAGTCACATCACAATGAGCGTAGAGTGTGTATGCGTTTCAAGCAACACATAGAAGCAAATTTTAAACCATTAAAATCACATCATCATCATCTTTTTCAGTGATGTGTGATCACCAAATGGTCACTCTGAACATTCTTACTTTCTGCTATTTTGTTAGATTTGTTTCAATTGAGATTCATAAGTTGCATCAACAGCAACTGGGATGCATGTTTGATGCAACTCAAATTTACTACCGTTGAATCAATTCGTCAACGCCGCCATGAAGTAGCACATTAGTTTTTTTTTCAGCTTTTATGGACGTCATGAAGTACATGTAGAACGCATCTTTCTTACTTTATTGCCTACTAATTGAGGATGAAGAGCACAAAAAGCACTGTCAATTGAAGTTCAAAGCATCAAGTCTCCACTGTATACAAAAAAACTCGATGAAAATATCCTGAAATTTTGCAGGAAAGCTTGTTTTTAAAAAGGTTAAACATTTTCTCCGATTGCTACTTTTCACTCATATCTCTGACTTCTGTGCTACTCCGTGGCATCGGTGACAATTTATTTAAAAACTGTCAATCAACAAGACAAGGGACAAGTGCGGATCACTGCAGTTGTGTTAAATGGCGGCAATTTAACTCACTATCTGTAGTCATTGTTTTAGCCATCTCTGTTAACTTCTCCCCTTCCATATCGCCGCTTAGAGCCCAAATCTCAATCTTATATTCAGTATCGGGCTCCAGCCCCTCCGCCATGACCTCCCTACAGCTTGAATCCGTTGTCTTAATAAAACCACTGCTTGTATCTACAGAGGGCTCTTCCATTTCCGTTGAGAGGGGTGTACAAGCCACCTTGTAACCAGTTTGTGTCCCCTCTGGTGGGGACCATGTGATGGTTATAGAGTCAGGTGCTGTCATGATTTGTGGGTCGATGACCTTTCCTGGTACTAACGGAGTAGAAGGGAAATCAAAATAATTGAGCGTTATACTAGTAGAGCAAATAAGAAATGTCTTCACCATTTTTAACTCGGCCTTTGGACTCAGGAAAAAGGGTCCCTCTTTTGGTCACTCAAAGTCCCTTAGGTGCGTAGACGTGCACTAGTGACCTTATTGCCAGTCTGTGTACATGTATATTATGTGGGGTGTCGTGGTTGAGCGGATAATTAAGAGCACCGAACTCAAGCTCTGGTGTTTCTGTTCAGCAGAGTGTGGGTTCAAGTATCACTCATGACAGACACTTAACTATAATTGTTTCACTGCACCAAGCTCGTGTACAACCTGCCGATATCCACTAGTGTGTGTTGATGACCATGCAGAGCGGTCTGACCAGAGTATGTTTTCATACCACACACTGCAAAAACTTAATAATAATAATAATAATAATAATAAGACTTGTAATGCGCACATATCCACCCTGCTGGGTGTTCAAGGCGCAGTAAAACCAAAAACAAAACAAAAACAAAACACAACACAAAGAAAAACAGACACAACAAAATTAGTCATTGAAAACCTGCGACATAAGATAAGTTTTCAGAAGAGACTTGAATTTTGCGGTACAAACACAAGATCGAAGATTAAATGGTAGAGAGTTCCAGATGTGTGGCGCGGCTGAAGAAAAAGACCCGTCACCCCAGGAGTGTCGAGACTTGGGTTCAATGTAGATATTATTATTAATTAAATACTGTAAAACAGCGACTAAAAGCCGAATGTAAAGTTCACAAAAAACAGTCACAGTAAAAATATAATAAAAGCAACAGGAATGTATTACATAAAAAGAATGAAATATCAAATAGTTATTTAGAAAAACATAAAAACGCTCGCAACAAATTTGTGACAGTACAATGCAAAAAGCTCCAAATGTTTTGTTTATATTAAAGGCAGTGGACACTATTGGTAATTGTCAAAGACTAGCCTTCACAGTTGGTGTATCTCAACATATGCATAAAATAACGAACATGTGAAAATTTGAGCTCAATCGGTCATCCAACTTGCGAGATAATAATGAAAGAAAAAAACACCCTTGTCACACGAAGTTGTGTGCGTTTAGATGGTTGATTTCGAGACCTCAAGTTCTAAATCTGAGGTCTCGAAATCAAATTCGTGGAAAATTACTTCTTTCTCAAAAACTATGGCACTTCAGAGGGAGCCATTTCTCACAATGTTTTATACCATCAACCTCTCCCCATTACTCGTCACCAAGTAAGGTTTAATGCTAATAATTACTTTGACTAATTACCAATAGTGTCCACTGCCTTTAAAGTTAATCCATTGCTCATGATCCAAAGAGCCTGTCAACAAGACAACAGCATTAAAGTGGAAAAAAAGCATCATATAATAATCCAGTATGGCTATATAAACTACAGCACTTCAAATTATTTTGATTAATATACATGTAGCTAAATAAAGACATTGCAAATCACAGTTGTCAAACTAAAGAACACTTTTAGTAATCATGGGTATTCACATTAAAGGCACTGGACATTAAAGTAATTACTCAAAATGATAGCATCAAAACTTACTCGGTAACAAGTGATGGAGATATGTTGATAGTATAAAACCTTGTGAGAAACAGCTCCCTCTGAAGTAACATAGTTGTTGAGAAATCTGTTAAAATACTTCAGGCCTGAAGCCTTTTATTAGGCATCTGAAAGCACACAAATTTGTGCAACAAGAGTGTTTTTTTTTCTTTCATTATTATCTTGCAACCTTGATGACCAATTGAGTAAATATTTTCACAAATTTGTTACGCTGTGCATATGTTGGGATCATCACAAAGTGAGAATACTGGTCTTTGACAATTATCAAAGTTGTCCAGTGCCCTTAAAACCTTTAATTACTATAAATGTTATCATATCAAAGTCAACAACCTTCATGATAACGGCTTAGCTAGAATCTGTACTTACTTGTAGTGCCTTTGATGGTTACCGGTTCACTTCCTTCTTCCCCACTAATCGTAACGATGTAGAATTCATAACACTGCCCTGGTACTAAGCCTGTAATCTCTGCTTTGGTCGTTTCACCGCCATCGATAGATGTACTCTTCAATTCAGCATTATCATCACTCCCTTGTTTGTCACCGTCTGTTAAATATAATGAATAGGGCAGATGGCCTTAGCTTTCGATCCAATACGGACCTTCTTCAGAGGCATAAAACAAGTACAAACAAATACAAATCCATTTATAGAAAAAGAGAGGGGGGAAAGGGATTAAGGAAAGGATCCAGAAAGAAGCGGGAAAACAACAGCCAATCAAAGTTTCTATTTCAGAAACAATATTGGTGGCTATGAACCAATAGGAGTGAAGTGGCGAGGACAAAGGATGTTTAGAATGAAAGGATGGGTAACTGGACCATAAAAGTGGTAAATGTATTGTTCGACAAAAATGCAGGGAGACATGAAAGGGTAGGATTAGAGAGCAAGTTGCATCATGATACAACTAACAACTAACTGTCTGTTAAATATTATATAATATTTTTGTACTTTAGATCGAATTGCATTACAAATTTTTTAGTTATTCACTTTAACTTGATACATATTTTACTAACAGGTTGAATGTTTTAATAGATTGAAATTCACATAGGGGACAAAGAATATTATATTTTGGTTTTACTCATCACCAATACTTTTCCGAGCTCTGTGAAAAACTCACAGGCATACATTGTATAACTCGGGTAGGATTCGAACCCACGACTTGGCATGTAGAGCAGTGTCTTAGCAACTAGACCACTGATATAGGATTTGAGGCATTGCATGGTGAGGTATCAATGTATATTTGGTTTGCGGTAACACCATGTGTGTATCTACTTGCCAGGTAGAGTTTGCGGATCTACTTGCCAGGTAGAGTTGCAACTCTACCTGGCACAGATACACACATGGCGTTACCGCAAACCAAATATACATAGACCACTGATATTGCCCAGTAGCTAGAGGCAGTTTCAATCCTATTTTTTGGCAGAGGGGTACTGCAACAATTTAATAGATGGAAATTTGCAGCGTTAACTTTTGAAATCTCACCATCCTCTAGTTTGTCCTGTTTCTTTGTATCCTTGTCTACACTAATCTGCTTGGCGTTGTCTTCGCTTGGTTCATTCAAAACATCAGCCTTCTCCTCCTCATTTCTTGGTTTGTCTTTCTCATCAGCAACGTCATCTTGTCCACCATCTTCAGGTTTGTCTTGGTCATCACCTGATGCATCTTTGCTGTCTTTAATTGGTTGGTAGTCAACACGATAACCAGTCATTTCCCCTTCTGGTTTAGTCCACGTCAAATTGATGACATCTGTCGTGCTAGACTCAATGTTGGGATCGACTACTGCATTAGGTTCTGTCAGAAATGAAATGCAAACCACAACAAATCAATTATTATATGGTTGTGAAAAAAAATTGGGACACTAGGGCAGGTCTATCCCCTCTTTGTCCTGTGAGTGACCAGAAGAGGGGCATTTTTACCTCGGCCTTCGGATTCAGGAAAAAGGGTCCCATTTGGTCACTCAAAGTCCTTAGGTGCATAGACGTGCACTAGTGACCTTATTGCCAGTATGTGTATATTATGTGGGGTGGCGTGGTCGAGCGGATAAGAGCACCGAACTCAAGCTCTGGTGTTTCTGTTCAGCAGAGTGTGGGTTCAAGTATCACTCATGACAGACACTTAACTATAATTGTTTCACTGCACCCAGGGGTTAATGGGTACCTGTGAGGGCAGAGATGGTTCTTGTGATTGGTTTAGATTAGTGTGCTACATATTTGGCAGCACAGGCTGTATACTCCCCAAGGAGCTGAGATGGTTATTAGGAATTAACTAAATGGTCCAGTGAGCAGGGATAATAATATATTTTTTTTTCTCTTTTTTTTCTTTTCTAAAAACATAGGATTCGAACTGCCTCTAGCTACCGGGCAATCTTGGTGGTCTAGTTGGTATGACACTGCTCTAGAATTGCAAAGGTCGTGGGTTCGAATCCCACCCGACTAAAATGCCTGTGATTTTTTTTCACAGGACTCGGGAAAGTACTGAGTATACAGTGCTACACACATCGATGTATATGGGTAAAAACCAAAAAAAATTAATATTCTTTATCCCCGATGCAAATTTAACATCTATTAAAAGGGGTAATAATGCTGGAAGCACATTGAGACTGCGTTTGGGTGTGCAAAGCGCTACATAAAAACTATTAATATTATTAGTACGTACTTGTCGTTTGTGTCAGTGTTGTCTTCTCACTCTCAGTGTCTCCATTGAATGCATAGATCTCAAAGCCATACTGACAACCCGGGGTGAGTCCTTCAAACTTCGCTGTTGTCGTACCTCCGTCCTCAATCTTAACTTCTATGGCGTCTTCAGGAAGGCAGACGACACGGTAAGCAGTTACTGTGCCTTCTGGCTTACTCCAAGTTACATCGATGGTGTCTGTTGTACTAGTGGCTGCAGGGTCTCGAGGCTGGTTGCTCTCAGATTCTGTGAAAATATTAATAATAGTTATTGCTGGGACTACAAATCAAATTATTCACATTGACAATAAGCCATTTGCGAGTTAGATTTGAACAACATCTGGTTCAATGTCACAATGTACCGCTTACATTTGACGTCCACAGACTATAGAGACAGTTGCTATGTCAAATGGTTCGGGCAAGCTTTTGCATAGCAACCTCCAGATGAGCAGACCCTGGTACCATAGTTCCATACACATCCATTCAGAACTGTGTATGGGTGTTCACCGTCTCTTACATAACTACGCAAAAGCTTGATCCTAAACGTATGACATGGCAACTGTTTCGATAGTCTGAGGAATTCAACTTTAACTGGTAACTTGTGATCAAGCACGTCAGTATACCAGACAATATTCAAGTCTAACTCGCAAATGGCTTATTGCTTTGTGTCTAATGGCCCGAGATAACTTATGAGAAGACAATAGTGACATGCCTCAATTGGAGAAACAGTGGATATTTCACACAGATGCAAAAAAATATAGCTACAATCTATACAAAAAGTGCAAAGTTAAAACATTAACATTCTTTTATATTTTGATTAAGTTGTGGGAAAAAAACCCAAATGGAAACAAACATTATTATTATTATAAGTGGAGTAAAATTTAAAATTTCATTAACAGATGCAAAAGTGACTTCAACAATCTAAAACAAAAGTGCAAAGTTAATTCATTAACATTCTTTAATATTTTGATTTCAGTTGTGGGAGAAAAACCCCAAGTAAAGACAAACAAGTGTTGTCAAACTTAATATTTCATAAACAGATGCAAAATTTACGTCAACAATCTAGAAAAAAAACAGTGCAAAGTTAATACAATAACATTCTATAATACTTTGATTAAATTGTGGGAGGAAAACCCCAAATGGAGACAAATGAGTGGGGTAAAAATTAAAATTTCAAACAAAGCAAAAATGACGTCAGCAATCTATGAAAAAAGTGCACAAATTAATTCAATAATACTCTTTAATATTTTGATTAAGTTGTGGGAGGAAAACCCCAAGTGGAGACAGACAAATAGGAGTAAAAGATAACTTTTCATTAACAGACGCAAACATTTATTCAAAAATCTATAAAAAAAAAGTGCAAAGCTATTTCAAAAACACTCTTTATCATTTTGATTAAGTTCTGGGAGGAAAACCCAAGTAAAGTAAAACTTAATGTTTCAAACAGACGCAAAAATGACACTAACAATCAGAAATTAATAAATGTTATTCAAAAACATTCTTTAGTATTTCGATTTAGGTGTGGGAGAAACAAACGTGGATTAGAAAAGTTATATTTCAAACAAAAGTAAAACATACATCAACAGTCTGAAAAGGGAAAAACAATGTAAATATGTGTTAGTACAATTCGTTGGAGTAAATTAGATTAAAAATTACACAAACATGTCTAACAATTCAATTCAAACAACACATTAACACCGTGAAAAAGAACACTTCTTTTTATTTATATTTCCAATACGGTGGCGGGAAGATTAATTAAAATATAATTTTGTAAGTCATGACAACTTTCAGTGCAATAAATCAAACTCAAAACCACTCAAAATATAATTTTGTAAGCTATATAATTCTAGAGCAGTGTCTTACCAACTAGACCACCGGGACTGCCCCGTAGTTAGAGGCAGTTCAAATCCTATATTTTAGCAGTGGGTATCGCAACACTAATAGATGGAAATTTGCATAGGGGACAAAGAATATTTATTTAGTTTTACCTATCCTTAACTACCAGGCAATCTCACTGGTCTAGTTGGTAAGACACTGCTATAGAATCGCAAAAGTCATGGATTTGAATTCCACCCGAGTAATATGCCTGTAATTTTTTTCACAGGACTCGGAAAAGTACTGAGTATACAGTGCTAACATACATCGGTGTACTGTATATGGGTAAAAACCATAATGAATATGAAAAGTACATTTCCTATCAGCTTTCTCCGACTCTCTTTTCTTGATTTCCTTTGAAACATTGGTGTATATGGGTAAAACCAAAATTAGTATTCTTTATCCCGCATGCAAATTTTCATCTATTATATAATTTTGTAAGTTATGACAACTTTCAGTGCAATAAAATCCACTCTCAGTGCAGTTCTACTGTGCAACATCAATCTCGGATGGAAACAATCCTCTTACTTGTACTTGCTGTCAACTCAACGGCTTCACTTTCTCTGTCACCACACACAGTAAAGATCTGTATGGTGTACTCAAGTCCAGCTTCTAAGCCTTCAAACGTTCCAGACGTCTTATCAGCTCCATCTAAACTCAACGTCTTCGTTTGAGTTTCTTGTGCGTCTCCAGCCTCCGCCTCCTTCGGCCCTTCCTCCATCGTTTTATCAGAGGTAGATACATCTTTAGGTGGGTCTTCTGATGTTGTTGCTTTATCTTCAGTCAGTGTTTTCTCAACATCCTTTGATGCATCCTCAGAAGACGAGGCATCATTAATTGGCTCTTCCTTCTGTGTATCTATGTCTGTCATATCTTGAGATGATTTCTCATCGTTGGTCACTTCCTCCTCCTTAGTCTGACTGGATGCTCCTTCTTCTTTAGTCTGACTCTCTGAGACATCCATATTCTCCTCCTCCAATGATAATTTCTCTGCCTCATCTTGAGATAGTTTCTCATCGTTAGTCACTCCTTCTTTAGTCTGACTCTCTGAGACATCCATCTTCTCCTCTAAAGACGGTGATTTTTCTGCCTCATCTTGAGATGATTTCTCATCCTTGGTCGCTCCTTCTTTAGTAGTCTGACTGTCTGATACATCCATCTTCTCCTCCGAAGACGTTGGTTTCCCTGCCTCATCTTTTCTTAGTTGGCAGGTGAGGCGATATCCACTCACCTCCTTACCGTCAGGTTTCTTCCAAGACACACTTAGTGAAGATTTGGTTGAGTTATCAATGAGAGGTTCTTGAACAGTTGGAACGACTGATGCTACTATTGGGATATTCAATGCAAAATCATAGAAAGAAAAAGATAAGTATGTATGTCGATATGAAAATGTTTTTCTTGGAGCACCGCAAACCAAAAATGTTAATATTTCACGCACAACAAAAACAAACTTTACATAATACATAATTTATTGATGGTTAATAACTGTCATGCTTTATGAAGGGATGGTAAACCAAAGTTTAAAAAAAATGATAAAAACATCAGATGTGTTAGTTTGGCAGGATATTCTGTGCCCCCCCCCCCATATGGTGAGCTGTGTACAAACTTCTTCTGAACGCACCCTCTTTTGAAACAAACTCCTTCAGCCCCAATAATTTCCCGTTTGGGGGACAGAACTCACTTTAGCAGACAGATTGCTCTGGGACACGAATTTGTTATCTTAAAATGAGTTTGTACCAAGTGAATACTCTGTGCAAACAGTGCTTTTTCACCAGTGAGAGTGCATTGCTCGAACTCACTTGTCTTTGCAGTTAGCTTGACTCGATCACTCTTCCTATCACCATCCAACGTATAAATCTTGATGACATATTCAACATCAGACTTTAGATCTTCCAAGTTGGCTTGAGTTGTATCTGCTTCAGAGATTTCCAACTCCTTCATGTCACCACTGACCTTCTTTTCAGAGGAATCGTTCTTGTCTTTGGAGACATTTTTATCTTTGACGGCGTCCGTCTCTGGAATCTCTTCCAGCTTGGTTTCATCTTCTTCCTTCTTGATGGATTTCTTTCTCTTGGATTTCTTCTTCTCTTTGTCCTCAGCATCTGACGTTTTCTCAGAGGCATCTTTCTTGTCTTCAGAGACATTTTTGTCTTCGACGTCGTCTGTCTCTGGAATCTCATCCAGTTTGTTTTCATCTTCTTCCTTCTTGATGGATTTCTTTCTCTTGGATTTCTTCTTCTCTTTTTCCTCAGCGTCTGACGTCTTCTCAGAGGAATCTTTCTTGTCTTCAGAGAAAGTTTTATCTTTGATGTCGTCCATCTGTGGAATCTCCTCCTTCTTGATGGATTTCTTTCTCTTGGATTTCTTCTTCTCTTTGTTCTCAACGTCTGACGTCTTCTCAGAGTATTGGATGAGATAGCCTGTGATATTTCCTTCAGGTTTCTTCCAGGAGATGGAGATGTTGGATGAGCCGGTTTCAAGGACGACAGCTTTGCGTACTTTGCCGACTTTAGCTTCTACAAAAAGTATTGTTTAAATCAAGTTTTTAAATCGATCTGGCGTTAGATTAGTACACACAAATAAGCTCAGTTTTACTTTTAGTTTAATGTGACGCATACAATGAAATGTGCTTGTGATTAACTGAGAAGTTTGTAATTGTTTAATTTTTGGTGAAAAACCTTGCATGTTCAAATATTCATATAAATAATCCCAAGTACAATTTGAAACTTTCTACAGTGTAAATGATCGAAAAGAAATGTCAAATTTTAGTTGAATGTACATAAGATGATGTGATTGTACAAACAATCTTAGTGTTAATAAATATTAGATTTACGGTAGCACCATGTGCGTTACTACTTGCTAGGTAGATTATGTTCTTTTAAGAACTTATCTTGCTTTATATTCTACTACAGTGAAATTGATTTTTCAGACCTCGGGAGACTTCTCAGTTTTGAAAAGAGCTGTCCTACTTGCTAGGTAGATTATGTTCTTTTAAGAACTTATCTTGCTTTATATTCTGCTACAGCGAAATCAATTTTTCAGACCTCGGGAGACTTCTCAGTTTTGAAAAGAGCTGTCATACTTTTTGACTACTACCTGGGCAGAAGGTAGAAAATCCGCAGAGACTACTACTTTTGCTTCAGTCGTTCAAGGAGACTTCACTACCGCGAAGTGAGTTCTTAATTGGTCTCAACGTTTTGATAAAAAATTAAAGATGCTATGTCAGATTTTTGGCCCCAAACATTAAAAAATAGATTTTTTTTTAGTGAATGGTAATTCAAAGAGTATTACCCGCTCTAACGAGAAAAAAAGTTTAACTTTTACTTTTAATGGTCAGGAACCATGAAAAAATTTAAAACGTTTCTTATAAAATACATAAGAATTGGTCACGTGATATATTGTCGGGATCCCGACAAGAACTAATTTTGAGTACTTTATTTCACTGCCACTAATAATTGGCGGACTTTTTCGAGCAATGGCTCAAATGAAAGCTTGTAACTTTCTCGACCCCCATCAAAATACCTATTGAATTTTTAATCAAAATTTTGGGGTCAAATCAGCCAAAAATCTGACATAGCATCATTAACTAAAGACAATACGCAAACTGTTCCCTTACTTGTTGCAATTTCCACAGTGACACTATTCCCCTTGACGTCTCCACATAATATAGACAAGTTCACAACATAGGTGACATCAGATTTTAACCCTTCAAACTTTGCTTCACATGAATCAGGATTATCCAGAAGTAGCTCCTGTTGTGTCTTGTCGTCGGGCTCTGCGTTTTTAGCAGAGCATTGTAGATGGTACCCACTCATGCCATCACCCTGGGGTTTAGTCCAGGTGATTGTCACAGTGTCTGCTGTGCTGTCTGCTCTGGGGTCTGTCACGACTGGAAGCTCCAAGGGTTCTGTGAAGGGTGGGATATTCATATAGCTATCATGATAAAGAGAGTTGTTCGGTGCTTGGTGCAATCACAACATACACAAAAACACACAGACATGTTCGTGAATCCCGTTAATCAAGGACTTCTCTTTGTTCTCACACTGTTTGGGCTTAGTTTTTTTTTAGCGACGTCCCCATGGTGTTGTACATGAAATCGTAGCGAGGACATCCTCACTCTGTCAAATACCCGGATCTCTTTTGATAAAGTCCTGTGTTTCAACGGGTAGATACACTCACACAAACAGGAGTCTAAATAAGTGTGTAACCTGAACGTCCAAAACAAGACAAAACTTGTGTACACTAGATGCTGCAAAACAACTTAGAGTGTGCAATAACAACAGACAAACAAACAGAAAAAAAGGAGTTTGTCCAGTGACTTGCAGTTGATCTGAAAATGTGAGATAAAACAGCTGAAACTAAGACAGAAGATTTGGAAACTCTCAGATATCGGCCTGGAAATTTAAACCAAGGCCACGAATTAAACCACGAAGGCAGAGAACTCAGTTTGGTTCTTATGCCGAGCCCTACTGTAAGCCTGAAGATCAGAGACAAAAACTTGATTCTTTCATCACAAAATCTCTTACAGTGTGCCTTATTTATTTACTGCCAACAGTAATCAAACTTTCAACATGTATAATGTGCAAGTGCTGTGTCACACAGTGCTGTCGTGTCACTAGTAAATTAGACTCACTTGTCTTTGCAGTTAGCTTGACTCGATCACTCTTCCTATCACCATCCAATGTATAAATCTTGATGACATATTCAACATCAGCCTTAAGATCTTCTAAGTTGGCTTGAGTTGTATCTGCTTCAGAGATTTCCAACTCCTTCATGTCACCTTTGACCTCCTTCATGTCACCTTTGACCTTCTTCTCAGAGGAATCGTTCTTGTCTTTGGAGACATTTTTATCTTCGACGTCGTCCGTCTCTGGAATCTCTTCCAGCTTGGTTTCATCTTCTTCCTTCTTGATGGATTTCTTTCTCTTGGATTTCTTCTTCTCTTTGTCCTCAGCGTCTGGAGTCTTCTCAGAGGAATCTTTATTGTCATCGGAGACATTTTTATCTTCGACGTCGTCCGTCTCTGGAATCTCTTTCAGCTTGGTTTCATCTTCTTCCTTCTTGATGGATTTCTTTCTCTTGGATTTCTTCTTCTCTTTGTCCTCAGCGTCTGGAGTCTTCTCAGAGGAATCTTTATTGTCATTGGAGACATTTTTATCTTCGACGTCGTCCGTCTCTGGAATCTCTTCCAGCTTGGTTTCATCTTCTTCCTTCTTGATGGATTTCTTTCTCTTGGATTTCTTCTTCTCTTTGTCCTCAGCGTCTAGAGTCTTCTCAGAGGAATCTTTATTGTCATCGGAGACATTTTTATCTTCGACGTCGTCCGTCTCTGGAATCTCTTCCAGCTTGGTTTCATCTTCTTCCTTCTTGATAGATTTCTTTCTCTTGGATTTCTTCTTCTCTTTGTTCTCAATGTCTGACGTATTCTCAGAGTATTGGATGAGATAGCCCGTGATATCTCCTTCAGGTTTCTTCCAGGAGATGGAGATGTTAGATGAGCCGGTTTCAACGACGACGGCTTTGCGTACTTTGCCGACATTAGCTTCTACAAAAAGTATTGTGAAAGTAAAGTTTTTAAATTGATCTGCTATTAGATAAGTAAGCACAAATAGACTCAGTTTTACTTTTAGTTTAACGTGACGCAAACAATATGAAATATGTTTGTGACTAACTTAGAATTGGTGAGTGTATTTTTTCAGTGAAAACTTTGCATGTTCAAGTATTCATATAAAGAATCCAAAGTACGATTTGAAATCTTTCTACTGTGTAAATGATAGAAAAAAACGCAGGCATGATATTTGGTCCTTGAAAAAGAGTATAGGAATATTGTATTGAGTACAAGGGCTGACCTACATGTATATGTGCACATGGGGTAGGCTCTAATAGACATTTCAGGCTATTTAATCACAATTTTTTTCAGACTTTTCCAAGAGCAATAGAATCGGAAGTCAGACTAAAGTAGGAAGAATATCATGCCTGGAAATGTCAAAATTTAGTAGAATGTTAGAAAAATGATGTGATTGTACAAACAAACTTAGTGTTTAATAAGAAATTTACTCAAGAAAATACGCAAACTGTTCCCTTACTTGTGGCAATTTCCACAGCGACACTGTCCCCCTTGACGTCTCCACATAATATAGACAAGTTCACAACATAGGTGACGTCTGATTTTAACCCTTCAAACTTTGCTTCACATGAATCAGGACTATCAAGAAGTAGCTCCTGTTGTGTCGTGTCGTCTGGCTCTGCATTCTTGACAGAGCATTGTAGATGGTACCCGCTCATGCCATCACCCTGGGGTCTAGTCCAGGTGATTGTCACAGTGTCTGCTGTGCTGTCTGCTCTGGGGTCTGTCACGACTGGAAGCTCCAAGGGTTCTGTTAAGGTTGGGATTTATTCATATAGCCGTTATGTTAAGGAGAGTCATCCAGTGCTTGGTGCAATCACAACAGACACAAAAACACACACACACAATTGTAAATCCTGCTAATCGAGGACTTCTCTTTGTTCTCCCACTGTTTGGACTTAGTTTTTTTTAGCGACGTCCCCATTGGTTTTGTTCATGAAAGCGAAGCGAGGACGTCCTCGCTCTGTAAAACACCCGGATCCCTTTTGTTAAAATTTGCGGTTTCAACAGGTAGATACACTTACAAAAAAAGGAGTGTAATTAAGTGTTTAACCTGAACGTCCAAAACAAGATAAAACTTGTCAACACTACCGGTAGATGCTGCAAAACTTCTTAGAGTGTACAATAACATTAGACACACAAACAGAAGAAAGGAGACTAAATAAGTGTGTTCATACAGTTTTTCCTGTGACTTGTAGTGGACCTAAAAATGTGAGATACAACAACTGAAAACTAAGACAGAAATTTCTTAAACTCGGACATTGGACCGTAACATTAAAACCAAGGCCACGACTTAAACCAAGACAGAGACAAACAGTTCTAAACCAGAAGGTCCGAGACAAAACAAAACCTGAGTCTTTCAACACTAGATGCCGCAAAACTTCTTACAGTGTGCATTAGATACATGTAACTTCCAACGGTATTCAAACTTTTCAACAGGTGAGAGTGCTGGGGTCACACAGTGCTGTCGTGTCACTAGTAAATAAGACTCACTTGTCTTTGCAGTTAGCTTGACTCGATCACTCTTCCTATCACCATCCAATGTATAAATCTTGATGACATATTCAACATCGGACTTTAGATCTTCCAAGTTGGCTTCAGTTGTATCTGCTTCAGAGATTTTTAACTCCTTCATGTCACCTTTGACCTTCTTCTCAGAGGAATCTTTCTTGTCTTCAGAGACATTTTTATCTTGGATGTCGTCCGTCTCTGGAATCTCTTCCAGCTTGTTTTCATCTTCTTCCTTCTTGATGGATTTCTTTCTCTTGGATTTCTTCTTCTCTTTATCCTCAGCGTCTGATGTCTTCTCAGAGTATTGGATGAGATAGCCCGTGATATCTCCTTCAGGTTTCTTCCAGGAGATGGAGATGTTGGATGAGCCCGTTTCAATGACGGCGGCTTTGCGGACTTTACTAATCTTATCAATCTCTGTATATGTATTAAATATCGTTAAAAATAGGCAAGTGTGTCAAGACTCACGTGAATGGAATCTTCATCATTTCAAAAATTTGTATCACATTGTGTTTTTTCTCTTTAAGGGATGTTTGGAGCAATTGCCAATGCATCTACATGTAACTCTATTAATTATTTTCAAAAATAAGCCTGGGCGATGTGTGCGACTAGTGTCAAAGACACAAAACTATTGATTGGTTAGTCGAGTCAAGGGAACTTCTGTTTTCAACTACTCTGTTAATCGTGCCGACCTGACTACAAAAACAGTTACCTGCTTTGTGAACCAATTGAGTAGCTCACGCCTACGAAAACATAATTTACTTCTGAAACACAATCAGACAATCAGTGACACAATCCTTCAATCCTTTCAGCGTGAATTTCACAATATTGCGCCGGCGGCAAACGATATGCCGCAATACATCTTAGGAATTAAAACTAAGTCGCGACTGCTGTCAAAGTCGAGACTATTTGAGGCGCGACTAGTCGAGTAGTAAAATTTACCAGTCGCCCAGGCCTAGTCAATAATTTGATGATCATGGTTTGGTAGGATTTATGTTGTTAGTCATTGATGTTATTTCATACAAGACTCACTCTTCTGGATTTTCATGGCTTCACTTTTCCTCTCTCCGTACAAAGCAACAATCTGCACCTCATACTCCTTGCCTTCTTCAAGCTTCTCAAACTTTGCTTCTGTCGCCTCCCCTGTATCTAGGGTTATGTCGTGGGGTGTGTCACCCTCCCCTGCTCCCTTTAGAGTGCATGTTACATAATACCCAGTGACGTCCGCCTCCGGTTTGACCCAGGTCACATGGATAGTGTCACCGGTCGCCTTTGCCTGTGGCTCAGACACTGATGGTATAGACGCTGATTCTGTATAATATAACAAGTCATTGAAACTATTGGCTATCCAAAATGGCGGTTGACTATGGCTGCTGGCTTAAAGGGATCTAGCCATACAGCTATCCAGCCATTGAAAATTCATAGACATCAGTCAAATTTTGGCTAATCAAAGATGGCGGTTGACTATGGCTGCTGGCTTAGCCAGATCTAGCCATATAGAGCAAGTTCGAGTGCGCACCGTGCTAACTAAAGGTTGACTATTTTCACTCGAACCAAGGCTGGTCGACCATTGGTTGACTACTGTGGTCAACCAATGGAACCAGCCTCATGACCATGGTTTCTTCCATGGTCCCATGTGTAAAGCGCAGAGGGGAACCAGTGACACTATAGCAAAAAGACAGAAGATTGTTGAATACAGTGGTACCGATAATTGACTAGGCTTCCAAACGAGTCGTTCAAGTGAGTGTGTCACTGCGAATGTATGTTTGCTGGTCAGTAGTCGACTAAAATGTGCGCACTCAAACTTGCTCATAGCTATAGCCATTGAAAATTCATAGACATCAGTGAGGTTAAAGACACACAAAGCGTGCATAGAAGACAACCACATGTGCAGTTTAGTATAAAGAGGTGCTCTAAACTATCCTGTCAAATCCGAATGTCTCCAATCTTCTCAAATCTAGACAGGTATTGCTCATTATCGCCGCCACTGGAGGGCCACATGACAGGTGGCCAGAAGGACACTAAAACGTTGTGCTGTAGTCGCAATTTCTTGTACATTGCTTTGCAAGCTTTCTTTTGGTGCAAGGAGCCCACATCCATTCCAATCTTGGCAGCACTTGCACCAACATTCCTTCTCAGTCTGCGTTTCTTAAAAGTATATCAATATGCATACACGTATATATATGCATGTACATGTACATCAATATGCATACACACATACATGTATGTTAAAATTATTTAGCAGATAAAAGAAAAAACCTCTGCAATGTCATACATGTATTTGTTTTCATCTAGTTCTTGATATCTCTATACTGTAAAGTTGTATTCTTTAAACAGATCGCTCTTGAGACACGACACAACCAATCAGGGAGATATTTGAGAACTACATTCAACTTAAAGGATTTGGGTACTTTTTCAAAATGTCCATAGATTTACATTAAACTTACAGGGTTTGAAGATAATGGTAGTGGAAAGCTTCCCTTCAGAGCTTACTTACTGAGGTGCTGTAGTTTTTGAGAAGTGAGTAAAACAATGTCATGAAAATACGTTTGTAAATGCTTAAAATACTTTTGGTCTCATGAGACCAAAATTATTTTCATGAAATTTTTTACTCATTTCCCAAAAACTACAGCACCTCGGCACATAGGTAATATTTTCAGGGAAGCTTTCTACTATCATTACCTTCAAACTGTGTAAGTTTAGTGTAAATCTGTGGACATTGTGTTCTTTGTCCTACAAAAAGTACATACTGTACACCCTTTAACAGGTAAAAAGTTTCCATAATCGGGGAGATTGTCAAATTGTTCATCAGAGAACGAGGAAAGATTGGTTTATTTTCAGGGAACTTTGTGTAGAATCAGAGAGATTTGGCAGCACTTCATTTCTGAAATCAAGAACATACATTAATGTAAACGATTACAATGGTGCACTACTGTGAAGACTAACAAAACAGCATACATCATCATCATGGTGAAGACAATCAGACATAGTCTGGTGCATGTTCACTCCGTGCTCACTCGTCACCCTGACTCACTGGTTGTAGCGTTGACCTTAACCCTCTCACTTTCCCTATCGCCATCGACTGTATAAATCTTGATGAGGTATTCCGTGTTCTCCGAGAGTTTCTCAAAGGTCGCTGAGGTCACCGTAGGGTCGTCTAGCTTCACTTCATCGCCCGATGAGTCTTTAGTTTCTTTAGACGCGCATGTCAAACGATAACCGCTAACAGCGCCCTCTGGTGTCTGCCAAGACACCATGATGCTATTTACGGTACCTTCTGCTGTTGCCTTGCGAACCTTGCTAACCTTGGCTAATTCTGAGAATGTTATTTATATGAGAAGGAAGATCTCGTTAGAAAGGCTTAGAAACTTTTTTTTCAAAGTTGTCATTGTAGATATTATGCTTTTCACCAAATTTTAAGTCTTCCAAGACACCAGGATGTTGCCTTGTGTACATTGTTAACACCGTAGCTAATTCTGATTTTGGAGAGAATATTTTTTTCCTTTTATTTAAAGGAAGATCTTGATAGAAAGGCTTGGAAACCAAAACACAAAGTTGCATATACATGTATGCATTTTGAAACAGGTCATGGATTATGATTTAGCTTTTGTTTTAAATTGTTATTGAATTTGCTCTTCAATAAACCTAACATGAGATCCAGACATCGACATCATTCTGTACAATAAATGGTCAAAATACCTTTAAACTATCTCAAGCATGTCTCAATGTCATCTTTGTCTTTTAAAATAGACACACTTCACTGATTCACATCCGTATCATGTCGTGAAATTATGATTTGCCATATTGGTTATAGAGGCCTGCTTATGAATTAACAAATTCAATGGGAAGCACATGTCAAATGATAAACGCTGACACTTCCCGCTGGTGTCTTCCGTGGGTTTTCCCTGGAATAATTCTCTGGCGTTTTCCTCCAAGATCTAAAAATGAAACTTTCTCACTGGCATCACAACCAGAATGATTAAAGAAAATGAACAAGGAAACAGTAGCACCACTCACCTGTTCTAGCTGTCACAGTCATCTTGTCGCTTTCTTTGTCATCGTACACTGTATAAACCTCCACCGTGTATTCCTGGCCCGATGATAACCCCTTGAACTCGGCCGTTGTCTTATCGGCTCCACTCATCTTGAGCTCTGGTGTAGCGCCCTCTGCTGGTAGGATTAGGAGACGGTAACCGTTCACGTCCCCTTCTGGCTTGGCCCAGGACACGGCCAGGGAGTTGTTGGTGGATTTAGTAGACTGTACTTCTGATACAGTAAACACATGAATCTCTGGCATTTCTAAAAGGGAAAGAATCATAGAAGAAACAAAGCATTAATCAAATAAAATAAAGATAATGATACTACTAGGTCATATGTAGGTTCTTATACTACGCTTTATCACTCCCATAGCGCTCAGGATTTTTTTCCTACAGGTATGTGGAGCTACGTTTTGTAGTATGAGACCTTTTTTCCTCGATAGCACAATGTAGAGGGTTACAAGATGCTGTGGTGCAATATACTGCCAATCAAACCAGAACCCCTTCTCTTTTCGTTGTGCACTGGTTTTTTTTTACGTGCGTTACACAATACACAAGACAAACAGCCTCATCTAGGAAGATGTTTAGAAATTATAATCTCTCTCTCGCTCTCTCTAGTCGACCGAGGTCGGAATCATGTTGAGGCTCGCCCATCCCTGTCGATCCCTCATTAGGTTGGGAAGATCAGTTGGAAGCACCCCAATGTCCCTGGGAAACACATCTGTGTTTGTTTTCAGTAAACCTTCTGCAGAATCAAAGAGAGTTGGCATCTCGGCCATCTAATCTACATGTAATTTAATCTGAAATACTGTAAAAATCTTACTTGTTGATTCATGTAGTGTGACTTTCTCGCTGTCTGATTCCCCGCTCAGAGCAATGATATCCACTTTGTATTTCTTACTAGGTGCCAGACCATTAAACTCCGCTCGAGTTGTACTCGTATCTTTGATCTTCAAGACGGATTTCTTAGCGTCCGAGGGCGTGATACGGAGCTTGTAGCCCGTCAGTTCACCCTCGGGGTGTGTCCAGGTGGCTATGATGGTTTCTTGGGTACTCTCTAAGGAGGCGTCTAAGACTGGGTGAGGCTCTATGGGTCAAACAAAATGTACAGGATGTATTAAGATTACATATAATAATAATAACAACTAGTTCTTATATAGCGCATTTTTCAATAACCGTATCAATACATTAGTGCCCTGGTCACTGGTCACATTCCTTTAATCTTTCTCATCTCCCAAGGGAACTGAGAAAGAATTTAAGCTTGGTTGGGACCCGAACCCATCTTCATAAAGATTTTAAGCAGAAAATACTGCTTGGCGAACTTTCTTTGCTAAGCAAAAATGAGGCGGCACCAGCCACAACAATGCAAACTTAATCTAACTTGGGCTGGACATAACATTATGTTTCTGCTTAAAGCAATACTATTCTGTGTTGAGTGGGTTTTTGTGCTTACAGGTTTTATGAAATTGGACCCAGGGCACTAATGTTAGCATAAAAATTTGCTAAGCAGTATTTTCTGCTTAACAGCTTTATGAAATCGGGCCCAGATTTCAAGTCTTGCTACTTACTTGCATTTGCCTTCAAGGTGACTTTCTCACTATCAACATCTCCATTGGTTGCGACGATATCAAACTGGTATGCCTTTCCAGCCGTCAACCCGCTAAACTCGGCCTTCGTAGTCTTGACGTCCGTTATGATGACCTCGGCAGCGGGGCAATCTGGAGGGTCGCAGGTCACACGATAACCTTTGACCGTACCCAAGGATGGTTGTTTCCAGGTGACAGTGATACTGTTGGTTTGGCAAGTTGCTGATTCAGATGTCACAGGATTTGGAGCTAGAACCACGACAGAAAAATTACACTCAAATTACACAAAATATTGAACATATGTCTGACCATAGTCGTTGGCTGTGTTCAAACGCCTACTCAAGACACTTCTGGTCCCACAACCTTCCTGAACTTGCTCTGCTTTTTATTTTGTTTTCTTGGCAAGACGTCATTTTGTTTGTTTGTTTTTTTATTAGTTTTTGTTTCCTCCCTTTGTTAGGCTCTGTTTTCTCTGTATAACACCTTATAAATGCTTGGTATTCTTAGTATTACTATTAGAAATGGCTAAATTGGTTTAGCACCTTTAAAGACACTGGACACTATTGATAATTGTCAAAGACTAGTCTTCACAGTTGGTGTATCTCAACAAAGGCATAAAATAACAAACCTGTGAAAATTTGAGCTCAATCGGTCGTTGAAGATGCGAGATAACAATAAAAGAAAAAACACCTTTGTCACACAAAGTTGTGTGCTTTCAGATGCTTGATTTCAATACCTCAACTTCTAAATCTGAGGTCTCAAAATCAAAGTCGTCGAAAATTACTTCTTTCTCAAAAACTACACTACTTCAGAGGGAGTCGTTTCTCCAAATGTTTTATACTATCAACCTCCCCCCATTACTCGTTACCAAGAAAGGTTTCATGCTAATAATTATTCTGAGAAGTTACCAATAGTGTCCACTGCCTTTAAGGAACTACATTGACCCCTACCTGAAGATGGTTTGGAGGGAACTAGTTCTCTCTCAATCTTCTGGTCACCTTCACCTGCATCCAACCACCTGTGAATTGAAATGTGTATCGTAACATCAGCATGTAATCTTTACATTCCCTGAGCCCGATTTTATGGAGCTGCTTTGCAGAAAATACTTGCTTAGCAGGTTTCTTTGCTAAGCAAAAATGTGTTGGGCACCAGTTACAACAAAGTAAACTTTGAGTAGGATTTGTGTTTTTGTTGCGTTGTTTTATGCACACCTATATAATGTAAGGCCGTGTCCGAAACGGCGACTTTGGCTACAGCTACGGCTAGATCGCGCGCGTCTGCCTATTCCTCAACACTGGTAGACGCGCTGATCTAGACGTAGCTGTAGCCGAAGTCATCGTTTCGGACACGGCCTTATTGTAATCCTAGACAAACAGTACGTAAATAAACTGAAAGTTATAACCCAGGACCCAACTCACCCACTTCACTCATTCATTCACATTCTCCCATCAGGAAGGTATCGTTCTCTCTCTACTCGCACAAACCGGTTCAGACTATCTTTCTTACCCAGTGCTATTCATCTTTTTAACTCACTTTTTATAAGGTAACTTAGTAGTAGTTTTTTTTTTTCCCCATTTTAATCAGTGATGGTGAGATTTTGATAACGTTTCTCTCTTTGTAAAACTTGAACTAGCCTATTTATTGCTTATACTAAATTTTTGTAATTAATTCTGTGTTTTTAAAATGTAACGTTTTTTTGTTTTTCCATAAGTATCAAATTTGAATCTTTTTAGTGCACACAGGGAAAACAATTTTCACGTTTTACTTGTAATCTGTGATGAAATAAATAAATTAAATTGAATTGAATTAAAGTAATTGTAATTGACCTTAACTTGTCTTTGTAATTGGCATCATAAAATAAATGTTTGTTGAATTGACTTGAATTAAAGGGTGTATGTAACTTTTGTAGGACTAAAACACAATGTCCACAGATTTACACTAAACGTACACAGTTTGAAGATAATGATAGTAGAAAGCTTCCCTGAAAATATTACGTGCTGAGGTGCTGTAGTTTTGGGGAAATGAGTAAAACAATGTCATGAAAATAATTTTCGGCTCATGAGACGAAAATTATTTAAGCATTTACAAACGTGTTTTCATGACATTGTTTTACTCATTTCTCAAAAACTACAGAACCTCAGTAAGTCATATTTGAAGGGAAGCTTTCTACTATCATTATCTTCAAACCCTGTAAGTTTAATGTAAATCTATGGACATTTCGAAAAGGTACTGAGAGTCCTCTATTTCAAAAACAGGATAAATGAAATTTACTGTATACATGTACTACCCAGGGAGCTGAGATGGTTAAAGGAATGATTTAAGGCCCAGGGTCCAGGGGGTAATAATGTGGAAGTACTTTCAGACGCCTTCCGGTGTATAAAGTGCTACATAAAAACCAATAATTATTTGTAGTAGTATTAACATTTGTCCAAATTAAATTCTTACTTTTTACAAGGGAAGAGCAGTTCATTCTTCGCGTTCTTAGAGTCCTTGACGACCACCTTCTCCAAGTACCATCCCTGCCCGGCTTCCTTCCCATCATGCCCCACGATGACCTTCTGCAGACGACCCAAATAAACGGCCTCAATCTCAAACACGTCCATCTGACCGACTTTGAATTTGTTCTCTTTGTTGTTCTTTGATCTGATGAGATGACGTTTGCCAGAGTCTCCGTTCTTTCCGGAGAGCTGCATGTAGACGTTGGCGTCAGTGTTGGAGTTGTCTTCCTTGCCTGTGTACACTTGGATGTAGTATTTGGTCACTGTTAAGTTAAAGAGACAAAATCCATTGGTTTTAGACAATAATTCCTACTATAATGGTTATTAAACAGCACCCCGCACTAATGACGTCACTTTTGATTAAAATACCCGGCTGTCAGACAAACATGCCACACCACCTACGAAATCACTGCGATCACATCGCGGGCCAAACTGTACTCGTAGTGTTGTTAAGCCCGGTTCATACTTACTGTGCGAAGCGAATTTCACTGCATCATAAAGGGAAAGGGAACGCGGACTGATTGTTGCATCACCAAAATTCGCTTCGCGTTCACATTCACAGGAAGTAAAACCGGGCTTAAGTGGCGGGTAAACATACAATTTGAATGTACGTGCACGTTAGTGATTCGGAATTAGCTTCTATTTTAAAGGGTCTATGTTACTTTTGTAGGACAAAAAACACAATGTCCACAGATTTACACTAAACTTACAGTTTGAAGATAAAAATATACGTGCTAAGGTGCTGTAGTTTTTGGGAAATGGGTAAAACAGTGTCATGGAAATAGTTTTCGTCTCATGAGACGAAAATTATTTTAATCATTTACAAACGTATTTTCATGACATTGTTTTACTCATTTATCAAAAACTACAGCACCTCAATAAGTAATATTTGAAGGGAAGCTTTCCACTATCATTATCTTCAAACCCTGTAAGTTTAATGTAAATCTATGGACATTTTGAAAAAGTACTTTTGAAAAAATCCTTTAAGCATTAGTGTTGAATGCGATTCTCAAAGCTTTACCTGGTAGTGGTTTCTTTCCGTTCAGCACAGCGGGTAATTCCCTCCAAACATCCAGATCATCGTGCTTCTCAGATAACCACCGATCAAAATCAAACTGCACTTCAACGTTGTCATTCAAGTCCACAAGACGCACTGTCTTCAGGTACCAACTGGCGTTGGTGGCGCTGTTGTCGTGACCAATACGAATCTTGAAGAGTTGACCAATATCACCCAGATATACCTATTAAAGTCAAGATAAAAACAAGGATGAAGCAATGGTTAAACAAAGGATGAAGCAATGGTTAAACGAAGGATGAAGCAATGGTTAAATGTCTTGCTAAAGGACACAGTGTCACGGCTGGGGATTCGGACCCACACTCTGCTGATCAGAAAAACCAGAGTTTGAATCCGAAGCTCTTAACCGCTCGACCACAACACTTCCCCTTTAGTATGCTGTGTGACAAGGCCAATGTATATATATTTGGTTAGAGGTAACATCATGTGTGTGTATCTACTTGCCAGGTAGAGTTTGTTCTTAGAGAACTGTCTTGCTTAATTCTTCTACCGCGAAGTAGATTGTTCGGGTGTTTGGGAGACTTCTCATAGTTCTGAAAAGAACTGTCCTGCTTATTAACTATTACCTGGGGGTATGGTATAGAAATAGGCTGGGACTACTACTTTAGCTTACAGGATCGTAACTAACTGTACTACCGCGGAGTCAGTTCTTGGGTTGGTCTCAACGTTTCGACTAGCTTGCTCTAGTCATCGCCAGGAGATGTACTTACCCTAACATCTTGGGTCTTGCCAGGTAGGAATCCCTCCTCACCCTGTGGTATCAATGCAACCTCAGTCTTATCTTGATCACCATACGCCACTAATGTCACCATAGCTGTAGTCCCTGCTGAGGCGTCACCACCTGTAGTTACATACACCTGCCACTCATGGGCTATAAGGACGCAAAACATAACACGGTCAGTACCTTAATAGACCTGGGCCCAAATTCATGGCTCTGCTTACAGCCGAATTCTGCACTTTTGATCACCATTCTCCCTTGCTGCTTGGCAAGTGCCAAATTTCTGCACTAGCTGTGTAAGCATAGAATGCCTAGCACACGCACAAGCCAAAATTCCCCGCAAGCCCTTAAAATACATTAACCCGTGAATTCCCTGCTACCACAAGGGCCGATTCTTTGCTTACGGTCAGCAAAGCAATGAAATTTGGCCCAGTCTATTAAACCTTTTTACACTATCCCCCACGGTGCCATGCCAGCCATAGTCTCGAATATTACGTAAACAATAACATTTGCGAGACCCGCTTTTGCAAGGAAAGCCTACCAGTAAACAGCGGATCATTTCACACGAGGCTCATTTTGTAATATTTTACAAACAGACAGCAAACTTTGTGAGGAATATCGGTTTTTGAGCAAAATCAATAAGTTTGTAAGTTTGTTTGTCCATTTATTTGTTGATTAATATTTTGTTTTACTTACGTTTAATTTCTCTGACGTCTCCTAATGCCAGTTCTCTTTCGATTAACTTATCATCTTGACCGTCGTCGAGCCATCTGAACAAAACAAAAAAATAAAGACAATAAGAGTAAATATCAACAAACTTCACACATCATCAATAATAATGAGTACCTAGCACCACTATGAGTTATCACACAAAGATAGCAGGGTCACATCTTTTTTTACTTATTTCATTTGAGTATGTAAAACAGTGCTGTTAAAACAAAGCACTTAACGACAAGGCTTCCCACTATATCTCAGATCTACATGTACTTCAAGTTTACACTCAGTCAAGAAATCTTCGATCCAGTTCTATGCTTTTCAACAATGTCTAAACACATCTGGGGTGACAGGCCTTTTTCTTCAGCTGTGCCACTTATATCTGGAACGCTCTACCACTTAATCTTAGATCTTGTCTTGGTACCACAAATTGAAATCCCTTCTCAAAACTTATCTTATGTCACAGGTTGTCAATGGAAAATGAGCATCAGCTGGAATCATCATTTAAACTGTGTGTTTAAAAAGCCTTCCAAGGCGTTTTCATGCAGTATAATTTCTGAAGATTCATTGAGAGATAGGGAGCCAGTGAAGTTGTTTCAGAACGGGGGTGATAGAAAAGGATTTTCTATAGCATTGCAGTTGTGTCTGTGTTGTATCTGTTTTCTTACGTTTGTTTTTGATTTACTTACTGTGACTTGAACACCCAGTAGGTATTACAAGTGTTTATTATTATTATTATTAATATTTCTTACCTATTACATGGGAAGATGTATTCCGTCTTGGCTGTTTTATTCTCCTTGATGATGACATCATTCAGGAACCACCCTGCTCCTGACCCCGTCCCTCGATGTCCGATAATCACCTTAGTAGGAGTCATGACACTTACAGCCTCCAACTCAAATATATCACTCTGTAAATATCAAAGTTATAATTACATCAAAGTCGTCATCAGATAGGACTTAAACTCTGAACAGCTGAGCGCAAGAACTAAGAGGTTCACTTTCCAAATGCAAAAATAATGTGGATGTTACTTTACATTATTGTAGTTAGGTACGTTCACCCCTAAGCTAGGAGATTGTGGGATTTGGAAAACGAACCTCTTTATTCACTATTATCAACAGAATGTATAACAGGTTTCTATTATTAAAATAATAAAGATATAATATCGAAGTCTTATACAGCGCACGTATCTACCAACAAGGTACTCAAGGCGCCGAGTATATACAAACTTTCAGAAAGATGGTTATTTAGTGAGTTTTGAGACCCAAATAGGTAGCAGCTTATAGGGGTTTGCAATGTGCTATGGTGCATACAGCAGCCACTGCCAGGAACACCGGGGCGAGCCCCTTCTCTTTTTGTGCACTGGGTTCTTTTACATGCGTTACACAACACATGGGACCAACAGCTTTACGTCCCATCCGAAGGATGAAGCAACGGTTAAAGTGCCTTGCTTAGGGACACAAGTGTCACCACTGGGACTCCAACCCACACTCTGCTGAACAGAAACACCAGAGCTTGAGTTCAGAGCTCTTATCCGCTCAGCCACTACACACTCATAACATCAGCATCTATTATGAACTGCTCTGGGCCCAATTTCATGGCTCTGCTTATCGCCGAATTCTGCGCTTGCGTGCAAGCACCGAATTTCTGCGCTAGCCTTGTAAGCGTAGAATGCCTAGTAACGCGGAGTACGCACGCGCAGAAGCCAAAATTCGTCGCTAACCCATGAAATACGCTTGCCGTAAGCACAGAATTCCCTGCATCCGTAAGCGCCGATTCTGTGCTTACGGTAAGCACAGCCATGAAATTGGGCCCAGGTAAAGTAAATAAATAAAATGTTTACCTGAGATTGTTTAAACTTGTCCTGCTGGTTTGATTTGTTGAGTGTTCTTTGACCAGTATCTCCTTTCTCACCATAGAGGCAGATATAAATCTCAGCATCGGTAGATGAACCTTCCTCACTACCCGTCTGAACGGCAATGCAGTATTTCATCACTGCGAATACACACAAAATATTCAACTGTAATCATCAATCTTTTCTATATATTTTCTGGATACCTTCCCTTAAAAGCAGTGGACACTATTGGTAATTACTCAAGATAATTATTGGCATAAAAACTTACTTAGTAACAAGCAATGGGGAGAGGTTGGAAGTATAAAACATTGTGAGAAACGGCTCCCTCTGAAGTGACATAGTTTTCGAGATAGAAATAATTTTCCACGAATTTGATTTTCAAGACCTCAGATTTAGAATTTGAGGTCTCAAAATCAACCATCTAAACCGACACAACTTCGTGTGACAAGGTTTTTTTTTTTTTTTCATTATTATCTCGCAACTTTGACGACCAATTGAGCTCACATTTTCGCAGGTTGTTATTTAACGCATATGTTGAGATACAACAAGTACGAAGACTGGGCCTTGACTGTTACCAATAGTGTCCACTGTCTTTAAACCAGGAACACACCTTCTCTTTTTCGATAAGTACACTGGGTTCGTTTACGTGCATCAGATGCACACAGGAACAATGGCTTTATGTCTCATCCAAATTTGCCTTGGGTGCCATTTGCCCCTCAGGTGTACAAAACACCTAAACCCAGCCAGAGGGTGCAACAATTGAATAATGGTTTATTCTTACCGGGTAGAGGTTTAACTCCTGGTCTAATGGCCGGTGACTCCCTCCACACATCACCGTCATCCTCATGAAATGAAAACCAGCGATTCTTGAACTTAAAGACCATCTGCTCATCCGTGATCATGTCTTTCATCTTGATCTGTGATTAGATTAGATTAGATTAAATTTCTTTGTTATGTCTGCATTAAAAATGCAGATAATTGTATTCCATTGTGTATGGGATTTGAGGCATTGCATGGTGAGGCATCAATAAATATCTACTTCCTAGGTAGAGTATGTTCTGTTGAGAACTTGTCTTGCTTTTTATTCTTCTACCGCGGAGTAGATTTCTCAAAGTCGGGAGACTTCCCAGTTCTGAAAAGAACTGTCCTGCTTTTTAACTACTACCTGGGCAGAGGGTAGACAATTAGCCTGGACTACTACTTTTGCTTAAGTTATTAACATCGCTAACGCGGAGTGAGTTCTTTAATTGGTCTTAGCATTTTGACTAGCTTGCTTTAGTCTTTGTCAGGAGACTGAAAAGTTGTGAGAGATGTCGTGCTATTAGGGGTTCAGAGGTTTCATTAACATGTATATAAAAAACACTGAAATAAAAATCACCCTTGTTGAAATTAATGAGGTTCAAATTACTTGGAATTCAGAGACCTAGTGATTAGAATCTTCCAGATTAAAATCAATGATTATGATCTGACCTGATCCAGTCTCCATGAAACCTTCTTGCTTGTTGTGTCTAGACCAACACGAATCTTGTAGATGTCACCAACGCTAAGTACATTCACCTGCAATATAACAAAATACCAAGAACATTTTAAAATTACATGTACAATCATCTACAATCTCTGCGACACTTATCTGACAATGGGAAACTTTTGGCAATCCTTTTTGACAGTTCTCGCCAGCAAGGCGCGTGCTCCGACCTACGTGCGAACTTGCGGCTTGCGGAGGTAGTGCTTTCTGCTCTACCGGCCAGGCTTCGGACTGATGATACCCAAGCCTACATCTGTATGGACTGTAAAAGGGGTAACCCTGTTTCAGCCCTTGGAGTAGGTGGCAACGGCCTCTGGACAAAAATAATTGTAGCCCACACCTTGAAGTGGCCTTCAGGCCTTGTGTGTCTGGGGACTTGCATATAAAAAATAAAAAAAAAAAAATAAAATAAAAAAAAAAATGCACACTTGAGACGCAAAAAAGGACCATTGTGTCTGCTGCCGCCAGTGTCTCAAAAGTCTCCCACTTATATGTATTAGAATGAAAAATCTATCTGAAAACACCGTGGACAATTTGGTTGGACTGAAAGACTTACAATTAGAGGGTTGTAGGTTCAAATCTCAATTTCTTGATTTGTTTGATTCATAATCACAGAAAGAGAGATATAGGCTGTTGCCAGCTTGGTGTTTGTATATACCCCTGTGGGAGTTTGCCGACTTCCTATAAAGGGAAGGTACACGTTTGGTAATTGTCAAAAGACATCTTCTCACTTGGTGTATCCCATCATATGCATAAAATAACAAACCTGTGAAAATTTGGGCTCAATCAGTCATAAAAGTTGCAAGAAAATTATGAAAGAAAAAACCCCCTTTTGTGTTTTCAGATAGGAATAAAAGAGTTCTAGCTAGAAGTCTTTTATTATTTTAGTGAGAAATTACCTCTTTCTCATATACTACATTACTTCAGAGGGAGTCGTTTCTCACAATGTTTTATACTATCAACAGCTCCCCAATGCTCGTTACCAAGTTAGTTTTTAAGTTAATATTTGTTTTGAGTAATTACCAAACGTGTACCTTCCCTTTAAGCGATAAGATCATATAAAAATTTAATACAAAAAAAATAACTAAAAAACATAAAAAACAAACAAACAAACAGACAAAACTGCTGACCTTGAATTCATTTTCCTCTCCTGCTTTGAAGAGTTCCTTTCCTCCTTTGCCCAGGGTAAAAGGTTGAGAGACGCCATCGTCACCATAGACGACCAGAACCACTGACGCCTTCGTAGCGACCTTCCCAGTTTTCACCCAAACCTTCCAATCCCCATCTAAAATTAAGATGAATATATTGTCCAAATTAGGCTTAATAAAGGCACTGGACACCTTTGGTAATCAAAGACCAGTATTAACACTTGGTGTATCCCAATATACAGTATGCATTAAGTAACAAATCTGTAAAAATTGACTCAATTGGTCATAGAAGTTGCAAGAGAATAATGAAAGAAAAAAACACCCTTGTTGCACAAATTTGTGTGCTTTCAGATGCCTAATAAAAGGCTTCAGGCCTGAAGTCTTTTAACATTTGAGTGAGAAATTACCTCTATCACAAAAACTACATGTACAGGTGTATGTTACTTCAATAAGGGAGCCGAGCAATGTTTTATACTATCAAAAGTTATTAGAACAAATTAAATAAACAGAGAAGAAGAGAAAATATATAAGTGTGAGCTAAGAAGACTGTTGAAATGGGCAGTTGTGTTAAAAGTAAGAATGCAGCTGAAGAGCGGGTTGAAGAATGAATGCAACAATTGTGTATTATTTGTCTGGTTTAATGATAGTTAAATATAACAAAACCCATCACTGACATCATAAAATACACATACAAATCACTTACATAGACAGTCCAACACATGTACCAATAGACAACAAACAACAACATGTTGTGCTATATATCATTTTTTGGATTTAGAACTACATGTACATATATAGGATTTGAGGCATTGCATGGTGAGGTATCAATGTGTATTTGGTTTGTGGTAACACCATGTGTGTATGTACTTGCCAGGTAGAGTTTGTTCTTAGAGAACTGTCTTGCTATATTCTACTGCCGCGGAGTAGATAATCGGGGGCTCGGGAGACTTCTCAGATCTGAACAGAACTGTCCTGCTTTTAACTATTACCAGGGCGGATGGTATAGAAAATAGACTTGGACGATGACTAGAGCAAGCTAGTCGAAACGTTGAGACCAATTCAGAACTGACTCCGCGGCAGTACAGTTAACTACGATCCTATAAGCTAAAGTAGTAGTCTAGTCTATACCATCCGCCCTGGTAATAGTTAAAAGCAGGACAGTTCTTTTCAGAACTGAGAAGTCTCCCGAACCCCCGATTATCTACTCCGCGACAGTAGAATTTAGCAAGACCGTTCTCTGAGAACAAACTCTACCTGGCAAGTAGATACACACTTGGTGTTACCACAAACCAAATATACATACATGTACATGTACATACATGAACCTGCGCCAAGTGAACTAGAATTGAGTCAAACATAACCTCATGACTAAACAGTGGCTCATACTTCATGAGAATGTGAATGCGAAAGGAATTTTGACGTCACATGGCTGTTTAATTTCCAGCGAATGTTTCGCAGGAGATCAACTGCTGCGAAATCTTTGCTGAGAATTTATGACGTCAAAATTCACATTGCATTCACAGGAAGTACATGTATGAACCGGGCTTAACAATCTAATGCTAATAATTATAGCAGTTCAAAGGAAAAAAGTTGTTGAATCAAATTGGTTATAGGTTACAAAAGTTAGGTCAAAACAATTGATCAAGAAAATTTTCACAATAAAATGCCAATCAGGAATACTACAAGCCCATGCCATGCTAACTCTGTTTAAGAATTAAAATTAAAAGTCGTCTCTTTCCCATTTATACAGATTTCAAGAAAAGTTGCAGAAATGAAGTAAAATTATAATATTGGAAAGCGTGAAAGAATTTTTACTTCAAGAAATGAGAAGAAAAAAAAGGAAAAAACTACAGCAAGATATAAAAAGCTAAGCTTGTCACTAAAAAAAGAACGAAACACAATTCAAAGATAAAACAACCTTTAAAACCAACATGCAACAAGCTCATAAATGTATTTGTGTTTAAAAGTTTCAGGAGGATAAAAATACACTATTTTCATGCAGTTTGTTCTATCAAATCCTGTGAACATTCTATTTTGATAAAAGTGATGTTGCATATAAATTCTTTGGCATTGCTCTGTAAAAAAACATATTGTGCAAATGTAATAACGAAGAATATTTGTACCCCATTCACACATACATGTAGACGCCGCTTCTACTACAATGGAAAAGAGGCCGCGAGCGTGGCTAATCGCAGGCCAAACGTGGGCCAAACGTGGGAGGATCTTCCTGGGCGTGGTTTGGTCGGGGTGGGATCTCCTATATCGGGAAGCTGCATTCTCTCCCCACGCTTATTTTGAACGTGCTCAAAACAAGCGTAGCCGGGTCGTAGCCAACAATAAGCGGGTCAAAGTCTTATAAAGAGTGTACTGGGAAAGTAACTATTGTACGAGCAGCGTGGTAGCATTTTGGTGAGATCTCTGTGGTCATAATAAAAAAAAACGCAGCACTGTCTGCAGCTATTTTTGAAGCAGAACCGTTTTGGCGGCATTGGTCTAGGTATTATCGTATAGGCAGCGAGTCACCAACACTTTTGACGTAAAAGCAGTACAGTCATGATGAAGTCTTTAATTTGCCAAAGTGCTGGATTTTGATGGCCATTGACCCAGTTCACCTGACGTCATCATTGAATAATCTTGGATGCGCCATACTGGTGGGCAATGTCACTCAGCATTATTCAGTGAAGTGTACATTTTAGGCGACACGGCGTTTACACATAAACCTAATTGCCAACCAAATTGGTGAGCGTGGCACAGTCGCCGCGTGTGACGTGCGTGCAAGGGGTCAATAGTGCCCTTTTTGAAATTGAGGTGATGGGCATGGTCGCAGAGCTGTGTGAACAGGGTATAAGACATTGAAAATTGTGCCAAAGTGTAAGATGTGTGTCTTAAAAAAAATAAAAATAGCCATGAACGTACCTGCATCATAATCATCAAAGTTCCCACTCACCGGGGTGGGGGTGGGGGTTGGGGTAGGGGCAACTGGGGTAGGGGTACGGGATGGTGACGTCAGGAACTCTAACGATTTGTTAGTTTGGATTTTGACCAGTGTTTCACAAGTACCCAAAGAAAGTTTATTTGTATTGAAGTGATATTTTTTATGGAAAGAAAGTTTGGAAAAGTAATAAAAAAAAAGGAGAAAACAGAAAAGGGAAATTTAAATTATAAAGACTAACAAAACTGTTTCAACTATTCAACCCTTACTGACAATGGGTGGCACAAACTAAAGATCACAAAAGTCAAGCAAAGACTGCAACTGTAAAGATTGATTTGTAATAGATTTGAGTAAGCTATAAGCTGTCAGCTAAAAACATCTAATGAACTTGTGTGTGTGTGTTGCACCCATAGAGTTATATATATTGACTAGAGCGCTAACACCCCGTTATACACGCACTAAGGTTTTGAAGCCGTGAGGGCGCATCCATTTTATGTACAAACCAATACAAAAGCTTGAATTTTTGTACGGCAATTGTACGGCTATTTGCATGATAGTGCGTTTGTTCTCTTCTATGTGTCATCGAACCAAAAAAATGCAGCAAATGTGAACCACAATCTGCTGATGAGCGTAAAAACTGCGAGCCTCATGTGCGTTATGTTTAAAAGGCGTGTATACTTTTTGTAGTATGTCAATCAAGTCGAACTTACAGTTTTTGTAGGGCGGACGTACGCGAATGGGTAGTCGCGTACATAAGCGCACACGCTGAATGTAAACAAATCGTGGCAATGTGTGTTCTCTTAAAATTAAAATTGAGTAACTCGACCTAACTCGAGAGTCCTATAACTCTTTGTGAAATCGAACCCTGTTAACTTAACTTTGCTCCGCGGATGTCTTCTGCGACCTTCATACTTCCTGCGAATGTTTACGTCACAAATTCACAACAAATAATTCGCAGCAGTTCAACTATGTTCAACTCACTTATGAATATCGCTGCGAGGGGAGTGTTGTGACGTCAAATTCACGTCAAATTAGCACCGTATTTGCATTCACAGGAAGTATGAACCGGGCTTCAGTCGCAGTAAGTTGACAGGGAGGTCAGTTTACCATGCGTCCCCATTGGGTTTAATTTGTCATTCTACAGAAAAGTTGCGGTACTTTAACCCCCCTAAAAGTTCCAATGGGAACTTGGCAAAAGACTGCAACCTTATTGAGATCGACCCCTGTGCTTGACAAGATTTCTGAACTCACCTGCATCGTACTCGTCGTAGTCCCCGTTCTCTGGGGTTGGGGTGGGGGTTGGGGTATTAGGGTACTCTAAGCATTTGTTAGCTGTGCGTTAAGCCGTGAGATGACATGGGGTTATGGCAAAGGGATGATTGTTAGACAAAAACAGAAAAGATAAAATGGGAGAAAAGAAAAGTAGAATTATAAGAACAGACATAAAGCGCAGGGTTGAAGAACATTTGTGTGAAATTTCTCAGGGGAAGGTTTTAAGTTGAAATAAAACAGCAAACATTCAGGCCTGATATACTTCACAGAGGCAACAAAGGTGATTTGCCTCCATGCCTCCTGTTTATTGCCTTGGCGCCCTTGAAATACTTCAGTAGAAATTTATGCTTTCCCAAGGATAACACGAATTTGTGCCCTTGCCCTTTCAAAAAACGAAGCATGACAGGCCCGAACATTACAAAGGAAGGATTTGTCTTTTGTTACAAAAGATGGTTTTGTAAAGAAATGAGTCACTAATGCACCTAGATTATAAGAAATGCAATTTGTTTACCTGTAATCAAAAGAGTTTTAAATCAGTTTATGTTTTTGAAAAGAAATTCCCGCAGGCAGCTTTAATTTCTCACAAAGTTTCTGGCATTTTAGTTTAACAAAGCATTTCGGACAGGACAGTTTTGTGAATAAGATGTTTACTTATCACTGCCATGTGCATTTATTATAATAGCACTCGGCACAAAAGAATTAACTTTTGCTAAGAATACCCAGCTGTCAAACAGACACACTGTGCAATTACCGCATCGTCGACAAGCCAAACTGCACTAATAGTACAGGGGTGAGAGTCATTACTAACGAAAAAGTCTGAAACTTGGATACAAATTCAAAGGTATGTTGAAATGATGCCGTTTCTACTGTTTGGTAACCCCTGGGGTTATAAATTACAAGAAGCTTTTGGAAACAGTATCCAAAGCACTGGAGAAGCAGACTAATGAGCAGGATTTCTTTATTTGTGGACAAAAATATTGTCTCATTTTTCTTCACCAGGCCAACAAAAAAAGTCTGAATTCAGCCAAAAGTTTGAACAATCTCATCCCTGGGTAATAGTCAGTCCAGCATAAAACTTTGACATGTATGCGTAGTGGCATATCACAAGGGTCTGGGTCGGTGTTAATAGGAACTGGTGGGTTTAGCAGTTAATGGTTGGTCAACTACATGAACATGAAAACAAGTGTTAGGTAGAGTTAATTGCTTGTATTACTCACCATCGTAAAATGACCTCTCTTTGACTGGTGGTGAAGGAGTAGGCGTAGGGGTGAGCGGTATAGGCGCTGGTACCTTCTTGGCGTTATTACTGGGTTGCTTGGCTACAACACCTGGAAGTCAAGGTACCAAACGGCGTGATTAAGTTACATCAGAAGTAAACTATTTGGGGTTGAACAAAGCAAACTTTACTAAAGTGTGACTTGAACCAACGACCTCCGGTTAATGTGCTGCCGTTCTACTTAACCAACTAAGCCATCCAGCCCTATGTTGGCGGTTCTCTTATTGTGTCAGTATCTTTGTTTCGGGGTGCCAGAAGTAATCTAAACACAACAACCGTGTTAAATCTTATCATTCATAACCCATAGAATGGCAATGTCATTGGTACGTATCTAGATTGCAAAGGTAGTAAGGAATAGAGACACTTTACATATTTGTATGACAGTTCTTGTCTACTCATAAAGCAGTTAGTGCTTCAGTTATCTTCCAAATAATGTAAAGCTATAGATCCAGTGCGATGTTATAAAAACTATCGGCGCATGTAAAAGAACCCAGTACACACTTATCGCAAAGAGAGACGGTTCGCCCTGGTGTGTCTGGCAGTGCAACTATCTTCAATCATGAAGGCTGCACTCGAAAGGAAGAAGTAGACAAACTTACGTTTCTTCCTGTTGACAGCAGGTTTGGCTGATACTGGTGGGGTAGGCGTAGTCAAATGTTTCTTGGTCCCAACTGCAAAATACAATGTAAAACAAGAGTGAAGAATTCAATCCAGATGCTTCTAAGAAGATAACACTCTTTAAAAATAATGTCTTACTTTAGGTTGTATGGTAAAGCTTGAATGGATCTACAAATTCTACAATTAGTAGTGGTTACTCTAATTAATTTAACATTAACATTTAGGTTGACAAAATAAAGGAACAGCGCGCTGTTTTGTGTGTTGTTTAATAGCAGTGTGACGCAGACACAATTGTGCATCTGCAGCGTGCACATGTCTATGGCGTTTGCCAACCAATAGAATCTGTACGCATACGTGAATATAATTAGCATATTTCATAGTAAGGGTACATTGGTACTTGGCTATACTCACATTGGATAACCTCTGGATACAGACGTACGTTATCTTCCCCGGTATCCACTGTTGGCTTGACGCTACCATCAGACACAAACCCTACGCATACACCGGGACTACTAACGGACTGCAATGCTATATAACCTTTGTCTTTCACTCGGTCTACTTTGAAATGACAGTCACTATCACCAGTTCCCTGCATTAAGACAAAAATATATTCATATATATTTATACATTGAAGGCACTGGACACTACTCGTAATTACTCAAAATAAATTGTTAGCATAAAAACTTACTTGGTAATGTGCATTTGAGAGCTGTTGATAGTATAAAACATTGTGAGAAACGGCTCCCTCTGAAGTAATGTTGCTTTTGAGAAAAAGATCATTTCTCACTCACTCAAATATTAAGAGACTGTCACAGTCACTCTTGTATACTATAAAGTCATTGGTATTTCTTTTTCAAATATTTAAAATAAATCTTTAAGATGACGTCATGTGACAGGTGATGACGTCACTATGACGTCCCTCTTTTCGGACCCATATTGCACCAATGATTTTCATCACTGAAAGTTTCTTTGCAATCTGGAACTATAAAAAAAACGGCGCTTAGAACACTTACATGTAGAACACAGTGTGCGATATTTGAATGACTTCCAGAGTCTGAAACAGACAAACATTTTTTTTTAATAACTTTAACGAAAATAAGAGCTGTTCCGTAATCTTACCTGAACATCACAGTGGCCATCTTTGATTCTCAGATAGCTATCCGGCTTAGAGAGACTCTCAAACATGCGTACAGATCCACTTTCTCCGATCTTACGTACTCTCCAATAAGCATCTTCTGATCTAGGTCCCGTAGCCAGACAGATCTTGTCTGATGTTACCGTCAATGTTTGAATGCGAGATGTGTTGAACATCACAATTCCTTCATCTCTAAACATACCCTGTTAAAGAATATAAAAGAATATCTTTTAAAAAGATCTGTAAAAGAATATCTTGTCTGATGTTACTGTCAATGTTTGAATGCGAGATGTGTTAAATATCACAATGCCTTCATCTCTAAACATACCCTGTTAAAGAATATAAACATTGTTTGGGTCTCAACAAAGTACATGTACACACTCTGAAAGAACTGTGAAAAGCGACAGGTCAAAAGTCTCCCATTGTTTGTAATATGAATGTCCTACCTTGGTATAGCAGTAGAACTGTCTTGTGGGTCCCAATGATGGGCCTCGACAATCTCCAGCTTTACCTGTCCCGCCAAATGTCACCAGTAAAGGAGAATTCTTAGCCGCTTCCATGACAATAGTCCGATCTGGTTGCACTCGTAACTTCAGTTCATTCACCTTTCCCTAAAGAATCAAAAATCATTCAAACCAATATTTGAAAAGGGAAAAAGAGACGGCAAGACTTTAAGGCACTGGACACTATTGGTAATTACTCAAAATAACTGTTAGCATAAAAATTTACTTGGCAAAGAGCAATGGAGAGTTGTTGATAGTATAAAACAGTGTGAGAAACGGCTCCCTCTGAAGTCACATAGATTTTGAGAAAGACGTCATTAACTCACTCAAATATTAAAAGACTTCTGGCCTTTTGAAGCCTTTCAATATTCTCTTGCAACTTCGATAACCAATTCACTTAGATTTTCACAGGTTTGTTATTTTATGCATAAGTTGGAATACACCAAGTGCGAATACTGGTTTTTGACAATAACCAAAGGTGTCCAGTGCCTTTAAAAACTGTTGCCACGAATTGTAAACGAAAAAACAGTAGTTCCTTGGAGGACGGTATGGTATTTACCTTGGCAGAGATCTTGTTACCATCGAAGGCAATGAAGGACTCCGGAATAGCCACACTACTGATTGTGTAAATGTTATCCTTTATCTTCTGCACTTCAAACTTGGCTAAAAAGTATAAAATTTACAAAAATGAAAAGGACAAAGAGCATTAAAAAGCATTGCACTGTTAGAAAGCTACTTAAAAAAAAAAAAACAGAACTTTAAAACACATTAAACTTTAACCGCTGTTTTCTCTGATTACTTTTTACTGGTATCTATGTTTGTGTCAATAGGAGACTTTCCAATGCTAGGTGGCAGCAGACATACCGGGTAAATTTCCATTGTTTACGTAGTTCTGAACATGCGCATAATTCTGAGAACAATGGATTTACCCGGTAAGTCTGCTGCCACCTATCGTCCCAGAAAGTCTCCCATTGGTGGTGTCAGCGTCGAATTGAAAGTTCAGATGATAAACATAATGCTGTAATCCCAGGCCTGATACTTTACAGAGGCAACAAAGGCGATTGCCTTCATGCCCCTTGCCATTGCCTTGGTGCCCTTGAAATGCTCCAATAGAAATTTACAATTTCCTCATAGGGTGCCCTTTACCAAGGGGAAAATTCCTTGGTGCCCTTGCCCTTTCAAAAACGAAGCATACCTGCCTGTTATCCTGGTACCTCATTATGCTGATGATATCCATATTTATACAATAGTAATAATAATAGTAATTTGGGGGGGCTAATCATCCTTACTTGCAGCTCAGAGCTGAATTGCGAAGTACGCGGCTACAACTTGTTCGAGAAGCAGGCATGCAAGGGCACATTTGGCTGCCAGCCACATCAACCCATTATGACCATGGAGCACAGCCAATTAGCCTTTAGATTCTCCGAAGTATTGCTAATCAATACGTACCTGATTTCTTGTTAGTATAGGGGTCGACGGTTGCCTCAATAGACCCATCCGGTTTGATCTGGATCGCTTTACCCAAGCCTTTGTTGATGAAGACCATTTGATTGCCCGGTAGAAACTTCCACTTCTCTTGGTCCCACTGAACCAGAAAATATTGTCAAATTCAGTATGAAAAACTGATATAAATGTATTATACCTGGGCCCAAATGCATAACTCTGCTTACTGCCGAATTATGCGCTTACAAGCACCATTCTCCCCTTACTTGCAAGCTCTGAACTTCTGCGCTAGCTGTGTATCTGAAGAATGCCTAGTAACAAGGAGTACGCACGCGCCCAAATTTCCCTCTCACGGTAAGCAAAGCCATAAAAATGGGCCCTGATGGTATTCATTGCAAATTTATACATAAATAGAGAATACCAATAATTTTGAATACCCAGTTGTCATAAAGAACACAGTAGTGATAAAAATCCATGTAGAATAACATCAGGGCTCGATTTCTTAAAGCCTGTAAGCACTAAACCTTGCTTAGCCCTAAAAACTTTTGCTTAGTAAAAATTGGCTACCTGCCACAACACCATAGATTACCATTGCTGCGACTGGTCCCTCGGCCGTTTCTTGTCTAGCCAAGAAATGTTCAGCTCAACAGCTTTATTAAACTGGGCCATGCTCATTTTAAAACATTTTCTCCCACTAACTATAAATTGTTCTGTTTTACCTCACAAGGCATGTATCACTGTTGTTTTCTTGGCAAGTGATTGTTTTATTGTTTTAATATTAGTTTTGTTCATTTGTTTACCTCCCTTTGTTATTATAATATTAATATTATTATTATTCTTATTATTGTTATTGCAGTGATGCATAACCCATATCCAATATTAGGCTTTCGCCAAACTTTCCTAGTACGTTGATTGCTTACCATTTCTCTTTCCACTGTTTAAGTATTATCACCCGATGCATGCAAATCAAGATAAAAGAGAGGAAAAGCAAAAGGACATACAGAAACAATGTTAAATCATGAACATTAAAATAAAAATGTGCCATAGACCTTGGTACTTGGTACGCACGCGTTAGGTGTGGAATGAGGTGCATGCTGGTCTAGCTAGCAGTCAAATTTGATCGTTGATCACTAGCTAGACCAGCATCCACCTCATTCAACAGAAAGCGCTTGTGCAATGGGTATTTGCAAAAACGTCAATAGTGGAGAGGTTTATAGCGTCACATTCAAGTTCTGGTGGTTAAGTCATCGGAGTGTGGGTCGAATCCCGATCATGACTCTTGAGCAAGATGCTCAATGCAAGATGCTCACTATAATTGCTTCTCTTTGCCCGCACAGCAGCTCGGGCAGTGTACTACGCAGGGAGCTGAGAAAGATCATAGGATTGTTAGTGGCCCAGAGAACAGGGCACTAGTGTAACGCGCATTGATACGATTAGAGTTAATTGCACTATATTATAAGAACTAGTTATTAACAATATTATTATTATATGTTACAACATGAAACAGCAGTGGAGTTACGCATGAGTCTTGCATGAGTTACATGTATGCAACATCCTTGAGTTAGAGAACAGGTGAGTTGGCGACATGTCCCTTCAAGCCATTCTTTTATCTATTGTCTTGAAGAGAACATTGTGCGCGAAGTGCTGAATAAGCAATCATGTATTAGCGAATCAGCGTAAACAGCAAACACACTAGTTGTACACAATGTATGCTGGTTTTTATGTATTCTCGAATTTCCAGAGCCGGTCCTTTATCACTTGTTAACATTCGTATGGACTGTGAAAAGGGTAACCCTGTTTCAGCCCTAGGAGTAGGTGGCAACGGCCTCTGGAAAAAAATAACTGTAGCCCACACCTTGAAGTGGCCTTCAGGCCTTGTGTGTCAGGTGACTTGCATAACAAAATAAAAAAATAAAAATAAATAAAAAAAAAACATCCCCACGTGATTGAGTTTTTACCAATCAAGAGTATGTAAACTTTCCAAGGTACTTGTTAATAAGACAAAATAAAGGCACAAGGCACTCATTGGATGCTTACAGTTTTTTGGTTTGTTGTTGACGAAGAGTTCACAGCTTGTTTTACTGTCCTCATCTTCAGTTGCATCCAGCCAACAGTTAGAAGGAAATACAGACTCTTGACTCGATACCTTGTGTTCCTTCACTAAGACCTTCTCTAAATACCAACCATCACCTACGAACAAGAAAAAAAAAAGGACAATTCAAACATTACATTTTATAATAATGATAAAGACATTTATAATGCGCACAAACATATCCAACCGAGGGGTGCTCAAATCTTGAAATTATCAGCAGTCCCACATGTCTTCACTGAGTTGGGAAGTTTGTAGCCTGAACATCCGACGTCAAACTTCATGGCTCGTGAATAACGCCAGAGACCCGCCTCCAAACCGGCGTGTACTTTCACCTTTGACCTACATTCATTTCACATAGAGATACGCAGTCAAATTCTGTGGCAGACATGACAGGAGTGTACTGTTTGGGCATCTATGGAAAGCTCATGTCACTGTGCACGTTTATCCAATATCATTGTATCCAATGGATCTAAATAGCAGGTACCTGTCTTCATCCTTGCAGATAAAGACAGGGGCCCAGTCTAGGAAGTTTGTTCCTTAAGTGATAAGCGAGGGGCAGCGAAAGTAAATGCTCAATCACCCCCATGATCTTTTTGATTTCGGGAGAGCTAGAGGAAGATCACTGGAAGAATAGAGGTCTAAGCGAGGAAGGCTTGATGGATGTTGATTAGAGAAGCGATAAATTTAAGTGAGGAGAACTTTGGGTGCGTTCGTTTAGCTTCCCTGGGTCGACCCCGGTGTGTGGCGTTTTTTTTTCCCATGACAAGTGTGTGCAGATAATTACCCACGTTTGTCCTGGTAAAAAAAAACGCCACACACCAGGGTCGACCCAGGGGAGCTAAACGAACGCACCCTTTAATGCTGGGAAGTTGATGAGAAGGACTTTGTACGCAAGTCGCTGTTCAACTGGTAACCAGTGAAGGCTTCTTAGATCCTTAGGCTTATTAGGTGAGAGAAGCACCATACTACAGCATTAAACATTAGGTGCGTTCGATTAGCTTCCTTGTGTTGACCCCCCGGTGCTCATTCGGGTGAGCCCCTGACAAGAGCTAATTGAACGATCACACTCGCCCCCTCATGGTGACGTCATGCACCTCGGGCCAGCTCCAAGTGACCCGTTCCACAAGCGCGGGAACTGGGGGCTGACATGGGTGAGCCCCTGGAATGACGTCAAAGCTATTCCAATCTACCAGGGGCAGACTGGGGTCTACCCGGGTAAGATAATCGAACGCACCCATTGTTAGAATGACACAATACCTGGTTGGGTTGAGTTATGACCAATGAGAACTTTCTGTAGTAGTCCGAGAGACACAGCTTCGATATTAAACACATCCGTCTATCAAGAAAAGAAAACAATTGAAGAGATTCTCAAGGTGGCAAGGAATACTGAGGGGCCATCAGTTTGCTTTCATTTACATAATAAATTGTCATTTTAAAATTTTATATATAGTTTCTATCTGTTTTAAAGGGTACCTGTAAGTGGCGGTTATCCGCTGTTGGATGTCAATAAATAAATAACAAAATACAAAATACTTAGGAAACATCGACTCGACAGTCACTTGGTGTCAGACTTTCTAAAGAGTTTGGTTACTTTTTGTACGACACAAACGTCCACAGATTTACATGGAACTTGATTGCAAACCAAACATTGTAGCTTCCCTTTTAACATTGTGAAAACATTGCTCTGTGATGTTCACTTCTTCTTTTTCTTGACAACGTGACAACTAATGAGGCTGAAACTTCTACAGGTAAATTATTATACATACATCTTCATTCACAGTGAATAGGGATTCATATTCATCGCCAAAAACTTTGTCTTCAAAAGGTACCAAAATCCTTTAATGATTTTCTGAACAGAGTATGTTCAGATTTTGGTTGTATCAATGTCAAAACATCAAGTCATTTGAATGTTAGGCAATACAAGAAAATCACCAACATGTCCATTTAGAGATTATAACACCCCTTACAAAAAATTCTGCCTTTTCAGAGTGCATCACATGATATGTCTTAGTTTTACTAGAACCCCGGCGGCCATGCGATACATTTGCCATGGAATAGTCGACTATACATGTAGACCTTATGCATTGACGTCATCCAGCCGCCATCTTAGAGGAAAAACGGTGACGAAACAATCGAGACGCACAGATTTGTACGCGTGGCGCACAGTATTGGCCAATGAACAACCTCCTTTTGACCTCTAGGTGAGGGCGTCCCACTGAAATGACGTCACATGCATAAGGTCTATTACATGGCACGCGCAGTACCCAGACGTCTTTTTTACCCACCAATCAGTTGTGCATCTGTGTATCTGAAATGCGCGTACGAACATTACGTGTACGAGGGTGACAAAATAGTCTGTTGGGGTGTTATCAAACAAATAGTGACTGCTTTTACTTGTGCTATGGTTAAAACTCAGACTCCCTCGGTGATCCCCGGACCGTTCCATTTTCCCTTAGCTGCGCCTTGGTAAAATAGAACGCTTCTACGGGGATCACCTCGGGAATCGTAGTTTTAACCATACATGTAGCCCTTGAAGCAGTCAATATTTGTATACTAACTATGCTCACCTTTCCTTTATCAAACTTCTTTGCCCTCTTGGTTTTGAAGAGCAATCTCGGCCCAGTGTCACCTCTCTCACCGTACAATGTGATGTACACATCGGCCGATGTACCGGCATTCCAGTAGTTCCCAGTCACCACGGCAACGTAGTAATTCAATACTGCATGAAATTAAATCAATATAAAATGCATGACTGTGCATGAATGTGTAGCCATTGACAGAATGTACTGACCATGTCAAAAACAAGTCTATTAAAATGTAAAAAGTACATACAAGTGGATTTTAAAGGGTTTGGGTAAACACAATGTCCACAGATTTACATTAACTTACACCGTTTGAAGATACTGATAGCAGAAAGTGAACCTTAAAATAGTAGGTGCTGAGGTGTTTTGAGAAATGAGTTTATAAAACAATATCATGAAAATACGTGTTTACATGCTAAAATAATTTTCGTCTCATGATCACTAAGACCAAAATCATTTTCATGACATTGTTTTACTCATTTCTCAAAAACTTCTTTTTGTATTACAGAACATAATGTCCACAGATAAACATTAAACTTAATAATTTTCAAGATAATGTTAGCAGAAAGCTTCTCTTAAAATATTACCTGCTGAGGAGCTGTAGTTTTGAGAAATGAGTAAAACAGTGTCACAGTGAGACAAAAATTATTTTGCATGTAAAAACGTATTAACCAGTTATTGTTTGTTATGGTTAAATACATTACCATAACTGGATAAAACATGTATATTTTACATGCTAAAACTGAGACTAAAATAATTTTTGTGACATTGTTTAAGGCTCAGCGATCATGAGACGAACTAGCATGTAAAACAAATTTTCAGGACACTGTTTTACTCATTTCTCAAAAACTACATCACCTCATCAGCAAATAATATTTTAAGGTACCGTTTCTACTATCCTTATCTTCAAACGGTCTAAGTTTAATGTAAATCTGTGGACATTGTGTTTTGTGTTACAAAAAGTACCCAGACCCTTAAACTGAGGCTAATCAACTGGGTTGAATCAAGTTGAAAACTAGACCAATCAACTTAAAAGCGGTTAATTTTTGACTACTGTACCTGGGTTAAAGGCACTGGACACTATCGGTATTTGTCAGACCAGTCTTCTCACTTGGTGTATTTTAACACATGCATAAAATAACAAACCTGTGAAATGTTGAACTCAATTGGTCATCGAAATCAAAGTTGCGAGAATATAATGAAAGAAAAAACACCCTTGTCGCAAAAGTTGTGTGCTTATGCTTGAAGTCGAGACCTCGGCTGAGGTCTCAAATTCAAATCAAATATTTTAGTGAGAAATTACTTCTTTCTCAAACACTATGTTACTTCAGAGGGAGCTGTTTCTCAGAACGTTTTACACTATCAACAGCTCTCCATTGCTCGTTGCAAGTAAGTTTTTATGGAATAGTCTGGATGACTCTTTTAAATCATTGCGTACTCTCTCAACTTTTACCAAAAAACTTAAAACTCGTTTTCTTAATGAATACTAAGATTCTGATGTTATTTTTGTATGTAGAAATTGTAACGGCTTTATTTTCGTTTTACACCTGTCAATTTTGTCCTGTTAGTTTTGTCCTGTATTTTTAATGTCTGTCTGTTTTTTGGGTTTGTCTGTTCATAGGCTGGGGAACAAAAGCTGTGCTTCTCCCCGGACCTAGATGTTGCCTTTTGTTTATTGTTTCATCTTTTAATATATTTTATATTTACTTTTATTTTGTCCATATTACTCTGTATTATACACTATTTGCAACATTGAATAAACGTTTATATCTATCTATCCTTTGCCTATAGTTGTATATATTAATGTAGTTTAAGTAGTTTTCTTTGTATGTTTGTTATCATGCCTGTACAGCGCATTGGGGTCTGTCTTTGACGGAATGCGCTCTACAAGAGTGATTTATTATTATTATTATTATTATTATTATTATTATTATTATTATTATTATTATTATTATTATTATTATTATTATTATTATTATTATTATTATTATTATTATTATTATTATTATTATTATTATTATTATTATTATTATTATTATTATTATTATTATTATTATTATTATTATTATTATTATTATTATTATTATTATTATTATCTCTATTAATGGGTCATTTGAGAGACATTTTGCAGTCTGAAAAAAGCAATAAGGAGACATTTTTTTTAAGGAGACATATAACTGTCTCCTTAATATTTTGAGGGCTTGTAACTTAAAAACGGTGCCATTGGTGGTGCGCTTAAAGTGTTCGTAGCCAAGGGGGTTTCCCGCCAGTTGCATGGACGAGTTCATTCGATAAAAATGTATACAGAAATGTTAAATAAATGCGGGGTAAATAGTGGTCGGTTATAATTGTCGGTGTATCAAATAGACTATTGGTAGACATTTTGATTTATCCAGATTACAACAAAAAATGGGATTATATTTATATGAAATACAAGCACATCTTTATTACTTTAAATTCTCCAAACATTGCTTGTAAAATTTGCTAACCTAGGTGGATAATTTAATCAAACCCCCTTCCTACCAGTAATAGAACCACCCAAAAAACGTTATTCTTTGTTCTTACGTACTTGTCCTATTCCAATTTATCATTGGTATCCCTATAAAGACTCCGCTATGATTACGGTACTCGTGAAGAATACCAGCCAGTCTGGTGTCTGTACTTCGACAATGATGTTATAGGGTTACACGGAATACAGAAACTGTCACCATGCCGCCCAATGCCGCCGCGACGATCCAGAAACTTTAGCGCGACGCGGCCATGTTTTGTCTCCGAGAGTGTGAAAAAGTTACTACACACGACACGGCTACATCATAATGATAATTCTTGTCGCCCTAAGATGACACGTAAGTTACTGAATAAAAACATGCCTTTGAACAGATTTAGTTAAAAATTTAAGGTTGGTTTGTCCACATTGTTTTCTTAAAGAATTTTTGTGTGTATATAAGATGAAAACATGCGATCAAAAATTGATTTTTCACGTTACTCGGTTATCCATGTCGTCAGTCTCAGTGTACTTTGACAAGTTAGATTTTGTACCAACTTTTGCAACATGAGGAACATGGCAGGTCCTGCATATTCCGCAAACAGTCTGAAGATTAAAGTTTTACAAAATTACATCAGATACTTCGTTTTCACTTTTGTATTCCTGCTTACATGGATAGTTTCTTTGACTGTGCTTGTAATTATTCTGTGTGTTAAAGTTTTGTTGTAACTTTTTAAAATCAAATATGTGATGTACATGACGACTACGGTCAATAGTGTAGTAGTAGTACTACTACTCTACTGTAACCAGGTAACGTTAGTACTACATGTAAGTATATATTTTTGAATTGAAGATGGACATCAAATTTTTAACTTTGTTGCGTGATGTATACAGTTTGCACAGGGTAACTAAGGCCTACGTAGCTCTACTTATTAGAAAGCCATTTCAGGTTTAATGTTTAAATAATTAGGCCTACAGACAGTCTGACAGTACATGCCCCCCCAAGTTTTTTTTTTTACAACTGTTTTGATTAGGTGTGCATGAAAAACGTGTCTTGCATTCATCAATAAATTCAACAGAACAGTTGGAAGTCTGTATACATAATTTAATATTGTCTCTCCTTTTTACTCATTATAAATAAATTGTTCATATTTAGTTGAGGTTTCTGATGTGTAAGAGACCACACAGTGCAACCTATAGGGTATTGATAAAATGTTTCAGAAAAAAATGAATAAATACTTTTCACATTCAACACATGGTTTTGTTTAGCCACCGATAAGGTCTTGGGTATATTTTGTAAGAGATTTTGAGAAAGAAAAGCCTCAATTAATTAATAATGTCCTTTTAGCGCACGTTGATATGGATGATGCCATGTTTGCTGATGTTTAACACCCATAAATTTTTAGGTCACGGTCTACTAAAAATATAACCTTATGAATGAATATTTTTTTCTGCAAAGGTTACTTTTTTAAAGAAATGAGATTTAACCACATGCTAGTGAGTATGTTTTGCCTTCATTCATTAGTGTTTTATTTACTTCAAGGATGGGGCAAAACATCTAAGTGATTTTTACATGATTGTTGTTAAGAACATTAAATGGAACTTTTTCATCTTTTTCTTTTTATAGATTAGTGTGTGGTAGAATATTCGAGCAGTTACAATGGTAAGTTGAGCTTTGAAAAAAAAGGTTATTAAGTGTTTATTCAAGTTTTAAACATGTTGGAATGTTCAAAATTCCAATCAATTCATCCTTTTTCTTGCAGTCGAGACAAACACGCAGTAAACACTCAGAGCATGATGATCTTGCGGTTCTTGTTGTTAACGACCCTCAAACTGGGTTTGTTATTAGACCATCACCGGGAAAAGGTAACTGCATCATTTTGTACACATTAATCCGGAATCCATAAAGGATCCAATAATAATAAATTATAACAATAAACATTTGTAATGTCTGTCAAGAATGACACTCTTGTCACAATTTACAGAAATGTGATGAGCATTTGATGCAAGTGACAAATCTGGCAGACTGAAATCTGGAGGCATTTAAGTCGATTTATCTGGTACTCAGGAAGGTTGATCAAAATGGCATTGCAAAAGTCCAGCTGTGAGTCGATAAGTGAGTGGACCATCAACTCGATTGCCTTTGAAGTCCATAAATTATGGATCTCCAGATTTCTGAACTGGTACAAGCTGAAAGACTTTGAAAAGCTACATGTAGATACTTGCCAATAGATGCTCTTTAAAATGGAGATCAAATTTGTTAGTGAATGTTCTTGCACATTGAAATTAATGATGAACTTTGGTGTAAGGATTATGTTTTTAATAATTAAATGTTTGTGGTTTGCTGTCAATTTTGTATCTTAAGCCAAAGGCTTAAATTGTATATACAGATAATTAAAAAACTACATTTTAGTGGCAATGAAGCAGACATAATTTTAGCTTCACATTTTGGTAAAATTTCCAATGCTGGCTTGATGTATATGTGTATCAAGAACAATGACATTCTCTTTTGATCATAATATATGCGATTTACTTTACTTTTTTGTTAAATTGTTTTTGCTTTTTCCTACTCTGAATCCCCCCTGATTCAGGTTTAGGTACATTCGCAACAGAAAATATTCCAGCTGGGAAACCCTTGTATATTTACGGTGGAGACATCATTTCTAAACAAGAGGGAGAAAGAAGGGAGAAAAGCAGTGAAAGCGTTTTCCGGTATTTCTTCATGTTCAAAGGAAAGCAATTATGGTAGCTATGTTTTCATGAATTAGTCAACATATAAATATTTTTGTAGGGGTACAAGCACAACAAGCAAACAAGTAGAAAATAATTTCAGATTGTTTTTTATGCAAAAAAGCAGTTTCTACAATTGTGACAGTTCATATGTACCCAAGTTAAACTATAAGGAAGACATCCAAATATTATGTAAAGGCCCTAAAACAAAGTACTGATGATTAAATGCTTACTATTTTAACTTTCAAATTGAATATAGAGACAGTGAACTGAAATACTTAACTTGTTCTTCAATTGTTTCATTGTCAGATTAAACTCTATTTATTAAAATAAACTTTAATTAAAACTTTTAAAATAAAAATGTATGAGCTTCATTTTTGAGTTGTAGCTTACGTGCTTATGGTCATTTATATTCCTTCCAATGATCCAGTTCAGATGCCACAACACCATCCAAATTCATATTGGGTCGCATGACAAATCATGGTGTGAAAAGACAGCAAAATGCCAAGATGAAAGTGATTGACTTTCATGGTCCACAACTTATGATGTATTCAATCAGGACATTAAAGGCAGGGGAAGAAGTCCTCTACGACTATGGGGTTAATGATCTTCCATGGCTTCAAAGAAAATGTAAGTGACACCCAAAGTGCAACAATTACTTAAAATTTACTTACAAGAATTGCCAATCCCATGGGACATCATTTAAAACCTAGGTGGACATGTGATCGTATGTTCATCTTCAATCCTAACTTCCTTGTGTGATTTACTAGCATCCTTTCTTACTCTTAGTGAGTCTTAATAACAAAATCCAACAAAATATGGTAACTCAACACCCAAACCTTTGGACTCTGGTTATGGACTCCGGTTATTCCTGATTTGTGTAAAGCGTAATCAGCAATAGTGCAGTCCTCTTTCAAACAGAGTCAAACAAAGCAAGCTTTGGATTTTGATGGCTAGGGGCTGGTTAAGGTTTGGCATGTTTAAAGTCATCATGTACATTTGAAGATGTGTTTTCTCAATTCTGGTCATATTGTACTCAATTGTGTTATTCACTCAGCTGGTGAAGCCATTCCACTAAATGTCAGCTTCCCTGAAGACATCAGTGTGACTGTTCCCTTTGGCACTCCAAACACAACAGTAACCTGGGCTGAGCCAACAACAAATGACACTTTGGGAACTGTCATCTTAAGCAAGACAATAGAATCTGGAAGCTCCTTCCCAACTGGACAGACAACAGCAGTGACTTACACCTTCACTCGTCCAACTGGAAATTCATTCACACGAACTTTCCAAGTAACAGTGGTTGAACTGAGTAAGTAATTTGTTATGTCCTGCGGTTGACGAAGCCACTTTAGGGGCTGTGTGAGTTTGTATACATTCGGAGACCTATAACAAAATGGAACATTAGAGTCCCCAGTTCGCCAAGTGTCCCCAGTTGCCAAACGTGTACAAAACATATCGGAGGTGTTGCAGAAAAGTTAGAGTACAAACAAAAGAGGAACAAAAGGGTGACCCGATTGCAGATGAATACACACTTGTGTGCGTGTGCACTTGTAGAGCATTGATTTGATTCAGCAGTACCCCATAAGGACAATCATGGCTAAATAAATCACTGGCAAAGGATACTCGCTAAAGCAGAAACCTTGGCTGAGACAAAAGAAATGACGTCATCATGATAACTTGACAAATATTTGAAATTTTGCTTAGATATTTGGTTTGTGGGTGTGTCTTGAATTGGCGGTCTGTTTTTTACATTTGAAGGTAATTAGGACTAAGACAAAAGAAATGGTGTCATCGCACTAACTACATCAATACTTGGAATATCAAAATAAAATTTGTTTTTGGATTGTACAAGCAGAAGCCGATTGAACTGGGGTCCATACATCAAAATCAATATGTCCACAGAACTTGCCTCAATGGACTTTGTCTAAAAGGCGTATATGGTTGGGGATAGACTTGATATCAAGTCTGAGATTGCGGTAATTTTGTCTACACTGCGCAGTCCATTTTCACGCTGTTCTCTAATAAAAGAACGCACTCTCCCGGCTTGTACACACCCTAAGGCGATTAAGTCCATTTAGATACATGGATACCTGATTGGCCAGGACTCTAAAAATGACACAATCCTGAATATGATGCACCGGCCATATGTAGGTGTTAAATAATAATTAAGATGTTGTGTTCTAAAAAAGTTGACAAATCAGAGCTGAGCTTATATAACTTTCTCTTTCAACAGCAGACAGAACTGATCCTTTTGTCACTAGCTTCCCTGAAGACATCAGTGTGACTGTTCCCTTTGGCACTCCAAACACAACAGTGACCTGGGCTGAGCCAACAACAAATGACAATTTGGGAACTGTCATCTCAAGCAAGACAATAGAATCTGGAAGCCCCTTCCCAACTGGACAGACAACAGCAGTGACTTACACCTTCACTAATTCTACAGGAAATTCAGTCAAGAAAACCTTCCAAGTTACAGTGGTTGAACTAAGTAAGTGTAAAAGAGAACTCAAAGTTGTTCATCACAGTAAAAACATTAATATGACACACCACATGTAGGCAGCGCTGTGTATGGAGAAAGTTGCGGTGTGTACTAATTAAATCCGAGCAGCTCGTTCATGGGAATTTACGCCACTGCAGCTATGGCCGCCACACACGCACGTCAACGCACACGCACTGTGAATCCTCCATGCTGATTGGCTCATATGTGGACTGACGCTCCATTGTCAAGTCACACAAGGTGTATTGCGCTCATGTGTTTAGTTTGAAATAGCTTCTAATCAGGAGTTTTCGCAACTCTCTTAATATATGCCTCTGCATGTAGGTATCGAATTGTAGAGTACAATAATTACTTTTATAATTGTGTATTCTCATAAAGTGGTTTGTCTCACTGTTCACAGCTGATACAGTATTACCTCAGGTGACAGCTTTCCCAGAGGATGTCTCTGTTACCATTCCATTTGGAAAATCTGATGTGTCTGTAGTTTGGCCAAATCCAACAGTGTCCAACAACTCGGGACCAGTCATAATTAACTCAGACAGGCAACCGGGAAGTTTCTTTTCTCCAGGAACCACCCCTGTGACATATTTATTCACAGATCTTTCCGGAAATTCAGTCACTCGAACATTAAATGTGAAGGTGAATGTGCTAGGTAAGTGATGGTTTAATCTTTTTTTAGCACATCTCATTTACTTCGAATATGTCAATAATTCATTTTTTCTCATTAGTTTTTGTAAAGTTTTTTGATGTCCCTCATGGTTACCTTGTAAATCTCAGTAACAATTAATGTAACAATTGTTGTGTCACTTTTTCTACGTGTTCAGTGTACTCTCATTTAAAGCTAAATAGCAGTGCCGAAAGACTTAAATTTAAAATCCAATTTGTATAAAATAAACAACTGCTAGTACATTTTTTACAGACACGCAATTTTTTTTAAGGATTATCTGATTTCCTCTTTTTTTCAGTGCCACAGAAAAGTAAAAAACATGACCCGATGTGTGTGTTAGTAGGCAGTTTATTATCCTCTCCCACCCTCCCCCCCCCCCCAAAAAAAGAAGACAGTTTCTGTTTTTTGTGACAAGCACCATTACTAAGATAAAGTTAGAAATGTACCATTTATTTAAGTTAGTAAAGATGTATTGAATAATAAATCAGTACAGATAATTCTTTTCCAACAGCAGACAGAACTGATCCTTTTGTCACTAGCTTCCCTGAAGACATCAGTGTGACTGTTCCCTTTGGCACTCCAAACACAACAGTGACCTGGGCTGAGCCAACAACAAATGACAATTTGGGAACTGTCATCTCAAGCAAGACAATAGAATCTGGAAGCCCCTTCCCAACTGGACAGACAACAGCAGTGACTTACACCTTCACTAATTCTACAGGAAATTCAGTCAAGAAAACCTTCCAAGTTACAGTGGTTGAACTAAGTAAGTGTAAAAGAGAACTCAAAGTTGTTCATCACAGTAAAAACATTAATATGACACACCACATGTAGGCAGCGCTGTGTATGGAGAAAGTTGCGGTGTGTACTAATTAAATCCGAGCAGCTCGTTCATGGGAATTTACGCCACTGCAGCTATGGCCGCCACACACGCACGTCAACGCACACGCACTGTGAATCCTCCATGCTGATTGGCTCATATGTGGACTGACGCTCCATTGTCAAGTCACACAAGGTGTATTGCGCTCATGTGTTTAGTTTGAAATAGCTTCTAATCAGGAGTTTTCGCAACTCTCTTAATATATGCCTCTGCATGTAGGTATCGAATTGTAGAGTACAATAATTACTTTTATAATTGTGTATTCTCATAAAGTGGTTTGTCTCACTGTTCACAGCTGATACAGTATTACCTCAGGTGACAGCTTTCCCAGAGGATGTCTCTGTTACCATTCCATTTGGAAAATCTGATGTGTCTGTAGTTTGGCCAAATCCAACAGTGTCCAACAACTCGGGACCAGTCATAATTAACTCAGACAGGCAACCGGGAAGTTTCTTTTCTCCAGGAACCACCCCTGTGACATATTTATTCACAGATCTTTCCGGAAATTCAGTCACTCGAACATTAAATGTGAAGGTGAATGTGCTAGGTAAGTGATGGTTTAATCTTTTTTTAGCACATCTCATTTACTTCGAATATGTCAATAATTCATTTTTTCTCATTAGTTTTTGTAAAGTTTTTTGATGTCCCTCATGGTTACCTTGTAAATCTCAGTAACAATTAATGTAACAATTGTTGTGTCACTTTTTCTACGTGTTCAGTGTACTCTCATTTAAAGCTAAATAGCAGTGCCGAAAGACTTAAATTTAAAATCCAATTTGTATAAAATAAACAACTGCTAGTACATTTTTTACAGACACGCAATTTTTTTTAAGGATTATCTGATTTCCTCTTTTTTTCAGTGCCACAGAAAAGTAAAAAACATGACCCGATGTGTGTGTTAGTAGGCAGTTTATTATCCTCTCCCACCCTCCCCCCCCCCCCCAAAAAAAAGAAGACAGTTTCTGTTTTTTGTGACAAGCACCATTACTAAGATAAAGTTAGAAATGTACCATTTATTTAAGTTAGTAAAGATGTATTGAATAATAAATCAGTACAGATAATTCTTTTCCAACAGCAGACAGAACTGATCCTTTTGTCACTAGCTTCCCTGAAGACATCAGTGTGACTGTTCCCTTTGGCACTCCAAACACAACAGTGACCTGGGCTGAGCCAACAACAAATGACAATTTGGGAACTGTCATCTCAAGCAAGACAATAGAATCTGGAAGCCCCTTCCCAACTGGACAGACAACAGCAGTGACTTACACCTTCACTAATTCTACAGGAAAATCAGTCACGAAAACCTTCCAAGTTACGGTGGTTGAACTGAGTAAGTTAGTAATAAGTGCATATTTTTATTAGTAGCAAGCAACAAACCACTTAAACACCAAGTTTTTTATTGATATTTTACAATTTGTTGTTTTCACAAATGCATACATGTTTCTTAGTTTTCAGTTGTGTGGATTACAATATTAGTTTTGCTGCAGCATAAAATAGGTTACGTACTGTTGATTGCTTTCTACCTGAGCAAGGATAATTAACACACAAAAAAAATGTTTCCCCAGGTTCGGTCCAACTGGCTAAGTGACTCGATCTAAATATTATGCTGAGCCAGAGGCACTTGTACATATGTTTCTCAATTTGTTTTCTCTTTTTCAAATGTAACAACTTTTTTCTTATTTCAGGTTGTAGTTCCCGAGTCAAGCGACTGACTGAGCTCTCTTCTCTAAAGAAAAACCCCAATGTGGTATGTGCTCTTTGATCCTTTATTGTTTTGAAAACACAAACAAAAGTTGGAAGCCAAAGGCAAAATTGTTCCCCTTTTCTGTCATTGGTTGGGTGTGAACATCCCAATGTGTGCATACTGTCACAATATTTATTGTAAGTGGGCTATGTCTTATAATTGTCTTCAAATGAATTTATAAAACGATAGTTTGATGCAGTCATTAAAAAAATGTAGGAGCTAAATCTAGGATGAGCTAGGATTGTGTACATCTGGTCTTGACGAAACCACTAGTTTCCTGTTGATAAACACTTTTTAAATAAAATTTAATGAGCATTAGAGAGATAATGTTATAAAGAAACATTGGGAGACAAAAATTGTCTCCTAAATGCTTGGTCTTTATCAACACATAATTATAGTTAACAAATTTGTCTCCCAAAGGCTTATTTTTATTGAATTAAAATACAAATTCAAAAAGTACCCGTCCACATTTTTCATTCAGGGGACTGAAAAGTCCCTTAAGATGTTTGTTTCCCTAATATGAAATCTGTGTTACCACTTCCTCAGTGTTTAAGCTTCACTGTACATCATCACCTGTTACTATCAGGCTGAACGATTGAATAGTAGAAAGCTCAACACTGATGATGGTGACCTTTGACCTTGGCAACACTTACCAACCAACTTCAAACTTAAACAATTTGTAACAACAAGTCTTAGGCCTATCTACTTCTAGAACCAGAGCTCTTTTCAGAGCCACCACTTTTCCCAAAAGACATTTATACTACTAGGTATAGTTACTTCTTATTCTCCACATCATGCAAAGCTTCAAACATCACTTTATAACTGATGAAGATTTCTATTTTATTCCTAGCAGCAATTCAGGCCATACAAGGAGCCCGAGCTTCTACCAGATGAGCAGACTGCTCTTGCAGAGCTTTCCTTTTGTGGACTGAAATTGGTAAATTTATTCGTTATTTGTTAGACCTCCCATTTAGCTATATTAACAAAAGTGTTATAAATTAAGCACAGTAAGTTTTGTTTGGCATTATCACCCTTGTAGGAAACATGTTTTGCTAGGACCAGCTAGGATTGTGTGCCAAAGTCTTGGTGTACTACTGCATGTTCAATGAAAACAATAAAACATAAAATACATGTTTACATGAGACTTAGAAAGACTGATGCACTATGAGGTACTAAAATAGAAATACTGGCTGCACCAATTTGTCTCCCAAAGGATGGTTTTTACAAAGACATAACTTTATTTGACAAGTTAGTCTCCCAAAGGCCATGTATGTTATCATCATAATTGAAAAAGTACACATCCATATCCTGTTATTTTAAACTGAAATTTCACAGATTTGTTTTTTTGCGTGACCCTTAATTGAAATATGATCACTATTTCTTAAGTACCTTTTTTAGCTTTTCTTATCTAATCACCTAAATGCTTGGTCTTTATTAACCTGGAATTATAATGAACAAGTTTGTCTCCCATTGGTTTATTTTTTATTGAATTAAAATAACAATTGAAAAAGTACCCGTTCACATTTTTTTTTCAGGGGAATGAAAGGTCCCTTAAGATTTTTGTGTCCTTAATATGAAATACGTGTTACTTCCTCAGTGTTCAGGCTTCATTGTGCATCATCACCTGTTACTATCAGGCTGAACGATTGAATAGAAGAAAGCTCAACACTGATGAGGCGCTTCATGTTTTTTATAGAGTCTCAACAAATTTCTGGACCTTCAGTTCCCTGAAAGAAAATGTGCGTGGTTATTCTTACAATTTTTATTTAGACATCACTTGTTTAAAGTTAAAACTACCCAAGTTTAAAGTGTGGTATCTTGTTTTCTATTTTTTGTTTTGACAGTCAAGTCCTGAAGCGGTACTCTATGAGAAACGACAGTTGTACACACAACCAAGTCGTTCATCAGATGTGTCTGATTCAGATTGTGATTCGGATGGTTCAGAGTGGCACTACGAAGATGATGAATCAGGATCAGACAGCAGTGATAATACGGACAGTGATGCAGAGTCAGACAGTCAGTCCACAATTTTTCCTGTTTGTAACAATCCACCCAGGAAGCCGAAAGTTTTGCCGGTCAATAGTAAAACAGGGTCTCAGTCTAAACCAACATCCAAGTATAAGAAACCAAAACGCATGTGCCCATTTTGCAAAAAGTACTTTCAAGAAAAACTAACGAGGCATGTTCAACTGGTGCACAAAAAGGTAAAAGAAGTTTCAAATGCCATGAATCTGCCGAAAAATGAGAGGGATGCAGCTTTTGATTTTCTCAAGAAGAAAGGTATTCTGGAAGCAAACCAGGAACAAATGAGAATGTCAACACCAGTTTATCAGCGAGAAAGGAAGACCTCGAATGATAGCAAACTTGTCTTGTGTGGGCTTTGTAATGGGTTTTACTCGAAGATGTATTTCAAAAAACACAAGTATAGGTGTCAGGGAGATTCCAATTCAACAGCATGCTCTATTCCTCTGTCATTAATGACGCCAAATGATGACATCTCAGAAGATTTCAGAAGAGACATTCTTTGCAAATTCAGAGACACCAAAGTAGGTGATATTTGTCGAACTGATCCTGTTGTCTTAAGTATAGGGAAACAGCTTTGGCGAAAAGGGATGAACAAGAAAGACAAGGTGACGGAAGTTAAGAAGTCTGTCATGTCAGACATGAGGCGGCTTGCCTCTTTGTATCTTGTTTATAAAGATCAAGATGCTGCCTTGGCTAATAATCAGGAGAACTCCACAGTGGCAGAAATGTTCAAACGAGAACATTTTAATGTGTTAAGTGAAGCAATTCAAGATTACACCACACAGGCTGATTCCTCAGGCATCAAGAGTGGTCTGAAGACTGCACTGTACTACCTTATTAAGAAGGCGTGCAAAATAATCAAATCCATCCATTTGATGGAACGTCAAGACGAGTCTGCTGCAGAGATAGATAGATTTATATCCGTCTTTGAACTCAATCATGAATTCATATTCGGTGATGCAATCTACCACATAAACTACCGCCGTCAGAAAAGTTTGCGAAAACCGATAGAGCTACCAATAGAAGATGATGTTGTTAAGTTACGCCAGCATACCATCAACAAAGTGTCCAGAATGGTCACCGATGATTTCATGGTATGGGATTCTAGGAATTTCATCATGCTAAGAGATCTCACAGTATCTCGCCTTACTGTCTTCAACGCTCGTAGAGGTGGGGAACCGTCCAGGTTGAAACTGTTTGAATGGCAAGAAGCTGAAGATAACCAATGGATTGACACCCAGAGGGCTGAGGATATGCAGGATCCAATTGAGAAGAAACTTCTAAGTCACCTTCGAGTATCATACCAAACAGGGAAAGGTAACAACCACTTGGTGCCAATTCTGTTCCCACCAGACACCATCGAGGCAATGAGGAAGCTAACAAGTCAAGAAGTGAGGACCTCAGCCGGTGTCAAAGAGGACAACTTATATGTCTTTCCATGTGTACAGGGATCATCAACTCATGTTACTGGATGGCATGCACTTAAGAACATATGTAGTGAAGCAGGAATTGAAGGATCGGCTAGATTGACAGCAACAAAAAATCGCCACAGGGTCAGTACACTATATGCGGCCATGGAGCTTCCTGAGCATGATCGAGAATTGTTTTTCCGTCACATGGGTCACTCAAGTCTAGTTAACCAGAATATCTACCAAGTACCACCTGCAATTGCTGAGGTAGTGCAAGTTGGGAAGCAACTAATGCAGATTGATGAGCGTGAGTGATTGCTTTTTTTACTTCTCTGTTTGAGCTCGGGGAGGTTAGAATAGACTTTGGTGTAGGGTTAGAGAACTTAACTTTAAAACTTTTCAGTTTGGGAGTATTCTGCTATGTTGGGAAAGTCTATGCCTGCATGAGAGTGAACACACATGGGTTTACAGTAAGTGCAATAAAAATGCTCATGACATTGCATTTAAAAGATGGGTCTATTCAATCAAAACACCAAGATATCAATGCAGGTATTAAATTACCAAATGATATTTATGCTACATTCACTACATTAATTCTTTCTGTCTTACAGGGAATCAACAATCTGATACCTTGCCCTCTGCAGAATCTTTGCCAGTAACAGTGTGTGAGTACTTTGATTTTTTCTGT